>NW_026526765.1:143772908-145095408 GCF_024362965.1 Panthera pardus | reverse complement strand
AGGAAGGAAGGAAGGAAGGGAGGGAGGGAGGGAGGGAGGGAGGGAAGGGAGGGGAGGAGAGGGGGAAACTAGGAGAATACAGGATGCACTGAACGTGGTAGTAGCCACAAAGATGCTTAACCATAACTTGCATAAGAGACAGGCATATTTGAAGATTTAATGAAAAAGGAAAGAAAAATGATTTCATAAATACAGCCTTGCCACTGAGGTCCTTGGTGGCAAAGAGAGCCATAAAACAGACGTTTATTGAGGCACCTGGCTGGCTCAGTTTGTAGAGCATGTGATCTCCAGGTAGTGAGTTCGAGCCCCACGCTGGGCATAGAGCTTACTTTAAAACAATTTTTTTTTAACTTGAAAAAAGATGTTTAGGGATAGAAAACTTAAGAACCATCCTTTCATTCAGATCAAGTTCCTCTATGACTTCAGGGGACTAGACAGCAAAGCTAGGTAGGTGGCTACCTCAGAATGTTCTGGCCTATCTGAAATTTGCCATCTGAGTTTTTGATCCAAAGAACAAAAACAAATGCCAGTCTCATAAATCCTCTTCAAGCTCCTCTTACATCAAATCAGCAATTGCCTTCTTTTCAGACCATAAATAGACAGTGACATTTTCACAGAACTGGTTCAATAAAACCACATTGTAAAAGCAAATCGGAGGGGCGCCTGGTTTGGTTGAGCGTCCAACTTCGGCTCAGGTCATGATCTAACAGTTTGTGAATTCAAGCCCCGCATCAGGCTCTCTGCTGTCTTCAAGCCTGCTTGGGATCCTCTGTCTGTCCCCCCCTCTGCCCTCCTCTGCTCATACACTCTTTCAAAAGTAAATAAAACTGTTTAATGAATGAATGGATAAATGCAAGCAAATTATTAATGTAAAATGTATTCTAGCAGAGGGTGCCAAACTTTGCACAAATAGAGAACATTCTAGAATGGAATGGTGGTTTGCACAGTGACTTATCAGGGAGACCTGGGTTCACCTCCTATGCTTTCATCCTTATGGCTCTTATGATCAAACCACACACCTTCGTTGTCTGGATTCAACAGGACCCTGCAGCTATGGGATGGAGTTGACCTCGGTGGGGTGTAACTGATGGGCACAGGGGGTGGAAGTCTTCACCTCCAGCTCCTTCCAACTCATTTGTGCCTTCCTGTCATCATCAGCAGAGACCTTGGCACAAGATTTGGAAATAGAAGTCCACAGGTGCCCCCAAATATATAAGCTTACAGGTTGACCATTATTATCAGCTTTTTTTTCTGTTTTTAAAATGTTTACTTATTTATTTTGAGAGAGAGGAGGGGGGGGGGGGTGGAAAGTGTGGGGAGGAGCAGAGAAAGAGGGAGAGAGACAATCCCAAGCAGACTCCACTCTGTCAGCACAGAGCTGACGCGGATCTCAAACTTACAAACCGTGAGATCATGACCTGAGCCAAATCAAGAGTCGGACACTTAACAACTGAGCCATCCAGGTGCCCCTGTTATTACCAGCTTTCCAATAAAGAGCACAAGTTGGAGCACAAGAAAATTAAATGTGAGATTTCAAAACCAGAAAGTCCCTACCCCACGTCCATGAGTTAAGAGCTGCCTGTGATGCTCAGCACACTTGCACACAGAAGAAATTCCATCCACTGAGGTATCCAAATCTTTCCACAGCTTAGGCTGGTGTGGGGTCTCAGGGGTGATGCTGTTCACCCCAAAAGAGAGGAAGTGGAAGGAAAGCCTGGAGGGAGAAAGGGAGTATTGTCTCTGTTCCTGGTGTCTGCTCTCCACTATGTGGCTTCATTATATTTATTTTAATTAAATCCAAGTTAGTTAACATGCAGTGTGGTCTTGGGCTTCAGGAGTAGAGCCCAGGGACTCACCTCTTACATACGACACCCACTGCTCATCCAAAAATTGCCCTCCTTGATGCCCATCACCCATCTAGCCCATCCCCCACCCACCTCCCTCCACTCACCTTCAGTCTGTTCTCTGTATTTAAGACTTTCTTATGGTTTGTCTCCCTCTCTGTTTGTATCTTATTTTTCCTTCTCTTCCCCTGTGATCATCTGTGTGTTTCTTAAATCCCACATCTGAGTGAAATCATAGGATATCTATCTTTCTCTGACTAATTTCACTTAGCATAATACCCTCCGGTTCCATCCACGTAGTTGCAAATGGCAAGACTTCATTCTTTTTGATCACCGAGTAATACTCCATTTTATCTATGTACCACATCTTCATTGTATTTCAAAGTATACTTGCGAATGCTCTGGATATACTCCTTTTTCCCTCCTAAATGAGGCTACCTAGGTGTGGACCAGAAAATATTGTATCGTCACTATGTAATTAGAAATAAGACACAAATTAAGAGTGAACCAAGGGATGTAGCTCCGTGTGAGCTCAACAGTGTTTTTACTGCCATCTTTAAGGCACAGAACTTCCCCACCCATCACACAGAAGTACCGTACTGCCTTCAGGAAGATGGAACTCATCCTCCCGGGGCAGGACAGGTGCACTGAGCACTGTTTTCCCAGATTTCTTCCCCTTTGTGACCAAATATTTTATTTATGACATGCCTTTTTTTTTTTTCCTTGGCATTATGCTTTCATAAATGACTCATTA
The DNA here is from genome assembly GCF_024362965.1 of Panthera pardus. NCBI lineage: Eukaryota > Metazoa > Chordata > Mammalia > Carnivora > Felidae > Panthera > Panthera pardus. The sequence goes on along the minus strand of NW_026526765.1, from coordinate 145,092,810 downwards.
CGCCACAAGATACTGTTTACATAGCACCTCTTCGATTCCAGAGGCAGGAAGAAGAATTTTGCATCTGACGTGGACAACACCCCTTGACTATTATCAACACATCTGGAAGAGGACAAGTCAAAAGCTCAGGGAAGGTGTGTAACATGTCCCGACTCACGGTGCAAGGAGCTGTCAGAGCTGAATTCGAACCCATCGCTCCCTCACCCCAGTACGTAACTTCTTACAGTCTCACTCCACACACCTGGCAAGAGGCTGACTGGCAGGCCCAGGGTTCACAGGTGCCAAGGACACCCCCAGACACAGCCACTCCTGTGCAGTCATGGACAGTTTTGAGCCCACACCGCCACATTCCCCTCTGCCATCCTTGACAGAGGCCCAGCTTTGATTTGGTGAACCCATTCCACTCTCTGCCTCCGGCCCCAATCCTGGTCTGCTTTATCCCAAAGCCTTGCCTCTAACCTGAGTTTTATGGACCTTTGTCAGTTACACCATCATCCCTTGACCTGGATGCCAGCAAGGATCAGAAAGTGGGAGCTAATGGGGTTTTCATATTAAAGATTGAGGCGTGTGTAGGGGGGGAAGGGGGAGAGAGAAGAGAGGTGCAAACACACTCTAAAACACAGCAAAGACAAGATGACCCTTTGTCCAGCCTGCGGGGATCCCTACTGGCAATCCTCCTTGCGCTGCCTTCAGGGAATTTCTTCGCAGCACCGCCCATCTGGGGAAAACCGGCCCTGCAAGATCAAACCAGCTGCTCACAACACACAGTTCTTGCTGGTTTTTGCCAGGCCTAGCATGCCACCTACTGGCAAGAAGCAGGAGCAAGAATCCAGGAGCAAGGATGCAGGAAAAAGAGGGGCTGAAACAAGACAGCTGTCCTCCACTAAACACCAGTGTCCTCGGACCTTCCAAAGCCTGGATCCACTGGACAAACAGGGCAAAGCTGAACAGTCAGAGGTGGTTCTCACCCAACCCCCAGCTGCTGTCGATGTCTGTGTCTCCCTGAACAAACATTTGGAGCAAGTGAATGGTCTCTGGGCACCTCATCGGTGCCCAGGAGCAAATTTCCTTCCATTGAGAAACGGCGCATAAAAAGCAAAGCAGCAGAGAGAAGGGGCAGGTTTGAAGTTCAAGGGGAGGCTTCTAAAGACGGGCCAGGAGGAGTTTCAGGATTCAGAGTCTACAGCAGACGGCATTAAGAATGCCTGATCCTGGGGCACCTGTTAAGCACCTAACTCTTGATTTAAGCCCAGATCTTGATCTCACAGTTCATGGGATCCAGCCCCATATGGGGCTCTGCACCGACTATGTGGAGGCTGTTTGGGATTCTTTCTCTCCACCCTTCCCCAAATCACACACTCTCTCTCAAAATGAATAAACAAACATTAAAAAAAAAAATGCATGAGTCCACAGTGGTGGGGCCAGTGGACAGTCTCCACTGTCCCCAGGGTTCATCCCAGGAACGTGAACTTGCGAGCCCCAACTCGAAAGCATGCCAATACTATGCCAGAGCCCACACTATATTCTAACTTTGATCTTCAAACGGGAAGATTTTCTAAAACATGAAAATAACCTTACCCAAGTGGTATAAAATAATAAGTTTCTAAATCTATCAAACACATCAAAAACATATCATGCAAATCGGATTTCAGTGTGTTCTCACCATCACACCCACACCCTCGAGACATCATGAACATCATATGAACAGTGGATCCTTCCAAAAATGAGTTTCTTTTTCAAGCTTTCATTCTGTACCCTAATTTTCTCCACATCTTGAGGAAAGAGAATAAGAAAGAAAGACTGACCCATCCTTCCCACTCCCCAGTGCTCCCACTTGTCACAAATTTGCAGAAGTGCCCGATGGGTTTTAACTGAATTTTAAATGTTGGGGCCTTTTCTCTATTTAAGGAGCATGTGAATCTCAAGTGAGTTGTGACAGATTGACCACACGTACACGCTTCCTTTCCCTCCCTACGCTCAACCAGAACCATAGAGACCAAATTAAAAGGCTATCATCCACAGGACAAAGAGAAAGGAAACAGTGACAGACAAGGAATATTAGCACATGTGTGGATGATCGAGGACCATAGATGTTACACGCACTGGCATTTCCACCTAACTGCCCAGGGACAGCCTTGCTGTGGGAAGCACAGGAATTCACTCTGCAGAGCCCATGTGTCGAGAAGCATCTAGAATCAAAGGCAGGGGGATAGCAAAGACTAGAGACAAAGGAACGGGTTGCGAGCAGTTGGGAGCCAAGCCCACGGACCCAGGGGACTACAGTCCTCACCCAACCCTGGCTTCCCCACCCCGCCCGCACTGCATACAGAGGGTTTGTCTCTAGAGAAATCAAGCCTTAGCATCTCAAAATTCTGGGACACCAAGTGGATCAGAAAGCCCTGATGGGGCTCTAGACACCCCCCCAAAAAATTAAATAAAAAACTTCAGAGTGACTCAGTCTCTTTCACCTGAACCCTGAATGCAAGGTTTTTACATCACTATGAGCTCAAATGGTATAAACCCTAGTTATTGACTGAACCACAATGACATCACGATTACTACTGATTGAACCAAAACTCAAAGAATCTCTGTAGGAAGGACTGAGAATAAAGGTGGTAGAGAGAAAAAAGCCAGAGCTTCCACTAAAGTTATGGAAGTCTGTAGACAACGTTAACCTGATACATTTAAAAATGGCAGTACCCCTGAAACTAGTATCACATTGTGTATTTTAATTCCAGTTAGTTAACAAAAACTTCAAAGGAAAACAAAATAAATAAAAATAGCAGTACATGTGTGTCAACTCTACTTCAGTTTTAAAAAATGTAAAAAGTAAAATCAAAATAGCAGGAAAAACTCAGTATTTGTAAATATGGAGATAATTATCAAAAGCAACTATGAAAAGAGAATGTAACTGCCTGTAGGTTGAGACAAGGAGATGGGGAAGGAATGGGAAACTGAGCTTTATCTTTGGAACACTTGCGGTACTGGGTCGCCTGGGTGGCTCAGTAGGTGAAGTGCCTGACTCTTCATCTCAGCTCAGGTGGTGATCTCACAAGTGTGCACAGGTAAGGGGCAGAAAGAGGGACAGAGAACCCCAGGGAGAGTCCACATGGTGAGCACAGAGCCCGACACTGAGCTCGATCTCCTGAACCGTATGATAACCTGAGCCGAAGTTGGATACTTAACAGACTGAGCCACCCAGGAGCTCTTCAAAAAAACCAAACTTTAACAAAAAAAAAAAAAAAAAAAAAAAAAAAATATATATATATATATATATATATATATATATATATATATATGACTTATTGTACTATATTATTCTTAAATTATGTGTACATGTTACTCTGATAAATACTTTTTAAATTAAAATAGACAAGGAGTCGGGGGGATTTAAAAAAATAAAATAGATGAGGAGTTTCATTTTGGAAACATGAAAAATTTCTGGAGATGGACAGAGGTGACCATTGTCCAAGAGTGCAAATGTACTTAATGCCACTGAACTGTACACTTAAAAATTGTTAAAAAAAAGATTAATTTTAGGGGTGCCTGGGTGGCTCAGTCAGTTAAGCGTCTGACTTCAGCTCAGGTCATGATCTCACAGTTCATGGGTTTGAGCCTCACATCAGGCTCTATGCTGACAGCTCAGAGCCTGGAGCCTGCTTTAGATTCTGTGACTCCCTGTCTCTCTGCCCCTCCCCTGCTTATGCTCTGTCTCTGTCTCTCAAAAAATAAATAAACATTTAAAAAAAAGTTTTTAAAGATTAATTTTATATTTTAGATGTTTTACCACAATAAAAAAAATTTTAAATTAAAATAGCATTTGGCCATTACATCAGGGAGGACTGAACGGTCAACCATTAGTTGCCATGGACCTTATGTGACAAGGCAAAGTGGTTTTCCTTTTATCAATAAACTCACAGGTTCTAGCTGGTTGGTCCAGGGCATCTGCTGATTTCACTCAAAAGTTGTCAAATGACAGGATATGTACAGAACTGAAAATGAAGAACAGAATAAAGTTTGGCCTGGAAGAGTTTAGAGCGGAACGGAGACAAAAAGTATATCAAGAATTGGAATATAAGAATCTAAGGTGTAGTATGAGGACACCCCTGGATGGTGCCTTAGAGCAAAGACCCCATGAGTGTTCGTCTGTCTAAAAAACAGGAAACAGAGGGGTACCAGAAGGCTCGGTCGGGTGAGCATTCGACTTCGGCTCAGGTCATGATCTCGCAGTTCATGGGTTCAAGCCCCGTGCTGGGCTCTGTGCTGACAGCTCAGAGCCTGGAGCCTGTTTCAGATTCTGTGTCTCCCTCTCTCTGCCCCTCCCCCACTCATGCTCAGTCTCTCTCTGTCTCTCAAAAATGAATAAACATTAAATTGTTTTTTAATTAAAAAAAAAAAAACAGTAACAAAAACAAAAAACAGATAACTGCTCTAGTATTGGTGGCTGCAGAGTCTTATAGAAACTTAATTCTACCCAAAGCACCAGGGCAAACTTTCCAGAGGAGACACCTTTTGAACGGTGATTTACAGAGCATTCCAAGCAGAAGCCAGTGAATGGCCACGCATGGGGGTCCAGGCAGTTCAAACACATCACAAGCCCTGGAAATGGGGAAGCTGAGGAGCCCGGGTCGCTCAGTCGGTTAAGTGCCCAACTTTGCCTCAGGTCATGATCTCACGGTTTTTGAGTTCAAGGCCCGAATCAGGCTCTCTGCTCTGCTGTCAGCACAGAGCCCACTTTGGATCCTCTGTCTCCCTTTCTCTCTGCCCTTGCCCCACTTGTGCTTTCTCTCTCTTAGAAATAAACAATTAAGAAAGATTTCTTTAAAGAAAGAAATGGGGAAGCTATCGCTCAAAGCTACAACAGCTTTACAATAAAGGCTTTGAAGTAAAGTCGACAACAAATGATTTTCCAGAGCAAAAGGATGTGTGCTCTGACCACATGCTACCCCCAAATCAACTTCTTACCCCGAAATTTTTGACTAAGGTCTACTTTTAGGGGAAACCTGGGCTAAGACCAAAAAAAAAAAAATTCAAAGGAAATTCTGATACAGTCAACTAATTAGAATAATATGTGACCAATGAAAATAAGGATATGGGAATATGGAAAGACACCTGTATTACAATGTTAACTTGAAGACAATTGTTGATTCTGATCACAACTGCAAGCAAGTGAGAGTGTATGTTTATAAAATATGATCATTGCTTTTCTGGGGCTGAGAGAATGTCTTTCAAGGAGGGAAAACAAGAGTGTCCAAGTGCCGAGGGCTGACATTTACCCCAGATGTTTTATGTGCACAGTGTTGCTAATTTCTCAGCAATCACAAATCCCAAGTCAGTGACACGATCACTACCACCCTGCATGCTGCCAGGCTTTTTCCCCAAAGCCATTACAGGTGCCCAAGCCAAAGGAATGACCTCATGTGACCTCTGTCATTGGAAATTTCCTCTTCCTGACTGGGAGAAAACAGATGAACATATGTCATAGGCCAGACTACAACTGAAAAGGATGAAAAGATTTATTACATAAAAAATATAGGGACACCTGTGTGACTCAGTCAGTTAAGCGGCCAACTTCAGTTCAGGTCACGATTTCACGGTTCGTGGATTCGAGCCCCGCGTATGGCTCTGTGCTGACAGCTCGGAGCCTGGAGCCTGCTTCGGATTTTGTGTCTCCCTCTCTCTCTACCCCTCCCCTGCTCATGTTCTCTCTCTCTCTCTCCTTCAAAAATAAATAAATATTTTTTAAAAAGTAAAAATAATAATATTTGGGGGACAAAACATACCCTAAAAAGTCAAAAGCTAAACAATCAACTGGAAAAAAAAAAACCACTTGTAACATATACAGAAGGGTTAATATCCTTAATAAATAAAAAACAGGAGACGGATGGTGATTAATCTTTATTCAAAAGCTTCACCAACATAGTTGCCCTGAAAGAGGTTGTCAGCTCTCAGCAGATACTTGGAACACTGTGCTGAAGAGAAAAACGTAAATGTTTTACTGGTTAAAAATCAGTCAGAATGTATCAACAGCAGTGGCATAGCTAGAAATTGTGGAAAAATCCAGGAAAAGTGGGGGCTTATTTCCATGGTTTTACACTGAGCAAAATAAGGAAAAGGGAATGTCATGTTGGGGCTGAGGTCGCATATTTCAACTACAGGACAGTGTAAGACTCTGTGACCCAGGACTTCGCAAAGGTAACAAAATCCTGGCAAGCTATCTAGAGAAAACAAATTACAGGGAAATCATTCCATAAGAGCTTATTTTTTTAAATTCTTTTCTTTTAGAGAGAGAGAGAACAGGGAAGAGGGACAGAGAGAGATAGAGAGAGGGAGAGAAAACCCAAGCAGGTTCCATGCTCAGCACAGAGCCCCACGCGGGGCTCAGTCCCAGCAACCGCGAGATCATGACTGAACCGAAATCAAGAGTTGGATGCTTAACCGACAAAGCCACCCAGAGCTTTATTTTTAATAAAGGTAATGTTTTGAAAACTCTGTAGGTTTGTTGGTTGGTTGGTTGGTTGGTTTTGACAAGCTTGGACAGAATCCAAAATAAAATGGGAGATCATTTTTTCGATAAAAACAACACTGGTCACCGATGGTAACCAGACACACTGGTGACCATTTTGTAACGGATATAAATAGCAGGCCACTCTGTCATACACCTCAACCTAACGCAACACTGTATGGTAATGATTCTTCAGTTAACAAAATTAAAATTAAATTAAATTTTCGAAGTAGAAATAAAAACAACAGAATGCACGATTTCACACAGAACGAAGGAAAGCAAGCTCTCGTACTCCTCAGAGACTGACAATCACACAGAAGCAGATTCCCACTAAAGGCTGTCATTGGAGGGACCCTAGAAAGATTCCAGGGGTGATAATTTCCCTAGTTTCCTGCACTGAAATGGAACCTTTGAAATTTAATTCGTTGAGATGCCCAAGGCCTTTGGTTTCTTGTGCCAAGAGCAGCAAGGCTATCAGTATAACCAGTGCTAACTATCACCTTTCCCAACTTAGGGTCAGGCCCCAAGGGCAAGAGGATCAAGACCAGAGAAGGAGAGACTCACACGAGGGCAAATACACATTTCTAGCCATTCTAGTGGTGCCAGTAAGCATTCCTCTTGGGTACCAACACTCACATCTGACAGGCATATAGCTGGGAAGAAAACTCTAGACTCCAGAGTAAGCTGATTGCTGAAGTAGGCCTTGCCCTGACAGGCATATAGCTGGGAAGAAAACTCTAGACTCCAGAGTAAGCTGATTGCTGAAGTAGGCCTTGCCGGCAGGGGTTAATGTCCACCTGGGGAGACCTAACACCAACAGACACACAGGGTCTTAACAGACCTCCCCCTAGTCACCCTGTCAGCCTCTGGGGCCTCCCTAGAATTCTAGGACCACACCCTTTTTAAAATATTTATTGATTTTTGAGACAGAGGGGGAGAGAGAGAGCATGAGTTGGGGAGGGGCAGAGAGAGAGGGGGACAGAGGATCTGAAGAGGGCTTTGCTCTGATAGCAGAGAGCCTGATGTGGGGCTCGAAATCACCAACCATGACATCATGACCTGAGCCTAAGTCGGACGCTTAACTGACTGAACCACAACCATTCCAGGTGTCCCAGGAATACACCTTTTTCTTAATATTTTAATTTTTTTAATGTTTATTTAGTGAGAGAGAGACAGATTGTAAGTGGGGGAAGGGCAAAAAGAGAAGGAGACACAGAATTGCAGGCTCCAGCATCTGAGCTATCACCACAGAGCCTGATGCGGGGCTTGAACTTGTCAACCATGAAATCATGACCTGAGCCCCCCAAGTGCCCCAAAAACGGACATTCTTTAGCACCCACCATGGTGAGGCACCATGGAAGGAGACTTACACGCATATAATCCTCAATTTACCTCCAGTTGGAATGTGGGTGTAACTGTCTCTGTTTCGTTAAAGAGGAAATGGGTGTTCTGAGGACTCAAACCCCTGTGCAAAGCCAGCGACTGGGCAGAGCAGGGCTAAGGAGAGGGGAAAGAGTGAGTGATTCCGGCAAGTGTGGCCAGGTAGGCCCTATGCACAGCGCCCTACACAGCAAGGAGGGAGCCATCCGCATGGCTAGGGAAAGAGGGTGGAGGCTGAGGACCCACAATGACCAAAGCTCTGAAGATTCCAATCGTCATGTCCCAGGAGAAGCCAGGCCAGCAAGAAAGGTGATAAGCAAGGGGGCAGAGGACCAGCCCCGGGCCAGGCCACGTAGACCCATGGAGCCCGCCACACCATCACCCAGGGGGCATGTGAGAACCACCCCTCTCCAGAGCTCTGCTTCAACCGGTGGGGTCTGAAAATGTGCCTTTCCACCAAGTTCCAGCTGACACTGATGGCCCAGGAACCACACTTGGAGAACCACTGACATGTTGCCCTAAAAGTCATGATAAGACTCGGAATTATGGTCTAAACACAGCAGGAAGCCAGTAGGGGCTTCTGAGCAAAGGATGAGAGAGAACTGTCTGTCAGGGACAAGGGAGGAACAGGGACCCAGCTGGGGAGCAGTGACAGATGCCCAGACAGCAGGAGCAATGGTCTGGACCTAGGGTGGTTGGGGGGAGGTGGAAAGGGTCAGATCTGGAATATATTTTGAAGGTTGGCTTGACAGCACTTGGCAATGGACTGATGTGTAGGAGGGGCAAAAAGAGACATCCAACAATGACTCCTCAGTCAATATGAGACCGACCTCCTGAGTAAACGGTGGAGGCAGTCGCCAAAATGCGGAAGATAGGTTTGGGATTGTGTTTCATTTTATGCACATTTTTTTTTATATATTTGTTCATTTGAGTTGACACACAACGTTACATTACTTTTAGGTGTCCGACACAGTGATCCTATAAGATCTATACATTATGTTGTGCTCACCACCAGTTGTACCCACCTCTATCACCATACAACACAGCAATATCACGGACTATATATTCTCTATGTGCCTTTTATCCCTGTGGCTTACTCATTCCGTAACTGGAAGCCTCTATCTGCGAGTGTAGTCATTTTTTTGTGAGATGCTGATTAGATAGCCAAGCAAGATAGTGAGTAAGTCAACAACTTACGTGTCTAAGGCTCAGGCAGAGGTCCAAGCCAGGGGTGTGAATATGGGAGCCATCATTTTATAACCAGTACATACAAGGACGAGGCAGGACGTGATCACTCTCAAGAGTGAGTTTAAACAAGAAGCTGCCCATGGGCGCCTGGGTGGCTCAGTCAGTTGAGCGTCCGACTTTGGCTCAGGTCATGATCTCATGGTTCCTGGGTTCGAGCCCCACATGTGGCTTTGCACTGACACCATCTGCTTTGGATTCTCAGTCTCCTTCTCTCTCTGTCCCTCCCCCGATTGTGTGCGCGCACGTACTCTCTCTCTCTCAAAAATAAACAAACATTGAAAAAAAAGTTTAAATGAGAAGAAGCACAAATACCAAAACCCTGTGGCACAGAGTAGACAAAAAAGGAAGAGTCTATGACAAAAGAAAAACCTAGGAAACTATGAACTCGTAGAAACCAAGAGAAAACCTATTTCCCTGAGAAGGGCGTGACCCAGTGCTGATGAGTAAAAGCAGGACTGATAAATGGCCCCTGGGTCTGGCAATCTGCACAGTGAATAGTCACGCAGCAGAAAAGAGACGAAATTTGAAATATATTGGAGCAAGAACCTATCCATGCAAAATTCGTCATTATAAGCAAGCTATTTGTTCTCATCCACACATTGTCAAAATGAAAGTTCGCTCCTGTCAAGAGTAGATGTGATAATGTTGTGAATATACTTATTAACATATGCCTTTTATGTCCTTTTGTATGTGAATGTGACTCATGCAAAACAGTTTGAGAGCTCCCGTGTTTGTTGGGTACAAACCTGCAGCAGTGATACGAAGGAAGAGGATATCTTTGTGTAAAGTTTTAGGTTTTATGCATCCCCATTATCAATAATCGAACACAATGATCAACGATGCTAGAGGAAAGACTAAATTATCTTTATGTTCTATCTTTAGAAGTTTATAAGATTTTATCATAGGAGGAGACCAAGAGAATGCAAAACCCACAGATGTCGGGGAAAAGTCGTGTAAAAAATATATGTCACTTACCTACTAAGATACACTGCTATTTTCCTGGAGTTTGTAATATTCGTGGTATTTACCAGCTTTGAATTCATAATTTGTCATCACTGTTTTCATTCCACACATTTACTTCCATAACTCCTTTTGTCTCATAATCTGATATTCTTTTTCTTACAGAGGTTTCCCCACCAAAAACACTGTACAGTAAAACCTTGGATTGTGAGTAACTTGTTCTGGAAGCATCCCACAAGACGAGCAAACGTTTCTAATTTTAACTTGATAAACGAGAAATGTCTTCAATACGTGACGCCGAACGTCGCACGATCACAATTGAGCCAATGGTTCTTTAAATTTGGTTTGATATGCAAGTGCTTTGGATTACAAGCACGTTGCCCGAACAAATTATGCTCGCAAATCAAGGTTTTACTATGTAAGCTTCAGGTCCAGAAGACCTGCAACCATCTGTGAATGGAGGGGGTAAAAGCTAGAAGGCACCATGTTTAAGACACAGTTGGAAGAACAAAAAAATAGCAAGTATAGAAGCTCTTCAGCAGTGTGTTCTAGAAGTAAGAGAATGGGGGAATTTCCATCAAAGAAGTGAGTGAGAAACGATACGAGATAGTGTTTCACATATTTTTCTGTAGATCCTTGGCTACCCTATCTGGTGGAATGCTCAGTGATGTGATGGATGCTAAGGCAGTTAGGAGCTTGGGAGATCCACCAAATACATGGACCCTATATCTCCAGAGTCTCTCCTGGGACCAGCCCTCTACTCTGATCTTGGGTGGGCACCAGGGATAAAGGGAGGTTTGCATCTTAACTACCTATTTACCTACACACTTCATTAGAGTCTTGCAACCATCTAACAATGGTACTTGTTTTTAAACTACAAGAGGCTGGGGCAACTGGGCGGCTCAGTTAGTTAAACGTTTGACTCTTGGTTTCAGCTCAGGTCATGATATGGTTGGTGGGATGGAGCCCCGAGTCTGGCTCTGCACTGACATCGTAGAGCCTGCTTGGGATTCTCTCTCTCCCTCGCTCTCTGCCCCTCCCCCCTCCCCGCTTGCCCTTGCTCTCTCAAAATAAATTTAAAAAGTAAAAATAAATAAAAAGTTTAAAAATGAAAAATAAAGTAGAAGAGGCTATTCAATCAAAACCTCATCGGCACACCCAATATGTTTATCAGAGACAAAAACAAACATCAAGGAGATGCTAGATGTGGTGTTTAGGGGGAGGGCTGGCTTCCTGGTTCCTAAATAGCCATGTTCTTGCTGAGTCCCCACGTGAAGGAGAGAGGGAGCTCTGTGGGGTGTCTTCAATAAAGGCAATACAGTCATTCATGAAGCCTCTGCCTTCTTAATCTATTCATGTCCCGCAGTCCCTACCTGATCATCTGCTAATGCCATCACAGTGGGGTGGATTTCAACTATGAATTGCAAGGAGGGGTCCACAAACATTCAGTCTAGAGCAGCCTCTTTCATGCATCATGCCGTCCCGCCTCAATGAAGTCATCATCCCCCTATAATTTTACTTTCCTGACCTTCACATGTCCTTCCCGCCTGTCCAAAGAGTTTCCCAGACCTCATCTCTGCCACTGGACGCCCTTGGCCAAGGTTACTTATGCATGGAGGGGGCTTTTTCTCCACCATGAACCCATGAGGTTGACATCACAGAATGCTTTATTCCTGGGTGTATCCTCAGTGCCTGGCACCTGCGGCTTCACAGGGGCATGGCGGGCGGCGGTCATCAGATCCCTCTAAAGGCTCTGTGACACTAAAGATGGACGTACCGGGTCTGCAGTCAGTTCATTGACTCACGGATCCAAACCCACCCTCCATGGCCAGCTCCGTGAAGAGAGAAAGGAAGCTGCGTTTTGGCTGTGCCAGCTGGCACAGTGTTAAGCTTCGTCAGTAGAGGGCGTGGGAGGAACACTGGCAGAGGAAGACTTTTCTTCCCTGCTCCTCGGTGCTCCTCAGCAAACCGTCCCCCCCCCCCCCCCCCCCACACACACACACACCACATAGCTGCCAGGGCTGTGGGCTCAGGCAGCATAGGTAGCAGGCAGCTGGCAGCCAGCAGCAGCTCCCTCCGACATCCGCTTGGGTCCCAAAGCCTGGTACCTCCCTCTGAACAGCTCCCCTTAGCATCCTAGAAGACCTATTTCTAGCAGGTTCCACCAATGTGGCACTTCATTGATTTATTCCTCCACCATGGAGTGGGGCCCAGCTGCACACTCTCCAGTGAGGTCTGGATCTCAGCCCAGAGACCGGACAAATCGGGGTGGGGAGGCAGAGGGGGAGGGGGAGGGATCGGAGGTCTTTCAGATTCGCTCCTCCCTGCAGTGCTCTCTCTCAGCCCTAGGGACTGTGGCTGCTTCCTAGAGAGGTTATTCCTGTTTTCTTTAACATTTTTAGTTCTTACTAGCCAATTCCCTGGTACCTCAAGCCCTGGTGATAGTTAATATTTATGCTTAACTTTTCCTTTTCAAATTCCTGTGTGGTTGTTGTCTCCTGCTTGGACCCTGACTGATCAGACAGGTGGTCAAAAGAAGGATCCATTTTTCAACATGGTTGCCCTCCCTGATAACAAAACCCGGATAAGCCTTTTGTCTGCCTTGACTGCTGAATTTAAAAAGCTGAATCCAGGGGCGCCTAGGTGGCTCAGTCAGTTAAGCACCCAACTCTTGATTTCGGCTCTGGTCATGATCTCACAGTTTATGAGTTTGAGCCCCACTCTGTGCTGACAGCCTGGAGCCTGCTTGGGATTCTCTCTCTCCCTCTCTCAAAATAAATAAATAAACTTAAAAAAAAAAAAAAAAAAAACACACCTGAATCTGGTACCCTGCCATTATATACAGAATTTGACACCAGCGATATTGAATACAAGGCACATAAAGAGTAATACGATTATCTTCCATGAAGAACAAAAGATTATATACTCTGGGGGCAAGATTCACACAGTAATCAACCCCTTACCACAAATGTAAAAAACAAAACAAAACAAAAACAAAAACAACAAAAAAACCCTGTGAGTCAAAACTAGTCACTGAAATGAGCTGTTACTTCTAAAGTTGCCACCATCTCCAACTATACTTAGTAAGATTACAGTCCCTGGAAACGTCCACATTGGTTCCCCAACCAGTGCCCAAAAGGGCAAGTTATTGTTAATTGCAGGTTTCTATCACACCAGGTAACTATCACGAATTCTTCTGAGAACCCACAGATAAACCAAAAATCAGGTCCGTTATCGGGCTCTTGGGTGGAAAGTGTTTCAACTGCAGTTTGAGCTGAGGAGTGTTCCTGGCTGGGCTACATTCCAGCACTAGAGGGCAATATACTCACTGAGAATCTACTGTCCACTTACACACACACACACACACACACACACACACACACACACACCCCACACGCTTGTTACTGTTGCTTTATTCCTCCCAATTACAACTGTCCAATTAAAGAAAAGAATCCTGGGGCTCCTGGGTGGCTCAGTCGGTTGAGCATCTGACTTCAGGTCAGGTCATGATCTCACGGTTCATGGGTTCAAGCCCCACGTCGGGCTGTGCGCTGAGAGTACAGAGCCTGCTTGGGATTCTGCCTCTCCCTCTCTCTCTCCGCCCCTTGCCCACTCATGCTCTCTTTGTCTCTCTCTCAAAATAAGTAAACTTAAAAAAAAAATGAAACCAAATAGACTAGAAGGCTGTGGTGCTAGCTATTTCTTTGGGAAATTACAAGAAAGAAAGCGCAGGGGTGCCTGGGTGGCTCAATCAGTTACACGTCTGATGCTTGATTTCTGCTCAGGTCATGACCTCACAGTTCATGGGTTCAAGCCCCTGCGGGCTCTGCACTGACAGTGTGGAGCCTGCTTGGAATTCTCTCTCTCCTTCTCTACCTCAAAACATAAATAAACCTTAAAAAAGAAAGAAAACACATAAAACAAATGTATAGTTTAAGGAATAAAAGGAGCAAAAATGCATAAATCACCACCCAGGTCAAGAAATTACCATCACTTCAAAGACCCCTCCCCATTCATTCCTTCCCACTTATAACTTCTTCCCTGATCCCTACAGGTAATCCTATCCTATCCTGGCTTTTATGATTATGGTCTCTCTTTATATTTTGGCACCCACATATATATGCTTAAACAATCTGGTGAAGGTTATTCGATATTCATTGAGCATCTAGTACTTGCCAGGCTCTCTTCTGAGCACTTGAAATAATAGTAATAAGGATCCTTGCCCTCACGGGGTGATGCTCTATTAAATTTAAGTTGTATCCGTTTTTGAACTTGATAAAAACATCATTCGAGACATAGAGCACCATACTTCTTTTGCATAACACTGTGAAATTCATTTGTTGTATGTAGGGGGGTTTTTTTGTGTTTAATTTTTTTAATGTTTATTTTTGAGAGAGAGAGAGAGAGAGAAACAGAGTGCAAGCAGGGGATGGGCAAAGACAGCGGGAGACACAGAATCCGAAGAAGACTCCAGGCTCTGAGCTGTCAGCACAGAGCCCAACATGGGGCTCAAACTCACAAACTGAGATCATGAGCTGAGCCTAAGTCGGACACTTGACTAAGCCACCCAGGCGCCCCTGTTATATGTAGTTTTAATTTTTGTTTTCTGTAGTACTCCATTGTAAAAATGTTTCATTATTTATTTATTGTTACTGATGAGTAACTGTGTGGTTTCCAGGTTGGAATGATGAGCTTTCCTTTTTTTTTTAACTGTTGATTTATTTTGAGAGAAAGAGACAGAGAATGCCAAAAGAGGAGGGACAGAGAAAGAGAAACACAGCATCCGAAGCAGGGTCCCTCTCGGCTCTGAGTTGGCAGCACAGAGCCCAACACAGGGCTCGAACCCACAAACTGTGAGATCATGACCCAAGCTGAAGTCGGACGCTCAACAGACTGAGCCACCCAGGAGCCCCAGTGAACTTTCTTGTACATGTTTCCAGATGGACAGAAGCATGAAATCTCTAGGACATAGATGTAGGAGAACTGCTAGGTTGTTGGGTATGCAAATCTTCAAATTGACCAGATGATAAATTATCCAAAATTGCTTGTACCAATTTACCCACTAGCTAGCAATGTGCGAGTTCCTACAGATCCATAGCCTTGCAAATCTTGTTATTGTCAGACTTTACATTCTTAGTCAGTCTGATGTGTTAATGACATCTCAGCGTGATCTTGTTTTCCCTATCTCTGAACAGGTATTGGTCTTTTGGATTTCCTCTCTTGCAATGCATCTTTTCAAATCTTTTGCTCACTGAGAGCAGAGGGGTCAGGGGCAATAGTGGAAACACACAAGCAAACCTGATGCTGAGTATATATCTGATACCTCTGAGGACTGCCAGTCTATAAGTTAAGAGTCATTGTAATCTAAGGGTGCCTGGGTGGCTCAGTGGGTTAATCAACCAACTTCGGCTCAGGTTATGATCTCACAGTTTGTAGGTTTGAGCCCCGCGTGGGACTCTGTGCTGACAACTCAGAGCCTGGAGCCTGCTTCAGATTCTGTGTCTCCCTCTCTCTCTTCCCTTCCCCTGCTCATGCTCTGTCTCTCTCGGTCTCAAAAATAAATAAACATTAAAAAGTTTTTTTTTAAAAGAGTCATTATAATTTAGATGTTGATGTTCATGTGCTAACAGCTGCATCACAGTCTAACTGGCTCTGGAATTTGCAGAGCGGACGTACGCCAATCAAGTTACAGAGGGAACTCCTTTCAAGAGGTAATTCCAAGGTAATTGTTCATAAAAGCAGTACAGAAATCTAAGAGCAAATTTTCATCACCTAATCCCATACACTGGTCTAGCTTGAAAAATAAAATATAAATAAAATTAAAAAAATAAAAATAGGGGCGCCTGGGTGGCTCAGTTGGTTAAGCGTCGGACTTCAGCTCAGGTCACGATCTTGCGGTCCGTGAGTTCGAGCCCCGCGTCGCGCTCTGGGCTGATGGCTCAGAGCCTGGAGCCTGCTTCCGATTCTGTGTCTCCCTCTCTCTCTGCCCCTCCCCCGTTCATGCTCTGTCTCTGTCTCAAAAATAAATAAACGTTAAAAAAAATTTTTTTAATTAAAAATAAAAATAAAAATAAAAATAAAAATAAAATGGTTAGGGGCACCTGGCTGGCTCAGCCAGTAGAGCATGCAACTCTTGATCTTGGAGTCATGAGTTCAAGCCCCATGTTGGGGGTAGAGTTTACTTAAAAAAATAAAAATAAAAAAGCATATTGTAAAAGAAAAGAAAAAGAAAGTGGTTAAATTACTAGGAAAAAAATTTTCCTTTTTTTCTTCTTCTAACATATTCTGTGTTAACAGCACACTTACCACCAGAGAACAGACAAAACAGAAGGAAGGCAAAATATCTTATTTCCCCAATTGAACAAGATCTAAGAAATGCTCATGTTATCAAGTACAACCAAGATGTAAATTCTGCTGGGTAACAGAACTATAAAGAAACTGCTAGAGAACCTGCGACTGTGTAAAAGGTGAGAAGGAATTATTAACGCTCATTGAGTACTTACACACTAGGCATACGTTACTTCAAAACCCTACAAGGCCGGTGTGTTTCCATTTTGAGATGAGGAAAGTGGCTCTGAGGGTTCAGAAACATAGCCAAGGTCACCCCCTAGGAAGTAGCAGGTCTGCCGTTTGAACTCCAGCCTCCCTCACTCTAGACCAAGCTCTTTACATTGCCCTGGGATCCCTGGGCAGTGGCTCCAAAAAGCATGCCAAACAAAAATGCTGTTGGCAAACCTCCAGACAGCAACTGAGCCAGAATTTAAGTGGCACTGATCCGAGCTAGGGAGAGTTTACCAGAAAAGCCGTCGGCCTTCATCTATGACTTAGTAGGCTTTCAGAAGGGGCACAGTGATTTACCGACATTTTCTGGTGCACTTTGGTGAGTGAGTGAAGACACCAGAAGGACCTTCTACATGGGCTCTCTGATGCACTGTTCTACCTTTTTAAAGATTTTTAATAGCTCGACTTTTAGTAAGAACTGCCTAGCTGGGAGGGCAAGGGGTCAGGAGCCCTGGGAAATGGCACTTTATTTTCGAGGTACCATGGAGCCATCCAAATGTCCACATAAGGGTCTACACCCAATTCCAAGGGTCAGGGGGAGGGGTTCCTCATACATCCACCTGGGTGTACCACAATTCAACTCCATTCTGGCACTACCTACCCAGAGATAGCATCTTCAGTTGAAGAAATTAAAATAAAATGAAACAAACGCCCACAGGCCCAAATGGTGTCACTTAGACCCCAGTTCCCAAACCAGTGCTTCATACATCATCGAATTGCAGGGAGCCTGGGTGGCTCAATCGGTTAAGCATCCGACTCTTGGTATCAGCTCAGGTCATGATCTCACGGTTCATGAGATCGAGCCCCATGTTGGGCTCCAGGCTGATAGTGCAGAGTCTGCTTGGGATTCCCTCTCTTCTCTCTCTGCCTCTCTCCTTCTCTTTCTAAAATAGAGATGAACTTTAAAAAAGAAAAAGGAAACACATAATTTAATTGCACTCTTGACCTCCCCAGGAGAGGGGGTGAGGGAGAAGTCAGGAAACTTTTCAGTCAGCGCCAATGAGTCTGCCAGTTGGGCCCCCTGCATCCCCCAAAGAAAGAGGAGGTCATCTGGAGGCTAAGAGCCCCTGCTATTCCCCCTAGAAAGCAGCCTTGCCTAGAATAATCCTTTTATTCCACTGTTTTCCTTGCCCCACCCTCCTCCCATAAAAGTCCTTCCATTTTGTACAACTCCTCAGATCTGCCCTCTACTTAGTGGATGTGGTGCCGCCTGATTCATGAATCATTCAATAAAGCTGATTAGACCTTCAAAGTTACTTGCATGAATTTTGCTACTTAACAAAAGACCTCGGTCCTACAGGACTGCCTCCTCCCCGTGTCTGATGCCAATAGCAAGTCCAGATCGTTTCCTGTGCTTCTGACCAACTGGCCGTGAATCAGAGGTTCCCGCAACCCCTCCTTCCCTGGGTTAGAGGAGTCTGCTCCAGTGGCTCCCAGAACTCAGAAACATTGTATTTACTGGACCACCAGTTCATTATGAAAAGATGCAACTGAGGAACAGCCCGATGGACGAGATACATAAAACAAGGGGCGAAGAGGTTCCATGCTCTCTGAGCATGCCACTCTCCCCAAAATTCCAAGTGGGCACCAACACAAGGTCTCCAGACCACCTCCTTTTGGGTTTTTATAAAATCTTCATTACGTAGGCATGTTTAATTAAACCACTGGCCACTGGTGATTTAACTCAATTTCCAGCTCCTCCTCTCTCCCTAGAGGTGGGATGGGGGGGAGCTGAAAGTTCCAACCCTTGCTGACTCCACCAGCAACCACCCCCTATCCTTAGGTGCTATTCCAAAATCATCTCATTAACCGAACACAGGACATCTTTGTTGGGCTCTTCACTTAAGAAGATCCAAGAGTTTTAGGAGCTCTGTGCCAAGAGGGACGAAGACCAAATACGTACCTATTATAAACCAGTGTGACACCATGGCACGTTGGCAGCTGTATAAATGGAGTTGGGTCTCAGGGGCCCAGGGTGGAGATAAAGTGTGGAACCATTGGCAAAGAGGCAGTTGCTGAAATCATGGGCAAAGATGAGAACATCTGACTGAGAGGATCATGTGAGTTAGATCTCCATTATGTCGGAAATGTCAATTAACAGACTGGAATTGCAAAATCCTGAAACCCCAAAGGCAAATACAGATGGTCTAAAATTACTCAAACTTCTCTCCCAGAATGTCAGTATGAGAAAAAAAAAAAAAAGCAATGATCTAGATTCTCTAACCTTTCTCTACAGACTTAGTTAATCTGTGTAGAAGAGATCAGATCTGTGGGATGCCTGGGTGGCTCTGACGGTTAAGCATCCGACTTCTGATTTTGGCTCAGGTCATGATCTCACGGTTGGTCTTCATGCTGGGCATGGAGCCTGCTTGGGATTCTCTCTCTCCCTCTGCCCTTCCCCCACTCATGTGTGCACTCTGTCTCAAAAAAAAAAAGAGAGAGATCCCATCTGTAACACATTTCCTTACATTGGCAATCCAATCCTGGATAGCCAGCCTAATTTCAGTTATGATTTTTATAGCACATGTAAGGACCTAATGCTTCTGAGTTTGTCATTCTGGACCCACCTCTTCTATTAATAACATAAGGACAGATGCCCCAGAGGTCTAGGTCCAAATCAATAGTCACTTGAGGGGTGTCTGGGTGGCTCGGTCAGTCAAGCCTTCAACTCGTGGTTTCAGCTCAGGTCATGATCTGTTTTTAAGTTCGAGCCCCGAGTGGGGCTCTGCACTGATGGCATGGAGCCTGCTTGGGATACATTCTCACTCTCTAGTGAGATAATAGCCACCTGAATACCAAAGGTATCCTAACGTCCTTTTATCACAGAGAACCTATAGAGGAAAGACTTGCAAATATCCTTAGGAAAATGGCCAGTTGAGAAAAAAAGGGTCAACCTCCTGGATCATCAAAATCTAAGTATATTACAGCCCATAAATTAAGTCTACATCAGTCAGTTACATTCCTACATTAAATGGGAACTGACATAATTGACTCAAATAATTGGACTTTATTTATCTCCATCGTCAAGATATTTTGGACTGGGGTGCCTGACTGGCTCAGTCAGGAGAGCGTGCAACTCAATCTCAGGGTTGTGAGTTCAAGCCCCATGTGGGATGTAGAGGTCAGGTTAAAATAAAATCTTAAAAAAAAAAATTTGGAGGATCGGGGTACCTGGGTGGCTCAGATCATGATCTCATGGTTCGTGCCATCAAGCCCTGCCTTGGACTCTGTGCTGACAGCGTAGAGCCTGCTTCAGATTCTGTCTCCCTCTCTCTCTGTCTGCCCATCCTCTCAAAAATAAACAGTAAAATGAGGCGCCTGGGTGGCTCAGTCAGTTGAGCATCCGACTTCAGCTCAGGTCATGATCTCATAGCTTGTGAGCCCCACGTCAGGCTCTGTGCCAACAGCTCAGAGCCTGGAGCCTGCTTCAGGTCTCCCTCTCTCTCTACCCCTCCTCCACTCATGCTCTGTCTCAAAAATAAACATTTAAAAAAAAAATGGGGGAACCATGTTCAACGTGATTGTTTTTTCTACTGGCCCTGAATCAGATATGGAGAGGAGGTTAATATAGACTCTAAACCTTTCTAGTTTCCACAAATAACCTTTTCAAGTATCAAGTAACCTTAGTTGTCAAACTACATGCATGTGAACTGTGGATAGATTAAAACCTGGAGAGAGGTTATTGTGTCTCTTGGCTAAATTAAAATGAACGAAGCAAAAAAACTTTGGAGGGCAGGAGGAGTTCTCTGAAACAGAGCTCAAATGAGACTATTTGGGGTAGGCAAGCTGAAGGGACTCCATTTTAAGATGGTTCCATCTCCACTGTTTTCTGCTAGGCCCATTTACTCATGATCCCTATTTTGCCTCTGAGTAAGCCAAAGAAGCTATGTGCCCAATTCAAGGGGGAAGCGAGGAGGTTAATCATTTTGAGTTTTGTCCTAGGCCCTAAACACCTGATAACACCTCAGAAGAACCAGATCTCAAACATGTTCCAGGGCATGAGCTTCAAACACACCTTGGCTGACAATGGCATCAAGACCCCTGAAGACTCAGTTGGTTGAGCATCGAACTCTCGATTTCAGTTCAGGTCATGATCCAGAAGTTTGTGAGTTCGAGACCCACATCAGGCTCTGCACTGATGGTGAAGAGCCTGCTTGGGATTTTGTCTCTCCCTCTCTCTCTGCCCCTCCCGTGCTCATGCTCTCTCTCAAAATTAATAAATTAAAAAAAAAAAAAAGATCCTACCTTTGGTAATTTATGGAATAATACCTATTGTTCACCTGACACTCGCCTCTGATCAGACCTTCCCCTGGATTCCTGAAGGAACATGTACCCTTGACCCTTCTCTATCATAAACCCCTAACCCCAAGCAATGATGAGACCTTTCTCTCGTTTTCCTAGTCTCCCAGACACTCCATCTATTCTCTGTCACTCGCGCTATTCAATAAACTGTCTTCACTTTCTCTGGCTCATGTTTGATGTCTATCCTGCCTGATGCCAAGGACCCTCATGTTTGGTCCGGTGGGACCCTCCCCTGAGCTCGCAGACCTGGCCTGCCTGCATCATATTCACACAGTGACATCTTTTTGAAAGGGGACTTGGACAACCTCCATTGTGACCTCAAAGTCAAAGTTGACCTCAAGTTCTTCTTCCCAGCTCATCTCTTAACTCAGACAGAAGACCCTAAGTGCAAAGCATCCCCTGATGGGAAGGAAACCACCTGCTCAAGCAATGAGGGCTACCCTGAGCCACCAACTCCCCCTCGGGACTGACCCCAAGACAATCATCGGGGTGACCTTCACTGCCCACCTGCATGTACTTGACCTTTGTCCCACATTTTCCTTATATAAACCTGGAAGTATTTTCAGTGCTATGGGGACAGTCTTTGAGAAGCCAGTCCACTATCTTCCTGGTGTTGGCATCACTGAAATAAATTCTTTTCCTGTTTCACATCCCTTCATCCCTCTGCTTTTAGGTTTTGTCAGCAGCAAGTGACTGAACCTAGTCTGTTTGGGACCCTGGAGCCAGGTGCCCTTGCACCCCTGTGCTCTGGCTACATTTTCTTTTCTTTTTAGGGTAAGCTCTACACCCAACGTTGGGGCTCGAACTCACAACCCTGAGATCAAGAGTCACACACGCTATCCACTAAGCCAGCCAGGCACCCCCGGCTCTAGTTTCTGAAGCAACTTATATTTTAGGGTAAAGGAAAAACATGAAGGGTACTAGAGAGTATGGACCAAGACAGATCTGGGGGCACAGTCACCAAAGTACACACGTCTCTGCTAATGACTGGACAAGACAGGAATGTAGATTATGGAATTTCCCCTAGGTAAAATCGAATAACCCCATCCATTTTAGAAGCGATCATCTCTATCCGAAAATGGCCTGTGAATATTTCTTACTGTTGCGGGATTTTACCACCTCAATACCCAGGATTCGTTGTCTCGCTGCTTCGAAGAATGAAGAGGTGGACACAGAATGAGCAGTAGGCAAAAGTTTATTAGAATATAAGATCAGGAAGGAAGAGTAGTAGGAAAGCACTCTTTACAGAGACAGGACATTCCAAGGTGAATGCCCGAGGACTATAGGCAAGGGTCCTTGTTTTATAAGGTTCTGATCAGCCCCCCTTCTTCCCTTCCCCCTCATTCCTTCTCAGGTTCTACCGTTAATGGCTTAATAGTTCTAGGTGCTGGGTTGTCCATTCCTGATTGGCTCATTTCCATTGTATGGGGAGTGGTCTGTGGCCATATCCTTTCTGGTGGGTCATACGCTTTATGGTCTACTACTTACTTTGACTGAAGACCTAATTCCTGAGGGGACCCTCAGGGGGAGTAGGTGGGGTCTGTTACATTCTTAAGAGGAACCTTACGCCTGAGGGGGTTTGCCGTGGTCAGACGCTCCCAGCACTGTTCCAAAATAGGTGTTTTTCCCCACCAGGGACCTCAGGTCCTAACCTTTCCCCTCTCTGCCTAGTGAATCCTATCTTTTCCTATCATATTACCACCAAAATCCTTGACACATCATAGGCATTACCAACTTCACCAAGTTTCCTTGGAAGATACTTAGAGTGGAGTCTACTAAAGATAATGAAAAGATTGACAATTTCACGTCTTCCCAATTCATGATACATCCCTTTCAAAACCACGAGCCTGGGTGGCTCAGTGGGTTGTGCTTGTGCGACCAACTTCGGCTCAGGTCATCATCTCACAGTCCATGAGTTCGAGCCCCGCTCGCCGCTGTCAGCACAGAGCCTACTTCAGATCCTCTGTCCCCCTCTCTCTGCCCCTCCCCCACTTGTGTTCTTCCAAAAATAAATATTAAAAACAAACAAACAAACAAACGACGAGCCTTGGGGTGCCTGGCTGGCTCGGTTGGTAGAATATGTGACTCTTGACCTCAGGGTTGTGAGTTCAAACCCCACATTAGGTATAGAGATTAAACAACAACAAAAAACAAAAAAACAAAAAAACCCACACTCGTGAGCCTTGAAAACCTCAAAGGCTTTCAGAGGGGGGGCAAGTCACAATGGTGTGCAGTGACCCTGAAACGGAAGCCCACATGCCCTGCCCACCAGCAGAAAAGCATTCAAGCTTTTGGGTTTTTTTTTTTTTTTTTTTTTTTTTTTTTTACAAGATTTATATGTTTCCCACCTACAGACAAGGACACAAAACATATAGACACATTCCTCCAAGAGTGGTCACTTTGAAACCACTGTACCAAGGACACTCTTTGAAACATTTCTTATAAGAGCCAAGATTAAAAAGTCCAACAAACACAAAACACAAAAATTTTTAAGACTTTATGAAAAAACAGTATTTTCAATTATTGTCATTCTCCGTGGCATACATGGCACGATAGTTAAATAGGTTTAAAACAAAGGGTGGATAATGGTTCGGCAGTTAGCCCTCGGAATCAGTTTGGAGTTAAAATCCCAACTCTGTCCCGAGCAGGTTATTTCATTTTTTTTTCCTAACGTTTATTTTTGAGAGACAGAGCATGAGTGGGGGAGGAGCAGAGAGAGAGAGGGAGACACAGAATCGGAGGCAGGGTCCAGGCTCTGAGTTGTCAGCACAGAGCCCGATGTAGGACCCAACCCACAAACCGTGAGATCATGACCTGAGCCGAAGTCAGACGCTTAATCGACTAAGCCACCCAGGTGCCCCTTAACATTTGATTCTATTTCCTCGCCTGTAAAATGGGTGAAATGTGCTTTAAAAAAAAAAAAAAAAGTCACAGGTCCAAATCGGTGTCACTTAGACCTAGTTCTCAAGGGGCTTAATACCTAGTATAACTACAGTATCAGCCTCCCCTAGAAAGGTCTTACACCATCAGTCAGGAATCTTTCTTTTTTCCTTTTAAAAGAATTTTTTTTTAAATTTCTTTTAATGTTTATTTATTTTGAGAGAGAAAGACACAGAGTTCAAGCAGGGGAGGGGAAGAGAGAGGGGAAGACACAGAATCAGAAGCAGTCTCCAGGCCCTGAGTTGTCAGCACAGAACCCGACACGGGGCTCGAAATTAGGGACCGCGAGATCATAACCTGAGCCAGGGTCAGACGCTTAACTGACTGAGCCACCCAAGCGCCCCAGGAATTTTTCAATCAGTGCCTGTGAGTCTGACATTCGGGGGCCTCTCCATCTCCCCCCAAAAAGAAAGATGAGGTCATCTGCATGAGAAGACCCCTTGTTTTTCTTGATGGGAAAGCAGTCTTGCAGGGAAGAATCCTTTTCTTCTGCTAAAAACTTTCTTGTCCCGCCCTCCTCCTATAAAAGCCTTCTATTTTGTGTCTCTCCCTCTTCTTAATCCAAGAATTGTTTGATAAAGCCAATGATTCCTAAACGTCCTCGCTGGATTTTGTTATTTTAACAAATGATGCACTCTCCTTAGCAATATTCTGAGAATTTAACATAAGGTCTACACTAAGCAATTAGCATAGTTTCTGGAACACAGCAGTCAACGCATGGCCAACTTTTGAAATAATAAATCCTTATCTAAGCAACTCTTGTGCAGGCAAACCGCCTCTGGGTATCTTGCGCAACTCACACATTCTAGTATCACGAAGGACCAAGGGTCAGGATCAGGCAAATTCTACTCACGTTCTGAAAGATAACAGGCTGAGGTCGGTTGGTTTGCTTTAAACGGCCGAAAACCCCCGCATTGTTTTGGAAGCCTCAACTCCTATACCATATGACACAGTAGCTGGGGAGTTTCAATTAAATGACTGCCCACATGGCCAAGCTGATTCAAAACTGTATTGAAACAAAATTTGGGCCTTACCTGTAAATCTCAGGAGGTCTACCTCTCCGTCCAGTTGAGCCTGCTTCGTTTTCAGGGCAGACGAGTTCTGCTCTCATGCCTCCTCCCCCACATCCGTTCGGGTTTTCTAAAGCCCAGCTAACGCCTACTGTGAGCCAGGGTCAGCAGCGTGGGCTTTTCTGGGAGCTGGTTAGAAACGCGGATGCTTCAGTCCCCACTCAGACCTACTCAATTAAAATCACTTTAACAAGATCCCCAAGTGAACCACACGCATTTAACACCTGCTGCGGCTTGTTAATTAACAAGTCCATCCACAGACTCCTGGAGCAGGGAGAAATCTACCCCGAAGAACTAAGTCTCCCGGCGAAGCTGGTAACTTGACACGAAGTCCTTTTCCTCTGCGTCTTCCCAGTGAGCGCTTGCTCATTGCTATATAATAGCAAAGAAACACACCTGAACCATATTGTCTTGGTCTTTCAAAAGCTAGATTTAATTCTTGTCTGTCTGAACTATACCTCAAGTTATTCATGTTCACTTTTCCATTTGGCTCTGGGTATTATAAGCAAATAATAGCACTTGAATATACTAGTACAATTTTGTACTCAAAAGACATTCTCATCATTCGTAAAAGAGATCTGTGGAGTTAAATACTATGTTCAGAAATGCTATCGAAGGGGCGCCTGGGTGGCTCAGTCAGTTAGGCATCTGACTCTTGACCTCAGCTCAGGTCATGATCTTACAGTTCGTGAGCTTGAGCCCCGCGTGGAGCCCTGCGCTGACAGGGCAGAGCCTGCTTGGGATTCTGTCTCTCCTTCTGTCTGCCCCTCCCCTGCTTGTGCTTGCTCTTTCTTTCTCTCAAACTAAATAAACTTACAAAAACAAAACAAAAACGCTATCAAAAAGCAGAATGTGTCTGTGAAGCCCCCATATAGTGGGTATTCGGTATACACCAGATGCTGTGTTAAACATTTTGTATACATGATCTGAATTACCTGGAGTATGTAGCCGTAGAGATATTTTACAGATGAGGCTCACCGTTAATCACTTGTCACAAATCCCACAGGTATAAATGACAAACCTCAGGAATCCAAAGCAAAAAACCCACACCAACCCCTGCTACTCCATCCACGTGTTCCATAGAATCAAACAGGCAGTAAAAACTGAGAATCCCTGCAAATATAAGACAAGTATCTTTGCCCAACAGGGAAACACCCCAATTTAATATGCTCTCCTTTCCCCCAAACCTATAAACGACTACTAGATCACTGTTCAGACATGTACTACAACGTACAACATTTTTAAAGTGTTTTGGGGGGCGCCTGGGTGACTCAGTCGATAAAGCATCTCATGATCTCGTGGTTTATGAGTTCGAGCCCTGCGTCTGGCTCTGTGCTGACAGCTTGGAGCCTGGAGCCTGCTTTGGATTCTGTGTCTCCCTTTCTCTCTCTGCCCTTCCCCTGCTCACGCTCTGTCTCTGTCTGTCTCTGAAAAATAAATAAACGTTAAAAAAAATTTTTTTTAATGTTTTGACATTTCCCTATCAACAATTTTAGGGCATGTCAGGTACACTTAAGAAGAAATCTAATGTCACATGTTAGGGGTGCCTTGCTGGCTCAGTAGGAACAGAGTCTTGATCTCAGGGTTGTGAGCTCCAACCCCACGTTGGGTGCAGGGATTACTAAAAAAATAAAAACTTTAAAAAAATAAGTCACATGTTAAAGTTATGAGCAGAACCGACAACCCAAGAAGTTTTACCAGGAAAATCATTTCTGGGATTTTGCCCAGAATATTGCCATATAGTCAGATGAGCTTTGCTTAAAAATGGAGGGGCAAAAGAATCAAAAGGGGAGGGACCAGATTAAGGTATTACAAAGCCCCTTAAAACGCTCACATTTTACCAAATATTGAATCCACTCACCATATACAATAAAAGTTCAATTCATAAGCGATTTTGCAAGAAAGTATCTTCTGCAAAGAATAAGGTACATCTACACCTTGTAACTCCATCATTAAAAAAAACAAAACCTTGCTTTGCTTAAGAGTCAAGGTGTTATAAAATGAACATCTGGAAAAGATACTAATTTTTATGGACATATCATTCCAAAAATAATACTTTCTAGTTTCAAGTTGGCAAAGTCCTATCTGCCTCTTTCTCTTGAAAAATCATCTCCCCCCCCCAAAGAAAACACCCCAAAACAAAAATACATGGGAAGTGAGAAGCCAACTCCAATTTCAGTGCAACCAGGACACGTGTTAACTATTGTGGCATATGAGCAAATAAAGAAATGGCAAGTAAATGACCCCATGGAGGAAGCTCAAATCTGAAAGCTTGCACAGGGAGAAGCCCATGACCTGCAAGCCAATTTGTCCACACAGATCCCAAGACAGGTTCTAGAACTGCAGAGACTGTGTGCATCAAGACGTAAGAGAATCATCAGGCTGGAAACCAGATTTTCAAGGTGCTGGGATCCAGCAGTGATAAAAACTGGATAGTTTCATGAGCTCGATCCAGGTTCGTGAGTTCAAGCCCCGCATAGGGCTCTGTGCTGACAGCTCAGAGCCTGGAGCCTGCTTTGGATTCTGTGTCTCCCTCTCTCTTTGCCCCTCCCCGGCTCGCACTGTCTCTCTCCCCCTCAAAATAAATATAAAAAAAATTTTTTTTAATTAAAAAAAACACAACTGGATACAGGGGCACCTGTGTAGCTCAGTTGGTTAAACTTGTGACTACAGCTCAGGTCATGATCTCAAGGTTCCTGAGTTGGAGCCCTGCCATCGGGCTCTGTGCTGACAGCTCGGAGCCTGGAGCCTGCTTCTGATTCTGTATCTCCCTCTCTCTCTGCCTCTCCCCTGCTCAAGCCCTGTCTTTCTCAAAATAAAATAAACATTAAAAGAATTAAAATTAAAATAAAGAGCAGTTAGGGTGACATCTGAAGAAAAGACAAAGGTGACTGTGTGGATATCTGGAACAGTAGGAATTAGCAAAAAGCTCACGCTTATTTTGCAACCGAGAAAAAGTCAGCGGAAAGGCTTGAGATGGACATTATCAGTGCTTGCCCACATCTGCTGGTCTCCCCACCTGGGCACTTGGAAAAAACAATTTTCTCACCCCCATGACTGCCAGCACCATGCGATCCATTCTATCTAATGAAACATGAATGCAGCAAACGACGTGCTGGGGGCATTAATGGCTTTAAGCTCTTTTTCTAGAAACTATGTAAACTAGCAATGTTAGAAATGATGTGCTAACAAGGTGGCATCATAAAGCATAGGGAGCCTGATCCCT
The DNA here is from genome assembly GCF_024362965.1 of Panthera pardus. Taxonomy (NCBI): domain Eukaryota; kingdom Metazoa; phylum Chordata; class Mammalia; order Carnivora; family Felidae; genus Panthera; species Panthera pardus. The sequence continues at coordinate 145,064,618 of NW_026526765.1, read as the reverse complement.
GTTTTGCTGGTGGACGGAAGCCATTGGTGATCTAGAAGAGATTAGGGGAGAGCAAAAAATGAATTTTGGTTAGCTCAGGGTTTATTAGAACTTAGCTATTCAACTCCTACGCGGCTGAAAGGGAGGTCTGACAGGCAGTTATTATAGTGATCAGGTGAGGTTGTGGGTGGTGGGGGAAGGTGGGAGAAAGTGGACTTTGGGTAAATTCTCAAAGTTGAGCCAAAGGGACTGCTTAAAGGTTAGTGTAGGGAATAGTTCACCACCACCCCCACCCACTTCCAGACATAGGAGGTGGAGCTTCTAAAGAAAACTGGAGAAGTAACTCAGGGACAGGAAGTATGTGCAGGAGACCTCCCAGGTACATGGCTTTCTAAGCCTTCGTTTTTGTGTGTTGTATTATTTCAGAACATTATAAACACCCTTATTTAAGCACTCAGCACAACAGCCAATAGCATTTTTCCCCTCAAATACATGCAGCTTCTTCCCATTTGTGCCAGCTGTTCTCCATTTAAGCCACCGCCAGAACTACCACCAGATGCCTGTTTTCCCTTCTCCGCCCCAGGAAGGTGATCCCCACTGCCTGCATCCCTAGAGAGCCCTTGCTGGGTGGCTTCCAGTAGTCTATTCCGGTGGTCAATAGGCAGTACCAACACATCCAGTGAAGGAGATTTCTGACTCCCTCCCCGTCTTGGTGCCACGTCTCAGGGACCTGCTGCCTCCCATGGTGAGCCCAACTCCCACCAAGCAACCCTTCCTTAATGTCTCACTCTCCCTGACATCTAGGAACACGCTTTCCCCTTGCCCTCCTTGCTCTGGAAGCACTAATGGCTTCTGGCTGTTGCTCGTCTTTCCAGGGTCTCACCATTGCTTGTTTCTTCAAGGTCACTCACATCTCAAAGTACCCCTTTCATTCACTTTCCAGCTGAACCATCCAGGGTGAATGCTGTTTCCTGCCAAAACTCTGAGCAGGTCACGATCTCAAAGCCTTCTTGTGCTCCTTGTCCTCTCTACCCAGCATGCACCTCAGTCGGCTCTTTGTACAGCCAGCTCCTTAGCAGTCCATCTTGGACCTCAGGGGTCCATCTTGCGCTGCCTCCTCAGAGGGGCCTCCCTCAGCACTGGGTCTAGCAGAGCCTCCTTCTCAAACACTCTCTAGCACCTTCCATTTCTATCACCTCCCCCCTCCTGCAAACAGAGCTCCTAAGAGGAAGAACCTGGCTGGGTGGTCTGGTTCACCTGAAACCCAGTAAGCACACAGCACGATGTCTCAGAAAGCACAACTTAAAAATTTGTCCATCAGTGAAGTGGGTTCCAAATCGAACTTAACTAACTTCTATCGGGTTTGTTAAAGCAGAAGAGTCCCAAGGAGAACTTCCAATTCTCAGCGTGTTAATCCCCATAAACAAGCAGGTGAAAATCCTCTAAAATGAATGCACATCTGTGGCACCTGGGTGGCTCGGTGGGTCAAGCGTCTGACTCTTGATTTCGGCTCAGGTCATGATCTCACGGTTCAGGAGTTCAAGCCCTGCGTCGGGCTGTGCGCTGGCAGCGGGGAGCCTGCTTGGGTTACTCTCTCTCCCTCCCTCTCTCTGCCCCTATCCTGCCTGCTCTCTCACAAAATAAACAAAAACATTGAAAAAAAATAAAACGGACGCACATCTGTCTGATAGAAAATAATTTCTTACGAGTATTCTTGGCTAGAACACTTCTCCATTTTGTGTAGCAATAGCACGATTGATCATATTCCCACATGGGACATGCTCCCGGGATCTAATCAGATGATGGACCATGGCAAAATTTCACAGACCCAGACGGTGTTCAGTGCCCAGGAGATCGCTCCGACTCCTACTCCTTTCCCCAGAATGCAACTGTGAATATGAGGCTAAGTTATCATACACTATCACGGGACAACACAGAATTGACTTTTTTTTTTAAATTAAAACCCATGAAGCATAAATAACAATTCATTGTGATGCACGACTATCAGAGCCCCAAGGCCTGAGAGTATGAATGTGAACTGAAAGAACACACATATAATCAATATCTGATCTATTATGGACCAGAAAAGCAACATCAGAGAATCTGATCAGTTAGCCGAAGAAAACCAGCTTCACGTCAAACTTTTCTAATGATCCCTTCGGCAAGAATCAGGCTAGTAAGGACATGCTCAGAATAACTTTATGTAAAACCTTCTCTCTTAAGCTAATATACTCGGCAAAACATCTCTTCATGAAAGATTTGTTTCCATTTTCCACAGAAACATAACTGAGAATTTCCAGAATGCAGTTCAATACTTACACTTATTTTAATTTTTATTCAAAATGAAAGAAAACACGGAGAACAATTTCTATACAACTATACAATGTTTTAAGTGGCTTCCCTATCCTATTAAAGCTTTATATTTAAAATGCTTACATTACATGATATGTGCTTACACAAGCTTGAGGCTCAAACTTGACCACACACGTGACTCTAGCAGTCTTACTGCACAATGATCCACATAATACTGCATATTTGTTTAGTTCAGACTATGTCGTAAAGTGCTTATTCATCGGTAGGAAGGTACAAACCTACTAAACACTCAACTTCTCCATGATATTTCCTACTCCGGGTAGGGGGGGAAAAGGCCAATTTGATGCTACCAGCCTGAATAACAGATTTCCACTTAAAAATATATATTAAAAACAAGCAAACAACAAGGAAACCAAATCAGGCCTAAGATTTTGGTGGGTCTATTAAGAGAGATCAAAAGCATTTCAAAATCATTAGCGCTACAATGTGTAACAGCTTAGTTTCTGAACATTTTGACTTCTAAAAAATAAGCAGTTTAAGTAAAAACCCTTTAAAGGACATCTTTCAAAAATGAATTTAAAATGTCAAAGTATTAATTCTTCACATTAGAAGAACTTTTAAAAGGGTACACACAAAGTCAATATGATTTTCATTATTATTCCTAAACTAGACTTGTAGTTTTACTGACTTTTACAGATGCTTATTGCCAAACAACAGGCCATAGAAAATATCATCCAACTGACCAGTAAGTTACTCTACATTTTAGAACATATTTAATGACATTAAAAATATTTCATGAACTTTCCAAACATGTAAACATAAACCAGGGCAATGTGATATGTAATATTGGTGCCAAAAAATGAAAATCACAGGACACAATAAGAGGGCAAAGAACAAATATGTTAAATATCAGTGCAGCTTCTCTAATATTTGTGAAAAATAAATTATTTGATACAGACGCAGGTATTTTCAGAGTAAGAAAAACTGAAGACAAATTTTCTAAAAAAAAAAAAAAAAAAAATTACACCAAGTGAAAAGCTGCTTGTGCTAGCCAAGAACTTAGTGTTTCCTGCAAAAACAAGAAACAAAAAACAAAAATGTTTACACACGATCAGGTATGGGCATTACAGGTAAGCGAACTCTTAAAAATATCCTTAAAAATACAATTTGCCGTCTCAAAAGAAAAAAAAGCAGTATTCATTTTCTGGGGAATATACTCTGAATATTAGTTACGCACTTCAAAATACATAATTTCCCATTTAAATATACTACCATTTCTCTGGCCTTTATACTAACTATACCTTTGTTTTCTTGTGAAAAACATACACAAGACACAATGCTAAGTACTAATTTCTATCCATAAGGCATCTAAAAAATAGCTTCTCTTAAGACATAAACATGATACCAAATGAAAAACCAAACACAAAAGAAACATAATAATAAATAGTTTTGTATCCCTTCCCCCTCAAAAAAGAAGCATCAGTATCAGCAACACTGACATAAATACATTAGATTTCCTGTTCATAAGAAAAGAAAGACAATCCAGTTACAGTTTAACCATTTCAGGGTTAACCAGGAGAGAGCGTCTTTACTCCCGCAGTTTGTGAAAGGCAGGATGAAGACAGGAAAGAGGCAAGACTGTTTAGGTTTTTCCGATTTAAGAAGAAACACACACAAAATACAAGCGTGGCCACAGACTACTCAGATGATGTGTAATTAGTTACGAAGGTTAACACAGAGCCGTCGTTTTGCTCCCCCTTTTCACCCTAAGTCACATCACGTGCTTCAACTACATGTCCTCTTGGTATTCTAGATATTTTGCTGTGATGGGTTCCTCAAGCTGAATTCCTCCACTGCCCATTAATGCAAATGCTGGGTACATCGTGTGCGAACAGTCCACCTGGCGCTCGTAAAGGCATTTCATGTGATCCATGTCATAGAAAGCCACTCTGCCTTTGTCATAGTCGAGGAAAATCCCTATACTTGTTGGCATCGGAAGAACTCTATTCTCAGGTTCACTGGCGGAAGTGGCTGACTTGGGTATGAAAAACTTCTTCATGCCTATGGTGACTAACGTGAAGGGCTGTGAATCAAAGCAGGCATCTTCACTTCCGCTGTCATGGCCGCTGTCTTGCTCGTATCTAGAACACAATACACACACAAAGCAGTCTTAGCTGTGGCGCCATCCACAGGCCGTCAACTATCCTCAAAACGTTTTCACATGATAATATATGTTGCTTTATTTATTTTTTTAAGCTTACATATTTTAAGAGAGAGAGAAAGCACAAGCAGCAGAGGGGCAGAGAGAGAGGGAGAGAGAGAATCCCAAGCAGGCTCTGTGCTCAGTGTAGCGTAGAGCCTGACACAGGGCTCGAACTCATGAACCAAGAGATCATGACCTGAGCCGAAACCAAGTGTCGGACGCTTAACCGACTGAGCCACCCAAATGCCCCGACATATGTTGCTTTAAAATGAAGTTGTGGCTCAGTGGGTTAAGCGTCCGACTCTTGATTTCAGCTCAGGTCATGATGTCATGGTTCGTGGGACTGAGCCCCATGTCAGGCTCTGTGCTGACAGTGAGGAGCTAGCATAAAACAGCAGCTTATAGAGATTTTTGACACAAACGTCCTTCCTTCATTTTCCGATGCATACTTCACTTTTTATGTATTTGTGATCATACTATATTGACACTTTTAATCAGGTCTCACTGATATTTCTGATGTCACAAGCCTTTTAAACATTATTAATATCAATATTCTATCGAGTGGTCATGGCACCATGTTTAATTAACCATTTCCCGATTACCACAGTCACTGTTTTGTTAATTTCTCACCCTTGTGCAAAAAACTTTTCCTGTCACTCAGATTACCAATTTGGGGTTCTGTTCACACAAGAGGTCATAAATTATTTGTGTGGGCTAGTATACATAATACCACGTAAAACGACAAAACCACACAACGCCCATTAAATAATCAATCTCTTTACAAACCAGAATTCTTTGATGTGGAAACCTGTTTACCGTGACCCAATTTTGTAAAGTACCTCCAGGGGAGTTTAAAGAAATTATGTCCCATTACAAAAGAACAATTTCATACCAATTATGAGGTATGGCAGTTGGAAGCATTTCACTATACGTGTGAGTAATTTTTATCACAGAATTAAGGAAATGGATATGAAAGATGTTCAAAATTTAAAACTGTGGGGAGCTTGGGTGGCTCAGTCAGTTGAACTTTCGACTCTTGATTTCAGATCGGTCATGATCTCACAGTCGTGAGATTGAGCCCTACATCAGGCCCTGTGCTGACACTGTGCAGCCTGCTTGGGATTCTCTCTCTTTCTCTCTCTCTCTGCCTCATCTCCCCTCTACCTCCCCCCACCCCCGCACTGCTCTCTCTCTAGGAGAAAAACGGTTTAAGAAATTTTTAAATTAAAAAAAACTTTTTTTCATGTTTATTTTTGAGAGAGAAACAGAGTGTGAGCAGGGGAGGGGCAGAGAGAGAGGGAATCACAGAATCTGAAGCAGGCTCCAGGCTGAGCTGTCAGCACAGAGCTTGAGTTGGGGCTTGAACCCACAAGCCATGAGATTATAACCTGAGCCAAAGTTGGATGCTTAACCAACTGAGCCACCCAGGTGCCCCTAAAAATTTTTTTTACTTGCAAAGCTACAGGATAGTCGAGAAGTACCCAAAACAGGCTTAGACACTTGAGATTTGTATCCCAAGACCTCCTGACTCCTTTCTGGAGCCAGCCACATCCGCACGGCCAGAACACCTGAATCTAAGGAATGTATTCCAGATGTAATAAGCAAACCCACATCAATTTCCAGTCTTACCTGGCCAAACAACGATGTGTACCTTTAACAGAATCACTAAGTTCTAGATCAATAAAAAGAGCCTACCTTGGACTAACTGCATCCCGGGGAGAATGGAGCCATTCTTGTAGTTTATCACTGGAAGCGACTCCCACTTTTACCAGGTATGAATACGGTTCCACGCGGAAGGCCCAGAAGTGCTTCCCCTTGGTAATTCCAACGTCTCCAATGATGTAGTCTAAACTGGTGTAATAACCCACTTGGATACGCTCCGCAGCAAGCAGAAGATTAAACCCAGCTCTACTCTCAACACGGTCTCTCTTCAAGTTCAGCAAGAGGCGTTCGTTATTATAGCCACATTTTTCATCAAAGAGGAAACTAAAAACTGTAAAGAGAGCTTAAGATTAGTCTCATCATTATCGGTGAGCACTTCTATAACTGACAATTAAATAGGATCTGTTTTTGAACTAGAAATTAGTGAAAACAGACTTGAAGAGGAATGTGTCACATGACCCTAGACAAAGTATTACAAACCGAATCCCCAATTGGGAAATCACTTCCAGTAGATTCTCTATGCCTGAAAATCTCTAGGAATATCAAACGGCAGAAAAAGTATTTCAAGTGTACAAGAAAACTTAACAAACGTGGTTCCTGGGAAGAGACACAGATCTCTTCTATTTTACACTACTGGATCTGTCCCTTTTCCCTTTAATATAAGGGGATGTACTTTTTCATAATTACCTGTACAGTTTTCTAAATATTTATTCTAAATATTAACAACTTCAGTAGGGGCTTTTCCTTATCAATCCACAGGGCAGACATGAAAAACTGTACAGTAGTTTAAAAAAAAAAAAAAAAAGGCACACGTTTTGAGTTTAGAGAGACCAGAGTTTTAATCCCTGGTGAGGCATTTTTGTTTGGTTTTGAGTAGGGTGGAGGGGCAGAGAAAGGAGGACAGAGGATCTGAAGCAGACTCTGTGTTGACAGTAGAGAGCCCAATGTGGGGCTTGGCTTGAACTCCCGAACTCACAAACTCAGGAACCAGACCCGACCCTTAACCAACTAAGCCACCCAGGCACCCTCCAGCTGAGGCATTTAAATGGAGTTTAACTTAACCTTTGATTTCCTGACTACAGAATGGACAGAATACCACTCTCTTAAGTCTCTATCAACTCAGATCCATTAAGCAGAACATTGGCTCAAAAGTGGAAATGACCCAAACGGTCATCAACAGATGCACAGATAAAGAAAACGTGGTCTATCCATACAGTGGAATATTATTCACCCTAAATAAGCAAGGAGATTCTGGTACATGCTACATCAAGGATGAAACCCCAAATAAGCCAGGCATAGGATTATATCCATCCACTTATATGAGGTATAGGCAATTCATAGAGGCAGAACATAGAATCAAGGCTCCCAGGCTCTGTGGGGAGGGGGGATTTGTGTTTAATGGGCACAGAGTTTCAGTCTGGAAAAAATGAAAATGTTGTAGAAATACGAGTGGTAGTGGTGGCACAAAAATAGGAATGTACTTAATGCCACTGTCCACTGATGTGCACACTTAAACGTGGTTAAGACAGTAATTTTTGACTATACTATATACCATGATAAAGAAGAAATTGTGTACTAGTAAGCTAAAGCCATTCTCCATATGTAAGCGGACCATCCTCTCTGGGAATGCCTATCGCCCTGGCCTGGTATCTTCCCGTCAATCTCAAAAGTCTCCCCGTTTGCAAAATAAAAATTGTAACAGTCACCCTGGTCACCTTATTCCCAGAGGAGAGAAACCCAAAGGGTTAGGGTTAGGGTTAGGGTTAGGGTTAGGGTTAGGGTTAGGGTTAGGGTTAGGGTTGGGATGCGTGGCTGACTCAGTTGGTGGAGCACACAACTCTTTATCTCGGGGTTGTGAGTTCGAGCCCCCACTGGGTATAGAGATTACTTAAAAATAAAATCTTAAAAAAAAAAAGAAAAGAAAGCAAGAACTTTGAATGTGTCCTTTCTTCCTTCCCCCTCCACCAAGTCACTGAAAACCCAGCAGCTACTTCCAGGTTTCTTTTTAATTCCACTTTCAGTCAGACAAGAAAAGAAAAGGGAAACTGCCTAAAATGTACAAATATTTATTTCATACTTGCAAATCCACCCTAAAACTATCAGATTTTATTCAAATTGAAGATAACCAATTTTCACCAACCCTACTTTATTTGTATTCTTTTTTTTTTTTTTTTTTTTTTAATTAGCCACAATGTGCATGAAAAACAAGTAGTGGCTAGTACACTTTGGACAAAAAGGGAAGGAAGGACAGACTGTACAAAATATGGACACACAAGCCACTAAAAACAGGCAGGGGCTGTGGGGTCTAAAAACCAACTGCAGGAACCTCAAAGGCAGTGAGCAACAGGGTACAATGTGTGCCCGCTATAACCAGAATGAACCCAGCACTGGTTCTCAGCGTCCCTGGTCTGTGGAGACACTGCAGGGAAACCGCTCACCTGCAGATGATTCTTTCTACAAAAATCTATGGGCACTCTGTAAGTAGCACCAGTGGCTTCAGACCTGGGAGTGGGGGGGGGGGGGGGCGGGGAGGGGCTGGGCGAGATGAGCTTTTAATATTGAGGGGGGCAGGAATCACCAAGTTCTAGAGAACATCCAGACACGTCAGAATGAGGTTAATCAAAATATTTCATATTATGCCAATAATTTTTTTAAAATCTCCCAAGATCTATGTTGTAGAGATTTCTATAAACCTATCAAAAATACAGAATTATACCATGTAAAAATTGTACGGCAGCATATTTATGCTATTTTTCATTTCAAATGAATAGCCCTCACTCAAATGTCTTCATGTTTTTCTCCATCTGATGTCAGTCCACATTCTAATCCTGTTCCCAGCCTACATGGTGAAATTCAAGTATTCGTCTATTTCCAAAACCTAGCTGGGGATGGAATGGGTTTTCTAGAAAACTTTTTTTCAAACCAATGAAAACTGGTTTCAATGTAAAGCTATATAAAAACAGTGCCTAATTTATTTATTATTTTTTAAAGTCTATTTTGAGAGAGAGAGTATGTAAAAGAGCAGAGGAGGGGCAGAGAGAGAGAGAGAGAGGGCGAGAAAGAATCCCAAGCAGGCTCTGCATGGTCAGCACAGAGCCCGACTTGGGGCTCGAACTCCTGAACCGTGAGGTTATGACCTGAGCCGAAATCAAGAGCTGGATGCTTAACCGACTGAGCCACCCAGGTGCCCCTAGTTTATTTTTTATCAAGGTCTCTTCCAACTCTGTGGTTTTTTTATTCCCAGTCTTCCCAATACCTGGAGCTGGAGGGGTGTGAAGAATCAGCTCCCTGCTGCAAGGACTACAGATCGAGCCCTTGTAGGCTCTTACTCTGAAAGCATAGTTACAATTGCTTTCCAGATCGGAAATGACTTTACTTGTGCCACACACTTCTATCTCGTTCCAAGACAGCATCTCTTCATCTCTGTTAACCTTCCGATATTCAAGGACATAGCTGTCAGCTTTGTCCTTTTCTGGATGGTGCCAGTTGATCAGAGCATTGTTATACACCTTGCTCTGCTCCTCGTTGATCTCTGGCACATCTACACCTGCAAGAAAGAAGAAACCAAACAGAGTTAAAATACTGTTATTTCAGAACCTATATGTTCCTCGATAAAAATCATGTATTGAAAATACTTACATCATTTCTATTTTTTTTTAATGTTTATTCAGTTTTGAGAAAGAGACAGAGCATGTGTGGGGGAGGAGCAGAGAGAGAGACACACACACACAGAATCCGAAGCAGGCTCCAGGCTCTAAGCCATCAGCACAGAGCCCGACATGGGGCCCGAACCCAAGAACCATGAGATCATGACCTGAGCCGAAGTCAGAAGCTTAACCAAATGAGCCACCCAGGTGCCCCTTAAATCATTTCTGTACTAAGAGTTTTCTAAATTTGTAACACTATGTATAAGAGAAAGAATAACTCCTGTAGTGAACAACAACATGGGCGGACCCTGTGGACATGCAAACTGAAATAAACCAGACACAGAAAGGCAAATACTGACGCATGATTCCACTTATGTGAGGAATCTAGAAGAGTCGAATTCATAAAATCAAAGACTGAGATTCTGGCTCCAGGGGTGGGGGAGGGACAAATGGGCAGTTATTAATCAAGAGGCATAAAGTATCAGTTACCTCAAGTATCAGTTAAGCAAGACGTATAAGCTCTAAAGATCTCAGTACAACACTGTACCCAGAGTCAACAACACTGTATTTCCACACTTAGAATTTGTTAGAACAGATCTCAAGGTAAGTGCTCTCACCACAAAATTTAAAATGAGAAAGAGGGGCGCCTAGGTGGCTCAGTCAGTTGAGCGTCCGACTTTGGCTCAGGTCATATCTCACAGTTCACGATTCGAGCCCCGCATCTGGCTCTGTGCTGACAGCTCAGAGCCTGGAGCCTGCTTCTGTGTCTCCCTCTCTCTCTGCCCCTAACCCACTCGCATTCTGTCTCTGTCTCTCTCAAAAATAAATAAACATTAAAAAAAATTTTTTTTAATGAGAAAGAGTAAGCAATGAAGACTTTCAAAGGTATATTTAGGTGTGTAACTAAAAGGGAGAAGAACAAAAAAATAAGACAGACCAAAAAAAGACTTTAGCTTTAAGCATTATATTAATTCTGAAACACCGTAAAGTTTTTTAACAATATGCCTTTCAATTTCCACCTACTAAATAGTAATGCTGGGGCTCAAAATATTTAATGTGCCCTCCTGTAATTATATTTTAAAATCAGGGGTGCCTGGGTAGCTCAGTTGGTTGAGTGTCCAACTCTTGATTTTGGCCCAGGGTCGTGGGATCAAGCCCCACGATCTTAAGCACGCAGCCTGATTAAAAGTGTGTGTGTGTGTGTGTGTGTCTCTCTCTCCCTCCCTCCACCCCCCACCTTTGCCTCTCCCCAACTCACGCTCTCTCTCTCTCTCTAAACTAAAACAAAAAAATAAATTTTATTAAAAAAAGATTTTTTTTAACGTTTATTTTTGAGGGACAGAGGGACAGAGTGCAAGCTGGGGAGGAGCAGAGAGAGAGGGAGACACAGAAGCAGGCTCCAGGCTCTGAGCTGTCAGCATGGAGCCTGATGCAAGACTTGAACCCACAAACTGTGAGATCATGACCTGAGCCAAAGTCAGATGCTTAACTGACTGAGTCATCTAGGCGCCCAAAATAAATAAATTTTAAAATCTAAGTTTGGTGACTATAACAAAATTCAATGAAACATCACACAATTTTCTTTCATATTTTCCTCCACAGAGTTGCAAGGCAATTTAAATGAATTTTTCTTGGTATAAACATGATACTAAGATTTCTTTTTTTTTAATTAAAAAGAATTTTTTTTAATGTTTATCTATTTTTGAGAGAGAGAGACACAGAAGCGGAAGTGGGGCAGAGAGAGAGGGAGACACAGAATCCAAAGTAGGCTCTAGGCTCTGAGCCATCAGTACAGAGCCCAATGCGGGGCTGGAACTGATGAATGGTAAGATCAGACCTGAGCCGAAGTAAGACGCTTAACCGATTGAGCCACCCAGGTGCCCCAATACATAATATTTTCTGTAAGAACATCAGAAACTACACAAAACACACTTCAAGCAACTCCAAGATAAGCACTACAACAATTTTTTATAGATCCTGCCAGTATTTTTCTCCCACTGGCAATTCCACTGCATGGTCATGTCAACATTTAACTGTTTTCAGAAACTCAGAAACAGGTTTCTAGTTTTTCATGAAAAACACAACATAGAAGTATCTCAGCTAAATCTCTGTGCATATGCATAATCCTTTCCATACAAGGAACTCCCACAAGCTTAACTGCCCAGGGGTAAGCTATACAAGTCACATACACATACCACACATTCGTCAGAGAAGTATATGAATTGAAAATAAAAGTCTCCCTCTTGTCCTTCTCCCCACGTATATATAAGCAATGTGTAAGCATGTCTGTATAGAGTACATTGATGCAACTGTATGTTCTACAGCCATGATGAGATCTGGAAAGTCATTCAAAATACAATTGGGGGAGAAAAAAAAAAGCTAGTTATAAAATAACATGACTAGTATACTCCACCCCCCCACACACACCCTTTTTTTTTTTTTTTTTAAAGCAAAACAGGTGCATGCAGAGGCGCCTGGGGGTTCAGTCAGTCGAGCATCCGAATTTGGCTCAGGCCACGACCTCACGGTTTGTAGGTTTGAGCCCCGCATTGGGCTCTGTGCTGACAGCTCAGAGCCTGGAGCCTGCTTCAGATTCTGTGTCTCCCTCTCTTTCTGCCCCTGCCCTGTTCATGCTCTGTCTCTCTGTCTCAAAAATTGACATTAAAAATTAAAAAAAAAAAAAAAAGAAGAAGAAGAAGAAGAAACCAACTCTATCAACACTTTGATCTTAGACTTTTAGCCTCCAGAATTATAAGAAAATACATTTCTGTTGTTTAAGGCATGCAGTCTATGGTATTTTGTCTCAGCAGTCCTAACAAACTAACATAGCAAAGTAAAGACGAAAACATCTTAGAGTCAGTTGTAGCCTGGAGACATCATTTCTAGGTTTCTGCCCTAGAGAAACTCACACACATGTGCACAAAGAACACTGATGAAGATGTTCAATACGGCACTGTTTACAACAGAGAAAAAACAAAAACAAATTGTCTCTCAGTAGGGAAATGACTTATAAAATGAAATACTATAAGCAGTTAAAATAGCTTTTTTTAATGTTTATTTATTTTGAGAGACAGAATGAGCAGGGGAGTTCATTTATTTTGAGAGACAGAGAGTGAGCAGGGGAGAGACAGAGAGAGAGAGGGAGATAGAGAATGTCAAGCAGCTTCTATACTACCAGTACAGAGCCCAACATGGGGCTTGAACTCACAAACCATGAGATCATGACCTGAACCCATATCAAGAGTCAGATGCTTAACCGACTGAGCCATCGAGGCAGCCCTAAAATATAGCTTTGAACCAGAACTTTGTGTGCTAATATCTTAAACTTCACGTGTTTAAAAAAGCAATTTACAAAAAGGATACATATACAATGTAATGCCATTTATACAATGTTTTTTTTTAATGTTTCTTCATTTTTGAGTGAGAGAGAGAGAGAGAGAAAGAGCACCTGAGCAGGGGAGAAGCAGAGAGAGAGGGAGACACAGAATTCCAAGCAGGCTCTAAGCTCTGAACTGTTAGCACAGAGCCCAATGTGGGGCTTGAACTCAGGAACGGTGAGATCATGACCTGAGTCAAAGTCGGATGCTTAACTGACTGAGCCACCCAGGCGCCCCTATTTCTACAATGTTTAAAAAAACACATGAACCAGAGCACCTGGGTGGCTCAGTCGGTTGAGCATCCGACTTCAGCTCAGGTCATGATCTCACGGTTGGTGGGTTTGAGCCCCACACAAGGCTCGCTGCCGTCAGGGCGGAGCCTGTTTCAGATCCTCTGTCCCCCTCTCTCTCTGCCCCTCTCCCGCTCACGCTCTCTCTCTCAAAAATGGATAAACTTTAAAAAAAAATCTTTAAAAATAAATAAATAAAATAAAAAATAAAACACACAAACTAACAGAATATACTTTTTGTGCATAAAAACCTAGTTTTCATAATGGCAAACCGAAGCATTTGTTGTTCCCATACCTTCTGAATTCTGACTACAAGAGTAAGGCTCTGTCATCAGTAAAACTTACCACTAGAGAAGAAGGACAATTCCCCAAGAAGTTCTGTTTGTTTAGATGTATTAACAACATAGTCTTCAAAAGAAGTCTGAGCCGCAGGTCTAAAGCTCTTCAAAGATTCCGTAGCCTTCTGTATTCTGCAGACAGAGATTATTTTATATAAAAACGATTTTTTAAAAGGCCAATCAGACTACATATCTGCCATGTGATTAAAAAAAAAAAAATACTTCCGTCAACTTTCAGGTGAGGAGTGTGGCCGTGCCTTGCACAGGACACAGCACCAGGAGCCACTCGGAGCTCAAGTTGAAAGATACTGCCAAGGAGATCTAAATTCAAAGCAACACACCTGAGGTGGAGTTGTTTCGCCGTCTGTACAAAACAAGACTGGTCCGTCTCCTTAAGCACTTCTTGGGCATATCCCACAAGCCCGTTGTTCTCTAGAAGCCCCTGATACTCCTCCACTTGGGTCTGAAATTTGTCTAATCGCAGTTTCTTAGAAGCGTCAATTGCTTTCAAAACAGATGATTTCCTCTCTTCTAGAATCTCATAGAGCTTTTCAAAATGTGTGATTGCTTCTTCTTTAGCTCTCTCTCCATTACACTATTATAAAACAAGCAACACGTTACCTCATCTGCTAAATCCAAATGTCTTTCCTCAAAATAACCAAAATTCAATTTTGAATGACTCTGACATTTTCAGAACAGTAATTTGGCACTGAATACACTTAGCAAGGAACGATGGCCAATTTTTATTTAGACGTACTTTGTAATTTTATAATACTGTGTTTTCCTTAAGCTTTAATCTCCAAAGCTCAGCAATAAATAATTAAGTAGGGAAACAGCCTTCAACTTATATACAAAGGAACTTGAGGAAGAAATTAACTGATTTAACCAAAGACACAGGATAATATAATCCTGGAGCTTTTTTTTTTTTTTTTTAACTTTTTTTAACTTTAATTTATTTTTGAGAGACAGAGCATGAGTGGGGGAGGGGCAAAGAGAGAGGGAGACACAGAATCCAAAGCAGGCTCCAGGCTCTGAGCTGTCAGCACAGAGCCCAACGCGGGGCTTGAACCCACACAAACCACAAGATCATGAGCTGAACCAAAGTCGGATGCTTAACCAACTGAGCCACCCAGGCACCCCTTTTTTTTTTTTTAATTTTTAATGTCTATTTATTTTTGAGAGAGAGAGAGAGACAGAGCATGGGGGGGAGGGGAATACAATCCCAGAGCTTTTAATTCATTTCTAATTCAGGCAACTTTTGACCCCTTCTATCCTATTCCAATTTTTTACGAGATGTTAAAACAGTTAAAACTCAGGAAGATGACATCCTTTACTAAGATATCAGAATGTAACTCTTCTCTTCAAATTAATGTACTTTAATTAAAATTAAATTTTACATGACTTTATGCAAATTATTTAACTTCTGAACCCCTGAGTTTTTCTCTTCTGAAAACTGGGGATAAGGGAAATAATTTGCGGTTTTTTTGAAGATGGGAAAAGATTATTTACATAAAATGCCCACCACAATGGTACATAGTCTGTACACACAGAGATTATATTCCCTGTACATGCAGCTCTTCCTCTACTTGGCTATAAAATGATCCTATCTGCAGTACTGACTGAACATTTTGAATGTCTGTAACATCAGAGACCAACTTGATTCTGAAAACAAAACCAGCAGAGCACACGTATGCAGCCATCATTATAGACCCATAAGTAGCAGACATCAGAAAAAATGCTTCAAACACATTCTTAAAAGCTGACATGTGGAAGAACTACACTGTACGTTTCCCAGTGTCTTCTGGCCAACATTTCTAATGAAAGGAAATTTTTTTCCAGATTCCTTTCTCTGTTTCCTAAACCCAACAGGCAAAAAAATATTTTTAAAGGATAGGGCGCCTGGGTGGCTCAGTCGGTTGAGCGTCTGACTTTGGTCATGATCAGTCAGGTCACAATCTCACGGTCCATGAGTTCAAGCCCCGCGTCAGGCTCTGTGTCAACAGCTCACAGCATGGAGCCTGCTTCAGATTCTGTGTCTCCCTCTCTCTGCCCCTCCCCAAATCATGCTCTGTCTCTCTCTCTGTCAAAAATAAACTGTAAAAAAAAAAAAAAAAATTAATAAAAATTTTTTTTTAATTTTTTTTTTTAACTTTTATTTATTTTTGAGACAGAGAGAGACAGAGCGTGAACAGGGGAGGGGCAGAGAGAGAGGGAGACACAGAATCTGAAACAGGCTCCAGGCTCTGAGCTGTCAGCACAGAGCCCGACGCAGGGCTCGAACTCACGGACCGCGAGATCGTGACCTGAGCCGAAGTCGGCCGCTTAACCGACTGAGCCACCCAGGCGCCCCTTAATAAAAATTTTTAAATGATAGGCAGGAGGGAAGGAAGGAAGGGGGACAGAGGTGGTGACATTTTGGTAGTAGTTCAATGAGAGATCACAACATTAAACTCAAAAGATCATTACGCATAGGTAAAAAGGGGGATTTTTTTTTTTCCAGCTAAGTGTAATTATAGAAAAAAAGACCATGTCACAGTCCTCACCGAGCAAAAGTCAAGAATGCAGACAAATTGTCCAATGGGAAAGATTCTTAACTGACGAGCTGACCAATGCAGCTTAGGTCAAAGGTATAAGAAGCTAGGTAATTTCTCCAGGATCCCAAGGAATGAGCGTCTGCATGAACAGGTGACGTGAGAGTTCCTCCGTTTTCAGCCTACTGAATCACAAACTCAGCAACAGGTCCTGGGTATCCCTTATTTCAGAAATAAGGCCAGGGGCGCCTGGGTGGCTCAGTCAGGTAAGCGTCTCACTCTTGGTTTCAGCTGAGGTCATAATCTCACGGATCATGAGATGAGGCCCCACGTCAGGCTCTGCACTGACAACACAGAGCCTGCTTGGGATTCTCTCTCTCTCCGTATCTCTCTGCTCTTCCTTCCTACATGTGCTCGCTCTTTCTCTCTCTCTCAAAATAAATAAACATCAAAAAGTAACAGGAAGTAAGGGCAGCATGACTGAGGACCAGTAATAAAACAAACCTAAAATGACCAAAGATACAATCCCTGAAGCAACCTACCAGGTAGGTGATAATTTACCAAGGATTGGGGGATTATATGAAACACAGAGAGTTTTTCAATCAGACAAAAATAGGAGACACAAAATCACACTTTTCAAGTACATGGAAAAACAACTTACTTAGGGTGGGGAATGCAATCAGTGAATATCAGGGGAAAAAAATTAGAAACAAAGGCAGTGATGGCGATAATGCTGCTCATTTGCATAATTTCTCAATTTTCGAGCCCATTTTGGGAAATAAAATCTCAAGAAGTAACAGTCTCACACTAGCTAGGATATTGTTATATTGAATCACAGCTTCTACAGTGATCAGGAGTAATGGCCCTTCAGTTTATTTTAAATAGAGGAAAAGAAACACACATCAAGATCGGTGAACATTTGGAATTTTAAAAGAACCCAGTCCTATCTTTATTTTTTAAATGCTACCAATTCTCTTCACTTGTTTTACTGAAGTGTAATATACAAGCAGAAAATGGTCTACGTAAGCGTGGAGATCAATGAACCTTTGTAAACACGTCCATGTAACCCGCATCCGGATTAAATGGAGGAATGCTACCGGATCCCAGACACCATCCCTATAACCTTTCCAGGCACCCATCCTTCCCCTCCCCACCCTTCAACAACGCCTATCCTGAATTTTAACCAGAGGATCCAGCTTCCCTTTTGTTGGTACTTTTTACAAAAGGAATGGGTTAGTTTGTACCCCTTTGTCTCTGGCATCTTCCTTTCAATACTATTGCAAGATTCAGCTACACCGTTGCATATAGTTGTAGATACTCACTCTACCTCTGCTTAACTTCCACTGTTGATGGATGTGTGGGTAGTTTCCACTTTGTGGCTGTTCCAAACAACACAGGGATGGAACATTCTGATACGTATGTTTTGGTGAACGTATGTCAGGTATATATACTTAGGGATAGCCGGCATTTTAAATCAACCTGGTCCCAAGAACACACAGTATGTATTTCAGATGCATTCTGTTCATTTTGTAAAATGCCGATAATTGGCAAAGCGATCATTTACCTCACGTGACTACTTCTGACACCGTAACCGCCACGTGAAGGGGGAGTCATCCTCTGCCCTGTGCTTCAATATAATTTAATCACTGCCCCTATCAGGAGCTGATCACACATTGTAACTTAGTTCTCACACGTGTTTTCCTAGTCCCAGAAAAGCAGGGATGAAATCCAACACGATCCTGTAAGCCCAGCACCCACTACCCTCAGGGTTTTGTGAAGGAACACATTCTCTAGATGGATAAATAAAAACATGCAAACCAGGTTAGCACTTACCTCGGTTTCTTTCATTAACAAGTTCAGTTCAGAAATTTGACTCTTCACCTGGCTCTCCTTGCCAATAAGGTAATCAATATCCTTTGAAAGCTTTTCCTGTTAGAGCATATCAGAAACACAAATAAACAGAAGCAGAAGTTTAACAAAGGCCTCGCAGGTTTTTCCTGCTTTTATTTTTTTTTTTTCACACAATACCCATCTTCTTCTTTAACCTATGATGAGAACTGGAGACTGTCATTATTTATATATATTAATGTTTATTCGAGAGAGAGAGAGAGAGAGAGAGGGTGAGTGAGGGGCAGGAAGAGAGGGAGACACAGAATCTGAGGCAGGCTCCAGGCTCTGAGCTCTCAGCAGAGAGCCTGACACGGGGTTTGAACTCATGAACTGTGAGATCATGACCTGAGCCAAAGTCAGATGCCTGACCGACTGAGCCACCCAGTCGCCCCTGGAGACTGTCATTATTAACTCGGAGTAAACAGTTACTGGCCTTGAACACTGAGGTCCAAGGACACAGGAGACATTAGAAGCAGGCTGGATAAGAGAACAAGGCAGTGATGCTCAGACTGGTATTCAAAAACCTGGAATATATATATAATACATTTTTGTTGTCTCCTCATCGCTCCCAAAGGTCTTCCTCCTCAGGCTTCTGAGTAAATGGAAGAATAGCAAACGGGAGTGTGTCCTCCATCAGATTTTATAATTCATTCCCTCGCTCTCTCGTTCTCTCTCTCTCTCACACACACATACACACACACACACACACACACACACACACACACACACGACCCAAACAGCAACAAAGACCCTTCTAAAATAAACTTCACAGCCTAGCCCAGGTGAGCTATTCATTATATAATTACACATACACGAAAATGAAAATATAGATGTATAAGAATAGAGCTCATTAGGGGCACCTGGGTGGCTCAGTCAGTAAGTGTCCAACTTCAGCTCAGGCCATGATCTCACGGTTCATGGGTTCAAGCCCGTGTCAGGCTCTGTGCCGACAGCTTGGAGCCTGGAGCCTGCTTCAGATTCTGTGTCTCCCTCTCTCTCTGCCCCTCCCCCTCTCACACTCTAGGTCTCTCTCTCTCTCAGAAATAAACAGTAAAAAAAAATTTTTTTTTAAATAGAGCTCATTAAGCTACCAGAGCTCGTTAAAGAACATCTTTATAAAGGAGTGATTCTGAAATTAGCATGCTTATTGTAGAGATAATATAATAGGTGTTGGTGAGATCCCTCATTTAGCCCAGAAAAAATAACACGTAATATGACTGAAGTATATTAAAACACAAACAAAAAAGCCTTGAAGCACCATGGGGTTCAAAGTTATGAGAGACAAGTGTACTCAGAGTCTAAATATGCATAAGAATATCCTGAGCTGTCTCCCTAAGAAGAGGATCTGAGGATTTCTCAGTCACTGCTGCTGACCTGAGGGGCTCAACAAGGAACAATTCCAGGAGCTAACTCGAGGCTGGGAGAGCCCTGTGCCTCACCAGCCAAACTAAACAAGCAAAAGAACAAATTAAAAAACCCTCAACATTCATGGGGCGTCCAGAAGAGTAAACCACGTAAGGTTTTGCTTCAACGGTCTGGTAAAACTAGTCCCAGAGCTAACTGCCGCTCTGTCCTGGCAACAGAAGCTTAAAAAGCAAGTCAAAGAAGGAGCAAACTGTGTCGAAGTAACTTACTCACACGCTAGAAGAAAACTCAAGAACATCTGTAGGATACAGATACAGTGCTCAACAAGGTAAAATTTACAATACCATACAAATCACACTGAAAAGAAAAATCAGCCACAACTGAGCTTGTGAGGTGCCTGGGTGACCCAGTGGCTTAAGCGTCTGACTCTTGGTTTTGGCTCGGGTCCTAATCTCAAGGTTTGTGAGTTCGAGTCCCACATCAGGCTCTGTGCTGACAAGTGCAGAGCCTGCTTGGGATTCTCTCTCTCTCTCTCTCTCTCTCTCTCTCTCTCTCTGTGCCCCTCCCCATCAGTACCACAAAGAACTACCTGGTTAAAAATCAGTAGAACACTGACTGACTCTTTACATTGTTAACTCATCAGTCAAACAAGACCACACAGGAAGCTAGGATCTTATGAAGACAAAGTTAAAGGCACAAAGTAAAACAAAGTTATAAAGACCCAGAATCGAGTTCCAAAACCACACAAATCCTACCTTTAAGGTCTTGTAGGCACTGCTCATAGTGGTTACCCGGTGATTGGAATGATTGCCACCCAGCTTACAGAGGTGACAAACCGGTCTCCGACACAACTCACAGTACATGTTTATTCTCTCAGTTTCATGTTCTGGGCACATTAAAATCTACGGAATAAAGAACCGAAGTGCAATTAAGGGTCAGCAGAGTTTGCCAGATACTCACAAAGTCCCTAAGGTACAAAGACGCGCTTTACAAAATCACCAAATAAAGCCAGTGAAATACATAAAAGTGTGAAAAGAAGAAGCATAAAAGCATTTGGTATATCGTATGAAAATTTTCTGTATTACAATTACTATTTTTCGGTTTGAGAGTTCAAATGGTCAGTTAAATATATAGACGTTATCGCCCTTAAACTTGGTGGCAAGAAGATGAAAATTGCATTCCTATCAGACTTGCATGCTTAACCAGGCCAGAAAGGCCCTCTGGCCACACTGAGTAGGCAATTCTTAAGGACCATGACCCATATTTTTGTAAGGTCCAATAGCAAATGGCTGATGGGAACCCATGGCTTCACCATCCTCATAAGCAATTTGCACCTGGCTGACTCAGTCGGTGGAGCAGGTGACTCCTGATCTCAGGGTTGTGGGTTCAAGCCCCACATTGGGTGTAGAGATTACTTAAAAATAAAAATTCAAAAAAAAAAAAAAAAAGGGACGGGGCGCTTGGGTGGCTCAGTCAGTTGGGTATCCAACTTCAGCTCAGGTCATGAGCTCACAGTTTTTGAGTTTAAGCCCCACGTCGGGCTCTGTGCTGACAGCTGGGAGCCGGGAGCCTGTTTCAGATTCTCTGTCTCCCTCTCTCTCTGCCCCTCCCCCATTCATACTCTCTCTCAAAAATAAACATTTAATTAATTAAAAAAAGAAAGAAAGAAAAAGAAATCTGTTACTGAGGAGTCTTAGAACACTTTATGATGAGAGCCTCCAGATATTTGCTTTTACATATTAATCATGCACACAATTACCAAACTTAGAATTGTTTTTTTGTTTTGTTTTTTTAAGATGTAAGCTTCTACCTTCTTTTTTACTCTGAAAACTATCATCACAGGTATGTCTGAAACTGTACATGAGATAACTGGGTTCATTTGCAAGAAAGCGGAGATTCCTTTAGACTAGTGTGTCAATGAAATTAAACAGTTATCGGGGGCTCTGACAGTTCAGATTTTGTGCCACTACAACTGGTTTGGTAACACTGAGACAAAAAGTAACATACGATATGAAAAGTCTTAATACTAATGTGCAGGTCCAGGAGAAAAATAGAGGAAAAAAATTCAAATTCTTCAGCAGGTCCAACTGCCTACATTCTCAAAGCCATTACATGTATTTATTTAATCATTATCTTAATTCCAGCATAGTTAGCATACAGCGTTATATTACTTTTCAGAGCCATTACATTTATTATTTGTATCTTTTAAATATGTTTCTTTTTTTTTTTTTTAACGTTTATTTATTTTTCAGACAGAGAGAGACCGAGCATGAACGGGGGAGGGTCAGAGAGAGAGGGAGACACAGAATCCGAAGCAGGCTCCAGGCTCTGAGCTGTCAGCACAGTGCCCGACGTGGGGCTCGAACCCACGAACCGTGAGATCATGACCTGAGCTGAAGTCAGATGCTTAACTGACTGAGCTACCCAGGCGCCCCTAAATATGTTTCTTAAGTAATCCCAATGTAGGGCTCGAACCTACAACCCCAAGATCAAGAGTCGCACGCTCTACTGTCTAAGCCAGCCAGGCCCCCCAAAAGCCATCACCTTTAAGATAAGTTATAAAATTTGGCTTTCTGCAAGGAATGATGACAAGAACTCAAAGTTACTGGCAAATACTTTACCTTCGTAAAATTTTTGTAAAATTTGTAAAATTTTGCTATATTCAGTAACACTAATGACTTGAAGGGAAATAGTTTCTTCCTCAATGTAACTTACCCCTATATCTTCAGTTTCTTTCTTACCAACCTTTCATTATATTTGTAAACAGAATTAAGTCTGCAATACTCTGAAAATGTTACTCAAGATTTCATGAGTTTGTAAGTCATAAAAACCCAAACCTAATAGAATTCATTTAATAATCAGGTTCTTTCATAATGGAACAGTATTAATCAACTTAATTAATCTGTGTCTAATTAAAACACAAAGCTTATGGCATGCCTATGTATATATGTGTATATATATAATTTTTTAAGTAGGTTCCATGCCCACTGTAGGGCTTGAACTCATGACCCCAAGATCCAGAGTCGTGTGCTCTACCAATTGAGCCGCCAGGCATCCCTGAAGGCATGATTTTTTCTAAAAGTATACAACCTGGAGCATTTAAAATGAGATAAGGAACATAATAGGGGGTTAAAAATCATTTGATAAATCTATTGTCACAATGACATAGTTTGAAAAACAAGCACAGAAGTTTAAAAAGCATACAAGCACAGACTGTTTTTGTTTTAATCTACTAGCCCTGCACTTAATAGGATGTAAGAGGGGACACCTGGCTAGCTCAGTCAGTGGAGCACGTGACTTAGGATCTTGGAGTCGTGAGTTCAAGCCCCACACGAGGTGTAGTACTTTAAAAAAAAAAAAAAATGATGGGCACACCTAGGTGGTTTGGTCAGTTAAGCATCGGACTTTGGCTAGGTCATGATCTCATGGTTCATGAGCTCAAGCCCTGCATCAGGCATTGTGCTGACAGCTTGGAGCCTAGAGCCTGCTTTGGATTCTGTGCACCCCCACCTTCCTCTCTCTCTGCCCCTTCCCCACTTCCTCCCTCCCTCCCTCCCTCTCTCTCTCTGCGCCCCCACCTTTCTGTCTCTAAAACAAAACAAAACAAAACAAAACAAAACAATGATGGGGACACCTGGCTGGCTCAGTCAGTTAAGCTAGTCTGACTTCAGCTCAGGTCATGATCTCCTGGTTCGTGGGTTCGAGCCCTGCATCAGGCTTTCTGCTGTCAGCAGAGCCCACTATGGATCCTCTGTTTCCTGCTCGAGCACACACTCTCTCTCAAAAATAAATAAACATTAAAAAAAAATGGTACAACAAATACTCAGCTCATAGTTTCAAGATAACTTTGGGGATTTTTTTTTTCCATTTTTTTATTACAAATTAAAGAGAAAGTTTTGGGCTCAAGAATGCAAATAAATTTTCATACACAAGTTACTAAGTTGTAATGAATAAGAACTTTAACCAAAAGAATCAACTAGTTTTTCTAAATCTGCATAAATGAGAAAGCAGTATTAGTGAAGCTATCCAAACATTCTTCTTGTCAGTCACAAAGCAAGGCAAACAACAATGCATAAAGTTCTTTTGAGCATGACCATAGAAATTACCCAGAAAGGTTAAGAAATATGACTTCCACTTCAGATATTACATTAACATTATACCACAACCTTCAAAATATTAAGCTGTACTTACTCTTACTTACTTAGAGCACAACTGTAGCTAACTAAAAATGTCAAAAAAAATGTTTCCCAATCAAAATCTTTTACACAACTGTGACCCTAACACATTAAAGCACAAAAGCTTTTTAACTTGATAATCACTTCAATCTTGGAGAGAACTCAACTTTTCCCCTATTTGCAGAGGTTTCGTTACGAACCTTCACCGTTGTGCATTGTGCTGCATTACACTGTTGTAACCCGGTGAACCAGAATATTGCCTTTAGGCTGCGGGGATGTTTAACAACAGACTAAATTAACTCCAAATACCAGGCCTTGGTTTCTGGTACAGGCTTTTTTTTTTTTTATGTTCTCATTTTAACATACACATTTCTACGTGCATGTACCATCCATTTTACCTACGGATTTATTTTTAAATAAGCTCTATGCCCAACGCGTAGTTTGAACTCTAGATCCTGAGATCAGGAGTCACATGCTCCACTGACTGAGCCAGCCAGGTGCCCTGCACCCCACCCCCCATACAGGCTTTTCAAGTTATTTCCATTCTTGCTGTCAAGTTCTTTTTTTTTTTTTTTTTTAATGTTTATTTATTTTGACAGAGATAAAAAGAGTGCACAAGCAGGGCAGGGGCGGAGAGAGAGAGAAAATCCCAAGCAGGCTCTGCACTGTCATTGCAGAGCCTGACACAGGGCTCGAACTCAAGAACCATGAGATCATGACCTGAGCCGAAATCAAGAGTTGGACACTGAATTGACTGAGCCACCCAGGCGTCCCTTCCTGTCAAGTTCTAGTCTTGTAATAATTCCTTTTGTAATACTGATATTCTAACTAAATCAGAACTTCTCTTACCTTGGGCCTGAAATTCGTGGTTGGGCCCACGTACTCATGCTGAGCTTTCACGGTACCCCACGGGTGGTAAATTTTGAAGCACTCATTGCAATAGCTCGCGCTACAGTCCATGCAACTTTTTGTGGACTCCTGGGGTGGGGGTTTGCAGAGGTCACACATGATGGCCGTGGCTGCCCTGGCTGCCTGCCGGTACCTCTCGACAATGGTCTCCAAAGTGAAATTGCGAAACAGACCATTGATTCCTCGTTCTCCAAGATCCACGTCATGCTCACAGCCAGGGCAAGGAAAAGTGGTGGTCCTAGGGGTCAGGGAGCTGCGCTTCCAGCCTGTGTAATTGGAAGTCCTTGTTTAGTTACGGCAGTAGGAAAACCAACAGAATGAAGACAAAAGAAGAGAGATTTTGGAAAGAGAAATCTACAAATATATACCCACTCCCAAACTAATACTCAAAGTGGCTCCACTTGAATTGGTCTGAATTCTGAAAATGCTTCACGCTTGTTTTTCCTTGGTATGCAAAAGACAAGCCCAAATTGTTAAATAGGTATTAAATCAAAGCAGAAAGGAAAATCCTCTATAGTAAACCCCACACAAAACCACATCAAATCAAACAGATATAAAGAAAAAACATGTAATACAATACTACACGGGGTCAGGATTTTTTTGAAATCATATAATTATACATAATGACTTTTATATGTCACCTCCAAAGTAATTTCGTTTTCATTTAAATGAAGACAGCCTTGGCTGATGACGAGGAAATGAGTTCAGACATAAATGAACAAGAGTCCCTAACCAGTGCTCCATGGATAGGCTCCAGAAGGATCCAAATCGTTTGGCAAACTCTTCGAAATTGTACGCAAGATTTTGCATCAATATGCCTATGCTTATTTTCTGGTTCAACAATCCATAGCTATGATCAGATTCTCAGACATACGTAACCACAAAATGGTTAAGGACCACTGCAAAAGAGAGTTTCCCACGGTAGTATTGTTTTATCTGGGTAGGCAAAATCATTAGTTAATGGAGTGCAATCTATAAAAGAGTGAAAAGCCCATCCATAGACCTAGAATCTAGTGACTTTAAGAGAGACCAACCATTTAGAATCTTCTTATGACCTGAAAAAAAGAATCATTAAAATTACTTAACTCATTAAGCCAAAAGCTACCCAGAAAGCATTACAAATAACTTTCCAATCTATACATAATACACTGAATGACCTTAAGTAGCATGCTTTGGTTCAATATTATCTGGATTTTAACGAATCAAGAAACCAAGACACGACCGTCCTTACCCACAGGTTCACGAGAATCCAGGGGTTGTCTCTTTAACACAGGTGTATGCATGCCATTAATTCCCCACTCTCATTTATAAATCTACTCTTAGAGTATGTAGTCTTGATTGCCCACAAAATCACCTAAACATAAACACAAACTCCTTAACCTACAGCCTTCCTTCACTCTGCCGTGTATCCAGTATGGAAAATGAATGGTGCAACTCAGTAGATCCCATTTAGAAAAGGTCTTTCTACAGCTACATTAATAATGTCTTGGCATATTTATCCTCCACTGGAAGTGACTTTACAACATGCTAAGAGTGCACTGGGTCCCAAAAACTACTTACTTAACAAACATGCAGAATACTTATATTATCTTCTTTTAAGGATATTTTAACCTTTATATTTCTAAACATACAGAAAAACCACATACCAAAAAAAAAAAAGTTTCCCCATAACAGTTTGAAAAGTCTATTTAAAGTATATTCTAATAATTCTCAAAACATGCAACACAGTCCAAGCGAGATATTTCACAACACAGCAGGCACAGAACGAAATAAGCAGCAAAGCCACTTTTAAGACACATGCCAATGAAAAATCTCAGTCAGTGAAACAAAACAAGCCACATAATTTTGGAAGTGATCTAGTGCAGTGGTCAAGTTGAAAGTAATGGGAAGTCACATTTAACTGCATGCTTCCACATGTGAACCAGGTGACAGAAATTAAAATGGAGAATCCCAACAGACAATGTTTAACAAAAATGGGTTATTTATCACTGGTTTTATGAATTGAAGGTTGCTATCAGTTTAAGTGACAGGATCAAACCAAATTAAATCACGACAACAAAGTCATGCTTTAACCTGTATACTGGTGACACCCAGATTGTGGTCTTCAAGTTCAGAAATTTCAAAAAAGATGTTGTGTCCCTTTTCTGTAAACCTCTTTTAACTTTTAACAAAAATAAGGTATCAAGCATCACACTAATTTTCATAAATCAGGCAAAATATTAGATCAATAAATCTTAGCTGTTTTCCTAAACAGATCTTTAAAAAATTCTCATATTTTTTCGCAAATGTGAAGACATTTATCTTTTATTTCATCTGTCATGGACTTCTACCACTGTTTTCAAAAACAAACAATAGAACATATGTTCGGGGCAACAAAGAAACAGAACACATCTAAAGATATTCTGGGAAGTAAATCTAGTGGAAAAAAAAAAATCAAGACAGGGGAACTAAGAATAAGATGTAATAGAGTCAACTTTTTCCTGTCTAGAACTGTGCTGTCTACCATAGTAACAATTTAGCCAAACATCACTATTTAAATTTAAATCAAAGATTCAGTTCCTAGGGCACCTGGGTGGCTCAGTCGGTTAAGTGTCTGCCTTCAGCTCAGGTCATGATCTTGCACTTTGAGCCCCTATCAGGCTCTGTGCTGACAGCTAAGAGCCTGGAGCCTGCTTCAGATTCTGTGTCTCCCTCTCTCTCTGCCCCTCCCCCACTCCCTCCCTCCCTCCCTCTCTCTCTCTCAAATAAACACTAAAAAAAAAAATTCAGTTCCTCGGCTGCACTAGCCACATTTCAAATTCTCAAGAGCCACATGTGACTACTGGCTCCAATACTGTACAGAGCTGGGTCAAACAAACATTCCCTTGAACTTAGAATGTTCCATTGGATAATACTCCTCAACAGCATGACTTAATGAAAAAGAAAAAGTAATGATGGCTTTGAAAGGTAAGAAAGCAATGCAGGCCAAGCAATGCAATTATATATATCAAACTGTATTTATGGGGCCAATCGTTCAGGATTATGTGAACACTGTCACTTTGCAGAATCCATTCTTTTCCCCGTATACCTTTATTTCAAAAACATATTAAATGAGTATGAATCATGACACAGTTTTAAAATGAAGACTCCAAAAAAACGTCTTCAAATTGATTTAGAGCAAATCTCCCCCCAAAATCAGCTTTGGTCACTATGATTTCTCATTTAAACATTAAAGAGAAAATGAAGTATTTCAAAACCGAGTCGATTTCATGACAGGTTCAAAACCTCTGCGAGCTGCATCCTGTCCCATATTCTGGCTACAGACAACTTCCCTACTGTTACCTGCTAGCCAGGTAGTGGACCACCTCCCACTATCCTGCTGGACTTCTATGCTTGAAAATGGGCTGACGGATGGTACTGCCACCTTAATGTTTCTTGTAGCACATTGTAACCAATCTGACGGCCAGGCGTTACCATTACCCTTTGAGTATTATGGGCACTTTCGACCTGCAGAATCTTTTTCTCAATGGCTGCCTGGGTAAAAAACAGGAAGCAAGCAGTGAACTTTTTTTAAACAAACTGCTCCTACCTTTCCTCCTATTTACTAAATCTCAAAATGCTTAAAATTCTCGGGGACTCACTAAAGCCTGTAAGAGAAAGGATTACATGTGGCTTTTAGAAGTAACGAGAAGGTCTGTAAATGGAGGCATGCAGACAGGAAGGTAAGGAAGACAGAAAAGGGATAACATTCCAGATGTTTATTTTCTCCAATAAGATATATGGTATCACCAGCATTCTACAAGAAAAGTAGCCAATTTTACTTTAAAGGTCAACTGGAATAAAAACACGTGTTTTTTAATAAGGTAGGTTGGTCCGTCTTTCATTCGGAGTCAGATACTTTGGAAAGCCTAAAAAAGCAGTTTATGTTATTTACCCACAAGTGGGTAAGACCTCAATGTTAAAACTCAAATACTTTGAAACATTAATAAAGGAAAGGCACCATAGGGATAAAACAAGCTAAGCCTATATAATTAAGTACAAAAAAAATTACCGATACCTTTAAGCAAATTTTTAAATACAAAAGGCACTGGCTGATTTAAGATCTTCACGGTAGCAACATGGCCGTGAATACAAGTTTGTTCCACTAATCAAACTACACGTAAAGGATTTTTAAGGTGATCCGCAAGAGTACGTCATTTCTTCAAAAGTATCTTGTCACGCGGATTGACAAAACGGAAGCGCTAATCATCAGTGCTCCCTTTAAAAACACCAGACCTCGCGTGGAAATTTAGTCCTGTTGACCTTTAAGTCACTCAGCCCAAATGTGTTCACGTTCTACAGAATTTTGAACACTTGACCACTGATGTTTAACAACTTTACGTATACACGGTTACTCAATTTAAATCTAACACTATACTGCCTGCGGCCACACAAGCAATAAAAGCATTTTCTACCTCTCCACCCCAAAGATCTCCGTTGTGATGCTGTGAACAATGAACAGAAAGCTGGATTTAGGATTTAATTTCAAAGAAAAGATTCACAACTTGTTAACAAAAGATAAAGCAGCAACTGTGTCCTGCACATAACACAATTCTTGAATTAACACTAAGAAAATGTGTTTCTCCTTGGCACACGTGGTATTTATGAAACCATCATTGTAAAAAACATTCATCAGGCTAATCCTGGAGCCCAGAATTAAATCATTGTTGGTGCAACACTTAAGAGGCCTAAACTTTATGTTATAGATTTGCGTTTTTAAGCAATCATATTTCTGGTAACTGTTGAAAATACACAGCAATATCAAGCATCTTTTGTTTGATTTTTTTTTTAACCAATGTATTATCAACACTGCATATAAACATTGCTAAAGCGGATTTTATGCTCCTGACAAAAGGAAATACAAAATGCAGGAAAAGCCTTGCATACGTGTGACCCAAAATGTAGAGTAAAATGGCTATTTTTACATCACTGAATGTGTTACTGTGTTATACACACAAACCTTACCCTCCTTTCAGGGCACCCTTTTAAAAATCTGTCCAATCTCCAATGCAACAATATCCAAAAGGGATATGTGAGCCCAAAAGCATCAGCCACATATGCCATTTTAAATGTTCTAGTGGCCAGATTAAAATGAAACAAGTGAAATTAATTTTAATCATACATGCTATTTATTTCACCCAATATATCCAAAATACTATCCCATCAAAATGCAAACAGAGATAAAAATCATTAGAGACATTTTATATCTTTTTTCATTCTAAGTGTGTGACATTCAGAGTATATTTTTTACTTCCAGCAATCTCAGTTCCAGCTGGCACATTTCAAGTGCTCAATAGCCACATGTGGCTTATGGCTACTATACAGGACAGTACTGGTCTAATTAATCCCTTTGGCAAACCAAGAGCAAAACCAATTTTTAGAAATCTGCTCCTCCCACACCAATTGCTCAGAATAGGATTTCCTCCCCGAGTATGTCCAAATGATGAAAACATTTTTAAAAATCTGCCAGAAGGGAAAGGGGGGGGGGGTGCATTACTTCCCTATAAATTTCTCTTTCAATCTCTCCGAAGAGAAATTAGAGCCAAAGGCCCCATAACTGGAGGGTAGCATTATATTTGTGATACAGTAACTTCTATTAATTTAAAACTGGTATCATGAAAAGGAGGACAATCCTAAAATCTGCATTCATTTGAGAAGTGACTACTATACTTGGAGCCTCCCCACCCTGAGTTCTTCATCTGTATTTGTTAATTTGCTCTGTACACTCTTCTTGATGGAGGACTGTGTTCTCCATGTGTACATGAAGACTCTGTACAATGCTGGACTATATGCTTCTTAAAAAGGAGCGGTGGATCTATCTTGTTCATGCCTCTTCAGCATTGGGCCATGTCTGGCAACCAGCAGGTAAATTAAGTATTTGTTGAGCGAATGAATGAAATGCAGAAGTTCTCTGTACTGGCCGCTCATGTACAACGGGCTTGACCCACCACCCAAGGCAGAAATCCCCTCTACGGGGGGTCAAATGGTGGTCACACAACCAGTGTTTAAAATAAAGACTCCAGGGGCACCTGGGTGGCTCAGTCGGTTAAGCATCTGGCTTCGGCTGAGGTCATGATCTCGTGGTTCATGAGTTTGAGCCCCACGTTGGGCTCTGTGCTGATGGCTCAGAGCCTGGAGCCTGCTTTGGATTCTGTTTCCCTCTCTCTCTGCCCCTCCCCCACTCATGCTCATGTCTCTCCCCCCCCCCCAATAAATAAACATTAAAAATAAAAAAATAAAAAAGACTCCAAATACTGATGGCCCAAACACTGGATGGGTCACAGTCAAAGATGTGTTTTGGCTGCCCTATCCTGTTGAGTTGGCGTGGTTTTTAAATGATTTGAATTAACTACCCACATGTAAAAGATCACATGTCAAACCCACCATCAGGCTCTTGTGCGGGGGGAGGGGGAATGTCTGGCATCCCCAAACCCACTAGTGCCAAGTGGCTACTGCCCCATTAGACAAGGCATCCATTCTAGTCTACGGTCCGGAACCATGCACCACTGTCTCTAACAGGGGAGGCCTGGAAGACAGCTGGCTGCTGATACCTAGGCTGCTGGTTTTCCTATGGTAGCTGAGTTAACGGGAAAATGAAATCTCGTCTATCTCCATATCAAGTAAGATGAAAGGCATTCCTGTATTTATTATGCCGGGGGCCTGCCTCGCTAATGTGTTCACTGGGCCCTGCAGCATCTAAATCTGATCTCTTCCAGCGACAGGGATTGACAATCTCATTTTGGGAAAGCCTGTGGGGTGTGTTTTCTTACGCACCGAGCTGAAATCTGCATTCCTCTTTTACCATTCACTGATCAGGAACCTCTGTGTGAAGATCCCCAGCTTACTGTTCTCTTCCGCAAGACCGCCATCATATCCTGCGCTCTCCCCCTCTCCAAGTTAAATACTCTGACTTCCTGTAATTGCTCCTCCCAGAAGAGTTTTCTCGCTTCCCCCCCTTGGGACATGATCCCAACTGTAAGTTCTTCCTAAAGAGGGAGGAACATGTCACTAAGTCTATTTCTCATCTGGACACTATCAAGTATGATGGAATGGATCTCTTGTTCTGGACAAAAACACCACTATTACAGAATAAAAGCCACTATGGCATGCTTTGTAGAAATCCCACAACATTCAACAACCACTCCACAAGTATTTATTAAACATCCACCAAGTACTGTCAGATGAGCTCTTAAAAACAGCCATATCTCATCTTGCTAGACACATACTTCATCTGTATTTCATTCATTCTCCATATGAATCACATATAAAAACCAACCAAGTACTAAGATTAAAAACCCGCAGCAGATACAGGATTTCGTAAAATATGTACATAAGCTCAATCTAATTACAGAAATATTAGTACGTGACTAAAATTCCTCTGAATGTTAAGTACTAATATTTAATAAATACCTGCTATATATTAATATACAAAAAGTGAATTTCTCTTGGTCAGTAAGGGATCCCTAATTAGCCAGGGAGGATCTACCAACAGAATATCTCCATTTTATCTGGTAGGTGATTTCAAGCTATTGAAATGTCTCTCCTCCCTCCTCCGTGTGACAGCTAGCTCCTAGCAGGGAGGGAAACATACAAGTGATGACTTCACAATAGGCAGGACCCTCTCTGACCTCATACTCCCTACATCCCCCCACCGACTTCATGCTCCTCTTTTTATATAGGCTTCTAATTTTTTTATGTGTGCGAAATAATCTTACGAGGAATTCGTGATTACCATTTAAAGTAAAATACATGTTTTTAAAACAGCCTAATACGACTCTTAGAACAAATCCCCTCTTATCCAGTGTCTGATGGAGCACAAGGACACCAACATTGCTCTAAGAGATTCCCCATCACAGTGTGGACCAAAAGGGACAGCATTTGCTAAATGCAAGTAAGGAGGAGGAGGCTCTCTTCTGATATGTTTTTTTTAACACATAAGATTAAAAAGTTATTCCTACACTGTAAGAGGGAGAAATAAACACAGTGGCCTAAAGGATCAAAACTAAAACCTCGAAGTCCAACAGTCTGGTGCCCAGAGCCACTCAAGGACTCTCCTCCAAACAAAGGGCGAACCTAACGTGACACTGCGGTATTTCTACCCAAAGCTCTGCCTCCCCTTGGTCTTCCCTCACTGCTGATTTTGGCCCTGAAATTCTCAGTGGCCCTGTTCCCAATGATTTCAAATTAGTTTTGATCTACCTTAATCCTGCAATGGATGTCCAGAAGAAAGCAACACCATCCCAAAGGGAAACAATTTACACTCTGGCTGCATAATAAGGACTCTGGCTGTATAGACAGATGTGCCACACATCTAGATCTACTTCTGTCATTACGACAGAGTTCCGCCACTATTTAGTTGATATTCAAAATTCTTCTTCTAAAACATGGATTAAAAATGGCTGAAGAAAACAGAATCCTCAGGTAGAATAAAACGATACCAAATAACCCATCTAAAAAGTCTTTTAGGAGTAGTCACTGTGGAGTCTCATCCTTTAATCGGAATATTTATTTACATATTACCAGAGACAGATGTTTCCCTAGTAAGTACTTCTGGGGTCCATTACTCCATCCCTCGTATAAAGGACACCACAGGGTCAGAACATCCCCTAAATACAGTTAATAAGGGGTCTAACACAAAGCTGGTGTTCAATACCCGACTTTTAGTGTGTACCAGGACAGTGAGGAGTTCATTTTGACATTTTCAAAGAGGGAAGGGTTCCTTTACAACTAATTTTAATTAATTCACCTGGAAAGATCAACCCTCAAAGTGGCAACAGTAACTTCCCTTCCATAGACACAGCGGAAACTCCCAGACCCCAAGCTTCTGGCACGTACCTGGTCTGCTAATTCTGTCAATTTTGTCCATGCTAGGAGAGGGGAGCCGGAGTCGAGGACTGCTCTGATTGGAGTTGTCCGATCCCACATCGTTGAAGGAATCGTCGAGTGTCAGCAAGAGTTCTTTTACACACTTATGACAGATACTGTGTTGACAAGGGAGAATCAACGGATGGGTAAAAAGCTCCTTGCATGCGGGGCAAATGAGCTCTCTTTCGATATTCTTAATGGTAACCTGGAGTTGAGGAAAAGAAATCAGAATCAAAATAAGTGCCTGGACCCCATTAAACATGTGTGTTCACCCTTCCAAAAGAATTAAGAATTCAGGTGTTTAATCTGAAGTCCCTTTTTGGCAACAGAATTCCGTACCATCAACCCTCACCCCCCA
The DNA here is from genome assembly GCF_024362965.1 of Panthera pardus. Lineage (NCBI taxonomy): Eukaryota > Metazoa > Chordata > Mammalia > Carnivora > Felidae > Panthera > Panthera pardus. The sequence continues at coordinate 145,030,698 of NW_026526765.1, read as the reverse complement.
CCTCGTAGAACAGAAGGGACACTTGACATGGTTAAAACTGAAGTATGAGAATAATCAGCACAAAATATGAGGGGCCCATAATACTTCATCTGTTATGAAGTTACTCAAATCATCATGAATTCACTGATTTAGGACATCTGAGAAATCCTACAAGTAGATCACTACAGTAAAAGGGAAGAACATGGCATACTGAGAATGAAACCATGTTCCTCCTGGGCACACTAACTCTGTGGCAAATAACAGGAGCCGGCAAAAGCTGGGTTCGCCAGTATGTTCGTGGAAGCTTCCTTGAAATCTATTTACGAGCTGTACCATCAGCAATTTTCTACATTAAATGTGACCAATTTTCATAGGCTGCAACTATAATGTAGCTAAAATGCTTCATCTCCTGGCGATGGGTATGGAAGTGGTTCTCTTAAAAGCACTTTATGAATATTGAAAGGGTGGGGAGGACTACAAAGCACCATTATTTAAGTGCTCTCCATACTACAGGCGTGCATTATTTTCCACGAGAAACACGGAGTCTCAAAGGTTAGATGACCTCATACCAGTCTTCACAACCTTTCATATGTAGTTCCTGCGAGCGCGCGCGTCGCGAGCGCACGCACACACACACACACACACCCCTCCCAAACTGCAGGTGCTATGAATCTATATTCAGCCTCCCTACCATTTTACAGTCAAATCTGAAAGTACTCCTAGACCTCATGCAATCATTTCAACTACTGGAAACACACAGAACGTCAACATCGAGTTAATTAATTTAGTTTAACTAATTAAAAACGTATTCCCCCTGAAGTGACACTGAGTGCTTTAACAGTCCGTGACAACAGCGCCACATTGAAATGCCTTTATCACCGTGGATGGGTCTTTGAAGTGTTTCTTGCTGCATCATTCAATAAATATTTAATAAAAGCCCACATCATGTCACGATTTTTTCAAATTTGGAAGACAGCCACACTTCATGGCAAAGAAAATAGAATATTCACGTCCTATGTCATTTCACCAAGAACGTGACACCCAACTGAGCCTCCAAAATAGATTCAAAGGGGATTATTCTGGGTGTCCAAAATAGGCTCTCATTTGATGGGAGGTTTACCTCCCGCTGGAAGATCTAAAATCATTTCCATCTTCCTGGTCCATAAAGCGATACGTAAGCGTTTTACCCACGACAGATACAAGACAATTCTTATCCAACAGAAAAAATGAGTTTTCCGTTTTTACATCCACCGAGGGAAACACCCTGATTAAGAGAAATGGGATGTGGCGGCTCCCACAATGAAGCTGTCTGAAAATCACTGGGGGTTCGACCGGAAACTAACAAGTTGGAAAGAACTGCCGATCCGACCCTTTCAGACAAAAACACTTTGCACCCCGACAGCTGCCAGGACAAGCCCGCCCCCCGCGCGCAAGCTGGCGAAGCCGGGGAGGAGCCTCTCCGCGCGCCGCGACCGCGAGCCGGGTGGGCCGCGCCCGCGGGGGTCCGGGCGCCGGCTCCGCGACGCTCCGGGACAAAGGACGGCCCGACACGGGCGGGGCATGCGCCCCGCGCCGCGACGGGCACCCGACTCCCGGAGGCGAATGAAGTCTACAGCCTGGACCCCGTGAAAGAGCCCCTCCCGGATTGCCCGAGGTGCTCAGGTGGGCGATCGCCGCACCCGAGCGGCGCCCCCTCGCGGGCCCAGGAGACCCGGGATCCGACCCTCCGAGGCGTAGAAAGGGGGCGCCCCGGATTGCGGAACCCGGGGCGCGGAAGGCGAAGAGGAAGCGGGGCCACCACACGCCCGCCCTCGCTCCTCGTGAGGCGAGGCTCCCTCTGGCTCAGGGCGGAGGAGAGAGACCCGGGCGTCCCGGCGAGCCGCCAGGGAAGCGTGAGGTGGAGGCCCCTGTCGCCCACTCACCAGCGTTTCGGAACCATCCCCTTCCATAGTAGCCTCCTGCCAGGTGTCATCAACGGCAGGGTCCAAACAGGCAGGCGGCCCCGGCAGGGTCTGGTGGGCGGGTCCCTGCGGCGGCCGGGAAGCCTGGGTTCGGAGCCAGAGGGCGAGCTGGTCGGCCGGACCCGGCCAGCGGACCGACGCGGCGAGGAGCGGGGCGGGCGAAAGCACACGCGCGGAGAGCCGAGCTGCGCTCCCTGCGACGGCCCCGGAATCCCGCCGCGCGGCCGGCTGCGGCGGCGGCTCCTGCAGACTGCGGCTGGGCTGGCGGCCGCGCGGAGACCGGGGCGCGGACGCCGCCGAGGGGCGGGACCGGGGCGGGGCGGCGCCGTCGCCCGGGCAACAGCGCCCACCGCACAAAGGGGGCGGGGCCGCGGGCGGCGGCGGGGTGGGAGTGCGGCGCGCGCCGAGGTCCGGGCTCCCTCCGCCGTCGCCACCGCCTGGGCCCCGCCCCCTCGGCCGCTCGCCCCTTCCCGGGTGGCCGCCGCCTACGCGGCCAGACGCTGTAGGAAGCCTCGGAGGGGCGGAAGTGAGGGGGCTAGGGAGGCGGAGGGCGGGGCCGGGGCGGGGCCGGGATGGAGCGGTCGGCAGAGTATCCGCGGACTGCAGCTCTGGCTGCTGGCCGGGCACCGCCCCTCTGCCCTTCATTTTGCTTTCCCTGCGCTTTGGTGAAGCGCGATGTGAGGCATCACCTACAAGCCCCGTTTCCCGACTCTGGACGGCCGGCGGGGGCGAGGGCGGGTCCGGGCCGCCTTCCCGGTGCCATAGCACGGAGCGCCGCAGAACAGAGCGCCGGAGGAGATGACCGGAGCGAGACCCGCCCGTCCCACCCCTTCCCGGGCCGGGGGTTCCCCTAGCGGGTCCCCGTCCCCGCCCGGCTCTTCCTCCTTCTCTTCCGGCCCAATTCGTCGGGTGAACTTCACATCCCCTAACTGGTCACGAATCACTCATACTCTCCTTCTGCTTTGGCACCCCTGGGCGCGGCGCTGGCACGCACAACACGTTGTCGCCAAGTGGCGCGGGGTAGGGGTCCAGAGCCGGCGACGCGGGAGCGCCCCTCCCCCGCCCCGGCAGCCGCCCTGCGGCTCCCCCTTGGGGACGCAGGGCGCGGGGCGCCGCGGGTCCGGGGCGGCTCCGGCACCTGCGCACCCTCGCGGTGCCTCGCCTGCTCAGGGACCAGCAGCGCGGGTTTCACCTTCCGCGGCTCTCCAGCGCGTTTCTCCTGTCTCGTTTCACGGCGAACCGAAAACGGGTTAACCTGGGGTGGTTGGAAGCCGTGTTATTGGATCACGCCACTGCCTTCCCAGCCGGCTATTTCCATCCTTACGTAGAGACAGGGAAAACGGGCGCCCTAAACAGCTGGGTGAAGGGACCTTGGAGCTGCAGCAGAGGAATCCCGTTTAGGTTTTGAAATGCTTCCCACGTATTTTCTATTTGGGAGAAGTCTCTCCGTGTGAAAAGTTCCGCCGTCTTCCCACAGCACGGTCAGCAGCGGTAGCCTCTTCTCCAACCCGGCGATTAAATACTGGGGTGGCAGTGTAGACAAGAACAGCAAAGGGCTAGAGCGGTTGTCTTTAGTGGAAAACCCTCAGTTTACAGATGAGGAGGTGTAGAGAGGCCTTGCCAAGCAATGCCTGGACTAGTCTGATCCGGATTAATGCCCTGTCTGTGGCCCCGCGTCCTTGAGTTGAGACTGCTTCGTTCCCCCCAGGTTGTGAAGCGTCCTAATCAGGAGGGAAATGAGGAAAATAACAAATACCCGCGTAATTCGGTTACCTACATCATGTACCACACCATGTCCCCATATACTTTTTAAAGACTCAGCCATTAAAAAGCATAAATCAGTGTTTGTTTTTAATACTGTTCTTTGCGTTAAATTATTCTCCTCTGGCTGTAACCTCACATCAGCCCACTTGAATAGCACTTTGGTCCAAAACGAACTAGTTAACTGAGTAAAAGAGATGAGAAGACTTCATTAACATGAGCTAAAGATTAAACTTGTATAGACAATATTTGGCCACAAATAAATTTGAAAGCTCTCCATTATGCAAATCAGACTTCAATGACATAGCATTTTCCACCTGATTCTCAAAGTTCAAATATAATCTTTTAAAAAAATTTTTAATGTTTATTTTTATTTATTTATTTATTTATTTATTGACAGAGAGCACGAGCAGGGGAGGGGCAGAGAGAGAGACAGAGACACAGAATCCTAAGCAGACTCCAGGCTCTGAGCTGTCAGCACAGAGCCGGTGGTGGGGCTTGAACCCAGGGTTGGGAGATCATGACCTGAACTGAAGTTGGGCTTAACTGACTGAGCCAACCAAGGTGCCCCAAAGTTCAAATATAATCTTAATACATTTGGCAAGAATGTGGAGAAGTAGGTACATTCAAGCTTTTTGTGTGTGACGCTGTAGACTGGTACAGCTTATTGGAAGGGAAATTTTGCACATCCTATCAAAAATGTCAAATGCATATACCTTTGACTAAGCAATTCCACCTTTAAGAATTGTCCTACTGGGGGCGCCTGGGTGTCTCAGTCGGTTGAGCATCCATCTCTTGGACTCTTGATTTCAGCTCAGGTTATGGTCTCAAGCTTGATGGCATCGAGCCAGAGTCAGATTCTGCTTGGGATTCTCTCCTCTCTTTCTGCCCCTCACCTGCTTGTGCACACTGTCTCTTTCAAAATAAATAAACTTAAAAAAAAAATTCCTACTGAAAGACTTGCATGTGTGCACAGAAACATGTACAAAGTCCTTGTTCGAACCTTATTTAAAGAAATATCTATATTATCTATCATCCATGATGTACAACCATACCGTAGAATACTGCACAGCAGCTGAAATGAACGTACTGATGAGGAAGGATTTCTAAAAATTGTATTACAAAAGTAAAAAGCAGGGTGCCTGGGTGCCTCAGTTGCTGGCTCAGTCAAAGTCGTCTGACTTCTGCTCAGATCATGATCTCACAGTTCGTGGGTTCAAATCCAGCTTCAGGCTCTGTGCTGACAGCTCAGAGCCTGGAGCCTGCTTCGAATTCTGTGTTTCCCTTGCTCTCTCTGCCCCTCCCTGACTCATTCTCTCTCCCCCCCACCCCCTCTCTCTCTGAATCCAAAGCAGGCTCCAGGCTCTGAGCTGTCAGTACAGAGCCCGACCTGGGGCTCAAACCCACGAGCTATGAGATCATGACCTGAGCCGAAGTCAGACACCCAACCGAGACTGAGCCACCCAGGCGCCCCTAATTCTGGAAACTTTTTAATGCAATTTACATAATTAATCCATACAGATTTTGATCCATATTCATTTAAACCATTAACCCATAAATTTTGAAAAGCTTAAGGGGGGAGGGGGTGTATTAGTAGGAAGATAGCCAAATATGAAAACCACCATTCTAAACCATTCTACCCACTTTTCTAGTCATTTGTACCCCACCCTACCCACCCCCCCCCTTGGCCCATACATTCTAGCTTCCCACTTACCAAGCATACCAAGATCTCTCCCAGTTCCTCAAGTTAAAATTCTGTGGGTTTGGTTGGTTTTTTTGTTGTTGTTGTTGTTGTTTTTAAAGCCTCCTCTCTCCTTCCCCTCTACCTCTGGTCAGGCTTCAAATCCTCTGGTTTCTTCTCAGATCCCTGTCCTTTCTCATCCTTACAGCCAATTCCCCTGCCCACCCTGAGTCTCTGCTACCAGTGCCTAGATTACAGAAACAGCCTATCCATTAAGTATTTACAGATGACTTTCCATTCAGGTCTCTCTGTCCTTATTGCTCCATTTGCCACAGGGACAGCGTAAAGCTGTGGTCCTAGACCCTGAGAAGCGTAGTGTAGGACCATAACAGGAGGGATATATGTGCATGCGAGTGGATTTAAATGTTTGTGTGTTGGGGGACAAGGGTTACAGGAGGGGTGATAAACTTGCAATAATACAAAAGGAGTCTAGTATACCTGAATGCCGTGCATCTTTTCTGCAGACTTTGGGAAGCTTTTGAAGGCTTTTAAGTGGGAAGGACACAAGTGATCTGTATTTTGTTTTTTAAATCATTATTCTCCCGATTTGCATTGCACATACCATCCTGTGGGTACCTACCCCTTCCTAGTTTGGAGTATCCTAGCACCTCCTTTTCCAATACTTTATCTTTTAAATTAATTAATTTTTGAGAGAGAACACAAGTGGAGGAGAGGCAGAGAGAGAAGGATTGAGATAGAATCCCAAGCAGCTCCACTCAGCACAGAGCCCGATGTGGGGCTTGAACTCTTGAACCCTGAGATCATGACCTGAGCCAAAACCAAGAGGCAGGCTCTCAATGACTGAGCCACGCAGGCACCTCTCCAATACTTTCTTTCAAAATATAGGTCAGGGGCGCCTGGTGACTCAGTTGGTTAAGCAACCAACTCTTGGTTTTGGCTCAGGTCGTGATCTCACAGTTGGTGGGACTGAGCCCCACACTGGGCTCTGCACTGACAGCGCAGAGCCTGCTAGAGCCTGCTTGTGATTCTCTGTCTCCCTCTCTCTGCCCCTCCTCCCACTCTCTCTCTCTCAAAATAAATAAACACCAAAAAATTAAAATACAATACAGGTCAAAGTTCAACATAAGGAAGCCTACTCCATACCTATCACCGCCTCCACCAAGTTCACAGACCTTCAGCACTCTTGCGTACATTATCTCATCCGGTGTTGCTTAATGGCTCTTCTATCACAGAGGCATGAGCTGTCTTGCATCTATATATTTCATCAAGCCCAAAAGGTCAGGGAAGGATGTTGTCAATTTTCCCCTAGTTCAGCTACCAGCAGTTGCCACTCCCAAACACACACACACACACCACCACCACCACCACCACCACCACCACCATTCAGGTTTGGTAAAGGAGAGAGGCTCAGTAAGTGTTCATTACCTACATTTAAAATGTAAACCTGTTACCTTTTAGGCTATCCACTACACTTGACCTGGTTGGTCTCTTTCCATACCGACTCCTAATACCCAACAGGAGATTAAGTTCCTGGCACAGTCAGGTCCTAATGACCATGGTGCATATTTCAGTCAGTGTCGTGCAACACCACTGGCTCTTAATCTGTTTGGTCTGAGATCAAACAGCCAGGGTGCCATTCCATTAACATGTGCTGAACAAGAAGTCGCAACTAGGCGATACGGCCACCTCCTCCTCCACCTTGCCCCTTATTGGGGACTCCTAGTCAATGGACAACCTGGGTACAAAATGAAGAGTCCCTAGGAACAAGACAGCAATGACGTAAATCACAGGGCTTCCCAGGAGATTGGCACATGCACTATCTACGCCAGTGGGCATCAAGAGGTTACAGGCAAAGGACAATGAATGGCAGTTATCAATCATTGACCCAAGCTTGTGACAGGCCAAGCTTACCTGTCAGAAAGTGTTTCTATGGGAACAACCTCGGGGGAGAAGAGCCAGGGAGGCCGGAAGTTCAGATGTCCATTGCCCAGCCAACTCCTCCTCATCTTTCAAGCTGCAGATCTAGAGCCTTCTCCCTCCTTGGTCTCGTTTTCATTGATCAGCTCCTGACTCTGAACTCCTTTGGCACTTACAGTCTTTCCGCTCAGTTTAACACGATTACATACTCTCATTTCGTACATGAATGTTTGATGTCTTGTAAGCCTTATCTTCCCTCCCTTTTAAGCTTTTGTCTGTTTGAGAGAAAATCCAATAGACACTTCCCTACTAAACAGCACCAGCCCAGTAATTTGAAATTTGATGAGAAAAACACAGCATCTCTCTGGCAGACATTTTTCCATTAATGGCAGGAGTGAACTGGCTGGTCCCCCTTGGCCAACTTGAGGTGAACAATATTTAGATGTTGTTAGCAGGTCCCCTTGGACTACACGTTATTCCTACACTTGGGGTTGCTAGGTTTAGCAAAAACACAGGGCACCCAGATAAGTTTGAATTTCAGACACAAAATTAATTTTTTTTAGTGTAAGTATGCTCCATAAACAGCAAGGGACCTACTTCTATTAAAACAATCATTTGTTGGAGCACCTGGGTGGCTCAGTGGGTTAAGCATCTGACTTTGGCTCAGATCATGATCTCACAGTTTGTGGGTTCAAGCCACATGTCGGGCTCTGTGCTGACAGCTGGGAGCCTGGAGCCTGATTCGGATTCTGTGTCTCCCTCTCTCTCTGCCCCTCCCCCACTTGTGTACTCTATCTCTCAAAAATAAATGTTTAAAAAAATTTTAAAAACCAATTGTTTGTTGTTTATCGGCAATTCAAATGTGATTCTATATCCTGTATTTTATCTGGCTGGCAACTCCCCATCTCCACTTGTTAGTAATCACAGTTTGGATAAAGTTGTCTCAAAACCAAACTCTGCTGTCATGGCAGCTAGAGGTAATAACTTTCACTTAACAGCCTACTGTGTGCCAAGAGCAGTATTAGGAACTTTCTGTAAAATACTCATTTAATCCTGGCAATAACACTGTGAATAGGTATGATTCCCTTCAGACAGGACAGGGCTCTCCACCTTTAACCAGAGATTAAGTAATACCCTCAAGGTCACATGACCAGATACCAAAGAACCTTGAGATTCAAATTTGAGTCTCCCTCCAGCATCCCTATTGCACTGCCCACAGATAAATATACAACATGTAATTCACAGTTGCACAAAAAAATACGATTTAAGCATTATATGACTAAGTAGTTTAAGATCCTTTTTTTTTCAAATTATCTATTGAACAAGTAAAAAAAAACCAGGAAAATTATATTTGTGAAATTGGCTACTTTGCAAATATATTGCTAAAGTCTGAATTTTCTGTTTGCCTTTCCTACCCCCCACAACGCACACATTTCACCCTATCCCAGGATATAAAAAAATATTTTAAAGAATACTTTGCAGTGGACCCAACCTTAGCATTATCACCCAGTTTAGATTTTGGTTGTGTGAGCAAGTACCTATTGAGCCTTCTGAAACAGATCATTTGGTGGTATTTTTGTTTTGGTCCCGGGAGAGGTTTTAAGACTTTCCATTAGTCTAGATTTGAGGATTTTCTAAACCTAATTCTTTCTGAATACAAGTATCTTCTTGTTTCACAGTAAATTTTGTGCTTATGAAAGTTCTTGTAGTTTTTATGCTTCAGAGATATTCAAAATTAAAAGTAATAATTCACCAGATAATGGAATCATCGCCGTTTCTCTATCAAAGTTAAATAGTAAGCTTTCCAAAGCTGCTTTTATTCTGCTCAAACTATTATACTCCTTGGAGGTGTCTGAACAGGAACTATTGAACTATGGGAAAAACAAGTAGCATTTTCTAGGGGCGCCTGGATGGCTCAGTTGGTTAAGCGTCCAACTTTGGCTGAGGTCATGATCTCACCGTTCCTGAGTTCGAACCCCACGCCCACGTCGGGCTCTGTGCTGACAGCTCAGAGACTGGAGCCTGCTTCGGATTCTGTTCTCCCTCTCTCTCTCTGCCCTTCCCCTGCTCATGCTCTGCCTCTCTCAAATCTCAAAAATGAATAAACTTTAAAAAAACAAAAACCAAATAGTACTTTCTGACTATTTATACATAAATATAAATGTGTTAAATTGTCTAAATATAAAGAGGTACCCTAAATATAAATTCTTCCATTTGTATGGACAATTCTTCCACTGTCATCAAATCTTCATTATATGGTTCCAGAGTGTGTGATGGTGTGAAGGGAAAAGGTGAATGAGGATGATAAAAAAAATTAATAAGCCAAACCCTTCTAGAGCCCAAAAGTTTTGAAAATATTGCTTTGAGTAATCCTGGACATGGACCACAGATTTGGAAAGGTCTATTTTAGTCCAAAGGGATGAGATACAAAAGAGACAAAAACAAACAAACAAAAGCCCAAAAAGTATCTCCCAGAAGTGGCACAAATGTCTCTGAGAGTGAAATATAAGGTGGTCCATGTACGTTGATTTTTAAGCCTCCTGAGAATTATCACAGGCATCAACTATACTTCCAGGTCATGGTTTGCTGAGCAGAAAGACCACAATGGTAGAGAATCCTGTGTCCATTAAATATTAAAGTCGTCATCACAAGAGAGTGAAATAAGCTGATCAAAATAGGTTGATCAAGTTTGTGATGCAGGTTTTAGGTTACCCTCAGATGAATGTGGCCTCACCGCCCACCCCCCCCCCACACACGTTCAGAGAACACACAATAAGCTAATTTAATTGGAAAGAGACACACAAGACACTGCAGCTCCCAGGAGGAGGGGGGCAGGGTTTTGGAGGTGGGAGTGAAGTGCCATTTTTTTTTACTCTGTAAAACTTTGTGTAAAGTCTGTTACACTCAAACAAGCACGTATTAATGTCGTAAAGCTGTAAAGCCATCAGAGAAAAGCAAAAGCAATTAGAATGACGGTCAAGCTGTTGGTCTCAACTTTGAAGGAAAGGAAGGGAAGGGAAGGGAAGTGTGGTGGGGAGGGCAGTGGAGGAGAGTGATGGGGAGGGGAGTGAAGGGGGCAGGAAGATAATGGGCCTCTGCTCTCCTTTAACTCGGGAGACTTGGTGTCATTAGCGCCATTTCATAGTATCCTTTACACTATAAGTCTGAACTCCAAAGTGGGGTCTAACTTCCCAAAGGAAAAGAAAGCAAGTGAATCTCAACGGTCTGCTATTCATTGGCTCATGCTCGCAGAGGTATTCAGTGTCCCAATCCTGTGTAATCACACACATAAGTGGGGGCGGGAAGTATGAGGACAGTGGGCAGAGAATAAGCTTGAGGGGAAATGGGTAGGAGGCTACTCCTAATCCCCCACCCCCACCCCATCAAAAAAAAAAAAAAAAAAAAAAAAAAAAAAGGCCCAGGGCGGAACTGTCCTGAGTTCTTACAGCAAGAGCCTGGTTCCCAACCTCAGAGATTTTCAGAAAGACACCCACGCCTCTAACCTTGGAAGTCGGTGGAGAACGCTGCTCATGTGCTTGCTGCAGGTGCTTGGCGGGAAGCCTGGTGTACAGGGTCGGCCTAGCGAGCGGGTGAGTGGCTACTGAGCGATGCAGACACCGTGGATGAAGCCAGGTTCTTCTGCTCTCCCCGTTTCATTTCAGAAAGAACAGTGTGAACACGTGGCTCACTCTGAGCGTTTGGTTTTGGTTTTATTGTAAGTGTTAAGGATTCACTAATGGTGCTGCCTTAGTTGCCTATTTGGTGTTTATGGGAAGTTCATCCGTCTGCTTCATAATCACCTGGGGTGTCGACACGCAGATCCCTGGGGCCCGCCCCAGAGCTATTCTCTCAGAACTGCAAGTTTGGGCCTGTACTGAAGGAAAGTATTAGCCAATGAATACAATTCTGATTCCCTCTGAAGAACTCACCTCTCAATCACCCCACTCCTCCCCATCAAGAGCGGTCCATTTATTTTGCAATCAGCAAAAGGCATCCTGCTTCCTCCGCACCCCCAGCCCCCAGAGATCATGGACAGCCTGGATCCTGCGGTGCACTTAAGAAAGCCGGGTTCTGACCCCTTGGCTGCAAGTCTCCTCCTTCCAAGCGGCGCTTCCTTCTTTCTGGCCCTCTCCTTTCCTCCCAGGGTGGGCCCTCCAAGGGGTGGAGCGGGCTGTGGTACGCACCCTAGGCCCAGCGGGTGGCCAAGGTTGAAGCTTCTTGGGCGACAGAAGCTTGGATGTGGTGGCCCGGGTGTTCCCACGCACGCGCCGGAGGCCCCTTCCAGGTGCAGGCTAGAGCCCAGGGTAGAAAGAAAAGTGGAAAGCGGGTCCTCCACGTGTACTTCTGGGCCCCGGGTGTCAACGGTGGGGGGCGGGGGGCGGCCCCAAGCACAGCTTCTATCTTGGAGATGTTAACCAGCATTCTATTTCAGATGAGTGTATTCCGTGTTTGCAGAACGGGAGAGAGAATCCCGGGAGGCGCGCGGTTCCCCCGGGACGCTTTCATCTGGGAGTGCGGGGACCCGCGCCGGCGCGGAGCCTTGGGACTGCCTGCCCTGAAAGCTAAAACCTGGCGCAGTTGGGGCTGGTGAGGTGTGAGCCCGAAGTTTCAGATGCTCACAGCAGGGCTGCGGGATCATCCTCCTTTCTGAAGACTGCGCGCAGGAAGTCCTTCTCTCCCTCATGCCAGCACCTATCGAAATTCCAGGTGCAGAGGGCAAAGGCAGGCGCCGTTTCTCGCTGTCTCTCTCCGGCTGCGACTCCCGGCTGAGCGCGCCTGGCTCAGCTTTGCATTTCCCGACACCGCCGGCCGGCAAAGCACTCAGGTGCCTCCCTGGGCAGTTTCTCGGCTGCAGCGCGGAGGCCAGCCTGCCGCCAAGCTTTCTGCCTAGGCTCGGCGCCACCGGGGCCGGCCGAGGGCGTGGTCGCGAGGCAACACCGACGGCGCCAGCCCGGGTTTCGAACGGGCTCCCGGACAGGTGCCTGCCTGAAATCCGGCTCCTTGGCATTCCCCACCCCCCCACCCCCCCCACCCCCCCCAGCCTCCCCTGCAAAAGCAGACTGCTTGAAATGCTCTCGGCCTCGGGCAGCGCCTAAGGACCTGGAAAGAGGGCTGACAACGCCAAGGGCCTGCGAACTGGGGTTCTGCCTTTTACCCGCCTCACGGTCGCACTGCGCGCTGAACCCGGTCCCGCCTCCCGACTGTCCACCCGCTGGTCCGACCCTCCGCTCCGCTCCGCGCTGCGCGCCTGGACGCTCGAGGTCACCTACTCGAAGTCACCACGACTGGGCAGTCCTGGGGGCGTCGAGGAGCGCCCCCGGAGGCCAACGCCCCGCCCTCCTTTCCATCTCCCGGAGCTGAGCTCGCGCCCCTCGCCGTCCCAGGAGCCCCCGCCGTCGCCCAGCTGGCCAAGTCCCCTTGGCTCATTTCAGAGATGCGGCGCGATAAAGAAAAGGCGGCTACTTTGCATTCTGCAGCTGCTGGGACGCCCTGGCTGGGAGCGCGGACCCGGGGTTCCGGTCCCCGCCCTCCGCGGGCGCTGGAAGGGACCGGGACGCCTACAGTGACAGGCCAGGTAGTGGCCGGGGTGGGGGCCCAGGCCGCGACACCGCGCGCCCCAGCACTTACCTTGCCTCTGGCTAGCAATTCCATGATGTAGCCAAACTCACTTATCTCCCCCGACTCGGTCATGGTTACGACCCTTCACAAACTCTGGAGGACCCGGACGGGTGCATCGAATTTGTTCTCCCCCCACCCTCTCTTTTTAGTCTGAGTTTTGCCAAGCGCCGCTCCAGGATGCGGTTAACGAGGCAAAACCAGCAAGCTCGGGGAAAAGCCCAAAGCGGGGTTGGGCGGGCTCGAGGCCCGAGAGGGATCCGGGCGGCCGCGTCCTGGGATCTGGGTGCAGCGGCAGGGGCAGGGCGGAGTATCTGAACAAACCAGGGCGGCGGCAGCGGCAGTGAAATGCACACCAGGCGGGGCCCCGCGCCGAGGCCCCGCCTCCTCGGGGGTCGCGGCCCGCGCGCCTCCAGCCCGGGGTCGAGCGGCTGCGGAGACAAACAGCGACACAAAAGCGGGTCCGCTCCCGGCGTGGCGCGGTCCCAGCCCAACGACACCCCCCCCCCCTCCGCCCTCGGGATGGTGAGAGCGGTGCCTCCTCGGATGCCGGGGAAGGTGGCCTTCCGGAGCTCCTGGCGCGAGGACTGGGGGGAAAAAAAAAAAACCATCACACTGTCTGGAGGTGCGAGGGCAGAGAGGATGAATGCAGAGGAGGCAACAACAAAGGATCAGCCTGCCAGCGCCGAAAAAAAAAAAAAAAAATTAATGAGAGCCCAGAAAATGGCAACGCCGCGTCTCAAGTCAGCCTTCCTGAAACCCAATAGGTAACAAAGACCAAGCCCAGCGCTTCCGAGATGAGAACAAATACAAGGATTGTATTTTAAACACTCTAAGTGTGCAAGGGCGATTGTATCTCTATATCCTCCTGATACTCGACTTTCCCATAATTTAAAAAAAAAAAAAAAAGCATCATTTTTGCCAGCACTGCATGAACACCCTTAGTTACGACTCACTCACTTTTCCAACAATTCGTTTCATTACCCGAGTTAAGCCTTCAGCGCATGTTTCTCACATTTTATACTTCTTTTTAAAATAGCAGCTCCCCCAGGAAGCGGGGGCTGAAATGGCCTCCCGGTCTCCTCCCTGCTTCATTCATACCTGACAATCTTTGCTTCCCTTGAAAATAATACTTGGCTTAACAAGTCTGCCCTGGTCTATTACTCCCCTGTGGGCTGTCTCTTATCTTCCTCGGAAAGGAGGAAAGCAATAAGGGCTTGAGTTTTCCCCCAAAAACAAAATCAGCCAGCGATAATTGGATTAGACACAAACACAAGATTTACTACAGGAGTGAAGCCACTTTCCTTAAGCAGGTTGGCATCGTGCTGAGCTTGGGCTCAGCACCAGTGGGCAGGGTGGTGTATGGAAAGGACCCATTTTGCAGGCACAGGGCAGCTTTCGAGGCTCCATAATACACGGGGGCGGGGGGGGGGGTCCTCTTGGGCTCTTCTGTTGTTGGTCATGTTCTGACTTCTCTCCTCTGGCCCAGAGAGCTGTGTTTCTTCCCCCACCCACCCCCCACCCTGGTCCCTACACACCTCTCCTTAAAGCTTCAATAATGTTGCTCCTTAACTGTTCTAATCATAACTTTCCTACTTCTTCAATGTGTTACATTCCTCTATGAGCTGATGCTGACTCTTGATTGGAGCAAAGCAGCAAAAGATAAGGCACTAGGTGTTTGGGGCTGAGTAGGAGGTCAGACACAATCATAATACTTCTTGCTTGGAAGCTTCTTGTCCTCAAGTTCTGGAGAACCTCCTGTGTTCTCTTTGCTTCTATAATAAAACTAGCAGGATTCTTTAAAAAATTTTTTTAATGTTTATTTTTATTTTTGAGAGAGAGAGAGCACAAACAGGGAAGGGCAGAGACAGAGGGAGACACAGGATCCAAAGCAGGCTCCAGGCTCTGAGCTGTCAGCACAGAGCCTAATGCAGGTCTCGAACCCATGAACCGTGAGATCATGACCTGAGCCGAAGTTGGATGCTTAATGGACTGAGCCACCCAGGTGCCCCAAAATACTAGCAGGATTCTAACACATCCATAGCATTTATGAACAGATTCTTCCCTAACATTAGCAATAGCCAACAGATTACCAGAAAGAGGCACTGCTCTAAAAGTGAAAGTTTTTCATGCCCCAGAATGGAATCTGGCACATAATAAAAACCACAGTGTTAGAACTGAACTAGTCTTCCGTCTGCATGAAAAGCAAGAGGGAGGAAAGTTGAGACAAAGGGGCATACAAGCCAAATGTTTCCTCTTAAAAAGCTTTCCCCCAAACCCCATCCAATGACTTCCACTTACATATCCCTTGTGAGAACTGGGTCATATGTCCACCCCTAGCTTCAAGGAAGGTTGGGAAGGTGATTATTTTACTCTGGGAGCAATGCCACTGTAAACAAAATCAAGGACTTGCTAGTAAGGAAGAAGAAGAAACAGATATTGGATAGGAAATTGTTAGTTTCTGCTATCCCTTGGGTAAGTCCATTCAATTTTCTGAGTTTCAGCTTTCCCTTCTGTAAAATGACCAGTTTGGAACTAAACAGTCTCTAACCCTCCCTGGTCTTAACGCTAAGATCTCTGATCTAAGGATCCCTTTGCCATCTGGCAGCACCAGCACTTTTCCCTGAAAAAAAAGTTGCTATTGTCAAAGGTCTGTCCACCTGACCGCAGAAACACCCCAGGCAAAATATCATTCTCAGTTGCCTGGATTCCTACCCAAGACCAAGATAGTGGTGGAGACAAGGGTCTTAGAATCAGTTGCTCAGCAACAAGGAGAAGAAGTGCCCGTGAGAGTCCAGATCAGTGTTCAGAAATTACAACCTGGGTTAGATCCTGGAGTTTACGCCGACGCCTGGTGGTATTTACCACTCTTTATGGTTGGCAGTGTGTGAGGCACTATGGAGCATTCAAAACCTTTCAAAGTGGGGTGCCTGGCTAGCTCAGTTGGTAGAGCATGTGACTCTTAATCTCAGTGTCGTGAGTTTGAGCCCCACGTTGGGTGTGGAGCAAAGACCTCTCAAAGATGACAGGCATACAAAATAAAGACCACAAAAATCTCTCCTGAAATTCTAAGCATGAACCTCAAAGACACAGGGACAGACAGTCAACAGGTACCAAACAAAAGTGTGGTTTATCATTGCTTTTCTAAGAACAAATGAAGATTAATATGATAAACACTGATATCAATTAAACTTCATTCCCCAAAGGAACCAAAATTAAGAAGAAGATTAACTGGGGCGCTTGGGTGGCTCAGCCTATTAAAGTGAACGACTCTTGATCTCAGGTCATGACCTCAGGGTTCACGAGTTCAAGCCCCACATCCAGTTCTACCCTGGCTGTTGGCTCAGAGCCCGCTTGGGATTCTGTCTCTCCTTCTCTCTGCCCCTCCCTCACTTGTGCACCCACACACTGCACTTTCTCTTGCAAAATAAATAAATAAATTTTTAAAAAAAGTTAATTCACATTTCTTAAATATCACGAAATTAACATGACAGATGCTGCTTCACAGGGAGCTTTCCTACCTAAGAGAAAGGTATTTAACAGTGGGATTATGTAATGTGTGAATTTTTCACACAGAGAGGACTAGCGATGCTAAATGGGTCACTTGCTGTGGGAAACCCTCTAATTGCCAACCTCCATCTAACAGAGAAGGACTTCAATGCAACTGCTCCAATACCGTGCCAATTACTGAAGTAAACATAACGCATACGCAGTCTTGACTTCATTTTCACCCCTAACACACTACTTTCTCCTTCTGAGGGTAAACAACATGATACATTAAGAGTTTTAACAAATACTGACAGAAAACATATTTCAAGTTTTTCTTAAACTGTGGACACAAATAGGTGTGGAGGTTTAGAAGGTTGAAATCTATGATGATGAATGCGTAGCAGTTTAAGAGTTAGAGGCTGGAATAAGAAATCTAAAAAAGATCTCGGTTTTGGTAAACCCTTGGTTTTTATTTCAAAAGTACAAGCAGAAAAATGTGGCTTTCTGACAAAAATGCATCCTAGCACCTGTACCCAGAAAGGTCATTTTAAAAACCCAAATCTTTTTTTTTTTTTAATTTTTTAATGTTTTGTTTCTTTTTGAGAGAGCAAGAGAGACAGAGCGTGAGCAAGGGAGAGGCAGAGAGCAAGGGAGACACAGAATCTGAAGCAGGCTCTAGGCTCTGAGCTGTCAGCACAGAGCCTGATGTGGGGCTTGAACTCACAAGACGTGAGATCATGACCCAAGCTGAAGTTGGATGCTTAACTGACTGAGCCACCCGGGTGCCCTGAAATTGTTTTTTTTAAACAGCTTTGTTGAAGTATGATTTACATTCTGTAAAATCCACCAATGTAAGTGTCCACTGTAAGTGGACAGTTTTTTAAATTAAATTATAGAGTTATGCAAGCATCCCATAATCCAGGTTGGTTTTTTTTTTTTGACATTTATTTATTCATTTATTTTGAGAGAGAGAGAGAGATGAAGCGCTTGATCCCATGAACGATGAGACAAAATCAAAAGTCAGATGCCCCCCACAATCCAGTTTTAAAACACTGGAATATCTCTCCATTTATTGAGATTGTCTTTAACGTCTCTTAGCTATGCTTAATAGCTTTGGGTGTTGGAAGCACTGTACTCCTTTTGGTAAATGATTTCTTAATTTCATTTTTGGGTTGCTCATTGCTTGCATATAGAAATACAACTAATAATTGCATAAGGAACTTGTATCTTGCAATGTTACCAAACTCATTTATTAATTCTAATAGGTTTTATTTGTAGATTCCTTATCATACTATGTATAATTAAACAAGTTTTACTTTTCCCTTTCCAAACTTTATACCTTTATTTTTCTCACCTATTGCTCTGAATAGCACCTTCAGCACAATATTAAGTCAACATGACAACAGTGGACATCCTTGCCTTATTCCCAATCACAGAAGAGAAGCATTCTGTCTTTAACCATTAAGTACTGATTTACCTATATTTCACAAATTTTCATATGTTGTGTTTTTGTTTTCCTTCAGTGAGAAATATTTTCTAAATTACCCATGTGGTTTCTTCACAAATTCCAAACTCCTAAATATTTTAGATTTCTCATGTTTCTATACTGACTTCCAATCTAATGCTGTTTTGAACAAAAACCATCCTTTAACTGATTTCTGTTTTTAAAATATATTGAGGCTTGGGGTGCCTGGGTGGGTCAGTTGGTTAAGCATCCAACTCTTGGTTTCAGCTCAGTTCGTGATCTTATGGTTTTATGAATTCAAGCCCCACATCAGGGTCTGCGCTGGCAGCTGGGAGCCTGCTTAGGATTCTCTCTCTCCCTCTCTCTCTCTGCCCTTCCCCCACTCACACTGTCTCTGTCTCTCTCAACATAAATAAACAAACTTAAAAAGACTTTTTTAATATATTGAAGCCTTTTTGTGGTCTAACATGGGAGTTAGCAATTTTTTTCTTAATGGGTGAGATATAATTAAACATTAAGTGGGTCTTCTGTTGATTTTGGCTCAGGTCATGATCTTGGGGTTTGTGGGATCAAGCCTCACGTCGGGCTCCAAGTTGACAGCATGAAGCCTGCTTGGGATTCTCTCTCCCCCCCCTCCCCCTCCCCCACTCATATTCTCTCCCCCCCCCAAAATAAATAAACTTAAAAATAAGATGTTGAACATCATCAGTCATTAGAGAAATACAAATCAAAACCACAATTGATTCCACTTCATATACCTCTTAGGAGAGCTATAATTAAAACAAACAAACAAACAAAACTGGAAAATAAGTGCCAGTGACAATATGGAGAAATTGGAACCCGTGACTGCTGCAAATGTAAAATGGTAGAGTCATTTGAGAAACAGTTTGATGATCCTGCCAAAAGTTAAACAAAAAATTACCAAAGAACCCAGCAATTCCAATTCTAGTGATAGACCCCAAAGTACTGAAAACAGAGACATAAACAGATACTTATTCACAAATGTTCACTGCCACTCTCTGTACAATAATCAAAAGATAGAGGGTCACCTCGTGGCTCAGTGAGTTGAGTATCAGACTCTTGGTTTCTGCTCAGGTCATGACTTCACTGTTCATGAGTTGGAGCCCCATGTCAGGCTCTGCGCTGACAGCATGGAGCCTGCTTTCTATTCTCTCTCTCTCCCTCTCTCTCTGTCCCTCCCCTGCTGACACTTTCTCTCTCTCTCTCTCTCTCTCTCTCAAAATAAATAAATAAACTTAAAAAAAAAAAAGATAGATAGAAACAAGCCAAGTGTTGATCCATAGATGAAAGGTAAACAAAGTGTGGTATATACATATAATGGATTATTACTTGGCGATAAAGTGGAATGAAATTCTGATATATGCTACAATATGTCCAATGCTACAATGGACCTTGAAAACATGCTAAGTGAAATAAGCCAGATATAGAAGGTCAAATATTATATGATTTCACATATATGAGATATCTAGAATAAGCCAATTCATAGGGATAGAACGTAGATGAGAGGGGCTGGGAGTGGGGTAGGGAATGGGGAGTTAACTCTTTAATGGATACAGAGTTTATGTCGGGGAGGATGAAAAGGTTTTGGATGTAGTTAATGGTGATGGGTGCACATCATGAATGTAATTAATGCTGCTGAATTGCACACTTAAAAATGGTTTAAGGGGCGCCTGGGTGGCTCAGTCAGTTAAGTGTCTGACTTCGGCTCAGGTCATGATCTCATGGTTCATGGGTTTGAGCCCCACATCAGGCTCTGTGCTAACAGCTTGGAGCCTGGAGCTTGCTTCGGATTCTGTGTTTCCCTCTCTCTCTGCCCTTCTCCCACTCCCACTCTGTCTCTGTCTCTCTCTCTCTCAAAAATGAATTAAAAATTTTTTTCTTTAATGGTTTAAAAAATTTAGGTGGCTGGCCCTTGGGCTGTAGCTTATTGACCCCAGTCTAGACTATCATCTCTGTGAGGCAATATTCCACGTGTGCTTCAAAAGAGCGTGTGTTCTGCTGCTGGTAGAGTGTTCCACAAATCAGTTAGGTAAGGCTGGTTTCTTATGTCTTTGTTCTACTGCTGCTCCTCCTCCTCCTCCTTCTTCTTTTTATTTATTTTATTCTTCTATTTATTTTATTTTTGAGAGAGAGACAGAGACAGAGTCAGAGACAGGCAATTTTAAGCAGGTTGTACACTGGTCAGTGCAGAGTCTGATGCAGGGCTTGAACTCATGAACTGTGAGATCATGACCTGAGCCAAAAGCAAGAGTTGGATGCTCAACTGACTGAGCCACCCAAGCACCCCTCTCTTTTTCTGTCTTCTTTTGTGTTAAATATTTTTTAGTATACCTGTCCCCTTCTTCCATTGATTTTTAACAAAACTGTTATTTCGTAGGAGTTATTGCAGGAATTATAATGTAAATATTCACTGGTCACAATCTATAATAGGTTAATACTGACTTAAATTCTGGTAAAACATGGCAACTTTACAATACAGTTCCAATCCTCCTTCCTTTATTGTCTATTACATATCCCATCTATACATGTTATAAACCCAGCAATACAGTGTTATGATTATCACTTTACACAATCTAACAAAAGACTATGTGTTCTTTAAAGAAATTAAGGGCAAAGGAAAAACTGATTTACTCACATGTTTATAATATCTGGTGTTCAACATTTCTTGTTATTTGTAAGCATCTCCTTTCATCCTGAAGACTCCCTGCAGGGTACCTTGTAAGACAACCTATTAGCCATGAACTCCTTCAATCTTTTAATTAATCTGTAAATCCAAACCAATCACAATAAAAATCTCAGTCATTGTCCAGGAACTGTCACATTAATTCTAAAGTTAATTCAAAAGAGAAATGCATGGGGCGCCTGGGTGGCTCAGTCGGTTAAGCATTTGAGGACTTGGGCTCAGGTCATGATCTCATGGCTCCTGAGTTCGAGCCCCACATCCAGATCTGCACTGTCTAGATTAAAAACCCACGATCAGATTGTACGTGATTTATACTTATTTACTAAATCATACAGGTGACATTTAGAATCAGGAGTGAAAGGACAGACCGATCAAATACTGATGAGAAAAGTCTGTACAACAAAAGATACCAAAGATAAAAGACATGAGACAGACTGGAAGAAAATATTTGCAATATACACAACAGATAAAAGGGCACATTTAAGAATACTTAAATAATGTCCTATAAATCAATAAGCAAAAAACAAGTAGCCCAGAAGAAAAATGGGTAAGGGATATGGACAGATTATCTGTAAATGAGAGAAAACAAATGACTGGTAAACATAAAAAGATGCAGAGCCACAAAAGCCATCAGGGAAACAGAAATAAAAACAATGACAGGTCACCATTCATTCATTAGATTATCAGAAATTAAAAGGAATTGAAAATACAAATTTTTGTACGAGTATAAGGAAAGATGTACCTTTAAGAACTTTCGGCATTGGGTATTGAAACAGCCATTTTGGAGGGCAATTTGGCAACAGAGATCACAGTGTTAAATGAACCAGAAATTCCACTTTTCAGTGGAAGCGTCTCTTCAGAGAAGCATCTAGCAAGGAGGCATGTATAAATATGTTCGTTGCAACATTGTCTATAATGGTAAATCACTGGAAGAAATTTACTTTTCACTCATGAAGGAGTGTTTGGATAATTTATGCTATACCCAATCTCCAGATTCTGTATAGCATACAAATTTTATATATATAAAATATAAAATAATGGAAGCAGCCCAAGTGCCCATCAATTGATGAATGGATAAAGAAGATGTGGTATGTATTTATACAATGGAATATAATTCAGCCATATAAAAGAACAAAATCTTGTCACTTGCAACGACATGGATGGAGCTAAATGAACTAAGTCAGAGAAAGACAGATTCCATATGATTTCACTCATATGTGGAATTTAATAAACAAAATACAGGAGCAAAGCGGGGGATGGGGAAAGAGAATGGAAGAGAGACAAACCAAGAAACAAACTTTTTTTTTTAAGAAGTTTTTTTCTAATGTTTATTTATTTTTGAGAGAGAAAGAATGCATGTAAGTGGGGGAGGAGCAGAGAGAGAGAGTGAGACATAGAATCCGAAGCTGTTTCCAGGCTCTGAGCTGTCAGCACAGAGCCTGATGTGGGGCCCAAACCCACAAACGACAAGATCATGACCTGAGCCAAAGTCAGACGCCTAACCAACTGAGCCATCCAGGGGCCCCAAGAAACAAATTCTTAGTCATAAAGAACAAACTGATGGTTACCAGAGGGCAGGCGGGTGGGGAGATGGGTACAATAGGTGATGATGTCGTGATGAGGGTAACACAAGTGATAACAGCCATTCTTGTCTTATTTCTGACTTTAATGGAGACAGTCTTCTGTAGCTGAAGATTTGTTGGCTTAAGGACTTTGGTTTAATATGCTATATTTGGTTAGGAGGGTTTTTTTCTTTTCCTACTATGCCAAAAAAAGTCTTCTGTATGTTGAATTTTATCAAACGTTTTCTGGGACATCTTCTTACATGACTAAAGGGTTTCCATTTTTAATCTAGCAGTAGAGTTCATTGCATTAGTATAGTTTTTCAATATTGAACCTCTCCTGGTGTAGATTCTGCTTGGTTATCATATATAATCCTATTAACACATTACTGAATCTGATATGTTAACGTGTTCTTCAGCATTTTGCTCTAATGTTCACATCCGTCCCATCTGATCACTCTCTGGTGGCCTAAGGCTCTGCCTGTTCCCTGTCTCTGACCTTTCTGAGCCAGTGGAGCATTTGAAGTCATCTCGTTTTCAGGAAGCGGATTTTTTCTGTTAATAAGATTGCATCTGTTTTGCATATTTTACGGATTCCTTCTAATAATTTCTGGCCTACCCAGTGTATCTGATTCTGTTTTCTAGTACTATAATGAATTAAAAAAAAAAAATCTGCCATTTCCAGGAATTTGGGATGGGAGGGACAGCAGCCTTTGAATAGGCTGTACTTTCCATCTTCTCCCAAATCTAAGATTGATGCTGTTTGTAGGTTCTTGTCGGAACCTGATTATCTCTAGTACTCTCTGGTTGATTTAAATATCACCAGAAAACTAGGCACACCTACTTAATATTTTCTTCTCTTTTAATAATGTGCTTTTTGATTTAATCCCATAAAATCTTGACTGTCAGGAAGAAAGGTAGTAAGTACCTTGACCAAAGTTACCTGTAATGGAGATATGTCACAATCTGCCTTTCTTACATGGCTTTTAATACCCACTTGGGACAAATTCTTAGATTGTCTTCTAATATTTTCTTTCTTTCTTTCTTTCTTTCTTTCTTTCTTTCTTTCTTTTTTTTCCGGAAGTTTACCACACCTCATCTTTGGCCCAAAGAGGGGAGGCAAATTGCCTTGGGATCGTTTAAGGACATAGCATTGAGCCTTGCCTTAGAGTTGCCCAAATGACAAAGCTTGGAACTGTGTGCACATATCCTCAATTCAGCCTCAATGTGAGATGACAGTAAATAAGACCTTGCCCAAGAGGAAGCCTAGAATGTTCAACCCAGGCTACCTGGGGAGCCAGCGACTCCTTAAGACATGCTGCTGCACACACAGCCTTCATTGCCCAAATCCCAATATACCAACAACATCCACTCACTAACTACAACTGACCACCTACTGTGTGCCTGGAGGTGTTGTGGCCATGCAGATTCAGCATCAAACAAGATAAACACGGTTCTTAAAATATAAATGTCCTCTTAATACCATAATGTCTTCCAACAGCTTCAATTTTGTATTAGGCTTTTGGATACTGAGGTAATGCGATCCTGACAGAGAGGGCAGAACCTTTTTTTCCTGCAGGGTACACTGTGAAACAATATACCATTTCTTTCCTAGGAAATGAGATATGCAAACAGATCATGGGTTTGTTTGTCATTAGATATGGCGGAACCATATTGGATGACCAGCCTTCTCTTAACCAAGGTCCTGACCAGTAACCCACCCCTCACCACCACACTAGGCACATAATGGCATAATTCCTTTGGTAGTGGGGAAGAGGGGGGCAGGTGGGGAGGGGGGGGCGGGTAAGGGGTGCAGGTGGCAGCTTCTGTAGGTAGAGGGAAGTTAAGGTTAAGAGAGAAAACTGCCTCTGATCAATACAGCTGCGGCATCATCATAAATAATTTAAGCACATCCTCCATTTTTAGTTCTTTGAT
Source organism: Panthera pardus (assembly GCF_024362965.1). Classification (NCBI taxonomy): domain Eukaryota; kingdom Metazoa; phylum Chordata; class Mammalia; order Carnivora; family Felidae; genus Panthera; species Panthera pardus. The sequence continues at coordinate 145,006,607 of NW_026526765.1, read as the reverse complement.
CTGCTTCTCTCATCATGTGGTGTTACTGCCACAAAAGTTTACTCTTTGTGAGGCTGAAGAAATGCTCCCGGCACCTCAGTCCTCTTCCGGGGGCAAAGGTCCGCTTTGTTTCCATCCATCTGCCTCATCACTAAGCATCCTGAAGGATCTCAAACGCATTGCTGCCTTTGAGATGTCACAAGCCAGAGATAAAGGAAGTCATTTACTAGTACTGGTAATAAGCTAAATGGAGTGGCTCCAAGAGCCGTCTTCTATTCCTTATTTATTTTATTTTATTTTTTTTAATGTTTATTTTTGAGACAGAGAGAGACAGAGCATGAACAGGGGAGGGTCGGAGAGAGACGGAGACACAGAATCGGAAGCAGGCTCCAGGCTCTGAGCTGTCAGCACAGAGCCCGACGCGGGGCTTGAGCTCACGGACCGTGAGATCATGACCTGAGCCGAAGTCAGACGCTCAACCGACTGAGCCACCCAGGCGCCCCACCTTTTTTATTTTAGAAGTTTGTTTTGTGAGTGTTGGAAGAAGGGAGATAGGGGGAGGAAGATGGGGGGACAATTTACAGGATCTCAGATTCAGATCTAGTATTGTTTTTTGGTGGCGGTGAATGAGGAGATAGGGTATATTAAGAGGAATCCATTAGTATAGGATTGGCTGCTAATTATCTAAACAAGGAGCTGGTTGGCTCTGGCAAAAATGATAAACTGTGTCTCGTGTTCTATTTTGCCACCAAGGCATATCTTAAAAATCTCCTTGTTGTGCTGGGGTTCCTCAACAAAGTTCATATCTCCATTAATTTGAAGTTAAGAATATTAATAACACCAATATAGGATACTGATTTATTTATTGATGAAAGTACTTGCTAAGGCTTGAGCTCATTGTTCTCTTATAGGGGAGGGAAACACCCAGGAAGAAATTTGCAGAGTAGAAACAAATGCCAAGAAAGGGATTCTATAAGCATTCTACTATAAAAATAACATTGACTTTGAAAAGCAGGAAGGACAATCTCTTGGCCAGGAGGTAGGCATTTTCACCTGTCCCAGACTACAAGCCAAGGCAAGGAGAGGAGCTATGGTATATATTTAAAATAATAGATCACCTTTTTATGAATAAGACCGAGGGCACAATACAGAAAGCATGTTGAGAATTGTATTTATTAAATTATTCTCTGCCTTTTTGTATCTGCCATATTTGTTCGCTTTCTACAGAACATTCTCCTCCAGAGTCTTGCTATTCTAGCTGCCTCCTTTCTCATTGACTCTAATTTACTTCATCTGCTTCTTATCTGGATCAACAGTTGAGTGGAGGGGGTCTGTGTTTATTGTAATTTGAACTAATTATACTCCATTTCAAGGCCTCAAACCTCTTTTGTGGTGCCTTCCCCCAGGGCTCACACATGTATTAGACGGTCTCTCGCTGGTGTACCAAAGCTTCTAGGTGCTCTGAGGTGCCTCCCCGCAGCCCACTGCTGGCCGTGGGCTGCATGTTGGCCAACAAAAGGTGAAGAATTTAATGGTTTGAATGGCTTGTCTAGTGTTGGGAGATAGAATTAGTAAGGAACTGAAGACAAACCACACACCCCAGCCATAGCCATAGGCTCTGCCTCTGAACTCATGTCTCTTAATTCACTGTGACATGCACAATTTTGAATTCTATCAGGGGGAACATTTTTATAAATCTTCCATTGTAGAGGAGTCTTCTCCTCTGATTTGCTTCCTAACGTTTCTGGAACACAGTAGTAATATTTATAAATATTTCCTTAGAAAAGCAATATGGATGGCCACATTAACACAAATAAGAAGAATTATTTTCTGCAAATACATGCATTTTAGAGTTACATCAGCTTGCTAGGGGGAAAGCATTGTATTTCCCAGAGGCACTTCACTGCGTGTTGTTTACGCTTAAAAGGGAAAATTATTAATATTTATCTTTCAGCATCCTTACATACAAAAATGCCTAACGTGTTTTGTTATGTGTAATGTGTACTTCGTCGAAATATTTGCACTTCATAATTCCAAAGAAGAGTTTTAAGTTTCTTTTTGCAATGTAGAAATTTGGTTTATCTGTATGAAAAGGCATACTTTTTATTTAACCGTAAAAGTATTCATTGAGTAACAAACTTTAAATAATCAGCTACACATGAGCCCATTATTTTGTTAACAACTAGGTGAAAATGACTATCATATATAGAGCATCCAACACCTATTAAGCCCACTGAAGTATTTATTGAAGGAACGAATGAATATATCTACTTTACAACTGGAGAAACTGAGGTCAGATGAAAGGTTTGGGCCATTATCAAGTATAATATATAACCCAGTTAAGAAATTGTCTAAACAGCTAATTCAAAATTCTTTTCCTTTCTTTCATTAAAAGACAAATGAAAGCTTTGGTATTGGACATTTACTGTTAGGAAGGGAACTCTGAGAGTAACGTCTTGGAAACAAACAAAAGCCTTCAAAGTACAATTTGAGAATAAAAATATGGAAGGAAATTGTTTTACCTAAAAACTACTTCTGGGGCCCTCACTGGCTCAGTCAGTGGAGTGTGTGGCTCTTGATCTCAGGCTTGCAGTTTCGAGCCCCACGCTGGGTGTAGGGATTACTTAAAATCTTTTGGGGCACCTGGATGGCTTAGTTGGTTCAAGTGTCCGACTCTTGATTTCCTCTCAGGTCATGATCTCACCGTTTGTGAGTTTGAGCCCTGCATCGGGCTCTGTGTTGGCATCACGGAGCCTGCTTGGGATTCTCTCTCTCTCTCTCTCTCTCTCTCTCTCCCTCTTTCTCTGTCCCTTCCCTGCTCTCACTCTCTCTCTCAAATAAATAAATATATAAGTTAACTAATTAATTAATTAAAAACCATAGGTAAACTATTGCAAGTACATCAAAACAAAAGGCTTTGGAACAACAACAACAAAAAAAAAATCAACAAAACAAAGACAACCTACTGAATGGGAGAAGATATTTGCAAATGATATCCAAAGCACTTATACAACTCAACACCAAAAAACAAACAAAAAAACAACCCACAAAAAAATCCAATTAAAAAATGGGCAGAAGACATGAACAGACATTTCTCCAAAGAAGACACCCAGATGCCCAACAGACTCATGAAAAGAATCAACATCGCTCATCATCAGGGAAATACAAATCAAAACCACAGTGAGATACCACCTCACACCTGTCAGCGTGGCTAAAACAAAAAACACATGAAACAAGTGTCAGCAGGGATGCAGAGAAAGGGGAACCCTCCTGTGCTGTCAGTGGGAATGTAAACTGGTGTGGCCGCTCTGAAAACCAGTGTGGAGGTTCCTCAAAAATTTGACAGTAGAATTATCACATGATCCAGTAATTCCACTGCTGGGTATCTACCCAAAGAATATGAAAACACCAATTCTAAAGGATATCTGCAGCCCTATCTGGATTGCAGCACTATTTACAATAACCAAAATATGGAAGCAGCTCAAGCGTCCATCAACAGAAGAATGGATCAAGATGTGGTTTATACCTACAATGGAATATCGCTCATCCATAAACAGAATGAAATCTTGCCATCTGCCGCAACATGGATGGATCTAGGGCGTATAATGCTAAGTGAAATAAGTCAGAGAAAGACACCATATGACTTCACTCACATGTGGGATTTAAGAAACAAAACAAACAAACAAAGCAAAAAAGAGACAAAAAGCAGACCCGTAAATGTAGAGAACAAACTCGTGGTTGCCAGAAGGGGAGGTGGATGGGGCGGCGGGGGGGCAGGGGTGCGGTGGGTGAAATTGGTGAAGGAGATTATGAGCACACTTCTCTCGCCATGAGCTCTGAGTAACATATAGAATTGTTGAATCACACTGCATCATACGCCTGAAATTGTAGAACACTGTGAATTAATCATGTTAACTAATAATGTCAAGTACATTGGAGTTAAAAAAAACTAGAAAATTATATACCATAAATAAATACATGAATGGATAAACGAACAAACAAGCAAACAAATAAATGAATGAATAACTAAAACGCTCTTTACAGATTACACGAAGCACTTTGGGATACCTGAGTTCCTCTAGTCCTTCCCAGGGCTCTGAGACAAAGAGAAGGCTGCAGCTTGTTTGTACTGGCTGGTCATCAGCTTGCCGGCTCAGTGACTGATATCCAAGTTCACTGTTCTGATGAGGGCCAGCTGGCTTGGTTCCATTTCACGGCCCTAGACGGCGCGGCAGACGCAGCCCTGGTGAACTGCTCTCTGAACATAATTCCAAGTTTAAATCAAGTGGGAAAGGACATGAGGAAGTAGAACTTAGCCATGCTCTGGAGAAACCCTAACCCTCTGCCTTCTCCACCTGCCAGCAAGGGCAGGGAGATGGGTTGTAATAAGAGCTTTTTTTTTTTTTTTTTTTTTTTTTTAGAAAGTAACGTCCTGAATTTTTATCCAGAAATCTGAAAAAAAAAATTTTTTTCCAGCTCGTTCATTCAGAAGCCTTCTGGGTTTTGACTTTAGGATGGTTGTCAGATTATTTCCACGCCAATCTTAATTGAATAAGAATGCTCATAGTATGTTTTGAGCGCTCACTATGGGTCAGGCACTGTTGTAAGGAATTACTGACAGAAGAAATGTAGCTAAAATGAAATTTCCTTTACAACTTGCAGCCCAGGAACAAGTCCTGGAGACAGGCAGAGTGACATTCCTCGAGAAGTTTCCAACTGCCTTACTGTTAATGCTTTGCTAGGAGGAAAAAAGCAGCCTTAGCTCAGCAATAGCCAGAGAGAGAGAGAGAGAGAGAGGGAGAGAGAGAATCCCGAGTAGGCTCCTGACTCTCAGCACAGAACCAGACGCAGGGCTCGATTTCAAGAACCTTGAGATCACGACCTGAGCTAAAACCAAGAGTCGGACACTTAACTGACTGAGCCCCCCAGGGGACCCAGTGCAGCTCTTTCTACCCATAAGTCCTATCCCCGGGCTTTAACAAAAACCCCTTTTTGCACTGAAAATGTCTCAAGAACTCATTCCTTGACCATTTGCTCCCAGCCTCCATATCACATCAATTACACCGTCCCATTTGGTTTCCAAGAGATTCTATAAGGCGGGGGGGGGGGGGGGTACTATTAGACCCACCTTTCAGAGACAGTCATCTTGAGTCACTCACAGTGGAATGACTTGGCTCAAAGGCACTGAGAGAGACAGCAGCAGAGCCAGGAGAGAGCCCAGGCTCTTAGTCACCACTGGGGATCTGTCACAGTCATAAAGCCTCCACTTCGAGCCTCCGGCACTCCCCAGGAGTGGGCATGTTTCTTGGACAAGGCGCCTCCAACCGTAGCCATATTCGTATCACTGGTTATGCATTCCGGTCTTTCATTGCTCACAGAGGCTTATAAAATCCCTGAGGCAGTGTCCTCTGCCAGGCAGGTCAAGCACCAGGTCTGTTTTCCTCGCCAGAGGGGTGTTGCCTTTTCGGTCCTTCAGCTAAGCTCACTGTCAAAAGCCCACGAGGGCCTCTGGTCTGTGGCTCTGCGACCACACTGCTCCCCAAACTTTGTTGCTAAGGAGCCATTCCTGCTGGTGATATCCAACAGGATAAGAAGGACTTCCTCTAATACACGCTGGGATAAAGCCTCATTTCCTTGCTCCTGACAGGCACTATCCATCTAATAATAGCTTTTTTGTGTGGGGGGCAGGGCAGGTGGGAGAAAAGATGGCAGGGGCGGGGTGGGGGATTTTAAAAAAGGAAAAGGGCAGGGGCACCTGGGTGGCTCAGTCAGTTAAGCATCCGACTTTGGCTCAGGTCATGATCTCACAGTCCATGAGTTTGAGCCCCGTGTTGGGCTCTGTGCTGACAGCTCAGAGTCTGGAGCCTGCTTGGGATTCTGTGTCTCTCTACCCCTCCCCTACTCACACTCTGCCTCTCTCAAAAATAGCTATTAAAAAATTTTTTTTAGGGGCGCCTGGGTGGCGCAGTCGGTTAAGCGTCCGACTTCAGCCAGGTCACTATCTCGCGGTCCGTGAGTTCGAGCCCCGCGTCGGGCTCTGGGCTCTGGGCTGATGGCTCGGAGCCTGGAGCCTGTTTCTGATTCTGTGTCTCCCTCTCTCTCTGTCCCTCCCCTGTTCATGCTCTGTCTCTCTCTGTCTCAAAAATAAATGTTAAAATAAATAAATTAATTAATTAAAAAAAAAAAAAACAATGAAAGTCTGAGAAATTGTCACAGACAAAAGGAGCCATGACAACGAAGCGTAATATGATATCCTGCGTGGGATCCTGGAACAGAAAAAAGGACGCCAGGTAAAACTTAAGGAAATCAAATATAGTTAATAATAATGCATTAATATTGGCTAATTAAGGGGCTCCTGGGTAGCTCAGTCAGTTAAGCATTAGACTCTTGGTTTCAGCTCAGGTCGTGATTTCACAGTTCGTGAGTTTGAGCCCCAAATGAGGCCCTGCCCTGAAAGCGCGGATCCCACTGGGATTTCTCCTCCCTGTCTCTCTGCCCCTCCCTGGCTTGCTCTCTCTCTCTCTCTCTCAAAAAATAAATAAACGAGCATGTACCACAACAAAGGTACCACAACAAATGTCACATGTTAATAATAGGAAAAACTGGGGTGCCCGGCTCGCTCAGTCACAGGCCTGTGACTCTTGATCTCGGAGGTTGTAAGTTCAAGCCCCACGGTGGTGTAGAGATTACTTAAAAAATAAAAATCTTTAAAAACAATAGGGGAAACTGGATGGAGACTGGGAACTCAATACTATCTTTGCAATTTTTCTATAAGTCTAAAACTTATAAAAAGTTTATTGAGAAAACAAAACAAATGTGGGCAAGCGTAAAGTTTGGTCCTATCTGGGATTTTACTGGCTAATGTGCTGTCCTCTTATCATAAAATCCCCGAACCCAACACTGACTCAGCTGTCAAGAGCTCCCGGCACTCTACAGACAAGGGCACACCGGGTTTATTGCTCCTGTATAAGCAGGTGGTACCTTTTATGATTCCTGTGTTATCCAGTAATGAGATCTGACCTAGGGCAGGGCGTGCTAAAAGTTACCAGTATGAGGGCACTGCTGGGTGGGGAGCCCTGTTTGTTTACCTTTCCCAGTACCAGGGGCCAAAGGCTGTGCAGGGAAACTGCCTTGGATGAACTCATTTCTATTCCGTTCAACAAAAGATAACCAGCACTTACTCTGCATTGGAAGCACTGGAAATCTGAAACCGAGTTCAGATTCAGTTCCCTGCTCAAGGGCCATGTGGGACAGTGGGGGAGGAAACCATGGTATCAGACAGGAAGGCCCAGAGAAACACTTCAGCCAGGGGGCAGGTGAATCCCCGTTAGAGAAAAATGGGTTTATTGGTGGTTTGTTTATGGGTTTATTGAGAGGAGGGACTCTCCCGCATCTGATCTCTTACAGAGTTTCTCTTTGGTGACAGGAGGGCATGTTCTGATGGGGCATAAACCTTACGTTCAGTGGCCCAGTTCTTGTGAGAACGGGAAAGGGCTTTAGTATACAGGAAGAACAAAATCACAGCACACGTAACTTGGCCTACTCCTGTGTCTCTGAGGTCTGAAAGAAGGGAGATTTTCACAGAAGTTTCTGGACTGTAAAATATGGTGGCACTCTGGGAGAGAGGGGCAGGCTTGGATTTTCTGTTCATGCTTTTTAGTCACTGATTGGCTAGTCGGCACAAGGGAGATGAACACTATTTTCTCAGACCCTGTGATAGTTAACACACAGCCACGTCTCCTTCAGGCTGTGAACTGGATTTGGGAGGCACTCCCTGGGTCCCCTGCCTCCCGGAAGGAGCCATGTTTGCTCGCTGGGCCTCTGGGCCTCAGGTCAAAGCTCTGTTCAAGCCCATCTTGCAAACGTGAGAGATTTTTTTCCTTTTTAATAGTAAGTCTCTGCATTACAGAAGCAATTTCCTAAACCGGGGGTTCTAAATCAGTCATCTGTGCTAAGTTTTATTCTATATATTTTGAAATTATTTCCTCCACTTCCATGTTTTCTGAGGGTTGGGGGGCAGCCACCTGTTGGGTCTTCTCTCTGCCTGGAGTCTTCACTGTCACCACCATGTCCCCTTCTGTGTCCTGACATTCTCCCTCTCAAAGATGGATGCCCACATCATCTCCTGAGAGAGGTAACATCCTTCCCTTCCTACCCACTTTCCCAAACTCAGAAGAGGAAAGAAACTCTATCTGCTTGGCTTTCTTCAGCACACACTGTGGTCTCACAGGCTGTAATTCTTTGCTAAATTACACCAATAATTGTCCCCCCTTTAGGGGGAATTTGGTCTTTTGTAACATCTTCCTTTTATGGATCTTCCGAACAACAGAGGAATGTCCCTCGTATGCAGGGCAAGATTTATTTATTTTTTAATGTTTGTTTATCTTTGAGAGAGAGAGAGAGGGAGAGAGAGTGGGGGAGGGACACAGAGAGACAAGGAGACACAGCATTCGAAGCAGGCTCTAGGCTCTGAGCTGTCAGGACAGAACTTGACATGGAGCTTGAACCCATGAACCGCGAGATCATGACCTGAGCTGAAATCAGATGCTTAACCGACTGAGCCACTCAGGCACCCCCATATGAAAATTTAAAAACTACTGTGTGGAGAAGGTCAGCTGAGTATGTGTGTGGAGGTAAGTTTATAATTATTGAGGAAGAAAAAGGACATACTATGAGTACATGATTTTTTTTTTTTTTTGAGAATGTGACTTGTAAAATGGATACAGATCAGCTAGAATAAGGATGTCTTAGTACCTTGAAGAAAGGAGAAACAGTGATCAATATTTAGGCTTACATTTTTAAAAAATAAGCCCTGAACAGTGATTTAGAGCGCGGTCATGTCCAAAGATGTTTTTCTCCTATAATTTATTTACATGTGATTTCTCTCTGCAATAATTTAATTACAATCAAAATGTATTACATCCTGCAAAGATAGACCATAATTTTACATCCAGCTTGAGGGGTAAGAAATGAGTTGACATGTTATTTTGCACCTTATGATAAACTGGCTACAAACCAGAGGAATACACACAGAATTATTTTTAAATGATTTGTACATATCATACACACTATTGCTTTTAGAGGAAATAGGTTTGTGGAAGAAATGGCCCACAAGATTCTCTGATTGATGTATCTAATAAGTATGACTTTCATACCTACCACGTGCTGCGTGGCCATTTAGGGATTCAAAGACGAGTGAATCCGAGCTGCTGACACCAAGAGCTCACAGTCGGCTTGACAAAATATATAGTAAACATTAGAGAGCACAGAGTGCATTCAGGAGTTATGGACACTTAGCTGTGGCTGGGCTGGGGAGGAGGAAGGACCAAAGATGAAGCCGGGAAGGCCGGTAGGGCCTAGCTCTCCCAGGGCCTTAAATAGCATGCAAGGGAGGCAGACATTCGACATTACCCTGTAGACCAACACTTCTCAAACTTCAATATCCACAAGACACCCTTGGGGAGCTCGCTTAAAATGACAGTCAAGGGGTCTGGGCTTCTGGGTAGCTCAGTGGGTTGAGCGTCCGACTCTTGATTTCTGCTCGGGTCATGATCTCAGCCTTCTCTCCTCAAACAGTCAGCCTTTGGAGATTGAAATCTCAACACCAGTTCGCCTCTGCCGGGGGGACTGAGTTCATCCCAGCCCATGGTGGCTTCTGTCGCAGCCCTGCTCTGGGTCTCAAAGTGACAAGACTCTGTTATGTGGTGGCAGCAAAGGAATGGTGGACTGGAAACACAGAACAAGTTGTGGGACCTCCCAGGTGGGTTTCATTACTATTTTTGTGGGTTTTTTTTAGTTATTTTAAGTCATTTCTTAGTCCATCCTTCAAAACTGAACCAAGGTGATTAAGCTGGCCGTTTCTCCTGCCAGTGATAAACATCCAGCATAGGAAAACGCCAGCCTACAGCAATGAACACCGATGTGAATTTCCGCTGAGGCCGTCGGTCTTTGGGTCACTGTTGTATGAAAGTGTATGAATATAAACATATTCAGGGGCGCCTGGGTGTCTCAGTCGGTTAAGCGTCTGACTCCGGCTCAGGTCATGATCTCTTGGTTTGTGAGTTTGAGCTCCGTGTTGGGCTCTCTGTTATCAGCACGGAGCCTGCTTTGGATTCTCTGTCCTCCTCTCTCTGCCCCTACTCCACTCATCTGTGCGCACATTCTCTCTCTCTCTCTCTGAAAAATAAACATTAAAAAATTATGGGTCGCCTGAGTGGCTCAGTTGAGCATCTGACTTCAGCTCGGGTCATGATCTCGCATTCATTAGTTCGAGCCCCACACCGGGCTCTGCACTGACAGCTTAGAGCCTGGAGCCTGCTTTAGACTCTGTGTCTCCCTCTCTCTCTCTCTCTGCCTCTCCCCCACTCCCACTCTGTCTCTCAATCTCTCTCTCTCTGAGAAATAAATAATCATTAAAAAAAAAATTGAAAACACTTATGAGCAGTGCTTCCTGAAATTCCTTTGTCTATTTACATAGCAAATAGACTTTACATTTGGACGTTTTTCCTAGTTTTGCATGTTTCATCAATGAGGTATGTAGAAATAGAATACACATGTTTTCTGTCCACAAGTAACATCGAGCCAACACCCATGTTGAAATGTGTTCAATAAAAGCATCTTCCTTTCCCAGGGTTGGACATAACCTAGACCAGCAAGGCCTGAAGTGGAAAATCGAAAGCTGCTGGGCTTTTTTTTTTTTTTTTTTTTAATCTTTAGCCTTTTTACTACCGAGGCCACTTCCAGGAAAGGGATACTTTTGCTAGAAACTTAGCCTCCTAGGGGCACTTGGGTGGCTCAGTGGGTTGAGCATCTGACTTGGTTTCAGCTCAGGTCATGATCTCACAGTTCATGAATTCAAGCCCTGTATCAGGCTCTGCACTGGCAGTGTGGAGCCTGCTTGGGATTCTCTCTCTCCTTCTCTCTCTCTCTGCCCCTCCCCTACTCATTCTGTCTCTGTCTCTCTCAAGTAAATGAAAGAAAGAAAAACTTAACAGCTTCCTAAAGCCACTGTTCCCAAACACTATGCAAGAGACGATGCATTTATCAGCTTGAAGTTACCTTAAGATAATATATTCTCCCTGTTAGAAGGGGCCTTTTGAATTATTTAATATAGTGATTCCTAAACCTGGCTTCTAATCAAAATGACCCACACAACTTTAAAAAAAAAAAATTCTTGTCTTTACCATAGTCTTCTGAACTGAGTAAAAAGCTTTGGAAGTGAGTCCCACTATAGCCTTTTAATTTTTTTTAGTTATTTTATTTTTAAGGAATTTCCTTACCCACTGGGGGGGCTTAAACTCACACAACCCAGAGATTGAGAGTGGCAGGCACCAGGGAACTGACCTGGGCTACCTGGTCCAGCTTCACACAGCCCTGATGTCCCAAAGTTCTCCAGGTGTCTCTCACAGCGATTCATGTATTAGTGCCATCACTCAACCAGCGTTATTTGTCGTGCGTGCATGCTTCAAGCTTACAGCAGCCAGTTACTGGTGGAGCCACAGTGTGGCTAACGAGGGGTATGCGGGTAAGCTGGACCTAAATCTTCACCTGCTCCCTCTACAGCTACCTGACACAAAGGCTCGGCAAACACAAAAAGTGCAAGCGATTCACAAAGCACCTTCCAGGCAAGTCCTCCAGGCCTCACCTGCTTACTGATGCCCCCCATCCCCCAGGAGAAATTCTGGAGTCGCCACTCAATCTACTCACCTCTTTCCACAGAACAGCCCTTTATAGATCCGAACATGACAACTAGCCATTTTTTCCCTTGCCTCCTTTCCCGCCCTTCCCACCTCTGACCTTCTGCACGTGTGGCACCTTGAATGCACTCTGGTGTCCTGACAGTACAGATCACACTCGGGTCACCACCTCCCCCTCGATCTAGCGACCCGGCCCTCAGCAGCGGGGGAACCGACTTTGGAAAATTTTAATGTGTTGGCCTTGGCGTTTCCTGCTCCTCCGGGGGCACTCATTTGCCTGGAAGGGTTTAGACTGTTTCAGCACGGAGAAAGGGAAAAAAAGAGGAAGCTTTTGAGTGTGCAGCAAAACGAGAAGCAGAAAGTCAGCTTTTGTCACGTGGGACAGGGTTTTACAGATTTCTTAAAAGTGCAATGGAAATGTCAGGTCAGTGGTGGAGAGAACTTGGAAGTGAAGAAAGGAAAGGACCCGCCACCAATGAAGGGGGGGTAATTCTGTGGCCCCCAGCCCTGGGGGAGTATGGAAAGGATGAAAGGCACAGGCAGAGGAAGGGAGGTGTGTGGACGCCCAGTAGCACGGTCCAGACAGGCATGAACACGGGCTGACCACCTGCCAGTATTGCCCTTAGATCAAAGCCCTGCACTTTAGGGGACCCCAGTCCAAGACACCCCATAAAATGAGGAATTGGTGGGGCCCCCTTCTAGACAATGCTCCTGGTACCAGAGATCCAGGCCCTGCGTGGGCTTCTTCCCTGGGTCCTTTTTGGACTGTGCTGTTTGGGTGTGAACCCCCCAGGTCCAAGGTGTGATGGAAGGAAGCTTCTCAAGGTGTGGGAAGGGCCCTAGAAGGGGGAGATGAGGGCTGGTCATGGCCCGGGAACCCGGAGGAGGCCAAGATTTCTGAATCTGAGCCTGGAAGGCCAGGCTCATGTTCCACCGAGGCAGGTGAGAGGGTGAGGGGGGTGAGGAAGGAGGCTGGGGGCACGTTGTGAGCAAAGAATTCCTGACTCGGACCGTGTGCCATATCAGACGGAGAGGGTACAGGTGGGCAGAGAGCCGTCCCCACATTCCCTGTTAGAAGAGGAGAAAGCTGGGACACCTGGCTGGCTTAGTCTATAGAGATGCGACTCTTGAACTTGAGACTGTGAGTTCAAGCCTCATGTTAGTCATAAAACCCACTTATAATGAATGAATGGAGGGATGGATAAATAAGAGGAGAAAGCGATGCTTATTCTGTGAATCAATGATTCACAATCATTCCCAATGATTGTAGGAAGCCACGGCTGGCCAACCAGCACACCAGGGAGAAAGCTTTGGATTTCTGTTCTCAAGACCAGCACTGCCACTGCCCAATCATGGCCTAGGGGTGGAAAATGAAGTTAACTATTGATGTGTGTTATTCACAGTTACTTGGTATGACCTGCTGTTTTTCCAAATCTGGCATTATATATGTGTGTCAACCAGGAAGATCATATTTCTCTAGTTTGATTTGTAACTCTTTAATATTTAGACATGTGGTAATGGGGTGGCCTTGTGCCCTGCTTCTTTGGGCACAGCCTAGACTGAGAGGCTGTAGTCCTAGGAGTAACACACCTAGTTTACCTCCACATCTGGCACCAAAATGGGAGGGGAGGGAGTTGGATAATACAAAATGGAGGCAGAGATTTGGGCATAAAGATCTAGGACCAGCCTGACAGCCAAGAGGCCGTGTGGTAGGACTCTGCCATCAGAAAGGCCACACTAGACCGGCAGGCACCTCAGGAGACGCCAGCAGAGGGACCCGATCAGAGCAGCAACCTGCAAAAAAGGCCCCATCAACCACCAGGAGGCACATATATCCAAGATGACAAGGAGCCGGGAGCCAGGAGCCAGGAGCCAGGAGCCAGAGAGAACCACCTGAGCAAAGACTGAAGCTAGTTGTTGCCAAATTTAAATGGCCCCACCCCTGGGCCTGCCCTACCCAAAGCAATCGGCAAATGAAGAGCGGGTCCATTTGAGAAACTGAAGGTTTTCTTTGCATATCTGAGCATTAACATTGGCAACCCTGTTACCGCAGACAGAGACAGTATTACCTTTTTTGGGGTGGGCAGGAAGATCACATTGTTGAAACAGACTGCGCTTATTATGGACTAAAACCTCTACCTTTTTAATATTTAAATCTGCAAATACTTGTGGGGTTCTCATTTGCGTCTCCTGCCCAAGCTGCTTTTTCTACATCCGTGACTGGCTCTCAAATTTGACCTTGCATCACAGCCACTGAGAGGGCTTGTTGAAACACAGGTGGCTGGTCCTCCCCACACCCTCACCTCCATTTCTGACTCAGTAGGTAGGTCTCAAGTGGGGCCAGAGAATTTGCATTTCTAAAAGTTCCCAGATGATGTCAATGCTCCAGTCTGCAGACCACACATTTTGAAAACTACTGTCGTAAGCCTACGTTAATGGAGAGACATTATTCTGATTTCACCCTTTCAGACATGAACTGATTAGCATTGACTCATACAGCACCAATCAACAGCCCCACCCCACCCCTAAACCTAGCAAATCTTGTTTTCTACACGTGTTGTTTATCAACAAGGGAACACCAAAAATTTTTTTTTATTTTTTACTTTTTTTAACGTTTATTTATTTTTGAGACAGAGAGAGACAGAGCATGAACGGGGGAGGGTCAGAGAGAGAGGGAGACACAGAATCTGAAACAGGCTCCGGGCTCTGAGCCGTCAGCACAGAGCCCGATGCGGGGCTCGAACTCACGGACCGAGAGATTGTGACCTGAGCCGAAGTCGGCTGCTTAACCGACTGAGCCACCCAGGCGCCCCACACCAAAATTTTTTTGTATGCAGAATGGAAAAACTTAAAGGTTGAAAATATCCAGTGCTGCAGAAGATAAGAGAAAGAGGTGCTCCAATACTCTGTTAGCAAGTTATGAATGGCTACCCTGTTTCTGGATGGCAATTTAACAGTAACTACCAATACTTTTTTTTTTCTTTCTTTCTTTCTTTTTTTTTTTTTTTTTTTGGTGCTGATACCAATACTTTTTAAGTATACATCCTTTAATCCAGAAATATCCTGCTAGGAACCCCACAGACATACATATGACGTACAAAGAAGTGCTTGTAAGTTGGAAGTAACCAAATGTCCCTTAATGAGAAATAGTAAAATCAGTACCAAGAGTCATAAAAACAAAAGGTATTACCTGAACGATTCTTCTTCTCTGCCTATTTCTAGAATTTAACCACTGAATGTTTTTCTACATCATGTTCTGTAGCAGAAAAGAAGGTACTCTGTAGCAGAATATCGCTTGTGGATATTCTAGTGTGGAAGTCAGTTGCTGAAATCCAAATGCAAGATGAAAACCCATTAGCATTTGAGTAAGCTACTTCTGTGCTTTATCAAATTGATTCTTTCAGCGATTATTTTCTTCCAGTCCTCAGGGACTTCACAAAGCTCTACCCAACTCCCTGACTTCCTCATCTAGGATTACATCAGAGGAAAAGTGGCTTGGACTTCCTCCAGTGAATTTTACATGCCTTTCATGTTCCCACAGACACTTTGTAAAAACTTTTTGAAATGTTTAGAGACTCCTAATAGGTTGTGGGCTAAGTATGATGAGGCCCTGTGCACCCATAATGCACGGTCTATGTCAATGACATAGACCTGTGGGGCATTATCGGTTAACTCAAGAAATCCCACATACACTTTTAGTGGCGACCCTTAATTTAGTCAAAGCCCTCAGAGCCTCAGTGAAAAATTATTAGAACTGAAGATCTAGGGGGGCGCTTGGGTGGCTCAATTGGTTAAGTGTCCAACTTCAGCTCAGATCATGATCTCATGGTTTGTGGGTTCGAGCCCCGTGTCGGGCTCTGTGCTAACAGCTTGGAGCCTGGAGCCTGCTTCAGATTCTGTGTCTCCCTCTCTCTCTCTCTGCCCCTCTCTGGCTCACTCTCTGTCTCCCTCGCTCTCAAAAATAAAATAAATGTTAAAAAAAAGTGCAAGAAAAAAAAAAAAACAGAACTGAAGATCTAGAAAAAAGTGAAAAGGGGCAAAAAGACGAATATGTTAAAGAAGTGCCATGATCAAAGAAAAGCCCTATCCTGGGGACAGAAAGTGTGCACTGTATTCTGGATACAGAACGACCACAGACTTTTATATTAGAAAACACATTACATCTATCTCTGTCTTGCGTATCTGTATTAATATATACACATGCACGATGTGTTCTAGAGATATGTTCTTATCTAAGAATATAGTACGGGGGGGGGCACTGGGTGGCTCAGTCGGTTGGGCATCTGACTCTTGGTTTTGGCTTAAGTCACAATCTCACGGATTGTGAGTTTGAGCCTCGTTATCAGGCTCCGCTCGGATATCACGGAGCCTGCCTGGGATTCTCTCTCTCACTCTCTGCCCCTCCTCTGCACTCTCAAAACAAATAAAACTTAAAAAATTAAAAAAAAAAAAGAATACGGCACATACATGACCTTGCGTGAGTTCCTCTGTCTTTGGGCCTCAGATTTATAATTTGTAAAATGAGGGTGAGGGACTAAGCCTCTATGATCTTTTCCAATGCCGCAATTCTGAGTTACAAGATGGTTATTTTATTGTCAGAAGATAATTTTCTGATACTTAAAATCTCAGCTTCAAGGTACGAGTGTGCACCAATATGGTCTTTGAAAACAATGTCTTTTTTGCAAAAGCCATCAGAATTTAAAATGTGCATAGTCTTTGCCCCAGCCATTCCACATCTTTAAGCTTACAGAGTCACCCCAGGAGAGGGCACCTGGGTGGTCAGTCAGTTAAGGGTCCCACTCTGGATTTTGGCTCAGGTGATGATCTTGTGGTTCGTGGGTTTGAGCTCCATGTCGGGCTCTGAGCCTAGAGCCTGCTTTGGATTCCACGTCGCCCTCTCTCCTGGCCCCTCTCCCACTCGCACTCTCTCTCTCAAAAATAAACATTAAAAAAAAATTCAAAAATTAAAATTAAAATTAATCTTCTCTGGGGGGCCTGTCTGGCTCAGTCTGTAGAGGGTGCAACCTCTTGACCCTGGGGTTGTGAGTTCAAGCCCCACATTAGGTGTAAAGATTAAAAATAAAATCTTTAAAAAATAAAAATAAAAAAAAATTAAAGTTCATCTCACGGATTTCAGATGCTGCTTTTATTGTATTGCTACCATTGGGTCTATTCTTGGAATTTCTCTTCTGTCCCACTGGACCTCCAATTCCTGGGCTGATACCAAACTTTTAACAAGGGAGGATTTAAAAGTGTGTTTTAATGTCTGGTAGGGCTAGTTCCCTCTCGTTCTTCTTTGTAGTTTCCATAGCTTTTCTTGTATGCTCTCTCAAATAGAAGCAAACATAATTTTCCTTGGGAGAAAAGTATGTTTTCATGTTAAGTCTTCCTATCTAAGGATAGGATACATCTTTTCAACTGTTAAAGTCTAATTTTCTATCAAGAGTTTATTTTTTAAAAGTTTTCCTTAATGCGGCACCTGGTTGGCTTGGTCGGGAGAGCATGCGATCTCAGGGTCGTGAGTTTGAGCCCCGTGTTGGGCTTAGAGAGTCCAAAAAAAAAAAAAAAACCAAACATAATAATAATAAAGTTTACATGTTTTTCTTTTTGTAATTACAAAAGGGATCTTCAAGTACACCTCCTAACTAGTTCAGGTTTGTATATATATGAAATCTTTTATCCTTTTTAGTAAACATTTTTATTGAACTGTAATTATACATACAGAAAAGTGCACAAACCGTAAGTGTACGTATCATAAAGCGAATGCACTTATGTAACCAGCACCTGAACGAAACAGAACGTTACCAGCACCATAGAGGCGGCCTCATACTCTTCTAGGCCTCGTTGAGCTGAAGAAGCCAGGTGAAAAATAATGTATACGATTCCACTTCCATAAAGCTTAAAAACAGACAAAACTAATTGATGGTGATTTAAGTCATGATAGTGCTTACCTTTGGAGGGGGAGGTGGTGACTGAAACGGGGTGCTGATTTTTGACACCCATAAGTTTTGCCTGTTTTGAACTTCATTTAAATGGATCCAGAGTTAGATACTCTTTTGAGTCTGGTGAGCACTTATATATATGCATGAGTTTTGAATGTGTATTTGTATGTAATTGCTACTTTACTAAGTTCTCTTAGAGCATTTCAACAAACTTCTTTCAGTTTTCCAGATATAAATGCGTATCTGCAATTCTTTTCCATGAAATTCATGTGGCTTTTGTCAAACTGCACTGGCTAAAATCAACACAATGCTAAGTGGCAGAGAGAGGTAGGGGCACGTCTTGTTCTCGACTTTCAGTGGAAAGCTTCTTTTGTTTTGAGGTTAAGGTGCTGTCTTTTGGGCAGAGGTACAATGTTAATGAATTACTCATCGATTTCTGTTTATTGAGTACATTCAGCATGAATTGAATGCTCAATTCTATCAAATGCCTTTCCGGAAAAATGGAGAAAAAATGATTTTCTCCTTAACTCTTTTAATACAATGAATAGTAACAGTCTACTATTGAATTACCCTTGCATTCCTGTAATAAACCCAACTTTGTTATGATGTATTTTTTCTTGAAAGTGCTTTGGGGTTATTGGCTAATACACTGTTAAAGTTTTTGCATTGATATTTGTTTGTGAGTGGTCTATAATTTTCTCTTTGGTATGGTCTTTGTCAAGTTTTGGAAACAATGCTATTATATTTGCTTTACAAAATGAATTTACAAGTCTTTAAATTTTTTTTTTTTTTTTTTTTTTTGGCACTTTGAGGCTCAAGATTCTTTTTCTAGCTTCTGGAATTGTATAAACGCCAGGATTATTTCATCTTAAGGTTTGGTAGAAATCCCTTGAAATAATCAAGACCCAACACTTTTTTTGGTAAGGAGTCCTCTATTAGTTTCTTCTATGATAATTGATTTAAATTTCTGTATCTACAAGGTAAACCCTGGCAATTTCAATTTGCATTTTTCTAAGAAAAGTTAGTCTTCTGATTGTATAAAATTATTTAAAGTAGTCTTAGAATTTTGAAATTTCTCCTGTTTTATGGTTATTTCTCCCATGTCATTTCAACCTTTTGTTCTTGAATAGGTTAGGTGGTGGTAATTTTCCTCTCTCCCTTTTACAAATTCCTTTCTTCTGTTTTCTTTTGGTTTGCTTTTCTGCTCCAAGTTTTTAAGATTTAATTTTCAGCTTCTTCCATTTTTAATGCTACAGTTCTAACTACTATAAATTTCCTGTCCTAACTGCTTTTTAAAAGAAGTATATTGAAGTGTTCATCAGCCCTGTGGTCATGTCTTTCTGGTGTGCTTGCCCTGTTTATTCTTATTTCGTCTTTGGAGGAGATTCGATTGTAATCCTTCTCACAGTTTTTGTTGTTTGAAGTTTTCCTGTACTTTTTCAGGAGAGAGGAGTGCTCTAGGATTTTTCTTAGCTCCTGTCCTAAAGCTTCTTGTTCATTCTGAGAAAGTAATCGACAGGACATCACCAGTGACATTCCTTCTCAACGCTGACCTGGACTTTCTCTTTTCCTTGTCCTCTCATACCTGTCCTGTCCAGCTGAAATCCTACTTTCAGCAGTTTCTCCCTGTGCCAGGCTTTGTGTCATCAGTTCTGAGACATATACAGCCCCGGGGCCCAGCTCACTACGTTGCTGGCACACCCACCGGCGGAGGGAACCTGTAGGAGCCTGGCCAGTCTCTGCTTCTGGTGACAGGCCCCCTGCCAGGCTGCCAAGAAACCGTGCTGTCAGCAAATAGCTGCCTACTTTCCCCTTCCCCACAGGCAGACGCCGAAACTATCTGTCGGTCAGTGGTCTGTCCTTCCTTGCTTGCCTCACTCTTGAGGGTCATGGGGACAACTGTCATCTAGTTTTGTAGAACGGGGTCTGGGGCTATCCTGGTTACCCTGTATTCTTATGCTAAAGCTCAGAAAGTACACTATTGCTGTCATCTTCCTGGAGCTTAACCCCTGTGAAAGCTCTATTACAGAAGAGATTTCAGTAACAATCATTTTATGATGGTTGTGACAGAAATTATACTTAGAAATTTACTGGATTTCAGGTGCTATGCCAAATGCTTTATATGCATTATCTCATTTAATCCTTGAATAACCTCAGGAGTTAGTCCCCCCCACTCCCGGGTCCAAGATCATACTGCTGAACTGGCAGATCTGGGATTTAAACCCAACTCATCACACTCCAGAGCACCTCCTTAAACTGACTCTCAAATATTATCAGGTGCGACCATTTCCAAACTATCTACCACTGTAATCAAAACCTCTATGTGAACTGAAATTAAAGAATAGCTATTTCAAGATCTGATAAATACACACACACACACACACACACAGAGTATAGGTCAAATCTAAAGACACTGCAGATGATGAATAGGTTGAATGGTGTTGTGTGACCTGATGAATCTTGTTCTCCTGCAGATGCTCTAAACAAAGCTTCTACCAACATCTGAAAAATACCATACTCAGGGTAGGGGCAGAACACAGGGAACAGAGTTCTTGTGGACTTCCTCTTTCCCTGCTCATTGTAATAGCACTGCTAAGGAACAAAGCATATACGTGAAATATTACTTATCGCTTAGTTTATACTCTTCTTGTAAATAACTATTTAGAAACAGGAATAGTTTCTCTGTAGGTTCACTGGGTTGTTTCGGTCGGCACGCCGCTATGGAAGGTAAACACCTACTGGGCCACAAGGTTTCACAAAAAAGCCCCATTCAGAATCATAATGTAATTTATAATCTTATGCTATTAAATTATACAAGGAGCTAGGAAATACTTCTTAATAGTTTTATGAAACACTTTTAAACTTGGACTTCCCTCACATTTACAAACACAGTTACCATTATTACTAACTTTCTTACCTTCTAACCACTGATGGCAATTCAGAAAAAGCAATCAGGGCTTTTTGTAACAGATCTAAAGCTGTATCATATATGCTATTTTAACTCCTAATGTTTAGGAAGTGACTTAGTTTGAGATGGGGATGTTTTAATTTGCCAGGATTTAAATAGTAGCAACTGAAATAACTCATCGAAAGATAACATCTCTTGTTAAGCTTATATTTTCCCCACAATCAGAAAATGGATTTTATTTCTAATTAAAAACATAATAAAGTTGACTTTGGCAAGGTGAGGTTTAAGACTAAACATGCCAACTACAAATGAATCATTTCTCCAAGCATATACCAGATTTCCCTTTGGAAGGACCATTATTTAAGAGTATTTCTCCCTCCAATTTAGGAAATAAATTAAAATTTAAATATTTTAATTCCTAAACAGTAATGCTAGTAATTTAGTTTTCGTACTGATAGTTGCAGAGTAATTCAACATTTATAATCCCCACGACTTTAACTTAAACCCAGCTTCTTTAGTGAAGAGATCTTCTCCATTTCGGTACTCGTCTCACATCTTTGAACGTCATTCAACAACAGTGATGGAAGTGATTTATTGATAAACTGGTCACAAATGAAGATGAGTTATTATGCCATTTCCTTTACAATTAGGTAGTTCAAAGAATGAAGAAAACAAAACTGAAAGAACAAAAGCGAAATCCCAGTCCTTAACCCCTAAAGAGAACGTTTCCCTTCCACTTACCTGAAAATATAAAAATATAAATGACCATGTATGGAGCTGCACCATTAAATCTACTTTAGTGGTTCTGGTTTTTTACTGAGATTTTTACTTATTTGCTTTGAAAAAATTAGAAAATTGTCAGTGTGAAATCAGAACCACTAACACACTAGAGGCAACAAACTAAAAAAAAAAATCTAAATGGCTAAAAATAACTCTGTTATAAAAGTACAAGTATAATTTACAATATCACATATTTCAGAAAAATAAACAAAACCACTAGATGTCTTTCCTTCTAGATGACTGTTTGCTCCCCAGAAAGGAAAAGCAACTAATAATGAACTTAAAATCAAACCTGTTATTCACTCCAGCAACATCTAAATAAGTGACCCACATAGCACAAAACCTTCTCATTCACAATCACATACAGTTAAATTATTTTTTCCTTAGTTACATAATAGTCTTCTTAAATCAATGTCCACTTAGAAAAATTACTATATTAGTTAAGCCTATTCATCCTTGCTATGAAGTTAATTTCATTTATATAGGCCACGTACATTTACTGGCACACTTAATAAGACAAAATAAGTCATTCTTCTTTTTAAAAATTATGGAATCATCTGTTTTCAAAGAAGAATCCTAAATACTTCATTCATTAAAGCAATTTTTTACCATCAGCTGGCAAGCTTTTCAAATGATCACTAAGTGTTCACCCGCAGATTATCAACGCTCTGTGAACTGTAAACCTGTTCTGAAGATTTGTGTCCATTTTACAGTATGATACAATTCGCACTGAAGAGTTTTTTTTAAAAAGATAACCTACATACATACAGTTAATTTGCCCAAAGAACTTCTTAGAAATACAGTATAAACATTTAAGAACCACAACAGAGTCCGCTGTGGTTCAAACTTCAACAAAGATTTTCTTGAAACCCAGTCCAAAGGTTACTGGCTCAAGACCATATTCCAAAGTGACATCAGCACGCAATCTGACTGTGAGACTCTACCTCTTAAGAAAAGAGCACACTTGGTTATACATGGCTTTTAACCTTGAGCTACAGTTATGCTACAAACTCCCTGCCTCCCCCCCACCCCCCAAAGGAAGTCAGTCACGTGGAGATGTGCACATTCTCGGAACACTGTTTAGAGTCCTTGGTTTTCCAGCTCTGATGGAGATCTCGAAGGCGTTCAGAAGTCCGTGTGCTTACATTCAGGGCAGGATGAACTTTGCAAATTCCACTTTCCTCCATTAGTGACAGGCCACAGATCCCAAAGTATGCATGTAAAGCGTCTGAAAACAAAGCATTTTTTTTTATTTTAATCACAACAGGCATTCTTATTTGTATATGTTGCAAAGTATTACAGCGACATATCTATGAGCCCATAACAATTAAATTTAGAAAAATGTTAAATGCAGTTCTTGAAACACTGGCTTTCTCAATCTCTGAAAACACCAGTTAAAAAAAAAAAAAAAAAAAAGATGACCAAAATCAGATATTTTATTCAAGAAAATACCACTAACAAAGGTAAAGAGTTCTCAAATGAGGAGGTGACACTCCCAACATCCTCTGTGATGAAAACACCAAGGAGAGGAGCCGTGCTACAAGACTTCTCACTTAGTGGGTTTTCCCTTTCACTTACTACAGAAAACAGAATCAAGGGGCTTTAACTGTGTATAATAAAAGGAAAAAATTTCCTTAAAAATGAAAATAACCCTGTGACTGTAAGTAGCAATACTCTTCCCTACTACGTTGTACCTCTGACATTTCCTAAACCAGTAAGTACTATCTCAATACTGTGTTCAGTGAAAGAAGCCTAAACAAAATAATCCGTTCTGGAATGCTGTACCATATTTAGTTTTCCTATTTAGGGGAATGTCAGTCATTCAAAAAATGTCTGACCTGACAGTAAAAACAAACTCACATTCTATGTGGTTATAAATACCATAACCTTTCTTTTATACTGGCCTCACTACTGGTGCCCATCTTTCAGGGGGCACTGGCCCTCTTCCATTCACGTGGCCACTGAAATCACATGGCTGTTGCCTGCTGGACAGCCTTATATGGACCCTGAAGAGCTCAGAGCTCTGCAGTTATGGGAATACTACAAAAAACACTTTGTAGCTGTCAAGCCATCATTTATGGCCTCAAGAGCTACGGATGTCCAAAAACACCTTCCCGACTCAAACTTTTGTCAAAAGAATTAAAGAGAATGTTTTACTAACATATCATTTACTTTTCAAAACAGGAATGACAGCTGTGCTCAAAGTTATCAGTGAAAAAGTTATTCTACTAACAGAGGCCCATATCAATCCTCTTTAATGTCTTTTCACAGACTGCTGAGGTTTCTTCTGGCTCGCTTTTCTCTAATTTTCAGACCACAAAAAATAAATCTGATTTCCCCTGTTCTATTTAATTTTCCTTATAGTTACTCTAAAAACTTGTCTAGAAAGGAGGAAACTTTTATGGTCTAAAAATGAGGGAACTTTTCTAGGGAAAAATGCAACTGAAAGAGAAACAAAATCCATCCAGAGTAACATAAAATAGGATCTTCTACTTTCCATGTAATATAAAAATAAAACATTTTTTTCTCAAAAAGATTTTTGTAAAAGCCAATGAATCAGCCCTTAATTGTTTTAAACCTCAAAGAGAAAAATTTTTTCAAACTTCCTGATCTGTATGTGTATTAAAGCATGTCAGATGAAGTATATAGTTTCTTCATAATAAAAATTCATCCTTTTCTTCTGTAAATGTATATAAAATTGTTTCGTGTCAAATCTACTAAATCTACTAGAACCAAGAATAAGCTAATTTTAAAAACTTGTTAAAAAAGGATTTTCCTAAAGGCTCTGTGAATAGGTCTTCCAGATAAATTCAATTTATTATACAAAGACTTTCTATGCTTTGCAGTGTACAAGTTCTGGAGACATTTTACCACATCTGTACAAAGTATTAAATTTAAGTATTTACACAAATGTTAAAGTTAGCAACTGACTGCTAGAAAAAAGCTTCAAGAATTTTCTTTTAAAAATTTATTGTAAATGCTCAAAATGTATTTCAAATAGGTTTATGTGTGAAATGCTTTCCAGGGGCACCTGGGTGGCTCAGTCAGCTAAGCATCTGACTCTTGATTTCAACTCAGGTCATGATCTCAAGGTTCGTGGGATGGGGTCCCGCACTGGGCTCTGCGCTGACAGTGCAGAGTCTGCTTGGGATTCTCTCTCCCTCGCTCTCTGCCCCTCTCCTGCATGCGCGTGCTCTCTCTCTCAAAATAAACAAACATTTAATAGGAAAAAAAAAAGAAATGCTTTCTAAGATACTGTCATTTCCCTATTCCTACTTGTTAAAATAGTACATTATTTGTCAAAATAGTTCAGGTCCTGATGAAAAATAATGGCATCAATTCTGTTTTCTTAAGGTAATACTGTAACATATTTATAGCTATGGTTAGATACTAAATTATTTAAAGCTTGTTTATTCTGAGAGAGTGAGCATGCACAAACAAACAGGGGAGGGGCAGAGAGAGAGGGAGAGAGAGAATCCCAAGAAGGATCCACTCAGTGCAGAGCCCACAACCATGAGATCTTGACCTGAGCCAATATCAAGAGTTGGACACTTAACCAACTGAGCCACACAGATGCACCTACAGATACCAAATTTAAAAATATTATTTCCCTTTATAAAAACAAAGAACTCATACAACCCAGCAGAAAAAAAAACCCAAGCAACTCAACTGAAAAATGGGCAAAGGATTTGAATAGTTATTTCTCCAAAGAAGAAACACAAAAGGCCAACCAATGCTCGACATCAGTGGACACAGTGACCGTTAGGGAAATACAAATTAAAACCACAGTGCCATGTGACTCCCGTTATAACAGCCATCATCAAAGAGAGAAAAGATAACAAATGCTGGTGTGCATGTGGAGACAGGGGAGCCCTCCTGCGCTGCTGGTGGGAGTGTAAATCAGTGCAGCCACGAAACAGTATGGAGGATGCTCAAAGGATTAAAAACAGAACTGCCACACCACCCAGTAAGTCCACTCATGAGGGTGTACACAAAGGAAATGAAAACAATAACTTAATGTTGACACCCCAATGTACACGGCTGAATTATTTATAGGAGCCAAGATATGGAAACAACCTAACACTCCATTGACAGATGGACGAAGAACTTGCAGTATATATACAACGAAACCTGATTCAGCCATAAAGAACCAGGGGGAATCCTGCGACAACATCAGTGGACCCTGAAGGTGTAATGCTAAGTGAAATAAATCAGAAAAAGACAAATACTGTATGACCTCACTTCTATGTGGACTCTAAGAAAAAAAAAAAAAGACACCAAACTCCTAGAAAAAAAAGACATCAGACCCGTGCTTACCAGAGGTGGGGGCTGGGGCAGGGCATTGGAGGAAGGTGGTCAAAAGGCACAAACATCCAGTAATAAGTAAGTACTGGGGATGTAATGTACAACATGAGGACTACAGCCAAGGCTGCTGTACGATGTACAGGAAATGTGTTATGGCAGTTAATCCTAACAGTTCTCATCACAAAATAAACTGTTTGCCCTTTATTATTTTCTTCTTTTTTTCTGGCATCTACATGAGAAGCTGGGTGCTAGCTGAACCTATTCTGGTAATCATTTCACATAAATGTAAATCAAACCATAATGCTGTATGCCTTAAACTCAAAAAGTGATGCATGTCAATTATTTCTCAATAAAACTGGAAAAAATATTCTTTTGCTTTAGAAATCAAAAGCACTGTACATTTTTTAAAAAGAAAGCATATTTTGGGGGTGCCTGGGTGGCTCAGTCAGTTGAATGTCTGACTCTTGATTATGGCTCAGGTCATGATCGCAGAGTTCATGAGTTTGGGTCCTGCATCAGTGGTATTGCTTAGGATTTCTTTCTCTCTCTGCCCCTCCCCAGCTCTCTCTCACTCTCTCAAAAATAAACTTAAAAAAACAAAACAAAACATATTTTGCATGAAAATACAGGTAAGTGAGAATGTGAGGAAATATTTCTGCTTGCTTCAGGTACAAAAGTCTGATTTCATGAGCCCCATATTTATTATTTTCATTCAAGTACATATTCTGACTATAGCAGTTTTATTAATGGAGATGAGCTGAAGAGATTCTAAACTAATAATAAAAACCATGGTTCTACTGCAATGCTATAAAAACAATCATTCCTTGTATCTAGTTTCATATATTTATAGCTAATATTTTATTAACTTACTCATCCATAATGCTCTGAATTATTTATAACAAACTTTCAAACTGACTTTTGGGAAGGCTGTCAATAGAGTAATTTTGCTACAGGTGAAAACATAATGGGGAGGGGCAGGCAGGCCTGGAGAATAACGCTAGAGGTGGGAGAGGAGCCAGATCTCAGGAGGGCCCTTGTGGGCCATGCGGAAGAACCCACTCAGGGAGCTAAGAGTCTCTGGATGATTTTAATGGATTTAAGAGTTCAGATTAGATGTTCTCAACCTTTTTTAAAAAAATATATATACTGATGTCTACATTTTTTTTATGTTTATTTTTGAGAGAGAGAGACAGAGCATGGGTGGGGGAGGGGCACAGAGAGAGAGAGAGAGAGAGAGAGAGAGAGAGAGAGAGAGAGAGAGAAAGAGAGAAAGAAAGAGAGAGAGGGAGGGAGGGAGAGAGAGAAAGAGAGAAAGAGGGAGAGAGACACAGAATCCAAGCTGTCAGCACAGAGTCTGGTGCGGGGTGAGATCATGACCTGAGCCGGAAGTTGGACGCTTAACTGACTGAGCCACTGAGCCACCCAGGCGCCCTGTTCTTAACCTTTTTTGCATGAGAGATGCTTTGAGAGTCTGAGGAAAGCTGTGGCCTTTCCCCTGTCATTTAAGCACGTGCACACGCACGCACGCACGCACAGTGTCAACGTGAGGAGGACTAGACCAGAAGCAGGAAGACTATGATACTAAGACTGTTGCAGAACTGTAGGCCTGAACCTGGCCTGGGGCCACTCAAGCTTTGAGGTGGGGTGGGGCACAGAGACCAGGCTCAGTTGGCAGGCTGGGTCTGAGGGGCCTGTAGGTGGCATCTGAGGAGTAACTGAGCAGGCTGTTTTATATCAGAGTATGCAGCTTAGAATGAAATCTGTCTAGGTTTGGGAAATGGCAGAATTATCTACATTTTTTAAAAAAATGTCATTACTAATAAAGATTATTCGTTATTTCTAAAGAACCCATTTGAAAGTACAATTGACCCTTGAACAATGTAGCAGTTATGGCCACTGACACCCCGTGCGGTCAAAACTCTACATAGAAGTTAGACTCTCATAAAAGTTAGCTACGGACAGCCTACTGTTGACAGGAAAGCCTCATAGGTAACACAGTCAGTGAACACATACTCTGTATGTCCTACATATTATGTATTATATTCTTCTAATCAAGGAAGCTCAAGAAAAGGAAATGTTATTAAGAAAATAACAAAAAGGGGAGCACCTAGGTGGCTCAGTTGGTTCGGCGTCCAGCTCAGGTCAGGATCTTGCGGTCATGCAACTGAGCCCCGAGTCGGGCTTCTCACTGAGTGGAACCCACTTGAGATTCCCTCCCTCCCTCTCTCTCTCTGTCTCCCCCACCTCCCCTGCCTGCTCTCGCACATGCACGCTCTCTCAAAATAAACAAGAGTAATAATAAAAAGAAAATACATTTACAATACTGTGCAATATTTATTGAAAAATTCCATTTATAAGTGGACAGGTGCAGTTCAAACCCGTGTGGTTCAAGGATCAACTGTACTTACTAAATACAAGAATCTTTTTGTTCGTTACTTCGTCATTCCTGAGTTTGGAAAACGATAAATATCACATTGTCTGAATCTATGTGGCTCTTGAGTTTTAGACAATGAATGGCAAGAGTTTGAATAGCAAAATATTCTTCTAAAAACAATAACCTGAATCTGCTAAAATTCAGAAAACAGTTTGGACAGTGAGGGACACCTAACTTCAGGATTAGAGATTTTTGATTTAGTGCCTTCTGAACAGAAATAAGAACCGGTTCCCTTATGGATTTAGGCATTTATTCTACTTAGCTCTAGTGACAGCTAGATTCTGGACGGACCAAATGATCCTCTATTACTGACAGGGCCAATTCAGACCATCTGCCTTACTGCCTCAAACGAAAGAAAAGTTCGGTAAATGAAATGGAAAAAAAGACAAACAATACCAACACATCTTGATAACCCAAACTTTCCTTTATGCCCCTCAACATGATACATTTTCACCCAAACTTAAACAATTTACCTTTTTAAAAACTATTATTTAAGTTTACAACTGTGGCTAAATTTTCTATCTTATGCCCTTTCTGACAACGATGCCTGAAGATCTATCTACTCAAGAAACAAACAAAAGTAAAATTGTTCTAGAGCCCTATACACAATTACCTGGATGACTATCTGGCCACTTGGCAAATCCTCCCACGAGCCGATCTTGAGTTGACAAGATGTAATTTCTATTTTTCTCAAAGTTAGTGTACTGAAAAATTTTCAGAAGCTGAAATGACAGGACAAACATACATTTACTGCATGCAACTTCCATATTGACCTTGGCTCAATTTTCAGATACACATCAATTAAATACACTTTTGTTTAGCTAAGGCTCTTAAAGCAGGCCTCTGGAGACTTGAGCACTTAGAATCAGTTAACCACATTATCATTTTTATCATCTGATCACTACTCTCCTTTCCTTGACCTACTCACGATTTACATTTTCTGAATCACACCCAATTCATCTCTTTGCATCACATTCAGCTAGGTTCAAGTCACAACTTTCCCAATCTGCTCAACTTAATCAGTCATAAAAAAATATTTTTTTCATGTTTATTTTTGAGAGAGGGAGGGAGGGAGGGAAAGGGAGAGAGAGGAAGGGGCAGAGAGACCGGCAGGGCGGGGGTGGGGGTGGGGGTGGGGTGAGGGTAGAGGATCCCAAGCAGGCTCCAGGCTGAGAGCAGCAAGCTAGATGCAGAGCTTGAACCTATGAACCACGAGATTAGGATCCCCACCAAATGTAGATGCTCAACTGACTGAGCCACCCAGGCGCCCCTTAATCAGTCATCTTAAAAAGTGCAATTTTATGTACCCATATTTTAATTCTTATGATAGGCTTTTACAATTCTTATGGTAGGCTCTTTGTTATATACTGGTAGTAACTTAAACCAAAAATATTTCAAAAAAGAGCAACAGAAATTATTAACCAGGTGCTATGGACAGTTTTGAGAGTAGTAAAAAATTAAAGCTCTGTAATCAGGAAGTGTAATTTTAGCATCAAAAAAACTATGTAGCTTGGGGCACCTGGGTGGCTCAGTAGGTTAAGTGTCCCACTTTGGCTCGGGTCATGATCTTGCGGTTCGCAGGTTCGAGTCCCATGACGGGCTCTGCTGACAGCTCAGAGCCTGGGGCCTGCTTCAGATTCTGTGTCTCCGTCTCTCTCTGCCCCTCGCTTCCTCACACTGTCTGTCTCTCTCTCAAAAATAAATAAACGTTAAAAAAAAAAAAACAAAAACAACTATGTAGCTTTAAGTTTTAGGACATGTATTTGTGATCTCTCTCAAGATCCCATTAAATAGAAAAAAAAGAATAAATCAAACCATGAATGGGGTGGGGGTGGAGTAGTAGCAAGGGAGTTCAAAAAACTTCTGTAAGACACAAAGCAGCTGAAAGTATGTTAATAAATCAGAGAGCCATACAAGATATTAGTGATTAAAGCAGCATTATTTCTCAAAAAAAGAAAAAGCCTAGAACAATTATGATACAAATAAGAAACATACTTATTCACTCTTTTAACTTAGTTAATACAATGTAAGGAAAGAGACTATACAATCCACCAACTAGGGCTGGGTTGTTCAGCTGGCTGAGTGTCACACTTCAATTCAGCTTATGATCTCATGGTTCTTGAGTTCAAGCTCCACATTGGGCTGGGCTCACTGCTGTCAGCACAGAGCCACTTCGGATCCTCTGTCCTCCCCCCCACCCCCCCCCCCCCCCCCCCCGCCACGCTTTCCCCACTTGCGCTTGTATGCGCTCATGCACACGCTCTCTCTCAAAAGTAAACATTAAAAAAGAAATCCACCAGCTAGAAACATTTTCCATCAAGTGGCATATAGGTCATTACATAAAAAGAAGAAACTATATAATCTTAACATTGTACTTGGTTCAGCAATAAACAATATTTACATGGTCACAGTAAGTGCTGATTCTTGGTTTTCTAATTTTATTTTATTTTTTTAAGTTTATTTATTTTGAGAGAGAGGAGAGGGAGAGAGAGAGAGAGAGAGAGGAGAGAGAGAGAGAGAGAGAGAGAGAGTCAGTCAGTCAGAGAGAGAGAGAATCCCAAGCAGGCTCCATGCTGTCAAGTGCAAGAGCCCCACATGGGGGCTTGAACCCATGAACCATGAGATCATGAACTGAGCTGAAATCAAAAGTTGGGGACACTGAACAGACTGGGCCATCCCTTTAGTTTTCAAATTTTGTAATCAACCTACAGGCAAAACATAAAATATGTGATTATTGTTGCTGAATAAAATATGTTACTTGACATTATAAAAATAAAGGTACTATGACAGAATTAAAAGGTGCAAAGAGGAAAAGGTTCAGAACTAAAAAATAAATAACCAGTAACAATTTGTTTTAAAGAAGGAAGGCTAAATCTTCATTTTTCATGTGAGGAATCAAAGATAATGTCTAAAGACAAGTCAAGAAATCAGTTAAAGTTAAAGCTGGGGCACCTGGGTGACTCAGTCGGTTAAGCGTCCGACTTTGGCTCAGGTCATGATCTCTCAGTTTGGGGGTTCAAGCCCCACGTCGGGCTCTGTGCTGACAGCTTGGAGCCTGGAGCCTGCTTCAGATTCTGTGTCTCCCTCTCTCTGACCCTCCCCCATTCATGTTCTGTCTCTGTCTCAAAAATAAACAATAAAAAAAAATTTTTTTTAAAAATCAGTTAAAGCTATGGTGATATCCGTAAGAATTAAAAAATTTAAAGATGCTTAAAAATGGTTGCTTTCAGAAAGTTGTCAAAGACTGTACCAAGGTCATATCCAAGAGACTCAGCCAACATGAAGGAGCTTTCAACTGGCTAAAAATGGTACAATCTGAGCTTCAAAAAGAACAATGTATGAGATTAAAACATAAAATATGTTGGGGGGCGTGGGTGGCTCAGTTGGTTGAGCATCCTACTCTTGATTTCGGCTCAGGTCATCATCCCAGGGTTGTGGGATCGAGCACCACATCAGGAATTGTGCTGAGCATTGAGCCTACTTGGGATTCATATTCTCTCTCTTTTTCTGTCTCTCTCTCTCTCTCCCCCTCCATCTTTTCCTCTCTCTCCCCCTCCCTCCCTCCCTCTCTTTGCCCCTCTCCCCACTTGCGCTCTTGTTAAACATTAACAACATAAAATATGTTAACCCCAATGGCTGTAAAAATGATTCTGTAAAAAAAAAAACCAAAAAACTAGGGGCGCCTGGGTGGCTCAGTTGGTTAAGTGTCCAACTTCAGTTCAGTCGTGATCTCACACCTCGTGGGTTCGAGCCCTACATCGGGCTCTGTGCTGACAGCTTGGAGCCTGGAGCCCGCTTCATGTTCTATGTCTCCCTGTCTCTCTGCCCCTCCCCTGCTCATGCTGTCTCTGTCTCTCAAAAATAAATAAACATTAAAAAAAGAAAATTAAAAAAAAATGGTGAGGTTTTTTTATACACCAGCAACAAACAATCCAAAAAGAAATTATGAAATCAATTCTATTTACAATGACATATAAAATAATTCAATATTTGGGACTAAACTGATCAAGGACTACAAAATACTGCTGAAAGAAATGAAAGATCTAAGTAAATGGATGCTCACTAAAGGAGGATTTAACACTGTTAAAAGTCAATACTACCAAAAATGATCTTCAGATTCAATGCAATATTTATCAAAATGTCAATAGCCTTTTTGGTAAGAAACGGAAAAGCCAGTTCTCAAATTCATTACGAGAATGCAAGGTGCCCTGTATTCAGGGCCCAAACAACACTGAAAAAGAATAAAGTTGAAGGACTCATACTTTCTGGCTCTGAATTTTACTACAAAGCTGCAATAATTAAAACAGGAGGAGGGGCGCCTGGGTGGCTCAGTCACGGTCCGTGAGTTCGAGCCCCGCGTCGGGCTCTGTGCTGACAGCTCAGAGCCTGGAGCCTGCTTCAGATTCTGTGTCTCCCTCTCTCTCTGACCCTCCCCTGTTCATGCTCTGTCTCTCTCTGTCTCAAAAATAAACATTAAAAAATTTAAAAAAATAAAAAAATTAAAAAAAAATAAAACAGGAGGAGACTGGAGTAGGGACACACAGACCAAAGGAACAGAGAACCCACAAAAAAAACAAAAACAAAGCGAAACCAAAAAAACCACATGCATATGCTCAGCTGATTTTCAACAAGGGTCCTAAGGCCATTTAATGGGACAAAGAACAGTCTTTTCAACAAATAGTCCTGGAAAAGCTGGATACCCACCTGTAAAATAATGAAGTTGAGCTCTCATTTTTATACCATATACAAAAATTAACTCAAAATGCATCAGACCTAAAACTCAAGGCTGAAACTATAAAACTCTTGGAAGAAAATACTGGGGAAAATCTTTATGACATTGGCTTTGGCAGTGACTTCATAGATAGGAAAACCAAAACCACAGGCAACACAAGAAAAAAACAGATAAACTGGACTTCATCAAAATTAGAAACTTTTATACATCAAAGAACATCAACAAAGTTACAAGCAACCACAGAAGAGGAAAAAAATAGGTGTATATCACAGAACTTGATAAGGCATTAATATCCAGAATACCTGAAGAACCCCTACAACCCATCAACAAAAAACCTAACAACATGATTAAAAAATGGACAAAGTCCCTGAATAAAAATTTTGCCAAAGACACACGAATGGCCCATAAGCACATCAAAAGAGGCTCAGTATCACTAATCATTAGGGAAATGCAAATCAAAACCACAATGAGATGCCACTTCACACCCACTGGTGTGGCCACTATAAAAACCAAAACCAAACAGAAAAATCAAGCGTTATTGATCATATAGAGAAACTGGAACCCTCATATACCGCTAGCAGGAATGTAACATGGTGCACACCCTCACTGTGGGAAACAGTATAGCAGTTCCTCAAAAAGTTAAACATAGAACTATCATAAGATCCAGCAATTCCATTCCTAATATCCAAAAGAAATGAAAGATGAAAGTCAGCTATTTGTACACCAATGTCCAGAGCTGCCTTATTCACAAGAGCTAAAATGTGGAAATGAGCCATGTCCATCAACAGATGAATGGATAAACTATGGTATAAACATACAACAGCATATTAATCAGCCATACAAAGGATTAAATTTTGATATATGCTACAACATGGATGGATCCTGAGAGCATTATGCTAAGTGAAATAAGCCAGACACTGAAGGGCACATATTGTGTGATGCCACTTATACAATGTCCCAAGAATAGGCAAATTCATAGAAAGTAGAACAGAGGTCACCAGGGGCTAGGGGAAGGAGCGAGTACAGAGTTTATACTGAGGATAACCAAAGTTTTGGGTATAGACAGTGGTGAGGGTTCCATAACACTGTGAATGTATACCTAATACCACCAGATTGTATTCTTACAAATAGTTAAACTGATAAATATTATATTACGTATAGTACGCCACCATAAAAGAAAAAAAAAAACGCTGATGGGGAACTTTATGGTGGATAAATCAGGTTTGACGATTCTGGAGCACTTTGATCACAAGGAGATAAACAGAAATTATGTGCCTCTTGACGTGATGATGCAATAGGAAATATACATAATCACTGACTACTTAATGATTTCATGGAATTGTGGTTGATTTTTAAGATGTGATAATGACACCATAGTTCTGTTTCTTAGAAAGTTATTTCTAGTTAGGAATTACACTGAAAATTTTCCAGATAATATGAAAAATGGTATCTGGAATCTGCCCTAAAATAATACAGTGATGGGGAGGGAAGGGAGCTGGAATATGGATAAGACTGGCTGGCTTTGTGACAAAAGCTGATGAGTCTAGCTGTGGACACGCAGGGATTCATTACACTGTTCTACTTTTGAATATGTTTGAAATTTTCCCTAATTAAAATCAAAGGGGTACACTTGAGGAATGGCAATAGAAGTGAGG
Source organism: Panthera pardus (assembly GCF_024362965.1). Lineage (NCBI taxonomy): Eukaryota > Metazoa > Chordata > Mammalia > Carnivora > Felidae > Panthera > Panthera pardus. Next base: position 144,972,176 of record NW_026526765.1, on the reverse strand, counting down.
AGAGAGAGGGAGATATACTTAGTTTTATATCATTCTGTTTTCAGGATTTCAGAATTTTAGAAAATAGGATATTACATAAAAGATGAATGGACTTTTGTTAGATTTCAGAGTATCAGAATTAAACTATATATTTTAAAAGTGAAAGGCAACTTCAAGATAGAGAAAACTTGTGGGTACTTAGTGGCTCATAACCTTATGGCATTAGGTACGACAAAAGGTAAGAGATGGAGAAAAATGTCAATCCGTTGGGGTTAGGCAAACAAACTGATAAAAAACTAAAAATCACAAATAGTTTTTAAAGAAATGACCCATGGTTTATCTTTTCAGATTAATAACTTCCCATAAAGCCTTTATTGGGATCACGTTCAGACACAGCCCTACTCTAGAGAGACCACTGGTCATTTATGGTAACCAGTTTCTTACGACCTTATACCTTGTACCTTACACTTCTTTACTACGTTCTAGGCCACTTAAGTTTTATAAGAATGGAAATTTTCAAGAAGCACAACAGGTAACTGAATTCTATGGAAAAACCATACATAGAGTAGCTTTGCCTGAGCAGAAAAAATGAAGCGGCCTGAATGTAGCAGTATTTAAAAATTTTTTTTTTAACATTTATTTATTTTTGAGACAGAGAGAGAGCATGAACGGGGGAGGGTCACAGAGAGAGGGAGACACAGAATCTGGAACAGGCTCCAGGCTCTGAGCTGTCAGCACAGAGCCTGACACGACTCTCGAACTCACGGACCGCGAGATCATGACCTGAGTCAAAGTCGGACACTTAACCGACTGAGCCACCCAGGCGTCCCAGAATGTAGCAGTATTTAATGGACATGACAAAGACCAAACCTTCTAGAGCACAGTTTACATCAACACATAGCACAGGTTTCTCAATTTGACTTTTTTTCTCTTACCTTTAGAGTTGCTCCTACCCAAAAAGAGTAACAGGTGTCTACGGGCTTATTAGGTCTTCCATGATAACCATTTTGTTGCCTCATTATACACCACCTCTTTATCCGGTTCAATTCTTTTTCTGAAAAAACTTCTTCTAGTTTACCCATCAGACACAGTGATGCAATGCCACAAAAAGTCGATCCTCCTGTTAATTGAAACCACACAATACTTCAAACTTCAAACTAGATACCCAGGAAAATAGTATAAAATGGCCAGAGGAAAAAAAAAATAGTGGTTACAGAATTCTAGAAGACAGTCAGATACGAGTAAATTTAGAAGACAATTAATTACACCTTTAAAATAACCACAAAGCACTGAAGTCTTCAATATTAATTTGAAGAAACAGAAAATAACTGAAAATAATATGTAGCTGTAAGAAATACTCTACTTATGAAAAACAAAAGACTTGGGAGGGTAAGGAACATGTTCAAAATTACACGGTTTAATGGAAGGGCTGAAACTCAAACCTAGGTCAACTCCTCCCTGTCCAGGTCTCTGTCACCCAAGTCTGATTTAATTCCTCTGAAGATGGCCCAATGCTCATGAACCGTGGTGCCACTTGCCTGAGACTACGGACTAATTATGACATGTAGCACAGACAAGCTAGAAGCGGATATGCAGAAAGACCTACTCAGCTTAAAACATTTAAGGAAGGAAAGTCTGAGCGAGGGTGCTGGGGGTGGGGCGAGGAGAAAAGCCTATCAGGAAAGACATGCACAGTGAGTCCCATTCACTGTGGTAGATTGAAGGACGCACCCCAAAGAGAGACACGTCCAGGCCCTGATGCCTGGACCACGTCAATGTTACCTCCTATGGCAAGAAGGACTTTGCAAACGTGATCACAGATCTCTCGTTGGAGGGATTGTCTTGGACTATCTAGGAGGGCCCTAAATGCAACCACAGTGTCCTTATGAAGCGGGGCAGAGGGAGATTAAACTACAGAGGAGGCACTGTGACTATGGACTGACTTGGCAACACATGTGGGGACACCGGCAGCCACCAGAAGCTGGCAGAAGCAAAGGAAGAGATTCTCCCTTGGTGTCTCCAGAAGGAACCAGCCCTGTCAACATCTTGATTTTAGCCCTGTAAAGTGCAGTTCAGACTTGTCTTCCAGAACTGCAAGAGAATACATTTGTGTTGTTTTATACCCCTAATTTTGAGGCAAAAATGTTACAGCAGCAACAGGAAACCAATACACTTGGAAAGGTGATTCCTTTCCTTTGGAATTGAAAAGTCAGTCTTTTTCCACAAAGGAAAAGAAAGAACTTTGCACTGGCACTATCTGCTGTCAAGTCCAAACAATATGAAAATACTTATATTTCCAATTTATCACGACTTCAGCTAGTGATGAATTTCAGCAATATAGATGGATGGTTTCTAAAATGCTTCATCCTTTCCTTTCCTTTCCTCCTTCAACTTTCCTTTTGCTGTTACAATGCTTGCATGCATTCTCTGGCAAAGGAAAGTGTGCATTCCCTCTAGAAAACTCAGGGCAGCCATCACATTAAAAAAAGTCACTGTCAGGGTGCCTGGGTGGCTCAGTCGTTAAGCATCTGACTTCAGCTCAGGTCATGACCTCACGGTTTGTGAGATCGAGCCCCGCTTTGGGTGAACTCGAGCCCTGCTTCGGGTGAGGCCCATTTCTCTCTCTCTCTCTCTCTCTCTCTCTCACTCTTTCTCTCTCAACACACCCCCCCCCCCACCTCGGCCCCTCACTCACCTGTGCCCTCTCTCTCAATAAAACAATAATACTATTTAATCTTCAGAATTTTTTCCAGTGACTTGAGAGATCTATGTTAGTCATGAATAAATTAGAAAAATAAAACAAATTTATAATAACCTTTTAAAATAATTCCTATTAAGCAACTAATTTTATTGCCTCTTTAGTAACCCACCAATTTCAATTTCTCTTTCATGACAACCTGGCCACGACTTCAGGTATCATTACATCATTAAAAATAAAGTCTCCAAAAGGTAACAAATATTCATTAACTACAAAAAAGTAAGGGGGCCTGGCTGGCTCAGACAGAGGAGCATGTGACTCTTCATCTCAGGGTCCTGAGTTCAAGCCCCACGGTGGGTGGAGAGATTACTCAAATAAAATTTTAAAAACAAAGCCAAAAGAAAACAAAACAAAAAACTACCAAAAGTAAAAAGAGGCACTTAACTGTTACTCTCCAAATTACTTGTTAGGATTCTTTAAAAGCAAACTGGCACAACTCAAAGTAAAAATACTCTTTATTTTGCCCAATCACCAGTTTTGCACAATGATAGTTTCTTAAGTCTGAGCTCTGAGTAGCCAAAAAACACTTACTGCAAAGTCTATGCTTTAAGCTAAAATTCATTTACCAACATTTACCCCTGAGAGGTTCTTGTTTTACACAAAATTCTAAAAAAGTATTTCTAAAACCTGGATTAAAAGTATTACGTTAGAAGAGTATTAGAGGCAGATATAAACACAGCAAGAAAAGCCAGATAACATCTCAGTAAGTCAATTAAGAAACACCATAAAAACGTAGGCACAGGAACTCCTATTTTTTTTAAGTTTATTTATTTATTTTGGGGGGGGGCGACAGAGAGAGACAGAGACAGAGAATCCCACGCAGGCTCTGTGCTATTAGCACAGAGCCTGACACAGGGCTCGAACCCATAAATTGTGAGATCATGACCTGAGCGGAAACCAAGAGTCAGACACTTAACCAAATGAGCTATCCAGATGCCCCAGAAACTCTTTTTTCTCTCAGGATTCATGATATAAAAGTAATAGGCCAGAAAAGCTAATATGATTCCATGAGTCTTCCAAAATATTTCTACTCCTTAATCCAGAAGAGAAATAGTCAACTCTTTGACATAATTTCCTAAATTACTTATATAATTATTTATATATTCTATATATTCATATATTTGTTTATATAATAATTATTACTTATTTAGCCCCCAAAGAGCTAAATAAGGTTATGTCAATGACCCTACAAGCTTCAAAAAATTTCAAGAATATTACATCGTTAAAGTATAACACAAAATTGCTTCTCATAATAATTATCTGAATTCAAGAAAAGGTTAAGTTGTGTTCATTATGCCTTGGTAAAATACCCTTCTTTACTGAAGGCTATTATGGCAAGAGATATTAACACACAAGCAAAGAGAAAGATCAAAACCGCTGAGTTTGCCACCTAAAGCGCGACTCTTCAGCCACATGGATAGTTACCATGTGGAGAATGCCGCAGTCACAAGACATCACAGATGGAAGGGACCACCGAGGTCGGGTCTCTCTAACAATCTACCTCAGTTCTCCCAGGGGCAGGGTGAAGGAGGTATTCCTGACTCTAGTCCTGGATGCTAGGACTTACCTACAGTTTAACAGTATAACAGGTGTAAGTTAACTAAATGCTCCCATAAGGTGTTAAAACCCAATTTTAAGCATTCTCTTAGTATTTATTTGCATGTACCAAATTATCTGAAGGAATCCATGTACTCTGAAATACATAATTTAAGATGGTTAACAATCACACAGCTAGGAATAAAATAAAAGGTACATAAATAACAGTAACTATACCATTTTATACTTAAACACCTGGAAAAGGTAAAGTGAGGAAAACTCAAGGGAACTGAATGCTTAGGTGAAATTAGGCCCAAAAGTTGAGTATTTCTCTTTTGGATTAGGAGTAGAGATGTTCTGGAAGACTCGTGGAATCACATTAACTTATCTGACCTATTACTTTTATATTATGAATCCTGAGAGAAAAAACAGCTTTAATCCTAGCAAAGCAGGAAAACCTAATTCTTCCAGACACAAGAGCATTTTACCCTACAACTGTACTAGCGCATAAGCCACTCACTCACTAGGATAAGAAGGGATCGTCATATCTGATGGTCACAGCCTAGAAGGATATCATGTGCCTGTGCTGTCTGCAGGACGAACGAGCTCTCGGCAGCAGCGGGAGAAAAGCAGATGAACCATGGCACAGGTACGCAGCCCAGACTCAGCCTCCCCAGCTTCAGGACGCAGAGAGGGACGGAGCACAACCAATTCAAATACTTACTGGACAACCACAATGTACAAGGGCAAGCGGAGTCAGACACGAATGAGACATCTGGCACAGAAGACAAGGCACATGCGAAAATGGTATGAGCCAGGTATTACAAGGAACACAGAAAAGGGAGCAGCTGCTCGGGGCTGGGCAATGAGATACCACGGACAATCTTACACAGGGAATGGAACAAGGCACAGGAAGACAGGCAAAACTCTGGAGGTTTCAGGGGAAGGGAAAAGAGGAGCAGCAGGTGAAGGAAAACACTTCAGGCAAACGACGGACAGTATTCGCCAAGCCCGGAGGTGAAAGGGCATGTGAGGACATTTGGGGAATATGTGTTCTCTGCAGCCTGGAATGCATGGCAGGGGTCACTCACGAGCGGTCTACAAAGCTAGTCTGGAAAGGGGCATGGAGAACTAAAATGAGGGCACAAAGTCACTGCTGAGAAGCACCTGGGTGACTCAGTCGGTTGGGCAGTGAACTCTTGGGACTCTTGATTTCGGCTCAGCTCATGGTCTCCAGATTGATGGGATCAAGCTCCATGTCAGGCTCCGCACTGACAGTGTGGAGCCTGCTTGAGATTCTCTCTCTCCCTGACTCTCTGACCCTCCCCCGTTTGTGCTCTATCAAAATAAATAAAAAAAATTAAGAAAGAAAGAAAGAAAGAAAGATGAAAGAAAGAAAAGAAAAGAAAAGAAAAAAGGAAAGGAAAGGAAAGGAAAGAAAAGAAAAGAAAAGAAAAGAAAAGAAAAGAGAAGAGAAAAAAAAGAAAGAAAGAAAGAAAAAGAAAAAGAAAGACAGATACTGCTGAGCAAGCACAGGGTTTCATCTGGGCTGACACATACCAGATACATGAGGCTACTAGGTTCAGTCACACTCAGTAAAATGACAATGGCTACTGTGGTGGTTTGGTACCGTGTCAACTTGGCTAAGCCAGGATTCTGCTTCCCAGAATCCCCTTCCCTATCCGGTCTGGAGTCTGAGAAATCTGGGTAAGATGTGTGAGAAGGAAGAGAAGCAGCAGCCACTATCCTGGCTGGGGGTTCAGGGAGGCAGGGGACAAAGGCAGAGGTGCTGGGAGGTTTCAACTCGGCCCCCCGCCCCCGCCCCCCCCCCCATTCCCCAAATATTCAGAATGTGAGTCCACTTTACTCCCTGCCCTGGGGACCCGAGGCCCATAGCCAGATGCCAGAGCAGCAGCCCCCACCGGAGTCCACTACCACAGTCCTGTTCGGGCAGCTCCATGTGGCTTTCCAGATTCTCCAGCCAGGTCTCATGGTCTACCTGGGCCAGGGCTTCACGAGGGCTTGTCAGTGACTTTTCTCCGACGAATCAACTTCCCCTTTTAGGCCTTACTTCTCCATCCTCTTCCAAAACTGTGTGTAACCTTATTCCTACAATAAATCCCTATTCTCTACTACTCATGGTGGTTTTGCTTCTCTGATCGCATACAAAGATTCCCACTCTCAGACGGCTGGTGTGAGGATTAAAGAGACTAAATGGTGGCTGGCACAGAGCAGCTGCTCAATAATAACTTCCTGTCCTTCCACTCTGTAGATCAAGGATTATAAACTATGGGGGAAAACTGGTATAAATGCAAATAAAAAAACAGAACAGCAAAATAAAATAGAACATGAGACCATATGTCCCAAATTCTGGATATCTGGCTCATACAGACAGAAAAACCAGCAGATCTGGTAGTAGCTGTTCTGTATTCCTGAATAGCAAATACACGCTTGGGTGAAAGAAGAAAACGATGGTTTTAAAAGTGTGCAACTTGAGATGAAGTGCTCTGAAGGGAGAGGTGCCTGGCAGGCAGGTGGAAGGGCGCTTGTACGTCTGAAGCAACAGTATAGATCTGGAGAGAGAGTGCTGGGAGCCATAGCACAGGGATGATTAATAAAGAACCAACCATTAGTTCATCCAAGTGTGTGCCACACTTATACGTGTGGGGGATAACGAGTGACTAAAAGAGGCAAAGATCTCTGTTCTCAGGTGGGGACAGAGAGACAATGAACAAACCGATAAAATATAATTCACAGAAAAACAGACAAGGGGATAGGGAGCAGAGCATGTGTATGTGATGTGGGTGATTTGCAATCTCAAAAATGATCATTAAAAGCAAATCATCTGAGCCAAGACTTCAGGGATATGAAACAAAGCCAAATGTAAGCTCGAGGTGAGGGTGGAGAACACAGAACAGCAAGTACAAGAAAGAACAACCTGGAGATTCAGAAAGGTGAATGGCTCAAAGGGAAGAAGAAAGGTGGGTCGAGGTACGGGTGAGAGAGGAAGACACAAACACAGTGAAGGAGCCAGAGACAGCCTGTGAGGAAGCCAGGCACTTGGAGCGTATGCTTCCAGAAAGGAGGGGAGAGGCTGACAGCTCCCGGGGCTTCAAGAAACAAGGTGAGGAGTGAGAGGGCGACAACGGTTTGAAATGTCAACCACTCAAGACTTTAAATGAGAAACTTCCAAAGTTGCTGAAGGCTTACACAGAAGGTTGAAGAACAAGCCACTCGTGTAGAAAGGTGAATAGTGTATTTGGACTGCTAGTCTAAAAAGATTAACAGAAAGAAGAAGGGAGAAGATAAAGACGAGAAGGGCGGCCAAACTGTAGGCTGACTTCTGAGGAAGGGTTTTTGCAGCGCAGAGAAGGAACGGAAAGCAGGGAAGGAAAGCCACAGCCACCATCTAACCTCACAGCACACCAAGAACATGGTAATATCTGACCTGTGTAGGCGCGCTGTGTAGGCTCACTATACAGGCTCATTGTATAGGATCACTGTGGTAGACACACTGTGTAGACACATGGTGGTAGACTATGTAGGCACACTGTGTAGGTTCACTGCATAGACGCACTGTGCAGACACACTGTAGACGCATTATGGCAGACTGCAGGTGCACTGCATAGACACGGTGTAGTCTCACTGTTTAGACACACTGTGTAGATGCACTGTGTAAACTCACTGTGGTAGACCGTGTGGGCACACTGTATAGACACATGGTGTAGGCGCACCGTGTAGACACACTGTGGTAGACTCACTGTGTAGGCACACCGTGTAGACACAATGTGGTAGGCTCACTGCGTAGACACACTGCGTGGGTACACTATGTAGACACACTGTTGTAGGCTGACTGTGGTGCCCTAAGAGGGGCTCCTGGCCAAAGGCCATCTTGCTGGAGATTCCAGACACACAGCTCTGCTCAGCTGTCCCAAAGGTGGAGGGAGCAGCATCCCGGCATACCTGGAGCCCACACACAGGACACCAACACACTGTGGCACTCTGAGTGGGACACCCTCCTCCAGGGCTTTGGGTCTCCAACCCAAAACTTTAGAGAGAAAAGAAAGATGTAAGCTTTCTGGCTGGAACCACGGTCCATGACTGATGATCTTGATGGGTGTAATCCTATTCAAGTCACACAGACTTAAAATCACGCCTAGCGTGACTCGGCAAGATTTTTTCCTGACAGGATCTGTCAAAGAGTATCATGTCTGAGCGGCCCTCGGTTTCCTGTCCCGGCGAATGCAATTCCAATTGCCCGGGAACAACAGCGTCTGTTCTACAGTCTCCCCTACTGGTAACGTTTCCCCTCAGCCAGAGTGCCCGTTAACACCCTCTACAACAGCGAGCATGAGACCCTCTCTTCTGGGAAATTCGCAGACACCAGACTTCCCCTTTGCACAAGTACGAGTACACATCCCTCCTCATCAAGTGGTGGTGACCAGTGACAGAAAGACTACGGCGGCTTGCCGCAGCCCCGATCTCACACAGACTCAGGCACACGTGGAATCATGGCGTCCCAACTACAGGATGGCTTCAAAGGAAACACTGACACGTCCGCTACATACCCCTTAGCGATACACACTTTACAAATACCTACATCGAAGGAGGGAGTGAAGATGCGTGACAGGGAGGAGAGACCTGAGAGGACAAGGGCCCCAGAGAAATACAAAGATACGGGGCCAGAGAGTGTATGTAAAAAGTGTCCTTTTGTAAAATGTGTTTATAGTTTACAAACCACTTTCCCCCTTATCTCTCAGAATCCTAACAATAATCTTAAAGTTAAAGAAAGATCCAATTATTTCCAGTCTGTCAGAGAGACTGAGGAGCCAGGTCCCATTGCGGGTACCAGGGCTGAGACCCATTCTCACTGCTCTGCCATGCTGCAGGCACAGATAGGTTGCTGTAATAAAGAGGAAACCTAAGGAGTTCACTCAGAGAGCCTCCTTGATCTAGGCTCTCTCTCTTTTTTTTTTCTTTCCATGTTTATTTATTTTTGAGAGAGACAGAGACAGAATGTGAGTGGGTTGGGGCAGAGAGAGAGGGAGGCACAAAATCCGAGGCAGGCTCCAGGCTCCGAGTTGTCAGCACAGAACCCGACACGGGGCCCAAACCCACGAAGTGCGAGATCATGACCTGAGTCGAAGTCGGATGCTCAACCAACTGAGCCACCCAGGCACCCCTAGGCTCTCTCTTTTTAAAAAAAAAAAAGGAGCATGGCTGGGGCGCCTGGCTGCTCCGATAGTGGAGTGTGCGACTTTGATCTCGGGGTTGTGAGTTCGAGCCCCACACTTGGGGGTAGAGATTACCCAAAAATAAATCTTTTAAAAAAAAGAAATTTAAAGAGCATGGCAGTTTATTTACTCCTACATGCGAATAGTCAATTTGAAAGACATCAGGCTACTGATGTGCTGACAAATGAAGTGCATTATCTCCCTGTATTCTGGTTCCTCCCAAAGTGGGGAAAATGGGGAAAGGAGAAATTGTATCAATGCACATACTCTATGCAGCAAAACGTTTTCTGACTATGACTAAAGACTATTAGATTAAAAATGTTCCTTTCTTCACAAATTCATGCCTAACAATTCTGCATCGAGCCCTTTAGTGTTATGCCAAACAAGAAAACTTGGTGTTTTCTAGTGCTAGCTTGAGAAATCACCCCAGGATATTTTCATGCAGCTAACGCTCAAATAGGTAAATAGAAAACATTACTAGAAAAGTATGAATATCCCGTCTGAATAATCTCTGATTACTGACCAAGGAGCGGTTCAAACTGGCACAAGTTGTCAAAAGAAAGGAGTAGGAAAGAAGACAGCCAGGCCGTGCCACAGGCTGACACAAACTTCTGGGGGCCTCAGTGTCGAAGACACCATGATGTTATTTAAAGAGACAAAAGAAACTACACGTTCATTTATGTTAAGATGTCTTACCATGAGATTCAAGTCCAGCTCCCTGTGCCAGCCCATTGTCATAGGACTGAAAAAGAAAAACATCGTTCAGTTTAATGGGGAAAGGATAAAAAATAAGTAAGTCCTCATGCTAATTTTTTGTTTCTTGAGCCACTTTTATTTCTCCCTTATATCTTCTAAAATACTCACTCTTTCCTACAAAGGGGTAGTTCGAGCATTTTCAAGTACCTGATCTTATCTTATCCACCAAGTGAAATCACTAAACGCATACAGTTTGCACATTCTGAGATAGATTGTTCAGATAGCATCTATAGATTTGACTTCTACCAATAAAAAGATCCAACCCTTACTCTTTTCCTATTGCAAGAATATACAAGTTTAAGGAAAATGGAGACTCTATACTCATAAAATATTATAAACATGAAACAAGCCTATTTTGAGACTTTTGGGCAGCCAAGGATCACAGTGCCTGCCTACCTTTGGATCTCCCCACATATCCTGCAAAATCAAAACAGAACAACAATGCAACTATATAAAACTGAAACCTTAGAGAAGCTGGAAGACACACAAAGCTATAAATTACCTGCCTGTAGAAAAAGAAACGTCAAATCCCAGCAAGCTGCCTCTCACATCCCGCCACCTTTCTGCAGAGAGTAAGGGAAGTGTACGGAAAATCGTGAGGAAGGGAGTGGCAGGGAGCCAATGGGAGGCCTGAGACTCATCTAAAATTACTGCCAAAAGGAGAAGGTCCACCCTAGGCTGGCGAAGGACAGGCAGTCTTTGCTTTGTGCAGATCTGATATTACGAAGTCTGGGTACCATAACTTAAACAACACGATACGGATTCAAATGTCAGTCCCCACGGTGTATTAACTGTGGGCAACTGCGTGGAGTACAAACTTGATGCTAGCACCTCAGTTCACAAATCGCTACGTGAATAACAGATGTGCATCACAATCAGTAACCAATCCAGTCTTCTTTTTCAAAGTCTGTTAGTCATGGGTCACTGCGCTTATTATTCAGTTCATGCACGGACAGCAAAGCGTAGGGGTGCGTTGTCTCTTTGTCTTAGTAATAAACCCACATGACGTTTTCCAAAAACAGAACCAGAAGAATAGACTGGCCACCAAAGATAAAAGTGCAGTAAAGAAACGAAAAGCAGTACCACTAGAAGTGAAAATGAGATCAAACACGGAGTTTAGAAATAGCTGATCATAAGAATATGGACAGCACCACTGTCTGAGACCAGATACGATGTCAGAAGAGTAAGTGAAGGCACAGCATCTAAGTGGGGACAATGGCCATGATGACAAGGATGGAGACATTCTAGAGAAGGGATGCTGGCAAAAAACTTCACAGGAAAGGAATCCTTCAAGTTATTTCACAACAATGACACCACAAAGGATAAAAGGTTGGATGCTGCTACAAACCTAGGAAGGAGTCTAATCATTTACCATGACAGAAAAGATGTTTACCCCGTACGTAAGTTACACAACAAAACCAAGGCAAACACCGTTCAAACTACTCCCTCTCCCTCCTCTCTCTCCCTCTATACATATACTTTTTTTTCCCCAAACACTTTAACTCTCACTATTTCTAATGTTTTAAATTACAATGTACTAAAACTGGTTTCACCACTTAAAAAAATTCTCTGTACATCTGTAACTGCTAGAGAGTTTGACATTGTGGCAACAAGTTGGTATGGGTCACAGAGCAGTGCTGATTCCTTCCTGACCCCCATGACTCAGATCACTGTCCTCACTTCAGCTGAAGTGACAGTGACAGTCTCTGTCACAGTCTGGCTCCACCATGCAAAGCGAGCGCTGCCTGGACGGCCTAAGTTCTGGCAGAGCAGAGGCCTGACTGCCGGAAAGGAGTCTACAGCACTCACAGGGCATGACTTTGGTAAATCAAGTTAACAAGGAAGGGAGACAGGCCCTCTGCAGATCAGGTAATAAAGGATGCTCAAAGGAGCAACATTAAGAGACCCTGAGAAGCAAGAGAAACAACCTCTCTCCTACCAGAAAATCATGAACACACAACACTTTCCCCAGCATGAAAAACACAAACACAAAACAACCACCAAATCAAACTCCACAAAAACTCATGAAAGAAGTCACACTTGGTTGATTGAAAAGAGTGCACTCTGGGTTTTTAAAAAAATATTTATTTTTTGAGAGAGAGAGAGAGAGAGAGAGAGAGAGAGCGAGCCAGCAAGGGGCAGAGAGAGAGGGAGAAAGAAATTCCAAGCAGGCTCGGCACTGTCAGCACAGAGCCCGGTGTGGGGCTCAATCTCACCCAACTCTGAGTTCATGACCTGAGCCCAAACCGAGTTGGAAACTTTACCAACTGAACCACTTAGGCACCCCAAGAGTACACTCAAATAGGGGCTTGTGTAAGAAAAAAGAATATCCATGAAATGACTAAACAGACAAATCTTTATGAAGTAACTCTGGAAAGAAAACACAGCAAATGAATGAAAACATCTCGGTGTATGCAAATCTGCCCCCATTTCCCCCAAATGGCCATAAAACAGAAGAAAATTGTAATACAGCACCCCAAACTCAGGTGCTTACTATCAAGCAAGCAGCTGGGGGTATGAAAATGAAACTGAAAATTAAGAACAGAAAGGACAAACAGTAGGAAGAAATGAAGTTCAATGACTGCAGGGAAGAAACAGAAGAAAATAAGGAATAATAAGACCAAGGAATAGTAGTCTCGAAAGAAAAGACAATAAGGGACACTGAAGAAAAGGCAGAGAACAGCCAAGAGACTAAAACTGGGATACAGAAATCAAAAAGGTCAGAGAGAAAATGACTGAAATGAAAGACAAGCAAAGAAGAAAGAACATACACAAAATTGGAGTACCTAGAGAACAAAGCAAAAAACGGACTGGAACTTGGGGTTAGCTAACTATGGGCTACAGGCTAAATGTGGCCTGTGGCCTGGCTCTGTAGAGTCCTGGGAGTGCAGAAAATGGTCAAGCTCACTTGAAATGCAAATTAAAAATACATTGAGAGAGCATTTCTCACCCACACAAGACGGATAAAAATTAAAGAGGATGACAACTCATTCCACTGAGAGGCAGTGTGGAAAAGGCACTCTCCTACAGTGCTGGGAATATAAACTGGTCCACCCCTTTTTTGGAGAGAAAATGGCAACATCTGATAAAACTAAATATGCATTTTCCTTTAGATCAAAAAACCGCACTATTAGGAATTCATTCTGAAAATCTGTCTCCAACACATAAAAGCAAATGAAGATGGTTATTAGTTTCAACACTGTTTACATTTGGAAAATATGTACTTCACCTATGGAAGAGTTCAAAAAAGTCATTTATCGAATGGAATAGTACAAAACTAAGTATCTTAGTTTTTTTTGATAAGAATGAACAATAAAAACGTACACATCTGGGGGTGCCTGCGTGGCTTAGTCAGTTAAGCATTCGACTCTTGATTTTGGCTCAGGTCGTGCTCTCACGGTCCCTGAGTTCGAGCCCCATACTGGACTCTGTGCTGACAGTATGGAGCCTGCTTGGGATTCTCTCTCTCTCCTCTCTTTCTCTCCCCCTCCCCCCCATGGTCTCCCTCGCTCTCAAAATAAATAAATAAACTTTTAAAAAAATGTACATATCTGCTCATCAAGAAGAAATACAGGAAGGCCAAACCAAACACTAATGAGATTGGTTCCCTACAGAGTGGTGGTAACAACAAATGTTAGGAAAGGGGGAGTTAGGAAGGGAGCAAAGACAAAAGGGACAGGAGACAGGGAGTTACACATCTTGGAATATCTCTTTTTGTACAGCTCTCACTTTCAGAACCAAGTCAGTATTTAAAATATTAAGTTTAAAAAAAAATTTTTTAATATTTATTTATTTTAGAGACAGAGCACAAGCAAGGGAGGGGCAGAGAGAGCCAGAGACAGAATCTGAAGCAGGCTGCAGGCTCTGAGCACTCAGCACAGAGCCCGACATGGGGCTTGAACCCACGAACCATGAGATCATGACCTGAGCCAAAGTCGGATACTTAACTGACTGAGCCACCCAGGCGTCCCCAAATATTAAGTTTTTTAAAAAATCAACAAAATTGGGGCAAACTCTAAAATGGAACCCAAACAGAAACAAACTCAACTATATTTAAAAAAAATAACATAACCATAGTAAAGGGGGGAAATAAAAGAAGTAACTCAAGTATTTCTTAAATATGGTATTTTGATTTATATACCCTCAGGTTCAAAACAAAGAGACCATGTATTCTGGATAACGGTAACCAGGTTGGTCACCATCAGAGAAAGGAGTTACAAAAAAACAAAAAAACAAAAAAAGGAAGATGATTAAAAAGGAACTCTGTGGAGGGCGCTTGGGTGGCTCAGTAGGTTAAGTATCCAACTCTTGGTTTTGGCTCAGGTCATGATCTCATGGTTCAGGACATCGAGCCCCGCATTGAGCTCTAACTGACAGCACAGAGCCTGCTTGGGATTCTCTCTCTCCCTCCCTTCCTCCCCACCCTCTCAAAAATAAATAAATATTAAACAGAAAGGAACTCTGTGGTGTTGGACTAAAATCCGAGGCATCAACGGGACTCACGGTTTTTAATACATATGTAAAGTAACAGAGAGGTATGTGTAAGGGAGGGTGTGTTTGCGTATAGACGCATGCATGTACACATTTCCTAGCTTGGCTTGCTGAGAGAGGGGCTAGAAGCAATGCTACCCAGGACCATGATCATAGCCAGGGCCCAAATCCTCATTTCTACACACCATCCTCCAATAAGAACCAAGGCTCCTTGAAAAAATGATCGATTCCTGGGCTATGGCTAGGAAAGTAAAAGATGAACCTGGAATATCTTGTGGCAGAAAGCAAAGGGCTGCTCAAAGCATACAGGGGGAAAGACCAAAAAAGGCACAAGCATCTGCTTGAAGGGGTTCTCACCGGCTGAATCTGGGACAATCTGACCATTAAAATAAATAATGATAGTAACAGGTAATAGCCCACTGGATCAAATAAGAATCTGGAGTTCAAAGTGATATGGATAGACAGAGGTAAAGAGAAAGCTTTTTCTAAAAGCAGAATTTCAACTGAAAATTACAGAAGAAATGACACAGCTGGAAAATCAATTGCATACCAACACTAGCAGACAAAGAACCTGTTAGCCCAGACAATCTTATTATAGTTGGATAAAGTCTGATGAAGGATAGATTATTTGACAGTCTCCAAAACATCTCGCCACAAGATACTGAATCCTTCTAGGTGGAAAAATTCTAACTCTACAGAGAAAAATACGGCATACACCACCTTAATCGAGTGATCAAAAGTTACTATCACTGGTAACAGGGCAAGTCAGTATGCTACACTCCCAAAGACAACACGCTGAGGAGTGACACAGGGTCACTTCCTTAGTGTTCATGCCAAACCACATCATCACCTATCCTTCTACAGCACATAAATCTGTTTCTTTTAAAACTCCTTTCAGGCTCTGTTCTTTTGGACTCCACAGGCTTTTAAAAATGCCTGATCCACATTCTATAAAATCTGATCCACATTCACACATTCAATTAAAAACAATTTCATTCCTCTAAGAAATTAATTTTCGTTTTGAAATACTAAGTGAAAGTTGAATTAACAGCCGAAAATAGTCTAATCTTTAAAACTAAAAACTCAGTATTTGGGAAGTAATAAACTTGGGAAGCAACACTTCTACGTCTCCAGTTTCATATAAGAGACGAAAAAGTAAAGCAAAAGATAATTCTGGCTGAGACTGAGCTTTCCTTACTACTGCCAATGAGAAGATTAAATTGTACTGTGAAAGAATAACATTTCCATTTGATATTCTCCTTAAAAATAAACCTTAGATTGAAAAAAAAAAAGCACACGTCAAAGTATTAACAAAAATGATCCAAAAATCTATTGCTAGCCCAGTCAATCTTGTTATATTTGGTCTCTGCTAGTCAAATGACTTATGGAACTCCCACCTCACACCAAATATAGAAACAGTCTCCTTAAAGACACCATAAATCTCTACTACGCTTGGCCAGGGCTCTCCACTGACCCCTGCGAGGACAGTTTATCAAGCATGTGCCTTTGAGATTTTGCTTCTTTTTTCTTCTAGGGCTGACCAATCTCTTTCTAGTAAAGACATTTGTTTCTTCAGACATAAATTACATTTAAATTTTAATGGCCAATGAATCAATCTGCCCTTCACAATTATTTCTATATGGCTGTTCTGATTATACAAAGTATCTAAAAAGCAATGCTACTAACCTGATTTCCAGATTCTTGGTGGAAGAAAGAGGAGACGTGCATTTTACTGCAGCTCCCATATAGCAGCAATAATGATCTAAAATAGTCGATTTATCAACGTAACTCACCATACTTCTTCTAATGTAATTGATGGCTTTTTTCATATCCATGCCAGACCAGTTGTTGAGCATATAGCAAATGCAGGAAGCACAGTATACAAATCGCATGTCATTTTCACTGCCTTCAGGGACTGCGCAGAAACTGGAAGTAATAACAGTATGACACACAATTACATGGCAGCAGAATTTATTTTTTTTATTTTCTTGCAGGGTGGGTGAGAAACACGCGCTTCATGTCTTTTGTCACAGAAAAACCTATTATTAAATACAGATTTAAAAACCATATACTACTTGTATTAAGTCAACAAATAGAACTAGTACTCGAAAAATATAAAATGATCTCTAAGTCACCCTCTGCTCCCAAGTTCTGATTTCTGGGTAGCTTTCCACACTACCAGTTACTCCTTACCAGATGCTACCACTCAGAGTAAGTTTATTTGCTCCCTACCACAGTTGTGGCACACTAGCGTGAGAATGGGGGGAAAGGAGCAGGTAAAACATAGGACCTACTGAATAGTAAGAAATTCCCAAACCCAAGTTTTGATGTGTGAAATTTCTTCCAAATGTATATGTAGATAACCACTAACTGATCATATTGTGCTGTAATTCAATTTTTACCTATTCCATTAGTTTTAAGAGAAGTAGCAGTCTGTGCCTGGTATCTATTTCTTTATTTATAAACAGGGATACAGTGGCAATAATCAAAGACTACACCGAAACTTGGAGGTATCAGTCACATATGCTGGCTGAGGTCAAGATTCAGTTTTGCAGTATTTCCAGTTAATGATAAAATATCTTATGTGTCTACATTAGTCTTCCCCTCACCGAGAGGGGTGGTTTTTTTTTCTTTAATTGTATTTATCATCATTTGCTTTGACAATAACCTTTATCTTTCAGTTAATTACAACAGTGTTTCAAGATTTTAAGTAAACACTACACCAAATGTGGGGCCTGAACTCACAACTCAAGAGTCACATGCTCCACTGACTGAGCCAGCCACATGCCTGAGGGAAGGTTTTTTGTCTTTTTTTTAAGTCTATTGAGAGAGAGAGAGAGAGAGAGAGAGCGAGCGAGCGCGAGCACGAGCAGGGGAAGGGCAGAAACAGGGAGAGAGAGAATCCCTAGCAAGCTCCTCTGTGCTGCTAGTGCAGAGCCTGATGTGGGGCTCAGCCTCACGAACGTGAGATCACAACCTGAGCTGAAACTAAGAGTCAGACGCTTAACCGACTGAGCCACCCAGGTGCTCCCCGAGAGTAGTGTTTTTAAACCTTGACAGGAAAATAGAGCTATTAATAGATGGAGCACTGACTTAACAACATAGCAGAATTTGTTTACAAAATCTCTTCGCTAAACAGGATCACTACTGCTTTGTCATTTCCTAGATTTGAAAACAATTTACCCCTTAAAACTCTAGATATACCATACAAACCACCAAATATTAATACATATGCTAAGTTCTTTTTCTATCTTTTATAAATGTCATTGAAACCACTTACACTAGCATCTAATATTCAGCGTTCATCCCTTTCTCCCCCAATCACTATGTCTTAAGTAATAAAAGTTCAGACTAAATGTATGCTTTCTTCAAAATATCCATTTTTTTCACCAAGAAGGTAAATTAAAATCCATCTTACAAATGAAACCATTCAACCACTTATTTATGAATCTATTTACTGTGTCACTTAAAAAGAGAGAGGAAGAAAGGAGTTCTGCTAGTGTGATTTCTCTTTACTCACATAAAAAATCTTGGATCTTCTTTTTCTTTTTTTGATTAGGCATTTAACTTTATGTATGTACAGTGAACTTCAGGTGGTTCTAATAAGGGTTTATGATAAACCCTAAAGTTCTAGTACAGTACTGTACCCATTTTTTACTTGTATAAAATTTTTCCAAGAAAGAAAGAGAGACAGAAAGAAAAGGGAAAAAAAAAAAAAAAATCAAAGAGTGACCCATACCTCCCATCTTCCAGCTGAAGAGCTCTCAAGCCCGCTAAGCAAGCTTCCTTATTTACTCGGCTTAGGTCATCTCCAAGAATAACTAAGCACGAAAGGCCAGTGTAGGTCATTGCTATGTGGCCACTATCATAAGGATGAGCTGTTCCAGGATTCTAAATTCAAAATAAACATAATGTTAATGAACTAGTAAACTGAAAACTTACTTCATTAAGCAATCTAATGCAATGTTTCAGGAACTAGGAAAATGCAATGTTTATACTGATTTGTACTGACACCTGATTGAAAAAGCAAACCTCCATTTTACATGACTCAATGTAAGTATAATCACATACTCTGCAGGCTACACAATTCTTAAACTTATCCTGCAAACCTAAAGCTTCAGGGAAGTAGTGCTTTTACACAAATAAACCAAATTATTTGAATTTCAAATGTCATCAACCATATCACTTATAACTTAAGTCTTAAGACGTTAGAAAAGCATAGAGCTTTTCAAACAGAAACAATTTATGAAAGAAATAAAAATCCTTTTACTGTACAAATCCAAATTAAAAACCATAGTGACCACCATATAAAAATATTACCAAACAACACAGTTGAAAAACCTCATTCTGCTCCCATATACAATTTAATGAGTCTTTAAAACATATTAGCACTTAGAATAACAAAAAGCAAAGAGCTCTGTTACCAAAACTGAAAAAAATCTCTAGAAATAAAACAGTGTAACTTTTAAAATTTAGAGCCCAACGCTAAAACAGTGTAACTTTTAAAATTTAGAGCCCAACGCATCCTGCTGGCAAAAAGTGTTCTGGAAGACCATCAGACCAGCAAATTGCAGAGGTGGAGCAGAGAAGTCTTACCAGGAAGCATTACCACGTTGTGTCAGATTTGTTTTACCACTCTGACTGTTTCAACAAAAGATAACCACAGTTATCAAAGAACTCTTAAGCTACAAAATATGTGACTCATATAGGAAATCCTGTAAAGATCCTAGGCACTGTCACTGATAAAATCTGGATTTAAAAAAAGTGTTTACTACGCCAAGTAACTTGATGTCCCACAATATACAAAGCATTCAGAGTTTTAGGGGGACCTGGGTGGCACACATGATTAAGTGTCCAACTCTTGAGCTCGGCTCAGGTCACAATCTCACAGTTTGTGAGTTTGAACCCCACATCGGGCTCTGCACTGATGGTGCAGAAGCTGCTTGGGATTCTGTCTCTCCCTCTCTCTGCCTCCCTCCAGCTTGTGCTCTCTGTCAAAATAAATAAATAAACTTAAAAAAAACAAAAAAAAGCATTCAGAGTTTTACAATTAATTTCAAATAATCAGCTGATCCTATGAATCAGTCACTAAAAAAAAAAATTTCACCTGAAAAATGTAAGATTTCACAATGTACTAATTTATGTAAGTTTAAGAATGTCTTAAGCAGTTTTTTTTTTTTTTAATTGAAGTGTAGTTGACACACAACGAAGAACATTTTAATTTTGAAAGAGTAAGAGTGTATTTTAAAATTCATCTCTCTCACTGGTTTCCCTTCTATCTCAGTTTAGGTTCATCAACAACTGCTCCAAATTCTAGAGTAACTGCTCAGCATACTGGAAAGCGAAAGTGAAGCTTGTACCAAGGTTCTGGTTCAAGCAGACTCCTCACCTACTATAATAAACGTTAACTTCGGGGCACCTGGGTGGCTCAGTCAGTTAAACCTCTGACTTTGCTCAGGTCATGATCTCATGGTTCATGAGTTCAAGCCCTGAGTCGGGCTCTGTGCTGACAACCCGGAGGCTGCTTCAGATTCTGTGTCTACCTCTCTCTCTCTGTCCCTCCCTGACTGATGCGTGCGCGCGCGCTCTCTCTCTCTCTCTCAGAAATAAAAACATTAAAAACAAAATTTTAAAAAATTATAATAAATGTTAACTTCTACAACCAGTGAAATGCATCAAATCTTGGCTATACTACTCACTGGCCTGCTTCATTCCTCCTAATAGAATGTGGATATTAGTACCTCCCTCATGGGGTTATTGTGAGGGTTAAATAAAGTTACTGTGATAAAGATGCTGGTTATCTTGGTGACGATGCAAGCACAAGGCAGATACCCAAAGGGCCAGTACTTCTTGGGAGTCATGAACTAGGGTCCCGGAACCACCAGGCAGGAAATCACATTATTTTTCTGCTCACTGACCTTCTGTGGTTCCTCACAGAACAAGTTTGCACAGTGTTCAAGACCTTCTATAATCTGACACCACCCTACCCATCCGGCCTTACGTCTACAATTCCTTATATGGTCTCACAAACGGGCCAAACAAATTTTCATCTTGCTAACACTTAGAATTCATTCTGAGTTCCTCCCTACAACTGAAACTCTGGTACTCCCAGCTATTCTATTCCACATTTGTAACAGCCTTCTTACAACTCCCACAGCCCACTTCATTTCTTGGTACTTAAAGTAAACATCTACTAGGGTAAAAGTACCAGGGGGAATCCAAACACAAATCAAATGTGGAGCTTAACCTTAAGGGCAGATCAAGTAATTACAATACGAAGTAGGACATAAAAGCGTCATGAGGGAGACAAAGTAACACAAAGCTTTAAATAAAGGATTCTTGTCTGTGCCAGAAGAGGAACTTGGAGGGTGGAGAGGCGAGGAGAGGCGAGGAGAGGCGAGGAGAGGCGAGGAGAGGCGAGGAGAGGCGAGGAGAGGCGAGGAGAGGCGAGGAGAGGCGAGGAGAGGCGAGGAGAGGAAAGGAGAGGCGGCTTCATAGGTAGAAGAAAAAGTAAAAGCAATGCAGAGAAAGAAAATTCTGGGTATTTAGCATGTACTGGGGACAACACATAATTTAACAGACAATACAGAATTTGTGAAGGAAAACAGTGAGAAGAGTAGGCGGAGAGGCTCCATCAGTGTTTCCCGAAAAGTTCTCTATGGCCCTGGAAGGTCCTGGGGCATTTACCAGACAGGGTGGTTTGGTGAATTCGGAAGAAAGATTGCTGACACTACTGTATTTGTGTACTGTGTCGGGAAATCCCATGTGCCTCTTCAGATTCTCGCCGACTCTGAGCCAACTGCTCCTGGGGGGCCTACATGAGTCCACTGGAGTCTCCTGCTCCTTCCACCACTCAAATTCAGACTAACACAACGTGGCATGGAGTGGGACCCAACCTCCCCCAGAAGATGCCAGGGGTCTAGGTGAATTAGGGCCAAAAAGAGGTTTCGGGAGACTCTGTAAACCAAAGCAAAAATATTTTTGTTTTTAAATTTTATTCTTGTTATTTAAAAAGACGTGTTGGGGGTGGCGCCTGGGTGGCTTAGTTGGTTGAGCATCGGACTTCACCTCAGGTCAAGATCTCGCAGTCTGTGAGTTCTAGCCCTGCACTGGGCTCTCTGCTGTCAGCGCGGAGCCCAACTCAGATCCTCCTCCCTTCCCCCTCTGCCCCTTCCCCACTCGCTTTCTCTTTCTCTCTCAAAAATAAATAAGCATTTAAAAATAAATAAAATTGTCTTCAGAAAGGGGTACAGAAGGCGATTGTCTTTTACAAGTAATGTTATCAAAGCCCAGCTTTATTTCAACGAGGGCAGGTAAAAGTCTGTATAAAGTACGGCACTATAAAGCAGTTGTCATGGCCACATGGCATGGCACCCAGAGAGCCTGTCCAATACAAGTAACAGGACAGCCATCTTCCTGAGGACCAGCATCAGCGGGAAAATATTACATGTACAGCAAAAAGGGAACAGATTTTGTGAATTCTTTGTTTTCAGATTCCTTGCTAAAAGCAGCGGGCACACATGATTAGACACATCTTGGCAAATTCACGTGACCCTGACACAGGCAAGGTGATCTACAGCCTAAGGCAGAGGAAGAAACTTGAACCAGTGCCTCTATGAAAACATGCTGCCTTCTCCCAAATTACTGCTATTTATTCTAAAATTAGGAAGAGAGTATGAAAAAACAGGCAAAAGACAACCTGCCTATTGCCTCAAATTCGTTGCTCTTCACGTGTCTTCAATCACTGCCTTGGCAAGAGCTTTTTGTTTTATTCTTTAGAAACACGAGCCAAATGTAAAGTCCTTCACTAACACAGAAGTTCACTGGCTTCCTCGAGAGCAAGCACCAAGCACAGGAGAGCTGTATTTCCAATTCTCCAGGAAATCACCAGTAATTTTGACACACAAACAATAGGATGAGAGACATAATACTTGTGACGGTAGCAAATTCTGCGTGCACACATACTGTGCATAGTTCCAGGAAGTAGGGTGGGTATCACTTTCCTTTAAGTAAAGGTCATAATACACATTAGTAGACAATATTTAGCTATAATGAAACACAGAAGCCTGGCTTCTGTGTCATTTCTTAGTTTTCTTTCTCACTAAAATCCATCCATCTCCCTCCTCCCTCCTCCCCACCCAGAAAGAACTCACCTTTGATGGGTTGAATGGAATACCCAGGTATGAAGAGCCTCGGAAACCACAGCGATTTAGATTGGATCCTAGAAAATAAAACCATGTACTTATTTAAAGTATATTTTATTTTTGAACAGACTCTAAAGCAGATCAATTATATATTCTTTCAGAAACTGAGTATTTTAGTACCAAAGCTTTGTCACTGTCTCCATTTTCATTCTAGCATGTGCCAGGTGTGTTCTCACTTTATGGGAATCTCACTTAATTTTCCAACCAGTCAGAGACAAAATAATGATTTCCTACCACATATCTTTAGTTTATACCCTACCTCACTGCAGGCAAAATGCTTTCAAACCTTTTCTATACGATTATTTTTCATGTGATCAACATAATCAACCCCGTGTTAAAGAGCAGAAAACAGAAGCCCAGAGGTTAAGTGACATGTTCAAAGTAACAATCAGTTAATTACACATCTGGATCTGGAATCCTAACTTCCCTTCCACTGCCTTTTTATTTTAACTTACTGCTTCTTTATATGTAAGCAAACTAAACATCTAAGATGCCCTAGTCACAAAAAAATATATGTACTTTGTATTTTAAATTTAAAAAACTTTTTTTTTAATTAATTTTTGAGAGAGACAGAGAGAGCGAGCAGGGGAGGGGCAGAGAGAAAGGGAGAGAGAAAATCCCAAGCAGGCTCCGCACCATCATCACGGAGCCTGATGTAGGATTCAAACTTACAAACCATGAGATCATGACCTGCGCAGAAACCAAGAGTCGGGTGCTTAACCAAATGAGCCACCCAGGCACCCCCTGCCCCATACTTTGTATTTTAGTACGGACAAACCTTTGTTCTGAGTCCAATGATCCACTCTACTTTGTTTTTATTTTTTATTTTAGAGAGAGAGCGCGCACACATGCAAGCAGGTAAAGGGCGGGGTGGGGGGTAGGGAGAGAGAATGTGAAGCAGGCTCCATGCTCAGCTCAGAGCCCAACATGGGGCTTGATCCCTGGGATTATGACCTGAGCTGAAATCGGGTCAACTGAACCACCAAGGCACCCCATCCACTCTGCTTTGAAGTACTAGGAACTTGAGAAAGAAAATAAGCTGGAAACGAAGTCACATCCATGAAAAGGGAGCCCTGTGCATTGGTGGTGGGAATATAAATTGGTACAGCCATTATGGAATACAGTATGGAGGTTCTTCAAAAAATTATACACAGAACTACTATATGATTCGGCAATGCCACCACTGGGTAGATAGCCAAAGGAAACAAAATCACCATTTCAAAGAGATATGCGCACCCCCATGATCACTGCAACATAATTTATAACAGCCAAGACATGGAAACAACCTAGGTGTCTATCAACAGAGGAGTGAAAAAATCTCTCTCTTTCTCTCTCACACACACATACACACACACCCAATGGATGAGTGGATAAAGAAAATTTCTCTCTCACACACACACACACACACACGCACATCCAGAATGTTAATCAGCCATGAAAGAGCAAATTCTGCCTTTTGTGACATTATGGATGCCACATGCAATAAGTCAGAGAGAAACAAATATTGTATGTTCTCACTTACATGTGGAATTTAAAAAGGCTGAAACATGGAAACAGAGCAGAATGGTAGTTGACAGGAGCTGGGAGAAATGGTGAGATGTTAGTCAAAAGTACAAACGTCTACCTATAAGATGAGTAAGTTCTGGGGATCTAATGCACAGGATGATGACTATAATTAATAGGACTGTGTTATACACTTGAAAGTTATTAGGAGAGATCTTAAATGTTGTCACCACACACTCACACAGGGTAATTATGTAAGGGGACTGTGGTAATCATTCTGCAATATATTCATGTATCAAACATCATGTTGTATACTTTACATTTACATGTGTTATATGTCAACAATACCTTTATGAAGCTGCAAAAAAAACCTATAAATGAATAATTAGTTATACCCACAACAAGAAAATGGTTATGGGTTTGATTGCTGTTAGAAAATCAGCATGATAGACACGGAAGATAGAAATGTAGTATCAGCAGACTGTACTGTATCATTAATAAAAAAAAAAACAACGTAGATTTATAAATATGTTCTGACGTGAGAAACCAGTTTCATATCTCTTAGGACTGGAACATGACTAAATCATAGTAAATGTTTTTCACTCTATTTTTTCAAGACAGGTACTCTATTCAGCTTTCTATCTCTCATAAACTTACGACAGTAACTTAAACATTAATTTCTTATACAATTTAGGGAACTTTATCCACTAAATTTAAAATTCTCCACTAACCACCTTACACCATTAACAAAAAAATCTGAAAAAGGGTATTACCTAATGGTGATGATATTAATGAACATAGTTCTCTTATCTCTGCTAAAGACTTTTAAATGACTAAGCCACTTAAGACTCGCCATTATATAATAAGAGTCATAAAAAGGCTCAGACTCTGAATGGATAATGCTACATCTGAGAATTGACTCCAGGAACTTCCCATATGAGAAAGGTCGTATGCACAGAAACACCCAGGGCAATATTACACTGGTGAAAATTTAGAAGCAACACAGAAGTCCAAGAGGTTAAATATAATACTATATCTTGTCAAAGGAACATGATACTGCTAATAATTAGGGAAAACTATGTAGCAACATGGAGAAATGATCGAGTTAAGAGAAAAGGTAGGATGCGAACATTTATGTGATTATGTTTACAATTAATCAAAGGATGCTTATCAACAATGCCCAGAAAGGAATAAAGTGATATTGTGTGGAATGACAGGAGAGTGAATTCTATTCTTTGTATCAGTCAGTGTTGCCATAACAAATTATCACAGAACTTATTAACTTGAAACCACACCCATTTGTTATCCGGCAGTTCTGTAAGTTCCAAAGTCCAAGATCAGCCTCACCAGGCTGGAATGGAGAGCCGCCAGGGGCTGCGCTCCCTACTGGAGGCTCTGGGGGACAGTTGGCCCCAAGTTCCTTCCGCTCGTCCAGTGTGTGGGACTGAGTCTCCACATCCTTGATCACCGCCAGCTGGGGCCCTTGCCACTGCTCACACCTGGGCCCCTGGACCCAAGCGTCTGCAACGGGGCTGAAATCTTTCTCCTGTCCTAGGGCCTCCCCTGTACATGGAACACCTACAGATCATCTCCCTATTTTGAGGTCAGCTGACCAGTAACCTTAACTTCATCTTCAAAGTCCATGGTGCTTAGTGTTTGAATAAGTACGGTACAGGAATTTAGGGGAGAGAGAGGGCGAGGGGGAACATCTTAATTCTAACACAGCTTCCAAACTCCAAACTGGATGTAATGCTATACTTTTCTAAAAATAAATTGTCTTCACCAAGTCACAGATATCTTTATCCCTTTATCACCACTTGTTTTAATCCTCCAAATTGGGGAGCGGCATGTCAAAGGTGTATTTTCCCTAGGCTTAATATTTCATCGGATGCTGAAATTATCTTCCTTAATTCCTGACATATTTTTTTAATGTTTTTTTTTTTTTTCTCTCTTATTTCTCCTTAGGAATGCTCTTTTAAAGATTATCCTTTTTTTTTTTTTTTTTTAAATGTTTATTTATTGGGGCGCCTGGGTTGCTCAGTCAGTTAAACATCTCTTAGTTTCGGCTCAGGTCACGATTGCATGGCTCCTGAGTTCGAGCCCCACATGGGGGTCCATGCTGTCAGTGCAGAGCCTGCTTGGGATTTTCTCTCTGTCTCCTCTCCTCTTCCTCTCTCCCTGCCCCTCCCCCGCTTGTGCCCGTGCATGCGCACTCTCTCTCTGAAAATAAAAACTTAAAAAATGTTTTTAAATGTTTATTTATTGGGGGTGGGGCAGAGAGAGAGGGAGAGAATCTCAAGCAAGCTCAGCAGAGTCAGTGCAGAGCTGGATGCGGGGCTCAATCTCACAAAAAATAAGCCTTAAAAAAAAAATGGGGGTTGGGGGAGAAAGTTGTGCATCCCTGTTTCAGGTCTGAGTATATACTTCACTTAGGAAGCCTACCTTGAGTCCCCTCCTAAAAGGGTCCTGCCTCAATGCTGATGGCTGCTGAATGCTGCTGAATGAAGGCTGGGGTGGCTGTGTCAATTTCTTAAAATAAAACAATGTCTCCTGAATGCCTGACTCTTCCTATCAGGCTCTGCAGCATTTTACCCATAGTAGAACTGCTTTCAAAATTCAATCTTCTCTAAGAGACTAGAAATCAATTATATATAAATCTTCAGGTACCTCTGAATTATAAGGCAAAGATTTACATTCAAACTTAACAAAAATTTTTTTAAAATGTTTATTTATTTTTGAGAGAGAGAAAAAGAGCACACACGTATGGGAAGGGGCGGAGAGAGAGGGGGACAGAGGATCCAAAGCAGCGTGGACGCTGATAGCAGCGAGCCCAATGTGGGGCTTGAACTCACCAACCGTGACATCATCCATGACCTGAGCCCAAGTCAGAGGCTTAATCAACTGAGGCAACCAGGTGCTCCTACATTCAAACTTGTTACAAGTTCTGCAGTGAAGTCATAATCAAAAACCAAAAAAACAAAACAAAAAGACAAAAAACAAAAAAAATTCAATCCTCTCAATTCCTGCCACCACTTTATCACCTAGGTTTATGTAATATTCTAAATCCTGTGTTTTTGAGGTGCCTGGCTGGCTCAGTCAGTAGAGCATGTGACTCTTGATCTTGGGGTTGTGAGTTCAAGCCCCATGTTGGGTGTAGAGACTACTTAAAAATAAAATCTTTAAAAAATAGTAATAGATCCTGTGCTGCCATTTCAACAATCTTCATAGCACTTTCACCAGGGGTAGGTTCCATCTCAAGAAACCACTTTTTTTGCTCATCCATAAGGAGCAACTCCTCATCTGTTCAAGTTTTACTATGAGATTGCAGGAATTCGGTCACATCTTCAGGCTCCACTTCTAGCTCTCCTGATGTTTCCACTACATCTGCAGGGAATTCCTCCACTGAAGTCTAGGACCCCTCCAGGTCATCCATGAGAGCTGGAATTAACTTCTTCCAAACTCCTGTGAATGTATTTTGACCTCTTCCCATGAAACACAGATGTTCTTTGTGGCATCTAGACTGGGGAATCATTTCCAGAAGGTTTTTATTTTATTTTACCTAGATCCATCAGGGAAATCCCTACTTATGGCAGCTACAGCCTTACAATGCATTTCAATAAGACCTGAAAGTCAAAATGACTCCTTGACCCCTGAGCTGCAGAATGGATGCTGTGTTAGCAGGCATGAAAACAACATTAATCTCATTATACATCTTCATCTGAGCTCTTGGGTGACCAAGTACACTGTCAATGAGCAATAATATTTTGAAGGAAATCTTTCCTGAGCAGTTCTCAACAGGGGGCCTAACATATTCAGTAAACCATGTTGTAAACAGATGTGCTGTCATCCAGTCTTTGTTGTTCCATTTATAGAGCACAGGCAGAGTAGAGTTAGCAGAATTGAGGGCCCTAGGATTTTCAGAAATGGTAAATGAGGGGCACCTAGATGGTTCAGGGGGGCTAAGTGTCCGACTTGTGCTTTTGGCTTAAGTCATGATCTCACAGTTAGTGAGTTCAAGCTTCACACTGGGCTTTGAGTTGACAGCAGAGATTCTGCTCGGGATTCTCGGTCTCCCTCTCTCTCTCAAACATAAATAAATAAACATTTAAAAAAGAGAGAGAGAAATGGTAAACGAGCACTGGCTTCTACTGAAAGTCACCAACTGCCTTAGCTCCTAGAAAGCTAGGCACTGACTTTTCTCTAGCTGGGAAAGTCATAGATGGTATTTTCTTCTAGAAGAAGGCTGTTTTGTCTACACTGAACATTTTTTTAGTGTAGCCACCTTCATGAATTATCTTAGATCTTCTGGATAACTTGCTGCAGTATCTGTATCAGCACCTGCTGCTGCACCTGGTACTTTTATGTTACAAAAATGGCTTCTTTCCTTAAACCTCACGAACCAACGTCTGCTGGCTTCAAACTTCTCTTCCGCAGCTTCCTCACCTCCCAGACTTCATGGAAATGAAGGGAGTCTTGCTCTGGATTAGGTTTTGACTTAAGGAAATGTTGTGGCTGAGAACTTTCACCACCAGCAATAAGGCCGTTGTGCTCTCCATTTATGTGTTCAGTGGAGTAGCACTTTTTAAGTTTTATTTTTACTTAATTAATCTCTAGACCCAACATGAAGCTCAAACTCACGACCCTGATACCAAGAGTGGCATGCTCTTCCGACTGAGCCAGCCAGGTACCCCCGGAGTAGCACTTTTAATTTCCTTCAAGAACTCTTCCTCTGCACTCACAACTTGACTGACTGGCACAAGAGATCTAGCTTTTGGCCCGCTAGGCTTTTGACATGCCTTCCTCACCAAGCTTAATCATTTCTAGCTTATGATTTAAAGTGACAGATGTGCAAGCTCTTTCCTTTCATTTGAAGGCTGAGAGGCCATTGTAGGGTTCCTAACTGGCCTAATTTCAATATTGTTGTGTCTCAGGGACTCAGGAGGCCTGAGGAGAGGGATGAGGAGGAACGGCCGGTCAGTGGAGCAGTCACAACACACACATTTAGCAGTTAAGTGCGCCATCTTATATGGGCACAGGTTGTCGCGCCCCAAAACAATCTGAATAGTAACGTCAAAGATCACTGATCACACATCACCATAATGCATGTAACAAAAAAGTCTGAAACACCGCGAAAATTACCCAAATGTGGAACAGAGACACAAAATAAGCAAACGCTGTTGGAAAAATGGCACCAATAGACTTGCATGACACAGGGATGCCACAAACTTTCAATCCGTAAAAAATGCAGTATCTGCAAAACACAGTAAACTGAAGTGCAATAAAATGAAGGAACGCCTGTTAGGGTTTAAAAAAATGTTTCTGAATGAAATAACATTTCCTTACTGGTAAATAACTAAACGGCATTTTTATTTCCTCATTTCTATGTTGTTAGCTTATTTACATCAATAACTTTTCTGAAAAGGCAGCAAAAATACCGATGTTCAAAAATATCACCTAAGGTTAGGAGATGATGGCATGGACACGTGGAATCAAACTCAAGATCCTATTCCTACTAGCCCTGTGTTCCACAGGCAAGTAACAATCTCTCTGAGGTAGTTCTATTTCTGAGAGAGGAAGAGTAATGTACTGCTAGCAGTATTTTGCAGGGTTCTTACAAGGGTTAAAGGACACATTCTGATTATGCGTACCACAGTGACCAAGGCACAATAAACAGTAACCACTTCAAGTCAATTCATTAGATTTAAACAAAAGTGAAGAGGAAAGTAACAGAAGCTTTCCTCTGAAACTGATTTTCTCTAAAATAAAAACACCTGCCTCCCCTCCGTTTTCAAAAGAGTGCACACTGAAAAGGCGGCATTGGGCAATCCTTTCTGGTTCTTGTCAAGATGTGCTTGCTATTGTGCTTTCGTTTATAATTCTAGTAAGCTTACCTATTCATGATAATTATTAAGTATAAACACGCAATTAATTCCAAATTTACAACTGGATGCATATTTAGGATAGTTCAAGCTTCCTTGGAGGTTATTAGACAGCGCCATCTAGTGCTCCTATTCAGTAGTAGCAGAATAAACTGGAAGTGTGGTTCAGGTCCCAGAAGAATCAAATGCATAATTTGAAAAAACACAGTACATGCCTCTTGGGTCCTAACTCAGGTCCACATCAGAACCATCTGAGTGGGGCATGGACACTCATGTATATAAAAAGAAAAACAATCCCTGTTTGATATACAATTAGAATTGAGAACCAATGATGTGGTGAATGTATCCTCCACTATCACAGAGCCACAAAGTCAAACTAGTTTACTTTGTTACGTGGAAGCTGGTTTAGACAGCAATACATCATAAAAATCCAGGTTACTGAAGAAAAATGCAATTGGGTACATGGGAAGAAAAAGAGAATCAGCAAAAATGGGAGTATGTACAGGGATATAATATGCATGTGTGTTTATATGGGAGCATGTAAAGGGATGTGCTTTTTAGAGAATGTGTTTAGCTGTCTATGGCAAGGGAAAACAATCCTTTTGTCTTTATTTTTTGTGTCTGCACGTGAAAGACAATCATTAAACTACAAAGCTGACTTCTTGATGACTGGAGCATCTCTCAGTTTAAAACTTAGGGTTTTAGGGGTGCCTAGATAGCTCAGGTGGTTAAATGTCCAACTCTTGATTTCAGCCCAGGTCATGATGTCACGTAGAGCCTGCTTAAGATCTTAAGATTCTCTCCCTCTGTCCCTCCTCCACTGGCACGCACTCTCTCTTAAAAGAAAATAAAAAAACTTTTTTCATGTTTGTTTATTTTTGAGAGAGATAAAGTGCAAGGAGGGGAGGGGCAGAGAGAGAAGAGACAGATCTGAAGCAGGCTCCAGGCTCTGAGCTGTCAGCACAGAGCCCAATGTGGGACTCAAACTCACGAACAGTGAGATCATGACCTGAGCCAACATCAAAAGCTTAACCAACTGAGCTACCCAGGCGCCCCCCCCCCCAATATTTTAACTACTTTTTAATGTTTATTTGGGGGGGGGGCGGGTAGAGAAAGAGAGGGAGACACAGAATCTGAAACAGGCTCCAGGCTCTGGGCTGTCAGCACAGAGCCTGACATGGGGCTGGAACCCACAAGCCTTGAGGTCATGATCTGAGCTGAAATCAGAAGCTTAACCAACTAAGCCACCCAGGGGCCCCCCAAAATAAAATCTTTAAATCTTAGAGTTTTACTATTAAGCTCGTAATAAACACCAACTATATGTCAAACATTATAAAGGCAATATGTTTGGGTATTCTTTAAACAAAACAGTTATAAATCTATAAAATGTAAAACCTCAATGGCAGTTTAAAAAGATTTTAGTCACTGAAGCTGCTTTTCATAAGAAAGCAGCATATTACCCACTCTTCTAAGAGAAAATTTTATTGTGACATAAAAATACATTAAAAATTATATTTAGGTACTTCTAACAAAGAACAACTCTTGGGTTACAATATCTCCATGCTATTAATAGTGGCCATGCTAGTTAAATATAATTTAAAACCTGATTTGGTCATGTTCTCAATTTTCTCGTCCCCATTTTTTTAAAATATATTTTTAAAGTTTATTCATTTATTTTTAGAGACAGAGCGAGCGGGGGAGGGACAGAGAGAGGGAGACAGAGAAACCCATGCAGGCTCTGCACCCTCAACAAAGAGCCTGATGTTGGGCTCGAACTCAGGAACCATGAGATCATGATCTGGGCCAAGGGTTAACCGAGCCACCCAGGCACCCCTCTAATTCCCATTTTAACCACTAGGTTTTTGCACTAAGCAAACAACTCAAGTGAGGAACGTGGCAATTTTTTTATGTACAAATGGATGTGTACATTTTATTAGCACAGAAATAATTCATCAGAGGTCTCAAGAAACACGTGCAAGGTGAACAAAATATTCTAGAGCCTACAAAATGGGTTTGTAGATCTATTCTCTAAATTTCACAGATAAGTTTCAGAGTCAGACCTAGGCCAACTACAGAAAAGGCATCCAACAAATGGATGTTTCAATCAACCAACCAACCAACCAACCAACCAGTAAATGGAGAATTCAAACTTGCAGCTGGATTGTGAACAGATGTGTGGTGTGGCCTACCAGACACACAGTGAGGGACACTGGACATTTGGGCACATCACCACTGCAGGGCTATCTTTGCAAAAAATATACTTTTTTTAAGGTTTATGTATTTTGATAGAGACAGAGAGATAAACAGACAGAGACAGACAGAGACAGACAGAGACAGAACACCAGCAGGGAAGTGGCAGAGAGAGCAGGAGACAGATAATCCGAAGCAGGCTCTGCACTGGCAGCGTGGAGCCTGATGCAGGGCTCCAACTCGCAAACCACGAGATCATGAGATGAGTTAAAACCAGGTAGACACTTAACTTATTGAGCCGCCCAGGTGTCCCAATCTTTGCAAAAAATTCTTGACCTACAATGCTTCCAAAACAGACATTCTATATAATTTTTTCAATGTACAATATGCTCAGTTGAGCCACATGAGAACTATACTTACACTTGTGAGCATGTTATCAAAGGCAGCAATGGATTGAAAAATCTAAACGAAATTCTCAACAGAAAAACACACACACAATACACAGAGCATCTATTGTACGGAATCAGTACTGGAAATATACAGTAATGGGAATATCAAAGGACTGCAAAACAGAAAACTGTGCTCTAAATTTTCCTCTAGCATTAGTTATACATTGTTGTGGACAAATTATTAATCCCTTTGGATCTTAACATCCTCATTTGTAAAATGACGGACTATAATATTCTTTGCTTTGTTCTAGCTGTGCCCTTAATGAGAAAAGGGAATACACAACAGCCAGACTAATCCTTTTTTAAATTAAAAAAATAATTTACTTATTTTGGGGAGAGCACAAGTTGGGGAGGGGCAGACAGAGGGGGACAGAGGATCTGAAGTAGGCTCTGCGTTGACAGGCTGACACCAGTGTGCCCAATGTGGGGCTCAAACTCACAAACCACGAGATCATGACCTGAGCTGAAGTCAGATGCTCAAGCAACTGAGCTACCCAGGCGCCCCTGTAATTTTTTTTTTTTTTTTTTTTTTTTTTACTGTTTATTTTAGAGAGAGAATGAGAGAGAGAGAGAGAGAAAGAGAGAGAGAGAGAGAGAGAGAGAGAGAGAGAGAGAGAGAGAGAGAAATAGACAGAATCCGAAGCAGGCTACAGGCTCTGAGCTGTCCGTACAGAGCCCGACACGGCGCTCAAATTCAGCAATTGTGAGATCATGACCTGAGCCCAAGTTGGATGCTTAACTGACTGAGCCAGCGAGACACCCCTCCCTTGTGTTTCTTAAACACTTCTGGAGGTTGATGAGAAGGGCTCCAAATCTCCAATGGTGTGACCACACGCTTAGACTGACATATCATTAGGGTCTTTACAACCCCAGAGTTAAGTGGAAAGCCAGGGTTAATTCTAATTAAATATTCACAATGCACTTAAGGGCCACACATGATGGTCTCCACTAGGGACCTACATACTTCACTAGCAGAGCAGCATGGGGACTTGGGAGTCAGAAGCCTGGGATTTCAGTCTGACTCTATCACTTAATATCTCTGTGTGGCCTCGGGCAGGTCTCCTCATCACTCTGCTTCTCATTTTCCATTATAAAATTTTAATTAACATATATTTATTTCTATTATAGCATATATATATATATATATATATATGGCATATGCTATTATTTCTGCAATAGCAAAATATCAATATCCGTACATAACCATACAACCTTAAGTTTAGTTTTTTATTTTTGTGTTTTGAAGAGGTTAAAGCTTTTCCTAACTTGAATTTTTAAATATAGAAACATGATAAACACTTAAACAGTGCAGATATATAGAATAAAATGAAAGTACTACCTAATCCTGGCATCCTCCCACGTCTGTTTCCATCTACCTCCCCCTCTACAAAGATTTTCTATATACCCTTACAGAGTTGTTCCTATACATTTTTAATCAAAGACTTTTTATTAAAACATCTGAGTACATGTTGGCATATATAATTTAACCACAGAAGAACATTTTCAAATCAGTATGTATATACCTAGATCTACCTCAATCACTTGGTTACTGTGTACTATTCTTGGTAGACCATAGTTGACTTAACTGTTCCACTTTTTTTTTTTTTAATGTTTTTGTATTTAGTTTGAAGATCGAGCATGAGTGGGGGAAGGGCAGAGAGAAAGGGAGACACAGAATGCTAAGCAGGCTTCAGGCTCTGAGCTGTCAGCACGGAGCCCGACTCGGGGCTTGAGCTCATGAACTGCCACCATCAGTGACCTGAGCCAAAGTCGAACACTTAACCAACTTAGCCACCCAGGCACCCCTTAACTGATTCACTTTTGTGAACACTGATTCCCCCTCTAATTTGTCAGTGAGATGAACAATGCCGAAAAATATTCCACAGAGGTTTTTATGCACACATATTAGTTTTCTGAGGTTAGTAACAACAAATCGCCACGAATCTAGAGGCTTTCAACAACAAAAAGTATTTTCTCACAGCTCTGGAACCCAGAAGTCCAAAATCAAGGTGTTGGTAGGGCTGGTTCCTTCTGGAGGCTCTGAGGGAAAGTCCATTCTGGCTTCTCTCTTAGCTTCTGGCAGCTCTGGGCAATCCCAGCAGTCCCGCGTACTAACCAGCACTCTAATCTGCGCCTCCACCCTGGTGCCACCTTCCCCCTGCGTCTTCAATCTCCCTCTTCCCTTCTCCTATAAGGACACCACTCACCAATCTGGAGATCTTTACCTTAATTACACCTGTGAAGGCCCCTATTCCAATAAGGTCATATTCTGAGGTTCTGATCGGACATAACTTTTGGGGCCATTAATCAACCCACGACCACACACACAAGAATATGTCAGTTGTATAAAAAATTATACTGCTAAAATACCTCTCAAAAGGTTACAATGATTTTCATTTCCACCAAAATGATACTAAAGTGCTCTTTCCCCTGATTCTTGCCAACTTTTAAAACTTCGGGCTAAATCTATGTGTTAGATAAAAAAATAATACAATACTGTTTCTACTGCATCTCCCTGACTTTTCTAGTAAGGTTAATCCTGTATTTACTGTCTTCTTTTGAGAACCTCCTATTCTTAAATTTTGTCATTTTCTACGTGCTGATGTGTCATTTTCTTCTCAATCTTTTAAGAATTCTTCACAGCCTGGATATTAATATTTTATAATATATGTTGCCACAATTTCCAAGCCTGTCACTTATTCAACCTTATCTTTTACTGCATAACATTTAAAAGTATTTATTTAATCAAATTTACCAAGTTATTCTTTTACGGTCCTGGGCTTTTAACATTTTTAGATTTTTAAGCAGGACAAATATAGACGGATGAGTAACGGACAGCACATTCTACTCTGTCTGCAAATAAATGCCTTATGAATGAGAAAATATTTGAGGAGCCAGAGGAGGCTTAAATTAGGTGTTCTAAGACGCAATTTCCAACAAGCAATTCTCAGAACGCCAGCCATTCATTCAACGCAACTGAATATAGCTCAATATAATCAACTCTGACACTACTCAGACACAGCATCAGATTCCACAGGCTGAGGGCTCAGTCCTACTGGACTGCAAACCGCCCCGAACCCACCCCCAACTTCGGACATCGTCAGCCCAGTTAGCTGTGCTTCTGACCCACTGGCTATGCACTGGAGGTTCCCACGAGCCCCTCTCCTTAGGTACAATTATTGTGCCAGCTCACAGAACTCAAACGAAACACGTTATTAACAGTAAAAGGATGTAACTCACAAACAGCCAAATGGAAGAGGTTCAGAGGGCAAGGTATGGGGATGGGCCGCAGAGTTTCCCTGCCCTCTGCCCTCTCCAGGAGCGCCACCCTCCCAGCATCTCCACGTGTTCAGCAACCAGGAAGCTCTCTGAACCCCGTCCTTTTGAGTTTTTATGTAGGCTACGTTTTTTGGACAAGAACTATTATATTGAAGCTGGCAATTGCTTCAACCTCCCTGGAGGTCAGGGGGTGGGACTGAAAGTGACAACCCTCTAATCACTGCTTAGAGGCCAGCAGCCCCCATCCTTAGGTGCTTTCCAGAACCTCATTAACATAACAAAAGACAACTTTATCCCCCTCCAAAGGCTTAAGAAATGCTAAAGGTTTTGGAAGCGGTGAGAGAGGGGCTGTGGATGAAGACAAAACATACATGTCTCATAAATCACAATATCACAATGCTGTAGACCCAACGTGAAAATAGAGGAACAGTAAAGCTGGAGGAGGTATGGGTGATTTAATTAATAGTCCAACAACTCCTGATGCACAACAATGCCTTAGGCACTGAAAGAGAAGAAATGTAAGACAGACACATTCTCTGCCCTCCAGAAGTTTACAATTTGGACACAAGCAAAAACATTTTAAGCAGTGGTTAAGCAACTACAAATGAAAAAAAAAAAAATTAGCAAACCAATGAAATCCGTGTAGTTGACAATACGAAGGGAAATAAGAAGTCTGATGGGTCTCAGATGGTGAGTACCAATCAGGATTCAAAAAAATTTTTTAAACCTTTACCAAACTAAAATAAACATAAGAAAAGTGCACTATCATAATCAAACAACTCAATCAACTGTGCCAAGTAAAGTCATCCACATAACCAGCACTCATAAGTCCGCGATGGCACCCTAGAAGCCCCTCCTACTTCACTCCTACTTTCCCTTCACATTTCCTTCCTTCACTCCCCAAAAGGTCAGACTGGTTTTGTCTAATTTTGTACTTTGTGTAAAGAGAATAAGACACTAGGTACTTTTTTTTCCCCCCAAAAAAACTTGTCTGTGACATTCATCAAAAGTTTTGCATATAGTTAGAGACTGTTCTTTTCCGTTACCATACAGCATTCCATTGTGTGAATATTTTAATACACCACTTATCGATTATACCAGTGATGGGTAGTTTCTGTGGTGCCTACATCTGGACTCTTGTGAAACACTGCTATGAACATTCTCATGTGCATCCTGTGGTGAACACGTTTTCACTTCTGTGGGCTGTGTACTAGGGAACACAAGCCCCGTGTCAGGGACCACACAGATGTGCAGCGCTATTAAGTACCACCCAACAGTTTCCAAAGGATGGGCACAACCCCTCCAGCACTGTGTGGGAGCTCCAGGTGCGCTGCACTTTCCCGACAACTGCTATTCGCCGCCTCTTCCACATTAGCCATTCTAGTGAATCTGCAGCAAATGCAATTATTACGAATGATATGAGAGTTCAGATAATAGCAAATCCCTCACAAGAGAGCAGACTTTAGAAAGAATACAAGTTTTAATTAAACTAACTGCACACAAAAAAAGAGTTCACTGACTTGCTTAGTCACATACCCAAGGGATAACAAAATGATACATGTAAAGTCCACGTTTAAGAGTGTAAAAGTGGGGCACCTGGGTGGCTCAGTCGGTTAAGTGTCTGACTTTGGCTGAGTTCATGATCTTGCAGTTTGTGAATTCAAGCCCCATGTCGGGCTCTGTGCCGAGCCTGCTTCAGATTCTGTGTCTGCCTCCCTTCTCTACCCCTCCTTGGCTCATGCTCTTTCTCAAAATAAACAAACATTAAAAAAAAAAAAAAAAAAAGAACATAAAAGCAGCAGTCAATTATTCTATGGCCACTGCTCTTCCACTGGGAGAAGAATTAACCAGTTATTTTAACCATTCTCTAAACTGCATTAAAAAAAGAAAAGAATATGGGTATTAATGGGTATTAGGCTGTTGTAAAAAAACTTACAATAAAATGGTAGAAGAAAGTAGACGCATTTTAAGAGAAGACAATCACGGAGCCAGCAAACAGTGCTCAAGAGTGGGGAGAAATACGAAGACAAGACAGAAAGTAGAAGACAAGGTAAATAAACGTTCTGGTGACTAAAACCTGTACAAAAGAGTTCTCTCACTGAAATCTTAAGATCCATACTTTTCTATAGTATAGAAACAATGGCTATTTTATTTCAGGAAAATGAGTATCAGTAAATGTTTTCTAAAAATAATATAAAATGTTCAGCAAAAATGTACAGAACAGCTTTTCTGTGACTCACTCTGTACAATTTCACATGTGCACTATGTGAGATACATCCCCTTAAGAAACTACAGCATAAAATTTAATCAGGACAGGTATTTTCAGTAAACAATAAAACATCAGAATCTATAATAATACTACATCTAATATTTATTTTTACTAAAACAATTTTTTTAAGTTTATTTATTTTGAGAGAGACTGAACATGAGCAGGGGTGAGGCAGAGAGAGAGAGAGGTGAGAAAGAATCCCAAGAGGGCTCTGTGCTGTCAGTGTGGAGTCTGAAATGGAGCTCGATCCCACAAACCAGATCATGACCCAAGCCGAAATCGAGTCAGATGCTGAACTGAGCCACCCAGACGTCCCTAATACTTAACTTTAAAGGTTTTTTTAAAAAATCCCAGACTCAAACTAGTAAAAAAACCAAAACAAATTACTTCAATTTTTCAGGTGTCTAGCACCGTGACCTCACGTCAGTCCCCAAGCTCCTAGAGGGTGAGCAGCACATCCTGTAATTTATCACAGCCTCTGTCCACAGGCTCAGCAGGACATTCAATAAATCCTACTCAACTCACCAACATGCTTGAATGTGTAACCACTGACCAGTATAGCATATATGCTGCTTCATGCAGCTGGTGAAAAGTGATTGGGTGTTTCCGTAAGACAAACCTAGTTCAAAACGCTTAATCATTTTTAAACAACAATCTGTAAACAGGCACAGATTTTAGAAATTATAAACACAAGCACTACAAAATTCAAGAACAATAAAGTAGAAAGACATAAACTATGCCTAAGAGCATCTGCTAACAGAGCAAACCTCTTTCTAAACAAACTTTCAGTTTATTATTTCCTTAGAGTTTATCTAGGTTGGGACCTTCGTACACATTTACTCCAACCAATGAAACACATGGTTAATTCATAAATGTTGACTCTTAAGAGCCAACTGAGTGATGACCATGCTAAAAAAAAAACAACTGTGTCATTTCCTGGGAGTTTATCTGCTTCTCTTTTCAAGGTTCGAATCTCTAACATTTATAACTTATATCAATGTTAGGTATGAACAGAGTGAACAATAGGGTATATAAAACTTATGTGCATTTAGTTGATCGGGTAATATATAAATTTTGAAAATTAATGTAACTGGTCAGAATTGATCAAGCTTAAGAAGCATCATAAAAAGGACTGGAGTGCTAGTAAGAGGTCTAAGAA
The DNA here is from genome assembly GCF_024362965.1 of Panthera pardus. Classification (NCBI taxonomy): domain Eukaryota; kingdom Metazoa; phylum Chordata; class Mammalia; order Carnivora; family Felidae; genus Panthera; species Panthera pardus. Next base: position 144,932,490 of record NW_026526765.1, on the reverse strand, counting down.
ACCGTTAAGGAAAGGCTCATGAAACATGAAAAGTTAAGAGGGAAAACCACAGGGAGACTGAAATGAAACTTTGTGACGGAAGAGAGTTCACTGAGAAGAAAAAAAGAAATGGCTGGGAATGAAAAATAGAGCAAACGCTACCAAACTAACCAAACATAAACACCACATACAAAGCATCCACAGGCAGTCATCAACGTGGAGGCGCAGAACACAATATGCGGCTATAACTGCCAATCTCTAATCCCAGACAGCCGTCAACTGTTCTCTCGAGAGATTAATGATCAAGCTACTTTTTATTTCATTTTTTTAAGTAATCTCTACCCCCACCATGGGGCTCAAACTCATGACCCCAAGGATCCAGAGCCGCACGATCCACCTACTGCCAGCCAGGCGCCCCCATGACTAGACCTCTCAAGTCCTGTGCTGGAACAGAATAAGAGGTCAGCATTGCAAGCCAAAACATGGCTAACAAAACGTGGTAAGAGTTTACGAATAAATACTGCGATTTGCTAGTCCAACACACGTTATGCCGAGTACAACTAGCTAGTCATACTAAAAATAAAATGCTAAAAACTCACTCACTGTCTTCTGTGGGAAGGACCTGCAGGGAGTAAATCCACTCTATTATATCATCTTTGTTCACCACATCTAAGGAGTCCAACATATCCAGCCCGGAGAGAGCAAAAAATGCAATTGTCAACCTAAAAGAAAAAAAAAAACAAAGAAACAAACGTAAAATTCCATCATAACTGTCTAAACACTGAAGTTTTTCTTGTTCAGAAAAATAAAGTCTTTCTAATTTTAAAATTAATTCAAACAGTACTCTCATTTCGCAAAAGCCAAAAAGTCATATTTATTCTTATAATTTAATAATACCAATCAAATCTTTGTTTCATTTGTAAAAAGGAGCATTTGGGGGTAAAAAAAAAAAAAACCAGTCATACACATTTGAAACTCATCAGCAACCTGAAGGCTAATGTAGGTTAAAAAAGGAATTCCCTGCACCCAATTAGTACAAGTAAGTCCAAAAGGCTGGAAAACATAGAGAATACCAATTTCCACTTACTTGCCAAGAACAGCTACACTTATAGTGGGTGCTTAATTCTTAAGGAAGGTTAGAATAAACCCATCTGTATTCAAATTTGTTTACAAATAATGTAACTGGACAAAACTTAAACTGAATTTTGGGAAATAAGGAACACTTTAAAAAATACATGTGCATTTCAACTTCATTTTCCCAGAGAGGATTCTTCAATGGAATGAAAAACTGTAAGGCAACACATTCCCTTCCAAGATTGCATACTAAATGAGAAATGTCAACTCTGTGTTTTCATTTAAAACTAGTACTTAAGTGATTTTTACATAAAGAGTTTGTTATATATAATTCTTTTCAGGCTGAGATACATCCTATACTGTTTTCTGAACATGGTTATCTTTTTTTTTTAATTTAAGTAATCTCTACACCCCACATGGGGCTTGAACTCACAGCCCTGGGATCAAGAGTTGCATGCTCTATATTGACTGAGCCAGCCAGGCACCCCTGAACATGGTTATCACATTTCTATATTCTAACAGTTCCTATGACTAATACTAAACAATTAATACTTTAAATCTTCTGGTCCAAAATCTTACAGCAAAGCCACTTGACACATTCTGCAACCTGTTTTCAAAAAAGATTCCAAAAGAGAAATAAGCCCAAATGCCCTCATTGTGTATAATAAATTAACTTCTTTCTCATGCATCTAGAAAAATATTACCAACTTAAGGAAAAATGAGAAAACAGTCACTCTTTAAATTTTTTTTTAACCATGTAATTCTCTCTCTGACCCCTGGTTGAAAAAGGCTAGCATACATTAGATAACAGGAGGAAACACACCAAAGAGTAATTCCAACCAAAGCTTAAGGGCAAAACCTAAAACTGATAAGATATTGTTATACTTAAGAACAAAGATTTTGGGAAAGTTACATTATTGAGAGACTATTACTGTCTATTAGACAGGGAGCTAGAAAATTTCTCATATGCTGTATCTCAATTTAATTCTAACAAACCACTGAGAGCCACCAGAATTATGCAGGTGATTTATCTGAGCAAGATCAGGATTAAATTAAGGGCAGTGGATGGAAACCAATTTGACAGTAAATTTCATATATTAAAAAATAAAAAATAAAAAAAAATAAAAATAAAAAAATAAGGGCAGTGGAACTCCTTTATGTGGGAGGCTACAGTTCAGAGTTCAGATTCTGCTGTCAAATGAGCTAGGTTCAAATCATATGTTGGCTGATTTACAGCCATTCATAACCTGGGCAGGATCTTTTCTGCCTTTTCTAAGTCTGCTTATCTATAAATCCTCATCACACCTCACACAGGTATTCACTACCTGCCCACACGCAAGCACTCACCCAAGGAGGCTATCATTACTGGTATTTTCCCTGATCTGACATGAGTTAGTGACCTCAGAATCTAATCACACTGTTATACTATAGGCCTTATCTCCAGGTCCCTGGTTGGCAACCTTCCTCCCCACAGAGAATCCTGCCCTTCCCCAAAACAAAATGATACTTTAGATATGGGAAAGACCTCAAGCTAACAGCAGCCAAGTTTGAGAATCACTGTTCATGACAATTATGTCTCATGAGATAAGGTCTGCCTTGTGCAGGATATGTACTCACTTATTGAATTAACTAACAAATGAAAGACCTGTAATATTTCATCTAACCAACCTGGAGCACTCTCCCAGGGGTTTTCAGTGTTGGTGTAAATGATCACAGTCAGATACAATGAAATTATCTAATAATCTAGTTTATTAAGGTATTATAGAAAAAAAAAGGAGGACAGAGGTGGAAATGGGGGACAACATGAGGTTATTGATAACACAGCCTACTAAGGCTGGATAAATCAAAAATATTCCTATTAATGAAAAGTATGTAATAAGAAAACATCTAGGGGCACCTGCGTGGCTCAATCGGTTAAGCGTCCAACTCTTGATCTCGACTCAGGTCTTGATCTCAGGGTCATGAGTTCAAGTCCCAAGATGGGCTCCACACTAGGCATGAAGGTTGCTTAAAAAAAATAAAAGAAAGAAGAAAACAACTAAAAGTCTATAAAAATAAACTGGTATTCTTTTCTAAGTTAAGTACTCTCTTAAATTTTTTAGCTCAAGATCATGAAGTCCAAAGAAGTCAAGTAATTTGCTTCAGATTTCACTGCTAGATAACCAATTAAACTATTTAGGAACACTGAGTCACACGGTGGTATTCTCCTCAGGGGTGTTTCTCAAACCTGCCTGCACATTCAAATCAGCTTAAAAAACAAAACTAGGGGCACCTGGGTGGCTCAGTTAAGCGTCTGGCTCTAGGTTTCAGCTCAGGTCATGATCCATGGCTTTGTGGGTTTGACCCTGCATAGGGCTCTGCGCTGGCAGTGTGGAGCCTGCTTAGGATATTCTCTATCTGCTCCTCCCCTACTCACACTATCTCCCTCAAGATAAATAAACTTAAAAACAAAACAAAAAACTAAAACACTGATATAACACAGAGAGGTCTAGGCCTTATTCCACGACAATGAAACTGAAATTCCGGGTGGAAAGTGGGGTCTGGGTACCTGGAATTTGGGGGCCAGGGGCACAGGTGTGGGGAACTTCCCAGGTGAGTGATCCCAGCCAGGATCAGGAGCCCAGCTCTAGAGCAGTAATCCCCACTGGGGCAATAATGCCCCCAGGGGACACTGTAAAGATATTCTGGGTTGTCATTAGAGGAGGGTACCACTGGCATCTAGCTGGTAAACGCCAGGAATGCCGCAAAACATCCCTTCTACCACGAGCAGGACAGTGCCATTCAACAAAATGTCAACAGTGCTGAGGTTAAGTAACCCTGCTCCAAAGTCACACTGTTCCTGTGTTATCTGATCTGCTTTTCATTTTACTTGCTTCTGAAGATGGATGCGAACACCGAAAATTAGTCAGCTGCTGGTAAACTACTTTAAAATCTTGCATACTTAATTATTAAGGCTTCAGAGAGTCCAGTATTTTCAACTCCCAGCAATTGAGACTAAGGTTTATAGGATTAACACAGCCACAGTGAAAAGCTTATGTTGATAAAGAGAGGCACCCAGCAGCGGCTGGCAGAACCAAGAAGTCCACTGGGAGCAATGTCTGGCCTCCCTCTGAGACAGGCTAGGAAGATACTCCTTTCTGACCACACCTGAGTTCTCAAGCAGTCCTAAACTGTGAGATGGAGAGAATTAAATAAGCAGCCATAATAAAAAACGATTCGGGGATGTGGGCCTCTGAGAGAACTAAGGCGGGGGCGGGGGGGTCTTAAGGTGCCCTAGTGAGTCCTACTTGGGGTATGTATGGACTGTTGGGCAACCTACCTTGGGCACGAGGCTGGGGCGGGGGGCGGGGGGGAATCATGCCAAGACGTGTGCCTAAAATCAGGCCAGTGTAGGTATTAGAACGTTGTTACTTGGGAGAACATTTGTGTTCTTTCTTCTTTCCCTAGAACTGAACTCTGAAACTATATGCTGAAAAAGCAAAGTAGGCCAGCTGCACGTTCCTGCCCTTTGTTCCCTCTAAACAATACTTGTGCAAAGGGTATCTTGCATGGATGAAGAAGTAACATTTGTCCCCTCTAAATCAAGCTGCTGCACCAGGGGATCGATTCACAAATGGGAGGCATCAACTGAATGAGATCTCCAAAAGATGCCAAATTTTTCAGGCTTAACAACAAAATTTTCAGGTCTTAAAAAAACAGCCCAAAAAACGCCCCATGGATTAAACAGGAAAAAATAAATAAAAACAATCTGAGTGTGGGGGAAAAAAAAAACAACCACAGTAATACGATTTTCTTGTGCTACTAAATGAGAATGAGGAGTGTACTGTTAGGCTGGAGCAGATTACGTGACCATTTGGGAATATACTGGAAACACTGATTTATGGGCATTGACTAGATTCCTAAACTTTGGATCACCTACTCTGCCCCCTTTCTAATACAGTCTCTTTCCTGGCATCTCCAAGTGTCTTTAACAAGTGACTGCATTCCTGCCTAGATCTCAGGTGAGGCTATAACTAAATCATACTGCAAAGAGTTCTAAAATTATAAACAAGCAGCTATATTTAGAAATAGGAACACAGTTGCTTGATAAAATTGCTAACGGTGGAAATGACAGCCTTAGAGAACACTTGAAAATTAATCATAAAGTTAAATACACAGCACACAGAGGTCCCAATCAATACTCTGGAATGACCTACTGCAACACTACAGAAATGCCACAATTTTAAGCCTTACTCTTGATCTGTAATATTCTTAAATAGCTGGCCCGACTGGTAAATATTTTTAAGTATAACCGCTCATCTCTGGAATTATTTTACATGCAAAATAATTTTTCAAGAAGAAATGTTTACTAAACATCTACTACATGCTGGATTTCATGACAAAAACAAATAAAACAAGCCTCCTAACCTGAAGCAGGTTAAATTATGAGGGGAAACAACTCAGTACCTATAGGAAAAGTGCTGTCACAGAAATCATCTTCTTCCTCTCTCTAAACCTGCTCCTTTGGCCTCATGGTCCTGAGACCAGATGGCAGTTCCAGTCCCAGAATCCTGGAACTCCTTTTTCCTCCACCCCTCCTTTCTATCCCTCCTTCCACTGCCCCAGCATCTGGCCTCCAGACTACTGCGACAGCTAACTGGTCTTTCTGGCTCTGATCTTGTCCCACTGACTACAACAACCAATTTCAAATTCAACGACCACTCTAAAACGCATATCTAATCAGGAAGATGCACTGCTTGCGACTTCACATCAGTTATGTGACATCAAATTCAGCTTTCCTGACCTGGCACACAAAGCCCTCTGTGATCTGGCCCCTGTCTACCCCCCAGGCTAAATTCCTACCACACCTGCCTTATACTATTAGACAAATGATTGAAGTTTCTCTCCTCAACACTCACTTATCCGCCTTTATTGTCCACTTGCCTATAACCGATCCCAGACTTCCCCCAAACTGAATATTTATTTAGCTCCAGGGTTACTTCTTCCAAGGAGCCATCTCTGAGATGTGTGTCTCTTCAGGTTGGGCTAAGGGGCTTCCGTAACACCCTGCAAATACCACAATCACTGAAGCGCGGTGAGGCGATCAGCAAGATCAGCATCATCTGGGATCTTGTCAGAACACAGTAACTTAGACCCCTCCCACACCTCCGCAATCAGAATCTGCATTTTAACAAGATCCCCAGGTGATCTATATGCACAAAAGGGTTGGGAGGCACTGTTACAAGAATCCGTTTGTAGATCTGTTTCTCCTATCAAGTGAACAGTCTCCAACTTTAGCGTGTAGGAGTACCCCCTGGGATGCTTGTCGTAATGCACACTCTCGGGCCCACACAGAGTTCCATGCAGAACTGGGGAGGGGCCCAGGTATGTGTATTTTTATAAGCATTTTATTTTATTTTTTTATTTTTATTTAAAAAAAAAATTTTTTTTATAATGTTTTTATTTTTGCGAGAGAGAGAGACAGAGCATGAGCAGGGGAGGGGCAGAGAGAGAGGGAGACACAGAATCGGAAGCAGGCTCCAGGCTCTGAGCTGTCAGCACAGAGCCCGATGCGGGGCTCGAACCCACAGACTGTGAGATCATGACCTGAGCTGAAGTGGGACGCTTAACCGACTGAGCCACCCAGGCGCCCCTATAAGCATTTTATGATGTCACTAATGCAGAGCCTCCTGCCAGGGTCATCACACTGAGAGACACACTGCTGGACTGTGATTTATTTCAGATAAGGGAGGGAAGGAGAGGGCAGAGTGGTTGCTACATGGTAGTCAGCTACATCACAGGCTACGTAGGGGAATATGGAAGGACCCGTGAACAGAAAGACTAGGTTGATTGTGGTGTCTTCTAAAATAAAAACCAAATGACTAAACCCTTCCTGGAGAGCAGCTGGGTCCATAAAAACAACATACACAAAAAATGGTCAGTATTTAGTCCTTTGATTAAAAAAAAAACAAAACAAAACAAACCTACCCTACCCTAACTTCCGTTACCCAAATACAATTGGCAACAGCAACTCCCAACCAAACAACTTTCTAAACCACTTACAAAAAAGAAACCTGTTAATGCACAAAGCTCACAATCCAAGGTTAAATATTCAGCTGAGTTAACTAATAACTACCACCTTTCAGAAATTCGTATGAGAAAAAGCCACAGGTAAAACTACAAATACTTTATTTTCATAAAGGCACAGCTATTAGAAAAATTAAAATGTAGTCCTATTTCTAAGACTAAAAGAAACAGGGAAATGAAGGAATTTTGCCAAAATGGTGGGTCAGAAAATAAGTGTCTAAATGTCTAGCCTGTTCGGAGCCTTCCAAAGAGTCCCGTTTCATACCTATCAGTAAGAAGGAACACAGGACAACCACAGGCACTGGTTTCGGACTGTATGCCTGTACCCAGACACACAGCAGGCACTCAATAATTGTTTGTACAATAGCAATACTGAGTAAGAATTGTGACCTAGCCAACACATTGTTTTACCTGAAAACTCTGGTATCAGTAGAAATTTTGTGACCAGTCACCTTTGCTTAAGAGGTTAGAGACCCTTCACAAGCATCTTCAAGTCAATCATGAATCACACACACCTACCACAGAAGAACTTAATGCTAAACCAGGAGTGTGAATCAGCAGAGAAAAACTGAAAAACTGTTAAAAAATCAATACAAAAACTTCTACGTACAGATGATCTTCCATGTGGCTACTAAGTGTGCTGTAACAAAACAAGAAATGATACTCTACTCAAATGATAAACATTAGACATATTAACTAATGCACCAGGACATTATACATGATTATCTAATATATGATGCCTGGTGTAGATTCTAAGATTGTATTAAAGTTGTTAAATCAGTTCAGTTTTTGCAGTTTTACTTATTCTATGAGCACCATTACACAGTTTACCAACATGCACTAGTATATATATATGGTTTTGTCCATGCTGGAATTTTAAATAGAGCAATCAAACACTGGCATTTAGAAAATGCAACCACAGACCTAAAATGATAGCTACAACTTTAACAATCACAATAGAGGTTTTTTATCCAAATGCTTCAAATTCACATAAATTTTTTACTTTTTTAATGTTTATTTATTTTTGAGAGACAGAGCGGTATTGGGGGAGGGGCAGAGAGAGGAGACACAGAATCAGAAGCAGGCTCGAGGCTCTCGACTGTCAGCATAGAACCCAACGTGGTGTTTGAACCCATGAATCGTGAGATTATGACCTGAACCGAAGTCGGACACTTAACGGACTGAGCCGGGCAGGCGACCCCCAATTTCACGTAAAATTAATCCCCCTAAAATGTGACTTATTAATATCATTTGTTTCATCCCATATCATTCAGTCATTGGAGTCAGTTTTGAAAACCTTAATTTAGGTCTAGGGATGTGCTCTGCTAGCCAATCAACACCAATGTATGGATAAAAGAATATACGTAACGCTTCGCTCTTTCTTTAGCAAGAATGTGTTCGTCCTTCAGGGCTCATCTCACACAACTCAACAAATATTTACTTAGTGCCTCTTATACGAAACTGTATGTCTTGTTCAGCTGTACTCCAGTACCTATCATAATAAATTTGTAGACCACGTAGGCAGAAGGAATCTGTAAACCTTCCAAAACTGACCCAGTCATGCAGAGTTCAAAATACACCAGGGAATCAGAATTCAGAACATATGGAGAGATGAGAGCAGAACCAATCTGCTCTCGTCTTAGCCCGTCCCAGGCAGCTTTGGAGGCTCGCTTCAAAACCCAGCAGTGCAGAACAAAACCGCCTCCTTCTCCTCGTCCCCAGACTTTTACTCTGAATGACTAATTCACAGCTTCTTAGCCGCAGCCAAATCACACTCCTCAGCCAACTCCAACTCACAAGGCTACAGCAGATACACTTTTCACAGCCTGCTTTACGGAACACTGCACCTCTTCCGCCAACCTTCTCCTATCTTTCTATTTACAATTCCTGGAAAGTTCATTTCTCCTCAAACCTTTATAGGCTTTACGCCGCTCCTACACCTCAAACATCATACAGATGTTCAGTGCAGAGTTAATAACGTTTTGCAGGAAAGGGGAGCACAGGACAGGCTATCTAAAATACGGAGACAAAATGGTTTGTCTTTTCCCTTTTACACTCGGAAGTAATGAGGCCAAGAGATTCAGAGCCTACGAGAGGAAGTAAAAAAGGAAGCTCAGAGTTGACCGGAAAAATGGTTGGGAAGTGAAAAAAGGCGGAAAATGGAGATCCCACAAGGCCTGGCCTTACGGCTCCCCCAGTCCCCCCGCCGTAGCTCGGGGGAGGAGAGCCACGGCAGACCCGCCCGAGAGGAGAGGCACCGGGCAGTGCCGGGTGGGCGGCGGCGCAGGCTCCGCGGCGCCTTTCCGCTGCGGCCGGGCTCCGTCCCCACCCCGATGACCACGGCCACCAATCACCTGCTGGTCTCGAGCGAAGAATAACGCTCAGGCAAGACCTGGAGGCAGCGCTGGAAGAACCGCACGTGCCGGTCTCGCAGGAAATCCAGCCGCTCTCCCTCACCGCTCCCCGCCGGACGCTCGTCCTCCGTGGCCGCCATGCTGCTGCGGAAGCGACGTCCGCCGCGACCCGGAAGCAGTTGGCGAGCGTCGTGAAGGAAGCCCGAGGGGCGACTCGCGGCTGGAGCGTGGGGATGGGGCGAGCGCCGGGGGGCGGGGAGCTGACCGGGTTTGTGGTTGAACTTCCTCGCTGTTGACGGTCTTTCGCAGCACTTTAATCCCTCAGATTTCTCTCTAGACTCAACCTTTTCTCTTCCGAGCCCTACAGGATTGGGGACCCCTCTTAAGCCTTGTAAAATTCAGCCCACACATCCTTCCAGAACTTGTATCCTCGATAATTGGGAGGAAGTCCAAAGCTCCTAGTTTGCTTTGAGAAAATCACGGCCCTAAAGGGTGGTATATATGAAAACGGATGGATCAGAATAAATTTGCCAACACACCTTTTTGGAAGGTCACAGTTTTAAGCTGAATGGGTAGGGAAACTAAACCTTCAAATCCATCTGTGGAGATAAATGTGTTTTAAATAATTATAGACGCTTCAAAGGTTCAGAGACGTTCCTAGTCTCTCTAGAATACCAGGAATCACTTAAAATATATATATATATATATATATATATATATATATATATACACACACACAAATGCAATATACACAGAAGATACACATTCCCAAGTGCGTGCTTCAAGTCTTTTTTTTTTTTTTAAAGTTTATTTTTGAGTAAGAAAGGGAGAGCACAAGGAAGGGAGGAGCAGAGAGAGAGGGAGACACAGAATCTGAAGCAGGCTCCAGGCTATGAGCTGTCAGCACTGAGCCCCCAAGCAGGGCTCAAACTCACAAACGGTGAGATCATGACTTGAACCAAAGTCTAAGGCTTAACGGACTGAGCCATCCAGGTGCCTCTCTTTTGCAAGTCTTAAGAAGATTTTACTCTTCATGCTTGAGTCAGTGTGTCATCTAGTAGCAATGTTGCGTCCATTTGCCATATCACAAAATGTTCAACTACCCGTATGTTACAAAATGAAATAAGATGCTATTTTTTTTTAAAAAAGAGGATCTTAATTTGCTTCTATCATATATTATTCCCTTTAAAAGTTCATGAGGCAAGGGGCGCCTGGGTGGCTCAGTCGGTTGAGCTTCCGACTTCGGCTCAGGTCATGAATCTCATGATCTGTGAGTTCTAGACCCGCGTCTCGCGGTCTGTGAGTTCCAGCGAGTTCCAGCCCCGTCTCAGGCTCTGTGCTGACAGCTCGGAGCCTGGAGCCTGCTTCAGATTCTGTGTCTCCTTCTCTCTGACCCTCCCCCGTTCATGCTCTGTCTCTCTGTCTCAAAAATAAATATTAAAAAAAAATTTTTTTTTTTAATTTTTTTTTTTTCAACGTTTTTTATTTTTATTTTTGGGACAGAGAGAGACAGAGCATGAACGGGGGAGGGGCAGAGAGAGAGGGAGACACAGAATCGGAAACAGGCTCCAGGCTCCGAGCCATCAGCCCAGAGCCTGACGCGGGGCTCGAACTCACGGAGCGCGAGATCGTGACCTGGCTGAAGTCGGACGCTTAATCGACTGCGCCACCCAGGCGCCCCTAAAAAAAATTTTTTTAAAAAAAGTTCATGAGGCAGTCTTTGGGGGAAAAAAATCCACGCAAAGGACAGGCCTGAACCCAGGTTCTTCATAGTCAACTAAGCAAGAGAAGTTTGAATATAATTTTGATTGTTCACTTTCTTAGAAAATCTACTACTTAAAATAAGTACTGCATGGGCAGGAATTGTCTTCTACTTATTCAATAACCCAAAGCACCTAATTTTAGGCCCTAGTAATTACTTATTCACTGACAAACTGCATTAACAAAGGGCTGGGTATGGGCAGAGGGCTGTTCTGGGTGCCTCCTTACAAATAGGCCACGTTGCTTGGTTTCCAGGTATGCCCAGCAAAGAGGAGTTTTCATTTGGTGATTACAGTTGAGATCTTTTTCTCACACTTACAAACATGTCTGAAGATGTTCAAAATGGAGTCATATCACACACATTTAACTAGAAAGAACAATGCAGTCTATAAATGCTCTGAAAGATGATCCTACTCAACTGGGCCCTTAATGGGAACCCAAATATTTCATTTGATTCTCAGCTCAAGAACCAGCAATCTCATCCAATTCAGAGAGGGCAGACTCACTGAGAATAATATCATATGCCTACTAGGTACAGAAAGGGCTTTTGAGGGGTGATTTTGACCACACAAGTTGCTGACGCATGCATGACAGAATCTAACCTCCATGTAAAATGCCACTCTACATGATTAGGTAAGAAGTATAATTAGCTCAAGTTTTCAAAGTATAGGAATGATACAACATCTATATAATGGAACATTGTTCAGCCATTAAATAATGTTGGAAATATATAGAAACAGAAAAGTATGTGTAACATAATGTTAAGTAATTTAGTATAGTAAATAAAATGTACTCTACATAGTTATTTTATTTTAGGGTTTATTTTGAGAGAGAGAGAAAGAGTGCACACAGCAGAAAGGCAGAGAGAGAGGGAGAGAGAGAATCCCAAGCAGGCTCCATGCTGCCAGCGCAGACCCTGATGCGGGGCTCAACCTCAGAAAGCATGAGATCACGACCTGAGCCCAAATCAAGAGTCGGACACTTAACTGACTGAACCACCCAGGTGCCCCTCTTTGTAGCTACTTTAAGATATGCAGGTATATTTTTGGAAAAAGTTACCCTGGAGCGGTAGAATTATGGGTGCTTTATTAATATTTTCCCTTTAGGGTTTTTTCTAAATTTCTTATTCCTATCTTTTTTAAACCAGTATAAGAAATGCTTATTTTGCCCTTCTATGAGCCTGTAACTGAGATATTATGTTTATTCTACATCCTTTATATAAAGGAACCATATAATAAATCCCTCACTTATTTTAGACTCAGAAGGACTGGTTTTGTCAAAGAAAATCCCATATTTTTATTAAGAAACAAACCAAAAAACAGACAAAAAGCCATAAGAATCACAGGACCTGGTATGCTTCCCTTAGATGCAGGAAATGGAGAGCTGCCTTTGTGTGCAACAAAAAGCAACATGTTCAAAAACCATACATAAGAAACCTTCCTTTTGGGTATCTTGTAGTAGTTCCATTCAGTTTTTAAAATCCGTTGTCCACTTCTATATTTTATTTCTAAACTGCCTCCAATCATTTAATAAAAAGAGTTCTAGAGAACAAAGACTACAAATAAAACAGGCATTCCTCATTAAGGATATTTTATGTTATTTCTCTCATTTTGCAGCAATAATTGTGTAATCAGAATTCAGTCTCCAAAATTTGGATGTCATCTACTTTGACTATTAACTGTGAGATAAGACAAGGTTTTGGCCACTACTAATAGTAAATTTCTAGGTCAAATGACCTAGATATGTCAAATTACAATTAAAGATATTCTAAGAGGAGCGCCTGGGTGGCTCAGTCGGTTGAGTGGCTGACTCTTGATTTCAGCTCAGGTCATGATCTCTCGGTTTCATGGGTTCGAGCCCAGCATTGGGCTCTGTGCACAGTACAGCGCAGAGCCTACTTGAGATTCTCTATCCCCCTCTCTCTGCCCCTCCCCTACTCACGCTCTGTCTCCCTCAAAATAAATAAACTTGAAAAAAAAAGATATTCAAAGAGAAAAATTAAAAGCAATGAGTTTCCTACATTTACCATGGACATGGTACCATTCCTATACGATAGGAACTGATTAAAAGTAGGAACTAAGATTTTATAATATGAAAAGTTGAGTCAAACTAAGTTGTGTTTTCATGCACATAAATTTGGAAATGTTAAAATTCAATCTTTTCACCAAATATTTTGAGCCAAACAGAAGCAGTAAAAAAAACTGCACCAGCCAGGAAGATGTGAAAGACACAAAGGTTTTATAAATGTGTGAAGTCCAGAAAGGCTTTTTTCCCCTTTAGGCAAATTTGGAATAGCTAAAGGAAACCAAAAAGATATTAAGAATACAAATAACAGGTTATATATGAGGGGAGGCATATTTTTTTAAATAAATATTCTCTATAAAACAAAGCATGCTTCAAACAAATACAAAATGTTTATTACACAAAAATGTAGTAACTGAACAAACGGCCAATTTGTTAAACTTAGAAAAGTACCAACTTATTTCCAAAAAAAAAAAAAAAAAAAAAAAAAAAAAAGGAAAACCTTTACATTTTTCTTACTTAAGCTGATTCATCTCCAAGTTATAAATGTTACAAAATTTTTGTTTAAAAAAAAATGTTCCCCTATGATTGTCCCAGTTTATTTTGCTATGCCATGACGAAAACAAAGAATCTTTGAAATGTTCCGAGTATTAAAATGAAGCAATGTTTGTAACATCAACTTATTTAGGGAAACTTTTACATCAGTAACAGGCCAGCATACCCATGAAATACCCTCTTAGTATAAACAGGAAATACAACGCCGCATGAAACTCAATACCTATCGGTTCACATACAACACAATTATCACTCTGACTGGGTTTAGGGCTATTGAAAGAACATGGTTAGTGACTCTCTCCTGGTATGACTGAGTATGTTGACATTCTCATCAACTGAGTATCAACTTCATTATCTCATATTCTTTTCTCAACTCCTTGTCTCCAGGTTGGGATGGCCCTAAAAAGAAGAAGGGCAATTATAAATACAAAGGAAATTAAAAAAAAAAAAAATCCTAACTAATTAAATACTAACTTAAAAAAAGTATAAGGATTTACTTGATCAACTTTTTGCTGTAAAATGTAGCATACATGCAGAAATTTCATAAAATATAAACATGTAGTTATTAAATTATTATAAAGGGGACAGCCACTCTCACTCCTTTTTTACCTGTGTGGAATCTGCAGAAGTGGCCCAGAGCCTGTGGGTCCTGTCTTTTTGGTCCTTTCCTCCCAACCTTTGGTAGGTCTGTAAAGCCTAGAGGGATCTCTACTAACGTTGTTTTCAACCTATAATCAGAAATAACATGAATGCCAGTTGATTTATATAAACTATTTATACAAACTAGTTTGGACTAGTGGGTGAGATCCCTAGTAACAGCAAGCAGTTTTAAGAAGCATCCTCAATATTAGCCAAACAGAAATAAAACTGTTAGTAACCTTTTCACCATAAACTTGTTTTTAAAATTTTATTTACTTATTTTTTTTAAAGTTTATTTATTTATTTGTGAGACAGAAACAGGATGGGGGGTGCAGAGTGAGAGAGAGAGACAGAGAGAGAGAAAGAGAGAGAAAGAGAATCATAAGCAGGCTCCGAGCTGTCAGCACAAGCCCGATGCGGGGCTTGAATTTATGAAACCATGAGATCATGACCCTGAGCCGAAATCAAGAGTCGGAAGCTTAACAAACCGAGCCACCCAGGCACCCCTTTTTCAGTAAACTTCTCATTGTGCTTCTAGAGCTAACACAAAATTTGGACTACATCAATCTATTAATAAACTGTTAATTTAGTTTATTTTTTTCTAATTCAATGATTTTATTCTGTTTCCATTGTTGTTCTAGTTTTTCTGTTTGTAACCTGAGGGAAATGTAAGGTAGCCAAGTGTGATAGTGGGATAGGCAGACAATAACTTTAGGACAAATAACCACCAGAAGTTCTTGATTTTACCCATGAGAGTCACCAACATCTGTGGTTCTGAGTCCTACCAGGGAGATTAAGCCATGCGCCTAGCTCACTTGGTCTAAAATAGAGGCATATACAGAAAATAAGAAAAACAGAATGAAGAGTAGGAAGAGAGAACTAATTCAGGGTAAAGAAAATAACATGCTTCTGGGGTGCCTGGGTGGCTCAGTCAGTTGAGCGTCCGACTTCAGCTCAGGTCATGATCTCATGGTTCATGAGTTCGAGCCCGGTGTCGGGCTCTGTGCTGACAGCTCAGAGCCTGGAGCCTGCTTTGGATTCTGTGCCCTCTCTCTCTGCTCCTCCCCTGCTCACACTTTGTCTCCCTCTCTCTAAAACATAAATAAAATTTTTTTTTTAAATTAAAAAAAAATAAAAGAAGGTGCTTATAATGTGAAATGGCAGAATTCAAACAACAGTCGCCTAAGTTGTGCTAAGCTGTGCTTTGTAACATGTAAATACATAAGTATGAAATTTAGAGGAAATGATACAGAAATGGAGCACTGAATAGAAAGAAAATGGATTTTAGGGTCACTGGGTGGCTCAGTCGGTTGAGCATCTGACTCTCGATTCGGCTCAGGTCAGAATGTTACAGTTCGAGGGATCGAGCCCCATGTCAGGCTCTGCACTGACAGCGCAGAACCTGCTTGGGATTCTCTCTCCCTCTGCCCCTCCCCCACTCACACTCTATCTCTTTTTCTCTCAAAATAAATAATTGTTTTTAAAGAAAATAGATTTTATGCTTGTATCCTTACCAATCAAGGAATCAGGACAGTAACAATAAAAATAAAGAAATCTCAGCAGGCCGTACCTTTTCTTTTAATTTTGCCAGTCTTCTTTGTTTTTCTGCCTTTTCCTCTTCCTTTGACTGTCTGTCTAGAATTTTCAGTTCAAGTTTATGTAAATCCTAAAAAATACATACCAACAAAAGAAGGATAACATTAAGAAAACAAAGTTGATCAGAATTTGTTTCAAAGCAGCATTGATGCTGTTCCCTCTGCCAGGAAGGATCCCCCCTTTCTTCTCTTTCAAGACTCCATTGCAGCATCACCTTCGGTCTGACACAGCTACGAATGCTTCCCTTGCTGCCTATCTAACGCCTCAAGTGCCCAGGCCACACCTCCAGCACCGCACTCTGCTCTCTCCTAATAAACCCCACGTATTGGAATTAACCCCCTTCCGCTGCAGCCTCCCAGTTGAACGTCTCCCTTTCCCACGAGACTATAATTGCTACAAATTAGGGAGCACAGCTTTCTCACTTGGCTTATGTGAATGCTGGGTACAGGCCTGGCACATGAGAAGCACTCAATATTCGCTGACCTCAATCTGGAAGTAACACCTCTACGTGCAGCATCAAAGATCCAGGGGGCCACCTGGGTGGCTCAGTCGGTTGATCGTCCGACTCTTGATTTCGGCTCAGGTCGTGATCCCACGGTTCATGGGATCGAGCCCTGTGTAGAGCTCTGTGCAGGGCATGGAGCCTGCTTAGGATTCTCTCTCCTCCTCTCTCTGCCACTCCCTTGCTCTCACGCATGTGTTCTCTCTCCCTCTCCCCCTCAAAATAAATAAATACACTTAAAAAAAAAAAAAAAAGAAACCGGATTCAGGAACCCTATTTACTCACTCTCTCTTGAAACCTGGAAATCTCCTCAGCAGCCATTTTCCTTTTTTCTGCCTTTTCTGTCTTTTCCCTAATCTCCTTTTCCAGTCTCAGAAATTCTTCCTGTTCCTTCTTCTGCTGGGTGTAACTTTCCAGTAGTAATTTTAGTTTAAACTGGCGCTGGTGCTCTTTCTGTCGCTTCTTCTCTTTCTCTTCCTCTTCTTCTTTCACCTGGGAGGCACGTCTCACTGACATTTCTATACTTTTCTGCTTTTTCCAAGCTTCGACTGCCAATTTCTGCTTCTTTCTTTGTTCCTCTTTTCGCTTTTGATTATCTTTTTTATTATGAAAGAGCATAGATATGTTCTCTGCCTTTTCCTTTAACTTAAAAATTTCCTCCTTCTTTTGCTGCTTTTTGGTTTTCCAGTTCTGAATAGACTAAGTGATTTAAAAAAGATAGAAAGAGAAAAACTTTTTTAATAACCAAGAGCACTCTTTAAAAAGATTTTTTTTAACACTTATTTATTTTTGAGAGAGCAGGAACAAAGAGAGAGAGAAAGAGAGAGAGAGAGAGAGAGAGAGAGAGAGGCAGATTCCGGAGCAGGCTCCAGGATTCGAGCTGTTAGCACAGAGCCTGATGTGGGTCTCAAGCTCACCAACTGCGAGATCATGACCTGAGCCGAAGCCGGATGCTTAACCGACTGAGCCACCCAGGCACCTCTAACCAAGAGCACTTTAAAATGCAACCTCAGGGAGCCTGGGTGGCTCAGTTGGTTAAGCGTCCAACTCTTGATCTGAACTCAGGTCATGATCTCACGGTTGTGAGATTGAGCCCCACATCGGGCTCTGTGCTGACACAGTGGAGCCTGCTTGGCATTCTCTCTCTCCCTCTCTCTCTGCCCCTTCCCTGCTCATGCTGGCATGCTCTCTCACTCAAAATAAATAAATAAACTTTAAAAAAAATGCAACGCCAAATCCATCTTTCTAGAAAGAATATTGATTGCAGAATGCCGTTTCCTTAGGTTTTAAAGCTTTTTTTTCCCCTGTGCAAATGCAATTTTCTACTTCTGTTTTATAAAAAATGAATGTATCTTTTGAACAGTGAATAGTGGTTTATCCTTTTGGCCTTCCTCCTCCTGTCTGAATCCCAAGGTTCACATGGACTGTACCTCATCAGGTATCCTTCTCTCCTTTACCTCCTTTGCTTGTGTGTTCATGGGGAACATCTGTTTCCTCCAATTATCTCGCTCTGTTTCCAAATCCTCTTTCTAGGCTTGGAATACTTTCTGAGTGACCTTTCTCTGGTCAAATATCAGAAGAGGAATTAAAAAAGGGCTGGTTGAGGGGCACCTGGTGGCTCAGTTGGTTGAACATCTGACTTCAGCTCAGGTCATGATCTCATGGTTCATGGGTTCGAACCCTGCATCAGGCTCTGCGCTGACACCTCAGAGCCTGGAGCCTGCTTTGGATTCTGTGTCTCCCTGTCTCTGTCTCTCACAAGTAATAAATTAATAAACTTTATAAAAAAATAAAAATAAAAATGGGCTGGTTGAGAGCATGAGGTCTGAAGCCAGGCTATTTGGGACCAAACCCTGGTTCTGCCATTTAGTAGGTGTGAACTTGGATGAGTCACTAAACTTCTCTGTCCTCGCGTTGCTCCTGTTGTAAATAGGGTTGTCATGAAGATGAAGTGAGTCAGTGCCTGGCACATAATGATTCAGAGGTGTGAAGAAAAAAAGTAAAATCGCTTCACTGCATTACATATGGGTACATAAATATTATTGAAAATTCTAGCGGCCTTCTGGCAGCCATAAAAGATACATCTACTGAATTTTTTGCCCTCAAGTCAGGAAACCATTTCTTCATCTTTTCTCATGGTGTATCACTCAGTCATTAAATAAATCCCTGTGGTATATGTACTATACGTGAGGCAAAGTGATCGGAGCCATGGACGATTAAAACAATAGCAAATGCCACTTTGTACATAGTTACTCAAAGTGCAGGCCCACAAACGTATCGGGAATTCATGCCAGAATGTAGATCAATGCATTGCTTTCTTCAACCAGAAAGTTTTCTTTGGAAGAAAAGGGAACTGAACCAAACAGTATACTTACTGAGTAGACGGTTCTAGTGCAATCGCTTTATCCTACTGGAAACCAGTTAACACTTTACAAACCCAGCCAGTCCCTGGATCAAGCACTGCTCTAGATGAGGTAGGTGCAAACACACCAGAACACAGAACGTGCCCTCACACATCATAAAAGAGGTATACACGAGGTGTCTGTGGATCCTGAGGGGGCCTCCTGTGTGTGAGTGGGCAAGCGGGAAGTAACACCTGATCTGGGCGGGTTTTGAGAGGCTGGCGGTGGAGGGGAAAACAAAGAAGGGAGGGTCTAGAAAGAGAGAATAGGACAAACAAGGGTACTCAGGCCAGAAGGTTCAGGGCACGTCTGAAAGTAAGTATCTTCATTGGGGCAAAACACGGGACATGTGAAGGGACGTGGGAGAAACAAATGGAAAACTTCCCACGTATCATCTTAAACTCAGTAGAGTTTAAACTACATTCCTGACGCTTTCCCCCAAGCTTCTCTCTTCTCCTCCACCATGTCCTACTTCAGTAAATGGCCCCTCAACTTGCATACTCCACCCGCCTCACTCCTACATTCAGGCTGTCACCAAACACCAGGATACAGAGCGGCTGGGAAGAAGAGCCAGCTAGAATCCAGGTGGTTTACCTTTATGACATGAAGCACTGTGTCTGCTCCCTTCCCTGGAGAGATGGCTCTCAAACGTTAGCTCCTTAACAGCACAGCCAAGTGGCCTTGTGACAACACAGACTGCTGGTCCCACACCCCGAGTTCAGATTAGGTCTGGGGTTGGGGCCCTATGAGTTCTAACAAGTCCCCAGGTAACGCTGACTTTGCTGGTCCATGGACCATTTTGTTGGTCCAGGGACCCCATGTTTTCAGTATCCTGGGAAAAAGGCCCAAATAATTTTTAATAGCTTGGTATTTTGAGGTTTTTAAAATGACTTGTTTCAGGGGCGCCTGGGTGGCTCAGTCAGTTAAGACTCTCCTGATCTCGGTTTAGGTCAGGACCTCAGTTTGTGAGATTGAGCCCTTCATTGGGCTCTGTGCTGACAGCACAGAGCCTGCTTGGGGATTCTCTCTCTCCCTCTTTGCTCCTCTCCCATGTTTGCACATGTGCTCTCTCTCTTAAAACAAATTTTTAAAAAAGACTTGTTTCAAAAAAATTTTCTTAAAGTCCCAAATATCAATTTTCCTACATTCAACTTATTTTGAAGGAAAAAAACACAACAATGAACCCCAGTTATTTTCCCTAAGGTTTTATTTTTAAAAGCTATTTTTTATGTTTATCTATTTTTGAGAGAGAGAGAAAGACAGGAAGAATGGGAGGAGCAGAGAAAGGGGGACAGAGGATCTGAAGAGAGCTCCATGCTGACAGCAGAGAGCTCAATGCAGGGCTCGAACTCATAAACCGTGAGATCATGATCTGAGCCGAAGTCAGATGCTGAACCGAATGAGCCACCCAACCCCCTTTTAAGATTTTAAATTAAAAGCATGTAGGGGCACCTGGGTGGCTAAGTCCATTAAGTGCATCTGACTTAGGCTCAGGTCAGGATCTCCCAGTTCCTGGGTTTGACCCCAAAGGCCCCACGTCGGGCTCTGTGCTGACAGCTGGGAGCCTGGAACCTGCTTCAGATTCTGTGTTTCCCTCTCTCTCTCTGCCCCTCCCCTGCTCTCACTCTCTCTCTCTCTTTCTCTCAAGAACAAACATTAAAAAAAACAACAACTTTAAACATGGAATCAACATTTCTTTAATGTTCCTTAGGTATGTCATCTGTTGAACAGTCATACCTTTGCTGTCCAACCAACCTAGATGAAGTTTATTAATAACTGAAGTCCACAAAAAAGTGACTCAGACCTCGACCATCAACCAAGGGCAATTTTTGCCCTCCAGAGGGCATTTGGCAATGTCTGGAGACATTTTTGATGATCACAACTAAGGGAGTGTTAATGGCACCTTGAGGGTGGAGGCCACGGATTCTGCCAACCATCTACAACGCACAGGACAACAAAGAATTCTCCAGCCCAAATAGTAACAGTGCCAAGATTGAGAAGTCCTGATTTAAACCAAAGCCAAAATAATATTATTGTGAAAATGCAACTTGTCAGGTATTTGCTACCATTAAGAGTTACCCTTTCCTCTGGGTAGCCAAAATTTGAGTCTTTTAAAATAAGCAATGAGGGGGCGCCTGGGTGGCTCGTCCAACTCTTGATTTCAGCTCAGGTCATGATTTCATGGTTTACGAGATTGAGCCCCACGTTGGGCCCTGCACTGAGCGTGGAAGGCAGCTTAGGATTCTCTCTCTCTCTTTCCCTCTCTCTGTCCCTCTCCCCTGCTCACATTCTCTATCTAAAACAATAAAATAAAATAAAGTAAAATAAAATAAAATAAATAAAATAAAATAAAATAAAGTAAAGTAAAATAAAATAAAATAAAATAGGCAATGAGGCTTAAGCTCCAAAACTCAAAGAAACTTTTAAGAATCAAAGACACTTTTTTTTCCTACTGCCTCTTTATTTTCTATTGACAACAATCTGGCCTTGGTGGTAAGATGACTTCTACCAAAAGCCTAAAACAGCTCTGGATTTCCCACATTTCAGGTGCACACAGAGGGTTCTGCCCACAGTCCGAAGTTTTCTGGACCGCTGTTTTATTTCTTGGGGTAGAAGTGTCTGGCCTTGAGGAAATACAACTGTACTTCACTGGCTGGGTAAAATGTTTACCTTCTCGCAGCCTGTTTCTCTTTGAAAAGAGTGGGGGGAGGGGACTCTAAACACACTTCCTGGAAAGGCTGTAACATTAACAACTAGACAGTGTTAAAGAGTTTACATAGCACAGTGCCTAGAAGACAGAAACATACAACAGATGACAGCTGTTGTAATGATTCTTACCTCTTTTTTTCTTTCTTCCAGGGCCAGAAAGGTTTGATACCATTTCTCATGCTGCTGAACTTCATCCTGTGTTCTTGCAGGAAGGTTTTCGAGAACCTCTCCCATAAACGCTGGTTTCCCTTTATGTTTGTTTCTCACCTTTACAAAGTTCTGGTGGTCATAGTCGTCCCAGCCCCCCTGTCGCCCTCCTGTCTGCTGAAGGAAGTTTTCAAAATCTACCACTTCTTCCGGAAGGGTGCTTGGCGTCATTTTGTCTACAGGAACCTTGCCTGATGCTGCTCTGCAAGCACGTTCTGCTCCTGAATGACCCAAAGCCCAGGTGTCGATTTTTCTTGATATGGCACTCAGCTCATTATTGGTTGTTTTCTCTTCTTTAATAAGCTCTTCATACCTACAATTTTAAAGGTAAATTGTCAATAATAAGATACAAACCAATCCATATGAACCTTTCCTTTTCTGCCCTCAAATTTCATTATTCCCGACTCTTTCCATGTCATCGTCTCCACTTAGAATTATTAACATTATAAGCCTCAAAAGAGTTTCCTCAGAGTAAAAAAAAAAAAGAAAAAAAAAAAAAACATCGTTCAAATTCTTATTTGGGACATTATCTTGTCCGAATATAAATGAAAATTCAGTTTAAACATAAAAAGCAGTCTGAAACCTAAAACAAAAGAAGAGAGGTATTATACTGCTTTTGTGTAAGACCAATATGAAATACAGAACAATAAAATGATTTGTGAACAACCTATTGAGAAGCAGTGAAACATAAACGTCAATAATTTTATATTAAAATGAGTTTGAAACATACATCAATCTCTGCTCTTCTTTGAAAGTATTAATTGCATTTTCAATTTCTTCCATCATTTCTCTGAGCTTTTCAACAACTGTAA
This sequence comes from Panthera pardus, assembly GCF_024362965.1. Taxonomy (NCBI): domain Eukaryota; kingdom Metazoa; phylum Chordata; class Mammalia; order Carnivora; family Felidae; genus Panthera; species Panthera pardus. The sequence goes on along the minus strand of NW_026526765.1, from coordinate 144,909,812 downwards.
AAAAACAAAAAAATATGAAAAAACTGTTATGTCATATCTTTAAAAAAAATTTTTTTAATGTTTATTTATTTTGAAGGAGACAGAGACAGAGCTCAAGCAGGGGAGGAGCAGAAAGACAGGGAGACACAGAATCCGAAGCAGGCTCCAGGCTGTCAGCACAGAGCCTGAGCAGGGCTCAAACCCACAAGCCGTGAGAACATGACCTGAGCCAAAGTCAGACGCTTAACCGACTGAGCCACCCAGGCACTCCTATTATGTCATATTTTAATATGACTAAGAATTAAATGTTGGGAGAAAAGGGAATGTCACACCTTAACTTAAAAATGCTTTGTAACCTAAAGGATAAGACAATTGCGCTTTTATGAAGCTAATGTTTATGACTGCAATTTTTTTTCCGACTATAAATTTATTCCTATACACACATATTATTAAACCTTAATATCATTATTTTTCCCATAGAAATGTTTTACACTACACATGCTGTCTTGTGACAACCGGTTTTTATTTAACAAAATGTGCTTAAACACATGTGGCTAACTTTCCATATCAGTATATATGTATGTCCCCCTCATTCTTTTCATGGCTACATAGTCTTTCATTGTCTACATCTACCCTAATTCATTTAATTAATTCTCCAAGCGATGAACCTTTCGATAGATGCAATGCCATGCTAAATATTTTTGTGTACTGATTCTGCATGCTCGGATGTTTTCAGATGATAACAGAGAAATCTGAAATGCCAAATAAAACAGCATACACACCTCATGGTGTGGAGGACGCTGGCGCACTGTCCTCCTGGGAGGCTCTACCGACTTACTGTTCCTGAGTGCCCCCTCCTGCGCACCTTGAACCATTTCCAAAACGGGAGGCCAAACCGATCGTGACTGATTTCAGTGAAATTGTTGTGATTATTAATGAGCCTGAGCAGTATTTTCACATGTGTTTTGTATTTCTCTTGTTATAAACGAGCACTTGATAATCTTTACCCCCTACTCTATTAGGTTATTTACCTTTGTTGCTCCAATTTGTGGGCACTCTTTTTTTTTTTCTTTGAAAGAGAGAGAGAGCTCAAGGAGGGGAGAGGGGCAGAGGGAGAAGGAGAGAGAACCTTCAGTAGTCTCCATGCTCAACGTGGAGCCAGACACGAGGCTCGATATCACAACTGTGAGATCATGACCTGAGCCAAAATCAAGAGTTGGATACTTAACCAACTGAGCCACCAAGGTGCCCCTGTTGGCACTCTTTATATGTTACAGATATTAGTTTTTTTATAAGTTACATATGTATTGCTGATACTTTCCTAATTTGTTTTTCAACTTTATGGTTTGGGGCTTTTTTGTAAAGTAGTCAGGTATGTCCACTCTTGTCTTTATGGCTTCTCATTGTCATTCTTATAAACTAGAATACAATGATAAAAATATTAACTCATATTCTCCTCTAGGATTTTTATGGCTTCATGTATGAATTTAATAAATAATAATTAGGATAGTCACAGTTACTTTTTTTTTTATTAGTGCTTCCTATATTATAAACACTGAACAAATGTTTTACATGCACTGTCTCTCTATCTCCCAAAGACTCCTGAGTCAGGTCCTATGGCTATCTCTGCTTTACAGCTAAGGAAATAAAAGCTCAGAGAGATCAAGCAATCTGCCCAAAATCACATAATGAATAAGGGATTTGATCCTTCAGGAATGAATGTCAGTATATGCAGGGAGGTAAAGACGCTGTTTCATTTTTTCCAAATGGCTGACATTTGCCCCAATACTACTTAACCTCTTCCTTATGTATTCTAAATGCAATTATTTGAAAGGTAATTATTTCAAAAAGTAAATGATGGGAAAAGCACTGGGTTTAGGAATCAGGAAATTAGTCTTTTTCCTCTTTGTCAGCTGAATCTGAACTCCTCCAAACCAAAATTTTTATCCTGTAGGTGACAACATTACCTGTTCTATCTGCTTCATAATTTTTAAGGATAGGATAGCATTTTTATTTTTTATTTATTTATTTATTTTTAATTTATTTTTTTTTTTTTTGCATTTATTTATTCTTGAGACAGAGAGAGACAGAGCATGAACGGGGGAGGGTCAGAGACAGGGAGACACAGAATCTGAAACAGGCTCCAGGCTCTGAGCTGTCAGCACAGAGCCCGACGCGGGGCTCGAACTCACGGACCACGAGATCATGACCTGAGCCAAAGTCGGCCGCTTAACCGACTGAGCCACCTAGGCGCCCCTATGATAGCATTTTTAAAATGTTTATTTACTTATTTTGAGACACACAGACAGAAACCAGGAGGGGGAAGAGAGAGAGGGAGAGAGAATTTCAAGTAGGCTCCATACTGTCAGCGCAGAGCCCGATGCGGGGTTTGATCCCGCAAGTATGGGATCATGACCTGAGGTGAAATCAAGAGTCCAGTGCTTAACCAAGTGAGCCACCCAGGTGCCCCAGGGTGTGATAGCATTTTAAAGCAATTACATCAGCACCAGATATTAGAAGTAATTACCTAATATATCTTTATTAATCACTAACCAATAAAGTAGGGCCGAGTTCCATTAAGGCCAAACAGAAAACCTGCTTATTAGGAAAATACAAACAATTCTAACAAGCAACAGGCAACACTAATACAAAAGACAGAACATAAAATCTAAATTTACTTACAGTCAGGTGTAGGCTTCACATCTTTTAACTGATGCTGAAGTTTCTTTACATTGTTATGTATTTTGGCCAATTGTTGCTGGATTTTTGCTCCTATAAGGAAGAAGTATGTACTTTACCGACAGAGGTGGTTGTAAGACTGATCACCATCACTTAGTAAAAGACAGCCAAGTGCAATTACATAATGGACAAAAGAAGGTTATTTGTGTCAAAACAGCCTGAACATTTTAAGTACTCTAAACAAATAAATAAACAAACAAATCAATAAAGCATCTCCCAATTTCCTCCAGTATTTAAAAGCACCATGGGTTAAATCTTACCATAAAAGGAAATGTTCCTTCTCTCTCTTTTTTTAACTCTTTGGGGATTGAGTGATTGGACACTGCTCTGAACACATGAACACAGCGAACAGTAGCTTAGATGTGGTCGTGTTTTGTTTTTAAAAAGTTTTTTCTTTCTTTTTGAATTTGTTATAATTTATGGAAATAGAATTTGATCTCAACTCTATCGTTGGCATATTAAAACTGCCTAACCAGTATTAATTCTACGAACACTGACAAACTTCCTAATGGGAATTAATTTTATCTAATCACATCCTCCAAGACAGGGGCTGATAATACATGTGATGTAACACCAGCCATGACCTTGAGGAGGTGCCCAGCAGCCATGGAGTGGTATTTACGCTACCGTTTGCCCACCTCAACCACGGGACTAGCCTGGAGTCACTCACTAGGCCCACAAAAAAAGCCTGGAAAGCAGATGAAGGTCTCACAGACATTTTTAGATGTTCTGTAGCAGCAGCAGAAAGACTGGATTCATCTTTTGTATTTTCGCTCTGAAGTAATAACCTTACTTTAATGTTTATTTAAATTATTAGGCTAATATATATTCACAGACATATGTTCATATAATTAATATTATTATTTATTGTCTATCATCTTTGGGTATTTTATGTGCTTCCCCTTTACTTTCTTGCAACTTTCCCACAAATGAGCATGAACCATCAAACAGCTCTGTCCAAAAGTCCTCAGAACCAATTAGGTTTTATGTATTTATTTACTTATACTTTATTTATTTTGAGAGAAAGCACAAGTTGGGGAGGGGCAGAGAGAGAGGCAGAGAGAGAATCACAAGCAGGCTCTACTCAGTCAGCACAGAGCCCAACGTGGGGCTTGAACTCACAAACCGTGAGACATGACCTGAGCTGAAAGTGGCTGCTTAACCGACTGAACCATCCAGGTGCCCCCCAATTAGTTTTTTAAAAGTTTACCCATAGGCCCAGAGCCAGTGCTAACATTCAAAACAAACCATGTGTATATGTGACTTTGGTTTCTTCTACTTTTTACTAAAATCTAAGAGTTCCATAAAATCAGAAACTTATCCAGTGTATTTAATAGGGTCTCATTCATTCACGGTTGCAGCTCTAGGTCGGGTAACTTTTCCATCAAAGTGTAGGTACTAGGAAAGCGTTCCGTTGTTTTGTTTTTGCCATAGTCAGATCAACTACAATGACACTGCCACAGGGCAAATGATCTTTTAATTATTCACTATGGAATTGACATTATGTATGGGCAAACCATTAATTACAATAGTACATAAATGCAGGCCAAAATTGTAGTGTGATATTTCAGGCAAGGAAAAGGTATTTACTACTTCTAAGTTGTAATATTGGAAGAAGAAACTTCTACATGCTTATACTGAAGTAATGCATTCCTTCCTCTCTTAGATAAGCCCAAAGTGCAACTAAAGAAGGGAAAAATGGTATAACAATGGGAAATGAAAAGATACAAATAAAGTTGCCTTAAAAATCGGAATGTACATAGGGGTGCCTGGGTGGCTTAGTCAGTTAAGCGTCTGACTCTTGATATCAGGTCAGATCTTAATCTCAGGGCTGTGAGTTCAAGCCCCACACTGGGCTCCACGTGTGAAACCTACCCAAAAAAAAAAAAAAAAAAGGAAACACACAGTATGGAGACACTCTAGTAATGGTATGATTAAGAGACAGAAATATCAGGGGCGCCTGGGTGGCTCAGTCAGTTGAGCGTCCGACTTCAGCTCAAGTCATGATCTCCCAGTTCGTGAGTTTGAGCCCCCGCATCAGGCTCTGTGCTGACAGCTCAGAGCCTGGAGCCTGCTCCAGATTCTGTGTCTCCCTCTCTCTCTGCCCCTAACCCACTCGCATTCTGTCTCTGTCTCTCTCAAAAATAAATAACCATTAAAAAAAATTGAAAAAAAAAAGACACAAAAATATCAGTCTCTCAGTCTATAAAAGAACTGAGAGAGAAAGTAAGAAATATTAAATTAAGGATGCTTTGATTTCTCCATGAATCAAAGAGGAGAACTGAACATTTGGTAATTATCTTAGGTCCTGCCGTCATTCTGACAGAGGAGGAAGAATGATTTTTGCTACTACCTGATAGAAGATGACTTTTTACAACACTGCAATCTTATATTCTGCAAGAAAAAATTTATTAATAATTTCTTTTAATTGACTGTAAAGGAATACCATAAGCAGTCTACTCTTCATATAAGTGTTAATATTTTATAAAGCTTAGTTGATAACCATTTTTTCCTTTATGCAATGCTAAGCATTTTTTTATTACAACATAAGGATTTTGCAATATATAAAGTCTACAACAAAAGATATTTTTGTAGAATTCCTTTTTTTTTTAATGTTTTATTTATTTTTGGGAGAGACAGACAGAGTGAGAGCAGGGGAGGGGCAGAGAAGGAGGGAAACACAGAATGCGAAGCAGGCTCTAGGCTCTGAGCTGTCAGCACAGAGCCCGACGTGGGGCTCAAACTCACAAACCATGAGATCATGACCTGAGCCGAAGTCGGACACTTAACCAACTGAAGCACCCAGGCGCCCCTGTAAAATCCTTTTTTAAGGGGGATACTTAGTACACAGTTAACAATGATTAATATTCATAACAAACAGCAGAATATATTTACTGTGCACTTTCTCATATATTGTCTTATTGGACGCACAGGCAGCTCCCTGAGGCCGAAATGGTAGGTTTTCTGCCACAGACAAGTAAACTCAGGTTTAAGCAGCTGTGTAACTTGCCCACTGCACACCGCTGCTAGGAACAGCTTCTGCAGCTGCTGCTGTTTACTTCTCAGTTGACAGTATCGGAGCGATGAGCAAAGATCAGAGCCGAGGAAAACCATTTCCCTTCATTTAAGATATTTTAATGGCGTTTAACTGGTTTGGCCACCCAAAACCAAAACCCTCTTTTTCCTATTACATAGAAAGAAACGCACACAGAAAACAATCTAGTTCGAATGACCAAATAGTGACCTGAGAAAATAAATACACATCCCTAAAAGACAGACATTACCAACTAGAAAGTACTTTCATAGAGAATGTAACACAGTCAATGCACAAAGGCAAAGTAAAACAACTACAGCTTGATGTTACTCAACAGGTTGTAGTTCATCATGAGCTTAACTTACTTTCTGTTTTCCTGCTGTTGATCAGTTTATTTTCCAATTCTTCCAGCATATTCTGCTCGCTTCTGAAGTCACATTTTTGGTTGTAGAAATGACTGCGTTTATCTTTTTCTATGTTAATAACTCTTTAAGAAAAGAAACAAATGGCATAAATATGATTGAAATATCTTTTAAATTGTTTAAAATATGAAGACACTCATTATAATCAGTACTCACAGACAGATTAATTCGTCTACAGAGTCAAAATATGATTACTAGAATTAATAAGGCTAAGGAGTCAAAATAGTAGTTAGAAAAGAGTCAAGTTCAATCATAATCATAAGTAATCTGAATTGTTATTTAAATTATAAAATGTGAGTTTAAGAAAAGGCAGTCATGGACTTGTTTTAAAGATACAATAGCAGGGCATCGCTTTTCGGCCTTTTGGCTAAGATCAAGTATAAAAACGCAGTAGCAGGGCACCTGGGTGGCTCAGTCGGTTGAGCGTCCCACTGTGGCTCAGGTCATGATCTCACGGTTCGTGAGCTCGAGCCAAATGTTGGGCTCTGTGCTGACAGATCTGAGCCTGGAGCCTGCCTCAGATTCTGTGTCCCTCTTTCTCTCTCTTTCCCTCCCCCACTCGCTCTCTTAAAAATGAATAAACATTTTAAAAAATAAGTAAATAAATTAAATAAATAAATAAATAAAAATATAATAGCTATTTGGCTCTTGATTCCAACTCAATCTCACTGTAACCTGAAAATGACCACCATTGCTGATGGCTGCTTTCAATAGGGAGATACAGTTAGCTTTTGTAAACTGAATCAATACCTTTAACCTCACCTGAGGTGAACCTCCTTATCACTAAAATGTGAATCATGACAGCTCTCTACTACCTAAATAGGGCTGTGATTATATTACACGAGGGCAGGCAGTAGAAATATAACATGGAAATGGAAGACATTAATATAATTAATAAAAATAAAATTTCAGGAGGCAAACCATCTACATAGATAGGAATTTTAGTATATTTAGGGATATTGTCTACATTGACTTCAAAGGTTCTTCTGTGTCATCTTTGGTCCTTGGATTTAGCCCATCTACCAGTAAGTAAGCAATTCTAGTATTAGTTTGAACCCCGGAGTGAGACAAAACAAATACTAGCAAGAAGATTTTCTGGTTAGACAGACATTTATTTTCTCAACACCTGTTTTCTTTCTCCCAGAAATTAACACAAGCTCTTCTTCAGTAATCCTGTATCGAATGAATGGTGGAAGGTCTCCAGCCATTGACTTAATTTCATACAATGTGAGGGGCAACTATTTAAGGGAGAGCTTCCCAAGATTCTCCATTTTGCCATCCATTAAAAAAAAGTTAAATATTTATAAGGTGCAGTGGGGTAAACAGATGAGACTGCCCTGGGCCCTACCCAGCTGCCCCCACGGCTAAGAAGATCACACCGTAGTATGTGGGTATGGGAGAGGAAGTAACAGGTAGAAGAGAGATGTCAGATGGATCTCGGTCTACACATGAACTCTAAAGGACTGACGGTGGTTACTGGAGTCTTGTGCTGAGAAGCCCACCTCGGCTCTGGTTGCAGGTGGGGGAAATTATACCATCATCTAGAAATGTCTGCATGGACACAGGATACGCTATGATAGCAAGTTATGTTTTGCCATTCCTGGATTAGAAATATTCACCTACAAAGACATTCAAAATGTACTAATGGAGACAAACAGCTAGACACATGAAAAGATGCTCAACCTCACTCACAGTAGGAGAAACACAAACTTAAACTATAACACGGTAACAGCGTACACTTATCAGATTGGCAAAAAATCATGGGTGTAAGTAGTATACTCTGTTGCTAAAACTGTGGGGAAATAGGTCCTCTCACACATTATTGGTGGAATTGCAAATTGCTATGGAGGGCAATTTAGCAGTATTTATTACATCTGCAAACCCATGTGGCTTTGACTCAGCATTTCTACCTCTAGGAGTTTTTCCTAAAGATACATTCACTCATATGCAAAACAGCGTGGACCCATGCAGCTACGGTGAATGGTTATGATGAAGGAAGACTGAATATAACCTAAATGTCCACTGCTATGGGGCAAGTTAAATCAATTATGGTGGGGGGGGGGGGGGGCGGACCTTGTGCCCAGGAATACCACGAAGCAGTACTGTGTTCTGTATGCTGATAGGGAAAGAACTCCAAGATCCACTCTTCTTCCATCAAAGGTTTTTACAGCCAAATGTTAGACATGTCCCAAAGTAGAGAGGCTGGAATGTCTCCCTTCGCATTCCCTCACATCACTCTGATTGGACGATGTTACCTTTCTTGGTTCACCTGGCTCTTTTTCCTTGTAATCTCTCTCTCTCTCCCTCCCCGCTCCTCTCTCTTTTTTTTTACTTAAGCCTTCTGAAGTAAATCCACTACATTATGTAATCTCACCCCAGCATACTTCAGTGTGTCTCTCGGGAGATTATGAATATTAGACTTAACTATAACACCATTTTATCATGTCTGATAAAAATCAACAATTCCTAGGTATCTTAGATGCAGTCTTAAAAAAAAAAAAAGCAAAACAAGATGCAGACTAGTGTGTGCATCATGCTACCATTTACATAAAAAAGGAAACATCTGAATATGTATTTTTATTTCCTTCTAGCATATAAAACTTCTGTGGAAGGATACACAAGAAACTAAAACTAGTGGCTGTCTGAAGGAAGAAGTAGGTGGCTGGGGTCCAGGGTGAAACAGAGACTTTCCACTGTGTACCCTTTGATATACGTTCATTTGTGAACCATGTGAATGCATTACCTGTGCCAAAAACAGAACAGATTTGTATTATGATAAACTGTCTTTGGTTTTTTTGTATTCAGTGAAAATTGTTGGCTAGAGATAGACACTCTACCAATGGATTTTCCTAATACCCTTTCCGTGACTTTTTCCAAAACCTTACAACAAAATGAAGAAAGCCGAAGTGGAGCTGTAAAACCAACACATACTCATAAACGAGGTATCTACACTGGCATTTATCTACACTGGTTTGCTATAGATAGGGCCCTTAACCACTTGATGGTTTATCCTGTATCTAGAGGGAAACATAAGCCAGACTCCTATCCTAGAGTCCGGTTGTATCTAAATCCATGCATTTTAGGGGTACCTGGGTGGTTCAGTCGGTTAAGCATCCAACTCTTGGTTTCAGCTCAGGTCATGATCTTATGGTTCGTGAGATCGAACCCGCATCGGGCTCTGCACTGTCAGCTTGGAGCCTGCTTGGGATCCCCACCCCCTTCTCAAAATAAAGTAAAAAAATAAAATAAAATAAAGTCATGCATTTTAGAAATAAAATAAAAAATAAAATGAAATTGTATTTTCTCAAATTCTGAGTATTAAAAATAGAAGTACTACATAAACGCAGGGTGAATTCAAACTTCCAAAGCTACATATGGTATAACGTTTCAAAATTCAAACAGTATACTTTTTTGTTGGCAGAATTTCTAAACAGAGAACTGCCACTAATTTTGGTCCAAAGACCATTCTGTACAACAGGCTCTATATCTCCTGATTCCTTACCAAATAGACACTATACAAATTCAAAGCAGGGTTTATATAAAGCTCTCAACTGCAGGGTAGGGCCGGGCATTATGAGTTCTAATTCTTTTGATCATTCTTCGCAATATTTATCATATCATGGAGCTGCTGACAATGTTGACCATTCAATATATGTCACTGGCCATTTAAAGAAATACTACACATACACTAAAAATTAAAATAAATGGCAACTTGTCAAGGACCCTACTCATGATGTGCAGGACGGATCTGAAAGGGGAGACTGAGGGAGGGAGACCAATTAAAAGGCCATTTCCAGAAAAGTAACTCCAGGGTATAGACTCTTCATTAAAATTATTGACTCCCTACAAGTTATTTAACAAGTGCTTACATTAGTAAATGAAAATGCATTGATGTATGCAATCTAAAATTTTTGTTAATGTTTATTTTTGAGAGAGAGAGAGAGAGAGTGTGTGAGCAGGCAAGGGGTAGAGAGAGGTGGAGACACAGAATCTGAAGCAGGCTCCAGGCTCCAAGCTGTCAGCACAGAGCCTGACACGGGGCTCGAACTCATGAACTGCGAGATCATGACCTGAGCAGAAGTCAGATGCTTAACCGACTGAGCCACCCAGGTGCCCCCGATATGTGCAATCTAAAGAAATAAATGTTTTGTTTCCCTTGAAATACACATATTCAAAATAGTAGATGAAATTGAAATAGCTCTACTTAAACTTTATATTAAACAGTCTGTAACAATTTGTGTACTTCATACCTCCTGCCTTTTTCTTGTTCATCTTTGAAAAAGCTGGTGCCTCGAATTTTGTAATTTAATGTGGGACGGGATTGGGTGGAGTAGAATTAACTTTAGACTGTCCACAATAAAATGGCTTGTTATGTTAACTGAAGATAACATTCTTATACTTACTGATTTTTTAGTTTTTCTGCTGTGCGTATAAACTCCGCTTTTTTTGTCCGATTAACTTTCTGCTTCCAGTTTTGAAGCTGAAAAGGACGAATCCCACCTGAAGTACCAAGACAGCTATCGTTCTACGTGGAGAACAAAACCAAATTTAGGGTAAGAGGTGAAGGCAGAGTTTCTTTCAGAGACATAACGTCAATAATGAAGTTTCTCTCAGGGGATAACTTGGGGGCTGATCTTATTTAATTTTCAGAAATATATTTTGTGGAAGAAGGAATATCTTACCTTAAAATGCTGAATTACTGAGTAGGAAATGTTAAGTCTCCAGGGATTCCTACAGAAAGATCTAATTCTTCCATTCAGCCATTTAGCAATATATATTGAACACTTAACGATGTGACCTGTGGTGCACGAGACACCAGGGAAACAATGATGACCCACATGAATATGGCCCCAGACTTAAAGTCTAGTGAGGGAAACAAATTTAAAAAGAAAAGAGTAAACAAGCAATAAAAAAAAAAAAAAAAAAATCACCAATTGCAATAAGTGCTACTAAGGAAATAAAAAGTACTGAGATAGAGATAATGGGTCAAAAGGTTGTTTTTTCAGTTAGAATTAGAATGGCCACAGAAGTTCTATTTGGGGGGATGACATTGAAGACTGGAACCAGCCAGTAGCGAAAGAGGTCCCAGGGCGAGGCCCAGAATGTGAAAAAGCCCCAGGGCAAGAAAAGACCTCGGCTGGTTTCAGCAGAGAAAGGGCAACCTGATATCAGAAAAGATGGAGAGCTTGGTACAAGATGAAGGTAGACGGGCAGGTATATCACATTGGCATTTTAAGTGACTTGGTGGGGGTGGGGGGTGGATTCTGGAGTTTACTGGAGGGTTTTGAGCAGAATACCATGATACATTTAATTTTTTAAGAAACTCTTTCTGGCCATTTTTGGAGAATAAACTGGTGGGAGGTGGGGGTGGAGGTAAAGCAAGACTGGAAGCAGAAGAATCGAGGTGGTAGCTGGTGCAGCAATACAGATGAGGAACCGCGGTGTCTAGGACCACTGGGGTGGCGGATATAAAAGGAAGAAAACTAAATACATTTTGGGTCTATAAACAAGATGAATTGCTGACAGATTGATGTAGGAGATGAGAGAGAAAGGAAACAAGCCTTTACATTTCTAGCAGCAGACAAAACAAAAGTAAAGAATTTAGGAAATATTTTTTTCGTGGAGATATAGTTCAAATTACCATACAGTGTACCGATCTAAAGTGTACAATTCAGGGTTTTTAGTATGTTCACAAATGTGTGCAAACATCACTACTATCTAAGTGCAGAAAATTTCCATCATACCAAAAAGAAACCCCATACCCGTTAGGAGTCACTGGCCACCTGTCTTCCACAAGCCCCTGGCCACCATTCAATCTATTTTTGACTCCATGGATTTGTCTGTTCTGGACAATTAATATAAATGGGATCATACAATGTGCAACCTCTTGTGTCTGGCTTCTTTCACAAAGCATCTTTTCAATATTTACCCACACTGTACCATATATCTATACTGTATTCCTTTTTATGGCTGAATAATATTCTATTATATGGATCTACCATATTTTGTTTATCTACTCATCAGTTGATGGGTAACGGGCTACTTCCACTATTTGGCCAACATGAATAATGCTACTATGAACATTTGTATACAAGTTTTAGTATGAATATGTTTTCTACCTCTCCTGGGCATACACCTTGCAAGGGAATTTTTGGATCATATGGTAACTCTACGTTTTACTTTCTCATTTTAAAAATTGGATTGTCTTTTCATTGTTGAGTTGGAAACATTCTTTATATATTCTGGATATATCCTTATCAGACAAAAGACTTGCACATTTTCCCCCCATTTTCTTGATAACATCCTTCAAAGCACAAATGCTGTCAGTTTTGATAATGTATTTGCTTGTGTATTCAATATCATATAGAAGAAACAAAGGTCATGAAGACTCACACCTACACCTTTTTAAAGAGTTGTATAGTTTTATCTCTTAACATTTCAGTCTCCATCTATTTTGAGTTAATTTTTGCATATGGTGTATGTGGATATCCAGTTGTCCCAACACCACTTGCTGAAAAACACCTTCTTTCCTTATTGAATTATCTTGACACCCTTGTTGAAAATAGAGTTTACCTCTTAACTCTTTTTGATCTGTATGTCTTCTCTTTAATGCCAGTACCATTACATTCAGTTGATTACTGAAGCTTCATAATAAGTTTTGAAATCAAAAGTAGGGAGTCCTCCAAATTTGTTCTTCAAGACTGTCTTGGCTATTTTGCATCCCTTGCATTTCCCATATGAATTTTAGGATCAGTTTATCAACTTATGCATAAAAAGCAACAGAGATTTTCATAGGAATTGCACTGACTGTGTAAATCAATCTGGGGAGTATTGCCATTTTAACAATATTGAGTCTTCATATTCATGAACCTGAAATGGCCAATGATGTAGGTCTTCCTTACTTTCTTTCAACGATGTTTTTCAGTTTTCAGAGTATAAGTTTTGCACTTCTTTTGTTAAATTCATTCCTATGTATTTTCTTCTTGTGATACTACTGTAAATGGAATTATTTTCTTACTTGCATTTTTGAACTGTCCATTGCTAGCATATAGAATTACAACTGATTTTTGTTGACTGCTTTTTAATCCTTCAATCTTGCTGAATTTGTTTATTTGCTCTAGTAGTCTTTACATGAATTCTTTAAAAATTTTTATATACAAAATCATGTCACCTGCAAATACGAATAGTTTCACATCTTCCTTTCCAGTTTGTTTTTCTTGCCTAATTGCCCTTGCTAGAATCTCCAGTGAATTAGTGGTGAGAATGTACATTCTTGTCTTGTTCCTGATCTTATGGGGGAAGCTTTTAATCCTTTGTCATTAAGTATTATGTGAGCTGTGGGCATTTTATAGATGCCTTACCAGATTGAGGAGTTCCCTTTTATTGCTAGTTTGTTGAATATTTTTTATCATGAAAAAGTGTCAGATCTTGTCAATTGCTCTTTCTAAATCTACTGAAATGATCATGTGGTTTGTTCTTTATTCTATTACTATACTCTATCACACTGATTGATTTTCATATGTTGAACCAACCTTGCATGTCTGGAACAAATCTCATTTGACCATGGTGTATAATCCTTTTCGTATGTTGTTAGATTTAGGTCGATAATATTTTGTTGGGGAATTCACATCTGTATTAAGAAATACTAGTCTGTTATTTTCTTTCTTGTAATGTCTTTGCCTGATTGTGTATCAGGGTAATCATAATGGTCCCACACAATGAGTTGAAAAATGCTCTCTCCTGTATTTTCTGAAAAAAGTTTGTTACAAACAAAAAAATGTTTATATTGACTTCTATATTTACCTCTCCACTTACTTCACCAGTACTCTTTATTCATAATCTTCCTCAAGTAGATTTGAATTTCTATGTAGTCTTTTTATTTCAGTCTGAAAGACTTCCTTTAATATTTCTTGTAAGGCATATATGCTGGAAATGAAGTCTGTTAGTTTGTTTATCTGGGAATGTCTCAATTTCTCCATTTTAGAGAATACTTTTGGTGGACATAGAATTCTTGACTGATAGTCCTTTTCTTTCAGCACTTTGCATCATGCTACTGCCTTCTGGAATCCAAGGTTTCTGATGAGAAGTCAGCTGTTAATCTCATTGAAGATTCCTTGTATGTGTTCAGTTGCTTCTCCTTTGGTGCTTTCAAGATTTTTTTCTTTTTGTGTTTTTCAACAGTTTGATTATGGTGTGTCTAGGTATGATCTCTTTGATTATTTCATTATGTACTCAGAGTTCATCAAGCTCTAAAATACGTAGAATATTTTTCATCAAATTTGGGGAGTTTTCAGCCATTATTTCTTCAAATATTCTGCCCCTCCCCATTTCTCTCTTCTCCTTCTGAGACTCTCAGTCCAACCTTCATGGTGTTTCATGGGGCTCTGAAGCTCTTTCACTTTTCTTCTTTTTTCCTTCTGTTCCTTAGTCTGGATAATCTGAATTGACCTATCTTCACATTTCCTCTTTCTTCTGCCAGTTCAAATCTGATGTTCAGCCCCGTCGGTGTATACTTTTTAACTCCAGAATTTCTATTTAATTTTTTTAAACAATTTAAATCTCTTTACAGGTATTTTTAATTTGGTGAGATATCATCGTCATACTTTCTTTTAGTTCTATAGCCATGGTTTCCTTTAGTTTTTTGAACAATTTAAAACTGCTTATTTAATTAACAGAAAACCATGGGGAAAGGGAAGAGGGAAAAAAGTTACAAACAGAGAGGGAGGGAGGCAAACCATAAGAAACTCTTATGAGAAAAAAACTAAGGGTTGATGGGGGGGTGGGGGAGAGGGGAAAGTGGGTGATGGGCATTGAGGAGGGCACTTGTTGGGATGAGCACTAGGTGCTGTATGGAAGTCAATTTAACAATAAATTATACTTAAAAATAAAAAAGAAATAAATGAAACTGCTTATTTAAAAGTCTTTGTCGGGGCGCCTGGGTAGCTTGGTTGGTTGAGCGTCCAACTTCGGCTCAGGTCATGATCTCACACTCCGTGGGTTCGAGCCCCGCGTCGGGCTCTGTGCTGACAGCTCAGAGCCTGGAGCCTGTTTCAGATTCTGTGTTTCCCTCTCTCTCTGCCCCTCCCCTGTTCATGCTCTGTCTCTCTCTGTCTCAAAGATAAATAAACGTTAAAAAAATTAAAAAAAAATAAAATAAAAAAAAAATAAAAGTCTTTGTCTATTATTTTATCTAGTTTTCCTTTGCATGTCTCATAATTTTTTTTGTTAAAAACTTCACGTTTAGGGGTACCTGGGTGGCTCAGTCAGCTGAGCATCCCAACTCTTGATATGGGCTCGGGTGGTGATCTCACAGTCAAGAGATCGAGTCCTGCCATGGGCTCCTCACTGAACTGGATCCTGCTTGGGATTCTCTCTCTCCCTCTCTCATTGCCCCTCCCCAACTTGCATACATTCTCTCTCTCTCTCAAAATAAATAAACATTAAAAAAAAAACCTTGACTTTCCATTTACAACTATGTGGATGGAACCAGAGGGTATCATGCTAGGTGAAATTAGTCAGAGAAAGACAAATATCATATGACTTCACTCATATGAGGACTTTATAACACAGAACAGATGAATACAGGGAAAGGGAAGCAAAAAATATATAAAAACAGGGAGAGGGACAAAAACATAAGAGATTCTTAAATATGGAGAACAAACAGAGGGTTAATGGAGGGGTTGTGGGAGAGGGATGGGCTAAATGGGTAAGAGGCATTAAGGAATCTGCTCCTGAAATCAGTGTTGCACCATATGCTAACTAACTTGGATGTAATTTTTTTTAAGAAAGAAAGAAAGAAAGAAAGAGAAAAAAAAGAAAAGAGTAACTTTGGAGAGAATGGGATATAAATATCCTATTAACAGCAAGAAAAAACCATTAGGAATTAACTTAATAAAAATATATAAAATCTATATGAAGAAAACTATAAAAGGATGTTAAAATATACTTAAAATTAAAAGTAGATTTTTTTTTAGGAAATGAAAAAAAAGCTACCATATTTATGAATGAGAAGCCTAAATATTTTTAAACGTGTTTTCTTCATGAAATATTTGTCAATTTCTTCTCATTCCAAATATTTGTCAATTTCTTTTCATTCCAAATACTTATCAATTTCTTTTCATTCCACTAGAAATGTCATTTTGGTAAAACAAAACAAAACAAAACACAAAACCCCTTGACTTTTAAAAAATGTATTATTTGGTAGCTCTGAATATGAGATTTTCTTCCATGCCTAACATGTGTTGTTGTTGCCCTTTGTTTAGTCACCTTCCTGAAGTAATCCTGTGAAGTCTGTACTCTGTGAGGCAGTTAGCTCAGCTGTCACCTGACAGTTGACTGGTCAGAATGTTTCCTAGATGCCATGAACCAGTTTGCCTCCCAGCCTTTGCTGAGGCGGTCTGTGTGCGTGGCAGGACATACTGTCACCCCTCAGACGGAGAGTTTACAAGTCAACCTTAGTCTTCACTTGTCACCTGCACGGAGCTTCAAGGTTGGCCAACAATGAAAGCGTAGGGCCTTCTCACGCCCTTCCCTGGTGTATTAGTTTCCTACTGCTACTGTAACAGCTCACCACGAATCACTTTCACACAACCTCCCTGGCTTAACACAAATTTATTCTCTTCCAGTTCTGGAGGCCAAGTGTATAATTAAGGTGTGGACAAGTTTGTGTTCCTCCTGGAAGGCTTCAGAGGAAAGTCTACTTCCATACTTCCTTTAGGTCCTTAAAAGCTACCTTCAGCCTTGGCTCATGCCACTTTCTCACGTCACTTCTTCCTCTTGCTTCCACTGTCACATCTCCTACTGCTGGCTCTGGTCCTTCTACATTCCTGTTATAAGGACCCTGGTGAACACATTAGGCTCAACCATTTAATCCAGGATAATCTCCCCATTTTAAGATCAGTAATTCAATCACATCTGCCAAGTCCCTTTTACCATGTAAGGCCACATAGTCACAAGTACTGGGGATTAGAATGTGAATGTCCTTGGAGAGCCAAGATTCAGCCTACCACACCTGAACATGGACATAACCCTATGCATGTGTGTGATTTTCTCTTCTTTCTTTTTTTAAGATTTTTTTTAATGTTTATTTATTTTTGAGAGAAAGAGAAAAAGACAGAGGGCGAGCAAGGGGAGGGGTAAAGAGAGAGGGAGACACAGAATCCTAAGCAGGCTCCAGGCTCTGAGCTGTCAGCACAGAGCCTGATGTGGGGCTCAAACTCATAAACCACAAGATCATGACCTAAGCTGAAGTCAGACGCTTAACCAACTGAGCCACTCAGGTGCTCCTTTTTAAGGTTTTTTTTAAGTTTATTTATTTAGGGCACCTGGGTGGCTCAGTCGGTTAAGCATCTGACTTCAGCTCAGGTCATGATCTCGTGTTCCGTGAGTTAGAGCCCCATGTTGGGCTCTGTGCTGACAGCTCAGAGCCTGGAGCCTGCTTTGGATTCTGTGTCTCCCTCTCTCCCTCTCTGACTCATCTCTGTCTCTGTCTCTCTCAAAAGTAAATAAACATTAAAAAAATTTTTTTAAAAAGTTTATTTATTTATTTTGAGAAACAGAGTGTGCAAATGCGAACAGGGGAGGGGCAGAAACAGAATGAGAATCTCAAGCAGGCTTGGCACTGCCAGCACAGAACCCAATGGAGTTGGGGGGGGGGGGCGGGCGGGCTTCATTCCACAAACAGTGAGATCACGACCTGAGCCGAGATCAAGAGTCAGAAGCTCAACAGACTGAGCTACCCAGGTGCCCAGCATGTGTGTGATTATCTAGAGGAAATCCCTTTTGAGTAATCATTTAAAGTCAGAGAAGGAATGTGCTTCTTACCAAAGGACCACTCCAAGCAGCCAAAGGCCATAATGTTTAGGCCATCAGAGGGAAGGTCACTGAAGAAACAAAACAAAACAGAAGACACAGCCCTTTCCTGGTAAAAGCAGAGACATATGCTAGTGTGATACTGTTACAGATACCTTTAAAAACTCATCATTCGACTATTAAACTGATTAAGAGGGAAACGGCATTTGAGAGGAGGGTAGACAGATGCTGAAAGGCATCGGTGAGGATTATCAAGAAATAATATACAGATATTAGAAAGGATAGACAGGTGACATTATTACTTTTTGTTACGGGTAAGAAATTTATAGGGTTCCACACCCTAAGGAGGTTGTAGAATAAAGTACGATACAAACCGTTTCTAAAACTTCAAAGAGAATTTCTCCAAAATAACGTAAAGGAACCATTATGGACTGACTTATGTCCCTCCTAAATTCATATAGTGGAGCCCTAACCCCCTTTGTGACTGTATTTGGAGATAAGGTCTTTGAGGAGGTAATTAAAGTTAAATGAGATCATAAGGTTGGGGTCCTATTCCAAAAGGACTAGTGTCCTTATAAGAAGAGGAAGAGACCGGGCGCCTGGGTGTCTTGGTTGAGTGTTTGACTTCAGCTCAGGTCATGATCTCACGGTTCGTGGGTTCGAGCATCGCATCGGGCTCTATGCTGACAGTTCAGAGCCTGGAGCCTGCTTCAGATTCCGTGTCTCTCTCAACTCACTCTCTGCCCCTACCCCCGCTCATGCTCTGTGTCTCAAAAATAAACATTTAAAAATACTTAAAAAAAAAAAAAAAAAAGAGGAAGAGACATTGGTGATCTCTCTCTGTCACTGCATGTGCACAGAGGAAAGGCCATGTAAGGACACATGAGAAGGCAGCTGTCTACAACCCAAGAAAAGAGCTCACACCAGAAACCAATACTGGTGGTACCTTGATCTTGGACTTCCGGCCTCCACAATTGTGAGGAAAGTAATTTCTGTTGTTGAAACCACGCAGTCTGTGGTATTTTGCCACGGCAGCCCTAACGGCCCAGAGAGGAATTTTAGATATTTAAGTGAACCTCTCCTACATCATGAGGTTGTTATTGGGAAAATTATGTCTCTTCAAGAAAGCATTAGTTGGTTTTACTATTAGAGTCACTAGAAATATTCACTTAATCATATGACAAATATTCAAGTTCAGTGTTAGGCTGAGAATCTGCATGCATAGGTACGTGTGTGTTACACTGAGGGAAGTACAAAGATGGGTAACACATAATTAAAATCCTCCAAAACCTCACAATTTGGTACGGCAGTGACCGTAATTCCTTTTTAAAAGTCCAAACACCCTTGGATTCTACTCTATCAGTGCTGTCATCATCAACTGTGAGGCTCTACCCTTCCCCCAAGTGATGAGAGCATATAAAGCAGGGTGTCTCAACTTCAACACTGACATTTTGGACTAGACAATTTTTCGTTTGGGCAGGGGTGGTGGGCTGTCCTTTGGCCTCTACCCACTAGTAGTACACACAACACCCACCCCGGTGTGACAACCAAAAATGTCTTAAGACGTTGCTAAATGTTGGGAACAAATAAAACACCTGAAACAGCTCCACAGGTGACTCTGATCCAACCCCTGGAAAGGCAAATCTCTGGGGATCATCATGGTAGCGTGATAAAAAGGTTCATCAATTAACAATATTAGGCAACTTGTGAAAAATGCAAATCAGGAGGCAAAACATGGTTATAAGAATTTAGAGAACAAATCACTTTGAACTAGAATGAGCCAGAAAGATTTCATGGAAAAAGCCAGCAAGATGGCTACACTACTAGGATCACACATGAAACAAATTTTTAAAAATTATTCAATAAATATTTTCTGTGTTATGTATTTTTATAAATTTTACATCCTCCCCCCCCCCCCCGAGATCTCTGGGCCAGAGTTAGAATAATAAACAGAATTGCTGTGTGAAAACATTTGCCTGAGGTGGAATTTCCTGAGCTTATACAAGTAAAGACAGATAATCGCTGTATTTCCTTAGAGGAAGAAAATGATGGTACCTGTCCTCAGCTCACAACAGCCTTCCCTCAGTTTTGGATCGATCCTCAAATATTTAGGGAGTGCCTACTATGTTCCAGGACTACACACGATAGTGGACCTGGGAACACAATAGTGAATAAAACTTCCAAAAGTTTCTGCCCTCATACAGCTTACGTTCCCACAGTGGGGGCGGACGTGTGGAGAAAAATGAAAATATGTAAGGTAGCATACGGTAATAAGGGCCATGGAGCAAAATAAAACCAGGAAAGGGAATAGGTCATATGCTAACTAAAGAGATTCGGTTTCAGGAGGTTATGAAAAGAATCACTGAGCTGATGGCATCTGAACAGAGTTACCTGGAAGGAACACAGTTAGCCATAGAACAGACCGGGAACAGCATTGCAAACAGAGGGAATAGCAATTACAAAGGTTATAAAGTAGGAGAGTGCTAGGAATGTCTGAGGGACAACCAGGAGGCCAGGATGGCTGCAGCCAACTCACAGCAGGGGACTGGAGAAGAAGTCCAGAGAAGAAGAAGAGAAGGGAGATGGTGGGGGTAACTCATGGGCCCTGTAGACAATGATAAGGACCTTGGCTTTTACTATGAGGGTTCTGAGCAGAAGAATGTCATTATTGGACTGAATCGCCCTGGCTGTTGAAAATACTTTTAGGAAGGCAAGGCTGTTAGAACACAAAACAATTAGGAAAGTATTTCAGCCAGGGAGAAATGATGGTGGGGACAAGGGCAGTGGCACTGGAGGTGTTAAGAGTGGGATTCTGGATTTATTCCGCAGCTAGAATATGGAGGAACTGCCCATGCTTTTGGGTGTGGGCTGTGAGAGAACGAGCGCAGTTAAGGGCTTTGGCTTAAGCAATTGGATCCAATAATTCCCGAGGACCCTCTGGTCCTCACTGCAGAGAAAGGGGTCCTATATGCAGATCTCTGGAAACACATCTGCCTCGGACCACCCCATATTTATTCCTCCTTGTATTCCCGGCGCAGGTACAATAACAAAGCAGCCACCAATTACTTGGCACCGAATCTCTCTCCAACCAAGCACTGTGCGAGGGCCTTCCCACACATAAGGACTACTGCTCGGTAAGATGCAATGACCAGAACGTTTTTCGAGAAGGCACTGAGTCGCGGAGAGAATATGTTTCCCTCACAGGGCTAAGAAGAGGCAGAGCCAGGGCTTCCACCCAGATCTTCCCTCGACTCCGAAACCACATGGAGGTAGCTCTGTAAAAGCAGATAAACGCACACGCCAAAAGCGCACAACGCCCGGCGTGGGCCAGACCGCGAGCAAAGGGAGGCTAACACCGCGCCTCCCGCCTCGGGGACCGTGCCGCCTAGGACACCTGTTCGGCGAGGGCCGGGTCCCCGTCCCGCCCCCGGCACCCACATCCCCTCGGGCCCACGCTCGCCGCCAGAGAGGCTTCCGGCCCTCCTCGATTTACCTGTTGCGGCATCGCCGCTGCTCCCATGCCGCTCCCGGTGGCCGCGCCCGCCCCCGCCACAGCCCCAGCTACCGCGGTGGCCGCCGCGGCCACCACGACCGTCGTCAGGGCGGCCATCTTTCCTCGCCAAGCTGTTCGGGCCGCAGCGGCCACCCGGGCCAGAGGGTTCGGGCCACGGGAGCTCCTGGTCCTGCAGACCGTTCCCCGTGCAACGGAGCTCTTCTCCAAGCAGAGCAAGACCTAGCCGGGACGCAGGGAGGGGCCGAGATGTGGGGCGGGGCCGGGGATCAGGGCGGAGCCGGAGCACGGGGTTGGCAGGGGGTGGGTACTGAGGGCAGGGCGGGACCGAGGGCAGGGCGGGGCTGGGGCATGGGGCGGGGCCGAGGTGCGGGCGGTGCCGAGGAGCAGGGTGGGGAAGGGGAGCATGGGGCGGGGCCAAGGGCTGGGCAGGGCCGAGATGTGGGGCAGGGCCTGGACTGGGCTGGGCCGGGATGCAAGGAAGGGCCGAGCTGGGCGGAGCTGGATCACGGGGTGGGGTAGGAGCTCTGGCCTGGCGGGAGCGCAGACGGGGTTGAGAGATGGGGTAGGGCCAGTGCGCAGGGTTGGTCAGGCAGGGGCCGGGTCAAGGTGTGGGGCGGGGCCAGAGCGCGGGACCGAGGCGCCCCAGCAGCCGTGTGGGGCAGGGTGGAGGTGGAGACTGGGTGGGATGCGGGGCGGGGCCGGAATGCGGACTGAGCTGGGCCAGAGTGCAGGCAGGGAGGGACCTGGGTATCTTCAGGGCGCGGCCAGATCACAGGTGTGGGCGGAGCAAGGGGCGGGGTGGAGTAAAGGGGGCGGTGCCTGAGTGCGGGGCGGGGCTATAGGCCAGAGCCTCACTATGCCACTGCGGGTTTGTGTAAACTTTGACCCAGCACTTGTCTACACTCCTTCAGCAAAATCTTGCTAATCCCCTTATTCACCTCCGATTCCGGACCCCCCTTTTAAGCTGTCAAATCTATTCGTGTCATATATAGATACAGCTCCACCTATAGATGTACAGAGATATTTTACATAATAGAACTTCCTTCTAGGTTTCTACAAAGCACTGGTAAAACTGAGTGAAAATGAAAAAGCACTTATTTATGGGCTTGAACAAAAAACTCTATTTCACACTTTAAAAGAAACGAAACAGGGCATTCTGCACACTGTCATATACCAAAGGCAAAAATGCCACACTTGGTCAATAAGAAAAGAGATTCCAAAGATACTGTGTCAGGGAGGTGGAAAAAGGCCACAGATGATGCCTCCAGTCAAAGCATAGTGGAATGCACCGCTGTTTGAAGAAATGGATTCATTCATTCATCCCTTCACTTAATCAACATCCAGCTCCTTTCTAGATGCCAAGGGCTGTTCTAGGCCTTTGGAATTCATCGTAGACTTAGACAGTGTAGACTTAGACACACACACACACACAAGGTTCCTTCTAACTTTTAGTCGGTAATTTAAACAAGTAAACAAATAGGGTATTTTTTGAGTACTTACTTTGTGTCCGCACTGTTCTAAGTAACCCAGTTAAGTATTATCATCTCCATTTCACAGATAAGGATACAAACCTAGGCATCCTGACCAGAGACGATCCTGATAGAGAAATTACACGGGTAGGTGGATAAATGCTTCTGGACCCCAGGAGACAGACTGGAGCTAAAGATGTGACTTTGGCCTTCATCTGCATGTAGAAAATATTTTAAATAACTCTGAATGAGCTCACACAGGGAGTGTATAGATTGAAGTCTGACAACTGAGTCCTAGGGCCCTCCAACATAGGTGACCATGGACAGGAGGAGAAGGGAGACTCAGAAGGAGAGAAGGGAGAAAAACCACAAGTCTTTGGAAGAAAAACATGTTTTGAGAAGGAGAGAATGATCAACTGTGCAGTTTGCTCCCCGGGAGGTGAGTGAGATGAAAACAGGGAATGATGGTTGGATTTGGCAACGGGGAGGCCATGGCCACTGGACAAGAGCACCACCAGCGGGATGGTGAGGACCAAAGCCTCGCTGAGAGGGATGAGGAGATATTGAAGGCGAGGAATAGAATGACAGGTATTTCACAGATTGTGTGATGCAGGTGACCAGATAAATGAGGTGCTAGCTGGAAAACGTGTGACCAGAGAAGATGTGTGATCTTTGCTGTGTTGTGTTCCCAGGGTGAGGACTCGTAGAGGGTGTTTGTACCCTGGAGCCCAGGGCACAAGTGAAAAGGCCGGTGTTTGACCTTTTTTTATTTAAAAACAAAACAAAACATTTTTTTAATGTTTATTTAAAAACAAAACATTTTTTAATGTTTATTTATTTTTGAGAGAGAGAGAGACAGAGTGTGAGCAGGGGAGGGGCAGAGAGACAAGGAGACACAGAATCTGAAGCAGGCTCCAGGCCCTCAGCTGTCAGCACAGAGCCCGACCCAGGGCTCAAACCCACGGACCATGAGATCATGACCTAGGCCAAAGTCACACACTTAACCAACTGAGCCACCCAGGTGCCCTGGGGTGTGGACTCTTCCTGACTGGAGTGTTTCAGCACAAGGTGGTTGGTAGATGTGGGGAGACAAGAGGATCTTCTCTCCTTTCCCTGTTAAGTATATAAATTATGTGTCATTTATATACTTACATTTTGTCCCAAATGAGGTCTGTTGCTATAGCACCGCCTGAGCTCTTGTTGCTGTTAGTCTAGAAAAATCTGGCAGCCTCAGGGGAAAAACAGTCAATCAACAATTTCAATTCAGTGGTCTCTGCAAGGGGCAACACAGGAATGGGTGGACACTCTAAGGGAATATACATGCAACAATTAAGATGCCGGCTATGTTGAAGGCTTTCAGTGGTTTATCAGGACGGAGAATTCCAAGAAATGATTAAGAATCTCATAAACAGAAAACCAGAGCAGGCTTTTGCAGTGAGATTAGGCAGCTGCCTGGGTCCTCACTTCCAGGCCCCTTTCAGTGATCAGAGCTACAAAATATATTGTTATTACACGGTGTCATTATCTTGCATTTTGCACTAATTCTAATTTAACATCAGAGGGTTGTCTTTCCTTAACCTCTTTTGGATTTGCCTTTCTCGCATACTGAAAATCTTGGTTCCTTAGGCCACGGACATATTACTTAATTGCTTTTTCTCGCAAAAATTGCATACTCTCAAATTACAGTTCCACTATCTCCACTAATAGTCAACCCACTGAGTGAATTTTTTGCAGTCCTTTTGTCCTTAGACTATGTCCTGCACTGGCTATCCATCAGAGTATTTTTTTTTTAATGTTTATTTATTTTTAAGAGACCAGACAGAGCACAAGTGGGGAAGGGGCAGAGAGAGAGAGAGACACAGAATTGGAAGCAGGCTCCAGGCTCTGAGCTGTCCACACAGAGCCTGATGTGGGGCTCAAACCCGCGAACCAGGAGATCATGACCTGAGCGAAGTCCGACACTTAACCGACTGAGCCACTGGGCACCACCACCCCCTACCCGCCATCAGAGTATTTATTGTGTTGAATGGTTTACTGAAATCTGTCTTTTCTCTCTATGGTTATGGCATCAATTTGTTTATAGCTGGGTTCTTTCGATTGTATTTGTGTTCAGTTTCAGTGCTTCCTCTTTTTTATTTTCTTTCTGGTTTACTTTTTTAAAGAGATGTAAAACATATGTGACATATGTAAAGCCAAAATGATCTGACAAGGTCTATTTAAAGAAGTCTTGCTAACACATCCTCTCCGTGCCATTTCAAATGATCCTTGACATGTAAACATTTTTATTAATTTCTGGCTTGCCTTTTACATTTCTTTCTGCAAAAATGAGTGTATACACACACACACACACACACACACACTTATACCTATGCCTACATATATAACATATATATTATGTGCTATATATCTTTCATGTGTCATATGTGTGTCATATATAACATATATGTGTTACTTATGTAGGCATATGTATAATCTTATATATATATTTATTTCCTTTCTCTTACAAAAACATGTAGCATATTGTATTGTCTTAGAGCTGCCGTGACAAAGTATCGCAAACTCAGTGGTTTATAACAATAGAAACTTATTCTCTCACAGTTCAAGAAGCTAGAAGCCCCTTCTTGGGGCTCAGAGGGGATATCTGTCCAATGGCGCTCTCCAACTTCTGATGGTCACTGGCAAGCCGCGGTGCTCCCTGGCTTGTGGAAGCATTACTCCAGTGTCTGCTCCCATCTTTCCATGGGCTCTCCCAGCATGATGGCTCTCTGTGTCCAAATTTTCCTCTTCTTATAAGGGCACCAGTCATTGGATTAGGGTCCATCCTAATCCAGTATAACCTTATCTTAACTTGACTACAGCTGCCAAGATCCCACCTCCAACTAAGTTCACAGGTACTGGGCGTTCGGACTTCAGCATCTCTTGAGAAGACACAATTCAACTCATAACACATACTGTATATAATCCTCTACATGTTACGTTTTTCACCTAATAATATCTCTGGGAACTCACTTGGTATCACTTCACAGAAATCTTCCTCTTTTTTTTTTTTTTTTAAGTTTGTTTGTTTATTTTGAGAGAGAGAGAGAGAGAGTACAGGAGGGGTGAGAGAAGGAGGGAGAGAGAGAGAATCCCAAGCAAGCCCCACCCTATCAGCACAGAGCCCCATGTGGGGCTCAAACTCATGAACTGTGAGATCATGACCTGAGCTGAAACCAAGAGTCAGATGCTCAACTGAGCCACCCAGGCGCCCCTACGTTTGCATCTTTGAAGAGTGAAGATTTTCCTTTAAATTTATTCCGAAGCCTTTTAAAGAAAAATTTATTTATTTTTGAGAGACAGAGAGAGAGCACAAGCAGGGGAAGGGCAGAGAGAAAAGGAGACACAGAATCCAAAGCAGTCTCCGGGCTCTGTGCTGTCAGCTCAGCTGACATGAGGCTCAAACCCACAATCTGTGAGATCATGACCTGAGCTGAAGTCAAATGCTTAACCTACTGAGCCACCCAGGAGCCCCTATTCCTGTGTTTTTTATTGCAACTATAAGTGTGATTTTCCTTTCTTTCATATCATCTCACTAGTTATTCTTTGAATTTGAATATGTGAAGATAATAGATTTTTGTTAAATTTTTATATTGCTGCTTGAATCAATTCTCTTAATTTTGGTCTTATTTTTAGAGTGATTCTTTTAGGGTTTCCATTTATGCTATGATATTATCTGCAAACAGAGATCATGTCAGAGCTTCCCTTCCAATTCTCATACTTATACTCCAACTAGAAAGAAGGAAGAGGACTGCAAGTTTGAGTTTCCCTGAAATCAGATCATGAGTCAAGGACGTGAGCAAAGGGAGGGACCTTATTTGGGCAGTGGTCCCAGGAAGCCAAGTGAAGGAAGGGAGAAAACCCTAAAAAGAGGCTTTAATAGTTATTGCTGTGGACAGTTGGACTCACTCTACCTAGATCTCCTAAGGAAGGTCACAGAACAATCCTTAGAATAGCTCCACCAAGGGATGGAGAAGCTGAGGTATCCAATTAAGATATGCCTGTTAAGGGGCACCTGGATGGCTCAGTCGGTTGAGCGTCTGACTTTGGCTCAGGATATTATCTCGCTGTCTTGTGAGTTCGAGCCCCACGTTGGGCTCTGTGCTGATAGCTCAGAGCCTGGAGCCTGCTTCCGATTCTGTGTCTCCCTCTCTCTCTGCCCCTCCCCTGTTCTCTCTCTCTCTCTCTCTCTCAAAAATAATAAACATTAAAAAAAAGATATAGCTGTTAAGGAAGAGTGAGGGCAGGTCTGGATAAAAGAAAAAAGTGTGAGCATGTATTAGAAAATAATAATCCTTACATTTGATTGCCTGTTGTGTACCAAACACTCTCATTAATCTCATAACTACCCCTTGGTGTAAATAAAGTTGGAGTGGGTGGCTCAGCCAAGCATCCGACTTCAGCTCAAGTCATGATCTCAGTTTGTGAGTTCAAGCCCTGTGTAGGGCTCTGTGCTGACAGCTCAGAGACTGGAGCGTGCTTTGGATTCTGTGTCTCCCTCTCTCTCTGCTTCTCCCCTGCTTGTGCTCTGTCTATCTCTCTCATAAATAATAAATGAATAAACTTTAAAAAATACATTTATTTCTTTGTTTTGAGAGTGAGAGAGAGCACAAGTGGGGAGGGGCAGAGAGAGAGGCAGGGAGAGAATCCCAAGCAGGCTTCACACTGTCAGTGCAAACTCATGAACTGTGAGATCATGACCTGAGCCGGAATCAAAATATCAGACGCTTAACTGACTGAGCCACCCAAGGCGCCCCTAACAAACTTTTATAGATAATATGGCTCGAATATGACAGAGCCAACTACAGAGCCTGGATCTGACTTAATAATTAGTACTTACTTTCCTAAACCACAATAACCTCCAGGTCTGTTTTGCAGACTATTTTTTTCTAAAGGCCAGTGACAAATAAAGAAGATAATCAATGGTGTTTGAATGGGTGTTTTTTTTTTTTTTAATTTTTAATGCTTATGTATTTTTGAGAGAGAGAGGGATACAGAGTGTGAGTGGGAGAGAGGCAGAGAGAGAGAGAGGGAGACCCAGAATCCGAAGCAGGCTCCAGGCTCTGGGCTGTCAGCTCAGGGCCCGATGCGGGCTTGAACCCACAAACCGCGAGATCATGCTCTGAGCTGAAGCCAGACGTTTAGCCAACTGAACCACCCAGGCACCCCTGAATGGGTGTTTTTTATTCTTTTGCAGGCAGTCCTAGGTTGGCAACCCTCACATCAACCTCAGGGAAATGAAAAATCTCCATTTGGTAGTTTTATGACTACACCACTTAGTCCCCAAAGAACACTTTTCCCTGAGAATTTCAACCTATGTGATGAGCACAAATCCATCATTTCAGAAAAAATGAATTTCAGAAAAAGTTATTGTAGGGTCATTCTTTTGCAGGTCGATAGAAAATTAAACTCATATGTCACCTCTGTATTTCCTTGGGTTTCTAGGAAAGTTTTCAGAAACTTCTTGCTCATAGGAATGAAATAACTTTTCAATAAGTATTTACTCTTGCTTGAGAATTTTCAACAAAAAGCATAGCCCTAGACGTAAGTGTGGAAGTTAAACAATTGTACATCAAGAAAATAAAAAAGAAAATACCAGGTAATGTTTGGGACTTCCATAATGTTGGAAATTTTTAATAATTATCATGTATTAATTTGAACAGGTATACTGGCTCTCTCTGTGCTTCTTTGTATTTATTTATTTATTTATTTATTTATTTATTTATTTTTAATATAGAATTTATTGTCAAATTCGTTTCCATACAACACCCAGTGCTTATCCCAACATGTGCCCTCCTGCGCTTCTTTTTATGTGAGAAAAATAATCGTCTATTTTTAAAACCACTCCTTTTTTTGGATTTTTATTACACATAGGCAGAGATAATCCTGATAATGCCAGTTTAACATTTACTGGTGCCTGTAAAACATAACACAAAATAAATGTCTAGTGACGTGCACAGAAACATTTTACGGCTTGCTCACACTGGAAGGAAAATCTATAAATGTTAGGGCTATTGTGAAGGAAACACTGTAGATACCAAGCCAAGGTGCCAAGGACGGGGATATACACAGAAGTGGATGTCCCACCCCAATCTGGGCATGAAAGTAGGTGGTATGGAGAGACTGCTCCCAGGCTGTTATAGATCACTATGCGCGAAGTACCTGGTGGCAATCTTGGTAGAATCAAGGATAAAATAAGGGAAAACAGAAAGGTTTTGGTTTTGTACAAATATGTATGTCCAAGTGTGTGCTTGACCTGGCTGCTGGTCAGTATAAGTGAATGCTTGTGTAGGTTTGTTTCCTCCGCCTATCAATATTTTTGTAAGGACTGGTTTTTAGCTTGGGAGGCAGGGATGTTCACTCTCTCAGGATCATAGCTGTCAGACTCCTATAGCAAAACCACTCTTTTCATTTAAGGCTGCCAAGCCATGGGGAGACAACCTGGAGCCTGGAGCCTTCAGTACAGAGTAGACTAAATGATCTATTTTATAAGCTAGATCTGACATATATTGAACTCTGTTCACTGAAAAGAAATAATACTTCTTTTTTTAACACTCATGGAACATTCACAAACATTGACC
Source organism: Panthera pardus (assembly GCF_024362965.1). NCBI lineage: Eukaryota > Metazoa > Chordata > Mammalia > Carnivora > Felidae > Panthera > Panthera pardus. The sequence continues at coordinate 144,880,227 of NW_026526765.1, read as the reverse complement.
ATATATGTAGGCCACAAAAACCTCAATAAATAACAGAAAGCAGAAATAACACAGACCTGGGGCGCCGGGGTGGCTCAGTTGGTTAAGCATCCAGCTCTTGATTTCAGCTCAGATCATGATCTCATGGTTCAAGTCCCACGTTGGGCTCTGCCCTGACAGTGCAGAACCTGTTTAGAACTCCTTTTCCTCTCCCTGCCCCTCCCCCTGCTTGCATGCACTCTCTCTCTCTCAAATAAATAAACATTGAAAAAAAAAAAGAAATAACACAAACATAATTCTCTGATCAGAAAGCAAATCAACTGAGAAGACAAAAAGACCCTGTGACCTGAAACTTTAAAACTCTAAAAGAAGTCCAGGGGTGCCTGGGTGGCTCAGTCAGTAGAGCATGCTGGCTCAGTCAGGGTCATGAGCTCAAGCCCCACGTTGGGCATGGAACCTACTTAAAAAAAAAAATTAAAAAATAATTTTAAAAACTCTCAGAAAAGTCTAGAGTCAACGAAGATATCAAAACTAAATTTGCCATTTAATTGCAAAAAACACTGGTAATGCTACATATTAGTACCCAGGGATTATAGCTAAAGCAATCCTCAGAAGCAAATTTGTGGAGCTAAACATTATATTAGTAAATAAGAAAGAATAAAAGTAAATTAATTAACCACCCGACTCAGGAAGGCAGAGGCAAGATCAACAACCAAAAGGAAAGAAGGAAAAATAAACTGAGAAATGTGAAAGCAGAAAACAATAAAATTAAAATCAGAGAAATGATTTCAATGAATAAATTTATCAATTAAGAAGGGTAGGGGCACCCGATGGCTCAGTCAGTTAAGTGTCCAACTCTTGATGGTTCGTGAGATCAAGCCCCGAGTTGGGCTCTGTGCTGGCAACGCAGAATGAAAGAAGGAATGAATGAATGAACGAATGAACTTTTTAAAAAAAGGTAAACTAAACTACTAGCTAACCTGATTAAAAAAGCACAAATATACATACTATAAAATGCAAAGGAAAATTTAAAAAAATCATAGATGACTATTTTGCTTAATTGTCTGCAAATAAATTTGAAAATCCAGATGAAATGAATAATTTTTCTAAGAAAATACAATTGATAGGGGCACCTGGGTGGCTTAGTTGGTTAAGCGTCTGACTTCAGCTCAGGTCATGATCTCACAGTTCATGAGTTCAAGCCCCGTGTTGGGCTCTGTGCTGACAGCTCAGAAGTCTAGAGCCTGCTTCGGATTCTGTGTCTCCCTCTCTCTCTGCCCCTCCCCCACTCATGCTCTGTCTCTCTCCCTCTCTCAAAAATAAACATTTAAAAAATTAAGAAAATACAATTTAATAAAATTGGTAAAATAAAAATCTAAAAATTACCTATTAAAAACCTAAGAAAAAGGATAAAAATTGTTACAATGGTAGACTCCCAAAGAACACCAGGCCCAGAGGACTTCACAGGCTGATCTTAACCAAATCTTAGGGACCAAATAGGCTCTAATGCTTTTCAAATTATTCCAGAACAGAGACAAAAGAGAAAAGCTTCACAATTCTGGTAGTATAAGTGACATATACTTACCAAAAACTGACAGGTAGCATAAAGAAAATTACTGACAAAAATCAATTATGAACATTGAACGCAAAAAATGTTCAGCAGTTTCAGAAACTGAATCCAGGGGCACCTTAGAAGAATTAAAGGGAAAACAGCTTCCCCCCCACCCCACCCCGGGATTGCAAGAATGATTCAGGATCACTCACTATGTTAGGAAGCAGTTGGGTTTATTTGGTTGGCTCACTCAACATCTATTTTAGTCTCTTTTTGGCGTGCCATCCCATACTGCGGAGACTGGTAAGCTCGGGAATCCTCATTTCCCAGAGTCCCTTGCAGCTAGGGTCCTCAATGTATGTTATGTTCGCCCATCAGAGGCACTTGTGTGAAACTCGATTTCAGAACTCAATTAAATAGGGAAAGAGGTGGTGCCTGAGGCACCCGTTTTGCTGGAGTTGATTGTAGCAGACGTGGTGAAACAGTGGAGCTAATGGTCCGGCATCATTTCATCAGTTTTGAGATCCAGAGGCGACAGATAATTCTGGCGGCAACGCCTCATTCCCAGATTACATTAAGACGGTGTGCTCCTAGGGGCGCCTGGATGGCTCAGTTGGTTAAGTGTCCAACTTCAGCTCAGGTCATGATCTCACAGTTTGTGAGTTTGAGCCCCGCGTCGGGCTCTGTGCTGACAGCTCAGAGCCTGGAGCCTGCTTTGGAATCTGTCTCCTCTCTCTGCCCCTCCCCACTTGTGCTCTCTGTCTCTCAAATAAATAAATAAATAAATGAAAAAAAATTTTTTTTAATTATATTAAAAAAAAGACGGTGTGCTCGTGGAGCTAATGGATGGGAGCATGGCTTCCTGACCATGGTGGAGGGAGCCCATCTCTTGGCATGGCTTTGGGAATTATTCTTAGAACCTGCTCCCCCTGCCCTCCCGATTTGTGAGCACTTGATTCCCTGTATTAAATCCCTTTCTATTTCCTGCAACTGAACTCAGGCTGATAAAATAGACTAAAAGAGAAAAAAGAATTGTATGATTTTCTGCAAAGATGATGCAGTTGATAAATTTCAACATCCACATTTGATTTTTAAAAATCTTCCCAGGCACCCGGGTAGCTCAGTTAGCATACAACTCTTGATTTTGGCTCCGTTCATGATCTCATGGTTTGTGAGTTCAAAGTGCACATTGGGTTCTGTGCTGGTAGTGCGGAGCCTGCTTGGAATTCTCTTGCTCTCCCTCTCTCCCTTCCCCTCCCACACACACGCGTTTTCTCTCTCTCTCAAAATAATTAAATAAACTTAAAAAAAAACTTCTTAAAATAGGAAAGATGAATTTTTTTAAAAGCCAGCAATATGTCTAATGAGGAAACACTGAAGCATTCCTGTGAAAATCAACAGCAAGGGGCATCTTGCTGGCTCAGTTGGTAGAACATGTAACTCTTGTTCCTGGGGTCGTGAGTTCAAGCCCCACGTGGGGCATGGAGCCCACTTAGAAAAACAAAATAAAGTAGAAAAGATGGTTAATGTTAAAAAAAGAAAACAGCAAGACAATTATGTCTACAGTCTCCATTATTATTTAGCATAGTTCTGGACATTTAACCAACACAATCAGACAAGACAAAGGCACAGGGGGTATAACCATTAGAAGAGAGATACATTTATTACTATTTAGAGATAACTGTATACCTAGAAAACTCAAGAAACTCAATTATAAATCTATTATAAACCATATGAGAACTTATGACCTGCAAGGATATAAAATTCATGTATGAAAATCAACTGATTTCACCTATACAAACAGTAACAACCAGTTAGCAAACATAATGGATATGTATCAGTTATACCTCAGTGAAGAAAGAAGAAAAAAAGAATGAAAGAAAGGAAGGAAATAAAGACCAAATAAAGACCCAGTGGAAATAAAGATCCAAATTACAATAGCAAAAAATAAAATCCCTAAAAACAAACTGATAAAGACGGTATTTTAAATGCTTTTGTTTTGCTCACATCTGAAGGAGAGTCGGCTTAGCTGAGAACTCTAGATAAAAGTAAAGTTCCCTCAGAATGCTGAAGATACTATACTGTTGTCTCTTCTATCCAGTACTGCCACTGCGGAGCCCAATATTAATCTGATTCTTGTCTGCCTGCAGCTGATCTGCTCCTTCAGTTTGGAAGTGGTTTTGTGTTGTTGTTGTTGTTGCTGTTGTTTTGGGTTTTTTTTGTTTTTTCTTTCCCCCAGGATTTTATTTTTAAGTAATCTCTGTACCCAGCATGGGGCTGGAACTCACAACCCCCAAATCAGGAGTCATTTGCTCCACCCACTGAGCCAACCAGGCACCCCAGGAAGCTCTTCTGAAAAGCAAACACAAAAGCAAATCTTCTAGCTATTAATTGCCAGAGGGTTGAGCAGGGCTGAAAGCCTGCCACATCCAGTAGAACATTACCGTTCTCTCCACCACATCTCCTACCACAACGCCTACTTCCTGTGGATCACACAATGCCAAAAATCTAATCAAAATCAGTCTTCAACCAATTCAGCTCAAATTCTTTAATGATTTCCTACTCAAAGAATTTGACCACCTCACCTTTCCAACTACATAAAACTGCATTTCAGTTTTTAACCACCAGATGTCACCTGAGAAACAGTAAGCAAGAGTCTATATTTGAATCTTCGCAGAAGAAAAATATCGTTATCTTTTATGCATGAAAATTAGAATGTTCTTGGTAGGATATACCAGCAAGAGGGGTAGGAAGGTGCATACTAGTTGAAATGTGGCAGATAAATAAAAATATTTACGTGTATTTAGATTCTCAAATAGAGTCAACTGACGATATCAGTTTTCCAAATGTTATACTAACACTAAGAGCTCTTTTTAGCGGAAGTCATTGGAATAGTTTTTAATGCTACCAATTTCTAATATCTATTGGTATGAAAAAAAAAACCCAAAACTTACTTACTTACACCAGAAGGTAAACCAAAATAATAGAGATGAGTAACTTTGAAGTTCATGAACTAATTTTTATCAACAACCCCATTCCCTCTTCTGTAATCTATTATTTTCTTATGTGTGTGACCAGACTCCTTCAATGACCTATAAAACCCTGCATGATCTGGCCCCGACCACCTTTCCTGCTTCCCTCTCCTTCCTTCCTGGCTTTCCTCAGCTGCCCTGGGCTTCTTACAAATCCAGGAATGTGGCAGTGTCCCTTTGCATATGTTAGGGGTTCTGTCTGGAATGAGCCTCCAACCCTCTTTTATCTTATGAGTCATGAGCCTCCAGGACATAGTTTGAATGCCAGCTCCCAAGGAAGCCTTTCTTGGCCACTTCAGTGCTGTCTAGATTTGGATTCCTTCCAATCTGCTTTTCCTTCATAATAGTTGACACCATCTGTTATTATCTACTTGTGTGGTGATTTGATCTAGATGAGAACCACCTCCACGGGGCACCCTTGTATCTCTGCCATCTAGGCCACAGTAGAGTTTCAATTTTTTTTCTAGTTTATTTATTTTGAGAGAGAGCATGCAAGCCTGAGTGGGGGAAGGGGAGAGAAAGAGGGAGAGAGAGAAAATCCCAAGTAGGTCCTGTGCTGTCAGTGCAGAGTCCGACTCAGGGCTCGACCTCACAAACCTCCAGATCATGACCTGAGAGGAAACCAGGAGTTGGACGCTCGACCAACTGAGCCACTGAGACACCTCAATTTTTTTTGTAAAGTGTGTTTTTTTTTAGTTTATCTAGGCCACAGTAGAGTTTACTCAATAGCACTTAATAAATATTTGTTGAAAGAATTATTGAATACAGGTTACAATGTTTGTGCACATCTCCCATTAGAATGCAATCTTCATGGAGGATGATCTTTGTTCTGTCCACTCTTGCAACCCTATGCCTAGAAGAGGCCCACTGTAGGCATTAATGTTGTTAAATGGATCCTTGAACAAATGGGTATACATGGTTGACAAACAGTCTGGCCAGCTATGAGGCAAATTTGTTTTTAATTATTTTTTAGAGAGAGAGAGAGAGAGAGAGAGAGAGAGAGAGAGAGTAAGAGTGCGTGCACGAGTGGGCAAAGGGCAGGGAGAGAGAGAGGAAGAGAGAGAGAATCCCAAGCAGGGCCAGCTGCCAGCACAGAGCCTGACTTGGCGCTTGACTTGATCTCACAAACTGCAAGATCATGACCTGAACCAAAGTCAAAGAATCGGCTGCTTAACCGACTGAGCCACCCAGGTGCCCCATCTATGAGGCAAATCTTAAGTGAAATAACATTTTTTTTTAAGTAGAAATTTAGTTTCTTATCACCTTCATTTGCTGACTCAAAAACCAACCAAACATGGACGCTAAACCCTTTCCTAGGGTTTTCTTCCTTCCTAGGGAGATCACGGGGATTTTTCACTAGGACCATGCAGTGCAGTTATGACTGATTCACAGCTGGGTGGAAGGCTGGAGAAGCTCTTCCACGTGATGCAGGGCTTGCAAAGGGGATTCTTCTGGGTGCCGCCACAAGCTAGCTCAGGGACTCTGATTGGAAATACTCAATTATTCCACAAATATTATTCATTCATTCAGTAGCGTTTTACAGAAAAACCATTATGTGTCTGTGACACTGCTTGAAGCTAGGGCTATAAAGCCAAATGAGACATGGTCCTGGCCCTCAAGAAGCTTGTCATCTTTTAGGGAAGACAGACCAATAGACTCATCGCTGAAGTCCAGTGTGGCCCACATAAATATTCTGCACGGTGTATTAGTAGAATACACAGCTCAAATTAATTTGAATTGTGGTCAGGGGTCTTCGGGAGAGCTTCCTTAAGGAGGAGACACCCAAGCTTAGTTTTCAAGGATAAGAAGCCTTCAGTTACAGAAAGAAGAGCAGCGCCCCCAGATGGCTCAGTTGGTTAAGCATCTCACTTCACGTCAGGTCATGATCTTGCAGTTCATGAGTGTGAGCCCTGTATCAGGCTCTCTGCTATCAGCATGGAGCCCGCTTCAGATCCTCTGTTCCCCTTTGTCTCTGCCCCTCCCTTGCTTTTGCACTCTCTTTCTCTCAAAAATAAATGTGAAAGAAAGAAAGAAAGAAAGAAAGAAAGAAAGAAAGAAAGAAAGAAAAGAAAAAAGAAAAGAAAAGAAAAGAAAAGAAAAGAAAAGAAAAGAAAAGAAAAGAAAAGAAAGAAGCACCACTTTCTAGAAAACAACTTGCAGAAGGGCACAGAGCAATGGGGCACAATGGCTGGTTTAGAGGACCTAAAAAAAGTCAGCATGGCTCTAACAAAGCATGGGGCTGTTTCAACCAGAAGCTAGGAGACTTTCAGTGACCCTGAGTTGGCAAGCTGATTCCTCCACCCCCACTCTCCCAGCCCAATCTCCCAATGAATAATAATTCTCTTTTTGTACATAAGGCAACGATAAATCAGAGACAGAAGTCTTCAGCATGAGTGACAGCTGAAGCAAATACGGGTTGATAAATCAGCATGAGTGTCTATTACTGGTTTTCTAGGGAAAATCACTGAAGCTGGTTATGGGAACCCGGCAAAGACGAGTGAGAAGACAGACGTTGCACCTGCAGTAAGCTGTGCTTACAGCGTGGGTTCCCTGAGAAACCAGGGCCTAAGGGAAAAGTTTGTGCACTGCCCCCCTTGTAGGGAGGTGCAATCCCAGGGAAGCAAGGGTGAGGGAGAAGGGGGAATGAATCAGGGGCGAATGTGAGAGAGGCTGGAGTCAGCCTGTTATTGGTTGCAAGTAGTTACTACTCCATCTCATGGGACGTGTTCAGTAAGACCAAACAAACTGCGGCATCTCAAGGCAGCCCCGCAGGAGAGAGGAAGGAAATCGATCTACTGGCTCGTTCCCATTCTCCACGTCCTGCTAGTAGAAAGCCTACCCTGTGGGTCATTAACTTCCCTGGAAAGACGTGCTTCAGCCTCTCCAGGCGCCTAGGGGAAGCCAAAGTGGGCATCCATCATGGTTTTTGGCCACCTGTTACTTTTGAGCCCTTTTTATATATGGAGGATGCCCCAGTTTCGGAGAGTTTGCTCTCCAAAGAAGTCAGAACGTCTCTTGACGTCTTAGATTTGAGGATGGGGGTGCTCCAGGTTCTGCCAGTTAGATCCACACCAGGAGACCTCCATGCAGAAGGAAGTGAGGCACCTCACAGATGCCATCCTGACAGGTGAGGGGAGAGGAGGCCGCGTCCAGGGACCACTGCCGGAGATTCTAGCAGTGGCCTCTAGAGTCCACCCCTGGGGGTGAGTGCTGGGCTGTCCAGGCCCCGGGAAAGTGGGGTACTTGGGGGAGCCATCCTGCTGTGTAACTTGCATGTGGCTCCCGGGCTCAGAGCATCCATGGTTGATTCAATGGTCCCCACCAAGAGTCTGACAACTACTTTAAACTTTTAATAAAATTCTTTTTCTGCTTAAACGAGTCAGAGTGGGTTTTGTTTCTGAAATCAAGAACCTTAAAAGATTCATGTAACCTAAAAATAAACTTGAGGTTGTCTTCAAGTCATGACATATTTTAGTTTAATGTTTATTCCATTTTTGAGAGACAGAGAGAGAAAGGGAATCAGTCAGGGAGGGACATAGAGAGGGGGACAAAGTCTGAAGCAGGCTCATGTGTGGACAGCAGCCAGCCTGATGCAAGGTTCGAACTCACAAACCGTGAGAATGTGACCTGAGCTGAAGTCAAACGCTCAACCAACTGAGCCACCCAGGCACCCCAGGTTGTGACATACTTCTACTCCTAGATCTGCTTGTTTGTGTGGAGCAGATATCATTAATTTCCATTCTATACCCTATAATCATAGAATTCTGTGGTCCTAGAGACCATTGTATTTGATCACTCACCTTTGGCTTTGAGCAGATTTTCTTACCACACCCACTGAGAGAACCGAATTTCTCCTGGAACAAACAAGATAATTTATTCTAGCTGAAATGACTGTGCCCGTCATCCAATGCGTAGGGCTGAAAGGGCATTCTCGGGAAATTTTATTTATATGAGAGACAGGTGACAGGGCTGCAGGCCATAATCTAATTGGGTAAGACACTGCTGGTAGGAAAAAAACCACAAAAACAAAAAAACAGTGACCTATAAATCTGTAATTTTCCTGCTATATCTAGCGAAACCAGGTCACTGTTTCCAGCCCTAACTTTGTTCCCTGGTCTCTTAAGCATTGAGCTGTGTCACAAATTTCCTTTGGATAAGGTTGATGAGTAAACTGTGGGGAAAAAGAAAAATGTAAGGCAAAACCCACAGGGATCTTTGGAAAGCCTAACTCCTTAAAGTAACCACTTGTGTCCCAGCAGTATAGTACGAGGATCACAAATTATTAAAAGGGTTATGGTAATTTTCTTCCTTCTAGCTCATTAAGAATATGGTGACATTTTCTTTTGATTTGGTTTAACTTCCCTCTTGAGAGGAAAGATTATCGTGGCGTGGGCACCAGCGTGATCTTATATTTAGAGCTATTTATTCCCCAAGGATGACTGAGTGAGTATGGGTGTTAAGTTGGGACGCGTATCAGAATCACCAAAGGACGCTATTACCACTCTCCTTCCCCATGATTGTCCTATGCTAGGCTTTAGCTTAGAATGGCAAAGAAACAGAATGTTCTACTGGGTATAGGTCACACTACTCAGAAATATTTTATTTTATTTTTTTTAATGTTTCATTTATTTTTGAGAGAGTGCAAGTGGGGGTAGGGGCACAGAGAAAAGGGGACAGAGGATCCAAAGCAGGCTCCATGCTGACAGCAGCGAGCCTGATGTGGGGTTCAAACCCACGAACTGTGCGATCATGACCTGAGCCAAAGTTGGACACACAACTGACTGAACTATCCAAAGCACCCTCTCAGAAACACTTAAATACATTAGCTGCCAAAATGGCCCTGTGCAGTCCAGAGAATTCTGCCCCAAACAGAACACACAGACATATTTTTTCAATGTTTGTTTGTTTGTTTGTTTGTTTTAAGAGAGAGAGTGAGCAGAGGAGGGGCAGGGAGAGACAGAGAGAGAACCCCAAGCAGGCTCCACGCTGTCAGTGCAGAGCCCGACTCAGGGCTCAAACTAACAAACCGTGAGATCATGACCTGAGCAAAAATCAAGAGTCAGATGCTTAACTGAGCTACCCAGGTGCCCCAACGCACAGACATATTTAAAACAAATAAACTAACCTGGTCGCATCAGGGGATTCAAACCAATTATTCTTACAGAAGTATGTTTAATAGTTTGATAAGGAGGTACTTCTCTAAAGGAAACCATTCTGTGATCACATTTCTGGGAATATTTCAGAATACTCTGGGTGGGCAAGCAAGGGAGCAAGGGTCAACCCTCAGCACGAGTAGTTCCCATTCCCAAACCTGCCAGTGAGGACACATCCTCCACCTCCACTGAGCCAGAGTAACTGAGGCATCAGCAGGAGACCAGGAGTGTACCAGTAACTCAGCATCCTTCACAGACAAGGAAATCTTCGGAGTGGATAAGAATGCACCCCATCCACGGGGCGCCTGGGTGGCTCAGTCGGTTAAGTGTCCGACTTTGGCTCTGGTCATGATCCCGCAGGTTGTGAGTTCGAGCCCTGCGTCGGGCTCTGTGCTGACAGCTCAGAGCCTGGAGCCTGCTTCGGATTCTGTGTCTCCTTCTCTCTGCTCCTCCCCAACTTGTGCTCTGTTTCTCTTTCTCTCAAAATTAAATAAACATTCAAAATATAATAATAAAACAGAGAAACAGCCAAATGAACCATAACACTCTCCTGATTCAGATTCAAGTTTATTGGACATTTCTCAACTGAGAGAGAGGCCCCAGGAAAGTGGTTGAGTGCTCGTGGACCCCAGAGTCAGGCCTGAACTTGCTGACCCACTAGCCACGGCAACCTTGGGCAAATGGTTTAACTCTGTATCCCTAACTGTCTGGTCAGGTTGTTTGAAAGGTGTATTGTATTTATTTATTAAAAGATTTCTTACTGAAGTGTAACTGACACACAATAGCATGTTAATTGCAGGCATGCATCATAATGATTCAGTAATTTCATACATTACAAAATGATCCCCGTGACAAGCATGGTCACCATCTGTCACCGTACAAAGTTATTACATTATTGACTATATTCCTGAGGCTGTACTTTTTATCCCCGTGATTTATTTATTTTATAACTGGAAGTTTGAACCTCTTAATCCCCTTCACTTACTTTGCCTGCTCCCCAAGCCCTCTCCATCTGGTAACCACTCGTTTGTTTACTGTATCTATGGTTTAAGGGAGGTCACAGCTGTAAAGCCCATAGAGGGCCCGGCACCCAGCAGAGACCTAACAATCTGCAAACAAGGCCTCTGAGTTTTCCTATACAGGTTGGGGCCCCTCTTCAGAGACCCATCAGGATGTGCTCTCTGTGGAGAAGAGCAAAATGCACCACTCGATGAAAGACTAATCTTTCTAATCCACCAAATACATAGAAAGCTATTTTATTTGATAAACTCCATTTAGACGATACTTTTTGTTACGTGACGAGAACAAATGTCCCATATTTAATTTGCTCCAGTAAAATCTGAGTCCAATCCTCGTTCAGTGCAATAAAAATGTAATCCTCCTGGAAGACACGCTTCTCGTCTGCCCCACTTTGAAATTCTCATTCAAATCTGCCATTTATGTGAAATTCAGAATTCTCACTAGAATGAATATCCCCTAGGTCTGTCCAGATAGATGTTAAATAATTTATGTGAAGAGTTTAAAATTTTTTTTTTAGTGTTTATTTCTTTTTGAGAGATAGAGACAGAGAGCGATGGGGGGGGGGGGGGTGGGGCAGAGAGAGAGAGGGAGACACAGAAACCAAAACAGGCTCCAGGCTCTGAGCTGTTGGCACAGAGCCCGACGTGGGGCTCAGAACTCACAAACTGAGATCACGACCTGAGCCAAAACCGAGAGTCGGATACTTAACCGACTGAGCCACCCAGGGGCCCCGATTTTCTTTCTTTCTTTCTTTCTTTCTTTCTTTCTTTCTTTCTTTCTTTCTTTTTTAATGCTTATTTACTTTTGAGAGAGAACATGAGCAGGGGAGGGGCAAAGAGAGGGAGACAAAGGATTCCAAGCAGGCTCTGAGCAGAGAGCCCAATATGGGGTTCAAACTCACAAACTGTGAGATCATAACCTGAGCTAGAATTGGATGCTTAACCAACCAAATAACTCAGGTGCCCTAAATCCATTTTCAATAAGACATCCATATGCTGTTATCCAATGACCTGGACATGCTTGGTCCTCGGAGTGGATTCTGAAGGACCCGATGCCTGCTTTCACGGCATCCCTAGTTCACCCGTGTAGGTAATTAAAGGGGCTGCTTAGATCTTTCTTTCTGTGTGGAATGGCTGTCTAATTTTAGTACTAGAAAAAAGAACTCTGGGGGCGCCTGGCTGGCTCAGTCAGAACAGCGTGCAATTCCTGATCTCAGGGTCGTGAGTTTGAGCTGCATGGCGGGTATAGAGATTACTTAAATAAATAAAACTTAAAAAAAAAAAAAGACTCTAATAGAGGGATAATGACGTCATGTCTTTCCTATGCCAAGCCTAGTTTTACTTTTTGGGAAAATATTGAAGATCTAGTCTCAGGTACACAGTTATTTTCATTAATGGGCTTTTATATGTTAATAACTTTTCATACATATATATATGTTTTGTTTGTTTGTTTATGGAGCCATAAACAAAAAGTGATTTGTGTTCTCTTCTGAAAACAGAACTAGACTTTTGACCATGATTCCAGAGACACTGAAGGGAAAGATTACCTTGCAGGCATTGAAGGGGACTCAGTGCTCAGGGGAGTTGCATCTGTCTGCTGGTTTTACAGGCAGCTTGATGAAGATTAACAAGGTGGAGTGTAATTGCTGGTTAAAACACATTTCCACAGGCTTTCCAAGTCCGTTGCCTAAATGGCAGAAGAGAGGATGCGTGTATCAGAGGAATGCATTTTGAAGGCACATTACAAATAGTTCTGTTCCACACAGTCTTTCTGTCCCCCTATGCCCTCCAACTACATACTGCTCCTGACCTAGATGAAAGTTGCCTGAAGAGTTATTGTCTATGTCAGCCTTTTTTTTTTTTTTTTAAGTTGTGGGGCTAAAAACCTTGCCAGTTCATTCATTCATTCATTGAACAACTTTTTTTTTTTTTTTTTTTCAGTAGGCACCATACCCAGCTTGGAGCCTCACACAGGGCTTGAACTCATGACCCTGAGATCAAGACCTGAGCTGAGATCTAGAGTACAATGCTTAACTGACTGAGCCACCCAGACACTCCCCCTACCAAAGGAAACTATTTCTTAAGTGCCTAAGAAAACTGGCCATGGTAAAGAACTTCATCAAAGAAATTATTTTTGCATCAGTGCTTAAAATGTCTCTTTCTCCACGGGAGCAGGAACCAGGGAGAAGACAGAGCAAAGCGAGGCAGGAGCAGGCTGGACAAGCCCTTGCAACCACAGAAGGACTTTGTGGTCAGCCCAAGTGAGCAAGGGGGAGAGAGAGGGCAGACTGAGGTCAGAGGAGTAGAGGGAACAGGATCATGGAACCTGGACCGGATGCTAAGATGAGAAGTCGAGGGACGATGCTGGTCAAGGGAGGGATATAACCTGACAGGTGTTTTCACAGATCACTCCACGTGCCGTGTGACGAGTGGATCTTGTGACTGGGGCTGATACAAACTAATCCAGGAGTTCTACCTGGGCCAGTGGCAGGATTATTATTTTCGTCTTCCACTTGTTGCAAATCCAGATTAGTGTATGATCCCTCCCCTTGGTTCTACCTCAGCTGTTTCCTCCAGAAACAGCAGGCCCTTTTGGGTAATGACACTTCCCCTCCCCAGAGAACATGACCATAATGACCTAGCATGGGAGGGGACGGGGGCGAAGCAGCCCATCCTCTTATGATCTCTTAGCAAACGCATGGGTTGGCATGACCCGGAAAAGTCATGCGGCAACTATGCTCCAAACCAAGATTTTTTGACCAAAAAAACAAACAAACAAAAAACTCCCAAAAAACCCAACCCAAAGATTAAAGTGACTATAGTTTTTTTCTCTGTAAGGAGAAGCCTGTTTTACCAGGTTACTGCCTTCATAACACAGGCCTAAGTTATGGCCAACTGTATGGGTTTTCTAGGTGAATTATGATTGGGGCACCTTGGTAGCTCAGTCGGTTGAGTGTCCGACTTCAGCTCAGGTCATGATCTCACGGTTTGTGGGTTTGAGCCCCGTGTCAGGCTCTGTGCTGACAGCTCAGAGCCTGGAGCCTGCTTCAGATTCTGTGTCTCCCTCTCTCTCTGCCCCTCCCCTGCTCATGCTCTGTCTCTCTCTCTCAAAAATAAACATTAGGGGCGCCTGGGTGGCTCAGTCAGTTAAGCGTCCGACTTCGGCTCAGGTCGTGATCTCACGGTTTGTGGGTTTGAGCCCCGCGTCAGGCTCTGTGCTGACAGCTCAGAGCCTGGAGCCTGCTGCAGATTCTGTGTCTCCCTCTCTCTCTGCCCCTCCCCTGCTTGGGCTCTCTCTCTTTCTCTCAAAAATAAATAAGTAAATTATGATTGAAGCACACGTGACTTGAAGTATGAACTGTGCCAGGCCCTCCATGGAGGGGGCAGCCTGTTCTCCAAGCCTTCAGTGTGAACTTTAACAGCAGCAGGGATGACAGGAGCCAACACTTCCTGAACACTTAGCTTTTGCCACGTATTCAACTAGATCAGGTGTCGGCAAACTTCTTCTGGAAAGGACCAGATAGCAAATGTTTTGGGACTCTCTGGGCCCTGATCTCTGTCACAACTACTCAATTTTGCTGTCGTAGTGAGAAAGCAGCCACAGATAACACGGGAGGGGTGAACGTGGTTCTGTTCCAATAAAACTTAATTTTCCAAAACAGGCAGCAGGCTGCGCGGGGGCCCACGGGACATAGCTTGAGGGCTCCCGACTGAATGATTTACAGATTTCCATGTATCAAGTTATTTGATCCTCAAAACACCCTGGTTGTTATTACTGCCACTAATTTACAGATAAGGAATCTGAGGCACAGAGAGGTCACGTAACCAGCCTGGCACAGCACAGCTCACACATGGGAGAGCTGAGATTCACACCCATGCAGCGCGGCTCCAGAAGGTGAAAGCCAAGTCACCGTGAGTGTGGCTGGGCCAGGACGAGCCCCAGGCTCGGTCATGTATACGTTTCTTCTGCAAATTGATGAGTTATGTGGTTTCTTTACCTATAAGAGGCCTACCTCACACAGTAATAAGGAGAATAAAATGTCGGAAAATGGAATGAACCGAACATTGTTTCCATCGGCACAGTGCTTTGGAAGAGTGGTCAAGTCACTCCACATGTTTGGGTACTTTTGGTAGAATAGGTGAGGGTGGTGGTGGTGGGGTGTCTCTGAGTTACTGGGGACACCTGCGTCTGCCTATGTGTGATCATCTTGGCAGTTTATACAAGAATGGTTGCGTTAGCAGCCTATAATTTTTCCACTGCTGTTCTTTCCTCTACATACTTCCTGCGATTATTGTGAGAATCAAAGGGAAGGGAAAGAAATAGAGCCACTTGTGGAGAATAAGGAATGTTAACAGAAATTCTGTAGTATGCATACAGGGAGAAACTTTATGCTTCATGTTCTTTCTCCAAAAATATAGATAAGTATGCGTGTTCTTTAACAGCTATGCTGGAGCTTTCTTGGATTTTTTTAATAATGTTTATTTTTGAGACAGAGAGAGAGACAGAGTGCAAGCTGGGGAGGAGCAGAGGGGAAGAGAGAGAGAGAGAGAGGAGAGAGACACAGAATCCAAAGCAGTCTTAAGGCTCTGAGCTGTTGGCCCAGAGCCCCATGTGGGCCTCGAACCCATGAACCGTGAGATCATGACCTAAGCTGAAGTCGGATGCCTAACCGACTGAGCCACCCGGGTGCCCCTGGAGCTCTCTTGGA
Source organism: Panthera pardus (assembly GCF_024362965.1). Classification (NCBI taxonomy): domain Eukaryota; kingdom Metazoa; phylum Chordata; class Mammalia; order Carnivora; family Felidae; genus Panthera; species Panthera pardus. The sequence continues at coordinate 144,864,783 of NW_026526765.1, read as the reverse complement.
TTTTTAAGAGATGAATAAAAATGTTTGGAGTTCAAGTTTAATTATTATTTTGGAGAGCCAAATTTTTATGATTCAATCGACTCCATCTGTGTTCACAAGCTAAGTCAAAAGTAAAGTTTGCTGGGTTACATTTTCTATCTCCCTTTCTGTGTATCATTTGTAATACCACGTGGCTCCCTTTTTAGATAAGTCTACTGAAAAAAACTAATGTCTGCAATGGAAATTTATTTTGTGTAGAACTTCTATTTTTTCTTTTCTGTATTTTTGTTTCAAAGTTTTACTTACTTTTTTTAAAACAAATTTTTTTTAGATTTATTTATTTTTGAGAAACAGAGTGAGACAAAGTGTGAGCAGGGGAGGGGCAGAGAGAGAAGGAGACACAGAATCTGAAGCAGGCTCCAGGCTCTGAGCAAGAGGTCAGCACAGAGCCTGACGCAGGACTCGAACCCACAAACTATGAGATCATGACCTGAGCCAAAGTCAGACGCTCAACCGACTGAGCCACCCAGGTGCCCCAAGTTTTACTTTTTAAAATTTTTTTAATGTTTATTTATTTTGAGGGAGAGAGAGAGTAGGAGAGGGGCAGAGAGAGAGAGAGAGAGAATCCTAAGCAGGCTCCATGCTCAGCATGGAGCTGGACACGGGGCTAGGTCTCACGACAGTCTGCTACAATCTGCTCATGATCTGAGCAGAAATCAAGCGTTGGATGCTTAACCAACTGAGCCACCCAGTTGCCCCTAAATTATCATTTTATTAAAAATTTTTTTTTAATGTTTATTTATTTTTGCAAAAGAGACAGAGACAGAGTACGAGGGTGAGGAGGAGCAGAGAGAGAGGGAGACACAGAATCCGAACCAGGCTCCAGGATCTAAGCTGTCAGCACAGAGCCCGACACGGAGCTCGAACTCATAAACGGTGAGATCAGACCTGAGTTGAAGTCTGATGCTTAACGGACTGAGCCACTCAGGCGCCACAATAAACAATTTTTTTTTTTTTAAAGAATGCTACATAAAGTTAGATGGTATATAACCTTCTGAGATTGACTGTTTTCTTCCACATAATTCCTGATGCATATATCTGGAATTCATCCTTTTTATTGCTGAGTAGTGATCCATAGTACAGAAGCACAACAATTTCTTCAACCGTTCACCATGGAAGGACATTTGGTTTATCTCCAGTTTGGGATATTATGAGTAGAGTTGCCATGATTATCCATGGACAAGTTTTTGTATGAACATAAATTTTCATTTCTCTGGAATAAATACCCACAAGTACCATTGCTAGATTATACAAAGTGCATGATCAGTTTTCAGGAAACTGCCAAACTGTATTCTCAAGTGACTATGCTATTTCATCATTATTTATCTTTGAAGTATATGTTAAACAGGAAAACTCCTTTGTGAGTTCAACATTAACTGTAATATCAAGTATGCATATTTTTAAAGATTTAACTCAATGATATCTTTTGTCATCTGAGAAATTACACAATTCATCTTACATAAGATCTATTGTTAAATTATTTTATTTTATTTTTAAGTACTTTATTTTCAAGTAATCTCTACACCCAATATGGGCCTTGAACTCACAACCATAAGATCAAGAGTCACGTGCTCTTCTGACTGAGCCAGCCAGACACCTCATATTTTTTAAAAAAATTTTTAATGTTTTTATTTATTTATTTTTGAGACAGAGAGAGACAGAGCATGAGCAGGGGAGGGGTAGAGAGAGAGGGAGACACAGAATCTGAAACAGGCTCCAGGCTCTGAGCTGTCAGCACAGAGCCCGACGCAGGGCTCAAACTCACGGACTGTGAGATCATGACCTGAGATGAAGTGGGAAGCTCAACCTACCGAGCCACCCAGGTTCCCCAAGGCACCCCATATTTTTAATTCAAAATCCACCCAGTGGTGGAGGAGAATTTAAACCTCTTCGTGTTCCTACTATTGAATATACTTCATGTAGGGGATCTTTACTGATATTTAACCTTTCTCATCTTTCAAAAACAAGACAGTCTCCGCTGCATTCAAAAATGTGTTATCCTCAACAAAGGTCAAAATGAATAAAAATTAAATTGCTAATGTGCTGAGGGAGCCTGGGGGGTTTAGTTGGCTAAGCGTCCAACTTCAGCTCAGATCATGATCTCGCAGTTGGTGGGTTCGAGCTCTGCGTCAAGGCTCTGTGCCGACAACTCAGAGTCTGGAGCCTGCTTCGGATTCTGTGTCTCCCTCTCTCTTTGTTCCTCCCCCAGTGGCTCTCTGTCTCTCTCTCTCTCAAAGATAAAATAACACATTAAAAACATTTTAAATTGTTAAGGCACTGAAAGAAAATGTGTTTTTCTCCTCTGTTTTTACAAGTGGAGAATACAAAGCACAGTGAAATCAAAACTTTCCGCCAATATCCTATAGTTTAAGAGCAGAAAATACAAGCTCTTAATTGGGTTGACTCCAAAGGTGCACTTAAAAAAACCCACAAAAGAATGCGATTTTTATCCTTCCTTTTCTTTTACCTCATGTAGGTAGACCAGAAGATCAAACCACAGAAACTTTTTTTTCTAAACAAAACAAAACAAAAAAAATCAAAAAGTGCTTGGAAGTCAGTGGTATTCTCTATAAAGGAGCAAACAGATACAAGGGTGACTGGGGAGCACGATCTCATGGACCGCAAAAGAAAAGATAGCGCGTGAGCTCAGCTACACTATTTATGACTCAGCTGACAAATGTCTGTGGAGAACTGACTGTATGCCAGACACTGGGCTGGGTGTTGTGGGGAGATGGGAGGCCACAGGCTATAGGAGAAGTATAATGCCATCCAAGCACTTTCTGCCCAGCTGTGCCACACGTGGCTCCCCCGTGAAGAGGCTGGAGAGAGGGGCGCCTGGGGGGCTGAGTCAGTTAAATGTCTAACTTCAGCTCAGGTCATGATCTCACGGTTCATGAGTTCAAGCCCCGCGTCGGGCTCTGTGCTGACGGATCAGAGCCTTGAACCTGCTTTGGATTCTGTGTCACCCTCTCTCTGCCCCTCCCCCACTGCTTGTGCTCTGTCTCTCTCTTTTTCAAAAATAAACATTAAAAAATTTAAAATAAGGGGCGCCTGGGTGGCTCAGTCGGTTGAGTGTCCGACTTCGGCTCAGGTCATATCTCACGGTTCGTGGGTTCGAGCCCCGCGTCGGGCTCTGTGCTGACGGATCAGAGCCTTGAACCTGCTTTGGATTCTGTGTGTGTCTCTCTCTCTCTCTCTGCCCTTCTCCTACTCACACTCCATCTCTCCATCTCAAAATTAAATAAACATTAAAAAAAAAAAAGAGGCTGGAGAGTGACACAGGACAGCATATGCCTAGGTGACAATAGCCCACATTTGCACTGACCTCAGGACAAATGCTGGGCAGACAGCTTTATACATATTACTTGTTCAGTCCTGTGAGGTCACTGTCATCGCTCCATTTTACAGATGAGGACACTGAGACTTGGAGAGTTAGTAAAATATAACATGTCATGGGGTGCCTGGGTGGCTCAGTCGGTTGTGTCTGACTCTTGATTTCAGCGCAGGTCATAATCTCACGATGCGTGAGTTCGGGCCCCACATCAGGCTCTGTCCTGACAGAGCAGAGCCTGCTTGGAATTCCCTCTCTGTCTACCCCTCCCTGACTCTCTCTTTCTCAAAATAAATAAACATTAACAAATAAAATATAACACGTCATTTACAACTGTCTGGTTTTCCACGTGCACTGAAAATGTCTCCCATCCACATGATCTTTCCTGCCCTGAGGATGGCATGCCCTGTCAACAGAGGTGCAGCCTGACCTGGGAGGCTTTGACCCCATGTCAGACCCCATGGGGTCTCCTTTGACCCCATGTGACTTTGGGCCAACGTCATCTTTGACCAAGACTTGTATACATTAGTCGCTGCAAACCGAACTCACCCGAGCTCCAGGAAGCAGGAATCACAGCGTTCTTCCGTTCTAGAGAACACAATCTCCTTCACTCTTGGTTTCCATCTTTATTTAGACACAGGACTCCCCTTTCCAACATTTTACCCTGAGGGGGAAAAAAAAAAAGGAAAAACAAGGAATTGTTTTGGTTGAAGAAGGTAGGGGAGTGGCCAAGGTCTCACCAGTTCTCACCACTTTCCTTCCCTGGAGGCTGCCGAGGGGCTGAGCAGTTACTGCTGGAAGCCTGGCTGACCCTTGGCTCTTCTCTGAACCTGAGACGCATGAAAGTGTCATCCTGTTGGCTGCAACCACATGAAAGTCTGGTGAGAAGCTGGAAGTGGCACCCAGGTGTGCAGACGAAGGAGGCCACCCCTCACCTACTAGGGCACAGGGGAGTCCCTGGTGCCCACACAGTCTGGCTGCACCTGCTCCCTAACCCCCCGGCTTCCATAATTACATGCACCTATGTTAACATGCAGGTATTTCCCAAGCAGTAAAAAGTTTAAGGGGCGCCTGAGTGGCTCAGTCGGTTGAGCATCTGACTCTTGATTTCTTTTTTTTTTTTTTACCTTTTTTATTTTATTTTTTATTTTTTTTCCATATATGAAATTTATTGTCAAATTGGCTTCCATACAACACCCAGTGCTCATCCCAAAAGGTGCCCTCCTCAATACCCATCACCCACCCTCCCCTCCCTCCCACCCCCCATCAACCCTCAGTTTGTTCCCAGTTTTTAAGAGTCTCTTATGCTTTGGCTCTCTTCCACTCTAACCTCTTTTTTTTTTTTTTCTTCCCCTCCCCCATGGGTTTCTGTTAAGTTTCTCAGGATCCACATAAGAGTGAAACCATATGGTATCTGTCTTTCTCCGTATGGCTTATTTCACTTAGCATCACACTCTCCAGTTCCATCCATGTTGCTACAAAGGGCCATATTTCATTCTTTCTCATTGCCACGTAGTACTCCATTGTGTATACAAACCACAATTTCTTTATCCATTCATCAGTTGATGGACATTTAGGCTCTTTCCATAATTTGGCTATTGTTGAGAGTGCTGCTATAAACATTGGGGTACAAGTGCCCCTATGCATCAGTACTCCTGTATCCCTTGGGTAAATTCCTAGCAGTGCTATTGCTGGGTCATAGGGTAGGTCTATTTTGAATTTTCTGAGGAACCTCCACACTGTTTTCCAGAGTGGCTGCACCAATTTGCATTCCCACCAACAGTGCAAGAGGGTTCCCGTTTCTCCACATCCTCGCCAGCATCTATAGTCTCCTGATTTGTTCATTTTGGCCACTCTGACTGGCGTGAGGTGATATCTGAGTGTGGTTTTGATTTGTATTTCCCTGATGAGGAGCGACGTTAAGCATCTTTTCATGTGCCTGTTGGCCATCCGGATGTCTTCTTTAGAGAAGTGTCTATTCATGTTTTCTGCCCATTTCTTCACTGGGTTATTTGTTTTTCGGGTGTGGAGTTTGGTGAGCTCTTTATAGATTTTGGATACTAGCCCTTTGTCCGATATGTCATTTGCAAATATCTTTTACCATTCCATTGGTTGCCTTTTAGTTTTGTTGGTTGTTTCCTTTGCTGTGCAGAAGCTTTTTATCTTCATAAGGTCCCAGTAGTTCATTTTTGCTTTTAATTCCCTTGCCTTTGGGGATGTGTCAAGTAAGAGATTGCTACGGCTGAGGTCAGAGAGGTCTTTTCCTGCTTTCTCCTCTAGGGTTTTGATGGTTTCCTGTCTCACATCCAGGTCCTTTATCCATTTTGAGTTTATTTTTGTGAATGGTGTGAGAAAGTGGTCTAGTTTCAATCTTCTGCATGTTGCTGTCTAGTTTTCCCAGCACCATTTGTTAAAAAGACTGTCTTTTTTCCATTGGATGTTCTTTCCTGCTTTGTCAAAGATTAGTTGGCCATACGTTTGTGGGTGTAGTTCTGGGGTTTCTATTCTATTCCATTGGTCTGTGTGTCTGTTTTTGTGCCAATACCATGTTGTCTTGATGATGACAGCTTTGTAGTAGAGGCTAAAGTCTGGGATTGTGATGCCTCCTGCTTTGGTCTTCTTCTTCAAAATTACTTTGGCTATTCGGGGCCTTTTGTGGTTCCATATGAATTTTAGGATTGCTTGCTCTAGTTTCGAGAAGAAGGCTGGTGCAATTTTGATTGGGATTGCATTGAATGTGTAGATAGCTTTGGGTAGTATTGACATTTTGACAATATTTATTCTTTCAATCCATGAGCACGGAATGTTTTTCCATTTCTTTATATCTTCTTCAATTTCCTTCATAAGCGTCCTATAGTTTTCAGCATACAGATCTTGTACATCTTTGGTTAGATTTATTCCTAGGTATTTTATGCTTCTTGGTGCAATTGTGAATGGGATCAGTTTCTTTATTTGTCTTTCTGTTGCTTCATTATTAGTGTATAAGAATGCAACTGATTTCTGTACATTGATTTTGTATCCTGCAATTTTGCTAAATTCATGTATCAGTTCTAGCAGACTTCTGGTGGAGTCTATAGGATTTTCCATGTATAATATCATGTCATCTGCAAAAAGTGAAAGCTTAACTTCATCCTTGCCAATTTTGATGCCTTTGATTTCCTTTTGTTGTCTTATTGTTGATGCTAGAACTTCCAACACTATGTTAAACAACAGCGGTGAGAGTGGACATCCCTGTCTTGTTCCTGATCTCAGGGAGAAAGCTCTCAGTTTTTCCCCATTGAAGATGATGTTAGCTGTGGGCTTTTCATAAATGTCTTTTATGATCTTTAAGTATGTTCCTTCTATCCCGACTTTCTCGAGGGTTTTTATTAAGAAAGATTGCTGAATTTTGTCAAAGGCCTTTTCTGCATTGATTGACAGGATCATATGGTTCTTCTCTTTTCTTTTATTAATGTGATGTATCACATTGATTGATTTGCGAATGTTGAACCAGCCCTGCATCCCAGGAATGAATCCCACTTGATCATGGTGAATAATTCTTTTTATATGCTGTTGAATTCGATTTGCTAGTATCTTATTGAGAATTTTTGCATCCATATTCATCAGGGATATTGGCCTGTAGTTCTCTTTTTTTACTGGGTCTCTGTCTGGTTTAGGAATCAAAGCAATACTGGCTTCATAGAATGCATCTGGAAGTTTTTCTTCCCTTTCTATTTCTTGGAATAGCTTGAGAAGGATAGGTATTATCTCTGCTTTAAACGTCTGGTAGAACTCCCCTGGGAAGCCATCTGGTCCAGGACTCTTTGTTGGGAGATTTTTGATGACTGATTCAATTTCTTCACTGGTTATGGGTCTGTTCAAGCTTTCTGTTTCCTCCTGATTGAGTTTTGGAAGCGTGTGGGTGTTTAGGAATTTGTCCATTTCTTCCAGGTTTTCCAGTTTGTTGGCATATAATTTTTCATAGTATTCCCTGATAATTGCTTGTATCTCTGAGGAATTGGTTGTAATAATTCCATTTGCATTCATGATTTTATCTATTTGGGTCATCTCCCTTTTCTTTTTGAGAAGTCTGGCTAGAGGTTTATCAATTTTGTTTAGTTTTTCAAAAAACCAACTCTTGGTTTCATTGATCTGCTCTACAGTTTTTTTAGATTCTACATTGTTTATTTCTGCTCTGATCTTTATTATTTCTCTTCTTCTGCTGGATTTAGGCTGTCTTTGCTGTTCTGCTTCTATTTCCTTTAGGTGTGCTGTTAGATTTTGTATTTGGGATTTTTCTTGTTTCTTGAGATAGGCCTGGATTGCAGTATATTTTCCTCTCAGGACTGCCTTCGCTGCATCCCAAACATTTGGGTTGTTGTATTTTCATTTTCATTTGTTTCCGTATATTTTTTAATTTCTTCTCTAATTGCCTGGTTGACCCATTCATTCTTTAGTAGGGTGTTCTTTAACTTCCATGCTTTTGGAGGTTTTCCAGACTTTTCCTGTGGTTGATTTCAAGCTTCATAGCATTGTGGTCTGAAAGTATGCATGGTATGATTTCAATTCTTGTATACTTATGAAGGGCTGTTTTGTGACCCAGTATGTGATCTATCTTGGAGAATGTTCCATGTGCACTCGAGAAGAAAGTATATTCTGTTGCTTTGGGATGCAGAGTTCTAAATATATCTGTCAAGTCCATCTGATCCAATGTATCATTCAGGGCCCTTGTTTCTTTATTGACCGTGTGTCTAGATGATCTATCCATTTCTGTAAGTGGAGTGTTAAAGGCCCCTGCAATTACCACATTCTTATCAATAAGGTTGCTTATGTTTGTAATTGTTTTATATATTTAGGGGCTCCTGTATTCGGTGCATAGACATTTATAATTGTTAGCTCTTCCTGATGGATAGACCCTGTGATTATTATATAATGCCCTTCTTCATCTCTTGTTACAGCCTTTAATTTAAAGTCTAGTTTGTCTGATATAAGTATGGCTACTCCAGCTTTCTTTTGGCTTCCAGTAGCATGATAAATAGTTCTCCATCCCCTCACTCTCAATCTAAAGGTGTCCTCAGGTCTAAAATGAGTCTCTTGTAGACAGCAAATAGATGGGTCTTGTTTTTTTATCCATTCTGATACCCTATGTCTTTTGGTTTGCACATTTAGTCCATTTACATCCAGTGTTATTATAGAAAGATATGGGTTTAGAGTCATTGTGATGTCCATAGGTTTCATGCTTGTAGCGATGTCTCTGGTACTTTGTCTCACAGGATCCCCCCTTAGGATCTCTTGTAGGGCTGGTTTAGTGGTGATGAATTCCTTCAGTTTTTGTTTGTTTGGGAAGACCTTTATCTCTCCTTCTATTCTAAATGACAGACTTACTGGATAAAGGATTCTCGGCTGCATATTTTTTTCTGTTCATCACATTGAAGATCTCTTGCCATTCCTTTCTGGCCTGCCAAGTTTCAGTAGAGAGATCGGTCACGAGTCTTATAGGTCTCCCTTTATATGTTAGAGCAGGTTTATCTCTAGCTGCTTTCAGAATTTTCTCTTTATCCTTGTATTTTGCCAGTTTCACTATGATATGTCGTGCAGAAGATCAATTCAAGTTACGTCTGAAGGGAGTTCTCTGTGCCTCTTGGATTTCAATGCCTTTTTCCTTCCCCAGATCAGGGAAGTTCTCAGCTATTATTTCTTCAAGTATACCTTCAGCACATTTCCCTCTCTCTTCCTCCTCTGGAATACCAATTATGCGTAGATTATTTCTCTTTAGTGCATCACTTAGTTCTCTAATTTTCCCCTCATACTCCTGGATTTTTTTATCTTTTTCTCAGCTTCTTCTTTTTCCATAATTTTATCTTCTAGTTCACCTATTCTCTCCTCTGCTTCTTCAATCCAAGCCGTAGTTGTCTCCATTTTATTTTGCAACTCATTGATAGCATTTTTTAGCTCCTCCTGGCTGTTCCTTAGTCCCTTGATCTCTGCAGCAAGAGATTCTCTGCTGTCCTTTATACTGTTTTCAAGCCCAGCGATTAATTTTATGACTATTATTCTAAATTCACTTTCTGTTATATTGTTTAAATCATTTTTGATCAGTTTGTTAGCTGTTGTTATTTCCTGGACGTTTTTCTGAGGGGACTTCTTCCGTTTCATCATTTTGGATAGTCCCTGGAGTGGTGCAGGACTGCGGGGCTCTTCCCCTGTGCTGTCTTGAATAACTTGCATTGGTGGGCGGGGCTGCAGTCAGACCTGATGTCTGCCCCCAGCCCACCGCTGGGGCCACAGTCAGACTGGTGTGTGCCTTCTCTTCCCCTGTCCTAGGGGCGGGATTCACTGTGGGGTGGTGTGGCCCATCTGGGCTACTTGCACACTGCCAGGCTTGTGGTGCTGGGGATCTGGCGTATTAGCTGGGGTGGATTGGCAAGGTGCACAGGGGCGGGAGGGGCAGGCTCAGCTTGCTTTTCCTTTGGAGATCCACTTTGGGAGGGGCCCTGCGGCACCGGGAGGGAGTCAGACCCGCCGGAGGGATGGATCCGCGGAAGCACAGTGTTGGGTGTTTGCGGGGTGCAAGCAGGTTCCCTGGCAGGAACTGGTTCCCTTTGGGATTTTGGCTGGTGGATGGGCAAGGGAGATGGCGCTGGTGAGTGCCTTTGTTCCCCGCCAAGCTGAGCTCTGTCGTCCGGGGCTCAACACCTCTCCCTCCCGTTTTCCTCCAGCCCTCCCATTCTCCGTTCTCCGAGCAGAGCTGTTAGCTTATAACCTTCCAGACGTCAAGTCCTGCTTGCTGTCGGAACACACTCCGTCCGGCCCCTCCGCTTTTGCCAGCCAGACTCCAGGGCTCTGATTGGCTGGCGGGCCGCCCCTCCACCCCGGCTCCCTCCCGCCAGTCCGTGTAGTGTGCACCGCCTCTCCACCCTTCCTACCCTCTTCTGTGGGCCTCTCGTCTGCACTTGGCTCCGGAGACTCCGTTTTGCTAGTCTTCTGGCGGTTTTCTGGGTTATTTAGGCAGGTGTATGTGGAATCCAAGTGATCAGCAGGACGCGCGGTGAGCCCAGCGTCCTCCTACACCGCCATCTCCCCCTCTAACTCTTGATTTCAGCTCAGGTCATGATCTCACAGTCTTGTGATCAAGCTTCACATCGCGCTCGGCCCTGACAGCATGGAGCCTGCTTGGGATTCTCTCTCTCCCTCTCTCTCTCTCTCTCTCTGCCCCTCCCCTGCACTCACAGCTGATTTCTTTCTCTCAAAATAAATAAACTGTAAGAAAAAGTTTAAGCAACCGTCAGTCATTTGCACTAATAAAGAATCTGCAGGTGTTTCAGGACTGGGAGACAGAAGAAAACGCAAAGATAGAGGAAAAAAAAGGCTGCCCAAATTGGGAAACCAGGGGGCTAAAAAAAAAAAAAAAAAATCTCACTGCTTCAAAGCATTGCGGAGATCCAGCCTTGAGGGTGGGGTATGTGGCCAGAAACCTTCCTGCAGAATTGAGAAGGTGAAATCCTGTTAGAGCAGAGTCAGCTCAAAGCATAATGCCAGCTGGACAAAGCATTTGCTTGGACTATCGCACAGGCCTTTAAACAGAAAACAGAAGGCCTGTGTCCAGATTTGAGAATTTTGTATGGAACATGGGGTCATTTAGCTGCTCCTTAAAACAAGCAAATGTTTTAAAGTAGATCTTATTGCTTCCAAAATTATTCCTTATTCTTTGGAGGCTTGCTTCCTTTGGCACCCTGCGGTTTTCTTTTGGTTTCTTGGATTAAAAGAATATGATAAATACAGTCAATGTTTGAAAAAAAAAAAAAAGCTCAAAGTTACACATTTTCAAGAGAGAGAACTTCTCCCCTTGCGTTTCTGCTGTGAGGCTTTGATACTCGGCCAGGATTTGATTTCGAGCCATTAATCCATTAGGGTGATCTAAAAATCTATGCTCTGTGTCCTCTCCTCCCTGACCCACAGCGAGAAGCATTCAACAGAAAAACTAACATTGCAGATGATGCTTCACAGAGCCCGCTGGCAGATTTCAGGGTCAGACGTTTCCAAAAGAGGAAAATTTCCTAGAGAGTTTCTATGTAAAGATCCTGAGCAAGTCTTTCTCTTTTGACTATTCTGAACCAGTCATCTTCCGTTCTGTAGAGCTGACAGATTAGAACAAGGTGTCAGACTGAGCACATATGCCCACCTCTCCAAATCCTTTCAATTAACAGCATATAGCTCAAAAAAAATAAGTAATACAGTAGTGCTAGAAAACAAGAGCTGCCGTTAAATGGAAGACATTTTAAAAAATGTTTTATGTATTTTGAGAGAGAGAGAGAGACAAAGTGTGAGCAGGGCAGGGGCAGAGAGAGAGGGAGACACAGAATCGGAAGCAGGCCCCAGGCTCCGTGCTGTCAGCGCGGAGCCTGACTCGGGGCTCAAACTGATGAACCATGAGATCACGACCTGAGCTGAAACCAAGAGTTGGATGCTTAACCAAGTGAGTCACCCAGGCGCCCGGGTCCCAAGGATATATCTTAATGAAGGGGAACCTGGGGGCCAGGAGGTGCCCAGTGATCGGCCTCCAGTAAAGATGCTATGAGTGTCGTGTGAGTGTCCATGAGCCATGCTGGAGCAGGTGCTCACAGACGCGGGGCCTTCCTTCCCCATGGTGAGTACCCCCCACTGCCACACCGGGCTGGGGGGCCTATGTGCTCGGGAGAGGGAAATCCTCAGCTGTACCTGCTCAGGACCACTGTCCCCCCAGACGGGTGCTGGAGGTGGAGTTCTGGCTGCTCTCCTTTGGGGAATGAAGCCGAACAGGCTCAAGACTACAGGGCAGGAAAGAAGATGGTGACTTTCCTCCCCAGCAACACGTGACGGGGGTCTTAACCCCTAAAGGGGAAATGGGACTGTTTTCTGGAAAGAATGACGTCTATTTTCCAGTATGAAAAGTATGGTTAATCTTTTTTTTTTTTTTTTTTTTTTTTACAGTTTATTTATTTAGGGGCACGTGGGTGGCTCAGTTAGTTAAGCGTCTGACTTTGGCTCAGGTCATGATCTCGTGACTCATGGGTTCAAGCCCCGCATTGGGCTCTGTGTTGACAGCTCAGAGCCAGGAGCCTGCTTCGGATTCTATCTTGGTCTCTCTCTACCCCTCCCCTGCTCAAACTGTCTCTCTCTCTCTCTCTCAAATATAAATATTAAAAAAAAAGTTTATGTATTTATTTGGGGGAGGGAGGGGCAGAGAGAGAGAGGGAGAAAGAGGGAATCATGGAGCCCGACTTGGGGCTCAAACTCATGAACCATGAGATCATAACCTGAGCTGAAACCAAGAATCAGACTCTTAACTGACTGAGCTGGCCAGAAGCCCCCAACGTTGTTGGTTAATGTTATTTAGATAGTGGCTAAAGGCATAGACACTGTCACCACACTGCATAGAATCCAGTCCTGACTCGGAGCCTTGCAAACTGTGACCATAGGCAAGAGACTCCCCCTCTTCTCATTGCTTTACTTCCCCGGAAAGTGGATATAAGAAACATAGGCCTAGAGGCTCCTGGGTGGCTCAGTCAGTTAAGCGTCCGGCTTCGGCTCAGGTCATGATCTTGCAATTTGTGAGTTCAAGCCCCGCCTCGGGCTCTGTGCTGACAGCTGAGACCCTGGAGCCTCCTTCAGATTCTGTGTCTGCCTCTCTCTCTGCTCCTCCCCTGTTCGCACTCCGTCTCTCTCTCTCTCTCTCTCTCTCAAAAATAAACATTAAAAAAAAACATAAAAAAAAGAAAGAAACACAGGCCTGATGTGGATACTAAATAAGTTAGAACAAGGCTATGCACAGGGCAAGCATTCCTAAATTCTCAGCTGGGAATTACTGCCTGATTTCCTAGCACCCCTGCTTTTCACACACACACACACACACACACACACACACACACACACACACAGAAAATGTGGTGCCTCTTGGAGATGCAGGTATGCAGGTACGCACAAGCTTTCTGGGCTTCATGACTCTCCTGTGATAAGTTGTGGACAGACAGAATAGGAAGCTAGGCATGTAAGCGACCATAGGGAAGGGGCCAGGAGTGTGATCTGTGGATAACGAGGCTAAGCAGGAGAGAGGAGATGGACCAACAGACACACAGCAGTATCTAAGCAAGGACCAGGGAGAAGAGGTATGTACTGAAAGTCACAGATGTTTTATAGATGGAAAGTGACTGTCCAACAATGTTCCCTTCCCAGCAACCCCCACAAACTGTCCTCTGGGAAGGTGGTGGAGGAAGGCGTTCTCTCCCCCGACGGCACTGGGGTGTGATATTGTCTACTTTAGAGACTGGATAGAAAGGCGCTTCTGTCCTCTCTGTGCTCTTCACTCCGTATCACTGTGTCCACATTCACCCCCAAATTTAGGATGGCCTGGAGACATCACACTGCTCTCCAGGTCAACCACTCCTCTCAACGCTGACTTAATATCGGTGCCTGGGTGGCTCAGTCGGTTAAGCATCTTACTCTTGTTTCTGGCTCAGGTCACAATCTCACAGTTTGTGAGATCAAGCCCCACATTGGGCTCTGCGCTGACAGTGTGGAGGCTGCTTGGGATTCTCTCTCTCTTCCTCTCTCTCTGCCCCTCCCCTGCTCATGCTCTACCTCTCTCCCTCAAAAAAAGTAAATAAAAAACTTAAAAAAAAAAAGCTGACTTAATAAAGAGTAGCATTGTTTTCAGTTTTGTGGTTCTGAGTGTTGCCTTCTTATTTGACCTGATGATTCCCTCCCCTCCTTTAAAAACAGCCAGGTTAACTGCACATACTGTGTGAAGCCAGGCTCCAAATAGGAGCAATGAAATTCATTAGACCTTTGAGGGATGAATTAGCTCAAATCATTTTTTTCCCCCAAGAAATGGTACAACAGCTTGAAACCTGATTCACAGTTACATTCCACGGCTCTCAATATTATGAGATAAATGCGGGCATTCAGTCCTACAGAACTATTTATACCTCACCATCCTAAATCTAAGGAACTTCTGTCGCTGAACCTGTTCCAGGGATGTGTATGGATTTGAATAATAAATACGGGATGCCCTGAGGAGCACAGAGTCTCTGTCAGAGAACTACTTCGTGTCTTAGAAATAGGCAGCTGGGGGCGCCTGGGTGGCTCAGTCAGTTAAACATCTGACTTCGGCTCTGGTCATGATCTCACAGGTGGTGGGTTTGAGCCCCACGTCCGGCTCTGGGCTGACAGCTTGGAGCCTGGAGCCTGCTTTGGACTCTGTGTCTCCCCCTCTCTCTTTGCCCCTCCCTTGCTCATGCTCTGTCTGTCTGTCTCTCTCAAAAATGAATAAACATTCAAAAAAATTTTTTAATAAAAAGAAATAGGCAGCTGGGAATTGGCCACAATACACCTTTTCCCCCAAGGCTTGTTGTGTTGTAGGGAAGAACGGACAGCCATTGCCCATCAGGTACCTCCATACACAATACTATACCTTGAAAGAGGGTGGGGTGTTTACTGCCAATCTTATCTGCCTATGATTTTTCTCTTCCCAAGTACAGGAGATACCAATGTTGCAGATGAACATAGTAAGAACCTGAGGGTCTGTGTTCATTCCTGAAAACATAGAAACACTGCTTCTGAGTTCATCTGTATAATAACTGGAATACTCACTGATCACATTAGTGGATTATGTTTTTATTATTATTATTATTATTATTATTATTATTATTTTAATTCTTTAAGAGAGAAAGAATGTGAGTGAGGGAGGGGCGGAGAGCAAAGGAGAGAGAATTAAAAAAATTTTTTTAATGTTTATTTTTGAGAGAGAGAGAGAGAGAGAGACAGAGTATAAGTGGGGCAGGAGCAGAGAAAGGGAGACACAGAATCTGAAGGAGGCTCAGGCTCTGAGTTGTCAGCACAAAGCCTGACACGGGGATCGAACGCACGAACCATGAGATCATGACCTGAGCCAAAGTCAGACACTTAACTGAATGAGACACCCAGGTGCCCCAGGAATATGTATTTTTAACAAGCTTCCTGAGTGGTTCTGATGGTAACGTTGAAGGAGTTTAAGATTGGCTGAAATCGTTGCTCCTTTCTAGACACCCAAAGGGACAGCTTGACAAGCTCCTGGAGAAAAACATCGATTCCATTTTAATAGGGATGGGAAGAAAGGAATAAGTAATTATTGAGTGTGTAAAATGTGTCAGAAACTGTGCTAGTTAAAAATAGACACGTTAGTGGCTCCTGGGGGGCTCAGTCAGTTGAGCGTCTGTCTCTTGATTTTGGCTCAAGTCTTGATCCCAGGGCTGTGGGATTGAGCCTCGAGTGGGGCTCCATGCTGAGCATCGAGCATGCTTGAGATTCTCTCTTTCTGTCTCCCTCTGTCCCTCCCCCACTCATGCACACACGCATGCTCTCTAAAATTAAAAACAAACAAACACACGTTTGATTCAAACATTACAACTCTTTGTTGAGGTGATCAGTTTACAGTCAAAAACAAGTGGAGCCAGGAGGCACACCCAACATTCTAGAATTTGATCACCATGCCTGACACCCACCTCCCAGAGCTGGGAGCTGAACCTATGCCTACACGGAGTCCAGGGAATGGATAGATGTATTTGTTGGAGAGAACTTATGGTGGTACTAAGTCTCTGGGATGCCTCATCATTTTGATGACCAGTCTAAGCTCGCCATGCACAGGCACTTTATGAAATGGCCTTTTGGTTCCACATGTGCTTGGTGAGAAACACAGATGGAGGACAGGACATACTGTCATCAGTAAACTTTTTCAAACAAGCATATCACTCATCGTTTACTGACAATATGCACTGGTCGCCACGCTAAGCAGTGTTCAGAATTTACTACCTCATGGGGTGCCTGGGTGGCACAATTGGTTAAGTTGTCCAACTCTTGATTTTGGCTCAGGTCATGATCTCACGGTTCTTGGGATCGAGCCCCGTGTTGGGCTGTGCACTAACATCACAGAACTTGATTGAGATTCTCTCCCTCTCTCTGCCCCTCCCCTGCTCACTCAATCTCACTCTGTCTCTCTCAAAATAAATAAACTTAAAAAAAAAAAAAGAATTTACTCTTCATAATGGCCTATGAGGCAGGTGCTATTGTCTCTACTTTTTTGTTAAGGAACAGAAACATTGTTTAGTGTGAAACGTGTGCACGCTCACACAGCTAGCAAGCAGCAGAGGCTGGGAAGGCTGTTGGGCTCCGAAGTCCACTGGAGTCCCACACACTGGAATTGATGCAGCCAAGCTCCGCTTCTGCCATGATACTTGAGCAGAGGTGTTGCTGTACGTTTAGAGAAAACCATCCATCTCTTGGTTTAACGTTAAATAATGGGTTTGAGTAGCTATGGATCTCTTCTGTTGAACATTTTCAGTCTTCCTCTTTTCCCCAACAAGCCAATCCCCCTTTCTCCACACTCTTAAATGTCCATTTAATTTCAGGTGAGGAGACATTATCTTGTTGTCAATGAGTGTTGTGTTTTGTTTTCCATGGACATGATAGAGTTTATACCAACCGGTGTCATTTGTAAGACAGTTAGAGCTGCCTCAGTTATCGGTGAATACTTCACTGTCAATTGTCCACATGGATAGTGATTATATGTAATAAGTTTACCTCATCAAAAAAAAAAAAAGTTTACCTCATTTATTAAGACTCCTGGTATATAGCCCAGGAACATTTGATCTCCTACCAACCTATCATACACAGTGCAACTCTTTTTTTTTTTTTTTTTAATGTTCATTTATTTCTGAGAGAGAGAGAGAGAGAGGGAGGGAGGGAGGAGCAGAGAAAGAGAGAGAGAGAGAAAGAATCCCAAGCAGGCTCCACACTGGCAGTTCAGAGCCCGATGCAGGGCTCAAACCCACAAACCGTGAGATCATGATGTGAGCTGAAATCAAGTGTTGGACACCTAACCAACTGAACTACCCACATGCCCCAGCACTTCCGATATATGAGCCCAAGAACATTTGGTCCCCCACTAACCTATCATACATAGTGCAACTCTTACTCTAACATAGGACTAGTCAAATGCTCCAAGTAAGAAAAACTAAACTTACCTCTTTTACTCATTTATCACCAAACAACAACTGTTGGGAGATAATTCTCCATGGGGTCTCTCAAAATTCTGCACTTGTTGTGAACGGTGGCACTGGCTGTCTTTGTTCCAAAATATCTTTTCAAGGATGTTTGTACACAGAACAGCCTTGGAAAACACAGATCATGTCTCCTTCCAGAGCAAAGGGCAGGCGTGTTTACCATGCTGCATAAAATACTGGGCCTTCTTAAGCTCAGGGTTCCTCTCTTATAATGCAACTCACGGCACATGGACATGTCACTGGGTCTTCTCGGAATCATCCTGTGGACCTCAAGAACCTGAAACAAGAAAATGCTGATCCTCTGGCTACTGCTAATGCTATGAGTAATAAGGTTCTGTATCTCTGACAGAGATCCATTTTTGCCAAGAGATCCATTTTTGTCGTGTCTTTTGCCAAGATCCGTTAAGCTATGGAAGGCTATGTAAAGCTTGCAAGGGGTGTGAAATCTCAGACCCTTCACAGTTCTTGAGGACAGCAATGCCATTATTATTGTTTCTAAGGTTGGTAAGCACTGTTTGTTGAGCACCTAGTGTGAATCAGTGAACCAAACTCTATTCTAAGTAGTGGGCTA
This sequence comes from Panthera pardus, assembly GCF_024362965.1. Lineage (NCBI taxonomy): Eukaryota > Metazoa > Chordata > Mammalia > Carnivora > Felidae > Panthera > Panthera pardus. The sequence goes on along the minus strand of NW_026526765.1, from coordinate 144,846,788 downwards.
TATGATTTCATCTGATCCTCACTGGACTGTTGTTTAGGAGACAGCATTGACTCTGAGCATATTCTGACTTTTGTTCTAATATCCACCCCTCTCTTATCCAGCAAGGAAGTCCTCCCTCCCTCTAACCTTAGCGGGGAGCCTATTCCCTTTGCAGATGACCATTTTTTGAACTTTATTCTAAATTTTATTCTAAACAAGGCCATGACACTCCCCTGGTCATAGAAACTGGTCAGGAAATGAACACATTTATCCAGATGGGGCAAAAGGAGCTGGGGGACACTGAACTAGGGAAAGAAGTTTCCTTGCTCGGACATAAAGCCAAAGGGAAAGACCGGCTCTACTCCTTCAAATGTTGACATGTGTCAGCATTTAATTGATACGCATTTATCACAATGGATGCTGGATACAACCCAACAGGGTCTGGAGTTCCCTATTGTGCCAAATATCACTCTGTTAGTGCTGGACCTGGGGCGAAGTCCTGGGGCGAGGTGCTAAAGCAGCTGATGCTCAAGGCACTTAGCGGGTTCAAAGCAATGTCTCCTTAGCAACTGGTACCAAAGTATCTTAATATGCTAATAACTGATACGGCTATCCTCAGCTGTGCAGGTGTGAAGCCTGGAACTGACCATCCTTCTGACCACCCATCAGAGAAAGAAGCTCACACAGGAGGGTGCAGCCAACACCATCCCAGGGAGACGGCAAGAGAGCCACCGGACCAAGCTGACCCTGACAGTTGCCCTCCCTCCTCTAGACTTTTTCAATGAATAGACTACAGACTCCCTTTTCATTTCATGTAAGCTAGCTTGCATTTGGATTTCAGCAACCTGCAGTCAAAAGCATCCACGAGGAGTCCCTGGGTGGCTCAGTCGGTTGAGTGTCCGACTTGGGCTCAGGTCACGATCTCACTGCTCGTGGGTTTGAGCCCCACTTCAGACTCTCTGCTGGCAGCTTAGAGCCTGGAGCCTACTTTGGATTCTGTCTCCATCTCTCTGTCCCTCCCCTGCTCGTGCTCTGTCTCTCTCTCTCTCAAATATAAAATAAAACATTAAAAGAAAAAGCATTCACCGAAACATGAGGTAACTAGTCCAGGACCTCAGAGCAAGTAAATAGCCACATTAGAACTGAAAATCAAGTCTCTCTGGCTTAAATGTTCCTGCTTTTTCTGATGTACCACACTGTTCCCAAGTATCAGATGAATATGCAAAAGTTATTTGCAAACTGTAAAGGCCATATTCAAATTTTAGCTTCTGAGACTAAGAACTCCCAGAAAAATACAAAGAGGCCAATGTTTCCTTCCTGATTATCACTGAGAGTTTTTCCCACCCCAACTGAAAACATCTAGCTTCATGATAAGAATACTATCATAGAGAAAGGAAAATATAAGAAATTATATCTGCTGTTCAAATTATTTTCTGGGAACACTGGTGGTACATCTGACAGTGGAAGTCAAACTGGATGACCAGAAACCTGTTCCAGGAAAGGCCTCTCACATTATCACCATCTTGAGAGCACACAGGAGCAAGTTCTGGATTCATCCCAGGAATATTTTGAACACTGTCATAACACCTCCTAGATGCCTGCACAGGGAGAATTGGCTTCCTTTTCATCTCACAGTCACCCCAGAGGACAAAAATTAACAAGTGATTTAGAAAAAGAAAATACTAGAACTTTGCATATTTCTTTGCTCGATCAAGAATCCATGTAAACGAAGACAATACATTTGCATCTAGTTTTTAAAAAAAATTTTTTTAATGTTTATTTAATGGAGACAGAGAGCATGAGTGGAAGAGGGACAGAGAGAGGGAGACACAGCATCTGAAACAGGTTCCAGGCTCTGAGCTGTCAGCACAGAGTCCAGCACGGGGCTGGAACCCATGAACTGTGAGATCACGACCTGAGCTGAAGTCAGACACTTAACCAACTAAGCTACCCAGGCGCCCCTGCATCTAGTTTAATTAATGGTCTTTGAATGTTTTCCGGTAATCTAATCTACATGCTTTTTAAAAATAATTCAACTGTTAATTTTCTGGAGGTGATGTCAAGTAAAATTTTTCTTTCAAAATGATGAACACCTCAGCTATCGATGTTTACCAATTTAGATTTGTTTTTACATATGTTATAGGAAAATAAAAATTACTGAAAATCTGCCTGTGGTGTAATTAGAAATACAACTTTGGAAAATGAAGTGATGGGTAAGTTATATTCTTCCTGACCCATTTTACCACTAGGAGAATAAAGGCAGTTCATAAATGCAGGTGATACCCACATATCTCTTGGGTATTCCTAAATTTTTGAATTTTTGGAGTTACATCTCGTTTAATTTTCAAATAGAATGCTTTAAAAAAATTATGTTTATTTATTTTTGAGAGAGAGAGAGAGACAGAGTGTGAGCAGGGGAGGAACAGAGAGACAGGGAAACACAGAATCTGAAGCAGGCTCCAGGCCCTGAGCTGTCAGCACAGAGCCTGACATGGGGCTCGAACTCACAAACTGTGAGATCATGACCCAAGCTGAAGTCGGACGCTTAACTGACTGAGACACCCAGGCGCCCCTAGAGTGCCTTTTTTTAAAAAAAATATTTTATTTATTTTTGAGAGAGGAGCATGAATGGGGGAGGCACAGAAAGGGGGACAGAGGATCCGAAGCGGGTTCGATGCTTACAGGAGTGAGCCTGATGAGGGGCTTGAACTCACGAGCTGTGAGATCACGACCTGAGCCAAAGTCAGACAGTCAACCAACAGAGCCACCCAGGCACCCCTCAGATAGAATGTTTGAATGACCATCCTGGGTTTCCCTAGATATTTCCAAGGTTCTTAAAAGCTTACACGTCTCCAGCCATCTTTGGTTCAATCGTTCCCTTCTGCTGTATTCTTAATTTCTGTTTCAGTCTCCCATCTGTGACTCATAGAGACCCTTTACAGGTAACACTGCCTCATGCTGGCCATTAACATACCCTCCAAGGCACCACTAACATAAAGCTATGTATCCGAGTTTACTGATGGTCTCCACACTTCAGGAGAGAATTCAAATACAACAATGTCCACCACTACCTTCAACCTGTACTTGGAATATAACTCTTTCCGGAATCTAAGGCAAAAAAGTTAAACCCTCAGCAGGTATGTCCAGCTTCCTAGCCTTTGTGCCCACATCAAGGTCTACCCTGCTCTCATTTGTGGGAGAGAACACCCTTTATAAATATTCCGCCCAACTTTAAGAATGTTCCAGTCACTACATACAGGAGTTGGTTTCCCTTTGGGACTCATTAGACACCCTTAGACACAAGAATAGATTTCCAGGGGCACCTGGGTGGCTCGGGTGGTTAAGTGCCAACTTCAGCTCAGGTCACGATCTCACTGCTCGTGAGTTCGAGCCCCACAGCAGCTTCTGTGCTGACAGCTCAGAGCTTGGATACTGCTTCAATTTCTGTCTCTGTCTTGCTTTGCTCCTCCTCTGCTCATGCTCTGTCTCTCCCTCTTTCCCTCAGAAATAAATAAACATTAGGGGCGCCTGGGTGGCGCAGTTGGTTAAGCGTCCGACTTCAGCCAGGTCACGATCTCACAGTCCGTGAGTTCGAGCCCCGCGTCAGGCTCTGGGCTGATGGCTCAGAGCCTGGAGCCTGTTTCCGATTCTGTGTCTCCCTCTCTCTCTGTCCCTCCCCCGTTCATGCTCTGTCTCTCTCTGTCCCAAAAATAAATAAACGTTGAAAAAAAAATTAAAAAAATAAATAAATAAATAAATAAACATTAAAATAATTTTTTTAAAAAAGAACAGATTTCCAAAGTCTGAGCTGTGTTGGAACCAGTGAGATGGTGCTTAACACACATTGGGGAACAACACAGGATGGCTGTTGGCATGATAAATTCAGTCTATGTGGAAGTTTCTGGGCCTCAACTTCAGAGTGACTATAAAGTGTAAGGAAGCTCTATATGGTATTCTACAGCTGAGAGAGTTCTCACAGGGGAAAAGACAAATATGAAAGGAGTTCAGACCTCACTGGAGAAGGTGTAGTTCTGCCCACTGGATAGTAGAGAAGTTCACTGGTTTGTGCAAACTAGAGTTGGTCTGCAGTCACTGGGTAGGTGGAAGCAGGTGACTGCAGGGGACCAGCATCCATTGGTGTGGGTGTGCAGAGGGAGTGGGGCCTTGATGGGAGCCCTCCAGGCCACAGGTGACCTGGGTTTTGGGGGTCTGCAGAGGGGATAAGGGTGCAAGTGTGGGCAGGAGGCCCAGAAGGTGTGGGTTTCCATGTTGAGAGGCAGGAGGGTGATGACCTACACTTCTGTGTGTCCATCTGAAATAATGTTCTCTTTGCCTGAAAAACTTCACTTAGTAATTCTTAGTTCACGTCTGTTGGGGACAGATTTTCTCAGACTTTGTTTACCTGGAATTTGCTATTTTGTCTTCATCTGTGGAGAATATCCTTGCTTGTATAGATTTCTAGGTTGGCGACTGTTTTGTTGTCGTACTTTAAAGATGCCATCATGTTGTCTTCTGACTTCTGGTGTATCTCTTGGGAACCAATTTGCCGGTCTCGCTCCTCTGAAGGTAGTGCCTAGTTTTCTAGCTTCCTTTTCTCCCCTCTTCCCTCTTTCTTCCTCCTCCCTCTGTTTTCAAAGATTTCGGCTTTGCCATTTTTAGCAGCATCACTATGATGTGCCTAATTGTGGTTTTCTTTGTATGTATCCACTCTGGAGCTTAGAGAGCTTATTAAAATCGCCCTTTCAGCTTAAAAAAAAATTTTTTTTTAATGTTTACATATTTTTGAGAGAGAGAGCATGAGCAGGGGAGGGGCAGAGAGAGAGGGAGAGAGGACCAGAAGTGGGCTCTGTGCTGACCACAGAGAGTCCGACGCGGGACTCAAACTCACAAACCATGAAATTGTGACCTGAGCCAAAGTCACACGTTTAACAGACTGAGCCACCCAGGCACCCCAGAGAGCTTTCTGAATTTGTGGCTGAATGTATTTTATCGCTTTTGGAAAATTCTTGGCCATTATCTCTTCAAACACTGCTTCTGCTCCTGTACCTTCTCTTCCTGCCTTGCATTCATTGTAGGAATCCAATTGCACTTGTGTTAGGCCTTTTCACCATACTGCGTCTGTACCTTCATCACATCCCATACATTCAATCTGTTTTTTTAACATATTAATTACACTTAACATAGTGTTTGTGCCTCACAATTTCAATAACTGGCTCATCTGTGGGTCTCTTCCTATTGTCTGTTTTTTCTCCTTTTGGTCTTGTTTCTTGATATGCTTGGAACTCAAAAAAATTCAATGCTGGGCATTGGGCATACAAAATCATGGAGGCTTTGGAAGATACTGTACTCCTCCAGAGAAAGATTTACAGTATTCTCTATGGCAGGTACAGTGTTAGGCTTGGGGAAAACAAGTGAATAAAGCAGAGAAAATCCCTGCCTTCATGGAATTTACATCCAGTGGGGGCATTATGTGACAACAAATGAATAAATAATAAGAAAGCAAGGAATGATAAAGGATATCAAGTAAATCAATTAAGGGGATAGAGATGAAAGGGTGGTGCATTTAGACAGAGCCATCAGAGGCAACATTTGACCCAAGGCTGAATAAAGTAAGGTGGAGGGACATGAAAATAGTTAGGGAAAAGATGCTTCAGGCAGAGGTAAAAACAAACATAAAACTCTAAGGGAGGGGAGTGCTTGACTTGTTAAAGGAATGGCTACCACAGAGTGATCAGTAGGGACAATGGCAGAGGTGCACAGGGACTGAGGGGCTGTTTACAAGGAACCCAGAGCCTTTGGAAGGACTTTGGATTTTATTCTGTGTGAGATGGATAGCCCCCCAAGGGCTTGGGGGAAAGGGATGGTGTGATCTGATTTTGATTTAAAAGGATCATTGTGCCTGAGGTGTTTGGAACAGAGAGCCACAGAGCAAGGGTGTCAGGAGGGGGAGAGTTAGGGGCCAGAAGTGTAGGCATCTTCGCCATTGCTGATGGTGGCTTGGTCCGGAGAGGAAGTGGTGGATGTCAGGAGAGACAGTTGAACTTGGGACACATTTTTGAAGATAGACAAGTGGATTCCAATGATGGCTTTGGTAGAGGATCTGTGGAGGTGGGCTCCCTGCCACTTGCACCAGCCCATACAAAATAAATATTCTTTGTGCACCTAGTTTAATTTTTTTTAATTTTGTTCAATGTTTATTTATTTTTAAGAGAGACAGAGAGAGCACAAGCGGGGAAAGGCAGAGATAGAGGGAGACAGAGAATCCCAAGCAGGCTCCACGCTGCCTAACGCAGGGCTCAAACCCAGAAACCATGAGATCATGACTTGAGCCAAAGTGGGACGTTCAACTGACAGAGCCACCCAGGTATCCCTATGCACTTGGTCTTATAGTCCTTCTCTTAAATAGAACCTTCCCTCTTCACCAATGTGTGAGATTCATTTCCACAAAACTTCACTCTGTCCCTGGGGTCTGAAAGAAAAAGAAAGTGAAAAATGCTGGTTCCTAGGTTTGGCCAGCATGACAGGAGGGATGATAGTGCCATTTGTGAGCCACGGCACCCTGGGAAAAGAACAGTTTGGAGGGGATCTAGAATTCTATTCTGGTTATACTCAGTAAAGTTTAAACTCCTCCCATTGGTATTTAAGACCCTATCCTACTCACACAGTCTCCTTTCTCATTGCAAGCTGGGCTTCTGTTGGTGAAAATTTTCAGGCTACAATGTCTTTTCCTGCTCTTAGTCTTTTATTTTTATGTTTTAGAAGTCTTACCCATTCTTCAAGGTTTACTTCCAATAAAAGCTTTTACCTAAGAGTTGACTTCTTCCTCATGTTCCAGGGATAGAAAACTAGAAGCCCATAAAAGGCCATGGGTGATTTTTTTCAATTAAACATGAATGATTTTTTTAAGTTTTTAATGTTTATTTTTGAGAGAGACAGAGCGTGCAAGTGGGAGAGGGGTAGAGAGAGAGGGAGACACAGAATCTGAAGCAGGCTCCAGGCTCTGAGCCATCAGCAAAGAGCCCAATGTGGGGCTCGAACTCACAACCGTGAGATCATGACCTGAGCCGAAGTGGGACGCTTATCCGACTGAGCCACCCAGGTGACCCAAACGTGAATGTTCTAGACAGAGCAAGCATTCTCCTGTTTGCCTGCTCACCCCTCTTGCCTTTCTCACAATCACACATTTGTGTTACCTACTTTGGTTGGTCCTGTAGCCCATCTGAGTTTATGACTAATATGTTCCTCAAATCATTGTACCTGTGTCTCTTGTATAGGAAGTATACACTGGGTACTGTATAAATATTTAACAACTTAATGGAAGGCCAAAATGCTACATTTTCCATACAGACATATTTGCCACCAACAGCAATTCTGTCATGGCAAGTTTTACATATTTTCATAGCATTCTGTTTTTCTTATTATTTTCCTCTTTTGTTCCTATTCTCTGTTGTTACATTTTTTTTCCCTTATGGGAAATTTAAGGTTAGTGGGAAAGGAGGCAAAGGTAGAGGAAAGACTATTACCCAACCTGACTGCTGATTTTATCTGACCTGATTTCAACCTGCTGAGTTTATTTTGTGATGAAGCAAATATTTCCTACTCATACCACTGAGAATAGAAAGTAAACTTTATCTTTAACCAGGCTGGGACTATGTGAAATAGGTCAGTTTGTTTTTCATTAGAAATGAAGAGAATTAAATAAATATTCTCCTCATGAAATACTTTGAACAGTTTTGATTAATAAAGTCTGCTCCCAGAGCACCTAGGTGGCTCGGTCTGTTGGGCATCCCACTTCGGCTCAGGTCATGATCTTATGGTTTGTGAGTTCAAGCCCCGCGTCAGGCTCTGTGCTGATGGCTCAGAGGCTGGAGCCTGCTTCGGATTCTGTATCTCCCTCTCTCTCTGTCCCTCCCCTGTTCACATGCTGTCTCTCTCTCAAAAATAAGTAAAGATTAAAAAGAAATTTAAAAAAAGAAGAATTCTCCCAGTATGAAACGTCAAGAGAAATAAGGCCTACTTCACTAAAGTGCCTTCAACCCAATAGATGATATAATTTTAAACAGTTTACTAACCTACATTGCTGGAGAGTACGGGTTCATTAGGGTGGCAGAGCCCGGTAACTGCATAAAATTTAACCTTTATAACCAGAGGTTCAACTCCTCTCCCTAACAATATGTTCGTAATTCATACTCTCTCATTAATTGTCCCAATCCTTCTTGCTATAGCTTTCTTAACATTCATCAAACGCAAAGTACTAGGCTACATACAACTTCTCAAAGGACCAAACATTGTAGGCCATATGGCCGCTTCAGGCCACTGCAGACACCATAAAACTCTTCACCAAAGAACCCCTCTAACCCCTCACATCCTCCATATCTATACTCATTATAGTACCCATCTTACCTCTCTTGCTTGCCATAACCATATGAATCCCTAACTACAAGCGTCTGACTCTTGATTTCGATCCCAGGGTCATGGGATCAAGCCCTGCATCAGGCTCCACACTGAACGTGGAGCCCACTTAAGATTCTCTCTCTTCTCTCTCTCTCTCTCTCTCTCTCTCTCTCTCTCTCTCTCTCTCTCTCTCCCCCCCCCCACCTCACCTCCCACTCATGCACGTGCACTCTCTCTCCCTCTCAAATAAAATTAAAAACAAAATCACCCCCAAGTTCACCTCTTAGATCAGTCCTTTAGGGGGACAAGAATAAAGTCAATCCACTCTTTATCAGAATAATGTTTTTCAACCTATTTGCAGTTGACAAATACAAGCAGGCAGCAAAGTCTGCGGGAAGCTTTCACAGAGAAGGGCTTGGTGAAGCCAAATGATTCACTGTTTGTTTGATTTAGCAGTTGGAATACACATCCCTGCCAGTTTGTTTTGTTTCTACTTAATTCCCAGCTTCCCAGCTTCTTTCTAATGAAAAATCAAGTCTGAAACAGTGCTCACCAAACTGCCTTCAGCGTGTCAAACTTTCCTAATGTAGCCTTGATTGATGAAGTCCTTTGAACGCTGGATATTTGCTAACTTACCTCTGGGAAGCAGTCAGTGGGGAGAAGAGGGAAGAAATGCACTGACCTGACAGACCCTTTCTTTTCAGTGTGTTCTAAAATCAGAGTGAGGCTGTAACAATGAAGCTTTCATTTTCCTCCCATTTCTTTTCAGAAAGTTCTTTTCAGAAATTCTCTCCAAGGAAGTGTTTTGAGGTGTCCATTATGAAAAGCATGATGTAAAGTCAAGGTGTCCAACTCATCTCTGGTCTGTGCCTGGGGGAGAGGGAGTGTTATTCTGTGGGCTTCACAAAAGGGAGAAGAGGAGTCTTCTAACCCTACGCATCCCACCTGTGTATCTGACTGTGGGGTAATGGCTGCCCTTGGCATAGTCTCTGGGCTCTCTGCTGCCTGTGGCCATGGCCAAGCACACAGGAGATGCCATCTGTCTCTGCCCAGTAGCTCTGACACCTCCTGTAACTTTGTCAGAAGACTCCTGGGTCTATATGCTTCTCCAGAGCTCTTATTCCCGGCACTGAAGATCAATACATAAAAGGAGTCTTTCAGTTACTCTATGGCCAAAGGGCAATATGGCAGCAATGTCAAAGCCGTTACTCAGATTTAACCTTGTGCAGAATGCAGAGGGCCTCTACCCAGCTCAAGGGGCTGCCATCCTGGGCAGGAAGAAGGTGGGAGGTGCTTCTCCATGAGATTCACCTGACTCTTCTCCCTGAGGTATGGAGAACCCACTACAGCCACCAAGGCACATGGCACCCACAAGATGCTGTCAGTGGGGAAAATACCTACCCCTCTCAGTGCAAGCCTAAAGAGCCCAATGGGGTCAGGGTCCAAGGGTGAAGCTGACTGTAACACCATTTTCTGCTCATGCTGGGCTGGGATGTTTCCCAGCAGTAATGTCTGCCATTTCCAATGGGGAGCCAAGAGGACTGAGGAAGGCTTTTCTCTCCTTTACACTCAGGAGGCTGTACTTCCTTCTATACTTCTTCCTTCCCAAAGTTAAAAAAAATGTATGTGTGTACACACCACACATACATACACACATGTATATTGAAATTGGACAGTGAACATGTATGTTACATATGTTAAACACAATATGTATTGTGTGTTCCTGTCCAGGGTCAGACCAGTAGTTAACCTTCTTTTCTTCAACAGACAACAAGGGGTACTCAAACCAAACAAGATGATGGCACATCAAGATCCAGCTTGTCCTTTCTCGATTGGAATTCTGTTGACAGAATTATTCCCTACGACCCTAAGACGTGCATTATATGGAATGCATGAACTCTGCTCTGTGCATATACAGGGCCAGGTGTGGATAATCTGGTCTGTACGCATCCAGACGGTACTAGCCACGTGTCAGTCTTACAACCCCCCGTGTCCTGTCCTCTCCCAAAAGTCTTGGCCCTGGAGAGTGATGAGCTGCTTTTTCCTGCTCAGAGGGTAGAAGAAATAGACATTAGGTTGGGAAAGAGGCAAAAGACTACATCCCCACTGCACTGCTGAAGCTGTCTTGGCAGTTTCTTCCCCTCTCCCCCCAGGTGGGGTGGGAGGGAAGACTTTCTGTTCAGACAATGAGGCACCAGGACGGAGGTGCATCTGTTAACATCTGAAAGTGCATTTTGGAAGTATTCCAATCCGGCTAGGAGTAAAGTGTGTCAGATCCGCTCGCCTAGGGAGAGACTTAAAACCATCCATTTATACAGCAATATAAAACGCCCTTCACTTCGTAACAGGAGCAAATGCAGCCCAGGCAATCACAACAATCTAATAATAAAGATCTGAAGAACTGCCTTAAACTTTGATGTATTATTAATGCTTCACAGGAGTAACGTTTTCTTCGTTTTGTGCACCTGATTCTTGGCAGTCCTATCTGACAGTTGAGAGGTACTGAACTAATGTTTATCGTAAGTGAAAAGCTCATTCCTTCAACATGTCTTATGCAGCTACTATAGTGCTGGGCACTACAGATTAAATGGAATCACAAACATAATGGTAGCCGCAAAATAATAATGATGGTAACAATAGCACTAATAGTTGTTGTTTGTAATGTGTTTTATCCTCCCCAACAGCAGCTCCTGACTTTTTTCAGAGCAGATTCACCCCTAGCCCTGTGCCGGTCCTTTCCATGCATCCACGGACAGGACACGTGACTCAAGCAAAAGTCATCGAATGTACTGTATATTCCTTTGTCTACAATAATTGGCTCAGAGATGGGCACATGACCCAAATTGGTCCAATCAGAATAAATCTTGGGACTTGTTCAGAAGCTAATGAAAAAGACCCTCCTTGCTTTTGAGCTGGTCTATGAACCTGAGAATGTGCAAGGCTACAGCTGCCCCAGCGATCTTGTTACCAGGAAGGGGCCACCTGGAGCCTGGCGCTAAATGGAGACTGAGGATGAAGTCAAAGCACCAGGAAGCAAAGGGAAGGGACACAGAGAAATTGGGTCCTGATGACATGGTTTAAGTATTAAATCCACCCGTGTCTGAAGCCAGCCCAGCTCCTCGAACTTCCAGCCTTCTGAGCCAGTAAATGCACATTTTGTCTGAAGCCAATTTGAGTCTGGTTCTACGTCCCTTGACTCTAAGGAAGAACTAAGTTATACAGAGAATGCTGATTAGTAATGATAATGCAAAGCCAGTGGGGAAAAGCCGTTGAAAACTGGATATAAGGGGGAAATGGGATTAGATATTAGGAATCTATAGATTTTACAGGAACCTTGCCTAACAGAGGCAAAGCAGAAACAAACGAAGATCCAAAAACCATCATTTAGAACTTTTCGATCACTCTTGTAGCCAAATGGAGTTAACCTTGACCTCAGTGGGGTACATGAAACACAAACAATACACAAGACATTAAACCCGTTCAGCTCCAGAACAGCAAGACACTTTTCTGGGCAAGTATGGAAAAGCTCCAGGAAGAATAGTTTTGTTTTTTCTTAAAGCTACATCCAGAAGCTTTGTGAAACCAATAGAAGTATTTGCAATCCAGATGCATGCCGCCCTAAAAGCAATAATGTCAAAATGATAAATAAGAAAAACGGTCTTTCAGAGTCAGGGGTCTTGGAGATCAGAGACAAAGTACACTTTTCTGCCTCCCTGAAGTATAGCCACAAGAAAGGATTGCTGAGTGGGAAGGTAAACAGACTATTATTTGGGCAGCCACTATGTTAAATCAAGTTGTGTTCAGGCATCCTTAGTTTTAACCACCAAAATCAAATTTGGAAATTCTGTCCTACTTCCTTTATGGCACACTCACATATTATGCAACTCAGGGAAAGGCAGCTCTGCAGCACATTTACTATCTTTTTTATTTAGTTATTATTTTTTAAAACACTCGAACCCAAAGCTTTGCTAGCCAGGAAGCTGTTTATCATTTTCTTGACTTGGTAGATCTTCCCAAACATTAAAAAAAAAAAAAAAAAAGCCACCAACTGGGAGAGAACTTTTCCCTTGGATTCTAAAACTCACAGAGAATTCCCAAATCACACTGCATTATTTGCCATGAAGTAGAGACAAGGACTCTGGGTCAAGGGGGTGAGGTAGTCTCTCCCATGAGAAGACTCTGCCCTTGCACCCGGACAGGCCCTTTGACCACTTTGACCAATGGAACCTGGGAGTTACACTGTGTGGATTCCAGCTGTAGCCTTTGAGTGTTAATTTCCTGCCTCTTGGAATCCAGCTGCCATGTGTGACTACTCTGAGCCCAGCACGTTGTGAAAAGTCCCAAGCCACATGGAGAGGCCCTGGAGGTTGAGACAGCACATAGAAAGACAGAAAAAACAAGCAGTCAGATGTGTAAGGGAAGGAACCATCCTGGGTGACCAGCATAGTCCAGCCTCCAGATCATTCCAGCTAGCAACTATCCCACGGCAGCTGCATAAGAGAGGTCAACCCCCGGAACCAGAATAATGATAAACTGCTGTTTTAAACTACTACAATTTGGGGGTGGTTTGTTAGATGCAGCATTAGATATCCGGGACACATAGGTAATTTGCCAATCTGGGTATCCCTTAAAGTGTAGTGGATGAGGTAGATGTTTAAAAAAAAATAATGAATTTATCATAATGACTACACATTCAAGCAACAGAAGCTAATGCTGACTGAGTTAAGCAGCAAGTTTTTTGAAAAGAGAGTGGGTAACTCGTGAGTCAGAGGAAGGCCTAGAGACACTAGATCCAGGCTGAGCAGGAAATAAGAACAACAAAGCTATGGCTTTGGGGAGCCATAGCTCCCCCGCTGCCTCCCCGCTCCCACGCTGGGGAGGCAGGCACTGACACCACTGCCACAGAAATGACAGAGTTCCTGGCCCCTCAGGTGTAGTGTCGCTAGCTCCCATGAGGGAGTCTTGCATTGGTGGCCCTGGGTGGGGGCGGGGGGGGGTCACAGCTGAGGCACTCCCCTTGCTGCAAGGGGAGTGAGCAGATCAGTATCCAGCATTTTCAGACTCTCTATAGAGAAGGTAACCTCTGTCTCCATCAAAGTCAGATGACTCCTCCAAGGATAGAAGTTTAGAGGTTGGGTGATCTAAATGAATGACAAGAGTCTACCTCTGCTACCAGGAAGCAAAACATGTGTGGGGGGGGTATATATACGTATGTATGCGTGTGTGTATATGTGTATCCGTGTCTATATGCATGTGTATACCTATGCATATGTATGTGTGTGTATATGTGTCCGCACATTATGTGTGTATACATATATATATTTTTGTGTTATGCAGGTTTTGCTGTACCACGATATTTGTCTTCCTGATAAACCCAGCATTCTATGAAATTAACACTAAAATTAGCATTCACCCTTAAACCAGCAGGGCTATGGGAAAATAATATTGGAGCATATCTCTTAAAATCTATAAAAATTGGTAACCAGAGCATCAACAAAAATAATAATCTTTTTTTTAAGTTTCTTTATTTATTTTGAGAGAGACAGAGAGAGAGAGAGAGAGAGAGAGAGAGAGCGCGCATGAGCAGGGGAGAGGCAAAGAGAGGAGGAGAATTCCAAGCCAGCTCTGTGCTGTCAGCACAGAGCCCCATGTGGGGCTTGAATCCACAAAACTGTGAGATCATGACCCAAGCCAAAATAAAGAGAGAGATGCTTAACTGACTGAACCACTCAGGCACCCCCCAAAATGATAATTTTCATAAAGATGTTAGTTCAGCAAAAATATTAAATTCCTAACAGAGAGATACTACAGTAAAGTTTTTACTTAAAAAAATTAGGAAGTGAATTCATCTTTGTTTTAATGTTTATTTTTGACACAGAGAGAGAGAGAATGCAAGCAGGGGATGGACAGACAGAGAGGGAGACAGAGGATCCCAAGCGGGCTTTGCACTGACAGCAGAGAGCCTGATACGGGGCTCGAACTCACCAACTGTCAGATCATGACCTGAGCCAAAATCGAGAGTCAGAACCTCAACCAACTGAGCCACCCAGGTGCCTGAGGAAGTGAATGCATCTTGACAGGAGGGGTGCAACAGGAATGGGGGGCAATGGCAACATGCCCAAAGATTGGGGAAAACCACGCAGTGAATGCTTGCTGAGAGCAATGGATTGAACCGAGCCAAAAAAGTAACAGGCGACTAGTCATGACAGTCCTGTGTTCCTCACACTTGCCATATTCAGCTGTGCAGACGTACCCTGGGCTAAGCTGCCACTACTCATGTGGGAAACATTAGCAGGCTGGAGAAGGTAAGGACCTTCATGTTATACTGCCATTACTCCACGACGTAGCAATCACACAGGAGGAGCTAAGTCATGTTTACAAATCATGACTGCAGCAAAACAGAATGGTGTGCGCATGTGGGTATCAGTTCAGACAACCTTTCCAGGCTAGGTGTTACTCTCGTTTCATAAATGAGGAAACGGAGGCTCACAGAATAACAGGTCGCACCTAATTCAAACAGATGTAAGTGTTAAGCTGAGGTCTGAAGCTTGTACTGCTGGGTTTTCAGATCAGCGCTCCTTATTACCCTGCCTTGTCATTTAACTAGAAAACCAGCTTCCATTTAACATTTTATTTTATTTATTTAAATGCCAGTATAGTTAATCTACAGTGTTATATTAGTTTCAGGCGTACAAAATAGCGATTCAATGTTTCTATATATGACTCAGTGCTCATCATGGTAAGTGTGCACTTTAATCCTCATCCCCTATTTCCCCCACCCCTGCCCCCCAACCCTTTCCTTTCTGGTAACCATCAGTTTGTTCTTTATGGTTAAGAGTCTGTTTCTTGGTTTGCCTCTCTCTCCTTTTTTTCCTTTGCTCGTTTTGTTTCTTAAATGCCACATATGAGTGAAATCATATGATATTTGTCTTTCTCTAACTGCCTCATTTCACTTAGCATTATACTCTCTAGCTTCATCCGTGTTGTTTCAATAACAAGATTTCATTCATTTTATGGCTAAATATTCTATTATTATACTAGATATATTATACATATGTATATATGTATATATCTATATTATAATATGTATAATATTATACATATCTATATCTATATTATACATATCTATATCTATCTATAATATATATGGTCACTTATTCTCTATCCATTCACCAATTTATGGATATTTGGGCTGCTTCCATAATTTAGCTATTGTAAATAATGCTGCTATACACATTGGGGTGCACGTGCTCCTTTGAATCAGCATTTTTGTATCTTTTGGATAAATACCTAGTAGTGTGATTACTGGATCTTACAGTAGTTCTATTTTTAACTTTTTGAGGAACCTCCATACTGTTTTCCACACTGGCTGCACCAGTTTGCATCCCCACCAGCAGTGCAAGAGGGTTCCCCTTCCTCCACATCCTCACCAACACCTGTTTCCTGTGTTGTTAATTTTAGTCATTCTGACAGGTGTGAGGTGGTGTCTCAATGTGGTTTGATTTGTATTTTCTTGATGATGAGTGATGTTGAGCATCTTTTCATGTGCCTGTTAGACATCTGGATGTCTTCTTTGGAAAAATGTCTACTCATGTCTTCTGCCCATTTCTTAAACAGATTATTTGTTTTTGGGGTGCTGCGTTGTATCAGTTCTTTATATATTTAGGATACTAACCCTTTATCATATATGTCATTTGCAAATATCTTCTCCCTTTCAGTACACTGCCTATTAGTTTTGTAGGTTATTTCCTTTATTGTGCAGAGCTTTTTATTTTGATGTAGTCCCAATAGTTTATTTTCATTTGTATTTCCCTTGCCTCAGGAGACATATCTAGAAAAAATGTTGCTATGGCGAATGTCAGAGAAATAGCTGCCTGTGCTCTCTTCTGGGATTTTTATGGTTTCAGGTCTCACATTTAGGTCTTTCATCCATTTTGAATTAATTTTTGTATATGGTGTAAGAAAGTGGTCCACTTTCACTCTTCTGA
This sequence comes from Panthera pardus, assembly GCF_024362965.1. NCBI lineage: Eukaryota > Metazoa > Chordata > Mammalia > Carnivora > Felidae > Panthera > Panthera pardus. The sequence continues at coordinate 144,830,427 of NW_026526765.1, read as the reverse complement.
ATGTACTGTTCAGTTTTCCCAACACCATTTGTTGAAGACATTGTCTTTTTCCCGTTGTATATTCTTTCCTCTGTTGTCAAAGGTTAATTGACCATATAAGTCAGGGTTTTATTTATTAAATAAATTTATTTATTTCAGGGTTTTCTATTCTGTTCCATTGATCTATGGGTCTATTTTTGTGCCAGTACCATATTGATTTGATTACCACAGATTGGTAATATAAGTAGAAGTCTGGAATTGTCATACTTTTTTTTTCAAAAAGCAAATAGCCTCTTTGGCTATTCAGGGTATTCTGTGGTTCCATACAAATTTTAGGATCTTTTGTTCTAGTTCTGTGAAAAACGTTGTTGGTATTTTGATAGGGATTGCATTAAACTTGTAGAACAGCTTCCACTTTAGAAATTTAGACCTGTATCTCCAAGTTGGCAATCAGTCATGACCCTAGTGAGACTGGACTTGATCATTCAACAGTGTCTTTCAAACTAAAGATTGTTCAAGTTGATTTTTCTCCAAGATGGAGACCTGGTTCCTTAGACCCTCCAGCAATGCAGCCTTAGCCTATTCAAGGCTGCCTCCAGAAGTCCATGAAACCCATCAGGCGACTTTCCTTTTCTGCTTTCACTCAGGAGTTAGCATTCAGGTGATTGATTTAGAAGTACAGCTACATTTTCCAAGGGGAGTTTTTCCTTTGAACAATATGACATTTTTTTCTTGCAAAACAAAGATTTCTCATTTGTCACAGAGATCAAAGGGAGAGAAAATGTTTCCAATGTAACACAGATGTCTGCTAATTTCTTTGCCTGTTTCTAACTTTTGCATAAATTCAACTGGCTGAATAAATGAAAATGCCTGAGCGGGGGACCTGCTAAGGGGTGGATGAAGTTTGGTCTCCACCAAATACTGCACAGAAGCTAAAACCTCAAGGCTGCAGTTCATCAGTCAGGAATGAGATGTCAAGTAGACACAAACGAGCAATCAGATCCCAAATCCTTTGAGAACACAAACCTCCCGGCCAAGTCTGCATTTAAAGAGAATATGCATTTAAGCCATACTTCCTGGCAAGAGCTATAGGCTGAGATGTTCATAGGAGGGGATGTGGGACATTACCACTGGATAAACCCCCACCATTTAGCACACAAGAGTGATGAATCACTTAGTGCATTACTCCTGCAGTGTACCAAACAATCCTCCCAGAATTGATACACCTTCTCAACATTTAACCTGGAGGTTCTTAGAGCTGTGGTTCTCATCATTATGAGAACCAAGGGCCCCCAAGGGCCTGTTAAAACAAGATCATGGTCTCACTCCCACAATCTTGGGGTGATCTACAGATCTATGATTCTGTACGTGTGGAGTACACCTGGAAGATTTGCATTTCTAGAAATTCCCAGCTTTGAAGACTACTGTCCTAGAGAAAGTCCGGGCTCCAGGTAGAATGCAGCCTCATTTGTTCCAAGTGGCAAGTGCAAGGTTGATATTATTTTTTTTAAAATTTTTTTTTTGACATTTATTTATTTTTGAGACAGAGAGAGACAGAGCATGAATGGGGGAGGGTCAGAGAGAGGGAGACACAGAATTTGAAACAGGCTCCAGGCTCTGAGCTTTCAGCACAGAGCCCGACGCGGGGCTCAAACCCACGGACTGTGAGATCATGACCTGAGCCGAAGTCGGCCGCTTAACCGACTGAGCCACCCAGGCGCCCCGCAAGGTTGATATTTTTTAAACTTCTTAGAAATCAGAGGATGTTGAACGAAATCACATTTTTCAAAAGCCACCTGTTATTTCTTTGTGTGTGAGCTATCCATCTCTGCCCTAAAGAGGTTCTTTTGGTTTTGATTATTTTGAAAGAGAGAGAAAGAACAGATCTATTTCTAGAGACTCAGAAAAACATTTTTTCTGCTTAAGTGTGTGCTAATTGGCCTAACATGTTTTCAATTGTGTGTGTGTATTTCACAGAGCAAATCCATTTTACTGGTGCACACTGTATACTCATGTATATAAAATCATGAATAAAAGCATCTCATAAGAATTCTAAACTATACTCTTGCTTTATCTATCCTTTTTTTCTAAAGTATTTTTTAAAGATTTTATTTTTATTTATTTTATTGTATTTTATAACGCTTATTTATCTTTGAGAGAGAGAGAGAGCATGAGCAGGGGAGGGGCAGAGAGAGAGAGAGTGAGGGAGACAGAATCCAAAGCAGGTTCCAGACTCTGAACTGTCAGCACAGAGCCCAATGTGGGGCTCAAACCCACGAACCGTGAGATCACGAACTGAGCTGAAGTCAGCTGCTTAGCCGACTGAACCACCCAGGTGCCCCTTAAAGATTTTATTTTTAAGTAACCTCTACATCCAATGTGGGGCTCAAACTCTCGACCCCAACATCAAGAGTCACATGCTCTACTGACTGAACCAGCCAGGCACCCCTTTTCTCAAGTATTTTAAAGGCATCTTATCATTTAGCCCCTACAAAATTCAGCACACATCTTTAAAAACTATGGACATCTTCTTACATAACTGCCATGTCAATATCATAACCAACAGAATTAAGGATAATTCCTTGGTATCACTTACCAGCAGTCCACATACAGGATTTCTTGATTGCCCCAATTCTCGCCCCCGACATACACACACAATGTTGTAATCAGGATCCAAGTAAGTGCCATATATGGCATTTACTCATTATGTCCCTGAAGTATCCTTTAAAAAACAAGACCAAGTGTCTCATAGAACACTCCAGGATCTGCTTCCTGGTAGGAAGACCTAACTTTGCTCCTCTCCCTGTGTATTTCCTATAAACTGGAAATCAGACTTCTAGGATTGATTCAACTCAGGTTTAACTTTGGGGGAGGGAACACCTGACAGGGGATGCTGTGGATTTCTTAGTGCACCATACCAGGGGATATAAGTCTGACTGTCCTGCTCTAAGAAATGCTGAGCTTCCCTATGACCCAGTAATTGCACCGCTAGGTATTTACCCAGAGGATACAAAAATGCTGATTTGAAGGGGCACATGCACCCCAGTGTTTAGCAGCACTATCAACAATAGCCAAATTATGCAAAGAGGCCAAACGTCCATCAACTTATGAATGATAAAAAGATGTGGTATGTATGTATATATATTCCATTATATTCTGTAATATTCCATTATTTATACATATATGTATATATACATACATGATGGAATATTACTCACTGACCAAAAAGAATGAAATCTTGCCATTTGCACCACATGGATGGAATAGAATGTATTACGCTAAGTGAAATAAGTCAGAAAAAGACAAATTTCATATGACTTCACTCACATGTGGAATTCGAGAAACAAAACAGATGAACATAGGGGAAGGGAAGGAAAAATGAGATAAAAACAGAGGGGGGGCAAACCATAAGAGACTCTTAAAAAAATTTTTTTAGTGTTTATTATCTATTTTTGAGAGAGACAGACAGAGTGCAAGCAGGGGAGGGACAGAGAGAGGGAGACACAGAATCCGAGGCAAGCTTCAGGCTCTGGTCAGTCAACACAGAGCCCAATACAGGGCTTGAACTAGTGAACCATGAGATCATGACCTGAGCCAAAGTTGGGCACCTAACTGAGCCACCCAGACACCTCCATAAGAGACTCTTAGATACAGACAACAAAACTAAAAGGCAACCGATGGAATGCGAGAAGATATTTGCAAATGACATATCAGATAAAGGATTAATATCCTAAATATATAAAGAACTTATCAAACTCAATGCTCAAAAAATGAATAATCCAGTGAAAAAATGGGCAGACAACATGAATAGACACTTCTCCAAAGAAGACATCCAGATGGCCAACCTACACATGAAAAAATGCTTAACATCACTCATCAGGGAAATCCAAATCAAAACCACAATGAGCTACCACCTCACACCTGTCAGAATGGCTCACATTAACAACTCAGGCAACAACAGATGTGGTCCAGGATGCAGAGTAAGAGGATCTCTTTTGCACTGCTGGTGGGAATGCAAACTGGTGCAGCCACTCTGGAAAACAGGATGGAGGTCCTCAAGAAATTAAAAATAGAACTACCCTATGACCCAGCAATTGCACTACTAGGTATTTACCCAAGGGATACAGCTGTTTTGAAGGGACACATACATCCCAATTTTTATAGCAGCACTATCGACAATAGCCAAATTACAGAAAGAGCCCAAATGTCCATCAATGGATGAATGGATAAAGAAGATGTGGTGTGTGTGTGTGTGTGTGTACACAGTGGAGTATTAGTTGGCAATCAAAAAGAATGAAATATTGCCATTTGCAACTACGTGGATGGAACTAGAGGGTATTATGCTAAGTAAAATTAGTTAGAGAAAAATATATGACTTCACTCATATGAGGAATTTAATATAGTAAACAGATGAACATAAGGGAAGGGAAGCAAAAATGATATAAAAACAGGGAGTAGGACAAAACATAAGAGACTCTTAAATATGGAGAACGAATAGAGGGTTGCTGGAGGGGAGGTGGGTGGCAGGGTGGGCTAAATGGGCGATGGGCATTGAGGAGGACACTTGTTGGGATGAGCACCGGGTGTCATATGTAAGTGATGAATCACTGGGTTCTGCTCCTGAAGCCAATATTACATTGCATGTTAACTAACTTGAATTTAAATAAATTAATTTAAAAAAGAAAAAGAAAATAGAAATGCTGAGCTTCCTCATATAGGGCCTGATGAGCTCAGGTGGGTCCATCTTGATCCCTTCCTGTGAAACTTCCCATCAACCTTTTGTCTGATGGTTTCCTCCACTGATGACCATTCAGGCAGGGCTCTGGAATCCCTGGGTAGGTACCAAAGGGCTGAATTCAAAGTTTCTTTCAGGGCTGCTGCCTGTCACCCCCTGGCCTCTCCCTTGCCTCAGCAGCATGCAGTGGCGAGGAGCTGATATCAATCAGCTCAGGGCAGTGGGACTGCTCCCATTTGGAAGGTAAGTTTCCAGCTCCTTCTAACCTCCCCACAGGCACTCCTTTACATGTTCCAAGATGGTGGGCAGTGTCAACGGAGGGAGAATGTTTAAGCTTGGAATGTGCTTTCACAGTATTTACTAGAACAGTGGGAACTGGGAGAGGTCCCCATGGCTGTCTGTTTACTGCATATACTTCTCATGCCAAGAAAGTATTTCTGTATGGAGTATCTTACAGCCGCATTCTCGTACAATTAGGCACAGTATTTTGCGTGTCTCAGGGAGAACTCGGAGACTCGACACTTCCCTCTTTTTTTTAAAATTTTTTTTGAAGTTTATTTATTTTTGAGACAGAGAGAGAGCATGAACGGGGGAGGGTCAGAGAGAGGCAGACACAGAATCTGAAACAGGCTACAGGCTCCAGGCTCCGAGCTGTCAGCACAGAGCCCGTCGCGGGGCTTGAACTCACAGGCCGCGAGATCATGACCTGAGCCGAAGTCAGCCGCTCAACCGACTGAGCCACCCAGGCGCCCCTCGACACTTCCCTCTTTGATGCATAGTGGCCCCGCTCCCTATCTTCTATTTCCATAACAATAAAGGGGCTGATATCTCTGTAATTATTTTATGACATTCCAGAACTGCCATATGTCAGTGTATCAATTTTATGTCATGGTGCCAATTCTCATCATCTAGAGGCACCCCGCTTGCTCACGTGGTTTTGCATTGGTGGGTCGCTGTACCTGCTTCTGGAGGACAGAATTGGGTGTACAAAAGACAGTCAGGCCTGGACCAACTACCGAGTAGAGGAATCACGTCTTGGCTGTGAGCTTCAGCCCTACCTCTTTCCTCCCTCACCTCTTCCTTCAATATGAAGTGCTTCTTAGCTGTTTCTACCGCTGCTTTCAATTTTCTGCTCTTGACACCAAGGCCGAGGACTGGATTTTTTTGTTCGGTTTGGTGTTTTTCTTTCCATCTGCTCTGCAGACGTTGAAGCAGGGTAGTTTCCAGCCAGCCAATTGGGCACAGAAATAGTGTCCTCCAGATGAGTGGGTGATGGTTGCCTGGATGGGAGCGATACGTAGGAGGCTTGTCACCACAAGGAAAATACTATCTTGCAGAGCAAGAGTCGATCCGCAAGCGGAGAGAATGAGGAAGGAAAACCCTTGTCATTTTATTGAAAAATTTTTTTATTATGTTTATTTAGAGAGAAAGAGAGAGAGAGAATACAAGCAATGGTGGGGGAGGGGGGGAGCGGGGACAGAGAAAGAGGGAGACACAGAATCCGAAGCAGGCTCCAGACTCTGAGCTGTCAGCACAGAGCCCGACATGGGGCTTGAACCCACGAACTGCTAGATCATGACCTGAGCAGAAGTCAGACGCTCAACTGACTGAGCGGCCCAGGCGCCCCATGTCATTTTAGATGGACCGAAGGAGAAGGCCTCTGGGTCCAAGGGCATGATCTCCTCAATTCCTTCCTTCCTTCCTTCCTTCCTTCCTTCCTTCCTTCCTTCCTTCCTTCTTCCCTTCCCTTCTCTTCTTCCTTCCTTCCTTTCTTCTCCTTCTCTCTTTTTTACTGAGGTATAACCGACAGTGAAATAATGCCATTTGCGACAACACGAATGGACAGAGGGTATCATGCTAAGTGAAATACGTCAGACAGAGAAAGATAAATACCATATGATTTCACGTACATGTGGAATCTAAAAAACAAACAGAACAAAAGAGAGCTCACAGATGCAGAGAAGAGACTGGTGGCTGCCACAGAGGAAGGGCGGGTGAAATGGGAGAAGGCAGGTAGGAGGGGAGACCCTCCTTGTACTCAGTGACTTCCTTGGGACAGGAGTTTTTCAAATGTTTATTTGTTTTTGAGAGAGAGCGTGAGCAAGCAGGGGAGGGGCAGAGAGAGAGGGAGACAGAGGATCCAAAGCAGGCTCCAGGCTGTCATTGCTCAGCCGACTGAGCCACTCAGGGGCCCCACCATTTTAACTACTTTTAAGTGCATTAACTACATTCACATCGTGGGCAACCATCACCACGCCAAGGAGCTTTGCTGGGCCTGAATTTGGAGATGCAAGGGGCACCTCATGCAGAGCCTGCAGCCTGGAGGCCAAGGGCAGGCTGAGCTGGGAGGGCAGCTAATAAGCCTGCCAGGGCCCACCTCACTGGAGGAAATGGGTTTGTTGCTATAGCAAAGGTGAACCGCCTTTTTAAAAAGCCTACGCGAATCATTCTGTGAACCTCTCAAGAAACGTCAAGCTGTTTCCAGTCGACTAAAATTTCCTTGGTCTGCCCTGCAACCTGAAAGGAAATAAAAGACCACAGCATTCTCTACGGCTGCTTTGATAGCATTATGCGCGGTCTGCTTTCAAGCACCGGCTGCAGTTGCAAAATCGTGTGCAGATGCAGGTCTGGGGTGCAGATGCAGGCTCTGAACAGAGGGAGGGAGGGCTCTGGGCAAGGGTCACAGATATCATCCCATGTCTAAAATGGGTGGATTGCTTGACTCTTAAAATGTTTAATTTGGGGTGCCTGGGTGACTCAGTAAGTTAAGCGTCTGGCTCTTGATCTCGGTTCAGGTCATGATCTCATAGTTCATGAGTTCGAGCCCCATGTCTGGCTCTGCACTGACAGCGTGGAGCCTGCTTGGGATCCATTCTCTCCCTCTCTCTGCCCCCACCCCCTGTGCTTTCTCTCTCAAAAATAAAAATAAACATTTAAAAAATGTTTGATTTTTTCTTTAAAAAAAAGATTATATATATACATATATACATACGTGTGTGTGTGTGTGTGTGTGTGTGTGTGTGTGTGTGTGTAACTCCATCCCCTAAGGCACTCCTAAACTGGTGTAATATCCAATTTGTAAAAAGTAAAACTGCCACTAGACTTCACACTGCTCCCACCATGGCTGGGGACATGGGGGTGAAGGAGGGACCATGTATATAATAGGCTGGAAACTACTGGAAAAGTTATTACTTTATAGAAGAGAGAAGGGTGCATTTTGTGTTGTTCCAAAAGCCAAAACTAAGGAAGGAAAGTCACAAAGGGGGTCATTTTATCTTAGTATAAACAAATTTAAAAAGATTTGTTTCACTGTGGTAAAATATACATGAAATGAAATTTACCATTTTCACCACTTTATTTTTTTTTTAAATTTTTTAATGCTTGTTTATTTTTGGGAGAGACAGAGACCAAGAGCAAGTGAGGCAGGGACAGAGAGAGAGAGAGGGAGAGGGAAACATGGAATCCAAAGTAGACTCCGGGCTCTGAGCTGTCAGCACAGAGTCTGACGTGGGGCTCAAACTCACAAACCGCGAGATCATGACCTGAGCCGAAGTTGATGCTTAACCAACTGAGCCACTCAGGTGCCCCCATTTTAACCACTTAAAAAAAATTTTTTTTGTTTATTTATTCTTGAAAAAGAGAACACAAGCAGGGGAGAGGCAGAGAGAGAGGGAGACAGAGGATCTGAAGCAGGCTCCAGACTTTCAGTGCAAAGGCCAATGTGGGGCTCGAACCCATGAGTCGTGAGATCATGACCTAATCTGAAGTCAGACACTCAACCTACTGAGCCACTCAGGCACCCCACCATTTTGGCCACTTTTAAGTGCATTAACTACAGTCACATTGTGGGCAACCATCACCACCATCCATCTCCAGTACGTTTTCATGTTCCCAAACTGTAACTCAGTCCTCACGAAACACCACCTCCCAATTCCCTTCCCCATGTCTCCTGGCAACCACCATTGTACTTCCTGTCTCTAAAAATTTGACTGTTTTGCCACCTCGTACAAGTGGAATCATATACTATATGGCCTTCTGTGTCTGGCTTCCTTCACTTAGGAACATCAAAGATGATGACGCTTTGTGTCCATGGTAGAGCATGAATCAGTTTCTTTTCTTTTTGAGGCTGAATAATATTCCATTGTACGTATGCGTGGAGCACATAATGTTTCACCGTTCATCTTTCAACAGGCATGTGGGCTGTTTCCACCTGTAGGCAATTATGAATAATGCTGCTGTGAACAAGAACATTCAAGTACCTGTTGGAGTCCCTGCTTTTAATTCTTTTCTTTTGGGTATTAAAAATATATTATAATGAGCTAAACTAGATGAAGGATCTGTCTGCTGTAGAAGACTCTAAGTTCCCTTTTACTGGAGCCAGTAAAATTCCTGCAAGTGCCCAACCTTCAAAGAACCCCCAGAAGAGATTCCCATCTCTGAGTATGGATTTGACTAGTGAATCCCAAACCTGGCTCTGCATCAGAATCACACGGCCAGCATCTAAAAATATCGGAGGCCTAGAAATCTGGGGGATACCACACCAACCAACCGGTGAAACCTAACATCGCTGATAATGAGACAAACTGACATCATGTGACATCATCTACATAGCATTCCTGCTAAAATTGCTCACACTGAATCTAACCATGAGGAAACAGACATCCAAATTGAAGGCCATTCTGCAAAACCACAAAAATGTCAAGGTAATTTAAGAAAAAGTTGGAAACTGTCCCAGGTTAGAGGAGTAAATTTGACACGAAAGCCAAATGTATTGAGGATTCTTTATTGGATTGGGCATGAAAAAAAAACAAAAAACAATAAAGGACATTATATGGGACAATGGGGAAGTGTGATTATGGATTGTAAATAACTGTATTGTTAGCAATGGTAAATTTCCTGAGGATGATCATTACATTGGGGCTAAGGAGGTGAATATCTTTGTTCTCAGGATAAAAAAACGGGAAAGTATACAAAGGTGAAGAGAAATTATTATTGCAACTAAGTCTCAAAGGGCTCAAAGAATAAACCTGTGTATAGGTACATAAATATATAGAAAGAAAGATAAAATAAATGTAGGAAAATGTTAATAATCGTGAACCCAGGCGAAGTACACACAGCTCTTATTGAACTACTCATGACATGTTTATATGCAGGTGAGCATCTTATTTTTTTCAAGTTCATTTTTATTTTGAGAGAGAGAGAAGGAGCAGGGGAGGTGCAGAGGGAGAAAGAGAATCCCAAGCAGGCTCCACGTTGTCAGCACAGAGCCCACCACCCGGCTTGAGCCCCTCTCACGAGACCGTGAAGTGACCAGGACAACTAACCTGCAAACCAACATGCATGAACCACAAAGCTAGATGACTCCTTAGGGACCTCCCCAGTGGAAATTCTGTGATTTTCTTGAGAGCCACATTTCTAAGCAGTGGGGAGAAGGATCATTTGACGTTCAATAGATTAACGATTAGAACAATAAGGAAACTGAATGCCTACCTTACTCTGAGATATGTAGCAGATGAGTCAAATATTTAAATATAAGAAAATAAAACCACCAGAAGTGCCTGGCTGGCTCAGTCAGAGAGCATGTGACTCTTGATCTTGTGGTTGTGAGTGCAAGCCCCACGTTGGATGTAGGGATTGCTTAATAAAAGCTTTAAAAAAAATGAAACCACAAAAGCATCTAAAGAAAATGTGAGACACTTTCTTAACTCAATCTTGGCACGAAGAAGGTCTTTCTAAAGAAGACACAAGACCAAAAATCATGAACTATTAATAAATCTTCCCATAAAAACAATTTCTTCATGGCCAAGAGTACTTCAAAGAGAGACAAAAGAAAAGCTACAAATGGGAACTACTATCAACAAAAGAGATGGCTCAGGCTAATTTACTCAATAAATAAATAACGTGACAAATCAAAAAGAAATACCCCTTACCAAAAACCCAACAGAAAAGTGGACAAAAAAAGGACATAAAAAAGAGAGGTCACGGAAAAGGACACACAGACACAAATGCCTGTAGACATACTAAAAAGCTTGTCCACTGTTACCACAAATAAGACAGGGAGACATCAAAATTAAATGGAGATAGCGTTTTTCACTTTGCAGATTTCTAGGCAGTGTTCCAAAAGTCGAGTGCCAGGGTAGTTTGCCAAGGCTGTGGGCAACTGGGCAGGTTCATGCGCTATTGGTGGGGTTGCAAATGGTGGAACTTTTCAGAGGCCATTTTGGCAAATCGATCAAAATACTAAATGCACATACTTTTCCACCCAGAAATTTCACTTCTAGGAATCAATATTCAAATGTGTTCAAAGATGCATAAGTAATATATCAATAGTAGCATTTTCTTTTAAGTTTATTTATTTTGACAGAGACAGAGACAGCACAAGTGGGGGAGGGGCAGAGAGGGAGGGAGAGAGAGAATCCCAAGCAGGTTCCCCACTGCCAGCACAGAGACCGACATGGGGCTCAAACCCATGAACGGTAAGATCATGACCCGAGCCAAAACCAAGAGTCGGTTGCTTAACTGACTGAGCCACCCAGGTGCCCCAATGGTAGCATTTTTTTTGAATTAAGAGTCTGGAACAACCTAAGAGACCATAAATAAAACATTAAGTAAATATTGGAATATCTGTATAATGGTCATCAATCTGTTGGAACATCTATATATTAACGCACAGCACTTAGAAGTTAGATGGATATGTGTTGATGCGGAATTTTATGTAATGGGGAAAAAAGCAAGGTGGAGGATATTTCTATGTTAAAAAGAAAAGACATTCTGTGTGTGTACATTTTATGCTTGCAAATCAGCAAATTGTGGAAAATACAATACACTGTTAATAACTATCTCTAACTTGGGTTCCAGGGGAGGATACTCTTCTCAATCCTTCATATCAACAAAATTTTTACAATTGGTAATATTCAGGGTGGGTGAAGGCATAAAAAATAAAGATATTCTTATAGACTATCAGTGATTGTGTAAATTGGTCCAGCCTTTTTAGAGGCCAATTTGACAATGCCTACAAAATTTTAAATTCCTTGTACCCCATTACCCAACAATTCCAAGTTTTGGGAATCCATCGCAAAAAAATACTCAAAATCATAAAATTATAGGTATCCAGTGACAATTTGGGGCATAATGAAAAAGCTACTCAATATGAATAATGGAGAGGCCATGATATAAGGTCTGGTGGCCCATTTCATGTGGGATTAAGGCTAAGCAACTGTAAGAATTACAATCCCCAACAGATTGTAAACTGTAAATTATATTACAAATCTTGATGATGTAAAAATAATAATATGACGATCAAAAACCAGAAGACAGAAGGAAAAGATGTGGGATAGTAGGTGATAATACTAATAACCACATCTCATAGCAAAGCAAGTTAAGTCAGTCTGCCAAATTTGAAGCATATAGTTAAAAAATAGATTTGCCAATCACTTAATGGTTTACAGAATCTCTTTCCCTCTCCTGCTTTTTTCTTTTCTATTTTTTAAGTTTATTAATTTTGAGAGAGAGAGAGCGCAAGTGGAGGAGAGGCAGAGAGAGAATCTGAAGCAGGCTCTGCACCGTCAGCACAGAGCCCCATGTGGGCTCAGTCTCACAAACTGTGAGATCATGACCCAAACTGAAATCAAGAATCAGATGCTTAACCGACTGAGCTACCCAGGCACCCCTCTTTTCTTAAGTAGGCTCTGGGCCCAATGTGGGGCTTGAACTCACCACCCTGAGATCAAGAGTCATGTGCCCTACTGACTGAGCCAGACAGGTGCCCCTGCTTTCCTTTTCTATAATCAACTTTCCTAACTTTACTAGGATCACTTAGGGAATATTATCTCTTATGGTAAAGAAGTATTTACCTAAAGTTCATCGATCTTTCAGGTTACTCAGGGCCATGGCACATGCTGTGGATACTATGTGCTGCCCAGCTCTAAGAGGGGCCCTTACAGGGGCTGTAATATAAATGCACCCCCCTCTAGAGTTGGGCAGTGCTCACCTATACAACCGTACGGGGCAGCCAAAGTTTACTACAGTTTTCTTACTTTTAATATTTAAGGATAAAGTTAATGATTTTCCACTACATATATAGTGAAAGCATATATTTTCCACTATATATGGCTTATATAAAATGACCCCACTGAACACAAGTACTCTTCTTTAGAGCAGCAGTACAACGTGGCAGTTAGGCATGCCAGTTCGAGATTCATACTGTGTGGGTTAGATCCCTGACTAGCTGTGTGACTTGGGGAAAATGGCTTAGCCTCTCTGTGTCCCAGCTTCTTCATCCATAAAATGCAATAATTACGGCCCAGTTGGTAGTTGAGAAGATTTTGTGAAATAATCCGTGTAACATTGTTTAAGCTGTGAAACTAAGACAGTCAATCTGATTGTAAGGAGAGAAATAAAATCAAAGACTCTGGTCTCTAGCACCGTCCTGTGGTCCTAGAAGGGGTGCCTCATGTGATTCTAGTTCAAAAGAGAATTCTGCCCTCCTCAGGGATTTGCCTATTTTCCAATTTCTCAGTTGAGGGTTAACAATACGAATATTTTGGTATGAACTTTTCAAATGTCCCCACCAAACACAACCAATAGAGCAAATCTTGTGCACATTTTCCTTTTCTAAAAAAAAGAGGAAAAAGAAAAAGAAACCTCCAATTTTAAAGATTATGAGGAGAAGCTAGTACAGTACCCTCATTCAGGGTGCTTTTTAAGTAAATTCTAATTTTAAAAAAAAGTTTATTTACTTATTTATTTTGTGAGACACAGAGAGAGAGAGAGAGAGAGAGAGAGAGAGAGAGAGAGAGAGAGGCGAGAGACAAACCCAAGCAGGCTCCACATTATCAGCGTGGAGCCCCATGCGGAGCTCAAACCCATGAACTAACTGTGAGATCATGACCTGAGCTGAAGTCAAGAGTCAGATGCTCAACCGACGGAGCCACCCGGGCGCCCCATAAATTCTAATGTTTAACATTTGTGAAGTGCTCCGAAGAGTTTCAGTGCTGGTGGCCTGCTGCAGTTGATTTGCAAACCTGAAAAACAGCTGGGCGTTTGGGAACAGCGACTTGCTCCCTATGGGCTGTGCAGCGAGGGCTCTGTTTTGGCTTCGTCACTATACGCAGTTTATTTGTCACCAAGAAAAAAGTGATGGGTGTGTACATAGCGGATTATAGAAACAGCCTTACCCAATATTGTAAAGCACTCCCTGTATACATTATTTATTGTTGACGGCAGGGAACGCAAATTTATTCTGTTTTGAGGAGAACGGAGGTTCATTAAAGGAAGGGCTATGACAGAGCATCAACAAAACCCGGTACCTTCCTGCCTAAAATTTAAACGAGCCTCACAAAATTAAACGCTTGGTGAGTTTTCCAGTCCCTAATTGGTGATGGGGCCTACCAGAAACCCACTCATGAATTTATGCAGAATTTAACAAAAATGGCAAATGGCAATTGCTGCTAGATAAACCACTCAGACTCACGACGGCTTCTGGGTGTTTACCTCCAGCGTCTTACTCTGGCCTGCCATCGGCCTGCCTGTCTGCTTCCTGGTCATGGGCCAAGGGGGCCCAGCACATACATATTCATGAGGCATGTCTTAATATATATATTTCAGAAAAATAAAAAACAATAACAAACTGTGGGTTGATGAGGGGTGGCAGGGAGGGGGGGTGGGTGATGGGCACTGAGGAGGGCACCTGTTGGGATGAGCACTGGGTGTTGTATGGAAACCAATTTGACAATCAATTTCATTTAAAAAAAAACAACAACAACAATAACAAAAACACTAACCCTAATTCTGCATGGCTAAGTTTTCTTCTTCTTTCTTTCTTCTTCTGTGATTTCCTGATGGACTCACTTTTTTTTTTTAATGTTTATTTTTGAGAAAGAGAGAAAGCACGTGCGAGCAGGGGAGGGGCAGAGAGAGCAGGACAGAGGATCTGAAGTGGGCTCTGCGTGGACAGCACAGAGACTGATGCAGGGCTCGACATCACGAACTGAGAGATCATGACCTAGCCAAAGTTGGATGCTCAACCGATGGAGCCACCCAGGCACCTCTGAGAGACTCACTTCCTATGTCTACACTTGCACTCTTCCTCATCCATCTGCTCGATTCCTGGTTACCGCCGGGAACTGCACCTCCTATCACAATGCCCCCTCACCCTCTTTTGGAAGACTTAATATTTAAAACAGATTTTTTTGTTTTTTTTTTTTTTTGAAAACAGCTATAATAGTGACTCGGTTAAAAACTCAAGTCTAGGGGTGCCTGGGTGGTTCAGACGGTTGAGTGTCTGACTATTTTGACTTCAGCTCAGGTCATAATCTAATGGTTTGTGGGTTCGAGCGTCATGTTGGGTTCTGTGCTGGCAAAGTGGAGCTTGCTTGGGATTCTCTCTCTCTCTCTCTCTGCACCTCCCATGCTTGCTCACTCTCTCTCTCTCTCAAAATAAATAAATAATCATTAAAAAAATTCTTTCTAAATAAATAAATACATAAATACATACATACATACAACTCCAAAGTCTATACAGACAAAAGGATAAAGAGAGTAAACCTTCCCTTCTCCCACCCTAGCTCCCAAAACTCAGCTCCCCTCCTCAGAGATGACCAGCATTAGCACTTCCTGGCACAAAGTTTTCCCGGAGGTATTTATAGGCTCTCCCTGACTTTTTCAACGAACAGAGGTACACTCTACACAAAATTCTACTTGTTTTTCACTTGTCCGTGTGTATGCACTTGAAGGAATGCTCTATCTGGGAAGGTTGCCTCTCTTTTTGACAGCCTCAGGAGGTGCCCATGCAGACAAGGAGGGAAAAGAGCCCACCAGTCAACTCTTTCAGGTGTGGGGAGACAGATCTCACAGCCGGATCACCCTTACATCCTCTTCCAAATTGAAGGCAACAAGGTAATCTCTTAATATTTATTTATTTTTGAGAGAGAGAGAGAGAGAGAGACAGAGCATGAGCAGGGGAGGGGCAGAGAGAAAGGGAGACACAGAATCTGAAGCAGGCTCCAGGCGCTGAGCTGTCTGCACAGAGCCAAACATGGGGCTTGAACCCACAAACCATGATATCATGACCTGAGCTGAAGTTGGATGCTTAACTGACTGAGCCACCCAGGGGCCCCAACAAGGTAATCTCTTAATGCCAAGCCTAGCACTGGATACCTGGTGGGTCTCAAGAGATATCTGCTGATCGATCAATAATCAAAAAAAATGTCGAACCTACAGAATTAAGAATAAACATACTGCAGACCTGGTTTAGAGCCCACGAAAAAGTCGTTTGTGGTGAAACAAGTTTATTGGTATCTTTTTCTTGAGCCAAAAGTACCCATACACACTACCCTTGGGGCAAAGGCCCAGAGCCTTGAAGGGCTCTGGGGAGCTTTAAGGTGGAGCTGTAGGGAGCAGGTGCAACCTGACAGTGGAGTGCAAACCAGAGCCCTGGGCAGGGGGGGCCAGAGCCAGTCTCTCGAGAAGCACCAAGCACCAGGACTGAAAAGTAAAAGTAAGACCAGTGATCGGCAGAAGGGAAGCTACCAGTGCGCCCGGGTGGCTCAGTCGGTTGAGCGTCCGACTTCAGCTCCAGTCATGATCTCATGGTTCATGAGTTCAAGACCCACATCAGGCTCTGTGCTGAACAGCTCAGAGCCTGGAGCCCGCTTTGGATTCTGTGTCTCCCTCTCTCTCTTCCCGTGTCCCTCTTGTGCTCTCTCTCTCTCTCAAAAATAAACAAACATTAAAAAAAAATTAAGGGGTGCCTGGGTGGTTCAGTCAGTTAAGCGTTCAGCTTGGGCTCAGGTCATGAGCTTGCGGTCCGTGGGTTTGAGCCCTGTGTCAGGCTCTGTGCTGACAGCTCAGAGCCTGGAGGCTGCTTGGAATTCTGTGTTTCCCCTCTCTCTGCACCTCCCCCACTTGCACTGTTTCTCTCTCTCTCTCAAAAATAGATAAACATTGAAAAAAATTAAAATACAGTCAGAGAAAGACAAGTATCATATGACTTCACTCATATGAGGACTTTAAGATACAGATGAACATAAGAGAAGGGAAGCAAAAATAATATAAGAGCAGGGAGGGGGACAAAACATAAGAGACTCTTAAATATGGAGAACAAACAGAGGGTTGCTGGAGGGGTTGTGGGAGGGGGGGATGGGCTAAATGGGTCAGGGGCATTAAGGAATCTACTCCTGAAATCATTGTTGCACTGTATGCTAACTAACTTGGATGTAAATTAAAAACATAAAATAAAATTTTTTTTAAATTTTGAAATAAAAAAATAATTAAAAAAAAAAAAAAAGAAGCAAAGCTGCCAAAGGACCCAGAACCAGGGGAGGAACAGTGAATGGGATGAGAGGGAGGGCTGAGGAGACAGGATGTGCATGCACCAAGGAAGGGTGTTGAGCAGGTTGTTCCCATTGGCTGTCCAGCTGGGGAAGAGTTTGGCCAGCTTACCTGTGTGCTGGGCTAAGTGAAAGGTACTGTGTTCCTTTCACACCTTTCACGTGCCCATCCTGACAAACCACACCTTTTAAAGGCATAGTTGTGCACTCTGTGTGTGGTTCAGCACTCTCCCAGCACTCTCCCCCTGAAACTGGCCCATGTAACAGTCATCCCAGAAGATCAGCCTCATCGTCTTAGAGTTAGGCTGTATGTGATATAGGACCAAGAAGCCAGTGAGGTGATTTCCCTTCTTTTGAAGAGGAATAAAATAACTGGAACAAAACAACAGCAAAATACTTCGATATGAGGACCTTAGAAGCTATAGGTCATGTCTGTCCGTAGCCGTGAACTAACTAGTGGAATAGTGACTGACGTTTTCCTCAATGACTTCCAAAGAAGTCCTTTGGGCTCCTTTCATTGTCGGGCTATGAGAACCAGAATAAAACACCAAGCAGCTCATTATTAAGCCCGGGATTTCTGGCACCAGGCCTGGAGATAGCGGAGGGTCTCTAATTCCCCAGAAAAGCATTTCCTATCCACATTTCCCCTGCAGAGGAGTTCTGCCTACAGCTCTGTTCTAGCATGTCTTGGGATTTGGCACAAATCTGAGGGCTACCGCAATAGCCCTGACTCTGACTCTGAATCCAGACAAGGAGAGGACTCAAATAACCAGAAGTAGCTTGTTAAGCAGGTGCTTTCATGAGAAAGCAGTGGAAGTCAGAATCAGCTACCAGGGACATAGTCACAAGACAGCGTCAGGGAATGTGTTGGGCCTGCAGCTTACATTTTTCTAAACCTATGGAACTGCACAGTGATAATGTCAGCAATGAGGTGCTCAAAGATCCTAAAGCTCTTCTAAATTGCCCAAGAAAGGATATGCTCATTTAAACAGCTTCAGTGTTCATGCATTTCATTGAAGTTTGGTTCTTTGAAAGTTGATAACCTGAGTGTGGGCACAATAAAGAGCTTGGTAAGATGCCATGATTCACCAGAACACAGCCAATGTCTATCCTGCCAAGGAAAGAAGTCTTCCAAATCAAGAAGTGCCTTAATAAATCATCTGCTGGAGACAGAGACCTTCTCTTCCACTGTAGGATATTAAGCTTATCCTAAACCACACTTGGAAAATAAATATCTTTATGTTAATAGTTTACAAATTCAGCAGTGTCCCTATCTGAAAAAAAAAAAAAAAATCTGTGGTGACGTGAGGCCAAGCAAGAATAAACCAATCTCTTGTGAAATCTTGTTCCAGAGCGGACAAAGGTTAAAGCTTATTATAGGACAGCTGGGGTTTCACAGACTCAAAAGTCCTTATATTTAGAAATCTTACTCAATTTGCCCTGTGCCTTGTGTGCCCTGTCAGTCGGTCACTGGTGGCTCCAACAGTGAGAACTGTGTGGCTTTGTGTGCCCCACATGTCCACAAACCATGGCCCCATGGCTCGGTCTGCTGCTCACTATCCCTTAACCCCTAATTCTGCACCAAACTGACTCACTCCCATGGTGGCCACCAACCCGTGGGCACACCCCTCCCTGTTTTCCCTCAGGTGCCTGTTCTCGGGCACCATGGAATCAGCCATAGCTATGTATTTGTATGTAATTCTCCTAGAATTTTTTCACGTTATGCTATCTTTCTATTTTGAAGATGAGTCTGTATTTTAGATATTTTCCAAAAATACATTTTTCCCCTGCATTCATTCATATCAACCCATTACCTACAACTTTCAATCTCCTGCAGCAGAAAAATTAAGAATTGGCAGACTAAGTTGACCATAAAGAGGAGTGCGTGTAGGAATGTGACAGAGGGCAAACACTGAATGCTTCACTGTTTTTATTGTCATCACCATCGTCACCATCAACATTACCATCATCGTCATCACCATAATTGTCACTATCATCACCATCCACCACCACCATCACCATCACCACCATCACCATCATCATCACTATCATCACCATCACCACCATCATCACTATCACCACCATCATCATATCACTACCATCATCACCATCACCAACGTCACCACCATCATCACTATCATCACCATCATCACCATCA
Source organism: Panthera pardus (assembly GCF_024362965.1). Lineage (NCBI taxonomy): Eukaryota > Metazoa > Chordata > Mammalia > Carnivora > Felidae > Panthera > Panthera pardus. Next base: position 144,811,226 of record NW_026526765.1, on the reverse strand, counting down.
CCACCATCATCACCATCATCACCATCACCACCATTATCATCACTATCATCACCATCATCATATCATCACCATCATCACCATCACCAACATCATCATCACTATCATCACCATCATCATATCATCACCAACATCACCATCACCAACATCACCACCATCACCAACATCACCACCATCATCATATCATCACCATCATCACCATCACCAACATCACCACCATCACCAACATCACCACCATCATATCATCACCATCATCTCCATCACCACCATCATCACCATCATCACCATCATCACCATCATCATCATATCATCACCATCATCACCATCACCACCATCATCACTATCATCACCATCATCATATCACCACCATCATCACCATCACCACCATCATCACCATCATCACTATCATCACCATCATCATATCATCACCATCATCACCATCACCAACATCACCACCATCATCATATCATCACCATCATCACCATCACCAACATCACCACCATCACCAACATCACCACCATCATCATATCACCATCACCACCATCATCACCATCATCACTATCATCACCATCATCATCATATCATCACCATTATCACCATCACCAACATCACCACCATCACCAACATCACCACCATCATCATATCATCACCATCATCACCATCACCACCATCATCACCATCATCACTATCATCACCATCATCATCATATCATCACCATTATCACCATCACCAACATCACCACCATCACCATCATCACTATCATCACTATCATCATCGCCATCACCATGATCACCATCACCATGATCACCATCCTTATCACCATCGTCATCATCCTAAAGAAGAGAGGCTCATATTTTTAGTGCCAGGCTCTATGCCAGGCTCTTCACGGGCATCACCTCACCAAACCCTCCTTATAAGAAGTTCCTGGAAGAAGCAGCTATTGTAATGTCCGTTGTACAGATGAGGCTTTAAGAGAATGGCTTCTCTAAGAACACACATCTAGAAGCATCAGAGTCATAACAGTCTGACTCTGGAACCTGGGGCATTCACCAATAGGCGATACTGCCAACCTTGTGGCTGATCAAACTCTTGCAAAGACCACCTGAGGCCTTTTAAAGGGCAATTCCATATTGAGCTGGAAAATGCAAATAAGGCTTTCCTAATCTGCCGTACATGCAGCAGGTGATTGAATAGTTAGTTGTATGTAAATCAAATTTTTGGAAATGAAATCCTATTCTAAATCCACCAGGGAAGCTTGCTTCATTGCTTCAGCAAGAAAAGACAAATAGGATTGTCCCACAATTTGTTCCAGTAGATCTCTTTGGTAAAGTTAGATTTTTTTATATCTATGACTACCTTAGAGTTGGGTTCGAGGGCTGGGCCTTGACCCTCCCCTTAGCCCAAAGTCACTCCTTGCTGACAAAGTGGGTTCCTTGTGATCCAGACAGAAGAGCGAGAAAGTCCACATCCCCAACTGCCACGCCAGGAATTGCTGGCTAAAGGGTAGGGTGGCAGGAATCAGTGCTCCTTTGGGGAGGGGGAGGAAGAGGTGGAGGAGGTGGCATAAAATATGCACGAAGCCGACTTGCACGGATGGCTAATTCCTCAGTTAGCCCACTACTTTCTGCTCAGCTCTAGCAGCAAAATGAAGCTAATGGTGCTTTGAGTCAGAGACCCTTCAGGAAGTGATTTGAAATCCTCTGAGGAAAACAACAGAGTCAATAAATATCGTCGCATTATGTGTCCAGGCAGCTCCTTCTGCAGATGAGATCAGCGGTACGTAGGCAGCTAGAATCTCCCCGAAATTCTGTGAACGTTCCGTTGGATCCAGAAGGAAGGGCCTTCAGCCCCAGAACCGTAGTCAGCAGACAGCCTGTGTGTGTTGGCACTGTCACGGATCATCTCAGCTACAGAAAGTCACTTTGTCCAATGTCATGTCCTTCCCAAAAGACTCCCACTGATGGGTCATTCATAAAGGCCCAGCCATATAGGCCCCATCCGGGGCAATTCTGACAGGCTCTTGGCAAGAGACAGCTCTCCACGAGGTTGTCTGAGGCTGGGGATGTGCATGTCCACTCAACTTCTCTGTTCCTCCCTCTCTCCTCCACAGGTGTCGGTCCCCAGGCATATGCCTTGATACACAGCTCTTTCCTGACATTCCATCTCAGTCTACCTGCCAGAGCCCTCAGCCTGCAGCAAGCATCTATACAAACATTTGCAAAACGAAAGTAACTGTAGAATCAAGGGGAAGGGCCTTACATGTACTGTGTATATAATCTAGGAAGCCAGACTCAAGTTGGCTGAGAATCTGCCCCTGTGTTTCCGGTTTTCATGGTGCCGATAATTAGCAAGAATAACTGCTCACAACTATTTCAAGTAAGGTACAATTCTATGCTGTTTATTTCTCCCCCATAGAAAATTCACCTGCGACAAAATTATTTGGATACACCTCCCCTTTATTTGGCAGGTGTTAACAGATTGCAAAAAAATGGCTCCAATTCTCCTTCCACCTGTGTCTATGCCTTTAGCAGTGTAACCCTTCGTAATCCTTCCCATCTAGATGTAGGCTAGCCCTTGAATCAAGGATGGTTTTGTGCCTTGCCTTGGCTAACAAAATGTGGGGGAAGCGAGGATGTGCCAGTTTCAAAGTAAGCCTCAAACACTTTGCTCCCTCTTTTGGATCCTTACCCAGCCAACTATGTGCTAAAGCCTGGGTGAGCCCCCCAGGAAGGTAAGGAGCCCATGCAAGGCGGAGACAAGCTGAAAAAGCAGAGGCCACCCTACGGTTCCCAGCCAACGCATGACCAAGCCCATTTAAGGCCAGAACTGCCCAGAAAAGTTCAGCCACAAAATTGTCAGCTACAGAAATAGCTTTTGTTTTAACCCACAAGTTTTAAGGTAGTCGGTCATGCAGCAAACACTGTCTGATCAAACACGGTCAGGACTGACTCTGAAGAATGCATTTTTGGGCAGACTGGTCTATTTCCCAAAACCTTTTAAGATAATGATATTAAGTAGGTGGGAAGAAATACAGAAAGTGCTCTATGCAGGTAGAGTTAAAATTTCAATTTTAAAACACAGCTTCAAGATAAGACTGCTTAGTCTAAGAAATGAACTTCCAGAGAAATATACAGAAAGAGATTTGTGGTCAAGTTGGAAGTTTGAGGACCATGACCTTGGAAGTCCCCACACGGCCTGCTGTCCCCTTCTCTGTCCCATGGACACAGAAGTGGAGAACTATAGCAGACTGCCTTAGAGAACCTTTAGGAACCCAGCACTCTCCCCTCGTCTACCATGGAGAGCAGCAAATGAAAAAAAGATGATCTCCAGTTCTCCAGTAACAGAATAAACAGCCTTCGGCCTTTTAAAATAAAATTATTTCAGGGGTGCCTGGGTGGCTCAGTCGGTTAAGCGTCTGACTTCAGCTCAGGTCATGATCTCACAGTCCATGAGTTCAAGCCCCGAGTCAGGCTCTGTGCTGACAGCTCAGAGCCTGGAGCCAGTTTCAGATTCTGTGTCTCCCTCTCTCTCTGCCCCTCCCCTGCCCATGCTCTGTCTCTCTGTGTCTCAAAAATAAATAAAAACATTTAAAACATTTTAAAATTATTTCAGGGCTCGACACTATTTACTTGTTCCTGGATCTGGTTCAAAAAGGTGGATGGCCCTGCAGCCATTTCCTAGGAAAAAAGTCTCCCTGGTCCCTGGCCCAGGTTCTGACATAAACCTGGTTCCTTTTCTGCTGCTGTGCTCATCCAGATAAATGTGCACAGAGCCACTGTTTCCACCCGCTGCTTTGACTCGGAGGGAGGTGTGTATTCCCCTGATAACCTGGTGCCTGTGGTGGTTTGCTGAGTCATAGTTAGACTTCACAAACAGACGCCTTCACCTCAGTCTCCAACGCAAAATTTCCTACAAATTCCACATCGGTTCACAGAGGATTTTTAACCTCTTGAACACCCTTTGTCTTCCCGAAACTTTTCATCTCTCCACCCTAGAGGCTTAGGATGCACCCGCATGAACTGGGCTATTCCTGCTACCCAGCAGCTAGAAGAAACTGCAAGAGGCAGAGAGTTTACGTGCCTCTGAGGTGGTATTCTCTGACTGACTCACCGTGGGGCGTCTCAGAACTTTCCAAGTGGACAGCTGGCCCCGGGCAGGAGACAGAATTAGTGTGTATGCGTTAGCGAGGTATTCAGAAGGTCCTGGTAGCAGGGTTCTAAATTAGAGCCGTGACCTCTCAGTAACCTTCTTTATATTTACATGTGTCCATCTGCAAGGTCACAATGCCATCTGACAAGACACGGTTTTTACTCAGAGAAAGACAAGACGTGAATGACAGGGGCATCCGCTGGCATCTGCCAGCATCTAGATTGCTAGGAATTTCTAAAACATGCCATTTTTCCTAATTAACTCCCTATAGACATTTTTCATCCAACCCAGCTCAAGCAAGTACACTGCTTTACAAGTGTAGGGCTGTCAAGGGGGAGAGGGGGGTCTGGTCTACTCCTGTGACACATTCACTTTCCCCTTCCTTATGTAGAGATAACATCTGATCAAGATGAACATCAGGTGCGGTCTTTAAGGAGAAAGTCTCAAAAGGATAGCCCAAGGCATACGTGTCTGTGTGTAAGGAGGAAGGTGAACCCCATGGGCTCTACCTGTGGGCTAAGGCAACGGTAGGGATGGCAGACATGTGTCCTCTGGACCCATTTATGAGTCCTTCTTGGGACCCCTCTAGCTAATGAATGTGCAAGCACCCAGTGACCGCGGAAGAACCATGTCTGTTGGGGCGCCTGGGTGGCTCAGTTGGCGGAGCGTCCAACTTCGGCTCAGGTCACGATCTCACAGTTTGTGGGCTCTAGCCCTGCTAGAGCTCTGAGCTGACAGCACGGAGCCTGCTTGGATCCTGTGTCTCCCTCTCTCTCTGCCCCTCCCCCACTGGCGCTCTCCCTCTCTCTCTCTCAAACCATAGAAACGTTAAAAAAAAAAAAAAGAACCATGTTTGTTAATCAGTATACTGTTGACAATGTCAGGACACACATCATCATTATGCTATGCATTTCTCGGCTTCGTTGGTTGCATATTTTAAAACAAAACATCGAGTTTCTACAATTATAACTTTTAAACAGGCGTTCAATATGTTGAAGCTAATAAATATGGACAAGTGCTTAGAAGAACTACATGAATTTCTCAGTGTGTTTAGAGTATGGATATTTTCTTGTGCAGTCTGAACATGTATGTACTTAAAGGTTTTTAAGAAGTATTTAGGGGTGCCTGGGTGGCTCAGTTGTTGAGCGTCCGACTTCGGCTCAGGTCATGATCTCACAGCTTGTGAGTTCGAGCCCCGCGTTGGGCTCTGTGCTGACAGCTCAGAGACTGGAGCCAGCTTCTGCTTCTGTGTCTCCCTCTTTCTCTGCCCCTAACCCACTCACATTCTGTCTCTGTCTCTCTCAAAAATAAATAAACATTAAAAAAAAATTTTTAAAAAGAAGTATTTAAAAAAAGATGAGCTGTATGTAAGAAATGTTAATGCAAGGTCAGGGAAAAGGTCAAAGAGAATATGAAATGAATCAAACGATACAAAGAAAAAAATAAGAATTCGGTAAGAAGAAGAATGTTGGGGTGCCTGGGTGATTTGGTCAGTTGAGCGTCTGACTCCTGATATCGACTCAGGTCACGATCTCACAGTTCATGGGATGAAGCCTCACTTTGGGCTCTGCACTGACAGCACAGAGCCTGCTTGGGATTCTCTCTCTCCCTCTCTCTCTACCCCTCCTCCATTCACACTCTCTCTCCCTGTCAAAGTAAATAAACATTTTTTGAAAAAGAAGAAGAATGTTAAACAATCTGAAGCGTAAGTATAGACTAATAAAAATAATCTCTGGATGCGAATAAATAAGTGAGCAATAATGAAAAGAGGAACCCAAGAACTACCTGGTATAAACAGTACCGGAAAGGGAGGCTGTGGGGACAAAAGTTAAATACAATCATATTCTGTTAGCAAATAGGAACATTTTCTCAGGCAGCATATGAAATTCTGGGAAAAGTTAAGTTCTTGGAGTTTCTCAGTACCCGTGTTAGATGCATATGTTTTAGCCAAGCTGCTGGAGTCTCCACCTTCTCCAACCAGCTCTGAGTCACTGGCGGGTCAGGAATCCCAATACATAGGGGGCTTCCTATTTCATTGGCTGTGGCTATTTTTAAGCACTTTGGGATCAAGTTATAATCATAACAGTAACAAAAACAGTAGTAACAACTTAAATACATTATTCATAGGTAAGCTTTATTGAGAGCTTCTTATCCACTAGGCTCTGTTTCAACCCTTGGCACGTAATGTAACAATGATCCTTACTACAATTATTATTACCCTCATTGTACAGACGAGGGGTCTGTAATATGTTGCTAGTCTTTTCTTTCTTTTTTTTTTAAATTTTTTTAAAGTTTATTTATTTTTGAGAGAGAGAGCCAGAGTGCAACCAGGGGAGGGGTAGAGAGAGAAGGAGACACAGAATCTGAAGCAGGCTTCAGGCTCCAAGCTGTCAGCACAGAGCCCGACGCGGAACTCAAACCCATGGACTGCGAGATCATGACCTGAGCCAAAGTCAGATGCTCAACCAACTGAGCCACCCAGGTGCCTCCAGAGTGACTAATCTTAAGCTCACATTATTCTTTACTACTTTTCCAATGTTGGAGCTTTATGGGCTGACATAAAGTGGAAAACCCTACTAAAGGCCTGATATGCTCAGTACAGAAACTTTCTGCCTTGCTCAAGAACCACACTGGACCCTGATCCACTGTGGTCTTATTTTCTTGTCCAGTTTTTCCAAAGGCAGCCTGTTAGCTGCCTGCCTCACACTGACCTGGCCCCGGGACAGAGAACTACAGGGTCACATGCGTTTATGGCCAATGGTGGGCATTACCTTTAACCCAAGCTAGCTAAGGAACTGAATTATCTCCTTTACTGAACAATCTTGTTGACTAAGCAGGAGAAGACCATTGGTTAAGAACAAGAGAGAAGGCATTTTAGAGTCAGGTTCAAATCTCAAGCCTAGCACTTACTGGGTGTGATTATGGACAAGTAATTTAACCTCTGTCAGCCTCTGTTTCCCTCTACATGGCAAAAAGATGAAAGGAATTGGGTCTTACCTGCAGCATGAAGAAGTAAAAAAAAAAAAAAAAAAATCCATAGACTCAAGTTTCCCAGTCAGCATGTCTAACAGCTAGAAGGGTTTGCCAGAGAGGTTATGGAATCCTCCTTTCTATAAACCTTTACAACTATGACACAGCCCTGTTACTCAAAGAGGGGTTTCATTGAGACCTTCCCCCTTCTAGAGTGCAATCCCGGTGGTCTGGGAAGGACTCACAGGTCTTCGGTCTCTTAACATCAATATCAGTGACACTCTTTTGCCTCTAATCTGTTTGTTTAACAAAAGTGAATGTTGACATAATCACTTCCTTGTGTGCCTCTACCCACATTCCAAACTTCCATGAGATGAATTAAAAATCGAGATAGGTATTATATGCGGGTGATGAATCACTGAACTCTGCTCATGAAATCGATACTGTACTGTATGTTACCTAACGAGAATTTAAATAAAAATTTGAAAAAGAATAAAAAAATCAAGATATTTTTATTTGAAAATTGTTGGCCACTGCAGTTTCAAGACTGAGAAACTCCCTACTTAAACTTAAGATGTACCTGATAATCTTTTAAGTTTATTTATTTATTTTGGGGGGGGGAGGGGCAGAGAGGGAGAGAGAGAGAATCTTAACCAGGCACTGCACTGTCAGTGCAGAGCCCGACCTGGGGCTTGAACTCACGAACCATGAGATCACTACCTGAGCCGAAACCAAGAGTCGGACACGTAGCTGACTGAGCCACCCAGGTGCCCCGATAGTCTTTATCAGTGTGCCAAAAGGTACCAAACTACTTTTACGCATCAATGAAATGATTAGGCAGAGGCAGGTGCAACGTGAGGAACGGTCGCATTAAACAAAACAACTTCTCAAAAACCTTTTTGTTCCCTGAGCACTAAATCTCATGAATTGAGGCCTCGTCTACCTTTTGTGCCGGCCAGGAAACGGAGAGAAAGACAGGTGGACCAAAGTACAGAAGGTACGGTAATGAATTTTAGGCACTTGTGAAGAGAGCCAGCCTGAGTAAGTGCATGAATCGGGCAGTGGTCAGTTCTACCCGGTGGCATTACTGCAGAGACTCAGCTCCGCGTTTCGGCCGGAGGGCAGACAGCACCCAGGAAGGGCTTTGGCTCAACAGTTGAGAAAAGCACAGACATATTCATCCCTCCCATGGCCCGGGTCTGCCAGCCCACCTTCTGATGGCACCACCTAAGACTGTCGGGGAGGAACGTGCTACGGACAAGTGAGCAACCCTGACAATTCATTCCATTGTTCCAGAAATAGTGACCGTGTCCACGCTTTGGGCTGTGCTGGGGATACAGGGTAAGTAAGGCCTCATCCATGCTCCCAGGGACTTGCGGTTCAGGAAGAAAAAACACAATTATAGAAGAAGGTACAACAGAGCATGGGAATCATGATAGGGGAAACAGTGTGTAACAGGGGTCCTTACCTAGTCTGGGGTCAGGGAGTCATTAAAGAGGAACCAAGCTGGACACGAGGTAAAGGTGGTCGAGGCAGGTTTTACTCAGTAACGACTGTAGGTGGGGAAAGAGACTTCAATGTGGACTGAGCTCAATTCCAAGTACAGCAGTGACAGCTGGGAATTTGGAGCCAGTAAGCAGAGTGAGGGGGGTCAGCGGATGGAAAATCACTAAGAGGAGACATCAACGGGTTGGGATTCTTGCTAAATTGGCCAAACAGGAGTTTTGCTACAGGCAGGCCAGGGGCTTTGGTGTCAAGGGTGGGGGATGAGGAGTGTGATCAGATACCAAGGGCCAGGGGCCCGGGGGAGTCTCACTAAATAGACTGAGCCAATTCTTGCTAAAACTGGACCTCAGCAGGCCACGGACAGAGCCCACGGTTGGGGCCTGGTCAAAAATGGGGACTCACAGGAGGATGTGTAAAGTATGGTCAAGAAGAGAGACTTTGTGGGGCGCCTGGGTGGCTCAGTCAGTTAAGCATCCAACTCTTGATGTCAGCTCAGGTCACGAGCTCACAGTTCATAGGTTCGACCCCTGAGTTGACTGTACAGAGCCTGCCTGGGATTCCCCTTCCCCTTCTCTCTCCCTCTTTCTCTCTCTCTCTTCTCTCTCTGACCCTCCCCACTCCTGCTCTCTCTCTCTCTCTCAAAATAAGTAAACTTAAAAAAAAAAAAAAGAGAGCGAGGGGGCACCTGAGTGGCTCAGTCGTTAATTGTCCAACTCTTGGTTTCAGCTCAGGTCACAATCTCTCGGTTTGTGAGTTCAAGCCCCACACCAGGGCTCCCTGTTTCAGATTCTCTCTCTCCCTCTCTCTGCCCCTCCCCTGCTTGTGCTCTCTCTTTCTCTCAAAATAAATAAATAAAGTTAAAAAAAAAAAAAAAAGAAGAAGAAGAAGGGGCACCTGGGTGGCTCAATCGGTTGAGCATCTGACTTCAGCTCAGGTCATGATCTCACGGTCCATGAGTTCGAGTCCCACGTCGGGCTCTGTGTTGACAGCTCAGAGCCTGGAGCCTGCTTTGTATTCTGTCTCCCTCTCTCTCTGCCCCTCCCCCGCTCATGCTCTGTCTTTCTCTCTGCCAAAGATAAATAAATATTTTTTAAAAATTAAAAAAAAAGAAGAAGAAGAGAGACTTTGTCAGAGTTCTTCTTGCAGAAAGGTACATTTAGCCTGCAGGCCGAAGGCTGAAAACAGTCTGCATGAGGGCAGATCTCCAAGCGTAGAGAAGGGCAAGTGTGAACGCCCCAGATTCCGCGTGTCTGGCAAAGTAGACAAAGCTGGTTATGTCGGCAGATGAAGTCTGGGGCAGAGGATAGGAAGTGAGACTAGAAACAGAAGCAAGAGAGATTCTGCAGCCTTTGCAAATGGTGCCAGAACATGAGATTTGTACTAAGGCCCTGTGGGGGGAGGGGGGGAGGTTTAACCGGGGGAGTGAGAGAGTGAGTTTTCTAGTTTGCAGGCTGGCAGGCAGAGTGGAGAGGCAAGGCAGGAGGCAGGGAGTCCAGCTGAGCAAGTGCTAGAGTGACTGGGTGTGAGTTAATACAGCTGGATGAGGGAGGCCGCCAGGAGCTGGAGAGAAATGCAAGGATTAAGACAGTCTTCGATCAGGAATAGTGGGACTTGACTTAGTGGCATGATCCAATGGCAGGAGAGAGAAAGGCGGGAGTCGAGAACAACCCAAGGGATTCTGACTTTGGCTACTGGATAGAAATTGAAGTTAGTAACACTGGTGGAAGAAAAGCTAGTAGGGGAAGATGATCATTAGCTGGACACACATTGGGTTTGACTTGTAAGACGTTCAAGTCTGGAGCTCAGGCACGGAAACCCTGTCATCCCCAGTTCTGACGGTGCCTTGCATTGTCTCTTGAGGGCTGATGTGGCGGCCTCCTGTCATTTCCTCGCTGATTATCAGGGACTTGTTCTGAGGGCTCACCTAGAGCAGGCAAGGTAGATGCCCAGGAGAGAGACGTTGGAGAAGGTGTAGCGAGGAGAGAAAGAATAATGGGAGGGGGGCGTCTGGGTGGCTCAGTCAGTTAAGCCTCCGACTTCGGCTCAGGTCATGATCTCACAGTTCGTGAGTTTGAGCCCCGTGTCGGGCTCTGTGCTGACAGCTCAGAGCCTAGAGCCTGTTTCGGATTCTGTGTCTCCTCTTTCTCTGTCCCTCCCCAGCTTGTGCCCTGTCTCTCTCAAAAATAAATAAACATTAAAAAAAATTTTTTTTTAAAGAAAGAGTAATGGGAGTGGCGGCCAGTAAAAAGAGAATGTAGGAAGCATCAAAAGGGATAATTCCTTCCTCTTTTCCCTCTTATCTTTCTAGAATCTTGCCCAGTCCCGCTTCTAAGAACAAAGTCCAGGAGGTGTCATGCACTTTCTAGGAATTCACACACCAAGAGTACGATTAATAGCCTACAGGAAACCTGTCTACAAGGAACTCAGCTCAGGGGCACCTGAGTGGCTCAGTTTGTTAAGCATCCAACTCTTGGTTTTAGCTCAGGTCATGATCTCATGGGTTCATGAGTTCAAGCCCCACACCAAGCACTGCACTGACAATGCGGAGCCTGCTTGGGAGTCTCTCTCTCCCTCTGTCTGTGTCCCTCCCCTGCTCACATGCACTCTCTCTATAAACAAACAAACAAACAAACTTAAAAAAAGATAGGTTATCTTAAAAAGCAAAACAAACAAAAAACAAAGAACCCAGATCATAAAGTGATTTGGAGGCAATTTACCAGTAGGATTAAGATGCTTTCCCATATACATTCGTCAACTTGGACAGAAGCATCAAGTTGCGTGAAGAGGGCAAGATGCATGATGAAACAGAAATACTGAAAATCCTCTTACAGAGATACTATGGAGAGAGCTAGTTGTTACCTGAAGGGAAGGAGGGAGGAGAAGGGGGTGATGGAGACATATTCGTATTTCTCCGTACCTCAACCATATCAATAATGATTTGTTAAAATTAAGAGCTCGTGCCTATTTGGCAAAGTGTTAACATCTGTTAAACCTGGGAGCTTGGCAGATGTATTTATGTAAAATATTTCATTAAGGGGCACCTGGGTGGCTCAGTCAGTTGAGCATCTGACTTCGGTTCAGGTCATGATCTTATGGTATGTGGGTTTGAGCCCTGCGTCGGGCTCTGTGCCGACAGCTCAGAGCCTGGAGCCTGCTTCGGATTCTGTGTCCCCCTCTCTCTCTGCCCCTCCCCCACTCATGCACACTCTCTCTCAACTAAACATTTAAAATAATAATAATAAAATTATTAAAATGGCTGTACACTGTATCTTTCTTACACAAGAATTCCAAATAATATAAATAGATACTCCCCACCCCTCCAGGAGGTGGCACTTAACCCCATCCTTCCCAAGGGTGGGCTGGGCTTAATGAAACAGTTCCAAAGACTAGACAGAGGAGAGAAAGAGATAAACAGGACCCGTACACTGGAGAAACCTGGTAGATATCACCTTCACCAGGTGACGAAGGTTAACATCACCAGACATATCAGGTGGTATCATGTAACCTCATATGATGTGACAAGAAGGGCCCTTCACTTCTCGTGGTACCCTTTCCAAAAACCCATAATCCCAGTTAATCATGTGAAAACAACAGACCCACTCTCAGGGCATCTGGCCAGTACTCAAGACTGTCAGCTATTAAAAAGAAAGCAAGAATGAGAAACCACCGTCAGATACCAGAGGACACATACAGGAGACAGTGAAATCTGAATTAAGTCTGGAGTGTAGTTAACAGTAACGTACGAGGGTTGGTTTCTCGGTTGGGACAAACGTACCTGGGTTATGTAAGCTGTTACCAATAGAGGGACACTGGCTGATAGGGGATATATGAAATCGCTCTGTCCTATCATGCAGCTTTTCTATACCTCTGACATTATTCCATCAGAAAAGTTTACTTGTAAAAGAAGGACTGCGCGTAGGGCACCTGGGTGGCTCAGTTGCTTAAGCGTCCGACTTCAGCTCAGGTTATGATCTCACAGCTCATGAGTTCAAGGTCTGCATCGGGCTCTGTGCTGACAGCACAGAGCCTGCTTGGATCCTCTGCCTCTCTTTGTCTCTCTCTCTCTCTCTCTCTCTCTCAGCTCCTAACCCTCCCTCAAAAGTAAACATTAAAAAAATTCTGTTAATAAAAATATTTTAAAAAAAGGACTGTGTGCCATCAAGAACCCTCCCTCTCAAAATGAAACCAACGAGGAGTCAGGTGTGCCTTTGGGAATCACAACACATTATGAAAGTACAATGGGGGTGGGGAGGGCACCTAGATGGCTCAGTCAAGAGTCAGTGTCTGACTCCTGATCTCAGCTCAGGTCTTGCTCTCAGGGTCGTGAGTTCAAGCCCCACAAAAAGTACCACGGCACCTTGTTTCCGAGCACGGATGGAGAAGCAGATGCATGGTGGAGGTCAGTTTTTCAGAAAACTGAAACCAACCCTTCAATCACAAAAAAATAGATTAATACTTTCAACTGTTTTTTAATGGCGAGCTTTCACAAGTGGATGATAAAGTTCCCTGCCCTTTGAACAGAGGACGCTAACTGTAACTGAATCCTTTCTAGGTGAGTCAGGGTCACGGGGGAGGATGGCTGTGAGTTCGTCACACCACACCACAAACGGCTGGTTCTGCCTTTCATCTTTCTCACTGCGGTAGGGTGCAGGAGACACAGAGGCCAGCCGCCACAGCTAAGACATGGCTATGAAAAGGCCAAATAAGATGGATGTGGATTGGGTGCCTGGGTGGCGACCCGCGTCCGGCTCAGAGCTGACAGTACGGAGCCTGCTTGGGATTCTGTGTCTCCCTCTCTCTCTGCCCCTTCCTGACTTGCTCTGTCTCTCTCTCAAAAATAAGTAAATAAATTTAATGAAAAAAAATATGGATGTGGATTAAGACATCATAACCTCATGTGAACCAGCACCCTAAACAAGCAATTTAGCTAAGGACAGCAGCTGGCAGTTGATTTTCCCATATATCTATTATATCCCATCTCGGGGTTAGAAACACAGTTACTGTAGTTTGCTGAATGCAAAGCCTGTCCTCTGAACAACCGAAGATACCACAGTCCCTGCGTACCTCATGCCAGGCCTGGGAAGCAGGTGCAGGTGAGGGGTTAACTCATCGGTATCTTCATGAGGGAGTTCAAATTGTGACCTTGTCCGGCTCTACTCAGAGAATATTTTCTTGGTGATGTATATCATGGGGGAATTCTTGGGTTTCTGTTACACGGAGGAGTGTCTCATAAACCCAAAGCAGTATGACGTGAGCCAGGGTGATAAGCAGCCAGAGAAGGGAAGTCTTTTCTTCAACCTTCTTCCAGGACCACGTGCCTCTTGCCCTCCCTGGAATCCCACAAACACCACCTCACAGCTCCGTCAAGCGATGGGGTCCTCTCTGGACTTCACCCCACTCTCTGAGACAGCTTTTCACTCAGTCAGCCCCCCAACCTTTACTTAATCTCACATGAAGACGGCATATAGCACCTTCCCCAAATCTCTTTTCCTTGAATGACCTCAAAAAAGAGCCATAAAAATGACGTGATGGGTTGTTTTCACCCTGTAAGCAAGAGAGATAGCTATTTCTAGAATCAAGATTTGGGGACAGGAGATATTTAACGAGAAATGAGGGTGTTCAAGAAGCTTCCCATATAATGTCCACCTTGTCAGTTGTTTGCTGGACAGAGGACTCAAGCTTCCATTAACATCACAGATAGAAATAAATGAGGCCAGGTTTTGACCTGAAATTAGTGGTCAGCTAACTAATCTTAAACAAAAGACATTTTAACATCCACACTATGTCCCCATTCCTCTAGGAAAGCCTGCAAAGATCTATACTCCACTTAGGGCAGGATTTTGCAATTTTCAGTACAATTCAAATTTGGGGACCTGATAATCCTTTGCTATGGAGGGCTGTCTTGTGGGCTGCAAGAAGTTGAGCGGCTAGGGTTGCTAGAGGTAGCAGATTAAAATGTAAGGGTCTTGGGGCACCTGCGTGGCTCTGTCGGTTAAGCGTCCGTCTGAGCTGACAGCTCAGGGCCTGGAGCCTGCTTCGGATTCTGTGTCTCCCTCTCTTTCTGCCCCTCCCCTGCTAAGTGCTCTGTGTCTCTCTGTCAAAAATGAATAAACGTTAAAAAAAAAATTTTGTAATGTAATGGTCTCAGTTAAATGTGAATTTCAAATAAATGACAAGATGGTTTTTTGTTTTTTTGGTTTTTTTAGTATAGGTACGTCCCATGAAATATTCACAGCATCCCTGGTCTCTATCCACTAGATGCCAGTAGCATTACCCACCCCAGCCCTGGCCTCAGTTGTGACAGCTAAAAATATCACCAGGCATTGCCAAATGTCCCCTTGGGGGGAGGGGCAAAACTGCCTCTGGCGGAGAGCCGCTGATTCAGGACAACACAACAGAATGCTTCAAATCCGAGTCCCTTTATCTTAGCTTTCAGAAGTAATCTGAATCTACTGGCTAAAGTATCAGCGAAAGAATCGAGACACTCTTCTACACGTCTTAAACATTTTGAAAATATTACTACTTTGCTATTTATTTATTTATTTTTGAGAGAGAGAGAGAGAGAGAGAGAGAGAGAGAGAGAGAGAATGCAAATGGGGGAGGGGCAGAGAGAGAAAATCCAAAGCAGGTTCTGCACTGTCAGTGCCAAGCCTGACACAGCGCTCGAACCCACGCGCCGAGAGATCATGACCTGAGCCGAAATCAGGCATCGGATGCTTAACCGACTGAGCTACCCAGGAGCCCCTCTTTATTTTGCTTTTTAATGTCCTTTGGAATCAAACTCTTCTGGCCTTTCATGCCGGGTAAAATCTTGGCTCTCTTTCCGAATTAGCAGGCTCATTTTGATCAGATGATATAAATTAAGAAACCTGCCATATTCTCCTTTTTCCTTCACAGCTAGAAAGCTTAGCGGTAAAATTAATGCACAGTTGGAGAAATCACCTGAGCTCACCTGGCCCGTATTTTATTATTTTTTCAAACAAACAGCTACACAGTGGCTTTTGTATGCACATATATTTTAAACGCTTTACACATATTAACTTCTTGAATTCCTATCACTTCTTAATTACCTTATGGGTACATGCTATTATTATCCTCCCTTTCAGGATACAAAACTGAGGTCCCTTTTTGGGTATTTTTGTAAATTATTTCCTCTTTCATGACTGTCCTTTTTGTATAAGGAAGCCCACTCCCATCCTGTTTGGAAGCTGATCGCACACTGAGACCACTTTGGACTCTCAGCCTCGCCTGTCTCTAGTTTCAAACTCTACCATGGCAACCAGCCCCAACTACTTCTTCCAGGCCCACCCTCCCAGAGCCCAGCCTCGTACCCATGCACGCACCTCTCATCTCCCATCTTGGCTTCCCTGTTAACACCAAGATGGGGGACACCAAGGGACCCTGCTTCAGAGCCCAGAATCGTGCAGCCCAGAACTGCAGGGGAATTAACACCTCATGGTGTGAGTGTTGTGCGACGGGAGATGGAAACTGGTAGATAAATTTATTCTTTTTTTTTTTTTTTCACTCCAGATGAGTGAAAAAGATGCTCTGAGATGCAGCTTTTCTGAGAGGGTGCTGAAATAAAGCCACTGGCAATACTTAGTGGCAACCAGCTCACTTACCTCTCTGCTCAAATGTCTCTCCTTCTCTCTGCCTCGTTCCTACATCACCTATTCTCTGGCTTCTGCTCCCCGATATTGTGATCCTGACAAAGCAGCAGAAACAAACTATTATCCCGCTCTGCTCTCTAAGGAATCCAGACTACAACACTTAGAAATAATTACAAATAAAATCACACTAGAAGGACGTTTATCTACTTACTTTCATTAACTTCAGAGTCAGCAATAGTTATTGTGGTCCAATCAGAATAGAATTCTGGAATGTTAGGGGCGCTTGCGTGACTCAGTCGGTTAAGTGTCCAACTTCAGCTCAGGTCATGATCTCACAGTTCGTGGGTTCAAGCCTTACGTGGGCTCTGTGCTGACAGCTCAGAGCCTGGAGCCTGCTTCAAATTCTGCATCTCCCTCTCTCTCTGCTCCTCCCCCAGTCACACACTCTCTCTCTCAAAAACAAATAAACATTAAAAAAAATTTTTTTTAGAATTCTGGAACATTCTCCCTAGCAGGACGTTTAAGAGTCAACCCCATTATTTTTACAGTTGAGAATAACAAGACCCAAAGAGGGAAGAGGATCGCTCCAAATCACATGCCTTGGTAGTGCTGTGTGAATATAGCACATTTAGTTGAGTGTCCACAGGGTCAGATTGCCATACCAATTATTTCACTTCATGCTTGAAAACTGGGGGGTTAGCATGATTGTCCCCATTTTGTGCATAAGAAACAGAGGCTCAGAAAAAGTGCAGTAAAATGTTCAAGGTCACCATGTTAGCAAAATGGTAGAGTCCGGTGTACATGAGGCCTCCAAACTGGTTCTTTCCCCAACTGCCTCCTGGCCGTTCCAGGAGTCAGGCAGAAAAACACACCTGACCTTCGGAGCAAAAGGCAAAACACACCTGCTTCAGAGCAGCTTCCAGGCTCTGAGCTGTCAGCACAGAGCCTGACTCGGAGTTTAAACTCGTGAACCACAAAATCGATGACCTGAGCGAAGTCAGACACTTAATCGACTGAACGACCCAGGCGCCCCGAGGTATTGTACTCTCCGACAACAGTGTGTGTATACAGTAAGTACTTAATAAATGTTAGCCAACAGCAGTTCTCCGGAATCAAAGATGCCTTCCGAAAACAACATCAGCTCCTCTTCTGTAGGTGCTTACTAAGTGCCAAGCATGGTGCTAAGCATTTTCCATAGAAGAAGGAATCTCTTCTTTTTTTTCTTTTTCTCTTATTTTATTTTTCAAAGTGTATTTTTATTTATTTTAAGAAAGAAATAGAGAGCAAATGGGGGAGGGACAGAGAAAGAAAGAGAGAGGGAGAGAGGATCCTAAGCAGGTTCCATGCTGTCAGCACAGAGCCTAACACAGGGCTCGAACTCATGAACCATGATATCATGACCTGAGCCAGAACCAAGAGTCGGATGTTTAAACGACTGAGCTACCCAGGCACCCCTATTTTATGTTTTCTTGCAAGATTTTATTTAAATTCAAGTTAGTTAACATATAGTGTAGTGTTGGTTTCAGAGGTAGAATTTAGTGACTCATCACTTCCATACAACACCCAGTGCTCATCCCAACAAGTGTCCTCCTTAATGCCCGTCACCCATCCCCCCACCCCCCCATCAACCCTGTTTGTTCTCTATAGTTAAGAGTCTCTTATGGTTTCCCTCCCTCTCTGTTTTTATCTTATTTTATTTTGGAAGGAATCTCTTCTGACCATCCTAACCTCATGAGGGAGGAAGATGAAGGGGAATGTCTACCCTCTCCTCTTCATTTCTTATTGCTTCTATCAATAGTTAACAAATGTCAGTCATTTATGTACTCACTTGTTGGACTTTGCCATATCTATGTACCAGTTTTAATTTTTTTAAAATTTTTTTTCTAATGTTTATTTATTTTTGAGACAGAGAGAGACAGAGCATGAACAGGGAGGAGCAGAGAGAGAGGGAGACACAGAATTGGAAGCAGGCTCCAGGCTCTGAGCCATTGGCCCAGAGCCCGACGCGGGGCTCGAACTCACGGACTGTGAGATCGTGACCTGAGCTGAAGTCGGACGCTTAACCGACTGAGCCACCCAGGTGCCCCTTAATTTTTTTTTTTTAAGTAAACTCTACTCCCAAGATGGGCTTTGACCTCATAACCCTGAGACCAAGAGTCACATGCTCTACGGATGGAGCCAGCCAGGCGCTGCCCACCCCCCTGTGTACCAGTTTTAAAACTTAAATTTCTAGTATAGTTTTGTCCTAAGCAAGAATACTCCCAAATATTAGGTTTGAGCACTAGTTATGTTTTTCCTTACACACATTAAAACATGCATATGCACCATCAAAATGAAAAACGCTATTATTTAAAATACCCTAGGGGGAAAAAAAGAACAGGATTGGAAAATACTCCAGAAAAAAAATAAGAGGACAACATTGGCAAAACATTGATCATTATGAAACCAGATATTGAGTGCCTGGGGCTGTACCATTGTCTAATTTCATGTGTCTTTGACATTTTCATGATAGTTTAAAAAATAAAATAAAACAAACTTATCAAATCTGGAGGTGGGGAGGGGAATGTTCTCACGCAGAGACCAAAAAGCATCTCACATTCCCCAGAGAAGCTGTCACACTCTAGGAAACACTATCCCATAATACCTACTAGAAGGTGAGTATCATGGGGACAGACACTCAGGCTTCATTCTTTCACATGGGTTGCATCCCCTGTGCTTAGAACAGTAAGTCACAGGTGTAAATGCCCAACTTAAGTTTGCTGAATTGATGAATGAGTGATTATCAAGCTTCTCATCACCCTTGTGGCTTCCAGCTCTGTCTCGTGGATGCCCTATAACTGCTAACTCTCCCTAGAGCGGGCAATAAATTAACTCGGAAATTTTCACCCCAAAATGATTGGGGTTGCACAAACAGGCCTCATCTGAGGAGCTCCCTCTGTTTTTCTTTTACTGCTACACCATTTGGCTTCTGTTATTGTGAAAAACACCTAGTAAGTTTCAGCGAAAGTCCACAATCGTATATGGTGGGCACTGGGCATTTTCTGCTAAGTGCAGCCAAATGTCTTAAACGCTATTACCTGGCCACTGGCTTTTATGTTTTTGGTCAGAGAATCCCTTGCTGGGTGCTGCTGAGAAAAGTTTTATAACCAGTGTCTTCAGCGGCGTTAAGTGCTATCAGCCTGGGAAAAGAAGGAAGGAATGAGGTGGTCTCCGGAGCCAGAAATGACCCTGTGCTTTAGGAGTCTGACGTGTGCCTCCACTCCAACATGGACTGTGCCTGTTCTAAGCCGCTGGGGAGCACATCCTCTCCCTCTCACGCCTGGAGCACAGCCAATGCTGCCTACTCTCTGAAGATACTCTCTGGGGTATTCTGAGATCAGATTCTGGTACCAAATTAGGTGTCTCAATTAAAGGTTGAATATACTAGAAGTCTAAATCTATCCAGGAGGAGAGAAAGACCTGGGTGGCATCGCTTTTTGTGTATATAATTAAAAGGCGGTGAGAGTGTGCTCCTTTATCAGACACAGCAATTAGTATTATGCAAAGATACTGTTTCAATTATAACACCATTTTTTTTCCTTTGCTGGAGGATACGTGCCAAATTTCTATTAAATATCTGCATACCTTCTGACTCTTCTTATGTATTCAGTGTAACTCCTTTGAATACAGCAACAATAAAAGCGATCATACAGGGGCACCTGGGTGGCTCAGTCGGTTAAGCATCTGACTCCTGATCTCAGCTCAGGTCATGTTCTTACAGTTCGTCAGTTCAAGCCCTGTGTTGGGCTCTGCTCTGACAGCAAGGAGCCTGTTTGGGATTTTCTCTCTCCCTCTCTCTCTGCCCCTCTGCCATGCAACAGCCTTCTCTCTCTCTGTCTCAAATAACATAAATAAACATTTTTTTAAAAAAATTTTAAAGAGATTATATGACTAACTTAAAGATCCCAAATATCAGAAACAATTTTTAAAAAGTCTGAGCAATTAGAGCAAACATTCTACTTTACTGCCACGAAATACAAATACAGAAATTATGCTTCTACTCCCTCAGTCTCTACTCTGGAAAAAGCTTTCTCTCTCTGCTTATGTGATGAGAACAACGCATCACGTCATTTTTATGGAACTTTCTGAGAAGTGACGTGGACGCAGGGTTGGAGGCCCTGGAGCCTTCTAATTAGGATTACTTCCATATGATCCACGTTCAGATGCTGAACTGAGCCAAATGGACCACCCAAGACAAAGCTGAGGAGGCAACTGTTCCATGGCTTGTGTCATAAATTAAACCTAAAGCATCTTTCCAAGGAAGTGATCAGCAGATAACCGTCAGCATAAAAATCCTACATGGAAATCAAGTAGAGGAGTGGTCCACTAACAAATGAAAAGGGGCTTAACGTCACTGGTTTGAGGGAATTAAAGGTAAATGTGTCCTTTCTCACCTCTCTGCTGGCCTGGTGAGATAGCCTGCTAACAGCAGAGCAACATTCTTGCAGAATTCTCCTTCCATTCGTGCAAGCAGAGCAATCTTTTAAAAACAGAAAATCAAGTTGTCTTTCCACTGCTTGAAACCTGGCTTCCCAGTTCACTTCCCAGGTTTGTTTGTTTGAGTTTTAAAATTTATTTATTTTTGAGAGAGACGGTGGGGAGTCAGGGGGGTGGGCAGGGAGTGAATGAGCGAGAGAGGTGCTGAGGGAGAGAGAGGGAGACAGAGGATCCCAAGCAGGCTCTGTGGCTCAGCACAGAGCCGAATGCCGGGCTCGAACTCACGAGTTGTGAGATCATGACCAGAGCTGAAACCAAGAGTCAGAGTCTTAACCCACTGAGCCCCCCAGGCATTCCCCGCCAGCCCCCCACCCCCACCCCCGTATATTTAAACACAAGCTGCAACATACTTTAACATAAATTGAATATAAATTACATGGGGCTGCAACATTTTGCATTTACAACGTCTTAGAAATCTTTTCACGTTCGCACACGGAGATCGCTCTCTTTGTAGCCTACGAAGCGCTAGACAGGCTACGGCTCCCTTGTCTACTTTCTTTTTTTGTTATTTTTTTAAACGTTTTATTTATTTTTGAGAGAGAGCACAAGTGGGGGAGGGGCAGAGAGAGGGGGACAGAGGAGCCCTAGCAACTCTGCACTGATGTGGGGCTTGAACTCACCAACCAGGAGATCATGACTTAAGCGGAAGTCGTAAGCTCAACTGGCTGGGCCACCCAGGTGCCCCAGGTATTCTCTTATTAATGACTATTTAGATAGTTAACCCTTTTCTGTTGGTCTATATAAATGGGGCTGAAGGGAACATTCTACATGTCTTCTTGTTTTACTTTGAGAGTTTATCTTAAGACACTGAGAAGCAGTTTTATAAAACTTCAATAGCCACAGCCAAGTTGCCTTCCAAACTAACTGTGGGCACACCCCACCCTAGGAGTGTGAGCTCTATTTACTCACACCTTTGCCAATATTTTCTTCTCGGTGTTCTGGAATGTCTATTCCTGCGACGCATACCATTCTTTAACTCTAGGAAATTCTTGTGTATTCTTTCTTGAATCATTTCTTTAAATACTGTATCCCTCCACCCTCTCCATTTTCTGCGTGTGAATGGTGGAACTTTGAATCTACACCTCATGTTCCCGGAGTTTCCTTTCCTACTTACCATCTTTTCTCCTGCATGGTGAAAAGGAGGATTTCTTGGCTCCATCTTCCGAGTTACGAACGTGCTCTTGGTCAGAGTGCAGTCCCCGCTTGCACTGCGGGGTTGCGTCCTTGCTGCACTGAGCTGCACCTGCCGCCCACGGCCCCGGCCCCGGAGCGCGTTGCCGGGCGCGCAGCTTGCAGAGCGCACGCGGCCCGAGTCCCGGGCCCAACCGTCAGTAGCCGGGTCTTGCCCAGCAGCCATGGGGGCGTCGGGGCGGCTCCTGCACACCGTGATCCCCGGCGCCCCGGGCTCCGTCAAGCACACCCTGGCTTTGCGCATCACCAAACACTTCCGGCTGAAAAAGTTCTCCAGCGGGGACCTGATCCGAGAAAACATGCTGAGGGACCCAGAGATCGGTGTGCTCGCCAACGTTTTCATGGACGAGGGGAAGCTCATCCCGGACGACGTCATGACCCGGGTGACCCTTCACGAGCTGAAAAATTTCAGCCAGGAGAGCTGGCTGTTGTGTGGTTTCCCCAGAACACTACGACAAGCTGAGGCCCTGGATAGAGTTTATCAGATACACCTGGTGTTGAACCTGAACGTGCCCTCCGAGGTCATCCAGCAACGCCTCTCCGCTCGCTGGATTCATCCAGGCCGTGGGCGCGTCTACAACCTCGAATTCAAACTTCCCAAAGTGGTTGGCGTGGACGATCTGACCGGCGAGCCTTTCGTTCAGCGTGAGGATGATAGACCAGAGACGCTCATCAAGAGGCTGAAGGTTTACAAAGACCAACCAAACCTGTCCTGGAATATTACCGGAAGAAGGGAGTGTTGGAAACATTCTCCGGAACAGAGACCAACGAGATCTGGCCCTGTATGCATGCTCTCCTGCAAACAAAATTTCCACAAATAGACCCGAAAGCCATCGGTTATTCCATGAGGACACATGCTGGCTGGCAGTTAGCAAGATGAACAGAATCTCTTCTTCTTTTCGTTTACAAGTTCCTTGTTCTAAGTACTCCGCCGTGGACGAATTCCTTGAAAGTTACATTAGTTGCATTTCTGTGGATGTTATTTTGTTATTTTGTAAGGATCCTTCAAATGAGTCTCATGCTGAAATTTGTCTTTGGAGATTTCCTGGTGTGTTTCATCCAGCTATGGGGGCGCAATTCAAAATGTCCAAGCTTAAAAAATTCTCTTGGAGCAAGATTAAAAGAGCAATTGGTAGCAATAGGACTTTTGTTCAGGAGGAAAAAGTGATTGGTTTCCTATTTTTCTGGAAAAGTAAAAAATTACATTATATGAATTTGGAGAAAGTGTCTAATTAATCAGAGGCTTTTGTATAGCCAGATGCCAAAAAAAAAAACCCCAAAAAACAAACAACAACAACAATGAAAACAAAACCAAAAAAACCCCACAACATTTCCAGCACATGGGGCATGGTTTTGTGAGATGCTGTATCTATAAAATTCTGTATGTATAAATTCAGATAAAAATAGCTGGATTTATAAATTCAGTACAGAATGCAAATTTACTGTTGCCTTATTTAAACTAAGAAACCTGGGGCACCTGGGTGGCTTGGTCGGTTAAGCGTCCGACTTCGGCTCAGATCATGAGTTCGAGCCCCGCGTCGGGCTCTGTGCTGACAGCTCAGAGCCTGGAGCCTGTTTCAGATTCTGTGTCTCCCTCTCTCTCTGCTCCTCACCTGTTCATGCTCTGTCTCTCTCTGTCTCAAAAATAAATAAACGTTAAAAAAAAAATAAACTGGGGCGCCTGGGTGGCGCAGTCGGTTAAGCGTCCGACTTCAGCTCAGGTCACGATCTCACGGTCCGTGAGTTCGAGCCCCGCGTCAGGTTCTGGGCTGATGGCTCGGAGCCTGGAGCCTGTTTCCGATTCTGTGTCTCCCTCTCTCTCTGCCCCTCCCCCCGTTCATGCTCTGTCTCTCTCTGTCCATGCTCTGTCTCTCTCTGTCCCAAAAATAAATAAAAAACGTTGAAAAAAAATTTAAAAATAAATAAATAAATAAATAAATAAACTAAGAAACCTATAAGGTGGCTGTATAAGCTGCATTTATTTTGTTGTTAAACATACTTTCAGTTTACTCAGAATTTTCAAGTTGCTATAAAAATGTATCACATAACATTTAGGAAAATATTACTTTGATGTGACTTGTTTTCTCCTGAAAATACATGAGCACTGAGGGATATAACTTATGTTAGAAATTGACATTATGATACAAGCTCTTGGATAAGTACCAGAGTTGAATGAATTTTCCTAAGTGAAAATGTGAATGACATGTTGCATTTTCAGAGGTTACTCCGGTTAAGAAATGTGTCTTTAGGATCTGCTTGCCAGTTCACCTGATCATTCTGCCTTGAAGAGTAACAAAGTACTTAAAAATAAGAAGAAAAACTTATAACACGATGTAAAATACACATACTTTGTCCTCAGAAGATAGAAATAAATCAAGCATCCCTGCTGGGAAATTTCCTTGAGAATATAGCAGCCATAATTAGTAAGCAGGTGTAGCGATGAGAAAGTTTTATATGAGAGGGAAAAAGGACCAGGAAAAGTAATTCAGTTTGCTGAGGGTGGAGTTCTTTATTCCTGACCAAAGAAGTTGATACCTGGGAGCGTTCACGTACATCCTCTCTTAAGGGGAAAAAATCCTGCCAGTGTCTGCAATCTGACCAGCCATTAAAAAAATTTTTTTTTAAATGTTTATTTATTTTTGAGTGTGTGTGTGTGTGTGTGTGTGTGTGTGTGTGTGTGTGTGTGAGCAAGGGGGAGGGGCAGATAGAGAGAGGGAGACACAGAATCCGAAGCAGGCTCCAGGTTCTGAGCTGTCATCAGGGAGCCCGACGTGGGGGTCAGGCCAGGGAACCAAGAGATCATGACCTGAGCTGAAGTCGGGGACTTAACTGACTGAGCCACTCGGGTGCCCCGTGACGAGCCATTTTTAAATCATTATTCTAGATTCCTGCCTGGCATTGAGAAGACACATGCTTATGTAGTGTGGCCTGGTAGGAGTGGGCAGTAAGAGAGGTAGAGGAGAAACACAACTCTATCTTCTTTACTGTTAATTTCAGTTGGTGCTAAATCAAATGAAACAAGTCCTTGCACCCGCTGTTATTAACAGCCTTTGAAAATGGGGCCTATTTTACTCCAAGCACTCAAAATACAAATACCAGAAAGTGTTCTATATCTAGGAGAAAAACTTCTCTTTCTGTTCGATGGATTTTTCTTTTTTTAGATATTTTTTCAAATGTTTGGGGCGCCTGGGTGGCTCAGTCGGTTGAGCATCCGACTTCGGCTCAGGTCATGATCTCACGGCTCGTGAGTTCGAGCCCCGCATCAGGCTCTGTGCTGACAGCTCAGAGCCTGGAGCCTGTTTCAGATTCTGTGTCTCCCTCTCTCTCTGACCCTCCCCCGTTCATGCTCTGTCTCTCTCTGTCTCAAAAATAAATAAACGTTAACAAAAATAAATAAATAAAATAAAATAAATGTTTATTTTTAAGAGATAGAGTGAAAGCAGGGGAGGGGCAGAGAGAGAGAGAGAAAGAGAGAGAGAGGGAGAGAGAGAGAGAGGAAGACACAGAATCCGAAGCAGGTTCCAGGCTCTGAGCTCCAGGTTTAGCACAGAGCCCAACGTGGGGCTCAAACCCACAAACTGCAAGATCATGATCTGAGCTGAAGTTGGATGCTTAACCGACTTGAGCCACCCAGGTGCCCAATTGTATTTTTCATTTGTCAATTTTTCAAAAGGGACCAAGACTTTTGAAAAGGGTTAAGGAATACAGGGGCATCTAGGTGGCTCAGTCAGTTGAGCAACTGAGTCTTGATTTCAGCTCAGGTCATGATCCCAGGGTCATGGGATTGAGCCCCATGTCAGGCTCCGCACTGAGCATGGAACCCGCTTAAGATTCTCTATCTCTCTCTCTCTCTCAAATAATAATTTAGGGGTGTCTGGGTACCCCAGTCTGTTAAGCGTCTGACTTTGGCTCAGGTCACGATCTTGTGGTCCCCTTGGGTTTGAGACCTGTGTCGGGCTCTGTGCTGACAGCTCAGAGCCAGGAGCCTACTTCGGATTCTGTGTCTCCCTCTCTCTCTGCCCCTCCCCCACTCACACTCTGTCTCTCTGTCTCAAAAATAAACATTTAAAAAATGTTTTAAGTAATTTAAAAAATAAATAAAAGGGCTATGGAAAACATTTCATTCTTCTTAATACTTTCTGTAACGACTCACTCAGATACTATGGGCTTTCCAGAAAAGTGAACTACCAAAACTCTGAGCTATCACTAGTCACTAGGTTATAAAACACACATTCATCTTCGTTATACTAAAATTACATTTCAGAAAAAAAAGATGTTTAATCTGCTGGTCCAAGGATCAAATTTTAATCTCCCTGACTCTTCTAGTTGATTTATTTGTGACTGCTTTATCCTCACACGTCAGAGAAATTTGCTGATGCTTATTTATTTTTTTAATTGAAGCAGAGTTGACATATAATATTAGCGTCAGGCATACAGCACAGCAGTTTGACAATTCTGTACATTCCGCAAATGCTCACCACAAAAAGCGTGGTCACCATACAATGTTATTGCAATATTATTGACTATATTCACTATGCTGTACTTTTCATCCACGTGACTTAATCTTACAGCTGGAAGTTTGTACGTTTTCATCCCCTCTGCCAATTTTGCCCATCCCCACATCCCCCACCCCTCTGGCAATCACCAGTCTGTTGGATTTATGAGTCTGTTTCTGCTTTTTGTTTGTTCATTTGTTTTGTTTTTTAGATTCCACATTTGAGTGAAATCATATAGGATTTGTCTTTGTGAAGTCGTAAGGTATTTGTCTCTGTCTGGCTTTTTCTTGATTCCTCTTTTGCTTGCTCTATTCTTTATCTTGCCTGGGTGTTGTGTATTTTGTTGAGTTTGTTGTCTTTTGTAGTGTTGGTCTTTCTCCAATGTGTGGTGGTCTTGACTCTTTGATCTTCTATCTAGTTGAGATTCTCCATGAGTCTGTATTCTCTGTCAGTGGGCGTGATCTGCTTAGGGAGATTGCTGGTCTGAATTGGGCTGCCCTCAGGGACAATGAAGGGTAAGCCACTGGGTGAGATTTCGCTGGGGTGTTCAGGTCTACCCTATTCCCCTGGCAATGGTCAGCCCCAAGACACATGGCCATGCCCATCTAATTTGGGCTCCCAGGCTATGACTCCTACAGGAAGGCTGACATTTTGTCACAGCTGTTGAAGTCAAGAGAAGACAGAAGGGCTTCAGTGGAGGATGAATCGTTGGCCCCACCTGCAGCAACTGCCCAAGGACCTCCATGTTGATTGTCTTTGATACCCTTCTGCTCCTGGTGTCTGCCACCTTTGAGGATGGAGCAGGCTTGATGTTCCCTGTACCTTTCCAACAATCATCTTCTGTGCGCATTTTAGATTGGGCTTTCTGTCTTTGCATCAATCCACTCTACATGCCATATTTCAGGATCTATCCTGGTTTCTGGTTCACTGAAAGTTTCACTTCTTACTAAGGATCATTAGTTAAGACTCTTGCTGCAGGAGGGAAGAAGTTGTAGGACTAAGTAGGATAGTTAGTCCACCATCCTGAAATGGAACCAGAATTCTTTGTCCATCCTCAAAATATATGAGTCACCAGAGTGGCAGCTTTTAACTCGGGCTGCACAGTAGAATCATCTGGGGAGCTTTAAGACAACATTGATACACCAGCCATTCGGATTGAATTATCAGGTGTGTGGGGAGGAGGAGCAGAATCATGGTCATTGCTATGTTTACTATATTTTGAAAGATCCCTAGGGGCTTCTGGGTGGCTCGGTGGGTTAAGCGTCCAGCTCTTGGTTTCAGCTCAGGTCATGATCTTGCAGTTGGGGGGTGGAGCCCTGCGTCAGGCTCTGCACTGATAGCAAGAAGCCTGCTTGGGATTCTCTTTCTCTCCCTCTCTTTCTGCCCCTCCCCTGCTTATGCCCTCTCTCTCTCAAGAGAAATAAATCAACTTTAAAAAATTATTTAAAAAAATAAAATAATAAAAAAGCTCCCTAGCTTTTACAAGTCATATCCTAAAGTGCTGAGTGGATTAACTCTAAGAGCACCAGCCTCCAAATCGGTATCCAGAAGAGACTCGGAACCACCTGGCACTCTCACCACCTGGAACTTACATCATAAAAGGCTCTGTCCCCCTTGTCACTCCCCCCACCCCCCACAAATGAATATTTAAGCAATGGATATTTTTATCATTTTATCATCAATCATTACCATGGATGATAGGTTTCATTTCTCACTTTATCTGTGTTGCTGATCAAATGCCACATTAAATGTCACCCTCATTAACTGGGTTTTTGGAAGCCTGCTTAAATAAACACCTTTTCCTGTGTGGCTAGTTGGTCAAGTTCTCTGATGTCTCTACAGCATTTCAACTCAGCTAATGAGGTTCATTTTCCAGTGCACGGGTTGTGGAACCAACTGGCAATGAAATCATGATATATGGGTTTGATATTGTCTAATCTTCAACAGTGTTTATTTGGTTCTAACTAAAAACCCGGGGTGGGGGGGGGGGGAAGTCAATTAAATGGACACTGAAGATGAAGGAGCCCAAAACACAATGTGTTTGTCTGAAAAACAGCTACATTTTATCTTAGGAAATGACATAAACTTAGGTACACTGAAATGGGAACACGTCTATGGGCAACTGTGGGATGTCCTTATTCTCTCCAATTAGGCCAGTGATCGACGTCTATGTCCTTGGTCTTCTAAAAAAATTTTTAATGTTTTATTTTTGAGAGAGACAGAGACAGAGACAGAGACAGAGTATGGGTAGGGGAGGGGCAGAGAGAGAGGGAGACACAGAATCCGAAGCAGGCTCCAGGCTCTGAGCTGTCAGCACAGAGCCTGACGTGGGGCTTGAATTCGTGAACTTCGAGATCACGACCTAAGCCGAAGTCGGACACTCAACCCCTAGGTCCCTGGTCTTCTGAGGTCCTTGCACACTTTTGGTGGGGGACCATCTAGACAACCTTACAGTAGTGCCTTCTCCAGAAAGAGCAGGCAAACAGCAGGTATGCAGAATAAATAATGGGTCTGAACAGAGTGCAGCTGGGGAGTAAGTATGAGGAAGAAGGAAAGAACGCTGAAGACACGTGTAGGAAGACTTTGAATATGACACAGGAACACCACCCTCAGCAAGCTGAGAAAGTGTGCGTAATATCAAGAGACTGGAAAACATATTCAAAATTGGTGGTGGTAGTGGGAGTACTCAAAAAGACTGGGATTTTCTCTCTCTCTCTCTCACTCTCTCTCTTTCAATGTTTATTTGTTTTTGAGAGAGAGAAAGCACGCACGGGGGGAGGGGCAGAGAGAGAGGGAGATGGAGGATACCAAGCAGGCTCCATGCTGTCAGCACAGAGCCTGATGCAGGGCTCAGACTCCAAATGGTGAGATCATGACCTGAGCTGAAATCAAGAGTTGGACACTTAACAGACTGAGCCACCCAGGTGCCCCAAGGACTGGGATTTTCTATAGGTAATCAGCATGTGTGTTTAATGGAGCAGACATCAGGACACATGGATACCAAATTTGGCTATTGTCAAAGTGGAAGCCTTTGGGAATTGATCAGCTATCCCCCTGAGCCAGCATTTCCAAGATGGAAAACATGCACCCAGTCATGATTCTTTGGGTAAAGGAAGAAGCCACCAAGTAGAAAAAAGTAGGAGGAAATTAGGTTAGAGGTTGACTGGAAAGACTCAGAAGAGAATGGGCAATTGATTATTCAGTAGGACACGGGATTTGAGGGTGGATTGCATTAGAAGGAAATCTCTGGAACGAAGAAAGAAATCACAAAAATATGGACAAGAGGATTGATGGAATTGTGGTAGGAGAAAAGGAACAGACCCGAGCCTAGTGGTAATGAGCTCTGGTTCTGTTTTTTCAATGTTTTTATTTCTCCTTATGAAAAATGAAAAATCAGTCCTACTATATCCCTTGAGCACTGGGACATTGGTAAGAACCATTAACCTGGGTAAGTAAAGAGGGCCCCGTAAATTACTTTGAAGCAAATGAAGTCTTACTGGGGTTTCCATCTAGCAAGAATAGGGTGTGCCTCCTGTTGTCATTACCATTTGGAATGGCCAGTTCACGAGGCTCTCAAAGGTGGGAACAGCCCATGCAATGTGTGATCATTTCAGAAATCATTTGAGAACTCATGAAAATCTCTAGCAAGTTTAACAATCCTAGAATCTTCCTTTTCTTGATCTCACTAACAGCTCTCTCAGAAGTTAACTTATTTATTTATTTATTTATTTATTTATTTATTTATTTACTTATTTACCTATCTATCTACCTTTGGGAGTGTTGTAAGCAAGGTAGGGGCAGAGAGAGGGGGAAAGAGGATTCAAAGCGGGTTCTGCACTGACAGCAGTGAGCCCAATGCGGGGCTTGAACCCACACACCGTGAGATCATGACCTGAGCTGAAGTTGGACGCTCAACCGATTGAGCCACCCAGGCGCCCCAAAAGTTAACAAATTTAAGCAGTGAGGCATCCAGATGACATTTCTGTAAGTATATGGAGCGTGGGCCCAGAGTTAGCCTTTCCAAGTGACAACAAGGCAAGATTCAGGCTATCGCAAAGACAGTCTCACAGCGCAGTTTTCAACTGAGGGGTTTGTTAGTAGCTCTCTTGTCACTTGAAACGCCCTTGCGAAATGCAGTAGCCAGGAACCTTCAGGAGATGAAATCTTACCAGGAAGTCGTAGGGACTGCTGAGTCCCAGAGAGGTACCACGTGCTGGCCAATGCTGCTTCTGCACTTGTAGTCCCAGGGGGAGGGAGATGTCAAGTTCTCAAAACCAAAACCAAACTCAAACTCAAACCAACAACTCTAACAAGAGCAGCAACGCATAAGAACAATTCACATCCCGTTTGTAAGAACAATTCAGATCCCTTTCGGGGACACTGTCCTTCTATTTGGATGGCTTTGTGCTCCCAGTTCCCTATTGGATATGCTGTTTGCTCTTTTCTTTCCCTTAAACCATGATTTGCTGTTTCAGGAAAATAAAAAAAAGCTCTCCTATTGCCCACAGGTCCTTCCTCTTCGTCTAAGTCACAGTAAGGCTCAGAATCATCTCAGAAGACTTAACACAGTGACTGAGAACTCATTATAGGATAAAAATGAAGGATATAAGAGGGTGGAGGGAGTGATGCTGTCTATAGCATGGATGGGGGTGAGGTGGGATGTGGGAGAGCCAGGAGGGAGGTCAAGAAAATGGTCCAGAAAAGGAGGTGGATGGAGAAGCTTCTGCCGCCCATCCGCCTAGGGCAAGGCTGAGTGGTGATTTAGATATCTTTCTTGGTTCAGGAAAACCTTCCTCCTCACCCCCTACAGAGCAATTGCTAAAAGTTTTCTCTGATACAACAGGCACTTGCCATGCGTAATCCTTAGGGGTGACTAAGCTTTTGTTGCACTGGTATTTTGCAATACTTCTAAGCAACTGCTTCCTTCCTCCTTGTACTGAAGCATCTGCTCCCAGGAAAGAATGTCCATTCTGGGCTCTGATGCATTGCAGCCGAGGATTGCCTGGAGTGAGCTCATCACTGCCTCCATGACGTCTCCCGTGCATTTGCAGACAGTCGCGTGATCACTCTTTCAGTGACCTAAAGCTGAACAGCCAGCTGAGCATTATGACACTGGTAGCTTTAGAACCTAGCTAGTGGTGTCACAATCAGCATGAGCTATCACGTAAACATTCATGGGAACGTCATGAGAACATGTTCACACAGCTGTGTGTGTGTGTGTGTGTCAGGGTGGGGGCACAGGTACCTTATTTCCAAACTTACGTCTACAAGTGAAAATCCCTGGAGTGCCTGGGTGGCTCCGTCAGTTAAGCCTCTGGCTCTTGGTCTCAGCTCAGGTCATAATCTCACAGTTCGTGAGTTTGAGCCCTGCATCTGTCAGTGTGTAGCCTGCTTGGGACTCTCTCTCTCTCTCTCTCTCTCTCTCTCTCTCTCTCTCTCTCTCAGAATAAATAAATAAAGCTGTAAAAAATTCTTAAAAAATAAATAAAAATGTAAAAATCCCTGGGGCACCTGGGTGTCAGTTGGTTAAGCGTCAGACTCCTGACTTTGGCTCAGGTCATAATCTCACGGTTTGTGAGTTCAAGCCCCTCACTGGACTCTACACTGACAGTGTGCATTCTCTCTCTCACTCTCTCTGCCCCTCCTCTACTTTGTCTCTCTTTCTCTCTCTCAAAATAAATAAAAACAAAAAAGGGTGGGGGAATCCCAAACATGCCTCAGTCTTGAGCTGCATTAACGAGCTCGTGCATTCTCACGAACCACACGCTCCGCACAGCCCCAACTATGTACCTGCTTAGCACTCAGACATCTGGTAAAATCCACTTGTTCCTACCCCCCTAAAGATGTAGTAGGAAGGTGCATGTGTGGATCACCAGGACAGAGCTGAACCAGTCAACTCAGTGGGTTTGCGTGCTCAATCTAATCCTTAGAGAAGTCGGGCTCTGCCTGAGGGGCCACACTCTCCCCGAGAATAGACTCCATGACTTCCTTACCCTGCCCACACTCTCCACCTATTTTAGATAGTACATGACTCTGACTCACAGAAAAGAGCAAAGAACTGCATGATGGTTTGAAAACATGCCTCACACCCACTCCCTTGGGCAAGAACCCAAAAGAACTCAGGCCTCTGGGAGCCAGTGTTGGGGACCGTTTCTTCTTCCAGCATTTACAAACAGACCCAATGAGTGAGGTCACCGAAACTGAGCAAGAGACAAGCAAGCATTTGAAGATCTCTCCCAAACATACAAGTTGAGCACTTGAGCCAAAATGTGGGGGCCAAAAATAAATAAATAAATAAGTCATTTCTAGCTTGATGTCTTCTATTATATAGTTAGCTGTGCCCAGATGCTGTGGGTGGAAAGGAGCCTAAAAGGGTCCATATCAACAGGGTCCTGAGGCCACCAAGAATGTGCAGTGCAGAACTTTTTTGAAGGGGCCAATGGCCTCAGGTGATGTCATGGAAATGAAGTGCCATACAGTCAAGTGGCCTTCCCTGTAGCATCTTGCCTTTGCTAGGTTAATCCTCAGCTGTGGTCTTAGCGAGAGCTCTTTTGGCAGCCAGATCTGAAACCCACTCAAATTTGCTCAGATAAATTTTGTGTTGTGCAGGGGAGCAGGGAGAAGGGAGGATGCTCACTCTCTGTAGGAAAGTGTTAGGGATTCAGGAACTGCTCATGAACCGGACCTCCTAGGGACAGGAACCAGGGTTCATCAGAAGCCTCCACAGCCAGAACCAGGCTCCTTCTCTTAGTACAGGCTCACTGGCTCCCCTCCTGCACCACACCTGTAACAGTGGGTCTAAAACAAAAAAAATCACTTGAGTCACTCAGACTCGGCACCTGATGAGCAAAGGGAGTGGTAGGGACCCTGAGCCACGCATATAAAATTCTCCATTTGTCCTGTCCCCTGTAAGTTTGCTACAGGTTCATTTACTCTAAGCAGAACCCCATGGACAGCTCCAGAATCTGGAGAGTGACTGGAGGTGCTCCTGGATGGACACTCGTAGGAACATGTGTGATCTTTGGATGCATGTCCTAAAAAGTCTGCAAAGTCCCAAATGCACCTCAAGTCTGGCCTCTGTGCCATCAGCATGCTTAATCTTAGATCGTCACAATTTCCACACAGTTTGCTCTGGAAGCCCACCCATCTTACAATGTGCAAGAGTCTAGTTTTTAAACGTTGGCAATCATTTTGAATTGCAAACCCTGCGGGCCAAGCAAAACATGTTGTGCTTCATATGTGTCCCGTGGGCGGCTGTTTTGTGGCAACGGGTGCCCTGGTGCCTTAGCTTCCGTTCCACGTATCTGTTTCCTTATGTTCCTCAACCATATTGGCAAATTCTATCTACGTCTCTGAGTTCAGAATCCCTCAAGAGTAATTTCTCTGGTTTCTGGCTGGGTTGGGGGCCATTCCTGGTCCAATCACATGGGGGGTACGATGGTCCTTTCTAGAAGGCAGAGGTGAGTGGAGTTGTAGGTGACCATTGTTGACATTGCCAGAATTGGTTTCCTCTTTGGATCACGATCTTGAACTGAGAAAGTTCTTATGTGAACTTTCTAATCCTTCCTATAAGTAAAAGGGATCAGCAATGATCAGGTGCCCGGTGTAAATTTCCCAGCATGCTTTGAGGTGGTGATCTGCCCCTGACAGGGACTGTGACTGGCATCTCCACCAATTATTTTCTGGTCAGTTGTTGAGAACTGAGGTGAATATGGGCCATCATCCAAGCTTCTTGTGGGGTCAAGATGGACTCTTTTCTCTGTTTTTCTTCCTCACATTTACAAATGATACTCCTCCTCCTTTACAACTCTTGCTTGGAAATCGGTCTATGCCTGATGGTTCCTCCTGTAGGAAGAGTTCCAGAATATTCTCTTGCCAGTAAGAAAAAGAATTGACAGTCGTCAGTTTCTAAGGAGAACTAATTGTCTCCACACAGTTCTTACTTTCAGAAATGGTGCAAAGGGCTGGTGATGGTACATTTCTTTCTGCTTGCTTGGTCTGATCACATAATTTGCGTTCAGATCCAGCTTTTTCCAAGTCTCTGTGACTCCACTCTGTTTGTTGCAAAAGACAGCATTGCTCAGTCTTACAAAGATTTCTTTTCAAACATCCCATTTCTGGAAGGCAGCACCAATGTCCATCACTGTTCTTCCTACCTACTCAAGGCAGAGAGTAAAAGAGCCTGCTTGATTTGGGCTCTGAGTTGGAACGTCTGAGTTGTGAATCCAGCTCAGTATTTATTGGCTGCTCTGAAAGTCTATAAAAACAGAGGCAGAGGCCCCTGGGTGGCTCAGTCGGTTCAACGTCTGACTCTTGGCTTCGACTCAGGTCACGATCCCACGGTTCATGGGCTCAAGCCCCATATCGGACTCTGCACTGACAGTGAGGGGCCTGCTTGGGATTCTCTCTCTCCCTCCCTCCCTCCTTCTCTCTCTGCCCCTCCCTCCCTCTCTCTCTCTTTCTCTAAAAATAAATAAATAAACAAAAAAAAAAACAGAGGCAAAAAAGTGGAACAAAAAAGAAACTAGGATGGCTCCTTTAGGTTTGGAAGAGAAAAAGCTTAGGGAGCCCCTAGGAAAACTTTGGAATTACTTTACCTTTCTGCAGGGAATCCTAGACCAGGAAATCCATCCATGCCTGGAGAATACCCCTAAAAGCATGTATACATTTTCTAGTCCCAATTTATTTTCAACCCCAAATTCAGGATAACAAAAAGCCCAAAGACTTTTTGCCCCAAATCCTTTTTTAAGTCTCAAATCTTTGGTGTGGTCTGGGAGCCTCTAATCTCTAACATATCAAAGGAGAATTATATATTGGGGCTGTAAGGGGAGTCCCCCTTTCCCCTCTCATTTAACACTGGAAAAAATCATGAAGCACAGAAGTCTACACTGGTGTAGTGGACACTTAATTGTCTGTTGACTCCTTCTCCTGCCCCTGATAACAATATATTGATGTTTCTTTGAACTTGCACCAGCACCATTGGCCCCCAACTTATGCCTCTGGCTATAGGCTCAGACACCAGGTCTGGGCCTACAAAATTGCAGGGACAGTGATGGGTACAGAAATGGTTATGTGTTGGGGTGCCTGGGTAGCTCAGTTGGTTAAGCATCCGACTTTGGCTCAGGTCATGATCTTGGGGTTTGTGAGTTAGAGTCCCACATCAGGCTCTGCTGACAGCTTAGAGCCTGGAGCCCGCTTTGGATTCTGTGTCTCCCTCTCTCTCTGCCCCTCCCCCATTTATGCTCTGTCTCTCTCTCTCTCAAACATAAATAAAACATTAAAAAAAAAAGAAATGGGCATATGTGTCCCAAACTAAGCATAAAATCAGCCCTGACATTGTTGGAACTACACACAAAGAGGTATCTGACACTGGGACTGCTAAACTGGTAGATGGAGCCCTTAGGGTCGATATTTAGCCCCTTGTAGAGAATGCCAGCCTGTGAATGAAACTAACACAGAGGAAAGGGAGGGAAGCAGTGACAGTGTCTTTCACCCACTGTTTAAAGCCTTGGATCTAAACAGGCTTGAAATCACCTACCAGCTTTCCAGTTATACGGATCAATAAATCCCTATTTTTCTTTAAGCCACTGCATGTTGGGCATGCATTTCTGTTTCCTTTTTGATATTTCTTTCTTTATTTATGTATTTATGTATTTATTTTGAGAGAGAGCGAGAGCAGGGGACGGGCAGAGAGAGAGAGAGGGAGAGAGAGAGAGAATCCCAAGGAGGCTCTGCACTGCCAGTGCAAAGCTGGATGCTGGGCTCGAACCCACAAACTGTGACATCATGATCTGAACCAAAATCAAGAGTCAGACACTCAACCGACTGAGTTACCCAGGTGCCCCTGGGGATGCATTTCTGACCCCGAATGGCTGGGACTAATATACCTGGTTTAGTGACAAATTCCTAGATCTCATAATTCCTACATACTCCTCCCTCTCTCTTCACTGCTGTGAGACTTCATCACCTCGTGTTACTCTATGTGAGAATCCGTCCCTGGAAGGCACCACTCCTTAGACATGAGTTTTCCTGATCATCCCCCAGTAATCCTTTCTGGACCGCGGGGTTGCCAAGGTTCAGATTTTCTCATGAAAGTATGTCGTCCCCTAGAAATAACTGTCCTAAAACGGAAGCACCAGCTGAGCTGTTCTTGTGAGCTCCCCAGGGCCATGAGCTCCTTTGGAAACAAATGTCACCTCTCCTGCCATCTGTCTCATGGTGCATGGCTCTCTTCCTGCAGTCTTCCCGCTGCGTTTCCATCCTGCTCTCTTAAGCAGAGCTCACTTGCTATAAGACAGAGTCAGGTACGCCTGGCCTTCATTTGAAGCCCGAGTAAATAAGCTCCAGGACATATGCCAGCTCCCGTCAGAGCCCGCGTGTCCTCGTTCACCGGCAAGAAACAAACAAAACAACTCCTGGTGAAAACTACCTGGAGGCCACTGTGTTCAGGCAGAATATCACCATCTGCCCCAGCGCAGGTGGACAGAACCCCTAGCTGGTTCAGCATTCCTTCGAGAGCTTCTTTCCTCCGCTCTGGGCTCCCCCATCCTCCCTGTGGATGGTGGGAAGGTGAGGTCCTTGGAGAGTCCGTAATATCAGACATTCAAGGAGAGGGGACAGGAGGAAGGGGAGGGAGAGAAGAATGGGCCACAGAGATGGAAGGCGGACGACAATACCTTCGTTGTAACCATTCAAATTCGTTCAGACGGGAAATCAGACTGTGCCTTAGATATTATGACAATGACGTTGGAGGAGATCTAATGACTACAAACTCTTCATGCTGTTAATTTAGGAACTTAGGCTTTGAGCAAATCAATGCTACTAGTAATTTTTTTCTTAATGGAGAGGAAGACAGTGGAGAGCAAATTCAATCCATACAAAAATACATTCAGTGACGAGTAAAAGCCTCTTTCCCTTCAGTTAGCAGGTTTTTATTTCCTCCTAGGAAATATGTATCCATATTTTTATAGTTATTTACACAAAGGAGATCAAAGTACACATGATTTTTTATAACTTCCCTGTTTTCAATTAATAATAAGACCCAATGGGGCACCTGGGTAGCTCAGTCAGGTGGGCATCCAACTCTTGATTTCGGCTCAGGTCATGGTCGCACAGTTTGTGAGTTCAAGCCCCACATAGGGCTCTTCACTACAGTGCAGAGCCTGTTGGGATTCTCTCTCTCCTTCTCTCTCTGCCCCTACTCTGCTTGCTCTCTCTCTCAAAATAAATAAATACACTTAAAAAAATTTTTTTAATTAATAAGACCCAAGGCTCTTTCCTAGAAACACAAACAGGCCTAACTTATTCATTGAATGGCTGCCTGCTATCCCACTGAAGGTTCATTCCTGTAACCAGTCCCCATGGGGGCTGTTTGTTTGTTTTGGGTTTTTTTACAGTGTTTGTTCTTGCAAATGATACTATTTCTTTTTTTTTTTAAAGGATATATTTTTTATTTTTATTTTTTTTATTATGAAATTTATTGTCAAATTGGTTTCCATACAACACCCAGTGCTCACCCCAACAGGTGCCCTCCTCAATGCCCATCACCCACTTTCCCCTCTCCCCCAACCCCCCATCCACCCTCAGTTTGTTCTCTGTATTTAAGAGTCTCTTAGGGTTTGCCTCCCTCCCTCTCTGTTTGTAACTATTTTTTTCCCCTTCGTTTCCCCCACGGTCTTCTGTTAAGTTTCTCAAGATCCACATATGAGTGAAAATATATGATATCTGTCCTTCTCTGCCTGACTTATTTCACTCAGCATAATACCTTCCAGGTCCATCCACGTGGCTGCAAATGGCCAGATTTCATTCTTTCTCATTGCCAAGTAGTATTCTATTGTGTATATAAACCACATCTTCTTTATCCATTCGTCAGTTGATGGACATTTAGGCTCTTTCCATAATTTGGCTATTGTTGAAAGCCTGCTATAAACATTGGGGTACAAGTGCCCCTATGCATCAGCACTCCTATATCCCTTGGGTAAATTCCTAGCGGTGCTATTGCTGGGTCCTAGGGTAGTTCTATTTTTAATTTTTTCAGGAGCCTCCACACTGTTTTCCAGAGAGGCTGCACTGATACTGATACTATTTCTTTTTTCTTTTCTTTTCTTTTCTTTTTTTTCTTTTCTCTTAAGTTTATTTATTTATTTGGGGAGAGAGAGAGAGAGAGAGAGAGCGAGCATGAGTGGGGGAAGGGCAGAGAGATGGAGACAGAATTTCAAGCAGTCTCCACCCTGTCAGTGCAGAGCTTGACTCAGGAACTCGAACTCATGAACCGTGAGCTCATGACCTGAGCCAAGAACAAGAGTCAACCCAACTGAGCCACCCGGGTGCCCCAATGATACTATATCCACAGTTTGAAGTCCTGACTGAAAATGCTCAGTCAATGACTCTATACACTTTACTTTTTGAGAGATGATAGCGAATAGTGCCTTGTTTATGAACAATAAACAGTCACCTATATCGATCAGCAGTAAGACTCTGCATGTAACTAAAAACCTAAGGTAACTTTGGCTTAACCATATGAAAGTTCACTCTCACTTTGTTAAACCAGTTCAAAGAGTAATCAGCGACCTAGGCTCCTCCTTGACTCTGCTCTGCCACGTAAGGTGTGTGGTTTCCATCCTCAAACCAACTAAACGGTCCAGCCCGGGTCCTGGGGCTCTGCATTCCAGGCAGCAGGAAAGAGACGGGGAAGAAGAGAGGAGACACCCCTCTTAGAGGAGTCATTCCCCCTTATTGCACCTTCCGGAAAGGCCCCTGTCACATTTCTGCTACATTTCATTGGCCAGAACTAAATCACGTGGCCACACCATGTGTTAAGGAGGCTGGGAAATGTTTGGGCGGCAGGGAAGCCTGACAAACACTTAAGGTTTAGCTTCTAGGAAGGAAAACAGAAGAGGGGGGCAACTAGCCTCTCCCACGCATCATTACAGGCAGACCTCAGAGATATGACAGGTTCAATTCCAGACCAACACAATCCAGTGAGAATCGCGATAAAGCAAGTCAAATGAATTTTTTGGTTTCCCAGTGCCTATAAGTGATGTTTATGCTATACTGTAATTTATTAACTGTGTGATAACATTGTCTAAAAACAAAAAAAAAAAACAAAGTACAGGGGCACCTAGATGGCTCAGTTGGTTAAGCTTCTGACTTCGGCCCAGGTCATGACCTCACAGTTCATGAGTTTGAGCCCCACATCGGGCTCTGAGCTGACAGCAGAGAGCCTGCTTGGGATTCTCTGTCTCCCTCTCTCTCTGCCCCTCTCCAGTTTGTATGATCTCTCTCTCTCTCTCTCTCTCTCTCTCCCAGAAATGAACATTAAAAAAAAAAGTACATACCTTAATTAAATGTACATACTTTCTTGCTAAAAATGCCAACTACCATCTGAGCTTTCAGCAAGTTGTAAATCACTGATCACTGATCACCATAACAAATGTAATCGACAATGAAAAAGCTTGAAATATTGCAAATTACCAAAATATGACACAAAGACATGAAGGGAGAAAATGCTGTTGGAAAAACAGGGCCAACAGTCTTGCTCGACGCGGGTGGACACAAACGTTCAACTTGTAAAACAAAAACAAAAACAAAAACAAACTGGTGTCTATGAAACGCGATAAGGTGATGCCTGTACTCATCTTGAATAATTCCTAAATGCTGCTTCATTTCCATTTTTAGCAGAAAGAGCTGTCTATGTACATCTAAAGCGAACAGTAAAGCTCCTCTACAACCCCCACCCCCTTGCGGCTGTTTTATGTCCCTATTAATGTGAGCATTTGGATGTCTTCATCCCAGAGTGATAGGAGCCTTCATCCGCATGAGCGGAGCCTACGCGTAGCTCTGAAAAGTTTCTCGTACGTGGTGCCAACAGCTGTCATCACAAGGAAAGCCTCGGCTCCGTTCACAATGAACCCCCACGAGACCATCATTCAGCGTTGACAAATTTCAACCCAGAGCCCATCCAGTTTCAGTGAACCCCTTCCCTCTCCCCCATATTTTTTGGAGAAAATGCCAATCATATGATTTCATCTGTAAACGTCTCAGCATAAATCTCAAAACGATAAGAACGCTAAAGAGAAAACAAAAACACGCCACAATGCGATTATCGCATGGAAAAATAACAATTCCTTCATACAAAAAAGTCGATGTTCAACTTCCCACATCTCGTAACTTTTTAACAGTTTGCTTGAATAAAGAATCAAAATAAGATCCCTGCATTCAACTGGCAGATAGGTTTAAGTCTTTTTAAATGTTTACTTACTTATTTTGATAGAGAGAGCATGAGCTGGGGAAGGACAGAGAGAGAGAGAGAGAGAGTATCTTAAGCAGCCTCCACACTCAGCATGGAGCCCAACACAGGGCTGGATCCCATGACCCGTGAGATCATGACCAGAGCCAAAATCAAGAGTCAGACACTCAATTGACTGAGACACCCAGGTGCCCCAGGTTTTAAGTCTCTTTTAACTTGTACATTTCCAGCAGAGCTGCTGGGGTTTTCCATCTCTTATTTTCTTACAATCAACAGAAATTTATTACGGAACATTTAAAACACCTATAAGAACCTGCAGGCATTTCGATTTGCAACCAACATTCTAACTAACACTCGAATCAGCCCCCTTGTCTGCATCTCCAGCCCCATCTTACCCCAGCTGGCCCAGCCACCCATCCTGGTCTGGGCTACCATCATCTCTTCCTGGACACAGCAATGGTTTCCCAGGCACCCATCCATCCTCCACCTGCCACAAAGTGGATCTTGCACCTCTAGGCTTAAATAGAAAGGGTAAGATAAGAAAACCATTGATGAAGAACTCATGATATTTGTTTTCCTGTGTTGCTCAAAAACTTGTCTCTGGAAGCAGTTTCCAAATGTGTCTTCCCAAAATATTGAGTGTTCATTTGAGTATATAATAGCAGATAATCATGTAGGGCAGTGAAGTATTCGGGTGACAGAATCCATTGCCTGTGGTACAGACAGGATCCCTCTGAGCCTTGGTGCAGACACTCCTTTTGCTAACCTTGGGGTTTCAGGAATGTCCTGGGTCCTGCCAAAGCCCAGTTTCCTGGTTACCATTCTATACCCCTTCCTGTCATAGGATAGCCCTTTCCTGGTTTGGTTCCTGCCTTCCGGATTTGTCCCTGCTCACATGCTTCAATGTCCCTGCTTTCAACCAGCCTTGGGTGCTAGATTTCACCTCCAGTTCCTAGATGCCAGCTGGACCTACCCCCAATGAAAACTGTCATTTCCAGTCGACTCCACACACCCATCACACACACACACACACACACGCACACGCACACACACACATCACCACCACCACTAAAAACAATAGTTCAGAGGGGTGCCTGGGTGGTTCAGTTGGTTAAGTGTCCCACTCTTGGTTTTGGCTTAGGCCACGATCTCACAGTTTGTGGGTTCGAGCCCCGTGTTGGTCTTTGCACTGACAATGTGGAGACTGTTTGGGATTCTCTCTCACCCTCTTCTCTGCCCCTCCCCTGCTCTCTCTCTTTTTCTCTCTCTCAAAATAAACAATAAGTTAGTTAATTTACAAAAAAAAAAAAAAAAAAAAAAACAGGAGTCAGGAGCGCCTGGGTGGCTCGGTCAGTTGAATGTCTGCCTTTGGCTCAGATCATGATCTCATGGTCGGTGAGTTCGAGTCCCGCATAGGACTCTATGCTCACAGCTTGAAGCCTGGAGCCTGCTTCAGATTCTGTGTCTCCCTCTCTCTCTCCCCTCCCCTATTCATGCTCTGTCTCTCTCTCTCTCTCTCTCTCTCTCTCTTTCTCTTTCTCTCTCTCTCAAAAATGAATAAACACTAAAAAAAGTTTTTTGAAAATCAAGAGTTCAGATAATTTTTCTGTAATTAGCCACAGGAAATTATCACTTTGATCTGTCCTTAAGGAATTAACCACCTCGTGAGGCAATGCAGCAGGTAAGCGTGTGCAGGATAATGACACCCCTTCCAACAACCTGAGTAGAATAACAGATGCTCCGCCTGGCACGGGGATCTGGTATTTGCCCTAACAGAATCCCAGGGAGGTCAAATAATCAGAATTAACTGTACTTATTTATGTATAATCTGTAGTCAAACATAAGCTTGGGACAAACCATAGTCTTGTTTCATCAGGCTTACTGGATAAATCTTATTTTTTTAATTTTTTAATTAAAATTTTTTTTAATGTTTATTTATTTTTGAGAGAGAGGCAGAGTGAGAGTGGGGGAGGGTTAGAGACAGAGGGAGAGACACAGAATTCGCAGCAGGCTCCAGGCTCCGAGCTGTCAGTACAGAGCCCAACGTGGGGCTTGAACTCATGAACCGTGAGATCATGACCTGAGCTGAAGTCCGACGCTCAACCGACTGAGCCACCCAGGCGCCCCTATTTTTTTAAATCTTGGGGTTGAATCTGTGCAGTAGCCAAAGGAGCTCATGGTAACAGGGGGAGGGGTTAGTTTTGAACTTTGAATTCCCTCCACTTTCTTCCCCTGCTCTGATCCCAAATGTTCTTGGCGTATCTGTACAACATCATCTCCCAAAATAATTTTCTCCCCAGGACTCTCTATCCCTGCTCCCATCAATGGAGTAAACCAGTGCCTTCCTAGTGGCCACCCTTCAGCTGAACTTTCTGCCTTCCAGAAATAGAGCTTGGCTCTAGCCAGCTAAGCCTGGGCCCTGCTAGCTGTCCCAGGAGGGAGGGGCAGGCTGCTGCCACCAAGGCTTATATAAGATGGTCCATGTGAGGAGCGGTGCCCAGCAGAAGCAGGTGCCCAGCAGAAGCAGGCCAGGCAGGGCCTCACAGCTGTCCCGGGCACTCTCCGGTCCCCACCCCGGGAGAGCTACTGGCTGCTCAGAGTGGGTCACTTAATCCGTTGTTATTTTTACTACAGCTCTGGCTGCTATTTTACTAGAGAATCTGAAGGAAGGCATCCTTCCACCTGCTAAGTCCTGATCAGGAACAACTACCCTTTGGAAGAACAAAGGTCTTGAACTTGCCAGAGAACTAAGACCAAAACCCAGTTGCGAACAGCACACTTTGAGAGCTGACTATGTTACACGCCCCACGGATGGCAGTTACTCAGGTGCAGAATCTTCTAACCAAAGGGGCCTCTTTAGTAAGAGAGAGACCGTCTAGTGCTACCCTCCAGTTGAAGGATGTTGGGGTAAGTGTTTGATAGACACGGCCACAGAGGACAGGAAGAGTTAGAAGAATAGCAAAAACCCACGCGTTTCAACTACATTTCACACAAAAGGCTTAATATGGAACTGGAAGTCATAGCAAAATTGAGATAGAGGCATAGGTAGTTCTCCTTCTCTGTCACATCCCTAGCTCCCATTAGCGTGGAAAGTCGAGGAAGGTTGTACTACCAACAGATCGCCTTCCAAATGTCAGATCTGGTGAATGGCAGATGTAGTTGTAAAGCTAGGTGACCAGACGAATACAGTCCACAGATGAATCCATGCAGCTCTGTGCTGCCATCCGTTTGTCCATGCTGTCTCTGGTAGGTTATTTTAAAATGTCGGAAAAGAAAAGGTCGTTCATACAGACTTGCAGGCTTGCTGTCACAGGCCAAGCCAGCAGACCTTGCCAAAGGAAACTCTGATCCCAGATCCTTTTCCCC
This sequence comes from Panthera pardus, assembly GCF_024362965.1. NCBI lineage: Eukaryota > Metazoa > Chordata > Mammalia > Carnivora > Felidae > Panthera > Panthera pardus. The sequence goes on along the minus strand of NW_026526765.1, from coordinate 144,767,157 downwards.
GCGGGCGCAGATGGCAGCTCTGAGAGCAAGGAACTGGCACTGAGGTCCCGTCACTGGGCTTCAGGTGTCTTGAGTATGTTTGGTGACTGGGCAGCTCTCGGTGGATGCCTTCATCCACACATGCAGGATGGTTCCTTATATCACATATAATAACCACATATAGAGATGAAGGCTTCCTTTTACACACTACTCTTCAGAAACAACTCTTCATAGGGACCTACAGTTCACTGGGGGGAGAAACTGACAAAGAGGGCTGGAATCCGTGCAGACGGGTGGCTAGCACCTGGCTCCACAGGGAAATAAAGCTCTGCTTTGCAGTGGTTGTCATTTTCCCTTGTGTTATCACTCCACCTTCGCCAACCTACCCACCTTGGTCAACCTACCCACCTGATTTCATCAAACGCAGAGCCGGGAAGAGATGCACGCGGTTGGTTCCTGCAGGTATGTAGGTGTGAGCCAGTGCAAGCCAGCATCAGGGCACCACCAGCTAGAATGGCCAGCAGCATATCATCATCTGTCCCATGGAGGGCATCTTACTAGACCAGTGCAGAACTACTGTTTTTATTTATTTTTTATTTTTATTTTTATTTTTATTTTTTTATGTTTATTTATTTTTGAAGGAGAGAGACAGAACGTGAGTGGGAAGGGGCAGAGAGAGAGGGAGATACAGAATCCGAAGCACGCTGCAGGCTCTGAGCTGTCAGCACAGAGCCAGACATGGGGCTCGAACTCACAATCTGTGAGATAATAACCTGAGTGAAGTCGGCCACCCAACCAACTGAGCCACCCAGGCGCCCCATCCTATTTTTATTTTACTACAGTTTTGGTGTTTAAAAAAATTTTTTTAAATTTTGAGAGAGACAGAGAGAGGACAAGCAAGCAGGGGAGGGGCAGAGAGACAGAGAGAGAGGGAGACAGAGAATCCCAAGCAGGCTCAGCACTGTCTGCTTAGAGCCTGATGCAGGGCTCAAACTCATAAACCTTGAGATCATGAACTGAGCTGGTTGCTTAACCAACTGGGCCACCCAGGTGCCCTTATGGTTTTGGTTTTTTATTTTTTATTTATTTTATTTTTTATTCTTAAAATTTATTCTTTTTATGCTTTTTATTTTTCATTTATTTCATCTTATCGTATCATATTGTATCTTATCTTATCTTATCTCATCTCATCTCACTTTGGGGGTCTGCTGAAGGCCAGACAACTTTGGACTGACTTGATTAGAATCTGTGGACACAAGAGAAGCAAAGAGCACAGTGATTGAGGACAGGACTTGGGAGTCCAAACAAACCAGGTTCAAAGTCAAATCTATCACAAACACAAGCCAGGAGATCTAGGGTTCCATGACCTAGAATTAGGTTGCTGGACCTCTTCTAACTTCTCCAAATTGGAATCAGATAATAATATAATAAGCTCATTGGGTAGCTTTGAAAGTTAAACAAGCAAATGTATGTAAAACACTTAGCTTGGCATCTGGCACAGGGGGCTGTGTAAATAGTGACTACGATTATCGTTATGGCCGTCAGTTGCCCTGGTTTCTATCTCGGCACTGTTATGGCCTCACCAGTGAAATGAGATGATCAAAGTGTCTGCGTCTTGTGCAATGTACCAGGAGCCACCAAACGGGGCTGTCATGTGTCTCCCAAGGCAAGAGAGTCCCGGGGGGATGTTGGCTGTAGTCCCAGATACAGGCATCTTCTGTTTAGAAGAAATAGCACAACAGGTATTTCCAGCAGTAAGGCAGTAAGACCACACTGTCCAAAAATGGATAGTCTTCGGAAGTAGACCCAGTAGGCTTGGAGTTTCCAAATACCCCACCAAGGAGTTGGCTGCTGGGTAGGAGCCTTCCCTACATTCACGGGTCCTCCAGCGCTTCTCTTTCCCCAACTTCTTTCAGCCCAGACTCTTCCCCCTTCACCCCTGCACTGAAATCCCCCCAGCCCTGCTTCCTCCTGAGACCAGGCACAGGGGCAGAAACACCTTTCAAAGGGGATCACAGGGGCACCTGGGTGGCTCAGTCAGTTAAGCATCTGACTTCAGCTCAGGTCGTGATCTTGCGGTCCGTGAGTTCGAGCACCACGTCAGGCTCTGTGCTGAGAGCTTGGAGCCTGGAGCCTGGTTCACATTCTGTTGTCTCCCTCTCTCTCTGCCCCTCACCAACTCGTGCTCTGTTTCTCTGTCTCTCAAAAATAAACATTTTTAAAAAATTTAATAAATAAATTAATTAATTAATTTTTTAAAAAAGGATCACAATGTTTCTCCTTACATGTCACTGGGTAATTTTTGAAGCTTCTTACTTCCATAGTGTCTGTGGGCCTTATCCCTGCAGGGCTGATCTCATTACCCTTCCCTCACACATGTAAAGAAATAGCATCCCAAAGAAGCCAGTGACTTCACCAAAGGTCAGACAATGTTTGTGACAGAGCTGTGCCTCTCTTTGCTGTTAGGTCTCCCTCCAGCACACCTTGGCATCCCACCAGGATTCCTTACAGGCTCCAAGCTGGATGGCAGCCCCAAGCCAATGCCCACATCGTCAGGGCGATGAATTCTAGCAGCTCTCCCTGGTCTGTGTCTGAACATACCGTTCCCACATGGCCTTCAGTTGGAACATCTTTCTGAACTTGACCATTTCCCTGGTGATGAGAAAAGACAGCTAATGCCCCCTGTGCTTTCCCTACACGGACTCTAAGACTTGTGAGTGAGGTTGTCTCTGGAATTCTGAGAGGAAAATCATTAAAGGAGCACCAAAGCTGAAAAAAAACCTGAGGGGTGACCCAGCCCAGCTTCTCACTGCACCAATGAGTAAGTCAAGGCAGATGGCTTGAGGGACACAGATCAAGTCCTCAGGCTGGCGGGCCAGTGGCCGAAGGGAGCCAAGACCCCAGCGCCTTCCACCTGCACCTTTACTTTGGGCAAATGCTGTTTCTTGGGCTCCTAGACCTCTTTGAAAAACTAGGGTTTTTCAGGTGTTTTTTAAGAAGGAAGAAAAAAACAGGGGGAAAAAAAGGTAAGCAGGAAAGGTCATAAATCCCAATGTTGGAAAGCAGATAAAAGCTCTTCCTTTTCTATGATAAGATCTTGCCGGTTCTTTATTCACTGTGCTCAATGCAAACACTAGAAAATGTCAGCGAAGGTCAACAGTGTTTTCTACACAAAGCACTCCATCTTTAACCAGCCTGAGGTATTTTTCTTTAATAGATGTGAGGTCTAATTCCTCAGCAATGAGATTTCCCTTTTCAAATGAGACCAAATTTCTGTGTGAGTAGCATGAACACCATGCTCGGTGCAGAATGTTGTGGAATTCTTCTCTGGGAGTTTTCTTTAGGGTCGACGGCACATTCTTCTGCAGGCCTTCAGTGAAATGACTGTCTGTCTTGGTGAAATTGGACTCAGTGCCTTCTCCAGAAAAGGCGCCCAGAAAGGACTCCACTGTTCTCCACCTCTCCACCACAGTGATTCACAGGACATTGATCATTCATGTGAACCTGAGTGTTCATTCCCCATGACAAGGTCAGTCCATCTTGGAAAACCTGCTGTGCCTCAGATGGAGAGGCACTCAGAGTGTGCCTGCTGTCTTACCATCAAGAGAGCAAATCAGGGGCGCCTGGGTGGCTCAGTCGGTGAACTATCTGACTCTTGATTTTGGCACAGGTCATGATCTCAAGGTTTGAGTTCGAGCCTCCACATCAGGTTCCCTGCTGACAGTGCAGAGCCTGCTTGGGATTCTCTGTCTCCCTCTCTGCCCCTCCCCCATTCACACTCTCTATCTCTCTCAAAATAAATAAACTTAAAAAAAAAAAAAAGAGAGAGAGAGAGAGAGCAAATCAGTCTCCCTTCAAGGCCAGATAAATGGCCCCAGTCAGGCTGGATGATAAGTCCCCTTCCTCTTCTTTCTAGTCTTTGGGACTGCTTACTGATGCTAATATTTTCTTTTGAAGATGGTTCCATCAAGAAGGAGATGTCAGCGGACACACGAAAAGATGTTCAACATGACTCACCATCAGGGAAATCCGAATCAAAACCACAATGAGATACCACCTCACGCCTGTCAGAATCACTAAAATTAACAACTCAGGAAATAACAGATGTTGGCGAGGATGCAGAGAAAGAGGAACCCTTTTGCACCGCTGGTGGGAATGCAAGCTGGTGCAGCCGCTCTGGAAAACAGTATGGAGGTTCCTCAAAAAACTAAAAATAGGGCTACCCTATGACCCAGCAATTGCACTACTAGGTATTTATCCAAAGGATACAAAAAGCTGATTCAAAGGGGCACATGCACCCCAATGTTTATAGCAGCTCTATCAACAATTGCCAAATTACGGAAAGAGCCCACATGCCCATCATCTGATGAACAGATAAAGAAGATGTGATATATATATATATATATATATATATATATATATATATAATGGAATACTAGTCAGCGATTAAAAAGAATGAAATCTTGCCATTTGCAACAACATGGGTGGAGCTAGAGTGTATTATGCTAAGTGAAAGAAGTCAGAGAAAGATACCACATGATTTCACTCAGATGTGGAATTCAAGAAACTCAACACATGAACATAGGGGAAGGGAAGGAAAAATAAGATAAAAACAGAGAGGGAGGCAAACCATAAGAGACTCTTAAATGCGGAGAACAAATTGAGGGCTGCTGGAGGGGAGGTGGGTGGAGAGATGGGCTAAATGGGTGATGGGCATTAAGGAAGACACTTGGGATGAGCACTGGGTGTTGTAGGTAAGTGATGGAGCCTACTCCTGAAGCCAAGACGACACTGTGTTAACTAACTTGGATCTAAAAACAAACAAACAAACAGATAAATAAATAAAATATATTTAATTGGATTGAAAAAAAGGAGATGGTGGAGCATTAGTGGATGAGGGGGAAAGGCCGGGAGAGGTGACCAAAACAGTGAAGGCTTTCATTCTGCAGTAAAAGATTTAAAAATTAAAGGTAAACACCTGGTTGAGTAACCTAGTCAAGGGAGGAAGTTTCCAAACAATTTATATCAATGACCCATTTTCAGAGACTCCCTTGTTTGGATGGGTGGAAAGCTGGAGAAATCAGGAAATATGGCCTACCTTCAAGAGAAGCAAGGATGTTCATGGATGGGGGGGGGGGGGGAGGGCCCATTTGGGCTCATTTTCTAGCAGCTTAACTGGGACACAATGTAATAAGGCCAGCAGAGGATTTACCCCGAAGCTTAGGCTCAGGGTTCCTCAATAGCACAGGCTCCTTCCAAGGCTCCCCAGCTGATTTTTATATTTGTAAGCTTGTTTTCTTTTTCTTAAAGGAGCTCCCTCCTCCAAGGCTGAATAAATTTCAGTCCCATAAACTCTGGAGTAGCTGCTGAATGTGCCACATAGAGATACTGAGTTACAGAATCAGGAAGGTAGGCCAGTCTGATGTGGATCAAAGCTGCTACTTTTTTTTTAATGTGTACATATTTAGCTTTAGAGAGAGAGAGAGAGAATCCACGCTGTCAGCACGGAGCCCGACGAGGGGCTCGAACCCATGAACCATGAGATCATGACCTGAGACAACGTTGGACACTTAACCAACTGAGTCACCCAGGCACCTCCTGGGTGCTGCTACTATTACTTGGAGGTTCAGGAAGGATTGTCTCTCTCTCTCTCTCTCTCTGTTTTATGTAAATCAACCTGATTTTCTCTTGGAAACCCCACCTTGTCCCGGTCTCCTCAGGCACATCACATGACCATCCCCCTCGAGGACCAGCCACTTCCTGAGGAGCCTGAACTAAATGACAGGCACATTTCCCTCTCCAGTGACCCACAGACTCTTCCCTCTTCAGCTCCAAGAGAACCTTGTCTTTACTCAGCGGCTTCCCCCAAGACATGGCGCCTTTCCTCTTTCCTGCTCTTTTACCAGAATTCTTTTGGCTTCTCTACCTGTAGTGTGATGATTAGCAAGGCAAATGTTAGTCTGTCTTTCCCTGATCAGCAAACTTTCCCAAGGGGAAAGGGGACTCAGCATCATGTCGCTTTGGTGCAGACACAAAAGGGAGAGGGGAAAGAAAATCAGTTCATCTCCAGATTAAAATAGAATGATTGTTTCTATAAGGCCACATGCCATCACAATGTAGCTGGTCTCACCTCCTTCACTTTTCCAATTGCAGGAAGAAAAGGCTGTTACAAACCAGAGAAGAGACGGGAAGCCTGGGTGGCTCAGTCAGTCAAGGGTCTGACTTGGGCTCAGGTCATGATCTTGCGGTTTGTGGGTTTGAGCCCTGCGTTGGACTCGTCAGTCCAGAGCCTGGAGCCTGCTTCGGATTCTGTGTCTCCCTCTCTCTCTGCAACCCCCTGCTCGTGCTCTGTTTCTCTCTCTCTCTCTCTTTCAAAAGTAAATAAACATTAAAAAAAAAATAAAAAGTGAAAGAAAAACAGGGAAGAAACCCTTTATGAATTTAGATGGGGGTAGAGAAGATACTGCCGAGGAAGACTACAGGTGGTATATAAGGGGGTGCTGATCCCAGGCACAGCAAAGACCTCTCTCGAGTTGCACCCAGTACTCTGTGTGGTTGGCCTGGCTCTAAACACGTTTCTTTTTCAGCCTCATACTTAGTGAGTCAATATTTGCAAACAGGCTGCAAATATTGCCTCAAGGAAATGGTACGCATGTACTCCTGTGGCGTCAGTTTTTCATGGTTTGCTTTTTTTTTTTTTTTTTTACTCTAGAGCCACTGCAACGTCTCTTATCAGATGCTTTGCAGCCACGTGTAAAATGGTATTCTGTGCAAAAGTAGCCAGCTGGCCCTTCCTGATGTCCAGCCATGACTAAGTCCTAACCTTTGCTCCTCCCTTTAGTTAGCAGGACCGCACCAAGCACAAAGGGCAGGTGAACCAGCACTGTGGGTTTGGGTCCTTATCACCTGATGTGCAGGTGTGGTCGGGCCACACTGCACAAATGGTCCAGCACATAGAAATGTGTGCTCACTGAATTCTACTCCTGAAACCAATACTACACTGTATGTTAACTAACTTGAATGTAAATAAAATCTTGGAAGAAAAAGAAAAAAAAAAAAGAAATAAAGAAATGTGTGCTCTCTGTGTGTTGGGGACAATATTCTGTTATTTCCATTTGTTGGTTGGTCTGGTGCCCAGCTTCCCGATTCGCTTGAGTCCACATCAGGTGAAAGGAACAAGCAAGTGCATGAGGGGGTCTAATGCTCAAAGACTCAAGGAATTAGACTCAGTAACGAAGCAGATCTTTGGGGAAGAACTGAGCCTCTCTTAGGTTCTGCCGGAAAGTTCTGTAAACTCCATGATAAAATCTAGCTGAATGTCTGCACTCGTGAGGATTTACAGCTTCTGGTTCAGGTTGATATGCCATAAACTCACCAAAACGTCACTCTTGCTAATGATGTTAATTCCCCTGCCGTTAATCAGCTTAGTGCAAAACGCACATGAGACACTGACTAAAGAGTCCTCAATGGATTCCACGTCTCTACACTCAGCTTGTAGCAGGCACATCCCGGAAGAGAATTCCTCCTGAATCAACTTGCTGATTCTGGACACCATTTCAAGCATCCTTGAGTTTTCTAGCACTATCATTGTTTTGTATTTCAGGAAACCACTGGGACCTCTCTCTCTACTTAATCATCTGACATTTCTAAGCCTTTGGCAAGAGCACCACCAAGTTTAGCCGGGATGTTTACCGTCAGTTACCTGTCAGGGTGCACTTGTAGGGCAGGTATCAGTTAGCACTGGCATTTCACAGGCCAGGAAATAAACTTCTGATGACACACAGGGAATCTGAGACAGAACTATGATCAGAACTCCAGATACTTGGGTCGTACATGACCCAAGACAATACACACTGCTGAGGCAGGTGGATTTTCATCACCTTCCAACAGACCCGTTGTTCAAAGCCTTTCTCTAACACTCCAGTCCAGGGAGCCCCAGCCACCTCAACTGCCTCCTAAACTCCTAACCCATTTTATTTGTATGTTACATTGGTCTTTAACACATCCTCTTTATATGGTCCATCATTTTCTTCCTTTTGTAAAAAAATATTTATTTATTTATTTTTGAGGGAGAGAGAGTGTGTGAGCAGAGAGAGAGAGGGAGACAGAGAATCCCAAGCAGGCTCCACACTGTCAGCACAGAGCCCAGTTTGGGGCTTGAACTCACGAACCATGAGATCATGACCTGAGCCAAAATCAAGGGTCAGGTGCTTAGCCAACTGAGCCACCCAGGCGCCCCCATAATCCATCATTTTTTTCTTTTTTTTTTTTTAATGTCTATTTATTTTTGAGAGAAAGAGACAGAGTGTGAGCAGGGGAGGGGCAGAGAGAGAGGAAGACACAGAATCTGAAGCAGGCTCCAGGCTCCGAGCTGTCAGCACAGAGCCCAATGAGGGGCTCAAACCCAAGAGCCACGAGATGGTGACCTGAGCCAAAGTTGGACTGAATGAGCCACTTAGGCACCCTTACATTTCCTACTGCCCTGCAACACTGGCCTGAAGGGCTACTGAGGACAATAAACTAATATAAACGTGAACCAGGAAGTGCTCCTCAGCTTGACTCAAAAAAGAACACATGGGTAACCCCTCATTGCAGGTACTTCCTTCCTGGCGGCCTCCTCTGTTGCAAGCAAGCAACAGCCACTGCCTCCCTCCAGCCCTTGCAGGAATCCCGCTGGGCACATACCGTCTGTGAACTGCCCTCTCGGCCTTGCAAGTTCATGCAGAAACAGACTCATGAGCTAACCTTGAAATGAGCCCCCACAGGTTGTCAGATTGCCCTGAGGAAACTGGGCTGAGTTCCCGGCCCAGTAACTGAGCCGAGTAACAGCCCGCCCTCCGTGTTCAAACCAACAAGCTCAAGAATAAGTCCACCTGTCCACCCAGCAAGCTTCATATTTAATCTGATCATACAGAGAAAACCAACAACATGTTTGCTTATTTAAAAAAAAAAAAAAAGGTAAAAATGTTCCATGTAGAACATTTTGGAAATGAAGAAAAGTACAAAAAAAATCGTAAAGTTCTCCATTCTCTCACGACCCAAAGATAGACACCATCTCACATGCTGGAATCTTTCCTTCCAGTCTTTTTTCCCTCTGTGTCAAAATACTTTTCTCACATAACTGAAGTTGTAGTTTCACAACCTGATTATTTTTGCACTTAACCATTTCTCTGAGCATTTTTCATGTTCTTAAAAATCCCCAAAGCAGGGAGGAAGGGAGGCAAACCGTAAGAGACTCTTAAATACAGAGAACAAACTGAGGGTTGATGGGAAGGGGGAGGGAGAGGGGGAAATGGGTGATGGGCACTGAGGAGGGCACTTGTTGGGATGAGCACTGGGTGTTGCATGGAACCAATGAATCATGGGAATCCACCCCCCAAACCAAGAGCACACTATATACACTGTATGTTAGCCAACTTGACAATAAATTATATATTAAATAAACAAACAAACCAAAAAATAAATAACTCCCAAAGCATGGTGTTAATGGTTGCACAGTACTTCCTATCGCAGAGGTACTCTGAGAAAGCAACCACACTTCCCTTAGGACAGTGTTCACGTGTCATGTTACTGGAGGGTGTGGCTAAGAAACCCACCCCAAGTAATTCCACTGAAATCTTTTTTAGGAAACAGTCAAACAGACCTGCTTCCTACTGGAGAAAATAAATACACTTTCTCAGGAAGAACCGTATAAACATGGCTGGCGCGGCTGGTCCCATTGACACCCCGCCCCGTGTTCACCTTGATCTGCTCAGCTTGCAGCCAGCGGTAGACCTTTTCTTTGTTCCCTGACAGCTTCCCATTGGAGCACCAAGCTGTTCTCCCTGTCCGCCTGGGATTTTCTCTGCGATTCAAAGACCCCAGGAGTGATCCTCAACCAATGAGGAGAGAGTCCGTGGATCAATACCCCAACTTTCTTGACCTTCCCTGGGAAAGTTCGGAAGCTCAGGCTGCTCCTTTACTCGAGGATTCCTGGAAGGACAGAGCTGCAGGTGCCTGTCTGGGGTGGTGATCCACTTAGTATTGGCTTTCTTCCCTTCCTCTCTTATCCACATCCTTCGAGGTTGCTTTCTGGGATCCACTTCTGAATGACTCACTAAACCCAGCCTCGTCTCTGGGTCTGCTTGGAAGAACCCAAGTAAAAACAGTCCTCTGAAAGCTTAATCTGAGAAAGAATAGGGGGGAGGGGAACCAACATTTCACAATTGGCCACTAAAGTGCTACTATGAGTTATGCATGCACCCCACGTGGAAAATACCAGTTTGGGTCACTAACGTAAAGACAGTCTGGAACCTCTTTCTTTCTGAGCCATTTTGACTCCCTTCCGCCCCCTTTGGAATGTTCCCCCATGACTTTGAGTGTAAGTAGAATGCTGGTCCTCATTTCTTCAGTGGTCATTCACTAGAACACACATATTTTGGAGCTCCTGGGTGGCTCAGTCAATGAAGTGCCTGACTCCAGCTCGGGTCATGACCTCACAGTTCATGAGTTCTAACCTCACATAGGGCTCTCTGCTGTCAGCGTAGAGTTCATGAGTTCTAACCTCACATAGGGCTCTCTGCTGTCCTGTCTCTCCCTGTCTTTGCCCCACCCCATTCGTGCTTTTTCTCTCTCTCTCAAAAATAAATAAAGATTTAAAAAATTTTTAAAAAAGGAACACACATATTTTTGGTCATTAGAGCTATTTAGAAACAACCTTGTCACCTTCAGGGGTTGTTCCACAAAGATTCTGAAGACAGAGTAATTGGAAATTCCATTGGATTTAAACAGACCAAAGTGTCTGCTAAATCCAACCAGCAGGTTAATAGTCTTTGTTTACACAGCTGGGGCTTGATACAAACCCGCTGCAGCCGTCAAGTACCACATAAACAACTTACCAGGAGTGCTCTAGGCCAATCCATAAAGCAATGGGTGTTTTAAATAAATTAGAAATCCCAAGAGTCTTTGAAACCCCAGACTGTTTACAAAAGAACTGAGACTCCTTTTTCTGCATAAAATAATGCAAACCTTCTAGAACATTCTGTACCAAAAAGTGCTTTGTATCCCAATGATTACAGAATTTAAGACCCTTCCCTACTTTCTCATTCTTTGGACCCTCATTTCCCAAACCTTTTTCTTCTTCAGTTCTTGCTGGTATGCAATTTGGCATCGAGAGACAGATTAAAATCTTTAGAGGCTGAATTATGGTACGTTTCCCTTTCTCTACTGATGTGTAATTGAAAATCAGTACAATTTGTACAAAAAGAACAACAAAGTTCTAATAATTCCCATGATGAACATTTTGGTGCTTCTTTAGAAATATCAAATGTATTCTGAAAATACGTATTGTCTCTTCTGGTACCGTAAGCACAAGCTGAGTATGCCTATTCAGTAACAGCCATGATAACAGGTCACTTTGTGGTATAGAACTAAGCACTGCAAAGCTAGCTGAAGTCCCAAGTCACATAGTCACCTACACCTGACATATGTTTTAATAGCCAAAGAATTAAAAGCACCCCAAATTTGGTCCTCAGGTTAGTATTCAGACAGGTGATGAATTTATTTCACAGGAAATTGGCAAGCTCGTCAGAAATGGCTGCTGTGGGGCACCTGGGTGGCTCAGTCGGTTAAGTATCCGACTCTTAGTTTCAGCTCAGGTCATGATTGAGCCCTGCGTCTGGCTTGATGCTGACAACACAGCGCCTGCTTGGGATTTCTCTCTCCCTCTCTGTCTGCCCCTCCCCAGCTTGCTCTCTCTCTCTCTCTCTCTCTCTCTCTCTCTCAAAAAATAAATAAACATTAAAAAAATTTTAATGGCTGTTGTGATGCCACAGCCCCATCCAAAGAAGGTGTTACCAGTGAAAATTGAATTTATCCACGTATCACCAAACAAATGTCCCCAGCAGTTTCTCCACGGGCTCCTGAAAATGAATTGACCTTAAAGTAGCCAGGAGACAGGTCTGGCAGCACAACTAATTTATCACCACTCATGATGGCCAAAAACCTCTGCTGGGTTTGACGTTCAGAAGATGAATGGGAACAGACTATCCAAACAATTCAAGTGGTCTGAGATAAAGCTCCATGACTTCGCGCTCTTTTAGTTGACAAGGAGAAAAACCCAACTCCAGCTAGCTCAAGAAAAGAAAGGGAGGTGAGGAGGTTGTGATTTGTGCACCTGGAAAGTCCTAGGTCTTCAAGAAAGTCCAGGGGACTTCAGGTAAGGCTGAATCCAGGGGCTCAAGCAGTGCCATCAGGGCAATGCTCCTTTCTCTCCTCCCCCAGGTCTGGTTGCCTGCAAAATTGGAGTCATTCCACAGACCAGAGCCCCTTTCAACAGCCCCAGTAAGTCTTAGGTCTGTCCGTGTTTGGCTCAACTTGGAGCACTAGCCATTCCTTAGTCTCAGGCTATTTTGGCCACAGCTGGGGTTTATGCCCAGCCATAAACCTGGAGATGGGGCTGCCCACAGACATATGAACCGGGAATGAAAAGGGGTGGTTCCCCAACAGATTCGGGGCAAGGAAGAAAATATGTCCATGATAATGTCCCATCATCCCTCCTTTGTGTCACATGTTGATTAGAAGCAGCAACCGTGTCACTCATCTTTCAGGCTCAAAGCAGCTACTGTAGGTTGTCCTCACTAGGTGGGTGCTCATCTCTGCCTGCTGATCCATTGATTGACTAGCACAGATCAGTAAAAAAAAAAAAAAAAACAGGGGGCTTCCTTTGTGCAACGGCCACGCATGGCAGTCTGCAAAGACAGAGGACCTCACCGAAGTGCAGAACTTACTCCAGTTATTAATGAGTCTTTGTAGAACCTTGCCTATCTTAGGAAGCATTTTTTAAAAAATTTTTTGTCTATTTTTGAGATAGATAGAGAGACAAAAAGTAGGGGAGGGGCAGAGAAAGAGGAAGACACAGAATCTGAAGCAGGCTCCAGGCTCTGAGCTATCAGCACAGAGCCCGACGTGGGGCTTGAACTCATAAACTGTGAGATCATGACCTTAGCCAGAGTCAGACGCTTAACCGACCGAGCCACCAAGGTGCCCCTCTTAGAAAGCTTTTTAACTTCAAACAGGAAGCCCAAAGAGAGATAGGCTGGAAAATGTGGCTCCAATTAGATCTAGATACCCAGCAGTCCAGCACCATAGTTTTGAATGGTGAACTTGTGGCTGGTCCCGTATATAGGGGGGCATGGCTAGCTACTTACACAATATGTTGAGTTTCTCAAGCACTTGTAAGTCCCTCATTCCTCCCCAACCAATCAACCAAACCCTGTGTCGTCAAGTGTTACAGAAAAAAAACACTGCGATGGGTTCTAGTCACCACGCTATTAAGATATGTGATTTCTAGAAAATCCGTTGGTGTCAATGAGTATCAGCTGCTTTGTCTGTAAAGCTAGGAATTAGTTCTCATCCAGTTCTGGCATTCTACAATCTGTAACTTACTGAGCTCTGTAACAGAGCAGCGGCTCCCAACCTTGGCTTGCATGTTACAAATAGTTTTGAGAATTTTATTTTTTATTTTTGAGAGAGAGAGATAGAGAGAAGGGGGGCGCAAGTGACCAAGGGGCAGAGAGAGAGAAAGAGAATCCTACAAGGGAGAGAGGGAGAGAGAGCAGAGACAGAGAAAGAGAGGGAGAGAGAGAGAGAGAAGTGGGGCTCACCTGAAGTGGGACTTGAGCTCACCCAATGTGGGACTCAAACTCATGAACCAGGAGATCATGACCAGAGCCGAAGTCAGATGCTTAATGTCTGAGCCACCCAGGGCCCAGTTTTGAGAGCTTGAAAAATGACCTTGACACATGGGCTGCAACCCAGATCAATGAAATAAGAATTTCTGTGATAAGGCTCAGGCATCAATATATTTAACTCTGTCCCTGCGATTCTGATTTTCAGCCGAGGGTGAGAACCATTATCCTATTTCATTTTTCAGTCTTCTAGAAGGGCAAGCTGAACAGGGTGAACAATGAGCCCTGGAAAAGCATACCTCCCAGGGACCCCATCAGTAGCCAGTGTGGCCCTGCAGCCAACAGCATCTGCCATGCGCAGTTCACTCACTGCATTAGAAATCATTGTCTTTTATGGATGCTCCCAGTGCTATCTGGCAGTCCGCATATTCTAGGGCAAACTTCCAGAATTAGGGGATTACTGCTGTGGGTGCTGCATTCTTGTTGCAAATGGTTTAGATGCAACCATTTCAGCCAAAGGACATTTTTCCCTATTGAGAGAAGAGAAAACTTCAAGTTACTCCACGCACTGCAGAATGAACTAGAAACGAGTGGCACCCAAGGGATAATTTAATCGTTTCCCTTCTCTTATGTAATAATGCATATTTTTGTTCAATTACGTGAATCATCGGATTCGTCCTAAGATCAGAATGCATTGAAAAGCAGGAGGAAATATATCTGTGGCAATTAGCTGCTTTTTAAAAGAAAAAAGAAATCATAATCAGTTGAGCTTTCTATGGTTCAATAGCACTAACCAGCATTCATGTCACTTTCAATGATAGGTTGGTCTGTTTCATCGAACCTTTTTTTTCCCGGGGAATGAAACGGCTATGTAATTTCGTGATTCACCTCCATACCTCCTGCCACATAACCTCATGTTCCACGCGAGCCTGCCTCCTACATGCAAGGGCTCGCCCTTCACCTTTAGTTGTTTGTTCCTTCTTGTCTCTGCTTTGTGAGCTCTGGTGCCCTTTCAAAGTAACAAGACAGAAATAACTTGGCTTGAAGTTTCAGGAAGTTAACTTGTCCCCCTGAAGCTCCATTCATTTAAAGCCTTTGAAAAATGTATCTGACAGGATTAAAACACATGACATAAAGGAAGCCCACGAAAAGAGGAGCCCTCTTCATTCCTCTCTTTTCCTTTGAGGCTTAAAACAATCAAATATTGTAGTGGTCAAAGAAAAGCAAACATGTCCGTTAACCAAAGAGAGCATCATTAATTTTCTTCAGAGAGGCTCAGACCCAGGCAATATATTTTCCAGGGTGTGGAGAGAGGTCCCCGGCTGTGAAAGGGGGGCTTAGGCCTATTTTATATGGCTTCAAACCCAGCGTTTCCTCACTTCAGGATAGGATGTGCTTCTGTGGGAAGGCTCAAAACCGATCTCTTCTATAAAATCTTTCCTATAGTGATTTCCCATATTAAGTTGGATTTTGCCTTCTCTTAATTAATCACACTGTCTGATAACACCAGATTCCATTCCCCATGGCAACCCAGTGATCATTATTTCTCTGAGGTCTTACAACCATTGCTTTCAGGTTCCCTGAACCCATCTGGGAGTTTTAAGGAGCCTGTATTTGTCAGGATTTTATAGAGATGCAAAACCCTATAGGACAGATAGATATAGGTGGATATCTGATATATACACATATACATACACAGAGAGAGACTTTAAAGAAATGGCTCATGTAATTATAAGTACCGTCAAGTCCAAATTTTGTAGGGCAGACCAACAGGCTGGAATTCAGTGAGTTGAACTTGCAGTCTTGAGCCCAAAGTATGGAAACTCAGGTAGGCTTTCTATATTTCAGTCTGGAGGCAGAGTTCCTTCGTTTTGAGGGAAATCTCAGTCTTTAATCCAAAGGCCTTCAACTGACTGAACAAGGCCCAGCTACATTATGGCATGCAATTGCTTTATTTAAAGTCTATTGATGGTACAGGCTAATTGCATTTTTTTTAATGTTTGTTTATTTTTGAGAGAGGGAAAGAATGAGCAAAGGGAGGAGCAGAGGCGGGGGGTACAGATGATCTGAAGCGGGCTCTGAGCTGACAGCAGCAAGCCTGATGTGGGGCTCGATCTTGAAAGATCATGAGATCTTGACCTGGGCTGAAGTCGGAAGCTTAACTGACTGAGCCACCCAGATGCCCCACATCTTTTAAAAATGCCTCCAAAGCCACACCTAGACCATCGTTGGACCAAATAATTGGGCACCATCGCCTAGCCAAGTTGACATATGAAATTAACCATCATAGAACTACAGGTTCCTGTATTTCTCAGGAAATACAACGTTAGCATCTCCTTTGCTTCCCCTTCCACTCTCTTCCTTCCTCAACCAGGGGCTCTTTATGTAGTCACATGACCAAGCAGCCTCATATTCCTCCAAAATTATTGATGATATCCCATGGCAGCACCCCATCACTGAAACTGTACGTACAGCAAGGCTGAGCTGCCTGAGTGGGGGAAAGGTCTGGGGTACAAGGACATATAGGAAACCGCACCCTCAAGTAGTATTTCAAAGATCATCTGCCACCATTACATTTTGTGTTCATCAGTACTGTTTGAGCTGAACCGGCTCTTTTCCTCCCCAGTGATAGAAAGTTCCCTTGGGGGTCCTGGGGGGCTCAGTCAGTTAAACGTCTAACTCTTGGTTTTTGCTCCGGTCATGATCTCATGATTCCACGGGTGTGAGCTCTACGCTTGACAGTGTGGAGCCTGCTTGGGATTCTCTGTCTCCCTCACTCTCTGCCCCTCCCCCAGTCGTACCATCTGTTCCTCTTTAAAAAAATAAATAAACTCAAAAGAAAGGAAAGTTCCCTTTACTCGTGTTGTGAATTCTTCACCACCCACTTACCCTTAAACATTTGTGCACCCTGAGTTCTGCTCTCCACCCGCACCTCAGTGAAGTTGGTCCTTGGAGATTTCTAGACGGCACATTATTTGTCAGATTCTGCTGGGTCCGCCCTGTCATTGGCCTGCAGCTGCCTGTGGGGCTCTTCCTGCATGTTCCTCTTGGGTTCTTTGTGCGATCCTCTATTTGTAGGGGAATCATCTTTATCTGACATCCTAAGAACAGTATTCTCCAAAAATTTCCTTCAGCCGTGTTCTCTTCTCCGCCACCAACTCCTTAACAATCTTCTCTACCTTCAAAATTCATGGTCTTGATAAAGAAGATTCCAACTTGTGTATCTGTAGCTCCAGAGTCTCTTGCAAACTCTAGACTCATAACTTTTCCCCCTATTCAGGACCTCTCGACCTAGCTGTCCCTCCGGCACCTAAATTTTATTATATCCAGAAGTCATTGTCTATCTCCTCGCCAAACAAACAAGACAAAACAAAACAAAACAAAACTGTGTGTATGTGTGTGTTCCTGGTACTGATCTCTCCACAAATGTGCCACTAATTTCCAAGTACTTGGGTTTCAACTTGAAGTTGAGTGGTATTTTCTGACCATTGTTATGCCCTGCCCCCCACAGCCACTTCATTTCCAAACACTATTTATACCAACAAAACATGTCTCACAGTCTCTGAAACTGTGTCCTCCCTTTATGTTCTCACGGCCGCCATCTTGGTGAAGGCCTCCTTGTCACTCACCCCCTCCCTTGCAAGAGCCACCTCACTGCCATCCCTCCACCAGCAACTGAGCCTCTCCATGTCCCTAAGCACACTTCGGTTTCTCGTTCTCCGTGCTTTCGCTTGGGCTCTCTCCTTTGCAGCCCTCTTTCCAAAAGTTACCCTTGAATCCAGAGATTTTGTTCACCATCTTGGCATTTTACCATATTGCCTTAAAGTATCTTGTGCACCTCTCATTTTCTATTATGGCTTAATCTGTATTATGGCTCTACCCCTGTCGAGGTAAAGAGTTTACAATCTGGAAGGGAAAATAAGCTACATCCACCAGTATAAAGTGTTGCTCATAGAAGGTGCTTCATTGATATTTGTGGAAGGAAGGAATACGTGTTCCCCTTGTACCTCCTCAGGAATTTAAAGTAAAGTGAGGATTTTGCCTTCTCCTCCTCTATTCCCTCTACTGCTCTGAGCTCAGACTGGTGTGGGACACAGAAATCTCAGTAAACCTCAGTCACTGGAGGATCTCATGGACTTAAAAAGACCTGGAAATACATCCCTGCCTTAAGCCCAAAAGAATACCTTAACTAGTGATAGCAAACTGATGGGCCACAGGTTGACTACAGGCCAGCTTGCAATATACTGATTGCAAATATATTTTGATAATCCTCCTATGGTTTTAAATATTAAAAATATTTTTTTAACGTTTATTTATTTTTGAGAGACAGAGAGAGAGACAGGGCACGAGCAGGGGAGGAGCAGAGAGAGAGGGAGACACAGAATCCACGGCACACTCCAGGCTCTGAGCTGTCAGCACAGAGCCCAGTGGGGTCTCGAACTCACAACCCATGAGATCATAACCTGAGCCAAAGTTGGACACTTAACCAACTAAGCCACCCGCACACCCCAAGGTTTTACATATTTTTAAATTATTTCAGTTAAATTGTTTTAATAAATACATAATAAAGCCTTTAATAAATCAAAAGATTGCATACGGACACCTGGATATCTACCCTGTCTTGAAAAACAATGACATTTAGCAAGACTGGAACCATGTTCCCACTGGACACCCATCAGCTGGAGCTGATTCGGTGCCTCCTTACCAGGGGCTCAGACTCCACTTTGCCACAATTCCCTCTGACCCTCTTTAAAGTAAGAGCCTTGTCCCCATAGACTCAGCAACCCCTCATCTAAGCCATTTGGGACCATAATTTCCTTGTGTAGCCCACCCACTCGTCAGACTCTTCCTATGACAACGTGTGAAACAGTATTCCAGACTTCACACTGACATCCCTCTCCAGGCTGACAAATGCAGACCCTCTTCCCAGGGGATCTGTGGGGCCATTCCCTGTGCCAAGTACTGCCTGTGACCTCATTCCGTTTCCTTCTGCCTTTCTTCTCTGCTTCAAGCGGAAGCAAGCCAAGACCCTACACAAAACCTAGCTTTCAACCTCGTTCTCCTTAGAGAACAAATGAGACCGATGATTGCCAACCCATCTCTAGTTTGAGTGTCTTCCCAGAACAAACGCTTAGAGACACTTTTATGTGGCCTGGCATCCTCTGGGATCACACGGAGAAATGAAGAGAAATGCCCAAGTTAAGAAAGGATTCAGCACCACTGTCCCAAGAGAGCTTTTAGATAAAACATGAACATTCCAGAAGCCTTTGGGGTATCTGGTTTATAAAACAGATATTTGGGGACCCCACGAATCTTCCAGATGATTAATTTAATCTACCCCTTTCCATCCAGTTACCTAATTTCCTATAGACTTAGCTTCTTACAGCTGAGCAAGACAGTGTGGTCTGTATATAGACTGAACTCCCTTGGCCCTTAGGCATAGCAGAAATACTAATGATGGATTTGAAAAGGAAATTGCTGGGTGGGGCCCCAGCTCAGATGAGAAGTGAAACAGGGTGTTTCTTCAAGTGGAAGTTTGTGTTCAGTTCACATGTCATCAAATTCCTTAGGTTTTACTGTAAATCAGAGTCATTCCCCACAGCCAGTCTTTTCTGAGAGAAAATTAATATGTGTGTGTGTATTGATAATTCTATATATATTTGGTTGATAGAATTAATATTAATTTAAGAAAATTAATATTTAATGTGTATGATTACAATTTATAAATAATTTTATAAAAATTAATTAAGATCTATATTACAATTGCTTGTACATTGGTTAAGGTTTGACTATGCTTTTCTTCTTCCAGAACTTTTGAGAAACACAATACAGATGCATCAGGAGCATGGTTCCTAGGTCATTTTTGTTTGCTTGTTTTTTAAGTTTATTTATTTGGGGGGGGGGGTAGGGGCAGAGAGAGAGGGAGAGAGAGAGAATCCCAAGTAGGGCTAGAACCTGAGCTGAAATCAATAGTCCGACACTTAACCCCCTGAACTGACTGAGCCACTCAGGCTCCCCCTAGGTTGTTTTTAACGCAAATAAGGGGCAAGATCCTGGTAGCTTTCCAGGTGCCTCAACTCTAACGAAGCAGGGGCAAGAGTGCCTGGGTGGCTCAGTGAGTTAAGCATCCGACTCTTGGTCTCACCTCAGGTCTTGATCTCAGGGTCCTGGGTTCAAGCCCTGCGTTGGGCTCTGCACTGGGCATAAAGCCTACTTTAAAAAAGAAGAAGCTGAGGCTTTTCTGATGAACACTATCTCCTAAGCCTTCTTTGTGACTAGAAATGGACCTAATGCAGCTCTTGGATGAGTGTGTTAAGATGAGCAACATCGAGCCGTGCAGCTGAGCAGGTGTTGGAGGACCTAAGGGCCGATGATTCAACTCATCAGTGTCCCCAGCTCCTGCGTGCAGAAGGCAGCCCACACCCCGAGACCTTTCCCGTGGCTGGGAGTCAGGGTCCTGGGCATGGGGTGTGGGCGGGCTCCAGTGGGCCTCGCAAAGTTCCTGCTCCTACGTGTGGTTACCAGAAGGCTGTAATGACCATAATAAAAAATAACACGAGCATGCACAGTTCTGGGCCTCTGAGGTGCTGAGAGTACTTCTCAGCTGGGGCTCCTAGTGTCAGAGACAAATGAGCTAAGTGCTTACCTTAGGGGGGTTGCTCAGCACTCGGACCCCCGTCTCCCAAGGCGACCACTCCCCACGCATTCACTATGTGCTTTCTGTTCTTCCTGGCTGGGAAGTCATAGCTCCCGCCATTACTCCCTCCCTGACCCTTTGACAGCCCAGAGGTCCCGAACTGGCAGCCAAGGAGCTGGATCCTGCCTGCAGGATGGCTCTGTTCACCCAGCGACGTATTTTGCTGGCTCTGAGCACCTGACTCTATGCCTCCTGGGCCCCCCTCCCGCCTCTCCCTCATGGGCTTGTTGGCTGCGGGCTCACCATCCTACCAAATGACTTTACTCTTGTTGATGGCATAGCATCTGGCTCTTCTCAGTCTTTCCCAACAGTGTGTACTTTGTTTCTTGCCTGCTGGAAACAGTGAGCTCCTTAAAAACATGGGCTCTGGGGATTTTCACACAGGGTGTTCTCAAGGGGAATTCTAACAGGACCATGGAGAAGATGGGGTGGGTGGGAAGAGAGGAAAACAGTGGTGAAGGACCAGTTAATTCATTTCCCTAACGTCCTCCAAGACATGCAAAAGAGATTCCCGTCACCCAGTCCACAGGTAGGATCCTGAGGACAACAGACTGTGATGAAATCAACCACAGATTATTTATAGTAGAGCCTGGATCAGAGCCTAGATGCCCAACTCAGAAATATATATATTTCTTCTATCTGGATAAAGGGAGAAAACAAAGACAATTAAAACTCCCCTTTCTGGGAACCCTCTTGCACTGTTGGTGGGAATGCAAACTGGTGCAGCCACTCTGGAAAACAAGATGGAGTTTCCTCAAAAAATTAACCTACCCTAGGACCCAGCAATAGCACTACTAAGAATCTATCCAAAGGATACAGGAGTGCTGAGTCCAAGAGGCATATGTATCCCAATGTTTATAGCAGCGCTATCAACAATAGCAAATTCTGGAAAGAGCCCAAATGTCCATCAACTGATGAATGGTTAAAGAAGATGTGGTGTATATATATGCATATACACACAACAGAATACTACTTGGCAATGAAAAAGAATGAAATCTTGCCATTTACAGCAACGTGGATGGAACTGGAGGGTATTATGCTAAGTGAAATAAGTCAGACGGATATCATATGTTTTCACTCATATGTGGAATGTGAGAAAACTTAACAGAAGACCATGGGAGAAGGGAAAGGAAAAAAAAAACAGTTACAGAGAGGGAGACAAACTGTAAGAGACTCTTAAATATAGAGAAGAAACTGAGGGTTGATGGCAGGGAAGGTGGCAGAGGGGTGAGGAAAATGGGTAATGGGCATTGAGGAGGGCACTTGTTGGGATGGACACTGGGTGTTGTATGTAAGTGATGAGTCATAGGAATCTACTCCCACAGCCCAGAGCACACGGCATACACCGTATGTTAGCTAACTTGACAATAAATTATATTTTTAAAACATAATAAAATAAAAAATAAATAAATAATAAACAAACAAACAAACACTCCCCTTTCTGTAGGGAGCCCAGAAATAAACCTATGCTTATATGTTCAATTAATCTACAACAAAGGAAGTGAGAATATACAATGGGGAAAGGATAGTCTCTTCAATAGACAGTATTGGGAAGGGGTACCTGGGTGTCTCAGTCAGTCAGGCTTTCGACTTTGGCTCAGGTCGTGATCTCACGGCTCATGAGTTCAAGCCCCACATCGGGCTCTCTGTTGTCAGCACAGAGTCTGCTTCAGATCCTCTGTCCCCCTCTCTGCTCCTCCCCCGCTCATTCTCTCTCTCTCTCTCTCAAAAATAAATACATATTTTTTAAAAAGTTAAAAATAAATAAATAAAAACAAATAAACAGTCTTGGGAAAACCGGATGGCAACATTCACAGGAATGAACCTGGACCACTTTCTTACACCACACACAAAAATAAACTCAAAATGGGTTAAAGACCTAAGTGTCAAACCTGAAACCATAAAACTACTAAAAGAAATCATAGGCAGTAATCTCTCTCTCTCTCTCTCTCTCTCCCTCTTTTTGTTTATTTATTTTTGAGAGAGAGACTGTACAAGCCCCAGAGAGGCAGAAAGGGGGCGGACAGAGGATCTGAAGCAGGCTCCACACTGACCGAATCGAGACCGACGCAGGGCTCGAACTCATGAACCATGAGATCGTGACCTGAGCTGAAGTCAGATGCTCAACTGACTGAGCCCCTGGGCGCCCCTCTCTCTTTTTTTGAGTACAGTTGACACACGATGCTACATTGGTCGGGTGTACAATTTAGTGACCAGACAAGTTTATGTATTATGCTATGTCCATCACCAGTGTAGCTGCCATCTGTCCCGCTCCATCGCCATTACAATACCGTGGGCTGTATTCCTAATGCTCTGCTTCTTATACCCGTGAATTACTCATCTTACAACTGGAAGCCTGTATCTCCCGCTCCCCTTCACTTATTTTGCCCAGTGTCCCCTCCACCCCCCACTCCCCTCTGGGAACCATCAGTGTGTTCTCTGCATTTATAGGTCTGCTTCTGCTTTTTGTTTGTTTGTTCACTACTTCAAGATTCCATTTATGAGTGGAATCATACAGTATCTGTCTTTCTCTGACTGACTTAGCATAATACCCTCTAGTCTATCCATGGCAGCAGTCTCTGGGACATTGGCCTTAGCAACACTTTTCTAGACATGTCTCCTGTCACCAAGGGAAACCAAAGCAAAAACAAACTATTGGGACTACACCAAAATAAAAAGCTTTTGCAAACCGAAGGAAATCATCAACAAAACAAAAAGGCAGCCTACTGAGTGGAAGAAGGCATTTGCAGACGTTATATCTGATAAGAGATTATTGCCCAAAATATGCAGAGAACTTATACAAATCAACACACACCAAAACAAACAATCTGATTTAAAAATGGGAAGATGGGCAGAGGACCTGAACGGATATTTTCCCAAAGAAGACATACAGGTGGCCAACAGACACATGAAAAAATGCTCAACATCACTCATCATCAGGAAATGCAAATCAAACCCACAATGTACTATCCATTACATTACCCCTGTCAGAATGGCTAGTATCAAAAAGACGAGAAACTACAGGTGTTGGGGAGGATGCAGAGAAAGGGGAACCCTCGTGCCCTGTTGGTGAGAATGCAAATTGGTGCAGCCACCGTGGAAACCAGCATGGAGGTTCCTCAAAAAATTAAAAATAGAAATGCCATACAATCCAGTAATTCCATTAGTGGGAATTTACCCAAAGAAAACAAACAACACTAATTCGAAAAGATACACAAACCCCTAGGTTTGTTGCAGTATTATTTACAAAAGCCAAGGCACGGAAGCAGCCCAAGTGTCCATAAGAGACGAATGGATAAAGGAGATGTGGTGTATACATACACAATGGAATATCAGTCAGCCATAAGAAAGGATGAAATCTTGCCATGTGCAACAACATGGATGGAGCTAGAGGCTATCACGCTAAGTGAAAGAACTCAGAGAAAGACAGATACCATATGATTTCACTTTACATGTGGAATCTAAAAATTGAAACAAATGAACAGCAAACGAAAGCAGAAACAGACCCATAAATACAGAGGACAAAGTGATGGCTGCCAGAGGAATGGTGGGTAGGGAGATGGGCAAAATGGGTGAAGGGAAGTGGAAGTTATGGGCTTCCGGTTATGGAAGGGATAAGTCGCAGGAATAAAAGGCACAGCCCAGGGAATGGAGTCAGTGGTATTGTAATAACATTGTATGGGGACAGATGGTGGCTACACTTGGAGTCAACATAGCATCACACACAGTGTCCGAACACTATGTCGTACCCTGGAAGCGAACAGAACCTCATGTGTCGACTATACTTCAATTAATAAAACAACTTTTTTCCGTCACTTGTGGTGGAAGCAAATGAGTGGCCAGCATTGGCCAAATGAAGCCACTTTGCTCAGCAGACCCCCACTTTCTTTGTGTGCTTCCATTGCCCACCAGAAGGAACGGTCCAGAGGTTCTTGTGTGCCTCATTCAGTCCCCAAGCACTTACCCAGTGCCCCCGGGGTACTTCGAGTGTGCTAAGCTTGCAGTTCAAAATTCCTCACAAACGAAGCCGACCTGGAGATGGTCTCAGCTGTGGGATGTGAGCCTGCCACTCGGCAGAGGAAATCTGCTGTTTTCTACCATATTTTCACCGTTCTAGGAAAACTGTAAGACTGACAGAGTTACTCCCTCACATGGCCCGGACCCCTAGTGAGTGGAGGTGGTTCAGGACAACAAATGATGACCACCAGAGCTTCCAGACAGCCCTGCTGGGCTCGTTGGCTGGGCTCGTTGAAATGCTGTCTAGTAAAATGAAGGCATATGGAGTTTCCTGAACTGAGTCCATACCAATAGTAAGGGGAGAGGGGGATACGCGGGGAGCGCAGGCTCTGTGTCAGGAGTCGGGGGAGGTAAGCCACAGTGGGATTGTTTAGCCTCCCCCAGGCAGGGCCAGAGCAGAACACTCTTGGTTGGGAAAAGTCAATGCCCCTGGGGTAGTTTAAGGTCTCCAACATCACCCTGATAGTGGAATGGAGCAGTCGGTGCCAAGACCTCGCTCCTAGAAGCCAGGCCTCATTCCAGGCGAGGCCATGCTCGCAGAGAGCTGGCATCAGAATATCTACTCATTCTTCGAGCGGCATACCTTGGTGCCACAGGACCCAGTCAAGCCAGGGCATGGCGGGACGATGACCTGGGGAATCACCTGAACTCCAAAGGGTACGGCCCTGTGTTCCACAAAATCCCAGTCGTTGAAAGAACCTCGGACAGCTTCTCAATCCCCTAAGCAATCACTCTACTCCTACCCAGCTCACGACGTTCCATACTCTTCACCGTATCTACACTTGGGGTGACACGTTCTCTCTTACTGGCCCTCCGGAGGTAACAGAATGCCCCCAGCAACTTGATGAATTCCCAGTGATGGCCCAAGGGTCAAGGATTTGGATTCTGTTGAAATGCGTGGATCTCCAGGAGCCACCATGGCGGCTGGCTGGCAGGGGGCAAGTTCATTGAATTTAATTATCTGAATAAAGACTCCATTAACATGCCTCAAAACTCAGGACGATCTAAAAAGTGCCCATCAAAAAGTCTGACCTCCTCTTCCCCACCATCACCCACAAGTAACTGTTTTATTCGTTCCTCAAGTACGGTAGCAAATTATACACACTGCTCTGCATGTTGCTGGCAATCACTCTCCACCAGTTGACTGAGAACTTCCTCACTCATTTCTGCAACTATGAAGTGTCCACCTGCTTTCATCCCAGCTCATTTACCGGTCCTCTGTGTATGGTCCCTCAGATCGGGTTCAATCCTCGCTACTACGAAATGGGCTGCAATGGAAAATCCTGTACACACGCCTGGTAATATGTAAGAAGGCAAACCCAGAAGCGAGAGAGCGGGATCCAAGAATCAGCGCATTCGTAATTTTTGAGGGACGCGACCCCACCGTCTTCCACACAGGTGGCCAGTTTGCTCCTTGCGAGCGTTGGAACAGAGTGCCTGCTTGGCAGGGGAAACGTTTGAAGATGGATGGTTCTGTGGGTCAGGGGTAGCCCTGCAGACACCACGTGAGAGAGAGGCAGAAGGCAGCGGATGGTTTCATGCTGTCCGGAGCAGTATCCAGAAGAACCTCGGAACAAATCTGAGAGATGCCAAATCCACTTGAGTTACTCTGGGTTTTAGAAAGTGCTCTAGAGCATGATCGCCCTCTGGGAGACCTCTTGCAGAACAGAAATCGAACAAAGACCACAACCACAAACCCTTGGATAAAAGAACTAAAAAAATGATTTGATGCCCCCCCCCCCCCCCCCCCACCCAGACAAGACCGGTTTTTGAGCTTATGAGACTTTCCGTGTCTGGGGCTGAAACCCTGGTGAACAGCTGGAGGGCAGTGGGGCCACAGTGTGGACAGTGCACACCTAGGGATCAGGATTCGTGTGTTCTAATCCCACCTCTGCCCTTCAGTGTCCCCTGCCTTTCTGTGACTTAACTAGCTCTCCGAGCTTCGGGTCCCTCACCTGAGCAATGGATTCCATGCTCTGCATCTAGGGAATCAGATAATGTGGATCCACGTCTCCCGGAAAACTGGAAAGCACTCTTCAAATTTTGGAGTTAGTGCTACTGAAGGGCAGTCTCCAATCAGAATGCTGAGAACTTTGCATCGGGCCAGGAAAAGGAATGAGAAACCCAGTCACATGGGTCCCTTGGGGGGCAACCTGGGTCGTCTGGAGAAAACACATGCCAGCCTGTTGCACGCATTGCAGACGAGAGCTCCGATTCTAACCTCTCTGACTCCTTCGCCAACTCGTGGCCCTTGACAAGTTTATCACGGTCAAGAGAAGGACGTTCTGCCTCTTTGGTGTCAGAGGTTTCCCTCTCCGCTATAGTAAGCGCAGAAGCCAAACCCAGCCCCCTCCACCGAAGGAACAGCCAACAGCTCTGAGCGCAGAGTCCTTCCGGATCAGATCGGAGAGGCAGTGGGGAAAATCTACCCATGAATATTCATTTGCTACTCATTTAGGAGCGTTCTGTGTGAAGACCCTTTGAAAGCTGCTGGGAATTGGCATAAAAGGGTTTGATTAATTCCTGAGTCAGCTGGCACCTACCCCAGAACACACGCAATGGTTGTCATCGAGAGCTGGTTTACTAAAGAAAAAGTCTCTGCAGATGTGTGGGCTTTGCAACGCTACAGCTGCCCACTCTCCAGCAAGAATAAAACAGACTCTGGGGCTGGGCTGGGCCCTCGAGAATGAAGGCACAGAACCAAACACCAAATGCAACTTCAGCTCCCTCCGGGAACATCCTGCAGGCTTGCGTCCGAGATGTCACGTCTGAGCAGGGAGGCTCTCTCCTCTCCGCTTCATCAGCGGCGCTGTCCCCGACAGCATCAAGGAAGTGCTGGTAGGCACCTCCCAGGAGGGAATTCATTACACAGCTTGCCACCCAGCCATGTCTCCCTGCCGTGGTGGCCTGCTTTTAGAAAGGAGTTTCTTGGGGCGCCTGGGTGGCTCAGTCGGTTGAGCGTCCGACTTCGTCTCAGGTCATGATCTCACCGTTCGTGGGTTCGAGCCCCGTGCCGGGCTCCGTGCTGACAGTGTAGATAAAGCCTGCTTTGGATCCTCTGTCCCTCTCTCTCTGCCCCTCCCCCGCTGGTTCTCTCCCCCGCCTTCAAGTAAATAAACGTTTTAAAAAAATGCATTTCTATTTTCTTAAAGACTCGACTATTTTATTTTTTATAAAGCTTATTTATTTGAGAGAGAGTGAGCAGCAGAGGGGCAGAGAGAGGGAGAGAGAAAGAACCCCAAGCAGGTTCTGCCCTGTCAGCGCAGAGCCCAACACGGGGCTTGAAGGCACAGACATGAGATCATGGCCTGAGCCAAAGTCGAACACTTAACTGACTGAGCCACCCAGGCGCCCTGAACTTTTTCATTATTATTATATTTGTTATGCTCATGTGTGATCAGTGAGTATGGTTCGCTGAAAGCTCAGATGACAGCAGTTTTTAGCAATACATTTTTTTTCTTTAATGAAGGCATGTACATCCAGGTATTTTAGACTTAATGCTATCACTCAATAGACTACAGGATAGTATAAACATAACTTTTATATGCACTGGGAAACCAAAATATTCATTTTGACTCTCTTTATTGAGATGTTTGCTTTACTGCGGCGGTCTGGAACCCAACCCACAGCGTCCCTGAGGCACGCCTATAATGATGCCAATGGTGTAGTAACAATACCACTAAAAATGATAACAGCATTGACTGAGTACTATACTTCAGCTTCCGTGTTTTCCTCAGTCATTTAACTACCCCGACAACCCTTGGAAGGAAGGTATAATTTTTATCGCCAATTTAGTGATGAGGCTCAGAGGGGCTAATTAATTTGCCTGCGGCTGCACAGCTAGGGTATGATGAAGTGATCAGTAAATCTTCAAAAAGTTCCTGGCTTTGTGAAGAGAGAAACCCCTTTTAAAAATCTATTTTTCTGAAGCGCCTGTGTGGCTTGGTCAGTTAAACAACAGACTCTTGACTTTGGCTCAGGTCATGATCTTGTGGATCATGGGTTCGAACCCTGTGTCAGACTCTGCACTGACACTGCAGAGCTTGCTTGGGATTCTCTCTCTCCCTCTCTCTCTGCCCCTCCCCCCTTTTCTGTCTCTCAAAATAAATAAATAAACATTCTTTAAAAATCTGTTCTTCTGAATCGTCCTGTGCCATGCACACGAACTGTGATTAGCTATAACTCCACATGGGTTGTCTGAGGAACCTCTGAATTCCTGTGGAAGAGATGCAAACTAAAACCAGAAAACGTGACGGGGGTTGTCCCACCCAACTCATACAGACTGTCAGAGGTCCAACACAAGGCCACAAACCCTGACAACCTGCTTCCCAGATACATCATTACCTGTTGCCCTTATTCATGGTTTCAGAACACTTTCATGTTTATACCACATGGCAAACCCCTCAAGAAAAAGGGGGGTGGGATAAACTTACGTAGCTGACACTGTTAAAACCTCACCGACAATCATTTACCTGGCTGCCCTTTTTAACAGGAACAGACCCCAAGTTTTGTTCACTCTCCCCAAAGGATTCCATGCACTTCAGGGATTGGTTAAAGCCTCTGGGGATTGGTTTAGGATGGACAAATGAACCAATGCTGGCCAATGAGACACAGGGGAAGGCTTTCAGAAGACTTCTGGAAATGTTTTCTTCGGCTCTTAAAATGATGCGTGAGAGAGCAAGAGTACTTTTTTTTCTGCCTCTGCACATTGTTGACTATATGTGAAGGCTGGAGCTGTGGCAGCCATCTTGACACCACGGGAACCAGATAAACCAACATGCTGTAGATGGAAAGAATCTGAGTCTTTGCTGATACTGTTGAGTAGCTCAATTAACCGATCCTGCAGGTGTCTTTCTGCCAGACTTCATAACAGATGAGATCCTGAGTCCCTTTATTGTTCAAGCTTTGATGCATTCTGCCATGAGTATTTGTACATGAAATGCCACTGTGCTCGTTGCTGGCAATGTTCTCCAGATATGGAAGGGTGATGAGTACATTTTGCTACCATGCCACTGTCCATAGTCCACCCATGGTCTCCCCTTTCCCCTGGCTCTCCCTGCTGACTCCCTTTCTCTGGTTCCCGGTCCAGCCCTCAGACCCTGAGCACAAAGCGCAGACATCTGATCACCTGAGCCTGACTCCTCTCCAATGTCAAGTTGTGGGTTTCCTCAGAGCTTCAGATGACCTGTCCCTCGCTCTCTGGGTCAGTCAGTGGACACAGAGGTGGGGTGGCACTGGTGGCCGTGCTGAAAAAACTGTACGAATTTGAACCCAGCGCTGAGTAGGAAAAAGCTCAACGGTGAGGAATTCTCAAGGAAAAAGAAATCAGAGGCTATCAGTGTCTGTGCCAACAAACCCTGCTTGAGATGCAGGGACAGCAGCGTAAGGAATGTGAAGAGGCAGGACACACGCAATCATAAAATTCATCTGTTTTGTAGAAGATACTATTTCCTGAGCGCTTACCGCACGAGGGGCAGCACGCTACGTGATTTGGAGATGACGTCTCCTTTGCTCCTTACGACATCCTGTGATGTAGATATTTCAGTGTGTCTACTTCAGAGAGGAAAATCAAGATTATCTAAGTCTCCCAGCTCTGTGCTGCTGGTTAGTGGCAGAGCCAGGATTCAATCCAACTTCAGCTGACTCAAGAGCCCATGCACCACAAACTACCGCAACGGATAGCTTCATTCATTCCTTTGTTCATTTACCAGTTTGGTTTTTTTTTTTAATTTTAGGGAGACAGAGAGTGAATAAGCAAGCAGGGGAGAGAAGCAGAGAGAGAGACAGAGGGAGAGAGAGAACCCCAAGCAGGCTCTGCACTGTCAGCGCAGAGCCCAATGCAGGGCTTGAACCCATGGCCCTGAGATCATGACCTGAGTTGAAGCCAAGAGTTGGAAGCTCAACCGACTGAGCCACCCAGGCGCCCCTTCATTTACTGCTTCAATAAGAATTTACCGAGCACCAACACTGAGCCAGCCAGGACTTGTGTTCGACAGTGAAGATATAAAAGACAAGTAAGACAGAGTCTCTGTCCTTATGGAGCTAACAGACCAGCAGTGACATGGCTGGGCCAACATCTCCATTTGTACCACAGAAAGACCCCCAGGCATCATGGAGCACAAAAGGGGCAGAGACGCCATAGAAGGACTCCTGGACGAGAGGAGATCTCCTTAGTTTTTTGGTTTCTTTTTAGAATCATTCAACATTCTCACAATGTTGAGAATGTTATACATTCTCAAAATACAAATCAAGACCACAATGAGATCCCACCTCACACCTGTCAGAATGGCTCACATTAACAACTCAGGCAACAACAGGTGTTGGCGAGGATTCGGAGAAAGAGGAACCCTTTTGCACGGCTGGCGGGAATGCAAGCTGGTGCAGCCGCTCTGGAAAACAGGATGGAGGTTCCTCAGAAAACTAAAAATAGAACTATCCTACGACCCAGCAATTGCACTACTAGGAATCTATCCAAAGTATACAAACATGCTGACGCGAAGGGGCACATGCACCCCAATGTTTATAGCAGCACTATCGATAATCGTGGAACTATGGAAAGAGCCCAAATGTCCATTGACTGATGGACGGATAAAGAAGATGTGGTATATATACACAATGGAATACTACCCGGCGATCAAAAAGAATGAAATCTTGCCATTTGCGACAACATGGATGGAGATCTCAGTTTTAAACAATAGTTGAGAGTAGCTAAGGGGCTGTGGGGGGAGCCACGTTGCAGAGGGGACAGAACAGCAAAGGCTCTGCTGGTCCCTCTCTCTCTCCATGAGGTCTCAAGTCCCCTTCCTGTGATTTCTCCAGCACAGTACTCAGACTTCTTACGTGGGGTCTGGCTCTCCCTAGAGCAAGTGCCCCCAGGCAAAGGTCTTCAAAGACAGTTTCAAACAGACACATCATTACGTTTGCCATATTCTCTTGGGTAAAGCAGTCACAGAGCCTGTCCAGATTCAACAGGAGGGGCCATACCCCCACGTCTCAATGGGAAAAGTATCAAAGAAATTGTGGCCATCTGTAATCGACCTCAGTGGCTGCAGGAACTAAACATGCTAATACACATGAAACACTTAGAGCTCTGCCAGCACGAAGCAAGCACTAGACCCACGTCTGTTGTTGTTGCCACCACGTTATCACCAGTGGTGCATTCAAAATCCTTGCCAGCAAGGTCAGGGAAGCGGGACCTTTCACCCTTGACTGCCCACCTCCCTCCACGACCTTTCCAGATAAAGGGGTGGTCCCCATTACAAAGAGGAAGATGTAACACTCACCTGCTACCTCAACCTGGCACAACAACTCTGGCCAAGACCAGCCTGCAGCCTGATGGGGCTCCTGAAGGAGATGTGCAGGTAAGGGAAATGCTGTGCCCTTGTCTGGCACCCGCATCCAACACCACCTGGTTCACCCGTCTGCAGCCCTGACTCACAGGACAGAGGCTTGTGTGGAACACATCCAGCTGTGATGACCTCCTTTGTAGAACACTCTGCTCCACGGTTTCCGGGTAAATAAAGCCTACAAGGAAAAGAAAGATTGGGGTGCCTGGTGGCTCAGTCGGTTGAGTGTCTAGCTTCGGCTCAGGTCATGATCTCACAGTTCATGAGTTCAAGACCCGCATCGGGCTCTGTGCTGTCAGCACAGAAACTGCTTCAGTTTCTCCTTCCCTCTCTCTCTCTCTGCCCCTTCCTCCCTCTCTCTCTCTCTCTCTCTCTCTCTCTCTCTCTGTCTCAAAAATAAACAAACAGTTGGGGTGCCTGGGTGGTTCAGTCGGTTCAGCCTCCAACTTCGGCCCAGGTCATGATCTCACAATTCGTGAGTTTGAGCCCCGCGTCGGACTCTGTGCTGACAGCTCAGAGGCTGGAGCCTGCTTCAGAATCTGTGTCTCCCTCTCTCTCTGCTCCTCCCCTGTTCTCTCTCTCTCTCTCTCTGTCTCTCTCTCTCTCTCTCTCTCTCTGTCTCAAAAACGAATGAATATTAAAAATATTTTTTTAATAAATAAAAATAAAGGGTTAAAATAAAAGAAGGAAGATTGTACTTTCCAGCTGTGCCTCTTGTCCTTTATGGTAAATATTTCCTATCCCTTCCTTCCCTCCCATCAAGATGAATGTATGCAGAGTCACGTACACTTGCATTTACCCACTCACACATTGAACAAACACTTACTAAGCACCTACAGTGTATACAGAGCTGAACAAGACACACAAATCTTTCCGATATAAAGCTAATATTTTAATGGAGGGAGCCAGATAATAAACAAGTATGTAAGGAGGTAAACATGTGAAATATGTGATCACTGCTCTAAGTGAAAGCAGGTCACCTGATAAAGGGAACTAACTGCAGAAGCCTCTTTCACTCCGGTAGTTTTGGAAGGGTTCTTTAAGGTTACTGGAGTTTGGATCTAAGAAATGAGAATGTGCTAGCCTCTTGAAAACCTCGGGAAGGGGCGCCTGGGTGGTTCAGTTGGTTAAGAGGGTGACTCCTGATTTCGGCTCAGGTCATGATGTCATGGTCATGAGTTCAAGCCCCACGTTGGGCTCTGCACTCACAGCACAGAGTCTGCTTCAGATCCTCTGTCTCCCTCTCTCTCTCTGTCCCTCCCTGGTCACCCTCTCTCTCTCTCAAAAATAAATAAACATTAAAAAAAAATTTTTTTTAAACCTTGGGAGGAGAATTCTAAGCAACATGGACACCAAAGGCGAAGATACTGAGGTGAGAAAAGGTTTAATGTGTCTCAGGTCCAGGGCTGAGGGTAGAAAGGAAAATGGTTTGGGAGAAGGCTCAAGTGTAGACAGGAGTAGGTCCTGCAGGACAAGCTAGCCCAGAAACCCAACTTAAACAGGGAATGTGTTGGCTCAGCTGAAAAGTTGAGGCATGGCATGGGACTGACTTGGCTCAGCAGAGTCAATGGGACTTGCCCACTTGACATGATAAGTTAGATGGGTTCCCAGAGGTCCAAGTGTTCACCATCTTTGCAGCCAGCATTCCCCACCGTTCCTCCAAAAGACCTGGGCTTCAGTATTCCTGGATCAACTCAGGAGACAGACTCATCCCTGAGCCAGTCATTGTGACATAGGGAAAGAATATGCTGACTGTCCATGCTGGGGTTGCATGCCGACCCCCGGACACAGCGGGTGGAAAGGAGTCAGCCTGCCCAGAGCACTTGCGGTAAGAATCAGGGAGAGAAGAATTCCCCAAAGGAAAATGGAGAAGCAGCTTTCAGAAGAAGGTGCACGGATAGTGAACAGGCATAGGGTGGTGGTGGAGGGGAGGGGGAAGTTTCCACAAAGCAGGACCATGTAGACCATGGCAAGGAGCTGGGTAAGAAGCTAAGTACACTAGGAAGCCATGAGAGGGTTTTAAGCAAAGGAGTGGGAGGCAATCTGCTGGCATTTGATAACATTTCAAAAAGATTATTTTGGCCACTAGGTAGAGACAGGGTTACAAGAATCTAAGCTTGGAAGCATTGAGATCAGGGGACTATTACAGAATGACAGGCTGAAGAGGTAGGTGCCTTGAACGTGGGTATATGGGTGACAGTACGGAGTCAGAGAAACGTGAACAGAGCTGAGACACTCTTGTGGGGAAAGCTGATGTCTATAACGATGGAGGAGAGTCAGCAGAGTAAGTGAAAGAAGTCAAGCGTGAATCCCAGGGTTCTGGCTTTGTCACCTGGGTGAATCATGAGGCCATTTGCCAAGAGGGGAAAGACATGGGATGTGGGAGGGCAGGGACAAGTCAGGAAAGTGAAAACCAGGAGGTCCATTGTGGGTGTGTTCCGTGTGAAATTCTGGTGGGATTATCAAGGGGAGACCTTGACAAGGTCATTAGATGAGCGGGTCTGGAATATAGAAGAAAGGTCTGTGCTTCAGTTATATAAATCCAGGAACCATCAGCACACAGATAGTATTTAAATGTGCAGGACTAAATGAGATCACTTGGGAGCACATACAGTTGACCTTGAACAACATGGGTTTGAACTGCTAAGTCGCTTATTGTTGTATTTTGGGGGGGTGGGGAGGTAAATGCAGCACAGTACTGTGAATTCATTTTCTCTTCCTTATGATTTTCGTTAAATTTTTTTTTAATGTTTTATTTATTTTTGAGAGAGATGCAGAGCATGAGTAGGGTAGGGGCAGAGCCTGCTGGAATCAGGTTCCAGGCTCTGAGCTGTCAGAACAGAGCCCAATGCTGGGTTTGAACTCACAAACTGTGAGATCATGACCTGAGCCAAAGTCAGAAACTTAACTGACTGAACCTCCAGGCACCCCCGCCATTATGATTTTCTTAATAACATTTTCTTTTCTCTAGCTTACTTTATCGTGGGAATACAGTATAGAATACATAGGACATACAAAATGTGTTAATTGACTGTTTGCGTTATTGGTAAGGCTTCCAGGCAACAGTAGGCTATTAGTAGTTAAGTAGTGGGGAGTCAAAAGTTATACATGAATTTTTAACTGCATGCTGGGGCGGGGGGGACTTGGTGCCCTTAATCCCTACATTGTTCAAGGGCCAGGTGTAGACAGAGAAAAGGAGGAGGCTTTCATGCTAATTTCCCAACAAAACTGCCACTCTGTTCAAACTGGTTTACTTGGGTTCTAGGCAAATACAGGCTCTTCCACCCCTGGATATGTGTGTGCATGTGTGTGCCCGTGCGTGTGCACATGCACGTGTGTGCACCATTCCTTCTATCTGCAATGCTTCTGCTCACCCCTGAAGACTCATTCCTTAAAATCAGCTTCAACATCACTTCCCCGGGAACATTTGCCTTATTAGCTCCATTGCAAATGCCAGCCCCTTGCATCCTATGATTTTCATTATCTGTTTACCATACATTTGGCATTTACAAAACATTGTCTTATGTTCTGTCTATTACATTTCCCCTAAAGAGATGATAAGCCCTTAGAAGGCAGCCTTCAAGCCTTTGGACTCCCAACACAGGGCAAGTTGCCCCAAAAAAGAGTTAAAACAAAGATCTGTCGATCGATGCCAACATCCGCTCATACTTTCTTTTGGTGTTTTTGTTCCAGTAGCTGGGAATTCATGTCAAACTCCTACGCGTGGTGAGACAGGGGCTCAGCAAGGGTGTCCCAATCAACCCCCTGAGAACGAGGGAGGCAGCAATTGTTCACTGCTTTAAAATACTTGTGGCAAATAAAGGGAATATGACTCAATCCATATTGAAAAGAACCAGATGAAAGTAGTTACCCACAGAGGAAAACCAAAGAATTAAAATGAAAGCCTATGAACCACTTCAACTATTTCTGCATCTATCCCCGAATAATATTCCACCCAAGTGGAACACATCTCAGTGTGTTTGCACCCGTTTAACACTCCCTCCTCCTTTCCCAGCCCAGGTTCCACAACTCCCAGCTTAGCGTCATCCCAAAATGTTTGCAGGTGGTTGGACTGGATTCCCAAGCTCCAGATGGCTCAGTCAGCACCGGAGAATCTGGAGAGCCCCGAATTTTCATGCTTTTCTGGTTGCACCACAAAAGACCTTCCCATCCAGCCTCCTCCCCAAACGACCCCTCAGTTTTCCACTTGTGCTTGACTTAACCTGAGTCCCAACGGTCTCCAGCTCTTCCCGAGGCCCTCCATCTGGCCTCTCCTTGCTCTTCTGCCCACAACAGGATTCTCCAATGAGGCAAATCACCCTCCAACCCCAAGAACACCCTCGGGTCTGTGAACTCCAATGGCCGTGACAATATTGAAGAGAAACCGAGCAGGTATGATGCCGGTTTCCAAAGTTGACCTGCTGCTGATTGAGTCATATCTGCCTGTCTTCCGGAGGTTGTATTACGTTCCCCTTCTGACTCATGTCACTTTAAAACTTGTATAACTTGAATCTGCCAGGTGAACATGACCCTTCACTTTTTGCCTCTGGGTCTTCCAGCAGCAGCCGGCTCCCGGGGCTCAACCTATAGACACCATTCAGTGAACCCATCTGAGAACAGAATCCCTGGACCTACCATTTAAAGACTGCTGCATGGGGGCACCTGGGTGGCTCAGTTGGTTAAGCATTTAACTTCAGCTCAGGCCATGATCTCGAGACTCTTGAGTTCAAGCCCCATGTGGGGCTCTGTGCTGACAGCACAGAGCCTGCTTCAGATCCTCAATCCCTCTGTCTTTGCCTCTCTCGTTCTCTCTCTCAAATATAAACTTTAAAAAATTAATGGGGCACCTGGGTGAATGTCCGACTTTGACTCAGGTCATGGGGGGCGCCTGGGTCTTGCGTTCGCAGGTTCGAGCCCCTGTATCAGGCTCCGTGCTGACAGCTCAGAGCCTGGAGCCTGCTTCTGATTCTGTGTCTCCCTCTCTCTCTCTGCCCCTCCCCTGCTCATGCCCTGTCTCTGTCTCTCAAAAAATAAAATAAAATGTTAAAAAAAAAGTTTAAAAATTAAAAAAAAAAATTGCTGCATGATCTGCTAGTTAGACGGAGCCTGCTTTCTTACTTGAAAAATTAGGCTTAAGAACACTTTGAAGTATTGTCATGATGATTACATGAGATAACATGAGGGAAGGGTCTGGAATCAAACCTGGCATTGAAGTAGGGGCTCAGCAAACATGAAGTTGAATCTGCCATTTGTATAGGACCCAAAACTGGGCAAATATTGACAATTTCATATGACTCAACCTGCCACGAGTCTTCTAGTCAAGCACTGAGGACATTAGTATTCAACTGGCTGGAGTGTCGGGACCAGAGGAGGTGGGATTTTAGGGATGGAACCTCAGAGATGACTTTCAAAGATTCATTTAAATCATCAATGATTTATTTAAATCCTCAAAGAATCAAGGAATGCCAGAATCCAGCAAGAGGCTTTAAAATGCTGGGAGATTTTCTGGACTCTGAGCTACTTAAGCAAAACTCATTTAAAGAGCTAGGATAACAATGTGGTTAGGAGCCTAGATTCTGGGGACAGATTTCCTGAGCTCAAATCCCAGCTCTGCTACTCATCAGCTTTTTGACCTGGAGCAAGTTTGTTGGCTGATTGGAGTCTCAATGTTTTCCTCCAGGACTCAGGATTGTACTGGGTTGCTATGGAGACTAAGTAAGTTAATATATGTGAAGTTCTTAGAATATGAAGTGTTAACTGTCATTAACTTGATTTAAAATAGGTGGTATGTAGGGGCGCCTGGGTGGCTCCATCTCTTAAGCATCTGACTTCAGCTCAGGTCATGATCTCACAGCTCATGAGTTTGAGCCCCACATCGGGCTCTGTGCTGATGGCTCAGAGCCTGGAGCCTGCTTCGAATTCTGTGACCCTGTCTCTCTCTCTGTCCCTACTGTGCTCGTGCTCTGTTTCTCTCCCTCTCTCTCTAAAAAATAAACATTAAAAAATTTTTTTTAAGTTAGGTGGTATGTACTGACCGGAGACCCAAGATTGGAAATTCGAATTCCAGCAATGGGAAACCAGCCTCCTTCCTCTTCTAGAGCTGTTCCAGGACAGCAGCTGAGACACCCCTTGGGAAGTTCAAAGATGGTGGATGTCACCACCCAGGAGAGCTCAGGGAGGGTCCTCCCAGCCAGCGGCATTGCATCCAGTGCTTCCAGGTGCTTCGAGAGAAGGGCCGGGAACTTTAGTCACCCAGAGCAGAAGTGACTCAGGTGCACCTGCAGAATCCAATGGAGGAGAAGTGATGAGGGATGAAAAGGAAGGGAGATAGAACAGCCACACACCAAGAAGAAGCGGACACAGCTCATGCTAGAGGGGAATGAAAGCATTAGTTGAATTCACGGTTTACTTAGAAAGTCAGATTCGGACAAAGACGTCGTAAGGAAAATGATAACGATGTCCTACAGGTTTTCCCATAACTACTTTCACGCGTATTACCTGATGATATCCATCCAAAACAAAAACAAAAACAAAAATAAAAAAACAAAAAAGTAAAACCCTATGAGGCAGGTAGGCAAAGCTAGCATTGTATTTGAAGATGAGCAATTAGGGGCGCTGAGTGGCTCAGTCTGTTGTTCAGCATCCAACTTTTGGTTTCAGCTCAGGTTGTGATTTCACAGTTTGGGAGTTCGAGCCCCACGTGGGGCTCTGCACTGACAGCACACAGCCTGCTTGGGATTCTCTCTCTCCCTCTCTCTCTCTCTCTCTGCCCTTCCCTGCTCATGCTTTCTCTCTCTCTCTCTCTCAAAATAAATGACCATTAAAAAAAAAAATTAAAGATGAGCAATGGAAGGATCCGGGAGCTTCAATGACTTACCCAAGCCTACTTGCCCAGTAGGTGATGGAGCTGGAATTTGAGCCCCTTAAAGTCAGAGCCACGTTTATCTTTGTCTCCCTAGCACCAGCCACTAAGTTCAAGTTTACTGAGTGAATGGGCTCAAATGGGCTGGAACACAGACTCACGCTCTCAGGCTGGTCCTGGATCTCAGGCAATGACTCAGATGCTCATGCTTTGCAGATTCCCAAACCCACAGCTGGACAGTCACTCAGAGGCAGTGAAGGGGTGGAGGGTGGGTAAAGGGACAGGGTTTCAACAGTTTGTGCCAGAACAGATTAGGTATCTCGTACACATAATCAGCATGCATATGTCCCTTTTCCATAGCCCTAATGACAAGCGAGACTATCCAGCCACAGCTCTCAGGCTGCCATTTATAACCCATTTGCTCATGAGGGATAAAGCCTGCCTTATAAGGTGATTTTGAGGTCCTTCCTCTTCGTGTGTGTGTGTGTGTGTGTGTGTGTGTGTGTGTGTGTGTCTGTAGATACATACAGGTATATACATTTACTTATCAGGTACACCATCGATTTGCCCCACATCTTATTAGAGACAGATCTGGACAGAGTGCTTAAAGATCTCAAGAGAAAGGGGCACCTTGGTGGCCCAGTTGTTGAAGTGTCTGACTTCAGCTCCAGTCATGATCTCATGGCTGGTGAGTTCAAGCTCTGCATCACACCCTGTGCTGATAGTGCGGAGCCTGTCTGGGACTCTCTCTCCCTCTCTCTCTCTCTCTCATTCTCTCTCAAAAAAATAAATAAATAAACTTAAAAAAAAAATCTCAGGGCGCCTGGGTGGCTCAGTCAGTTGAACGTCCAACTTCAGCTCAGGTCATGATCTCACGGTCCGTGAGTTCGAGCCCCGTGTGGGCTCTGTGCTGACAACTCGGAGCCTGGAACCTGCTTCAGATCTGTGTCTCCCTCTCTCTCTGCCCCTCTTCCACTCACACTCTGTCTCTCTCTG
Organism: Panthera pardus; assembly: GCF_024362965.1. Lineage (NCBI taxonomy): Eukaryota > Metazoa > Chordata > Mammalia > Carnivora > Felidae > Panthera > Panthera pardus. The sequence goes on along the minus strand of NW_026526765.1, from coordinate 144,727,593 downwards.
TCTCAAAAATAAATAAACATGAAAAAAAAATTTTTTTAAAAAGGATATTCTTTCTCCATTCCAAAGCGGTGGAGATTTCACTGCTAAGTGTCCAAGCCCCTCTTCTGTTCCAAAGAGTTTGGGGGGGATTCTGAGCCATTGGAAGGATGAGAGGAGGAGGCGTTTCTCCAAATGGAGTATGTTTGATGAAGCACCAGGGAGTCTGGAGGCATCGCCATTGCCTGCAAGATAGATGGCCCCTGTGCTATCTGCTGTTAACTAGTGGTCCCTCAATGGTGGCACATACGGTGACAGACGCAGGAATGCAATGTTGGCAAAACTTCCAAGAGCCTCTGAGTCCTGGTGACAGACGATGCTTGCTCCCAAGAGACAAACATTTGCAGATTTCATTCTCTGGCTGGCTAGTCAGTGATTCTAATCTGTCTAACACAAACGGAGAAAGCCCTCAGGGTATAAATTGATGTAGCTCATTGTTGCTCTCTTGAATCCTTTAGAATTTCCTCTTTATCTTTCTGAAATGTTGCCCACGTTGTGAAAGAGGGTATGTGTGTTAGTGTGTTCTTCTCATTCTGCAACTGTAGGAACTCATATTCTTTCGTTTCTTTTGACCTCTCCCCTTTACTCTCTCTGTTCTCTTTTTTGTGAAACTCTTACTAGAAGCTGTTGGGTCTGCTGGATCTGCTTCGACATCTCTTTGCTGTTCCCTCCTATTTTTTTCTCTTTGTCCTTTTGCGTTATGTAATGGGGTTGATTTTTCAGGTCAATCGGCAAGCTCACAAATTTGCTTTTCATGTGTGTCCCTTGTGCCCTTCGTCTGAGGAATACTAGTAGTGACAGACCTAACATGAAAAATGTACAACCTTGCGGAATGTCATAATGAACAAAATAAAATGGAGAGGGGGCGCCTGGGTGGCTCAGTCGGTTAAGCGTCCGACTTTAGCTCAGGTCATGATCTCACAGTTGGTGAGTTCGAGCCCCGCATAGAGCTCTCTGCTGTCAGCACAGAGCCCGCTTTGGGTAGTCTGTCTCCCTCTGTCTCTCTGCGCCTCCACTCTTTGCACTGTCTCAAAAATAAATAAACATTAAAATAAATAAACAAAATAAAAATAAATGGAGAGATTTACCATGTTCTCAAATAGGAAGACACAGTAACATAGAATTGTCCCTTCTTAACCTAGACCTTCAAAAGTAATCCTGGTAAAACCTTAAGAATATTGTTTTTGATAGACGGGCCATCTAGAGTTGATTGGGATATGTGTGAAGCAGGAAGATTATTGTCTCCTCTCCTGCTGGAGACTCCACTACGTTGAGAGTAAGGCAACTAGGATCACAAAAGAAGGTAGAAACCTGTAAAGAGATGCAATTTTGGAAGACAGAACTGAATGGGGGAGAGGTGACTGATTGTAGCATGCGAAGGAGGTAATGAGCCAAGTCACCTGGAGGGGAATGACCGCTAATAAGTGAGCCAAATCACCACAAAGGAAAACCTGAGATGTTCAGCTTTGGAGACGGCAGGTTCAGTGAAAGGCTGGGTTGAAGTGCGGAGCTAAAAATCGGCATTGCTCGAAGCTTGTCAATGGGGTAGCCATATCCTTCCTCCACCTCAGGCAGTCAGGCTACTAATCTCCCAGACCATGGATTGAAGAGTTCTTTTCTGTTTAATTTAATGGGCAAGGCTGAGACTCAGGCTTATGCAAATGGAGACAGCAGAGGGGAGGCAAGCGGAATTCTGCAAAAGAAATGGTTGAACTGCATGGCTCCGTTTCCCCAAATTGCGCTCCATATGCTGACAGGTGCATAAAGAAAATCAGAAGATTCTCTCTCTCTCTCTCTCTCTCTCTGTACAAACTAAATGGCCCTAAGGATGAAGCTTCCATTTTTCTCTTTTCTTCCTCCCTCCCTCCCTCTTCCTTCCTTCCTTCCTTCCTTTCTTCCTTCCTTCCTTCCCTCCTTCCTTTTTCTTTCTTTCTCTTTCCTTTCTTTTCTTGCTTTCTTGCTTCTTATGAACTCTCTGTTCAATCACCCCTAAATGTAGCCCAGAGGTCAACAAATCCTGTCCACACACTCAGGCCCTTCAAACAATATTTTAGAGGCTCATTCTTAGATAGAATCAGAGTGCCAACCCTCCCAAACTATTGATGAGAACCTCCAGCACGAAAGAGAAAGACCAATGCAAGAATAAAGAAAAAAAAAGAAGAAATCTCGAGAAAACAAACGGAAGGGGATATAAGATTTCCTTACAACACTAGGGAAATAAGTGAAGAAACTGTATCCTTATACCCAGAAATAGAAGTGATATAAAAGGATAAAATCAAAGAACAAGAAGTCAAATTTTCTGCTGAAAATAAAAACTTAATCAAAATCCAATATTCAATAGGAAGGTTGGAGGAAGAAGCTGAGGAAATCTCCCAAGAACTAGCACAAAAAGACATAACATTAAAAATTAGGAAAGGAAAGAAAAGTAATGTAGAGGATGAAGATAAGAGGAGGCATTAGCCAAGCAAAATGATTTCTTAAGAAAGAGAAGGGAGAAAACAGAGAGGTGGGAAATACAGAAGTAACACAGCAATAAAATTTCTAGCACTGAAAACAATAAATCTCCAGGTTGCAAGTACCTCTTCTATGCCCAAGAAAATGGATGAAATAACCCATACCAAAGTACGTAAGTTGTGAGATGTCTGACTTCTGGGGGAAAAGAGAAGATCCTAATGGTTCCCCCGAGGAGCAAAAAAAAAAAAAAAAAAAAAAAAAGCCATTTACAAGGAAAACAGACAGGAGGTAGAAATAGGATTATTCACAGCTACAATGAATGTTAGAGACCAATAAGGCGGTGCTTCAAGTATTTAAAGGAAAATTAAGTTTTAGCTTAGATTTCAAATCCTGGCCAAATTGTAATTTCAGGGAGTGGATAAAATGGACTCTTTCAGGAGGGTAAGAACTGTAAAATACTCCCCTTGTTCCTTATAAAAAGCAAGTAGAGAACTTTCCGCTCTCTGGATTGTAGGCTATAACAACCTTCCCGCTGAGGTCAACTAAAACAGTTGTAGGGATGGGCGTCTGAGTGGCTCAGTTGGCTAAGCATCTGACTTCAGCTCAGGTCATGATCTCGCAGTTCACGAGTTCAAGTCCCGTGTCGGGCTCTGTGCTGACAGCTCGGAGCCTAGAGCCTGCTTCTGATTCTGTGTCTCCCTCTTTCTCTGCTCCTCCCCTGCTCGTGCTCTGTCCCTTTCTGTGTCTCAAAAATAATAAATAAATGATTTTTTTAAAAAAGGAAGTAACAAAATAAAACATTCCTGGGAGTGGAAGCAGCATGGATACTTCCGCGTGCATGCACACACACACACACACACACACAATCAAAAAACAAAACAAAACAAGAAAAACAGTTGTAGGGAAACAATATATCCAGATACAATTTTAATTATTTAAATATATTACATATGTATATATCTTTAAAATTATCTTATAATTAGCATATTTTCATTTATAAATATTAAATATATTATTTTTAAGATACTAGACCGAAATACATAATTAAACTATATTTTACAAATATGAATAACGTATTTATATTTCAATTCTTCTTCAAAGCATCAAAAAGCTGGTAAGATAGTGATGGATTACTATGGCCAAATTTTGGAGAATCTGAGAAGCAAGGTCTCACAGCTGTTTTTGCTCTGCTTAGGAAGACAAGGCTGCAATAGGGAGCTGCGGTATCTGGCAACCTCACTGGACAAAAGAGATAAAAGGAACAGCCAAGTGGAGAGTCTGATAGACACACACATTAAGTTGAGGTCCTGAAGGGCTTTACTCTTGGAGCAGGACTTCCCAAATGTGCCTGCATAGTAGGATCTCAGGAGGGCTTTTATTTTATTATTTTTTTTAATGTTTATTTGTTTATTTTTGAGAGAGAGCACAAGCAGGGAAGGGGCAGAGAGAGATTGGGAGAGAGAGAATCCTGAGCAATCTCTGTGCACCATCAGCACAGAGCCCAACGTGGGGCTCAAACCCATGAACCGGGAGATCATAACCTGAGACCAAGTCGGATGCTTAACCGACTGAGCCACCCAGGAATCCCCAGGAAAGCTTCCCCAGGAAAGCTTCAGGGGAGCTTTGAAAAATTCCAAAGTGCAGGCTGCACCAGAGACCAATGAAGTCACAGTCTCTGGGGGTGGGACACAGGCATCAGTAGATTTGGAAGCTCCCCCAGTGATTCCAGTGTGCTGATGACTTTGGGAACCTCCAGTGTGTGGAAGTAACACTGTTCTCATGTGGGTGACTCTGAGAATCTCAAGTCTGGGATCTCAGTTCATGTGGTCCCAAGGGGTCAGAAGCAAATGAACGTTCTCTGTGGTGGTATATATTTTCATCCTAGGCCTCAGATTATTTCTCCAAAAAAAGAAATATGCTTAAATGCAATGTCAAGTGCAAGTTCTCTATGAGTGAAAACCAGCATCTGGGAATATTACCATTCAAACAAACCCGGAAAGACACCCTAACTTCAGAGAGTGAAAGTACTGGGCACAGACTCCAAAACCATGTTTCTTGTCTTAAAAGAGAAAAGGAAAAGCTTGAAACTTTCAGCTGGGATGTGGAAACCAAAAAGGTGACTTTGATTTGAAAAAGAAGCAAGCAGAAGTTCTACAACTGAAAAATATAAGACCCATAATTAAGAATTTAATGCAGAGTCTAACAGTCCAGCAGATATAGCCAAAGATTAGACTAGGAAACTGGAATATAAATCAGAAGAAGAGATCCAGAATGTGTTACAGAAAGGCCAAAAGGATGAGAAAGAAAACAGAAGAGAGGATAAAAAACATCAGGTAAGCTTTGGTAAACTTTTGCTTGAAAGGTCAGGTAGTAAATATTTTAGGCCAGGCAGGCAGGCTATACTGTGTCGGTTGCCACTGTAGCTTAAAAAAAAAAAAAAAAAAAAAAAAAGCCATAGACAAGAGGTGAATAAATAAGCATGACTATATTCAAAACTTTGTTTACAAAAATAGACGGCTGACCCACAGGCCATGGTTTGTCATAGAAAAAGATCTAATATATATATGTTAGATCTTGGAGACGTATGTTCTCCAATCATACCACAGAGGACAGTAGAGAGGAATAGAGTAAAAACAATAATCTAAGAAAAAAATTACTAATAATCTTTTAAGAATTGATGAAAGACAACAACTCACAAATTTGGGAACCCAATAAATCCTCAGGACAAATATAAAGAAATCCACACTTTGGTTTGGAAGTAAAGCAAAAAGAAAGAGAAAAGCCTTTTTCTTTTTAATTTTTAAAATGCTTATTTTTGAGAGAGAGAGAGTGAGGGAGAGAGCAGGGGAGGAGCCAAGAGAGACGGAGACAGAGAATTGAAAGCAGGCTCTGCACTGCTGGTGCAGAGCCCCAGGCAGGGCTTGAACTCACGAACCATGAGATCATGACCCAAGCCAAAGGTAGACACTTAACCCACTGAGCCACCCAGGTGCCCCAAGAAAGAGAAAATCTTAAAAGATGCTAGAGAAAAAGTTGCTTTCAAAGGAGTGATGGAGTGACAGCTGACATCTCAATATTACAAAATAAAATAAAAAGCCAGAACACAAGGGAATGTTATCTTCAATGTATTGAAAGAAAATAACCACCCATCTAGAATTCTAAAGTCATCAAAATTATATGCTTCAAAAATGAAGGCAACATAAAGACATTACTGGATAAGTAAAAGCACAGAAATTTTGCCTTCTGTAGATCTCCACTAAAGTATATGATAGAGAATGCACTTCAGACACAAGAAAAATGATCATGGGCAGAAGGTATAGTTAAGAGGGGGAAAAGGAGAGCAAAGAAAATAGTAAATACATGAGTAAATCTAAATGAATATTGACCATGTAGAATAATAACTTTTATGCCTTAAGGTGTCTAAATATAAAGAGAATTGAAATACATAGCAATAAAAGCATGAAACTTGGGAATATGATAATTAATACTGAAGTTTTTGTGCTGTCTGGGAGGAAGGTAAAGGAATTAAGTAACATTTGATAAGTCAAGGATGCATACTGTAACTTCTAGAATAACCACCAAGAAAAAGGAGATGAAGTGTGCAACTTCCAAGCAGATAGGAAAGAAAATTTTCAAGCTAGTAAAATCAATGAAAACAAAAAGAAAGAGAAGAAAAAAAAACATGGAATAGATGGTAAATAAAAACATTAAACATTAAATTCTCTACATTAAACACAATGTAGAGAATTAGATTAAATGTAGATAGACTAACTGGCCGGTTAAAACACTAAGATTGCCCATCTAGATCAAAAAATCAACCCCGAATATGTACTATTTAAAAGTTACCTATCTAGGGGTGCCTGGGTGGCTCAGTGAGTTGAGCATCCAACTCTTGATTTCGGCTCAGGTCATGAACCCAGAGTCATGGGATCAAGCCCCTCACTGTCAGTGAGGAGCCTGCTTGAGATTCTTTCTCCCTCTCCCTCTGCCCCTACCCCTCAAAATAAAATTAAATTAAAATAACATATCTAAAACATAAGAATACAGAAATGTTGACAGCAACTAGAAAACATGCTCCAACAAAACAAGGAAACGAATTTAAAAAGAGAAAGACTTGAGATGAAGAAAATAAGGAATTGGAGGAGGAAGACAAAAGTTTCTGGGAAGAAATCTTCCAGATAAAGGAAGAAGTAAAAAAAACTATCTAATGCTTCTGAGCATGGGAGAAAATCTGCTGATAGGTATGTGGTCCTTCAATGGAATATTTGGAAAAAACTGAGATATGTTTATAAAAAAAAAAATCACACAAGTAAAAACAGGAGCAATTAATAAGTCCAAAAAAAAAAAAAAACCAAGAAAGGATTTTATTTATACTGGAAAGGAAATGTAGTCATAATATACTAATCAACTCTCATAATATACTAATATACATAATATACTAATCAATACTAATATACTAATCAAACACTCCAAGTATTTGTCCAATCTTAATGTAAACATGAATTATGTATTTAGCCAAAGTTGTGATAAACTCTGTTGAAGAGGGAGTGGGGTACAATGTAAAACAGAGGAATATTTATGAATGGAAGTCAATAAATGATGTGAAAAAGTGATCAATCAAGCAATTAGCGGTATAATAACATTATTTAGAAATTTAAAGGTTAATGCCAGAAATACCAGCTAAAAGAGGTAAAAGTGATTACCTCTGAGGAGAGGAAATGAGGAAATGAAGAGTAGTAGGACAAGTGTTGTTTGTAATTATAAGCCTTCTCATTTATTTAGTTTTTAAATTATGTACACATCTTATTTTGTTAAAATTTTCAAAAGTTAAAAATAAAACCAGAAAAGAGAGGAGGCAATGCAGGGAAACTTTTTCTACCGGATATAAAAAATTAAAATGGAAATTAAAATTGTAAATCACTTTATGAGGGAATAGACAAATAGCTATCTGACTACCTCATAAATTATATAAGTTAAACAATGATTAAGTGGCACAGATATAAACAAATAGATCATTGAAACAGAATGAAAGTCCAGACAGATTCACATTCATACAGGAATTCAGTTCATGATAAAAGCAGCATTTTATTTTTTTTTAAGTTTATTTTTTTATTTTGAGAGAGAGAGAGAGAGAGAACATGAGCAGGGGAGGATCAGAGAGATAGGGAGAGAGAGAGAATCCCAAGCAGGGTCTGCGCTATCAGCCCCAAGTCTGACATGGGGATAGATCCCATGAACTGCAAGATCATGACCTGGGCTGAAATCGAGAGTCGGATGCTTAACTGACTGAGCCACCCAGGCACCCCCAAAAAGCAGCATTTTAAATCAGTAGGGAAGGATAGTTTTTGATGAGTGGGTGAGACACCTGTCAATTCATTTAGAAGATCAACATTGGAGCCCTGTTTCATACCATACACAGAACGAAATCTCACACAGATTAAAAGACTAAATGCAAAAAACAAAATTATAAAAAAAGAATGAGATACTATCTCATTCTGAGTTTGCAATAGGTCTATAAAAAATTTGAAAATATGAAAAAGGAAAATGGTCGTACAGTATAATAAGGATGATTCCATTTTTTTAGAAATATATGTGAGTGAGTTTCTGTGTGTGTGTGTGTGTGTGCACACTTGTGTGAGTGTGTATGTGAGTAAGTGTGTGTGTTTATGTGAGTGTGTATATGTGGGTGAGAGTATATGAGTGTTTGTATGAGTATACGAGTGAGTCAATGTGTGTATGTGGTGGGTGTGAATGTGCATGTGTGTGGTTGTGGGAGTGTGTATGTGGGTGAATGAGAATATGAGTGAGTGTGTATGTATGAGTTTGTATGAGTATGTGAGTGAGCATGTATAAGTGTGTGCGCGTGTGTGTGTTAATAACAGTGACTAGATTTGGGTGGTGGTGATAATGGGGGAGGTTATAATTCTCAAAAATGTGGCAAAGATGGGATGACTATTACTTTCATTTTCTCCTCTTACCATTTTTAAAATAAAAAATGTTAAAAGAAAAATTTTTTAAATATTTAAAAGTAAAGTTTTCATCTTAACCTTCAAATTTATCCACCTGTTACTTACCAGGCAATTTGCAAAAAACTGTGTTCACTCGGCCACAGCAACTGCTTACTCAACACATCTCCAGAGGCAAGGGAAACCAAAGCAAAAATGAACTATTCAGACCTCATCAAAATAAAAAGCTTCTGCACAGAGAAGGAAACAATCAGCAAAACGAAAAGGCAACTGACGGAATGGGAGAAGATATTTGCAAATGACATATCAGATAAAGGGTCAGTATCCAAAATCTATAAAGAATTTATCAAACTCAACACCCAAAACACAAATAATCCAGTGAAGAAATGGGCAAAAGACATGAAGAGACACTTCTCCAAAGAAGACATCCAAATGGCCAACCAACACATGAAAAAATGCTCAACATCACTCATCAGGGAAATACAAATCAAAATCACAATGAGATATCACCTCACCTGTCAGAATGACTAACATTAACAACTCAGGCAACAACAGATGTTGGCGAGGATGCAGAGAAAGAGGAACTCTTTTGCATTGTTGGTGGGAATGCAAGCTGGTGCAGCCACTCTGGAAAACAGGATGGAGGTTCCTCAAAAAACTAAAAATAGAACTACCCTACCACCCAGCAATTCCACTACTAGGCATTTATCCACGGAATACAGGTATGCTGTTCCGAAAGGACGCATGCACCCCCATGTTTAGAGCAGCACTATCCACAATAGCCAAAGTATGGAAAGAGCCCAAATGTCCGTCGATGGATGAATGGATAAAGAAGATGTGGTATATACACAATGGAGTATTACTCGGCAATCAAAAAGAATGAAACTTGCCATGTGCAACTATGCGATGGAACTGGAGGGTATTATGCTAAGTAAAATTAGTCAGAGAAAGACAAAAATCATATGACTTCACTCATATGAGGACTTTAAGAGACAAAATACATGAACATAAGTGAAGGGAAGCAAAAACAATATAAAAACAGGGAGGGGGACAAAAACATAAGAGACTCTTAAATATAGAGAACAAACAGAGGGTTACTGGAAGGGGTGTGGGAAGGGGGATAGGCTAAATGGGTAATTACTCCTGAAATCATTGTTGCACCATGTGCTAACTAACTTGGATGTAAATTATAAAAAATAAATAAATTATAGAAAGAAAAAATAATTAATTAATTAATTTTTTTAAAAACCTGTGTTCAGATGTAAACCCTGGAAGAATAAATGCATATATTTATATCTGCTACAACTTCTCTGATCTTTATTTTTTAAAAAGTCTTTGTTCAGCCTTTGTAAGTAGGAAATGTTCTCTTTAAGCAACATGTATTGAATGATTATAATATGCTGAACATATGACTAGGTATATCATGTAATTTCTCCTAACACAGGGAAAAATTCCTAAGTAAAATTGCAAGCCAAATTACAAGAGGGAAACACTCTTTCAGATTATGATAGGAAATAACTTCAGAACTCCCAAGCAATAATGGCAATTTTTTTAATGTTTTTATTTTATTTTTGAGAGAGAGAGTGAGAGCAGGGGAGGAGCAGAGAGAGAGAGACACAGAATCTGAAGCAAGCTCTAGCTCTGAGCTGTCAGTACAGAGCCTATGTGGGGCTCGAACTCATGGACTGTGAGATCATGATCCAAGCTGAAGTCAGAAGCTTGACCGACTGAGCCACCCAGGTGCCCCTCAATAATGGCAATTTTTCAAATGGACTCCTGTATTGTGGAAAAACTAAAAAAATGATACAACTAGCACCCCTATATGAGTTGTAAGAATTGCAAAGGAAAAGATGCGATGGGAGAAATTTTTCTGGAAGCACTTAATTAGAAATTAAATTAGAAATTAGAAATAAATCCTGTTTAGGGTGCGTGGGTGGCTCAGTTGGTTGAGCATTGGACTCTTGGTTTCAGCTCAGGTAGTGATCTCACGGTTAGTGAGTTCAAGACCTGCACCGGGCTCTGCGCTGACACTGTGGAGCTTGCTCGGGATTCTCTCTCTGCCCCTCTGCTGCTTGTGCTCTCGCTCGCTCACTCGCTCGTTCTCTCAAAATAAATAAATAAACGTTTTAAAAAATTGAGGGAAAAAAAATCCTGTTTGCCCCAGTCAATTTAAAAAAATTTTTTTAATGTTTATTTATATCTGAGAGAGAGAGACAGACAGACAGAGCGTGAGCAGGAGAGGGGCAGAGAGAGGGAGACAGAATCCAAAGCAGGCTCCAGTCTCCGAGCTGTCAGCACAGAGCCCCACATGGGCTGAACCCAGGAGCTGGAGATCCTGACTTGAGCCAAAGTCAGACACTTAACCAACTGAGCCAACCAGGAGCCCCTGCCCGTGTCATTTTCAAGCCACAAGAGTAAGGTCATTTTTTTTTTCTCTCTGTGTAGCATAGAAAGCAGACCAACAAGATCAAATTGAAAGCAATAGGGGGGACAAAAGCAAGACTAGAGGTTTTATACTGTCTTGGAGAACCTGCATGGGTGTCTGAGACCTTGAAGAGGATGGGGGCTCTATCCTGACCTCTGTTTTACCCCCCAGGTGACTGCCATCTCTTGCCGTCATTTGCTCAAAGACACCCTGGAGGCCCGTTTTTTGCCAGCCACAGTGCTGGTAACTGAGGATGCGGCAATCTCAAGTTGCTGTTAGCAGAGGGAGTGGGCAAGATGGATAAGTGACAAGCAAGTACAATTCAGAACTCAAACGCCAGCCTGGAGGTGCGCGCAGAGAGCCAGGGAGCCGGGAGCTCAGACTGTCTCCCGAAGCCATCCGTTATCTCCCCAGGCATGAGAAGCCACACAAGGAACAGAACAGCAACAGAATCTGAAAGCAACTCTGTGATTGCAAAGCGCATACCCTGTTAAGACAACTCAGATGGGGAAGTGTGGAGGTGGGCTTGGGGAGGTGAATCAAGCACCCAGATGCACAGAGGGTACAGAGTCCTTAGCAGACCGGCTGGGACCCTCCCCCCATCCCACCCCCCCACCCCCACGTGGCCCCTGCTCTCTGTCCGTGCCTGGTGCTGTCACCCTGCTGTCCCATGTCCTGCTGCCTCCAGGAGGCTGCTGTAGCACTGTGCACAGCTGAGCTCTGCTGGAGACACCCCCTCATGCCACCCCCGACCGCTCCTACCCCTCAGCCCTCAAGGGAGAGGACACTTCCTTCCCACTGTGTTTTCTGTGCTCACTCACCCCTCCCTTCCCTTCATTCTGCACACACAAATGCCCAGGCAGCAACATTTAAGGAATCTGCACCAAACTGTCAGAGGTGATGGATTGGAAATATGGTTCAGGGAGTAGCTTCCAGTAAATGCCAAGACCCAGACCAGCCTACAGCATCCCTCCCGTCCCTCTCCCTCTCGGTGCCCAGCCTGCTGCCATTGTGGCAGGGACGTGCCCGAGGTCTCTCCTGCCTCAGAGCCCAGGGAGGCAGTATTTTCTCTTATTCCGCTCAAGTGTCCTAAGAGACACACGGTCGGTCCTGGTTCACACCTGATATGCCTGTGTAATTTTATTAATAGACCCCCTTTTCCCTCCCTAGACAGACCTAGTCTGGATGTTAAGCTACGGGATCGCCTTGCCTAGGAATAATCTGCTCTAGGAGAAGCCGTGAGAATACCCATCCCTTTGGTGCACATCTGGTACACGTCCCACCCCGAGCACCAGGGGAGTGAGTGGGCCCCAGGAGACCCAATAATACTTAGCCTCTGGTTGTCAGAAAGCAGAACTTCTACCAAAGTCTGGCTCATTTTGTCGTCTATAATGTCACATGTGGGACATTGGCGGTCCCATCCAGGGCCCACTGTGGCCAAATCAATACTGTCCTGGGGCGCCTGGGTGGCTCAGTCGGTTATGCATCCAACTCTTGGTATAGGCTCAGGTCATGATCTCTCAGTTTGTGGGATCGAGCTTGGGATTCTCTCTCTCCCTCCTCTCTCTGCCCCTTCCCCACTCTCTCTCTTTCTCTAAATAAATAAATAAATAAATAAACCTAAAAAACAAAAAAACAACTGTCCCTTTTAAGCAACAGACGAGAGCTCTACTGATTCAGGAGTCCAAATGAAGTTCACGTCTGTCTGGGCTTGCCACATGCCATTCACACATACAAGCCACCTGTACACAGGACAGTTCAACCAGTACGGTTCACCTTCAGTGATGGGAGCCTGTGTGTTAGAGGATTTTTGCAGATATACAAGCAACTAAATATGCAAACAAACCTCAGACCTAGCTGCCAACTTTATCGGGAGAGGGACCGAAACACCAGCTCAGAAGTAAGCATCCTTCTGTCTGCAACACTTGGGTGTGAACAGCCATATCCAGAGGCTATCTGATAAGCAAGCTTATGCTGTCTGCAGGGAGGTGATGCATGTCACATCGGTAAGAAAATTGGGCCTTTGCACCCCCCCAACCCTTTCACCCTCAAACCCAATCAAACTGAATCAGGATGTGGTGGGGGGTGCTGTAAAAGCAGGTCCAGGTGCCTAGCTGCTCTGGGGTCTGATGTGTTTTTTTCCATTCACTACTCATTTCGATGTTTATATTGCAGGGATTGATTTTGCCCTTGGCTTTCAAAGCCTCCTGGCACGTGAGGCGATTGTTGCACCAGGAACATAGATTCCGTCTGGGCTGCCCAAGTGCCTCACAGCCTGCGAGTGGCTAAGCTTTGAAGGCAACCCGGCATTCAGCTCCTGCCAGATTTAAAAACTGCAAGGCCAGCCTAGAGTGGCATACAGCTACCCCGTGGGTGTGAAACGCTCCAGCTTCCCCATATGTCTATGTCTTATATGGAGTTCTGCAGTTTCTAAACGGAGTCAGAAAATGTAGACCTGAGTTCGAATTCTAAGCTCTTCTTCGAAGGAGCTCACGTCTGCTCTCCGGGACTTGGTGCTTTCAACTGGAAAGTAGAGTGGGTGGCTAGGAAGCCACTGACACCCCTCCTGTTCTGATATTCTGTGGGACTGTGCTTCTGTTGCTGTCTGGTTGTTGGACCTCAACAAGTATTCTCTGGGCCTCAGTTTCCCCATTTGCAAAAGTGGTACCATGGTACCCATGTAATAAACACCTTGCAAGGAGGCTGTGGGCTTTAAAAGTGGGACGGGGATGTGGAAACAGGCAGCAAATGAGTGCATGCAGTAGGAACTCAATAAATGTGTTTGCACGGCCTCCCAGATTCTCCATCTGTGAAAGCTGAGTGACACCTACATGCTTGTCTATCTCGTGAAAATTGCAATGAGCTATGGAGAGACAAAGCGCTTAGAATTAAGAAAAGCATAGGCAAACAGCAGGCATAATTATCATTCAAAAGTGGATGGGGGTCAGAGTTTAAGACATAGCAGGTAGCAGATTTGATGTGCCTGATTAATTAAATGAACTAAAACCATAAATAGAGACATCAGCTTAAACCCCTGGACTTGACCCCAGATCACACTGTGAGAGGGAAGGCAGAGGGGGACTCTCCGGTGTTTCCAGGGCTTGCGGAGCCCCCAAAGCCAGGCCACGGGGGAAGGTGACAGAGTGGAGGCAATGGTGACAGAGTGGCTATTGGGGGACTGGGGAGCCACCAAAGTCAAGGCAGCAGCGGGGAACAGAGGCGGTGACAGCTGAGGCAGAGGGGATCTTTCAGAACTCACGCTCGCTCTTGCTAGGGCGAAGGGATTGAGCTGGAGGGAGTTTGCTTTCCCTGTTAAGAAAAAGGGTGAGATTTTTTCCCTGGAAGGGAATCACCACAATAAACTGTGTGCCTGTTTCCTTCTAGGCAGAGAGCTCAGACCCTCAGGCAGTAGATCTTCACCTGGGAGCCCAAAGCAAAGCTGGAACCGTGGGCTGGTCAGAGAGATAAGGCCCAGGACAGAAAACTGGGCATGGTGATGGTTGTTTTCTCTAACATTTTGTTATGAAACTAACATTTTAATATGAAAAACCTCAAACAGGCAGCACAGTAGAAAGCACTTTGCTGTGAACCCTGGGCACCACCCCACCTGGATGACTTCATGATCATTTGACTATCCTTTCTGTATCCCATCTATCCATCTGTCTAACCCTGTCTTCACCCATTAGTCCATGTTAATTCTGGTGCATTTCAAAGGAACTTACAGGCCTCAGTACACTTCTCCCCCAAATACTTCAGCATGCATAGGGTTACCTAGCGCTCAATATTTTTTTTTTACAGATCTTTCCTTCCCACGTAAAATTTATGTTCTATGAAATGCACAAATACTATGTCTATGGATGCTGTGTTTTGACGAATGCATGCACCTGTGTAGCCCAAACCCCTATCAAGACATAGAATATTCCCAGTTTCCTAGGTCAGCTACAGATTTGTTACATGACCTTGCACAGGAGCCTTATTTAACTTTTATTCCAGCATGCCCCCAACTTGTCTGATCATAAAGCCTTTTTTCCAAGTGCCAAGTTCAAAAATTCTACCTTATACAATTAAGGCTGCCTGGAATACTGAATATTATTTAGTTCAAGCCACTATATTACAGCTAAAGAAACTTGAGAACTGTAGATGTGATTTATCCTAGGTCCCTAAGCCGGTGGCACAGTTACAACAGGAAATTGATATGTATTGAGCAACCGCTCCCAACCAGGAAATGTACTAGATGCTGTATATGGGAAAGCTTACCACAGCCTGCCTCACAGGGCTGTCGTAAAGATAAAGGACAATCGTGTATGTGGAGTGCCTGGCATTGTCCCTAGCACAGAGAGGACACCAGAAGCCACCAGTGATTTTCTCCTCTGTTCCTCGCTAACATTTTAACGTGTTCATGTGGCTAAGATAGCAAGTATACACGCTTCATTTCATTCTGCTATCCCAATAAACTGTGAGGTAGGTAGGGGAGGTATTTTTATCCGTGCTTTACAGGCAATTATACAGCATGTCCCTGATCATTATTAGTAAATGATGGGGGCACCAGGACTTAAATTCAGTCTCTGGAGCCCAAGTAATTTCAGCAGAGAGCTTTAGGAGCTTTGTCCATGTTCCTCCCAGGCCATCTGGGACCAGAGTGGAAGGGCACTTTGGAAATGCTAAGAAGGATATATTTGGCTCAATGACAGACACCCAACTTGAATTGGCTAAAGAAGAAAAGGAAATCTATTGGCTCCTATAATAGAAAGCCTCCTCCCGACGCCCCTGTCTCTCTCTCCCTCTCTCCCCTACACTCTCTCCAATTTCCTCTTGTCCTGGCTCCACTCTCAGGCAACATCACCCCCATGGACACAAGATGGCCCCCACAAGGTCTTGGTTTACATCCATTCAGGTGAGCAATCTCAAAGGACAGAGAGAACCTTCTTTGGCAATGTCAGGCAAACATCCAAAGACTAGGTTTATTAAACTAACTTATTTCATGTGCCCACTCTTGAAACAATTTTTTTTAAAGGATGAACTCTGTTGACTTGCCACCATGTAAGCAGGGGGTGGGTCAGCTCCTCCCATGGTCTGAAAGGGAGGAAGGGATGGTGCTCTCTGGAAAAATCAACATGCTGTTATCAGAAGAAAGGGAAAATGGAATGATGGATGCTGGGCAGCAAATTTTAGTTAACAAAAATAAGTTTAACAAAACTTAAGAACTTAAATTGCTGAAAGTGGGTTGACTGGTACCCCTTGGAGCTTTCTAAACCCAGCCTTTTCAGAGATTTTCATGGTGGTTTCATTACACAAATGACTGAATTGTTGGTGACTGAATTCCGTCTCCACCCCTGGAGAGTGTAGGGTGGGATGGGGGTGGGGAGCTGAAGGTCCAAAAGTCTAATCACCTGTTTGGTTTTCCTGGCACTAGCTCCCCTCACTCCTCAAGCTGAAGCTACCCAGGTTCCCCTCACTCCTCAAGAGTCACTCATTGGTACACACTCAGGTAAGGTTGAAAGGATCTCACTATGAAAACAAAAGACACTCCTAATAGAAGGTCCAGCTGAAGCTCCTGGCACTAAGAAAATGCTATAGAGTTCCCCTATTTTCTTTCTTTTTTATTTAATGTTTATTTCTTTATTTTGAGAGAGACAGAGAGAGAGAGAGAGTGTGTGTGTGTGTGTGTGTGTGTGTGTGCAAGAGGAAGAGGAGTAGAGAGAAAAGGAGACAGAGAGTCCCAAGCAGGCTCCCTGCTGTGAATGCAGAGCCTGACTCATGGCTCAAACTCATGAACCATGAGATCATGAACTGAGCCAAAACCAAGAGTTGGATGCTTAATCGACTGAGCCACCCAGGTGCCCCAGGATTTTGTATGTTAAGTCTTGTAGCCCTTGCTGATGATCCTCCTAATAGACCTGGAGGAATTGGAGGGTGACAGTGATGGAAACATCCCAATTTCACAGATGCAGAAGCTTGCTAGGCAAGGGTTGGCCAGGTGGCACCAGAGAGTGAATTGTCAGCAAGCTCAACTTGAACCATGAATGGAACTATCTCCCACAAGAACTATCTCCTCACAGTCCCAGGGTCAATGGTGTCCTTTAGGCCAGTGCATGTTCAGGATATGTCTGAAAGAGGTTTGCGTTTGTTTGTTTGTTTACAAATGGCTCTGCTCTTTCTAACAATTAAATATGACATCTCAATGGTCAATCATTGTTTCATTCCATTTGACCCAAAGAATAAATGAATTTCTAACCTATGGCCTAGAGAATATTCAGTTGAAATGGTTCTCAGATAAAGTCAAAGTTTAAGTGGAGAATAGATTGGAACTCTACTAATATATTCTGAAAGAGATATACCTATTTGTGAATGAAAGGATTCAATTGGTTAAGTCTAAGGATAAGTAGACAATTTACTCTTAACAGAATTAGTTTACTTCATGGTAGTTTCCAGAGAGTAAATCATTCAAGTCCTACCTGATTTCTTCAATTTTCCCATTAATTCACCTGATCCCCTTGGGGTAGATATAGCATCAAAGAAGTTGAGATATGTATGGAATCTTAGAGGGAAGAATGGCATGTAGCCAGAAATATACTCAGATAGGGATTAGAAATCTGGACTCTAGTGGTGCCTGGGTAGCTCAGTCAGTTAAGTGTCCAACTCTTGATTTCAGCTCAGGTCACCATCCCAGTGTCAGCTCAGGACATGATTCCAGGGTCATGGAATCGAGCCCCACATCAGGCCTGGAGACTGCTTGAGATTCTTTCTCTCTCTCTCTCTCTCTCTCTCTCTCTCTGGACATTTCCCCTGCTCGCACTCTCTCTCTTTCTCTAAAACAAAACAATAATAATATTTTAGACATCTGAACTTGGGTAAGTCAAATCCCCACTCTGGCTGTCAGTCTCCTAAACTTGGGTAATAATCTCTAAGATTAGGGGCACCTGGGTGGTTCAGTTGGTTAAGCGTCTGACTCTTGATTCTGGCTCATGTCACGATCCCACAGTTGGGATCCAGCCCCATGTTGAGCTCTTCACTGAGCATAGAGCCTACTTTCTCTCTCTTCCTCTCTCTCTTCCCCTCACCCACTCACTCACATGCTCTCTCTTTCTATCTCTATCTTAAAATAAATACATAAATTTTCTTTAAACATTAAAGATTCCTTCTAGCATTTTTTTCAAGATACTAGGCTGTCAGGGTTAATTCTCTCCCCCATTTAATTCAATAATTTCTCCTAAAGTGCTCTAATGGAAATATACTCTTCTTAGCTGAGATGCATGAGTGACAGGGAAGTCGACTTCCCAAGGCATTCACTCCTCATTAGTTGGTTTGTGGTCTTAGAACCTGCCTGTCTGTAATTTCCTCTCATTGATCTTTGTGCATCAGGAAAAGCCAGAACGACAGACCTTATGTGGCCACATGACTGCTGTTTAAAATTTACAGACCTTAGGGGCACCTGGGTGGCTCAGTCAGTTAAGCGTCTGACTTGGTCTCAGGTCATGATCTCACGGTTCTTGGGTTTAAGCCCTGCATCTGGCTCTGTGCTGATAGCTCAGAGCCTGGAGCCTGCTTTGGATTCTGTGTCTCCCTCTTCTCTCTGTCCCTCCCCAGCTCACACTTTGTCTCTTTCTCTCTCTCTCTCTCACAAATAAACATTAAAAAAATTTTTTTGTAGACCTTATCCTGGCCTCCATTTTCCAGGAGAAACCTCTCTGCTTCCTTTCACTCCTATATAAGTGCTTTCCAGACACATCAACATCCTCTTTGCTGAGATTTGGCCCCTCTCCATATTATCAACATCTATCTTAAGATGTAGTTTTCCTGTCTGTGATCTCAGCCAAACTCAATGAGTGTCTCCAGTGATGTAGCAAAAATACGTCTCCAAGTATTTTGGTTTGATGGGTAATGAACTCAAAGCAAGCACTGGCTGTGGATATGGTTGTTGGTTTTTGTTGTTGTGTAACCATCTACATCACACTGTTGCTTCTCATGGGTGTGGTTCCAGCTGAGCCTACGCGGGGATTCAGACTCTGTGAGGATATGATGCATTGGTACTAATGATGACCCAGGGCATTGGTCATTCTGCATGAGGTGGCTTTCACGGAGGAAGGAATTTGCAGTGAGGGCTTGGTGCCAGACTGCCTGGGAATGGAGATGGGAAGCGGAGACAGGTGCCTATCAAAACTGTGGCCTTGGAGATGTCTTAGATCTGGGGAGAGTAGGGCTGGGAGTTATATTAGGGTACACACAAGGCTACGTCAGCAAATGCAGGAGGTGGTACCTCCCCATCTCTGCTCATGGCCTAGCGGACTCTTTTTTTTTTTTTTTTTAAGATATTTGAGGGGGTTTTTTGTTTGTTTGTTTTAATGTTTATTTATTTTTGAGACCGAGGGAGACACAGAATCTGAAGCAGGTTCCAGGCTCTGAGCTGTCAACACAGAGCCCGATGCAGGGCTCGAACCCATGAACCATGAGATCATGACCTGAGCTGAAGTCGGACACTTAACCGACTGAGCCACCTAGGTGCCCCCCCCCGCTTTTTTCTAAATAAAATGGGCTTGAATTTTGTTTATTTGAGTATAGTTGACATACGATGTTACATGAGTTTCAGGTGTACAACATACTGATTCAACAAGTTTGTACGTTGCACTGTGCTCACGAGTATAACCACCACTTATCACCATACAATGTTATTACAATACCATTGACCATATTCCCTGTGCTGTGCCTTCTATTCCCATGACTCATTCATTCCATAACTGGAAGCCTGTATCTCACACTCCCCTCCACCCATTTGTCCACCCTCTACCCCCTAATGGAATCTTGATGTGGTGAATATTGAAGGAAACATGGCCCTTGAATACGTCTGCCCATTGGAGGGGATTTGGGGCTGCCATGAAACACCCCAGCAGGCAGTGACAGGCAACAGTCGGGGAGGAAAATCTGCCCCTCCAAGTGGCATGTGGGTGACCTTCTGAGGATTCCAAGGAAAGCTTAAACGTACTTAGAAAATGAACTGAGATCCTGTCTTAGACGCTGCCAGGGAAATCTGAGCTAGTGAGGTTGAATTCTTACAGATACCGAGAGCTTACTGGGACCATCAAGTCAGGGAAGCAAAGGAAATTTGTGTTCTCTTCCTACAAGCTTAACAGTTAACGCAATCTCTTTTTTGTTAATGACAAGCAAGACTTTCCTGAACAATTCCCACGTGATGCCAAATCTTCTGGTCCACATACTACCCTTTGGGTAACAAGGAATTAGAATGATGAGGCTGTAGATCCTCTAAAAAAAAAAAAAAATAGTATCAAGTGGAAAAGTGCCCTGAACTTGGACTATAATGTTTGGTGTCTCTGTTTCTTGCTGACTCCCCATCTTTCTAAATTCTCTGAGACTTCCTCCTACTTGTTAAAAATGAATCTCTGCCCCCAATATTTTTGCCGTGTTTGTGTGGTCCCTGAAAATAAAGAGAGAAGAGCCATTTGCAAAGGAAACGGCTGGCAAGCAAATCTGTTCTACTTTTTGCGGAAGGAGAAGAATCCGCTTTTCTTGAGGATATATTAAAATTAATCAGAGAAGCAGACTTGGAACTTTCATTGTGTTTGATCTGATATTTGATATTCCAGAATGACTGGTAAATGAGCGGAGGGAGAAAATGCCAGGAAGTCATTTTAATATGATTTCTCCACTCCTGTAATCCCAAAAACAAACTGTCTAGGGTTTTGTAGAGACTTTAACCCCATGCAATCAAAGTGTGTGCTCACAGGCGACTCCCAGGTGAGCTTCTAGATCTTGTGGACTTAGGTGGGTGCAGAAGCTACAGGGGTAGGTGAGGGGTTAGAGAGAAAGGGAGTGAGCTCACCCTGATGGGGCTGAGTGTCTCCCTCTCTCTCTGCCCCTCCCCTGTCTCTGTCTCAAGAATAAATAAACATTAAAAAAAAAAATTTAAACATTGTCAGAGTCTCCTCCATTTTCCTCAAGCATCACACTTCAACATCTCGCACTGAAAATCCTTCCCAACAACCAACCCTAAAACACTAGGCAGACAGTCAGGGACCAGGACACCAGCAGAAATTTCACATGACACTCAAGTGCAGAGGGATGCACAGACATACCATCACCGCTGGAAGGTGGCATCTCAGAGGAACACCGCACTGACTTGGGCTCACGCTGCAGGGCAAGCTCTGTGGGTCCCCCCGCTCTTGTCCCTGCTACAGTCTTCAAGTGCCGGGGCTTCAGCTCTCCAAGAGGAGTAGTTTAGGAACCCTGCCCACTCAGGCTCCAGTAGGTTCCTTTCCACACTACACGAAGAGCAGATGTGTTCACAAAGCACTCGCTCCCAACAGAGGCTCTCAGGCCCTGCGTAAGAACGTTAACTGCCGATGGGGCTCAGGGGTGGCTCAATCGGTGAAGTGTCCGACATTGGTTCAGGTCATGATCTCACGGTTTGTGGGTTCGAACCCCACATCAGGCTCTTTGCTGTCAGCTTGGAGCCTGCTTCGGATCCTCTGTCTCCCTCTCTGTCTCTACCTCCCCTGCTCATTCTCTCTCTCTCTCTCTCTCTCTCTCTCTCTCTGTCTCTCAAAACTAAGTGAACAACTGGGGCACCTGGGTGGCTCAGGTGGTTAAGTGCCTGACTCTTGATTTCTGCTCAGGTCATGATCTCACAGTTTGTGAGTTCGAGCCCCATGTTGGGCTCTGTGCTGACAGTGTGGAGCCTGCTTGGGATTCTCTCTACCACTCCCCTGCAAGCGCGCTCTCTGTCTCAAAATAAATGAATGAACTTAAAAAAAAAAAAAGTAAACAATTAAAACAAAAAAGAATATTAACGGCAGAAGCCAAAGTGATGTCCAACTGGCTTCTTTTGGCTGTCCAGGACCAAGTGAGTCCTAGATGAATAAACACACGCCTTGTGTGTGGAGAGCAGAAAAGCAGCTGACTCAGGTAAAATGTAGCCAGGCAGGTATCTACACTGGGATAGGTGACTGAGAAAGGAATTTTTATCACCTTCTCCTTCAGCCTGCCTGTTAAGTGGTTGTTTTTCAGATCTCCTTCCATTTATTGATCTTTTATTCCTCACCTATTAAAAAAAATGAGGAAGTTTATGATAAAAGTCCCAAATCCAATTTACTCATCAAAATAAAAATGAATGAATGAGGGGTCTGGATTGGAAAATACTGAATTATAAAATCTAAGCTACAGAAAGCCATTGCAATCAGTTCCCAGATTAGCTCTTTGCTCCCGGTAGCCAAAACAAAAAAAAGAGGATACTATTAATTTAGTTTAATTTTTAATTTTTTAATGTTTATTCATTTTTGAGAGAGACAGACAGGGCAGGAGTAGGGGAGGAGCAGAGAGAGAGGGAGACACAGAATCCGAAGCAGGCTCCAGGATGAGCTGTCAGCACAGAGCCCGACGCAGGGCTTGAACCCATGAACTGTGAGATCATGACCTGAGCCAAAGTCAGACGCTTAACCACTGAGCCACCCAGGTGCCCCGGATACTATCAATTTTAAAACTGCTATCTAACAAAAGGAGACACATTTGTCCATGAACAGAAACAAAAATGTCCCCTTACTTCTAAAATGACCCTTCCATATCTTGGGTTTTCCCAATGTGATGAAATCAGAGTCAGAGATGTGTACCTGCTCTTGGAAATTCACACCAGCAACACCGGAGGGTCAGAAAGCCACTGTCCTGCTCCTGGACATTACATATACCTCTATGCGGGGAATGCGTGATGACAGTGAAATTGACAAGTTTATTTCTGGGATAAAAATGAATTAGTGGAGGGGAGCCTGAGTGGCTCAGTCAGTTAAGCATACGACTTCCGCTCAGGTCATGATCTTACAGACTGTGGGTTCGAGCCCATGCAGGAAGGATTTTCAAAGAGGAGAGACAATGAGACAAAGAACTTCATGTATTTAGAAACAGGTGAGGAATAAAACTTTGTGTGACTTTCTAATGTCCTTAATATAGTACTTTCTTTCCCTTCTTGCTCCCCTGGGAGTGATTTAGAGGTGCTACTCTGCCAAATTTAGTTCCATAAGTTTGCAGCTGGTATCTTTCTGCCTTGATGTATTATTCATCTATAAAATGGGGTAGTAATACTGATATCAATGTTGTTGTGGTTTTAAATGAGGTAATACACATCAGGAGGGATCTTACAATTATTCTGCACAAGTTGGCCATTATGTATGTGAAATTCCGGTCCTAATTAATTCCATTATGTTGCAATTTCCTTGAGGACAGGGTCTGGGTCCTGTTCACTGCTCTGCTGAGACTCCAGACTAAGCACGTGGTTGGTGTTGAGCAAATATTGGTTGAATGTATGGAGGGACAAGATATTTCCATTTTCCTGAAAGTTCCTAATGTATCCGGGATAATGAGGAGTAAAACCTTAAAGAAGAAGTAAGTAGACTCAATAAGAAAATGAGTCTGTGTGTTTCGTTGCACGCTGGGTCCAACCTGGATGGAATTATCATTATAGTGTGTAAAGCTGGTGCTAAAGACATGGGCACTAGTGACCCATCACGAACTTCCTGTAGGGCAATTTGGTAAAGGGCGTAAAATCCTCAAAAACAATCACAACTTGACCCAAAAACTCCACGTCAAGGAAGTTATGAGAAACATCCAAAGATGTGGGCAAACATATAACCATAAGGATGTTACCCAACAGGAAAACCAGATACTACTTTCTGACTCAACAACAGAGACTGGCAAAATAAATCATCTATATCTCGACAACAGGACACAATGCGGCCAACCTTTAAAATGACTGTATAGAGGGGCGCCTGGGTGGCTCAGTCTGTTAAGCGTCCGACTTCGGCTCAGGTCATGATCTCGCGGTTTGTGAGTTCGAGCCCCGCGTCAGGCTCTGAGCCTGGAGCCTGCTTCTGTCTGTCTGTCTGTCTGTCTCTCTCTCTCTCTCTCTGCCCCTATCCCACTCATACTCTGTCTCTCTCTCTCTCTCTCTCTCAAAAATAAATAGACATTTTAAAAAATTAAAATAATAATACCAAAATTATTGTATAGAAGTATATGTGTTAACATGGAAAGATGTCTGGACATACTCAATTAAAGGGGAAAAAAAGGATTGCCCAGCAATAAACACACAATGAAGGAAATACACGTAACAAAATGCCAACAAAGATGACCCCCGGGATTATTCCTGCTTCTCATTTTGCTGTTCCTGAATTTTCTCCTGATTCTATAAAAGGCATGAATTCTTTGTGTGGTTTTAAGAAAAGTTGACAACAGAAAAGGAAAGGAAACATAGTCTCAGATATGCTTTGAGGAATTTTGGGATGCTTGGAAAACACATGAGAAGTTCCAGAGAACAAAGCCCTATATTTATACACCAGCTAGGCAAATTGAAAGCTGAGGGGGAGCTTAAAAGATGTCAAAACAACTGATCAGCTGGCTGGTTTTTGTCCACTAAGGCATTTGGTTAAGGAAAATACCGCTGCTCTCTGCCTCCCGCATCCCCAGCCAATGCCACGCTGACCTCAGGCTGCCTCACTTAGAAACCCAGCTACCGGTGTCGGCCCCTTTTCTTCTCCTTTTGAGGTCTGGGCATCTGCACGAAGCAAAGGGAGGAAACGTCCACACTCTGAGTCACTCTGCCACGTTCCCAGCAGGAGACCATCGCACCTCCTTCCCTCCTCCCAGAGGAGACCACCCACAGCCAGTGCCCCCCAGCCACGAGTATGCTCCGGGGTCCAACACAGAGGGACTGCTGGATATCAGTGCACAGTAATTTCCTCCGGTTTAGTAACCCCCACCCCCCACCCCCAGAACAATCTGAGGACTGGATTTTTAAACTGTGTTACACACACACACACAAAAAGTGCTCACACAGTAAGAGCAGACAAGGAAGTATCAGTTCTGGTTTTTCGAAGTTGCTACACTTTCCGGTTGAAAATTGCTTCATTATCTACAATATCCTGCCTGCCTCGCCTCTCTGCCTCTCCAGCTTTCCTGCTTTACTGACAGTGCTAAAATCCCCCCATGCTTCCAGAGTGTATAAGCCTGTTCAAAAATCCATGCCACAGCTGTAGTATTGAAACCCTCCATAGCTTGTCCTTTCTCTGAAAATGCTTTCTCGTTGCTGTGCCTCCAACAACCTCCAAGCTCATCATGTGCCCAAATTTTGGGCTGTTCGGGGGGATCTGGGACGCTAGCAATCCCGAGGAAGACCTAGACCAAGTTTCCCCGAGAATAAAGGCCCTTCAACACAAATATCACACTGGACCCAAAGTCTGTGGTTATTATTATTATTAGACGTGTATTTTTTAAAGTGTCTATTTAAATGCCAGTATAGTTAACATGCAGGGTAATATTAGTTTCAGGTGTACAATGTAGTGACTCAACACTTCCATCCATCACCCAGTGCTCATCATGACAAACTATGCATCTTAATCCCCATCACCTATTATTTAACCCATCCCTTAGTCACCTGCCCTCTGGTAACCCTTGGTTTGTTCTCTACAGTTCTGTTTTTACAAAGCTCTGGAGAACCAGGCTCAGTTCCTTCTGAGCACGAACATGCTGTTCAGAGGACAAGCCCAAAGGCAAGACTTTGGAGACCATATGTTGGGCCCTTGATTACTTTCCTACACTCTACAGGGGAAAGGGAAGAAGATAAGGAAGAACAAGATAGCATTTGTTGTTGGCGTTTGGGGATGAAAAGTACTTTGTTCTAGAAGGTGTGGTCTTAAAGCACAGGTTTAACAAACACAGTATTAGGAAAGTCCACTTGTTGGGTGGATGTCTGTTGGCGCTCTTTGAGTTCCAAATGAGAAAAAGCCCAAGACCAGCGGGCTTGAGCCAAGGGGAATTTGTTATCTCAAACGTCAAGGCTGGGTCTGCCTGGATACGGAATTCAGATCAAACGATGCCAGGGATCAGTCGCTCTCTCTCTTGCTAAGCGTTCATCTAATTTCCTCTGGGTTGGCTTCACTTTTCAGTGTGCTCCCATGTTGAACTCACAAAGAATCCTGGCTTTCACCCAAGTACACCAAAGAAAGAGAGCTTCTGTCCTTTTTATTTATTTATTTATTTTCATTTTTAGAGAGAGAGAGCATGAGCAGGGGAGAGGGGTAGAGGGAGAAAGAGACTCTTAAGCAGTCCCCGTGCTCAGCACGGGCCTGACATGGGGCTGGATCCCACGAACCACAAGATCAGGACCTGAGCCAAAGTTGGACGCTCAAGTGACTGAGCCACCCAGGCGCCCCATTGCAATTTTTGTCTTTTTTCTGATCACCCATGGCTTTCTTTGGCTTCCTGCCTGGGACGTTTTCCTAGACAATGGTCACTACTTAGCATCCCCTAAATCCCCTAAATCCCCTACTTTCCATTCTACCCAAACCTTTATGCGCCC
Source organism: Panthera pardus (assembly GCF_024362965.1). Taxonomy (NCBI): domain Eukaryota; kingdom Metazoa; phylum Chordata; class Mammalia; order Carnivora; family Felidae; genus Panthera; species Panthera pardus. Next base: position 144,701,357 of record NW_026526765.1, on the reverse strand, counting down.
TTACTAATAACCTTTTAAATGTGCCTCAAACTTCTCATTATAGGACAGTGATAAATACAGATGTATTATTTTTAGTTATTTTGTATTTAATCTATTTTCCACAGCCCTCAGGTACCGGCACTGAATTAGCATCTGAAAAATGCTCACTAAGCACACAGTAGTGCTTATTCTAAATGCTAAATAGAACGTGGGATTTCAGTAAATACAGGTACACATCAGAGATATTTCAGGTTCAGTTCCAGACCAGACAATAAAGCCAACATTACAATAAAGTGAGTCAAACAAATTTTTGGTTTCCCCGTGCATATTAAAATTTTTTTTTAATCTTTATTTTTGAGAGAGAGAGAAACAGAGTGTGAGTGGGGGGAGATGCACAGAGAGAAGGAGACATAGAATCTGAAGCAGGCTCCAAGCTCTGAGATGTCAGCACAGAGCCGGATACGGGGCTCGAACTGACAAACCGCGAGATCATGACCTGAGCTGAAGTCGGAAACCCGTGTATATTAAAGTTATGTTTGCACTGTTCTGTGGTCTATTAAGCGTGTACTAGCATCATGTCAAAAAAAAAAAAAAAAAAACAGTGTACAGGCCTTAATTAAAAAAAAATACTTCACTGCGAAAAAATGCTAAACATCATCTGAACTTTCGGGGAGTCGTAATCACTCATCACAGATCACTGTAACAAGTACAATCATAATGAAAACGTTTGGAATATTGCAAGAATTACCAAAATGTGACACAGACATGGAACGAGCAAATGTTGGGAAAATGACGCAGACAGGCTTGCTCGACGGAGGGTTGCCACAGATTTTTAATTTGTAAAAAACGCACTGTCTGTGAAGTTCGATAAAGTAAAGCACAATAAAATGAAGGGTGTCTGTCTTTGCTGCGGTCCCACCATGTGCACCGTGTGGGGCCACAGACCCAGTTCCTGCCCTCAGAGAGCTGACTCCAGTTTGGGAGTAAGGACTTGCTGCTAAGAAAACATTATACACATAAACACTTTGGAAATAAATATTCAAGTAATGAAGTCCTAGAAAGAATGGTGGACTTCGAAAGCTTTGAAGTAGATGCCACTGAAAAAAAAAAAAAACACATCAAAAGGTGAATTTTCTTTAACAACTTCTAATATTTTATTATTATTCTTTTAAAGTTTTTTTTTTTTAATGGGGAGCCTGGGTGGCTCAGTCGGTCAAGCATCCAACGTCGGCTCGGTTATGATCTCACGGTTCATGAGTTCAAGCCCCATGTCGGGCTCTGTGCTGACAGCTCAGAGCCTGGAGCCTGTTTCAGATTCTGTGTCTCCCTTTCTCCCTGTCCCTCCCCCACTTGTGCTCTGTCTCTCTCTGTGTCTCAAAAGTAAATAAATGTAAAAAAAATTTTTTTTAAGTTTTTTTTTTAATACGAAGGTGCAAACTACTTAGTATTTTTTAAATGTTTATTTATTTACTTTGAGAGAGAGAGAAGGAGAGCACAAGAGGGAGAGAAGCAGAGAGAAGGAGAGACAGAATACCAAGCAGGCTCCATGCCATCAGCACAAGAGCCCAGTGCAGGGCTCAAACTCACAAACTGTGAGATCATGACCTGAGCTGAGATGAAGAGTCAGACGCTTAATTGACTGAGCCACCCAGGCACCCCTATTTTTTTGAAGTTTTATTTATTTATTTTGAGAGAGAGAGAGAGAGAGAAAGAGACGGGGGGAGTGGGGGAGGGGCAGAGAGAAAGAGAGAGGGAGAGAGAGAATCCCAAGCAGGTTCCACGCTGTCAGCCCCGAGCCTGACATGAGACTCGAACTCATGAAGTGAAAGATCATGACCTGAGCCAAAGTCAGATGCTAACTGACTGAGTCACCCACGTGCCCCATCAGCCTCGATAGTTTAGATATCCGAGATTCTATCATTTTTCCAGAACAGATGGGTGATACTGCCTCAGTTCACACCACAAGGGGCCTCATACACACTGGCGAGAAGGCCCAGCCCTCCAGTCCAAGTTCCTACTATGCACCACTCTCCCTCCACAGGAGATGCTCTCAGCCACCCCTAGGGCCTGGGGGTGCACACACCAGTGGCTTGACCACTTTGGGACCCTTTGAGCAGGGGACCCAGGGTATGTCTAGAAAGGAGGATATGGGCTCTGGGTGGGCAGAGGTGAAGCCAGAGGACCCAAAATAGGGACTTCCAAAACCTAGGGGGCCTTTGTACCCAAGTCTAGGGGACACTGCACTTATGGCAAAGGTCTGCCACTCAGCAAGACTCATCAGGGCTGCCCGGCACCACACTGCAGGCATGCACCTCCACTGCCAACCCAGACACACCTCTCTCGAAAGGCCAGGCCCAAGTGACACCATCCAGAGGCCACGCCCAAGTCACCTGTCTGCCCCAAGCCTATTCCAGGCAAGAAGAGGCCCCACCTGGGCCCCTGGGCTTCCTCCCAAGGCCACAGACAGAAGCAGAAAGGGAATCTACAAAAGACACTCAGGGTGCCTCAGGCAAAGGTGATTAATCAGATTGGCTCATTCGGTTAACCATCCGACTCTTGACTTCGGTTCAGGTCATGATCTCACTGTTCGTGACTTTGAGCCCTGTGTCAGGCTCTGCACTTGACAGCGTGAAGCCTGCTTGGGATTCTCTCTCTCTCCCTCCCTCTATCTCTCTGCCTCTCCCTCTCTCTTTGCCCTTCCCTCTCTCTCTCAAAATAAATCAACTTAAAAGAAAAAGAAAAAAAAAGAAAACCATAAGTCAGAGAAGATATATTTACAGTACTGTACTCCACCGTATTTATTGAAACAAATATGTGTAAATGGGTGATGGGCACGGAGAAGGGCACTTGCTGGGATGAGCACTAGGTGTTGTATGTAAGCGATGAATCATGGGAATCTACCCCAAAACCAAGAGCACAATGTATACCCTGTAGGTTAGCCAACCTGATAATAAATTATATTTAAAAAAAAAAAGAAAGATAAGGAACAAATGGATGTAAGTGGACCCACGAACTTCAAACCCATATCGTTCAAGGGTCAGCTGTACATTCCTACTTGTTTATGCTTAAAGTGTCTCAGACGGGTATACAAATAATCTAATAAAAGTGGTGGCAGGGACTGGTGTGGGGGGCAGTGAGGGGGGATGTGGAGGGGAGGAAATGGGGCTGGAGAAGGAGGGACACTTTCCAACGATTTCTCTGCTGCATTTCTTCCTGAAAGAAAAGTGTTACGAAAGCAAACAAAAGTGGGGACGTACTTAGCTTATGATATTACCTTGTGGATCCACAAAAGAATGAAACACGTCCACGTATTATTCAAATAATTCAATAATTGAAGAGTGATTCAGTGATACAAAGAATGTGAATATTCCTACAGTCCTATGGATAACTGTAAAAGGCAAAATGGAGAAATGCATTTCATAGTGAAACCAATAGGAAAGGAACTTGCGGTGCGGGGGAGATAAACAAAGATGCCTGGACCCCTTTTTCGAGAACACAAGCCTTTTACTCCACCCTCTTAGGGGCAAAGCTGTGTGCAAATGGGATATTTTTAAAAACATTTTTTAACACTGATTTATTTTTGAGAGACAGAGCATGAGCAAGAGAGAGAGAGGAGACACAGAACCCGAAGCAGGCTCCGGGCTCTGAGCTGTCAGCACAGAGCCCAATGAGGGGCTCGAACCCAGAAACTGTGAGATCATGACCTGAGCTGAAGTCAGATGCTTAACTTACTGAGCCACCCAGGCGCCTCCAAATGGGATATTTTTAAAAGAAATCGTTGGGAAATCCTGAATGGCCTGATTGATGTATGCGGTTGACTGAGACCTGGAATTTGCTTCGAGAATTTGTTTCCTTTCTTTCTCTTCCTTTCTATGTATTCCTTCGTAGTACAAACACAAGGGTTGGCATTCTTTTCTAACCTTTGGAGAAACAATGAAGCACCAGCCAAGGAGATTCTAAGAAGCCAAGAGGCATAAGAAGAAAGAATCACACAAATGCTTTAGGTGACTTCTTAAAAATTTCTTGAACATGCCCCGAAGCGTGGAATTGCAGATCTGCTAAAGAGTAAGGAAACGAGGGAAAAACACAGAGGTGAACAAAAGACCCTCATGAAAGAGAAATCAAAGCCTGTGTTCCTCCCAAAGGGAAAAGAGACTAGGAACTCCAATAATTTTTCTATTAACTAAATACTCCCTTATAATTGCAAAATAAAGAGTTCAGGCATGTGGTTGACATTCCAAATGTATTTAAGCAAATATATTTCTAATAGGAGAAAGGCAAGAGAGATGACCTCAGTTATCTGACAAGGGTCCTCTGACACCACTTAAAACATTGTTTTAAAAGATGTGCCCTCATCTGTTAAAAATGGAAATTGAGGAGTAAAAGGGCATTTGGTGCTTTGCTCCAGAATAAGTCCTAAGTCAAGGGGGTAAAGAATGTTTTTAGAACGCCACCACAGTCACAGACATGACCACCCTGATTTTCTTAGTCACAACTTGGTCCTGAAGCTTCCCCAGAATCCCATATTGGAAACAATGATTTTTTTTTTAATGTCTATTTATTTTTGAGAGAGAGAGAGAGAGAGCGTGCGAGCAGGCAGGGGAGTGGCAGAGAGAGAGAGGAGGACAGAGGATCTAAAGTGGCTCTGTGCTGACAGCAGTGAGCCCTATGCGGGACTCAAACTCACAAACCTCGGGATCGTGAGCCAAAGTCAGATGCCCAACCAAACAAGCCACCCAGGGGCCCCTGCAAACCATGGTGTCTATCCGTTGGCACAGTGGACAAGAACTGTGGGATTCTGAGGTCCAGTGTTAGCACATAGCCCCCTTGTCTCAAAGGCATCTTACCTGGTGCGTCTACCCTTCTTCATTTCACAGAAGAAAAATGCGAGTATAGAGAAAAGTGGGGAACAAAGGTAAAGCCAGCCAGGAAGTAACTCACTCAAGAGTACAGCTCCCAAAAGAAAAGGGGAGGGAGGTAGCAACTTTCTTTACCGGCACTCCTGTATGTGGGCACTTCACAAACGTCATCTGATTTAATCTCACAAGTGCTTATTGCCGACAGGTACTTTCCTCTTCCTATTTTTCATATGAGGAAACAGGTGTCAGGAGGTTAGGTACTTGCCCAATGCCACTGAGCTCCAGCAAGTGGCTCCTTTGGGAAGCTAGGCACGGAGGGAGGGGGTGCCAGGCAGTGCTGATGGCTCCTAACCTCACTTCTATTGGGGCCGACCCAATTTCACACTTGGCCTCTATTCCCTGGTGCTCAAGCTAATTTATAAGATTGCCCTACTTTTTTTTTTTTTTTTTTTTTTAGACAGTGACTCTATTTGAAGGCTCTTCGTCACAAGGGCACAAACATCTTTTCTAAGTGAGTGCTGTCTCTGCTAATTCTAGAAGAGTGGAACAAGCAGGAGGGCAGTCTGTGACTCACCCCCTTTGGCTCTGTCTATGAAAATGGACCCCGGAGATTCCAAAGAAGAGAGATGATAGAAGGCATGGGTCCGGGCACTCGCCTCCAGTTGGTTGCAGACATGTGAATGTGACTTCTGTCTGACCCAGAAATAAGGCTTCTACAACTGAAATCTGTTCAGACACTTATCAGAAATATCTCTGCCTCTTTCCTCTCTCTCCCAAAGTGCTTCTGGAGCCTCAGCAGATCTCGGCTCAAATATTCCAGAACAGCCCCTCCCATTGGCAAAGGAGGACTAAAGCTGTCTAATTTTAGGGTCTGACAGTTGGCATGCAATTAAAACTGTATTTATTATGGGCTTCAGAGGAGAATAATTTATTTATGGGTAAATTAGGATCATTGCAATACAAACACGCTCCCACGGACCAGGAATTTGCTATGCTCAACCAGGGACTGTAAGAACTCTGCCATTTTTACAACATGGAGCTTACCGTCGCAAAACACGCGAAAGATCTGATGCTTCTAGACTACTTTCAGCATCAGTCCCAAATGCTGAAGCAGGATTCTAGTCAAGACTTTTTTTTTTTTAACATTGGGAATGATCTGAGGTAATTGATCAAAGGAAACCATAAACAAGAACATTCTCCTTCCTGAAAAGAAAAATTATATTAGTGTTACAGTTCAGAAAAGCGAACTGAGAGTATTTTGGTTTTGATTTGCTTTAACATTTTTGCTGACCAGAAATTCAGGCTGGAATCCATGAGTCTAATTATGCTGGCTTATTTGATGACACTGATTTGCTAAAGCAGAGAAGAGCATGCTTTATTATTTAATAATGAGAACTCAAAGAAAAAGAAATAAAAGTGCTTCCAGCAGCCTACACTCCCATTGTCCTCTTGAGAAAACAAGGTTTCTATAATATTCCTCTCTGTCAATTCAGTATTGCCTTCAGTTTCCTGTTTAAGAATCTTCCAACCTAGACTACATCATCACCTTCACCAGCACCGTTTTACAAAAAGGTATAAAGCATAAAAATACACAACAGTACGAGTCCTTTCCAACTGCAACTCAAAAACTGTATCACAATGTTCTATGCAGGGTAAGACTTTTTTTTTTTTTTTTTTTTAAGAGAGACAGAGAGTGCAAGCAGGGGAGGGGCACAGGGGGAGAGAGAAAGAACCTTAAGCAGGCTCCACACTCAGTGCAGAGCACGACTCGGGGCTCAATCCCACAACCCTGGGACCATGACCTGAGCTGGAATCACAGGTCAGACGCTTAACCGACTGAGCCACCCAGGTGACCCATGTGTTTAACCTGTGTTTATGTTCTGATGTAGAAAAACGTCTAAAACCGAAAGCTAGGATGTACTTGCGTGCTGTTCCGTTATATCATCTATTTCCCCCAGACTGAGGACAGATTGGCAACCTGTGACTACGTTCTTGGGGTTAGTGTCTCTGCATCTTCTTTTCCTGCCCCACTCACCATGACACAGTAGCCCAGGTGTTAGTAGTTACGTGTGATTTCCAACCAGTCCCTGTGTGGTCAAAGCCATTCAGTATAAAGAGAAATGCTGAGCTGATAATTACGCCTGAGCACCCATCCTAAATGAGTACAGAGACACCCTCCCAGCTTAGGTCAGGCTTTGTCACAGATCATGTTTTGTTTTGTTTTATTTTGTTTTCATGGAAACATTCATTACTACAGGAAACGATGTCGTTCACTTATTTGCTGCCTTGTTCATTGCCTGTCTCTTCTTACTACAACAGGCTTTCTACGATGTTGGGAAACTTGTCTTTTTAATTCATTCCTGTGTCCCAACCACCTAGAAGACACTCAGACACACTGGCACATAACGGAGATTCAGTAAATGTTTGCTGAAGGAATGAATGCCCTAATGACTTTGGAAAGTACAAGCAATGGAGCTATAAGTGAATCCCTAGCGAGAGTACTCAAGGACTTTAGAATCTCCCGGATAGAAGGACTCTATCTCATAGGTCATTCAGAGTTGGCAAATTTAGGTTAGAGGACCGGACAGTAAATACTTTAGGTTTCATGGGCCGCGTGGTCTCTGCCATGGTGACTCAAGTTTGCCTTTGCGGCATGAAAGCAGCCAGAGACAGACATGTACATGAACAGGCATGCCCTGTTCCAACAAAGCTTTGTGAACGAAAATGGGCAGCACAGCAATCTGAAAAGATATCTGTACTCCTATGTTTATTGTAGCGTTATTTACAGGAAGCAAGCTTGGAAGCAGCCTAAGTGCCCACTGATAAATGAACAGATAAAAAATATGATATACATATATATACAAATAAATATATAGTATATAAGATGTGGAATATATATATATGGATGTACACACACACACACACAATATTATTCAGCCATAAAAAAAGAATGAGATGCTGTCATTTACGACAGCATGGTTGGATCTAGAGGGTATTAGTCTAAGTGAAACAAGTCAAACAGAGAAAGACAAACGTCCTATGATTTCACTTATAAGTGGAATCCAAAAACAAACGGACTCATACATACTGAGAACAAACTGGTGGTTGCTGGAGGGGAGGCGGGTGAGGGGATGCTCGAAATAGATGAAGGGTGAGGGGGGAACGCACTTCCAGTTATAAACTAAGTAAGTCACAGAGACGAAGAGTACAAGCATAGGGAATATAGCCAATAATATTGTAATAACATATTATAAGTAGCGTGGTGACTACTTACCATGGTAAACACGGAGTAATGTATAGAATTGTAAAATCCGTATCTTGTACACCTGAAACTAATACAACTATTCGTCAACTATACTTCAACAATATAAATAAATAAATAAATAAATAAATAAATAAATAAATGGAAGTTGAGAACCAGGAAAAAAAATAAATAATGGTCAGTGATGGGCTGAAATCTGCTGACCCCTTTCATACCCACAGCATCCCAGTGGCTTTCTAAGAACACATTTACCGAGGGCAATTAAAGGAAAATATAAGGATGTTACTCTGAAGTTTTTCATCAAGCTTAATGTTTTCAACTTAAAAAACATTTTTTTTTTTTCTGAGTATCTGTCCTTCTTAGTGTTTTGATCATCAAAATATTTCTTCAGATCAGGGGTGCCTGGGTCGCTCAGTCGGTTAAGCATCCGACTCTTGATTCCGGCTCAGGTCATGATCTCACAGTTCCTGGGTTCGAGCTCCACGTCGGGCCCTGTACTGATAGTGCAGAGCCTGCTTGGGATTCTCTCTCTCCCTCTCTCTCTGCCCCTCCTGCCCTCTCTCTCTCAAAATAAATAAACTTAAAAAAAATATTTCTTCAGATCAACTATGGTGATAACAAATTCATTTTGGGTTGTTAATATTGTCAATATCCTTGGAACAACAGAAGTGAGCACCATTCATGAAGTGCCAAGGTATATTTTGGACATTCTTCCTATCCAGGCAACTCGAGCCACTGAGGACCACCACAGCACTGTCCCGTACATCCATCTCATTCTACAGCCTGGTCCTCATTTATGGTCAAGAGAGCCCTTTCTATCTCAGGTGTGCAGGAGACTTTAGAAGTGGACAGAATCCAGGGAGGGACAGAGAACTAAGCACCAGGAGAAAGCTACCCCACCCTGTGTAACTGTCTTGGCATAACTACAGTTTTTGGAAGAAAAGCAGCATCCTGAAAGGTTACCTAGGGGGCTGACACCACCCTGAGACATCTTCAGCCTGTTGGTGAAAATAGAAAAGTGAAGGACTGGGCTGTAATTATCCAGATAACTCAGATCTCAAAACAACTTTGCCTGACCACTAAGGCAAAAGGTAAGAAACAAAGACCCTTACACAATTCAAATAATTGTTTTAGTCATTTTTTGCATGTGCAGACCTATTTAAATTTTTTTTCATGTTTATTTATTTTTGAGAGAGAGAGAGAGAGAGACAGAATGCAAGTGGGGGAGGGGCAAAGAGAGAGGGAGGCACAGAATCCAAAGCAGGCTCCAAGCTCTGAGCCATCAGCACAGAGCCCAACATGGGGCTCGAACCCACAAACCGTAAGATCATGACCTGAGCCGAAGTCAATCGCTTAACCAACTGAGCCACCCAGGTGCCCTGAATGTGCAGACATATTTAAACCCTGGAGTCGAGGAGGATGGGGCTGAGGGTTACTTCTTCTAAGCAAAGCACAGTGGCTACTGCATGCAGCTATCAGACCCAAGCACTAATGTCAATGAAGCAACTTACCCTGAATAGGGAGAGGATTCTATTTAAACAAAATAAAGAATCACATCAGGGGTGCCTGGGTGGCTCCATTGGTTAAGTGTCCGACTCTTGATTTTTGGCTCAGGTCATTATCTCATGGTTTGTGGGATCGAGCCCCATGTCAGGCTCTGCGTTGACAGCACAGAGCCTGCTTGGGATTCTTTGTCTCCTTCTTTCTCTGCCCCTCCCTTGCTTGCTCTGTCTCTCAAAATAAATAAATAAACATGAAAAAAAAAACCTAAAAAAAATTGCATTCGCTTCTTTTTGTCTATTAAAAGATCATTAGTGTGAGATAAGAGCTGGAAACAGCATAAAGAAAGTTAGATTTAAATAAAAGTTGTTTGATGGGATAGTTCCAGGAATCAGAGACCCAAGTAAACACACCAAAATGTCAGTAGTTGTTACTTCTGGATAGTGCAATAGTAATGATGCTCATTCTTTCCAAATCTTCAAAATTATGCATACACTATGTATCTAATCCTTTTTAAAGACAGAACAATTTACTCTCAAATGATATATCAGTATATAGATATTTCTTTTTAATGCATTTAAAATGTTCACCCCTTCAGTAAATATTTACAGCTCATTAGGCACAAGATGGTATCTAAGACACAGGAGTCCAAAAAGATGCCTGAGATATGATCCTTTCCTCAAGAAGTGCACAACTGAATGAACAACATTTAGTAACAAATGATGTCATTACAAATACTACAAAAGGCATAAAGTGTTGTTAGAGGTATGTATGTTGAGAGAAACTACTCATTTTGTGAGGAAAGAAATGTGAATGCTAATGTACACACATGATTTTTTTTTAAGAGAGAGAGAGGGAGGGAGTGTGTGGGGGGGAGGGGCAGAGAGAGAGAGATGGGGGGAGAGAGAGAGAATCTTAAGCAGACTCCCCACCCCACACGGAGCCCAACTCGGGGCTCAATCTCACAACCCTGAGATAATGACCTGAGCTGAAGCCAAGTCTTAACTGACTGAGCCACCCAAGTGCCCAGCACATGTGATTCTTGGATGCAGAAATTTGTTATTGTGAGGGGGGTGAGCAGTTGAGGAAGAGGTGAAGGAAGCACATTGCATCAGAGGGAAGAAAAACAAAGATGTACCCACTGAGTGGTTAAAGTTTGCTGATAATCTCAGTTCAGTGGTGTCCTCAATTTCTTAATATATAACCCAGGGACCAAAAATATCACTCGTGCATATTTGTGTAACAAAGTCCTCCTTAGGATTAAAACACATCAAGAAAGTCACAACCACTGAATTTTCTAATGAAACAAATCAGGATGAACGACGTTATGTGTTACCAGTCCATTTGGGCTGCGATCACGAAACACCACCAGGCTGGGTGGCTTATAAACAGTAGAAATTCATTCCTCACATTTCTGGAGGCTGCAAGTCCAAGGTCAAGGCATCAGCACATTCAGCATCTGGTGAGAGCCCACTTCCTGGTTGACAGACTGATGGCCGTCTTCTCCCAGTGTCCTCACTTGGCAGAAGGGATGAGCAAACTCTCTGAGGTTTCTTTACAAAGACAATAATCCCATTCCTGAGGCTCCGCCCTCAAGACCTATCCACTTTCCAAAGTCCCCACCTCCCAATATCATCACAGTGGGGATTAGGTTTCAACATGGGAATTTTAGAGGGATACAAACATTCAGTCTATAGCGTTATGTCCTAGTATTTGTAAACAGCAGGCTAAAAAGTTAGGGGGGTGCCTAGCCATGTTCTGAATATCAGAGCCAGTCCCCCCCAAAAAAACCTGCTTTTTCTTTCTAATTTTTTAATGTTTGTATCTATTTTTTATTTATTTTTTTTTTTTTAAATTTTTTTTTCAACGTTTTTTATTTATTTTTGGGACAGAGAGAGACAGAGCATGAACGGGGGAGGGGCAGTGAGAGAGGGAGACACAGAATCGGAAACAGGCTCCAGGCTCCGAGCCATCAGCCCAGAGCCCGACGCGGGGCTCGAACTCACGGACCGCGAGATCGTGACCTGGCTGAAGTCGGACGCTCAACCGACTGCGCCACCCAGGCGCCCCTGTATCTATTTTTTAGAGACAGAGAGAGACAGTGCGTGAGCCAGGTAGGGGCAGAGAGAGAGGGAGACACAGAATCCAAAGCAGGCTCGAGGCTTTGAGCTATTAGCACAGAAACCGACGCAGGGCTCGAACCCACAAACCTTGAGATCATGACCTGAGCCAAAGTCAGAGGCTTAACCGACTGAGCCACCCAGGCACCCCAAGAACTATTTCTATTAAGCATTGCACCCTTTAGAGGTTAGGACTAGCCACACAAAAATCCCCTTTCTTTCGATGAATGGGAACATTCTCTCCTAGACTTGTGGTCAATTTCCAATCAAAGATTCTTAGCAGAGTGGCGTCTACACTGCGTTCTGAGACCTGCCTCTCCACCAACACTGGGAACACTTGTTGGCAGCCTCTGGGATGTGGTTTACATTCAGGAGATTCATTTACAAGGAAATAGTTCCGTTTATCTCTTGGCTGGGTTGCAGCTTAATCCCATGAAATTACTGACTTAATATTAAGTGGAGTTTATATCTACTGACCTAAATGTAGGCTGACCGAAAAAACAAAACCAAAACAAAACAAAAAAAAAGAGGAAGCATGTTTACTGTTGGCTTCAGACATACACAGACAGGCTGATAGCCCTCAGGCTTTGACGGAAGCCAGCTTGTAGGGTCAGAGATAAGTGGTTGCAGAGAATCCCTCCTGATCCAGCTACTTGGGTGGCATTTCTGTGTCCTGGGGAGAAAAAGCCTTGTATTCTGGGACTGACAGAGCTCCCCGCAAACCCTGCTCCAGAACCGACACAGTCCTCTGTGCAGAGGGTGGTGTGGCCCGCGTTAGCATTCTTACTACACAAAGGTGGGAGCTGAGAGATAGTCAAGAATCCTGGGGAAGACTTTTGTTCAATATAAGGATGACTTTTTGGTTTACAACCTACTGGAAATGTGAACAAACCCCCCCCCCCCCCAAGTGGAGTCCTAAACCTTTAGACACTTCACTTCCTGGTTCTTCTTCTTTCCCCTCTCCGTTTCCAGGGCTTATTTTCACGGGCTTTGCAATGAGCATGTGCCAGAGAATAAAGGGAGGAAGGACTGAAAGTTTCTGCGTCACCTCTGGGAATGTTTGTTTGTTCCAACCAGAATAGTTTTTGCCTTCCGTGGGCATAGGACCTCCAGGTAAGGCTGCAACCTGGTAGAACTCAGCCAATGAAGAAGCAGGGGAGGGACTTCATGCTAGGAGATACATGGTCTGCTGTGAGTGTCCCTGAGTCTGCCTGTGCAGACACCTGATCTTGTAAAAAGGTTGATTAAAGCCTCGCTTCACTGTGCTCTGGGTGTCCGCATCCCTCCTTTGACTGGGGACAGTGGGCTTATTTCTCACAATAAGCCCCCCCTAGCACTGGAAGGAGTTAAGCAGAGACTGAAAAATCAATGCTGGATGGAGAGCAGTCTGACCAGCCTCTAAGGTTCCCTTCCAGGGTTCTATGCTTCTAGCTAAAAAGTGGGCTCAAGTCGCCTGGGTGGCTCCGTGGGTTGAGCGTCGGACTTCGGCTCAGGTCATGATCTCAAGGTTCGTGGGTTTGAGCCCCACGTGGGGCTCTGTGCTGACACTGTGGAGCCTGCTTGGGATTCTCAGGATTCCCCCACCACCACCCCCCGTCCCTCCCCTTATCTCTCTCTCTCAGAATAAATAAATAAACTCTCAAAAAAAAAAAAAACAGCAAAAAAAGAAGACCCTATGTTGATCACAACTCCACACTGGTGTTCCACACCTTAATTATTTCACAGGGAGCCTTGCTCACACTCACTGGGACCTTACCCGTCACGGATTGAAGCTCACACTGCCCTCCCTTCACCCCCAAGATTTCTTTTACGTGCAGTTGGTTACACAACTTGATGATCTTCCTACTTGTCCTGTCTTTCACGTCACTTACAAATTCACTTGCCTCTCTCTTCCATGGCTTTCTTAGCCTTCTGCATCTCTGTGAATATCTTGCTTAAATTGTAGGTTCTGATTTCAACCAAGGAGGCAAGAGACTTACTGTGCAAGTACCATGTTGGAGGTGTTAAAAAAAAAAAAAAGATAGGAAAAAGAAGAAAACAGGACACCCTCTCCTTCTTTTTCTACCCTCCCAAACGCACCCCGATCAATTTCCGTGTGTCAAACATGAGGCCAGACCCTGCTCAGGGACTCTGTCAGCCTGGCCCCCTTGGCTGGATGGGTGCCTTGTGTTTGATCTGGGCTTCCATCATTTCTCCTGATGGCAAATCACAGGTCAAAGGGCGGCACAATTTCAGTGAACCGTGAACACTTTGGAAGACAGAAAGAGCAGCATGCACTGACTATGGGCCTTCAAAAAAGTGCACAAGATGTGTAGGTGTTATTTTAAAGCATATGCAAAGAAAACGTGTAAAATGTGTACGGAAAGGAGCAGTGTGACCCTTAATGAGTATCTGTGTCACATCAAGCATCTGCCTGAGAAAGTCATGGGAACCGATTTCCCATCTAATGTCCTTTTTTTTTTTTTTAAGTGGATGGTTAATTTTCAGAGTCCCTTGGCACATTTATTTTATTTTTAATGTTTATTTTTGAGACAGAGAGACAAAGCGCAAGTGGGGAAGAGGCTAAGAGAGAAATACACAGAATCCAAGGCAGTCTCCAGTCTCTGAGCTGTCAGCACAGAGCCCGATGCGGGGCTCAAACCCACAGACCACGAGATCATGACCTGCGCTGAAGTCAGATGCGTAACAGACTGAGCCACCCAGGCACCCCATTTCTAAGGCTTTCTTTTGCTGAATAGGCAAGCGGGAGTTTTACTAAAGCCAGGGTTTGTTACTAAAACGATACAATTTAACTGTGTCTCAGCTAGGATTCCTCCATCACAAGCCATAGAAACTAACACCAGCCAACTCAGTAAGAAAAGGGATTTCTTGAGAGGATATGGTAGCTGATACTCACAAAGAAACAGCTGAAGTACCAGGTCTCACCAGGGACAGGAATTAGGCTACTCTGGGGATCTAAGTAGTTGAAATCAAGAGGGAGTCTCTTCACGATGCCACTGAGTTTAACAGGTTCCAGTCATTTTTTTTCTCTGTACTCAATCCACAGAGACAGCATCTGATTGCCCTACTTTACAGAATGTTCGCAGAGCAGTCCCACTAAGGGCAAAACCCCGTGGAAGAAGGGTGAGTCTACCCAAGAGAATCACGAAGCTGCTACCAGAAGACAAGAACGGATGTTGTTGGGGGGTGGGGGTGGCACCAGGTGGATACTGATGGAAGGTGTTTTCAACTTACTTTGAAGTGTTAATTTGATGACAGTGACTAATTTAATACATTAAGAAAAGCCTCTTGGGGCGCCTGGGTGTCTCAGTCGGTTAAGCGTCCGACTTCAGCTCAGGTAGCAATCTCACAGTTCATGAGTTCGAGCCCAGCGTCAGGCTCTGTGCTGACAGCTCAGAGCCTGGAGGCTGCTTCGGATTCTATGCCTCCCTCTCTCTCTGTCCCTCCCCCCTGCCCATGCTGTCTCTCTCTGTGTCTCTCAAAATAAAATAAACATTAAAAAAAAAAAAAAGCTTCTTGCACTCTGCATTGACTTAGCCATCAGAACGCTGACTCTGCACAGGAATTGTCTTGAATTCTCACAGGAGGGAATATTCTGTGTGCCACTGAGCGTTCACACTCCTTAGGGACACATAGGCTGCATATTGTTACTCGCCACCCCCTGGTGCACTATTGTTATTTTAGGGAGAAACAGGTACTCCAAACACGGATGGATAGACTGTCTTAACTGTTTCCTCCCCTGAGTCTCTCAATAGGCTAACATTTTTTAAGTTGGCTTTTGCATTGTGGGTTTGGTTTTTATTTTCTGTCTGAACCACTGCCATTTGCAGAGTTCATCTATTTCTGCCTTTGCATTTTTTTTTCTTTCTTTCCTTTTAAAGATTCTGACAGCTAAGGGAATATTTGCTCTTCCCTTTGTGAGACAAAATTACCATGGTAATCTAAAAGAAAACATTGTAAAGCTTCAGTTTTTCAAATCCCATCGTTCCCTCACAAGTGCACCGGGGACTGTCAGTCACTGAGGCTGCTGTGTTTCACTGTGTGGCAGAAATGACGAGGGGCCATCAGCCAGGGTGGGTTTTGTTTTGTAACTGCTGAGGAAGTAACAAGTTGCCAAGCACTATGTTTAGAGTCCCCGAGTCGTTCCGCCCTCCCACGCATCATCCGACCCATCAGCCATCCTTCAGGAACCGCCTCTGAACTCGAGTCTGCACCCCTCTACTTCTGTCTCTGTTACCCGAGCCCTGGGGGCAGCCACCACTGTCTCTCAGCTGGACTACAGTAAGAGCCTCCTCAAGTGCTTCAGTCCCCACTCACAGCCACCCCTTCTCCTCTCGGGACGCCTGGGTGGCTCAATCAGTTGAGGGTCCCACTCTTGGTTTCGGTTCAGGTCATGATCTCACGGTTTTGTGAGTTTGAGCCCTGCATCAGCCTCTGCACTGACAGTGTGGAACCTGCTTGGGATTCTCTCTCTGCCCCTGCCCGCGCCCCCCCCTCCCTCAAAATAAATAAACCTAAAAAAAAAAAAAAAAATCTCCCAGTCCCCACTCACAACCACCCCTTCTCCAGGCGCCTGGGTGGCTCAGTCTGTTGAGCACCTGACTCTTTATTTCAGCCCAGGTCATGATCCCATGACCGAGCCCCACATTGGCTCTGCACCTGCTTGGGATTCTCTCTCTCTCTCCCTCTGCCCCTCTCCCCAGCTTGCTCTCTCTGTCTGTCTCTCTCTCTTTCAAATAAAAAATAAAATAAAATAAAAAACCAACCACTGCTTCTCCAGGCAGCAGCCAGAGTTATCTTTCAGTAACATACTGCATATCAACTGGAGGTCAGCCCCCTCTAATGGCATCCCATCACACCCAGAATAAAATCCAAACTTACCCCAGCTGACAGCCACCAAAGCCTGATGCGATGCGCCTGACAACCTGTCCCACTCCTCAGCTACGTGTCCTTGCCATTCCTTAAGTAAGCAAGCCAGAGCCCTGCCTCAGGGCCTTGTCAATCTGTCTGTCTTCCTAAGGCTGGACAGTTCCCCGTTCTCTCTTCTCTCTCTCTCCCTCTCCTGTCTCAGTGCAGATGGCAGATCCTTGGAGCAGCTGTAGGGATCGATCGCCCACCCTAAACTGCCACCACGGTCCCATTCCTACTCCTTCTCCATCCCTCCACATTGCTTGTATTTTTCTCCTGCAGGACATGTATTCCTATCTGAAATTATTTTATGGAGGTCAGTCTTCCACTGGAAGGTAAGAGCCGTGACAATGGGAAATTTGTGTGCCCCTGCTGCCCCTCCTCTAACTCCTCACCCATCACACGGTAAGCTCTCCATCAAGATTGTTGGAGGAATGAATTCTCAGGAATATAATGTTGTTGTTGTTTTCCCATGAGCTATTTATTTTTTTTAATGTTTATTTTTTTTTTATGAGAGACAGAGCATGAGTGAGGGAGGGGCAGAGAGAGAGAGAGAGATTGAGAGAGAGACAGAACCCGAAGCAGGCTCCAGGCTCCGAGCTGTCAGCACAGAGCCCAACGTGGGGCTTGAACCCACGAACCACGAGATCATGACCTGAGCCGAAGTGGGTGGCTCAACCGACCTTATACCCCCAGGGCGCCCCTCCCATGAGCTAGTTATGAACCCAGTTCTCCTAACAGGGGAGATTCCTGCAGAAGGGATGTGTGACAATGTGGTACAGTAACAGAAGCACAGTTGGAAGGGACCCTGGAGCCTCGATCGTTTCACGTGGGCTCCTCCATCGCACCACACCGCCCGGTCACTGAAAGACTGGCAGTGATTCCCTCCTGTCTGTACTTTAAAGGTCTTTGGCAGGAACGCATGGTCACTGGAGGACGTGATAGGATGCCCCTGTTCTTTAGCAGAGTTAGTAACCAGAGCTCAAGGCCGTCTGAAAAATCCGGGCCTGTGTCTTGACTGTACAGAATCTCCCCACTCTCCTCAGCTGCTGTGGCCTAATGCTGAGCCTACTAACCTCTAAAGACGGCCTGGGGTGGCGATCGGTCCTAAGTGCAACGGCAGGAAGTCTGCATTCCGAGTCAGAAAAGGTAGGTTTGAAGTTAAGAGTGCGGCACTTCACAGCCTGGGGACTTTGGTCCAGTTTCCGATGAACTGATTGCCTTATCTGTCTGTACAGGAGAGATAAGGCTGCCTACCTCACCGGTTCTGCTTGGGGAGTGGGCAGGCAAGCTAGGGCTCCCTCGGGCACTTAAGAGTTCAGTGCATGTTAGTTTCTTCCCATCCTGCAAACTCTGTGGCTCTTTTCCCTTTGTCCTTCAGGCAGTCAGGAAAGGATTGCATATGCGGGGGCGCCACAGTGGTTCAGTGGGTTAAGCGTACAACTCTTGGTTTCCGCTCAGGTCACGATCTCATGGTTTGTGAGTTCAAGCCCCGCACGCGGCCCCGGGCTGACACTGCGGAGCCTGCTTGGGATTCTGTCTCCCTCTCTCGCTCTCTCAAAATAAATAAATAAATTAAAAAAAAAAAAAAAAAGATTCCACATGCCATATATGCTTTTCCAGCATCAATATATAGGCTTTTGAGGTGTGCTTTCTTAGCCTCACATAATCGGGTGACTTATGGCTAATCAGCCAGAGATATGGTCTTATTTGGATAGTAACAGCTTTAGATTTTTCAAACACATTGCCTGTGCTGCATTTTATTCTCGGTGCATCACTAAAATGACAGGCTGCTTTCCTGAGAATGTATCAGGAATTCTGTTTCTTAGCAACACCCCTCCCACAGGCAATAAAAGACAGAACACAATTCCCTTTGGGCATTAGGGGCCTGCTCATAATACTGAAAATGCGGCCAATTTCCCCATAGAGGCAGAATTAGAAATCAGTTCTCTACCTCTGAAAGACAATACAATTGAGACCCTTCAAAGTAAAGCGTTTAAAAAGTTTAGCACATTTCTCATGCCAGCACCTGCTGTCATGGGGCTTATTTTTAAAGGTGTTGCGAAATTTTAATGTAGTCAGTCTCCCAAGCTTGCTCTGCCTGATCCAAAATTAAGAATGAAGTTTTTCTGATGCTGAGCTCTTTCCTGTTACTACCTCCAAGTTCATCTTTCAGGGAAGTATAACAACTTACTAGTTTCCAATACCAGCTGTCCTCTTCAGTTTTATAATCTCAATTTCAGAAAATAAAAATTTTACATTTTTTGATCAAGGATACAATAAGCTCAGTGTGCACGTCACGGTCGCTGAAAGGTGAAATCCAAGTAAATCTAGTATTTATCTTCTCGTCTATTCCACCAAATACTAATACAAGCTACTACATTTATTAAGAAATTATTATGGGCCAGGTGATCCACTTAGCATGTTAAGTCCTTTTTTTCACCCCTCATAAAATCCTTGTAAGATAGGTATTATTAATTCTCATTAAGTGTAGAACGGAGGCTTCAAAAGAGGTAAGTAACCACCTCAAGGTGACACAGCGAATAATAGACTCGTGCACTTAAGTAATACATTAATCTCTAGTCTCTAATATTTTACTGATTAGTTCCCTTTGTTATTCTGTGTTCTGCTCATCACTGCCTTTGACCTAGTTTGCTGAATCTAACTGAGTGAATACATAAAACCACATGCAATTTTACATTTCCAGAAAAGGCAGTATTCAGTAGTTACCTAAGACATGTGAACATATTTACAATTAATACTAAATCCTTTAACACTGTAATTGTATGTTACAGAGAAGATATACTGAATGAATCCAACGCAGTCAGAAAATCCAACCAACCAAACAAAAAAACTCCAAAGGGCTTTGACTTATTTTCTGAAGAGATCCGTGTCTCAACCACCAGAGCCAAACTATTTTTTCAGCTGTTTGATAATCAGGGTCATCTACGACGTCTTCTTGGTGTCTGTGATTCTGTTGTGTCCTGTGCGTAACTAGGAAACTAGCAAGCAAAACAAATGCGGTCACGATTATTTAAAGTGTGTTCCCAGCTGATGGGTCTCATTTTTTCTCAGACATCTGACATTTGAATGACTATCCTATTCTATGACTAAAAACAGCCTTGTCATTATAATTTAATAAGCCATTCCTTAACTTCACCACGAGCACTCCAGCACATACACTATCCGGGATGCTGTTGACACAATCCAACAAAGTGCATTACCATTTAGCTCTACACTGAATAGTGTCTCCAGAGGGATCTCTCTGTCTTTCTGTGTGTGTGTACGTGTGTATCTATATAGATGTATCTGTAGCTCTCACTCTCTCTATACAAAACATATGTACGTGTATGTGAATACATACGTATATATTAAATGGAATGCTAGAATTGTAGCATTCTACCCTAAACGGAAGGATGAAAGAGTATGCATTTCTTCTTTTAGCTTCCTTGAGATAGCAGTCCATTGTTAGAGGTGTATGACATTTTCTTAAAAAATCATTAGACACTCAATGTTTCACAAACATGTAAATCAGAATAAAAATTACACTCGGGGCCCCTGGGTGGCTCTGTCGGTTAAGCATCCGACTTTGGCTCAGGTCATGATCTCACAGTTGGTGGGTTTGAGTCCCGCGTGGGGCTCTGTGCTGACAGCTCGGAGCCTGGAGCCTGCTTTGGGTTCTGTGTCTCCCTCTCTCTCTGCCCCTCCCCTGCTCTTAGTCTCTCTCAAAAATAAACATTTTTTAAAAAAGAATAAAAATAAAACTTGTACACCAACATAACCCATGAGTGAGTTTTTCTAGTGGGGAAAGTACACTAGATAAATCTTCACCCTCTCTTTTACCCTGGACGCTGCAGGAAAGTTTCCTGGAGCTAGGTCTTCTACAGTCTGTGACTACAAAATGCAGACCTCTCTGCAGCTCAAAAGACTCTCAGCCTCAAATCTTGGCCTCATTACAGGTTGCTCTGAGCAACTTTGTTTTCTATTGTGGCAGAGGAAAAACAGGGTCCACATTCAGAAGCAAATCCCATGGGCATTTCCAAGGTCGTATAGGACTCTCAGCACAATTAGAATTCTATGCTTTTCTGATCCGTTAACAAAGTATAACTAAGGAGACTATCAATATAAGAATGACCTTGAGTCACCTCTTATAAAACTGAAAACCCTTTAATAGCTCTTGGACTTGTGACCCATCAGTTTGAAATGAGGCTGGTGGTCTCTCCTAGAGCTCTCTAATTACATGGAGATGGAAGATAAATCTACCAAGCTTGAAAGAAAGCTTTTAAATTATATAGCCAAGCTTGAAAGAAAGAAAAACTCTTTAAGTTTCAGAAACGAAGAGGAGAATTCAAAGCCAGAGTGTAAGTGTATAAGCTACTACCGGACATGGATGGGGGTAGGGGTGTCTAATGGCCAAGGACTAAGGGTTCAGCATCTAAGGAAGGGCATCTCCTTGAGTCTCAGTTAGACCACGAGCTGGAACAGAATTCTACCCACAACGACAGGAACCCTGGGAAGACTCTTCCTTAAGGATAGGGGCCAAGAAAACTTCAGTCTCCTAGGCTCCTGATTTGTTGGCCGCCCCTTCCTCCACATCAGACTAAATAACAAAATGTTCTCCTGTGAAACTAACTTGAGGCCCACATGTTGTGCATAGAATCCAAATTAATTTCGCCCCCTTCTTATAGAAGGTTCAAGCTGAAACTTTAATGTAAAAACGAGTTCTGGAACTCCTGGGGCCCTGGTTGCTCCGTAGGGATATTTCCTGGATGCACAGGTCTGGCACCAGCCTGCTGAGGACAGCTATGAAAATAAAATGACAACCTCTAGGAGGAAAGGAGGCATGACCAAGAGAAAGCACCATGCACAGGAGAATTAGCAACCCATGAACTTGAAGACAGTCTAACTAAAAGGAATCATAAAGTAGGAATGTTAGTGTGATGATTGGGAGAAATTGATTAGGGAACAGGAAGTCTTGAACAAAAGAAACTTCTGGAAATAAAAACAGAGGCAGTGGAATTTAAAAACTTAATAGGTAGGAGAGCAGATTTACGTAGGAGATAAGATAATTAGTGACTGGAGGAATGCTTCAGGAGGACTACAGAGTCTGGGACAGAGACAGTGAAGAGGTAAGAAAAGTTAAAAGGCAAAGAAGAAATCAGAAAAGTCTAACAATATGTCCATCAGGAGTTCCGCAAGGAAAGAATACAGAGAATGAGGAAGAGACAACACACAAAGATACAATGGTGATGATTTTCCAGAACTGAAGAAAGACATGAGTCCACAGATTAAAAAATCCTACTGAGTCATAAGCAGGATAAATAAATAAATTCCAACCTACTCACATCATAAAGAAACTGCAAAACGTTGCAGACGGAACATCTCAAATGAGAGAAGAAGAAGAAAAAAACCCAAACCCATCACCCACAATGGAACAAAGAATGACAGAACTTCTCAGCAACATTAGAGGCCAGAAGACTATGGAACAGTGTCTTCAAAATGCTGAGGGGGAACGCTGTCCGTATAAGAGCTGTTAATATATACATCTTTAAATTTTTTTTAACATTTATTTATTTTTGAGAGAGAGAGCGACAGAGTGTGAGCAGAGGAGGGGCAGAGAGAGAGGGAGACACAGAATCCGAAGCAGGCTCCAGGCTCTGAGCTGTCAGCACAGGGCCCAAGGCAGGGCTCGAACTCACGGACCGGGAGATCATAACCTGAGCCGAAACCGGATGCTTAACTGACTGAGCCACCCAGGCGTCCCATTATACATCTTTAATGTATCGTCTGCAAGTTTAAAAGAAGAGAATTTTTCCCCAAAGGAAAAACGTGGGGCACGAATGATGAATAGTGCTGCTAACAAAACTGGTAAAAGAAGTACGTTGGAGCACAGTGTAAAACAAGAAAATGATTCCCTTGTGTGGGAGAAGTGTTAGATCCGAGGTGGGGCATTTTCTTAGGGGTGCAACAACCTGAAATTCGAGAGCATATAGGAGTGCCAACATCCCAAGGTGTGCACAGCTCTGCTAAGCCAGCATGCACCTTGTATTCATCATCTAGGGCTGCTATGACGATTTACCACAGACTTGGCTTCAAACAACAGCAATGTATCCTCCCACAGTCAAGGCAGGCAAAGTCCAAAAGCAAATCGTCAACAGGATGACTTCCTTCTGGAGGTTCTGAGGAGGAATCTGTCGTGTGCCTCTCTCCCAGCCAGATGGGAGCCCTTGGCATTCTTTAGAGACCTGTAGCTACAACCCTCTGGTCTCTGTCCCCATCTTCACCTGGCCTTCTCCCTTCCTGTCTCTTATAAGGACACTCTTCATTGGATTTAGAGCCCATCCTACTCTAGGAGGACCTCACCTGGAAATCCTTACCGTAAATATATCTGCCAAGACCCTTATTCCAAACAAAGTCACATTCTGAGGTTCTGGGTGGACATGTTTTGAGACTACAATTCAACCCACTATACATGTTTTAAAAAAAAAATGTAAGAGTAGCTGTAAATGTAAAAAAAGTGTAAAAAACTTTACTAACGAAGTTTTGTTTTGTTTTTTTAAGTGGAAGATAAAAATTCTAAACAAATGATGGGAAAAAGAAACAGAACAATCTCCCTGAAGGTAGGAAAGGAGACAAAAGCTAAGCAAAAGCTTGGTAAAATGACATGGTAGAAATCCAAATGAATCAGAAATCACTTTAAATGTAAATAAGTTAACGGGGTGGGTGGCTCAGTCAGTTGAGCATCCACCTTCAGCTCAAGTCATGACCTCATGGTTCATGAGTTCGAGCCCTCATGGGGGTCTCTGCTGTCAGCACACAACCTGCTTCGGATCCTCTGTCGTCCCCCCCCCCCCCCTGCACCGCCCCTGCTCACACTGTCTTTGTCTCAAAAATAAATTATTACTTGAAATTTTTTTTTACAAAATGTAAATAAGTTAAAATAGAATTGTTAAAAACCAGATTCAGATTAGATTAAAAATGAAACAAATCCAAACCAACATACTCCATTGCTGATGAAAATATTTACAGACGTGGGTAGAATTGCCTTTACTAATCTTCCTCAGTGCCATAGCTTCGCCAGGCAGAAGAACTACATTCTCACTGGACTGATGTTTTGAAATCCTTTCCACTGGCGACATTAAGACCAGACTGTCAACAGACGCTACAGAACAGGAAAAAAAGGAAAACACTGCTTTCCAACCAAATTTCCCCCATTCTAAAGGTAGCTGAGAAGCTAATTTTTCTGCATTAGTTTCAAGATTTTTTTTTAAATTTTTAATGTTTATTTTTTCAGAGAGAGAGAGAGAGAGAGAGAGACAAGGCATGAGCTGGGGTGCGGGGCAGAGAGAGAGGGACACAGAATCTGAAGCAGGTTCTTGGCTCTGAGCTGTCAGCACAGAGCCCGACGTGGGGCTCGAACTCATGAACTGTGAGATCATGACCTGAGCCAAAGTTGGATGCTCAACCGACTGAACCACCCAAGAACCCCTCAAGATTTTTTTAAAAAGTAGTTGTAGTGGCTTAAAAGATTAATGAAAGGTTAAAACTGTGAGATGTATTTTTTGATCCCTCACTCATCTTTATTCTTCTTCCAATTCTACATCTTAGTTTAAAAAAAATTTTTTTTTCTCTGAAATTCCAGACTACAGAGAACGGATCTTTTACCAAACCTGGTTAAGACTGATTTTCAATCACGGTGAGCACACATTCTGAATGCACAGTATGGGCCAGATGTAACAAGTTCAGAATACAAAAAAGGTCACTTGCATGCACGTGAACACACACACACACACACACACACACACACACACAGGGTAGCTCCTACAATTTTATGTAAGAAAAGGTACCCATTTCAAATAAGATATAAAGTACAAATTTTAGCACAAATAAAGATGTCAAAAGATGAAGAGAATTCTATCAGTGAACTATGTACTTTTCCTCTAAACCTCTTTTCGATAAAAAGCTGAACACAGGGGCACCTGGGTGGCTCAGTTGGCTAAGCCACTGACTTCAGCTCTGGTCAGGATCTCACAGTTCCTGAGTTCAAGCTCCGTATCCAGCTTGCCGCTGTCAGCCCAGAGCCCACTTCCCATCCTCTGTCTCCCTCTCTCTCTGCCCCTCCCCTGCTTGCTCGCTCTCTCTCAAAAATAAACATTAAAAAAAAAAAGATGAAATAGACAGCCAGTGCTAACAATGCGAACTATGGTTTGAAGGGAGGGAGAGGTGAGGGAAGGTGCACAATGTAATTGAGAAGCAATTTTAATTCAAGATCTCAATTCTTATTAAACCTAAAAGTCAGAAAAAACGCTCTGCCCTCCACCAGAATAGTCGAAAATTAGCTTTGTTTGCCTCCCCGAAAATACTACTCACCCTTCAATGGCAGGGCTGTATTAGTAATGTTTCTATCCCCGGCTCACTGCATAGCACTTGATGGTCAACAAATTTACTGTGTGAATGCATGTGATAAATTCCACCCCGCCACCAATTTATTTTTCTTCAGCCACAAAGACTTTCCCTTAACCTTTCAAGTGCATTGGCAGGCTAGAGGAGTTTTCCTATTTTAAGTTGTTAAAATTTACTTTGAGAGAGAGAGAGAGAAAGAGAGAGAGACAGCATGAGTGGGGGAGGGGCAGAGAGGGAGGGAGAGAATCCCCGGCAGGCTCTGAGCTGTCAGCGCAGAGCCCGACGTGGGGCTCAAACCCACGGACCGTGAGATCATGACCTGAGCTGAAACCAAGAGTCAGACACTTATCCGACTGAACCACCCAGGCACCCCATGGAGTTGAAGTTCTGATAGTTGAACCCAACAGTATCCCTTCATGTCACGGTGTGTACATGGTATACACAGGTGGGGCTTGAAGAAAAGCCAGTGGAGTCAATACAGGGCACACCACGAGGTGTCATGAGGGTTACTAGCAATTCTCTTATTTTGGCTTTCAGCACACATTGATCAAGGTGGTCGAGCAATGTAATCACGGAGCATGACATCATTTTAATAAATACCCCTGAAAAGATAATGAAAAGAAAGACTCTCCCCTAACCTTGCTCCCCACCTACTCCAAACAACCCACGAACATCAGTCACTTCCACTTTTAAGGCCTACTCAAAATGGCAGGAAGACCAATTTCGCCAATGGAACTTGTGATTCTATTTCAGTGATCGCAACTTCTAAATCTGACATTAAAATGCTAGACAATCAGCAAAAGCAGTGAAAAGATACTGGAGCCAGATCTGCCGAACAGTCAGCTGAGACGGGGAGAACAGTTTTAGTTACATGTATACATTTAGGTTAAATGTATATGTTTCTACTTGAACACTTTCTACATGATGTCTCTTAAACATTTCCTCGTTTTTTGATGGTGAGCCACAGCTTGCAGTCAGAATCTTGTATCACACGGAAGTTTTGTGGAGGACAAAAGGTGTCACCTTAAGTAACTTTGGAAAATGGTAATTTGACTGGATACTTGTAAGGCTAAGGATAAAATGGAACAGAAAAAAGAAATGTATATAAGCACTGTATTCCAGGAGGTAAATTTCTCGCAAGGGTACCGGTTAGCAATTCTGAAACTACTTTACATGCATGCCAGTGTTGAAAAAAGTAAGTAAATAAAATATAGATAATAGGAGTTAGGTTTCTTGCTGACAGAGAAGTAGGTGCAAATAAGCAAAGGGAGAAAGCTGGAATGAATCCTCTAAAGTGCTGGATGAGAAGTTGGGAGACAGAAGGATGAACCCAGGTTTATTTTAAACACTACAGACAGAAGTAACTGTAGAGATGTGTCTGTACTGGGGTCACTATACATTCAAGGAGCACATCCAACCATCAAGTCTTAGGTTCTAAATACCATTCTCTGGGGAGCCTGGGTGGTAAAGCGTCTGACTCTTGGTTTCGGTCATAATCTCACTGTTTTGTGGGTTGGAGCCCCGCGTTGGGCTCTGTGCTGGCAGCACGGAGCCTGCTTAGGATTCTCTTTCCCTCTCTGTCTGTCCCTTACTTGCTCACTCTGTCTCTGTAACTCTCAACTAAATAAATAAATAAATAAAACTTAAAAATAAATAAATACCATTCCCCAATAAAAGGAACAGAGCTCTTTGGAGAAATGGCTGATTCGAGGGCTGGGGCAGAGAAACACAAGACAAACCTACAGTATTTTGTAGTACCAGAAAGTAAGGAAGCCTAAAGAGAAAAAACTCAAAAAGAAATGGCTCCCAATGACCAAAGCTGGAACCATCTGAGCAATGAAACGTTAATTACAGTATTTAATTGTAACACACACAAATGAAATACATATCCATGAGCCTATACCAACACGACTGAATGACTGAGAAGGGACAAATCTCCACATGATTAAGAATTCCAAATAATATATGCAGCTGCCCCCCCCTCTAGAATGTGGAGCTTAATTGGTCTTCTCCTTGAGCAAGACTTGGGCTTAGTGACTCACTTCCAAATAATAGCATATGGAATGGAAAAATGGTAACTCTACAACAGAAAAATGAACCTGGCAGACACAATCTCAACCCAAGGTTCAAGCTTAAGATCACCAGTGGGTAAGTCGCATCGGTATCATGTACCCCCGATGTGAAGTAACGAGGAGGGTACGTCACCTCAGTGGTGACCTCAGTACGTCATCCCCAGAAGATGGAAATCCTGATAAAACGTAAGAAAATATCGGATCAAAATTGATGGGACTTTCTAACAAAATATCTGACCAGTACTCCTAAAACATGTTAAGGTCTAGGAAAACAATGAAAGATGGAAAAACCATTACAGAGTAAGGAGACATGATGACCGGGCGCAATGTTGATTATCTTAGGTTGGGTCTAGGAACAGAAAAAGGACTTTAGTGGGAAAACTGTGAAATGCCAATCGAGTGCATAGATTGGGCTCACTATATTGTACCAATGTTATCTTAGCTTTGACAAACTATGTTTTCATAAACAGGTACTATGTACGTCAGGTGTTAATATTAGCAGAAGCTACAGGATGGGGCTGCAGAACTCCTCTATGTTCCACCTTCGTGACTTTTCTGTAAATACAAAATTACTCCAAAATTTTTACAAGTTACGTTGCGAGTATTCAAAGAAAAATATTCTAAAACTCTTCCTGACTTGTACGTTTCATCTGTAAAATAAACAATATTTAGAACTCAAATCTATACCAAGACCCTGGAAGGGCATGGGGAAGAAGCGTACTTCCCCCTTAACACTCCAATATAAACAGGCCCCACTCATTTACATTCATTCTTGACCTAATTCTATTTTCAGCATTTCCTGAATTTTAGATGCCATTCACTATTTTAAGAACTTGCCTGTCCCGAGAGAATTTAAGATTTAAAACAACAAACAGTAGAAAACACACCTTTGCATTAGTTGTGTGTAACCGGGAAGAAAGATTGGTGGTTTTCTTTTGGCTGGTTTCCCCAAGTCTTTGACAGCGAGTGGACACAGTAATCGTCATTTGGCACAGTGTCTGGCACAGCAGAAATTCGGTAGAACCAACTCAACAATAAACTATTACTGGTGCTATTAAAGACTCTAGGTGGGGATGGCTCCCAGAACCATCCAGACATAAAGGACAGGGCCCAGTGCGGGTGCCATCAGGGCCCTGGGGACCAGTTTCCAGCAGGCGCTGATGATCCTCACGAATTCCGGCAACCAGGGAATTTCTGCCAGTCCCTCCATCAGACCACCTTTCCAAATGGGTGGGGACCATCCATGGAAGAGTCTGGGAAGACCTGAGGTAGCAGCTCTCCCTGGGGTTCCCCTGTGGCTCCCGTCACAGCATGCCTGTGAGGAAGCCCCCTCAGGCCCATGGACACCATGGCCATGGCTGCCTGGACACCCTGGAGGACAAGGACCCTGCCCTGTGTGATGTCAGGACCATCCAGCTCTCAGAGCAGAGCCTGCTACGAGGATCCAACACTGGCAACCCTCTGTGAACACATGTTGCTCAACTCTGTAAACACCCACAACCTCCAAGTACCTGTAAGAAATGTCCCCAGAGCAGGTGTCCCTGGTAAGAGCCCTGACCCTGGCTGTCTGGCCTCACTCCCTGTGCTGTCTTTTTCTTTTTTCCTGGATGGTCTGTAAACAACTCTGTTATTTCAAGCTATGGTTTAACTTTTGTTTTCTTTTTGGTTTCCTAAGTCTCCAGTTGAGTCCTTGTAATGAATATATTAAATAAGCACGTTTTTAAAAACAGGGAATCAAGGTGCCTGCTAAGTTTTAGAGCCAAGTGATATTATCATCTACAAAGACATTCAATTACAAGGATGAAAAGACTTTAAAAATAAATATCACTCCTAGGATCAATTAGTCCTGGTTATCTATTATGTAAACAAAGGAAACCTGCCATTAACAAAGTTATATTTGGTCTTTCAGAAACGGAAGAGAGTAAATTAATAAGGCTCAAATACGTCTAAAATAACCAAGCAGACCTCACATTACAAGAGACTGATTATTGGGAAGGTTTGAACATAGTTTTTCTGTAACAGACCTTATCACTTTTTTTCCATTTTTATTTTTGGCAATAATGTCAAATACTTTAAACCATTCCATTCCCTGACTTACACCAAAGTATACAGTGGTTAATGTCTTAGTGGAATGACTCATCAAATCATTCTTCCATATGAGTGTCTTAAATGTATCCTTTTATAAGTTTAAATTGTCTTTTAAGGCAGAGAAATTATTCACTTTTGAAATCAGACATAAATATTAGACTAGGAAAATGAAACTGAAGTAGTTCTATAAAGGTGAGTTAATTTTTGGAAGAGAAAATCTTATTTAAATGTATCTTTACAATAAAATGTAAGGTAACACGGAGACACCCAGGAACCAATTATTTTACAAATCCCACAACCCAAAATTACTTAAGAAAGAACATTCTGGAGGGTATTGTGGTAAGTGAAGTAAGTCAGAGGGAGATAAATACCATATGATTTCGCTTCCATGTGAAATCTAAGCACAAGGTTCTTAAATGCAGAGGACAAACTGGTGTTTGCCAGAGGGGACCTGAGTAGGGGGAAGGGCAGAATAGATCAAGGAGATTAAGAAGAAAGAATGAATGTTCTGATAGTAAAGATATGGAAAAAAAGGATAAAAGGTATCTTGAAGAAACAGAGTATCCTAGGGACATAAGGCTTTTTTTGTTCCAATCCTTAACAATATAATTTTCATATTCTTATAAATTTGGTAAGATTTCCTCTTACATTTTGGTGGCACTCGTCAGGAGAAAACCATAGAACCAAGGTTAAGGACGACTAAGGTTTAAAAGGGTCCTTGTTACTACTGGTAAGGAAAATTAGTGGTTCAAGAAGGGAAAAACCCCTATACAATCAGATATTTCAATTTATGGTTAGAGTTTAGAAATTACAGCCCAGAGCATTTTCTGGGCCTATTAAAAGTTTTTGTTATTAGGAAACTTAAAAATAGGAAAAAGACAAGGACTGCTTAGATTTTATGACTTAAAAGTGATGGAAACAGAGGTGCCTGGGTGGCTCAGTAAGTTAAGCGTTTGACTTCAGCTCGGGTCGTGATCTCACAGTTTGAGTTTGAGCCCCGCATCGGGCTCTGTGCTGACAGCTTGGAGCCTGGAGCCTGCTTCAGATTCTGTCTCCCTCACTAGCGCCCTCTCTCTCTCTCTCAAAAAAAAAAAAGATTAAAAAAAAAGTGATGGAAATAAATTGATGGGATTTACCTTCACAGTAATATATTTATGACATACTTCTGATACCTAATACCAAACTCATTAAAATACAAGGCTAAGAGTTAAAAGCAGTCCCTCTCCCATGCACTGAACGTCTTTTCCTATCTTCGTTTCTGTGGTTTTCACCGGAGAAGAAATTAGAACAAACTGTACAAATCCATCCTTGTTTTTTACACAGAAGTATGAACAATAATGTTATCTCTAACAGTTCTGACCATAAATTACCGAGGTGGTATGTTTGGAAACAGAAGTACACTATCAAAGCATCCAGTCTTAAGAGTTAATAAGAATACGCTTGTATTTGGTGCAAATTTAATTTTATTAAACCTTACAATGAATGTTGTGGCATATCATTTTCCATTATGTGACAACTTATCGGCTGGCATCTGAATACAGTACTTCTTCTGAAAAATACGCAATGGGAAGTGACAAAAGGGAGAAACTAGTTGTTTAGTGATATATGAGGGCAAAAAGAAAAAAAAGAAAAGAAAAAAGAGAGAAGAGAAAGGATGATGACCAATTAGTTTCTCTAGGATCTAACTCTAAAATGGTTAAAGTTCCATGCAAGAATGCTGCCGTCGCATTACGCGAAAAAATGGTTATTATCTCATCTGGTTCCCACAATTCTGATAATTACAAGGATTATTTTACCTGTAAAATTCAACCTAAGGTTTCAGCTGGGCAAAATGATTTTGAAGAGCTACTTTTTCACATACAAATTTAAAGAATTTTCCCAAGTCACAGTAGCTGCGGGGTCTCTAAGATATTACACGTTAAGGTAGTCACTTTGTCAGTGAGCAATTGCTTAACTTCAAAGTCGTCATGGGCACCATGTTAGTTTTTGCTGATTTGGGTTTTATGCCCATGTCAGATTTATGGGTAAGAAAATGACTCTTTTTTAAACCTATAATCCACTTGTCTTTATAAAGTAGACTGGTATCTAATAATCTGAGTAAAATGACCATTTCCCTTCCAGGAATGATCAAGAGCGGAACATCGGAAATTCAGCAGGCCTTACAGGGCATTTGTACAGAAATGTCACCAAAACTTATAAACCCCAGCCAACATCACCATGTTACAGTATAGTTTAGTTCGAATCCCACAAGTACAATTAGCTCATCAAGTATTAAAGTACTCATTTGTGGTTAAAAAAAAGGAACATAAATTTAAGTATTTTTTTAATTCAGTCAAGAACGATTGTGAGAATACTTTCAGACAAAGGCCTTAACGGTGTCCAAGGTCACGTTTCTTAACCAACCTCCTCCAGAATGAAATCATGGACCATTCTCAGCTATCAAACTAACGGATTTTTCAAGAGCTCCGAACGGCATTAGATGGCGAACAGAGAACTGTATCCTAAACTGAAATAAGGCATTTCAGTTCTCAAGGCCGAAGAACTGTTCTAAGTGATCAATATTTAGTGGTGGAAAAGGCTATGTCAAGAAATCCCTAGTTCCACTAAAGTTGTATGATTCAAGTTCACCTATAAAGTACAGTGAGGTGTGTGTTACTATACGAGCACGTAAGCCCTCTTATCTCCTCCCAAAAAAGAGGGGAAAATGTTAAATCACTTAAAAATCCAATTGCTCATCATTTACCCCCAAATTACTGAGATCTACTGGTGTAGATTTACTGTACTTACAAAGTTTCCCTTTTTAAAAAAAGTAGCTCATGCATATATAATTCTTATACCACAAGGTCAGAGGCAAATGATTTCAAAATACTGATGTCTGAGAGTTCTAGCATATTTGTCTAAATCATAAATTACTAATACATGTGGCAGCTCAAATATCCCATCAAATTTGTCCGTGGTAAATATGGTTTTAAAATCTCTTCATCGAAAGGCTAGAGAGTGACCATTTATATCCCATTCACCCTTTTCAATGGTGAAATTCAATTCACAACCTAGTAAAGATATCTTAAAAAAAAAAAAAAATTAAACCTCAATTATTTAATCAGAAAGTAAGTCTAATGCTTTTTTAGTTACTACTGTTCATTATGAGTTTTGTACTGAATAAAGATGAAATAAACCTAATGTGATTCTTTGCAGTGATGACTCCTTAAATACCATTACATCAAACCCTCAGAATAAAATGGAAGCAAAAACCCAAGTGATCCAGCTCATTCGACTCACAGGTAAACTTGAGTTTTTCTCCAACAAATGAGGAGCTTTTTTATTCAGAACAATTTCATTAAGACATTTGCAGGGCAAATGTGCCATCATAAATTTCATTCTGAATAACAATAAAGTGCTGAATGAGAATTACCTGAATCTTTTTTTTTTTTTTTTTTTAATACTTTTCACTTATCGTTTCTTAAAAGAGCCCTTTCTGTGTGTGGTGGTGTTAGCAAAGCTGTTCGCAGAAAACAAACGAACAAAAAAAACGACACATAAAAAAAGAAAAGAAAAGCAGAGCAAAGCTAACTTTCAGTAAGGGAATATAGAAAGCACTGCAACCTTTGTGTTTAACTACAGTGACAAATAACTGAGACCAAAGTAATTCATGCAAGGTATCTTTAAAGGTATACTTAGGTTGGAAGAAAGAAAGAATGGACACTCTACTGACCTCTGATAATAGGGCAGTAAATTGCATACTAAAATACCTTAATTATCCTAGATGCCTAGATCTGGCTTGGCAAGCATCATGCCACTGACATGCTTTAGCTCTTTTGGTAACTAAAAGTGATCTGCAGTTCAAGTGCTGAATTATGTCAATGTGACTCATTAAAGCTGTATGATAAACTTTGAGGTTAAATTTAAGCAAATGCTCTACACCTAATCACATCATCAGCACAAGCGGGCCAATGCTGGCGCAGCATGAAAGGTGGGTCGCTTTATAAAGATTCTTCCTTGTACTGCATGATATATTAAGATGACAGACCTAAATTTCAACTGGGTTAATGAGTTAGAATAGATTTGTTTCCCAAATTTAGCACACGATAATTTCAGTGGAGTAGAGAGAGAAACCTCAGAAGTGAAGAAAAAGAGAAAAAAAAAAACAAAGAAACAAAAGAGCTTGAGCTCGGGTAGCTAACCTGTAGCTCTAAAAACTCATGCTACAGAGAGTACCACTTTCATAAAATGAATTTTGTAACGAAACTTAACAGTGTTTTGAGTCGAAGTTGACCAACTGCTGCATAGAAAATGTGCTAACATACAACAGTCAAGTTTAAGCCGGTGCATAGAGAAGATAAAGCACTTATGGTAACTGCAAATGGTTAACAGGTCCGGAGAGGGTGTACGACCTAGCATGGGTCCGTAAGGGGGGAAAAAACTCTGAAGTAGAAATGGTTAGGAAAACAAAGGAAGCGGAAACGGGGAAGAAGCTTGGAGAAGAGAAGGAGGAAGCAGGAAAAAGAAAGATTTTTCGATTGTATAAAATTCACAAACCAGTAAAGTATAAAGACACCACTGAAAAACGGTGAACTCTGTCCCAAACACCCAACAGCAAACAAAACCAGAACAGGTAAGCCTTTGGCAGACAATTTTAGAAATTTGAAGAGGACATTACATTTCTCAATAATTCACCAACAATATATTATATGGTATATTTATATTAAATACTGGGAAACCAATCCTGTCAATCGGATGCTTCTAATGCTTTAGCCAATGAGAGCACGAGGAGATCAAGCTAAGTGAATGCTGGTGTCATCACAACAGTGCTCGTTTATGAAACAACTGTTACCGATTCGTGCTTTGACAGTGCAGAACATACAGTCCGGTCATCATCTATGAAGTGAAACAAAGGTCTCCAGCTTCTCTGGAATGTGCCCTTTGTAATATATTCTATGATTCACTATGACACGAGCAGCGAGACACTGCAGGGTAGTATGGTTTATGGGCTGGATCAAATTTTTAGCTATTTCCTTCTCGTCCAGCAAGTCGCTAGCAGTTTGTTTGTGCAGGTTTGTGGCATCAAAATGTGCACCTGATTTAATAAGGAGATTCATGATGTCTGGATGGTTGTTGAGAGCAGCGATGTGCAGGGGACTGTTGTCGTCGGAGTCTCTGACGTTCACATCAGCACCGCATTCGATCAGTATGGCAGTCACTTGCAGAGATGGGAATTTACAAACAGGGTACCGCCCCACACACGTGGTATTCTTGTCCACGGCCAGATGAAGAGGGCTAAAGTTATTCTTTCCCCTCGGATGCAGCTTCAGAAACCTGTATATCGTCTGCTTTTTGAAATGGTCCTGTTCTAGAGTACAAGGAACTTTTTCTAATAAGCAAATCAAGTGCAAAATAATGGAAAGAGCCTTATTTAACTGTAATGGGTCGGCCGGACACTGAGTTTGTTTGATGGCTCGCTCTATTTCAAGGACACTTTTG
Organism: Panthera pardus; assembly: GCF_024362965.1. Taxonomy (NCBI): domain Eukaryota; kingdom Metazoa; phylum Chordata; class Mammalia; order Carnivora; family Felidae; genus Panthera; species Panthera pardus. The sequence continues at coordinate 144,666,688 of NW_026526765.1, read as the reverse complement.
CACAGTATGCCCATAAGATCGTCAAATGTAACAGTGGTGCCCAGCAGGCCTTTAGCCCGATCCTGCAGCATAAAAGAGAACAGTTCTGCAAAAGATAACAAGCTGCTGGCGGTCATTGGGCTTAAAGGGTCCAAATTGTTCTGCTGCATATCCAAAGCATACTTCCACAGGTTGATGCATCGTTTGAAGTTTCCAGAGTCCGCATAGACTGCGCCTCTGTATCTAATATAGTAAGAGGTATCGGGATGCGAAGGGCCAAGAATGCGCTCTCTAATCAATAGTGCCTGCATTCTCATCTCATCGGGGTCAGCAATAAGACCTTCTAGTTCCTCTGTACTGTTTACCTCCTTGGCGTAATCGTAAGCCATTATCAGTGTCTGTGGTACTGGCTTGCTAATTATATTAGTCCTATCACTGTACCTCATGTTCATGGCCTTTTTCCAGTATTTCAAGGCCCCAAGCAGATCTCTTTTTTTGTCTACAAATGTAGCTCCCAGAAGCTCCAGAGCATTGATCCGTTCTGTCTTGCTCGTCTGTGCATGGTGAGTCAGAAAATCCACAATATTTGTGTGACCAGTAACACTTGCTGAGAGAAGGGGAGTCATTCCATAACCATCCTTTTCCATCTTGGCACAATACATGAGAAGCATCTTCATGATGTCCAAACTTCCAGATTCCGCGCAATCGTGCAATGCAGTATTACCTTAAGGAGAGGAAAGAAAGAGATTTTGAGGGACCAGGGTACAATGGAACACATGAGGAACCTAAAGAGAAGCAGGCAGTCCCAGGCCGCCCTTTGTGGGACATTAATTTGACTACACATGAGAAAAAATTATCCCGGCACCTAAAACTAGTGTCTGACACACAGCGGAAGTTAAATAAACACTTGTTAAGTTTGGTTACTATATGACCAAATTAGGCATGAAAGGATCATCCAAATCACCAAATGAAATTCAAAATTAATCCATGGCCTCTTGGGTTTTTAAATAATGTTTTCAAGTGCATATTCTTTGACTCAAAAGTGATGAAATGAAATTAACCAGCTATTCAACTCTGCAGTCACTTAACTTTCTGGGTCAGCTTCCACATTTAAAAACAAGAAATTGAATCCATGATATCTAAGATCCTCTAGTTTGATTCTAATAGTAGTCAGAAATTATGTCTTTCAATATTTGATTGTCAAATGGGGAGGTAAGCTGTCTTAGTCAAAATCCTCGGTGACAAAGTACTTTCCTCAGCTCCCATAAGAAAAACAAGTCCACTAAAATCTGAAAAAAATATGTGGGTGGTTCGATATGAAGTTTAAAAGAGACATCTGAAGTGTCCTTTTGTAATGGATTACTTCCCATGGTAATTTAATTTTTTAAACATTTTTTTCAGATGTACTAAATGTTCTGATGCGGTCTTGTTCTTCCCACACGTGGATTAAAACGGACAACAGGCACATGTCATAAAAGCCTGTACGCAACGTATTAAGACAATACAACCACCGAAGTATTTCAGTTGCCCGAGTTCAATGCCAAACATTTTACCAGTTATCATAACAAAAATTATCACACAGACCTTTGGTATTTCTACATGGTGTTTGCAAAAAATCTCAACAGTGAGTCATTTGAGGCACATGTGCAGAAAAGAGTTAACATAGCTGGCAGAGACTGGTTATCCTCAGAAAGAACTAGCTGCTTGCTAAGGGACAGCCCTCAGCTGACACCTGAGAACTCGTCTGGTGAAGAGTTCAGAAAACTCTCCTTAAATGATAAGGGTGGCTTCCTGTTTGTATTGATAATATAGTTTATGCTGAATACCTGCTTTCCTTCTGAGAGCCTGGAATTTGGGGTATTTCCGCAAAGGGTGCCTATGTGACTAGCCTCCAAGAAAACCCCTGGGCTCTGAGTCTCTAATGGGGTTCCCTGGGCAGAAAACTGCTGTGTGTGACCTTTTACGACAAGGAGAAAGCGAAAAAAGCCTGCAAAGATTCCTCTCGACCCCACCTGTGTCTCCCCCCTTAGGATCCAGCTGCACACCCTTCATTACGTCACCGCAATACATCTTAGCCATGATTACAATGGTATGCTGACTCACCTCCAGACATGGGGGGATGCTGACACAGCAGGTGTACTAAACACTGGTTTAAACTTGAATACTTCACATAACAAATCTATTAACTAAAATTCCAAAAAGCAAGTTATGACACATTAGGACTTTAATCTTTCCACAGGCTTATCCTGTTTATTCTTCCATGATACCTACAGGAATTACATGATTATCTGCATATATTTATTCTGACTCAAGATTTCAAAGGTCCACAACGGAATGGTGTCTGATGGCATGTGTATATAACCAAGCACTCAGAGAGCCCAGAGCTTCTGAGTACTAATGTTCATTTGTTCAAAATAATTTCCATTAAAAAACACAGCTACTACTAAATGTATTTTTAAAACTTTTAAAATTAAAAATCCCTAATAGTACTTTTTCCCTCTAAAAAAGAGACAATATAAGGGAAATATAAGGTTTCAATGGCATTCTTCTCCATTCAGAGTCATATAAAATCAAGAATAAGAATGCAAGAGGGGCACCAGGTGGCTTAGTCAGTTAAGCATCCGACTCTTGGTTTAGGCTCAGGTCATGGTCTCTCGGTTTCATGAGTTCGGGTGCTGTGTTGGGCTCCCTGTGGACAGCCCACAGCCTGCTTAGGATTCTCTGTCTCCCTCTCTCTCTGCCCCTCCCCTACTCGTGCCATATGTGTCTCTCTCAAAATAAATAAACTTAAAAAAAAAAAAAACAACACAAGAGAAGTCATTTTCTTTTTTTTTTTGTCTGAATTGACTTAGAATTTTACTGTGTTCTTTTAAAACATATTGACATATTCTTGATCAGAATTTTAGATTGTGAGAAGTCATTTTCTTAATTAACTGAATTGCTGTACTGAAATACACCATAGACTGAAAAAGATGACTTTTAAAAATAAAAAACATACAGAAGAGTTTCGCATCTAGTAATGGCAGAGTATGATCAATCTTCCCGGTAAGAACTAGAAAAGCTGAAAAATTTATTTTTAAAAATCTGTTTGATTTAGCAAAGAGCTAAAAAGTGGACAACATCCGGGAGCAGAAAGAAAATTAGAGAAGTCCAGGATTTGGGGAAGCTTCCCCCAGTGGCCTCTACCAATTCTGGAAGCAGCAGCTAGTAAAAAACTGAGTGGAGCTTCTGACAACTTGGCAGAGCCAGGGGAGAAAACCAGAGTCCAGAACCCACTAAGAAGGGAACTTTGAACTGCTCCCTGCACCCCCTCCCTCCCCCCTCACCGTACACTCTGAGTCATAGCTCTGAAGGGCTGCACCCTAGCAGTTAAGGCAAACTGCAAACAAACCAGGTACTGGAGGAACCTAAATCCAATTTAAGATCGTGTTGATACTGAATTAAGGAAAGTCGGGATTGCTAGTTAAACTAGTCAAAAGCCAGAAGCAAATACAAATAGTAATTAGAGAAGATATTGTCTATTTGCTATAGCTCAAATTATTTTTTTATACTCTTTATATATAATGTTAAGTATCCAATCAAAGGAACTGCAACACAAAACCAAGACAAATAAGAGCTGATAGGCCCAACAGAAGATCCAGATAATATAGTTATCAGACACAGACCTCAGAATAATAATTATGCTTAGCAAAGTATGAGAGATTAAAAAACATTTCTGAGAATTAGAAAAGTGGAAACTACAAAAAAGGAACAAAACGGATGTTCTAGAACTGAAAACCTCAGTGGGTGGCTTTAAAAGCAGATTACATACAGCTGAAGAGAGACTGAGGGACTGGACAGTAAGTGAGGTGAAAATAGACAGAAAGCAGCATGGAGGGGACAGGCTGGCAAAGCAGGGACAGTGAGAGACGATGTCAGAGGGTTAACAACCTGAAAGCCAGAATTCTAGAGGAAGAAAATGGGCCCAAAGCAATACTTAAACAGCTAAAGTCTGAGAATTTCCTGAAGCTGATGAAGTACTAACCACAAATTTAGGAAGTTTTACAAATACCAAGACAGAGAAATACAAAGAATATCACCTCCAGGCTCACTACAGCAAAACTGCCCAGTGCGAAGGCAAAGAGAGAAACGTTACAACCAGAGCACAGGTGGAAACCACCTGCAAAAGAGCCGCTAGGCTGAGAGCCAAGCCCTCCTGGGGAATAGGAACTTGGGAGTCAACAGAATGGTATCTTAAAAGCACTGAAGGAAGGGAAGCGCCAACTCGAATTTTACACCCACACCAAGAATAAATGTGAAATGAAGCACTGGTTCAGGCAAGAACGAAAAGAGAAAAACCAAGGTACTTATGACCAGCAGACCTAAATACTACGGGGTGTTCTCTCTAGGCAAAACAAAGATGAGCCGCATGGAAGGATCGAGATATGGACAGAAGCATCAATAAAAGGGATAAATACATTAAGAAATAGAGACTTTGGAAAGAACAGTGCTTTGTAGGGCTTGAAATGCATACAGAGCAATGAAACGCTTCACAGCAACAGCATAAAAGGAGGGTAAGTGGAATTCAACTATTCTAAACATGTTTGCAAGGCTCGGACAGAGGTAAAATCAGAAATTTATGTTATTCCTTGAATAGACACATTTCTAAAGAAGGCATCAAGATGGCTAACAGACACATGAAAAAAAGCTGAACATCACTCATCATCAGAGAAATACAAATCAAAACCACACTGAGATACCACGTCACATCTGTGAGAATGGCTAGTATCAAAAAGACAAGAAATAACAAGCTTTGGTGAAGAAAAGGAACTCTCGTGGACTGTTTGGTGGGAATGTAAATTGGTGCAGCCACTGTGGAAAACAGGATGGAAGTTCCTCAAAAAATTAAAAACAGAACTACCCTACCGCCCAGCAATTGCACTACTAGGTATTTATCCAAGGGATACAGGTGTAATGTTTCAAAGGGGCACATGCACCCCCATGTTTATAGCAGCACTACTGACAATAGCCAAAGCATGGGAGGAGCCCAAGTCCATCGACTGATGAATGGATAAAAATGCAATATATATATATTCAATCGAGTTATTACTTAGCAATCATGAAGAATGAAATCTTGCCATTTGCAGCTACGTGGATGGAACTAGAGGGTATTATGCTAAGCGAAATTAGCCAGAGAAAGACAAATAGCATAGGACTTCACTCATATGTGGAATTTAAGATACAAAACAGATGAACATAAGGGAAAGAGAAGCAAAAATAATATAAATACAGGGAGGAGGACAAAACAGAAGAGACTCTTAAATATAGAGAACAAACTAAGGTTTGCTGGAGGGGTTGTGGGGGGGCCCATGAGCTAAATGGGCAAGGGGCATTAAGGAGGACACTTGTTGGGATGAACACTGGGTGTTACACGTTAATGGATGAATCACTGGATTCTACTCCTGAAATCATTATTGCACAATGTGCTAACCAACCTGGATGTAAATTTGAAAAATGAAAAAAGAAATAAATAAAATAAAAAAGAAATTTATGTTATTCCTTTGGTAAGTCAAGGTAGTACAGTAATCCATAAAATAACAGTGGATATGCAGCATGTCATTATTATGTAGTCTCTAATATAGAGAAAGAAAATGAAATAAGAAAAAAAGAATTCAGACAAAAAAATGAGAAACAAAGAACGCAAACCAGATAGGACAAATAAAAATCAGAAAATAGAGATTAAAATCCAAATATGTTAGTAATTACATTAAAAGCAAGCAAACGAAATGTTCCCATTAAAAGACATAAAATGTCAGACTGAAAATACAAATACATAAAACTCAACTACATGCTGCTTACAGGAGACACAACCTTCAATACAAGGGCAGAAAAAGGCTAAAGAGGAAAAAAAGGGAAAAAAATTTATACCCTATGCAAAAAGTAACTATAAGGAAGCTGTGTGATATTAAAATACAGGACTGGGGTGCCTGCTCAGTCAGTTAAGCAGCCGACTTTGGCTCAGGTTGTGATCTCGCGGTTCACTGAGTTCGAGCCCTGCATCAGGTTCTGTGCTGAAAGCTCAGAGCCTGGAGCTTGCTTCTGAATCTGTGACTCCCTCTCTCTCTGCCCTTCTACCACTCACACTCTCTCAAAAAATAAATAAATGTTAAAAAAATAAATAAAATAAAAGGACTAAGCAGATGCTAACTAAGCAGACGTTAAGGCAAAAAGCATGGCTAATTAGAGATAAAGGGAAATATTTTATAAGGATATAAAATTCAAAACAACATAAAGATACTGTAATTCTAAATTTCTTTTGACTTAAGAACATAGGTTGAATTATATAGAGCAAAGAATCAACAGAATTCCAAGGAGAATCGGGCAAATGCACAATCGGGCAAGTACACCTGAACACACTTCTCAGTACAGAAGACCAAAACCAGTAAGGATATAGAAGATTTTGAACACAATTAACAAACATGATTTAACGGACATACATAAATGAACACTGGACTCAACACCTGTAGAATACCATTTTCTTCCAAGGATATAGGGAAGAATAGAAACATCAACCACATTCTGGCCATAAAGAGAGTCACACAGAAATGTCAAGGGACTGATATCCCTGATTATGTTCTAAGTTCACAATGCAAGTTAGATATCAAACACACACACACACACACACACACACACCCCAACACCAACAAAACGCTAGAAAAATCTCCATATATTTGAAATTTTAAATATATACTTCTAAATAACCTATAGGTCAAGGAAGAAATCCCAATGGAAAAACTGAAAATATTTGTAACTGGATGAGAACAAAAACCTTAAGTAATTGATCTGGTGGGGTATGGCTGAAATTGTGCTCAAAGATACATGTTAGAAAAGAAGAAAGGCTTTAAAAAGATGGCCACACTTCCATCTCAAGAAAGTAAAGGAGAAAAACAGTAAATTAAACCCAGAGAAAGCAGAAGCAAATAATAAAAAGCAGACATCAGAGAAGAAAACAGTATCCATACGGCAGCACAGCATTTTTTATTTTCCTAAATGTTATGTATCAACTGTTGCCCCTTTGTCATCTTACATCTATAACTATGCAGGCAGAGAAAACACTTATTTTACAAATAGAAAACAGAGACATTAGTAATAGAACACACACCCATGCCTCCCAATCACCACCGTAGTGCTCTGCTCATTCCTGGGGTCATATTTTAAATGCTAGTCGTCCTCAAATCTGATGAGTAAGTTTTATCTAATACAAGCCAAACCTCCTAATGAAACTCCACTGATCATGTTACTTTCCAACTCAACACCCTTCATGCTTCCTCTAAAGAAACAGCTGAAAATCTTTAAGATGGCTTGAAGAATCCCACAGCACTGATTCTCAAGGCACTATCTGTGCAGGGTGGGAGGACAACAAGGAAGAAATCCATAGTTTTAGAAAAAACATGTGAAGCAAAGCTGAATCTTGGTTAGTGGTAACACACGTAAGACACACTATGAGGAACGGATTTTACCCTACCCTACTTCTCCAGCCTCATTTATCAGCACGTCCAATACGAATGCTGCACTGTGAATCTTGCCAGGAGCTGGCAAACTTCTTCTATAAAGGGCTCGACAGTTATTTTTAGGTTTTGCAAGCTGTAAGGTCTCTGTTGTAGCCACTCGACTCTGCCATGTCAAGAAGTATCCAGGGACCATACGTTACATGAATGGGGACGGCTGGTTTCCAACAAAACTGTACTTATGGGCACTGAAATATGACTTTCATGGCATTGTCATGAGTCATAAAATATTCTTCTTCATTAAATTTGTTTCCAACCATTAAAAGGTAAAACACCTTAGCTCTCAGGCAGTGCAAAAACAGGAGGTGGGCAGGATTTGACCCCCGGCCATAGTTGGTCAACACTCTCATTCAAAAGACATTATCAATCATTCACATGGCAGAGACCCCACTTCTGCTTCCTGTCACTCTGTCCTAAGTGTCCCTCCCAGCACGAGGGACAATCCCACTCGTGTCCACGCCTCGGCTTTTCATTTCCCTGTAATACACTCTTCTTTACCATTTTAAGTTCTTGTCCTTCAAGTTTCAACAGAAACTTCAGCTGCCCAAAGAGGCCATCTTGTTTATACCACATCGATTTGTCATTTTGAGAATGCCTAGTGAATAAATGTATCACTTATCCTGGTAGATAACCCTACTACATGGGCTATTATAATATTATGTCATATCTTCTAATAGTACAATATTACTGCCACACAAACCAGTTTTCTTACCTTAACAGTCTATTCCTAAAGTATACAGACCCCATGTAATATTTCCTTTGTATCCCAGCTAGCAGTTACCACACTGCTAAGGCTAAGGTAAGATTCTTAAATTTTTGAAAAATGTTTATTTATTGGGGTTCCTGGGTGGCTCAGTTGTTAAGCATCCAACTTTGGCTCAGGTCACCATCTCGCAGTTGGTGGGTTCAAGCCCTGCGTCAAGCTCTGTGATGACAGCTCAGAGCCTGGAGCCTGCTTCAGATTGTATGTCTCCTTCTCTCTCTACCCCTCCCCCGCTCACACTCTATCCCTCTCTCTTAAAAATAAACGAACATTTAAAAAATATTTATTATTTATTTTGGGATAGAGAGTGCACAAGTCGGGGAAAGGGAAGGGAGGAAGGAGGGAAGGAGGGAAGGGGGGAAGGGGGGAAGGGGGGAAGGGGGGAAGGGGGGAAGGGGGGAAGGGGGGAAGGGGGGAAGGGGGGAAGGGAGGAAGGGGGAGAGGGGGAGAGGATCTTAAGCAACTCCACACTCAGCGTGGAGCCCAACACAGGGCTCGATCCCATGACCCTGGGGCCATGACCTGAGCCAGAATTAAGAGTTGAACGTTTAACTGAGCCACCCAGGCGCCCCAAAGATTCTTAAATTTTTAATAGCTGGTATCACAAAAAGTGATTCAAACTTAGGATAAAGTAAGCTTAAAAAGTAAAACCTCAAGAGAGAAATCTTAATTACTCTAACAAATTATGTATATGACCACCACAGCTTCATGTCCTAAAAGCCCTGAAAAAATGTTTCTGAATTATAGTCTAGACCTTGACTCAAAAGTTTAGAAAAGGGAGGCAAAAAAAAAAAAAAAAGCGTAATTTTAAAGCAACTATAATTTTTGTCTGAAGTCTCCAAGTCTTTCTACATAGATGTTTTGATAAAGTTCTAATCAGTCTATTTACAACTGTTTCCTGCTTTTCTCCTACATCTGTCATTTTGTCACGATGGGCTACCGGTAGGTACATGGTCCACATGAACTCCATGGATACTACGCAATCATTATTAATGGCTCTATGGTGAGTTCAAGCAAGGAGGCATGAACCAAGTTAACACAAACACCTCCCGTCAATGGATGTCTGCAGAGCTTCAGGATTTTCACTATTACAATTAGTGCCTAAAAGCCTGTAAGGACAGATAACAGACCAGTGACTGCCAGGGGCCAGATTGAGAGGGGCTAACTGCAAAGGGGCATGAAGGAACCCTTGTTCTACCTTTACTATACTGGTGGGCAAGCTACAGTGTATGTGTATCAAAACTTACGGAACTATTTGCTAAAAAAGATGAGTTTTATTGTATAAAATTATACCTCGATAACTAAATGACAAAAAAAGTAATGTCTAATTTAAAATAGAATCACAAATGTGTGAAAGCTTAAAATACATCTTTAATTCATTCCAAAGTAATTAGACAATCTTTTAAAAGTTCTACTTTTATAGGAGGCGCCTGGGTGGCTCAGTTGGTTAAGCGTCTGACTTCGGCTCAGGATATGATCTCACGGTTTGTGGGTTCGAGCCTCAGGTCAGGCTCTGTGCTGACAGCTCACAGCCTGGAGCCTGCTTCAGATTCTGTCTCTCTCTCTCTCTCTCTCTCTCTCAAAAATAAACATTAAAAAAAAAAAAACTTTTTTTTTAATAAAATAAAATAAAAGTTCCACTTTTATAGTATTCTTTCTGGTACTAGAATGAATTTTCGAATTTTAATTTATATTACTTCTATACCTAGATACACAGAGCATCTTCCCATGTCTGTTCACAAACTTTATTGTCTTTTATGACAAGTCTATTTACGTTCCAGTTTCTGGGACTATTAGTCTGACTTTCTCTATGCATTTTATAAAATGTTGATCAGTTATCTGCTATATTTATGGTATATACCTTGCTCTATTGTTTCGTTCGAGAGACATGCTTTCAGTATTAAACGCAAGGTCTTGTGAGAAATATCTAACAAGTTGAATTTAAAAATCAAGTTAACTATGTCCTGATGACTAACCTCTGCTAAATTATACGTCAAAGACCAATAAAATTGTATTTAATTTTTGCTAGGTTTATTAATGACTTAAACTCTGGGTGGTATAACATCATGTGCCAGGCACTACTAAATATTCAACTGAAGCATTTTCCCTGGGTTATGTGCCTCTTAAAAATGTTTCCAGGGACATCTGGATGGCTCAGTCGATTACACATCTGATCTTGATTTCAGCTTCGGTCATGATCTCACGGTTTGTGAGTTCAAGCCCTGAGTCGAGCTCCATGCTGACAGTGTGCAGTATGCAGCCTGCTTGGGAATTCTCTCTCCCCCCCGCCCCATTCATGCACACATGCTCTCTCTCAAAAATAAACTTAAAAAAAAAATGCTTCCATAATACACAAGATTCGCGATCTCTACCTCATAAGGTCTTAATTTTGTGTCCTCAGAGTAAGAAAGCCAATTAAAAATAGAACACAAGGTTCAAAAATAAATACTAATATTACCAGGCACCTTAGATGAAATTAGGGATATTTAGCATTGAAATTTAATTTACCTTTAACTAAAGAAAAAGAAAGAAAGAATATAAACATTGTATTATATAATTCTCAATGCCTGACTCAGAACATGTTCATTTGAAGAAAAAATAAAACTTGACACTGAATTCATTATGGAAAATGCTTATGATTTCTCAAAAGGCATGTCTGTTAAAAGGCCATTTCTTAAAAATCAAGCTAATGGTCCAAGTGTTAATTCAGTTAAAGTATTTATGCAGAAAGTTAACACGGTATGATCTTAAATATATTACTTTTCAACCCTATAACCGAACATAGAAACAGTGCGAAGAATCTGGAAGAATAAAAGGTAGCCCTACTCGTTGAGAGGCTTCTGGGATGGACACTAAGGGAAGGAGACGGAGGTGCGCACGCTTGGTCACCAAAGGGAGGTGGGCTCGGGGGATGGGTGAAATAGGTGATGGAGACTGAGGGGCACACTTGCCGTGAGGCGCACCGGGACGGGGTAATGTGTGGAAGCGCTGAATCACTATGTTGTACACCCGACACTAACGTAACACTGTATGTTAGCTATACTGGAATTAAAATAAAAACTTAATAAAACAAAAAACAAACAATAATCATGGCAGTATTTCTCAAGAAGACCTTTCTGCAAGCGCCAATCTTGGCTGCTGTTAATTCTAGAGACCTGTAATCTTGTGATAGCAGGCACATGAGACTACACTCCACTGTGCCTACCGAAGGGGTCAAGATTTTCCTAAAATAAGTAATCCAAAAACAAACTAGTATTTTGAGTAATAACTAGTTGGAGCCCTAACAGTTCCCTGGCTCCACACCAGATGTTTTGGGCTTGACTAAACAATAAATAAGTGATTGTCTGCATGAGATTGTTACCAATCAACTAACGACTTAAATCATACAAGAACTTCAACACAGAATTTATAACTATCTCCATTTGAATAAGATTACTTAGGGTCTCCAGGATCAGAATTAAGTCAGTTCCTAAACCACTCCCAATTTCTATTTTTATTGAAACAAAAATGTTCTCGTAAGGGCTATACAATGTTTTACAAATACAAAATGTCTACTATAAACTGCTTTTTCTCACAATATCAATTCAAGAGATTTTGCTGTTTTGTAAAGTTCTCACACAGTTCAAGTTTTGTGTGTGTGTGTTTTAGTCAAATAAAGTTGTGCTTCTCAAGCTTTAATGTGCACAATCACCACAGGATCGCAGTAAAATGCAGATTCTGATTCAGGTGATCCAGGGTGGATCTAAGTGATGCCTACGCTGCTGGTCTTTGCTACTATGAGCGCCAGGGAAACAGAGGAGGAATCTTATTTTCAAAACAGAAGAGAAATCTTATTTTCCTGTTTGTCATATTGGTGTCTGCCATTAAACTAACACATCTAATAATGGTATCGAGAAATACAAAGAGAAGGGGCACCTTGGTGGCTCAGACGGTTAAGCATCCAACTCTTGATTTCAGATCAGGTCATGATCTCACGGTTGATAGGTTCAAGCCCTGTGATGGGTTCTGCACTGGCAGCACAGAGCCTGCTTGAGATTCTCTCTTTCCTTCTCTCTCTACACCTCCCACACTGTGCTCTCTCTCAAAATAAATAAACATTAAAAAATAAAAAGGGGGGGGTTCCTGGGTGGCTTAGTCGGTTCAGCATCCGACTTCAGCTCAAGTGATGATTTCACAGTTCACAAGTTCGACCTCCGCATCGGGCTCTGTGCTGACAGTTCGGAGCCTGAAGCCTGCTTCACGTTCTGTCTGCCTCTCTCTCTGCCCCTCCCCCACTCGCACTTGGTCTCTGTCTCTCAAAAATAAATAAACATTAAAAAAAAAAGACACATGAAGAGAAGTTGAAAAGGAGGGTTAGGTCACAGCCCTATTTCACACCACACAGAAAAACGAATATCTCCACTCCACCTTATGCGTGAATGAGAAAATTCTATGCCACAGCAGGAAAAGGGTGTGTTCTATGACTAGATCACACCATTTGACCCTCAGAAACTTTCCTTTGTAATAAAGGATATCAGTAAACCCTGCAGTGTATTCTTAACAATTTTCTAGTTTAAGTCAAATCTAAGTGATCTACAAGGTGAATATTTAAGAAATCAGTTTGTAAAATAAAATCCAAATTGCTGTGAATAATACCTATCAGAAGAGTGAAAACACCAACGTAAACTGGTACAGCCACTGTGGAAACAAAAACACTAATTCGAAAAGATACATAAACCCCTATGTTTATGGCAGCACTGTTTACAACAGCCAAGATATGGAAACAACCTGAGCGTCCATCGACAGATAAACAGATAAAGACAACATGGTGTGTGTGCGTGTGCATCTGTGTGTACACACACACACACACACAATGGAGTAATATTCAACTACAAAAAAGAATGAAATCTTGCCATCTGTGACAACATGGATGGGACAAAAGGGATGGTAAGTGAAATAAGTGAGACAGCAAAAGACACAGATCATATGATTTCACTTGTACGTGGAATCTAAAAAACAAAATGAACAAACCAAAACAGCAACTCATAAACATAGGTGGTTTCCAGAGGGAGGGTGCAAGGGGGGATGGGCAAGATAGCTAAGGGGGATTAATAGGTACAAACTTCCAGTTATCAAATAAGTAAGTCATGGGGATACAGAGTACAGCACAGGGAATACAGCCGATAATACTGTAGTAACATGGCGTGGTGACAGATGGTAACCACACTCACTATGATGAACACTGCGTACGTTATTACTCAAATCACTATGTTGTACACCTGAAACAAATACAATGTTCTGTCAACTATACTTCAATAAAAAGAAAGGAAGGAAGGAAAAAGGAATGGGAGGGAGAGACATTTTATAATCACTTCAGTTTTTACAAAAAAAAAAAAATTAAGTCTGTTATACGTACTCATTTCACTTGTTCCTCTTATTTTAATGGTATACCTGACTCCCTTTCTGTTACTCTTAACTTCTCTCATTTTCTTTAAAAAATTAAATTTACTTAGAAAAATAACAAAGTGATGGGGCACCTGGGTGGCTTAGTCAGTTAAGCATCGACTTCGGCTCAGGTCATGATCTCACATCACAGTCTGTGAGTTCGAGCCCCGCGTCAGGCTCTGTGCCGACAGCTCAGAGCCTGGAGCCTGTTTCGGATTCTGTGTCTCCCTCTCTCTTTGACCCTCCCCCGTTCATGCTCTGTCTCTCTCTGTCTCAAAAAAATAAATAAACGTTAAAAAAGTTTAAAAAAAAAGAAAAAGAACAAAGTGAAAAAACAACCTACCGAATAGGAGAAAATATTTGCAAATCAAATATCTGATAAAAGACTTGCGTTCATAATACATAAATTACTCTTACAACTCAGTAATGATAACCCAATTTTAAAACGCGCAAAGAGACACCTGTCCAAAGAAGATAAACAAATGGCCAATAAGCACATGAAAAGCACACAATGGTGAACATCATCACATGAAATCAAAATCAAAATCACAATGAGATACCAGTTCACACCCACTGAGATGGCTATTCCCCCCTCCAAAAGAAAAAATAGTAGTAACAAACGTTGGAGAGGGTGTGGACAACTGGAACTCTCCTACGCTGTAGACAGGAATGTAAAACGGTACAGCCACTTGGACAATAGTTTAGCTGTTCCTTAAAAGGTTAACAGAGAGTTGCCATGTGACCCAGCAATTCCACTCCTCCATATATGCCTAAGAGAAATGAAAGCACACATCCACACAAAAACTTGTACATGAATATTCTTATCAGCATTCTTATCCTAATAGCTAAAAAGTAGAACCAATTCAAATGCCCATTAACTGATAAATGGAGAAATGTGGTCTATCTACACAAGGGATTATCCAGCAATAAAAAGAACATGCTACAAAATGGACAAGCCTTGAAAACAATATGCTAAGGGAAAGAAGCAAATCACAAAAGACCACATATTAGGACTCCATTTATATGAAATGTCCGTAGCAGGCCTATGTCCCTAGAGGACAGAAAGATTAGTGACTGCCTAAGGTTTCTGCACTTGGGGTGGGAGAGGAGAAGGGATGCAGTGAGTATGACTGGATATGGGTTTTGGCAGGTGGGGGATGAAAAGGTAGTTGTGGTGATGACCACACAACTCTGTGAATACACACTGATTCACACACTTAAATGGGCGAACAGTACGTCTCAAAGCTGTCTTAAGATCAAAGTACTTGTGTTTTTGGTAAAAACTTTTGACTTTCAGAAACAGCAATTAAAGGGTCTCTAACTGTAACAGACTTACTGGAAATGCACAAGAACAATTCTCACCGCTGCTCTTTAGCCTACCGTGCCTGCCATCCACTCTTCTTCAGTTCTGTGGCTGGGACCGTGAGAGGCTCACTTGCAAAGGAGGGGAGGGGGCCTGCGATTCAGCTGCAGAACAAGGCTGATTCCAGGTATTTCATTCCTGGAATAACTAAATGGTATGTGTTAAGGGAAGAGGTAAGAAGGGGTAGAGAGAAACACTTCAGGGTATCTAAGGGACACTAGAAAGTTCCTCTGCTCAGGATGTTTCCCTTCCCCATGTTTATGCTAACACCAGAGATACCTGAGAACGGGAGTTTGAAGGAAAAAAAAAAAAAAAGGAATCAAAACAGAATCAAGGACAAACTGTGCCAAGGTTACCATGTGCCCTCCCTTCATTAATCCTGTGTATAAGGCGCTGAGTTCGAAGCATATGGAAATTTAACGACACAGGTCCTTGAGCTTCCAACAAAGTTCAATGCTAAAAACATCTGCATCCAGAAGTAAGATGAATTCTTATGACTGAAAGGGAATCAGAAGTGCCTAGGAGACGGGTCTTGACATCACGTGCAATTTCAAGGCTAAGACGACCTGAGCTTAGGAATCCAGACTAAAAGCAATCAACGGTAGTGTAATGTGATGAAAATTACACAATGTCAGTTGATGAAAACATCAACATTACAATTGAGACTCATTCAAACTCCCTTTCCTGGCCATTCTTCCTAATGGTGGGGGACAAAAGGAAGAGACATGTCTTCCTCAGATTTGCACCCACATGGCTTCTTTACCTGGGCCGGTCCCCACCTCTATCTTCCATCACATACCTTCCTAATGTCTCAGGAGCATACGTCTCTAGAATGCCAGAGGCTTCCTGAATTTTGTTTTAAACACTTTTTAATCTAGGGAAATCTGATAAAGACAGACTTGGTGACAGTCCCACTTGTACCCAAAGGTCAAGAAGTAAAACTTAACCTCAGCCTTAAGCTCAATTCGCTGCCAATAGCCCTAAAAGGGCAGTAGTGTTCAGGATCTACTTATTTTCTCCAACTTCGGCTCACTTGTGAGGATTCACAGTTCAAAATCCAATCTCCAGGCGCAGAGGAACACGATGGCTATCTCCCCACTGGGCTCCATCTACACATTTTTCTGCAGCTTCGCTTCTCCAAGGAGGATATCAAGTCTCCCTGGAGATACAGAGACGTACGCTCAGGGACACAAGAGGGCAAGAACGAACGTGGAACCACTCAAGGGAGCAACTTGATGCTCTGGGATTCGAATGTGAATGAATTCAACTAGTAAGTTGTTGTTTTTCATTATTATGAAATCAGAATGAACACAGAAACGCCACAAAACAGAATGAAATTTGATGTCCCTCTCTTCACCTCTTCTCTGGAAGTAGGTGTGTTGAGGTGAACCTATAGCTGAGAATATTCAAAGTCAAGAAAGAAAATAGAACTACTTCCAACAGTCTCAGAAAGTCCTGAAGTACAGGGAAACAAACTACCTAGGTGACAAGGAGTATCCTCTTGGTCCTTTACCTTAATATCAACAGTTCTTAATTTACGGGGCAGATTTTCTTATCTAAAATAATTTTGCAGCTACAGTGGGTGAAAAAAAAAAACAAGAAAAAAACAGTAAGATTTCTTTTTTCAGATTTTCTTGACTGAAATACACCTAGACCCCAAAATGCCTATCCTATGGGACAGAACTAATATAATATGCCTAGGGTTTGCTTTAAACTACTGCAGAAAACAAAGGAGAGGAGAAAGAAATCCCCTGGAGTCCCACCTGTACTGTTCTTTTTTCACAATTACGGTCTTCATTTCTCATTTCATGTCTCCATGTGTGTATTTATTTCCATAGTGAAAGAAAAACACAACAGTCCCTGCCAACAAGGAGCGTATAATCCTTTTTCTCTTACATCCAGCACAGTCATTCAACAAACTCATTTACCAAATACCCACTACAGGCCAGGCTCTCTTTCTAACACATGGATACAAACACCAGCCGCAAACTTTCACTGCCTTACCTCTACATAAAGAATAAAATCAAACTCCTTTATCTAGACTTCACTCTAGCCCTGAGCGCCCTTTGGTCCAAATATGCCTTTTCCAATTCTTGGACCCTCCAAGCAGATCTCTCAATGTGCCCTTCCTCACACCATAAAACTGTACCAAATGCATTCTAGAGATATGAACCCCAACAATCCTTTCAAGGCCCAGTTCGGCATCTCCATGAAGATCACATTCTTCTAAAATCCACCAGCGTGGACTTATACTAATCCGTTAGCAGTTGGCAAATGTGACGTCCTGTGTCTTCTCAGAGCCTCCCACAATGTCCAGCACAATGCCTTGCCTACAGAAAACTCAGTGATTCTCTTATTACCAATTAACCTACTTACCTTGGGTATTTAAAAAGATTAAGCCATGCATGAGGATAGCATGAGGATCCTGCTAGGACCAGTGTCCCCAGTCCCGACTCAGAGAAGCTCTTCTGCTCTGTAGCATTCCAATCACTTTCAGCTGCTCAATTCCCCAGTCGAATCAGGGTGTAAAAGCAGAACTGAAGGGCGCACCTAACTGTACTACAGACCCTATTCTGAACTGAACAACGAGAACATAAAAAAAAAAAGGAAAAACAAAGCAAGCCAAAGATGACCATAACCGTGAAGGGCTGAAATGTGATCACTCTGACACGGGCTTGTTCAATCACTTCTGATTTGTGGTCTACGGCTCTACATGGCAACCCACTCTCCTGTTTCAAACATCAAATGCTGTGTTAAAATGGAGAAGTATTTCTAAATATTTCAAAGTTTTTCTCCTTTCTGAATGCCAGGGGAAAAGAAAGAACCCACTGTCTCCAGAGGTAACGAGTTGGTTGCGAATAGAATATTACCATGTATCGAATAGAAGACAGCGTGACTGCAAAAAAACAATGGAATACAATGGAACGTAGAGGTCATGTGCTTTTTGCATTTAGGCAGACGAAGCATAATCTGCCAGTGTCTTCTTTCTTCAGAACCATTTCCAACAGTGAACACACACAATTTCCTAAGAAATTATTCTATTTTATCCCTAGTCTCACCAGTCTTTTCCACTTTTTGGACAGGAGGAAAAATGGGGGGAGGGGGGCAGAATCCTTTCTTGATGTTCTATCGCATAGATCCTTCTCCAATGTTCCCCCTTAGATTCAACCGGTTCCTGCTTTTTTATTATGCATTAATCCATAAAACAATCTAGAGTCAATAAGAGAATGATTATCAAGGAATGGAAGCTTCAGGATCAGAGTGGGGGAGGGTACATATATACTTTAATCAGCCCCCAATTTTCATTAAGAATCGCTGTCAAGGGGTGCGTGGGTGGCTCGACAGATTAAGCATCTGACTTGGTTTCGGCTCAGGTCACAATCTCAGTTTCATGAGTTCAAGCCCCGCATTGGGCTCCATGCTGACAGTGCAGAGTCTGCTTGAGATTCTCTCTCTCCCCCTCTCTCTCTCTCTCTCTGACCCTCCCCCACTTATGCCATTTCACCCTCTCTCTCTCTCTCTCAAAATAAATAAGTAAACTTAAAAAAAAAAATCACTGTTGAAATTAAAAGACACCATGACAGGTAAAAGCAATGTACACAAAGTGATACATGTTATATATATTTTTAAAATACTATATTTGTATGTATATGTGTGTGTGTATATATACATATATGTGTACATATACATATATATGTATATGTACACATATATGTATATATACATGCATATATATATGTATATGTACACGTATATGTGTATATATACATGTATATACACATACATACATATATATATGTATAAAGGAGGCTATCTGAAAATAATTTTTGGTACAAAATTATTTTCTCATGGTAAGTGTAATTTTTTGTAAAAGCCACAAGTGGTAGATACTGATACAGCAGGAAAAAACAACTCTAGAATTAGATCATTTGACCAAAAGAGGCAGCATACATGTCCTCACATGCAAAGCTATGTGATGATGGTGATAAAAGGAAACTTCTTCCGAAAGAGCAAAGGTAATCGAGGGAGATACCACTCACAGTTTACTAGGGGAAAATGCTCACACAAATGTGATCTGCTTAGGGCACAGGTGTCTCACACATTCTGTCTCCAGAAGTAGACAAAGAACCTCTGAAAACCATAAGGGAAACAGTACCAGGACTCATCTCTCCAATGACCTAAGGGTTTAAAACAATTTTACTTAAATATGTAAGTTTAACAATCTGTGTATTATTAGGCTAATGAATAAAAAACCCAAAGGAAAGAAACAACAAATCCAACAAGCCTAAACAAGCAGCCATACCTTTTGTTTTTGATGTTTATTTATTTTATTTATGGGGGGGGGGGGGGGGTAACACAAAATCAGAAGCAGACTCCAGGCTCTGAGCTGTGGGGCTCAAACTCACAGTTGAGACCATGACCTGAATAGAAGTCAGGTGGCCCAACCAACTGAGCCACCCAGGCACCCCAAGCAGCCATACCTTTTAACCCTCTCTCAGCTACTTACGATTTCAAAGCATTTCCCATGGTAACCTGGTCACGTAAGCAGTAACTGTCCTCTTAAAACAGGCTTTCTTTAAAAGAATGAGTGTTGAAAACAAACAAAAATGTCATGCTGTCATTTGAGCCAACAACCCACCTCAAAGACAAGCAAGAACAAATGAAAAAATGTGTAAGAAAGAATGTCTACAGGAACATTTTTTATCCTACTGAAAAGACAGAAGCAAGATAACCCTCCATTAGGAGAGTATGCAGCTACTGAAATTAAAAGGCTGTAATTAGTGGCATTACAGATATTATTTATTAAGCTAAAAAAAGGGTTACAGAAGAAGAGCATATATAATAAAATTACATACATGTATCTGTATGATAAATTCAGAAATATTTTTCGAAAGGATTGTCTATAAGTGGAATTTTGTGAGATTTTTATATTTTCTCTGACAAAAAAAATTTACAGAAAATCAGTGAGCCTGCCTTTTTTAAAAAGATCATACTAATTTCAGTGAATTATGTCCAATAACTATGTAGTGTCCCTTAATTGTGTGGTGTAGGCTCTCCAAAAGGCAATCAGAGGCTCCCACAATGATAAATGCACCTTTTGATTCGGCAATTCCATTTATAAGTATTTATAATACAGCTATTCTCACACAGTGTGCAAAGCCACACTTTTGTTTAAGAATATTCACAGAAGCTCTGCTTATATTGGATGTGACCTAACTGTCCATCAACAGGGCCTAGATAAATTATGTATATTGATACAATGAAATACTGTGTAGCCATGAAACAGAATGAGGCAGCTCTGTGTGCTGGAGCTGAATGACGTCCAAGATAATTTAAGGTTTAAAAACAACAACAACAACAAAATAATATGCATCAACTAACAGAAGGGAAAGAGGGAGGAAGAGACATAGACAAGTATACTGTCATCGCACAGACTATCTCTAGAACACACAAAAACAGGGAGAGTGCTTATAAACAGAGGCTGCAGGGGGCTGGAGGTCTAGAAATCAGACTTCTTTCTCATTGTAAACACTGGAAATCAATTTGAATTGTTTGAATTTTTCGTTCCATGTATGTAGGCTCCTTTTAAGTTTTAATAGTTTTTTTAAAATTGGGCTGTGAATCACTTTGCTATTGTATAAACAAACATGCTGAAGGGGGAAAAAAAGGTTCCAAGCATCAAAATACGCTATCAAAACAGTTGTCTTTGAGAGTTTAGGGAAAAAAAAAAAAAAAGCTTCGCAACTATCATTTGCTGCTTTAGGTTTATTACATCCCTGAAAATTACACACAGTTGTGAACCTGAGCCCTTCTTTTCCACAAAGGTGTTGACACTGTTGCTAGCCAACAAATCCACGCCTTGTTTTGTGCTCAGTTTTGTAGCATATTTTAAAATCTGTTTTCTCTCTCGCTATATTTAATACATGCTCACGTGAAAGGGTTTTCTATTGGCCACACAATAAATTAAGAGAAGAAGGGGACAGATTTTCTTTTTCCACTGACATTAATCCTTCCAGGTCAGTGTGGCCTGGCCTTCCCTGACAAAATAACAAATGAAATGCCTACCCAAGACACAAGACAATGAGTCACTAAATATAGTAGTTTCTACTACACCCCCGTTCTTTAAAAAACAAAAACAGAAAACAAAACAATCTAGGCTAAAAAAAAATATGTTACCTTGAAGTATATTCTCAAGTAGACTGAACACAAGCCTAAAGGCTCAGGTCAACTGTCACTAACATCCCCTGTAAGTCTGGGGAACCCAGGAATTGGAGAGTACTCCAAATAAGAGATGGAAAATGCTACTTAACACAGCGACTGAGGGCTTGTTATCACACTCATTCAGCGTATTCTCAAACATCAGAGAAACAACCAACAAGGTTATGCTGGAAGGGACACCTAGCCGGAACAGGTCTGCCAATGTGGGCTGACTCAACGCCCACTGTTTACAGTGATGCAGCCAGATTCCTGAAAACGATGGTAAACACTTAAAACACAGAAACGAAGAGGCTGCACTCACCTTTGACACTTTTTCTATTAACGTCTGCCCCCTTTTCGAGTAAATACTGCGCAATCTCTTTGTGTCCTTTGTAACAGGAAATCATCAGGCACGTATGCCCGTGGCGGTTTGATACTTCCAAATCGGCTTTGTGTTCCACAAGGTACTTTACTATTTCCAAATGGCCATCGAAACAGGCGGCTCGGAGAGGGGTTGAATTGGTCAAAGTGGTGTTGTTGACGGACGCTCCATGATTTAACAAAGACTGAACCACCTTCAGATGTCCCGCGGCAGAGGCGGCCCACAACGGCGGGGCCCCCTCTATGGTTTCGCCATCAAAATTGACGGAGCCCCCGACCTCTATGCAGGCACTGCACTGCTCTAGGAGGAATTCCACCATATCAAGGTGCCCGTACCTGGCGGCCATCAGGAGTGGCGTGGCCCCATTCGTTTTTTCAGAGATCAAGGAGGAAACCTCCTCTTTGGATTTGCTGGCCAACAACTTGGTGAGAAGCCGGAGTTTGCCATCCCGAGCTGCGTTAAACACTGCGGTCTTTAGATCCATTTATGTCCGGTTGAGTTGGCTGCGCTTTTTTTATCCTTCAAAGCAAAGCCCCAGCCTAACTCTACGGACACAGGCAAGAGTTACAGGAACCAAAGTTCAGTGTTAATCACGGCACTCCAAACGGATATAAAACCACGGAGAGTGTGTTCTGTCTTGCCTTCCAACATCTGAAAACCAGAGCACCAAACTAGGAAAAGGAAGGAAAAAAAAGGGGGGGGGGAGGATTTGTGAGTTTTCCATAGGTAAAGGCAAAAACACTGTTTAGGTTTTCTTAATTTCTACTCTTAGGGGGAGGGAGGGGGCCGGATAGTCCCATACTTAAGGGACAACTCAAGCCACCAAAACACGGTGGGAAAGACTACAAAAAGGTTACACACAGACCAAAATGTTTTGGTTTGGTGGGAGGCAGTTTCTTTTCTATATACGGTAAACTGAAACACTACAGGCGACCGGGTTTTCTCGCCTCCAGAGCAGCCCAGCATTGTTCTAGTTTTTGCTTTGCACACGCCCAGGAGAGTGCACCCGAAAGCGGCGAGGGACGCGGGTTCAGAAATGTTTCTCTTCCTCACATCTGCAGAGGGGAGCGAGCCAAGGGCGCGAGACTGAAGGCCTCGCTATGGCCAGAATGGGTTTCGAGAAGGAACAAAAAGGTCGGCCACGACAAACCGCGGCCAGCCAACGCCAAAGCCCTCGCCCGACAAGGTTCGCTTTCCTTTAAAACTACTCGAAGCTCTCAGGAAATCCGGCCGCCTTCTAACTTCGCCCGCCCCATTTTGATCCCCACCCCCCCCACCCCGCAAGGGATCGCAGGTTCCCCCAGACCCCGTGCCCCTCCGTAACCTTCACCGCCACCTTCCCCGGACCCCGGCCGCCCCTTCCCCGAGCGACCACGACCCTCGCCCGCCGGGCCGCCGAAGCTGGGGGCCTCCGGCCCGCCGCCCGCTGCCGGGGGCGCCCTCCTTCCCCTTCCCGCCCAGGCCTCCCCGCGGGCGCCTCAGGCCGCAGCCCGGGCTCCGGCAGGCCCCCGCCGCCACCACTACCTGCCCGGGGGCTGGTCCTCCCCACCGCCGCTGGCCGCTCGGGCTCGGGCCGCCCCCCTTAAATTGAAACCGTTGTCCGCGCCGCCGCCCGGGCCGGCCTGCTCCGCCTGCAGCCGCACAGCTACTCCATGCCCCGCGCCCCACAGGAATGAATCCGGCCGCGCCGTTCGCCCCGCCCCGCCACGCCGAGCCGCCTCCCGCCCTCCCTGGCTGCGCGGGCTACAGCAGCTGCAGCGGATGCCGCGGCGGATGGTGTAATGGGCTGCGGGCCGGGGGCCGGACGAGCCTGAGCCAGGTTTCACATCACTGACGCGGCAGCCGCGCCATTGGGCCGGGGGAGGGCGGCGGCCGCCGCGAGCAGCCGCGTAGGGGCGGGGCGGGGCGGGGCGGCGCGGAGGGGGCGGGGCCGCGACCCGGCGGAGGACGCACAAGCGTGAGGCACGCCGAAGTGGGCGGGGCGCCACGAGGGGGCGAGGCCAAGGTGTCCGGGTCGGTGGGGGGGTGCGGCGAGGACGCGGGGTCCTCCGCTCGCCAGGTTGCCGGGGGTGGATGCGCGAGGGATCTTTGGGTCCCACGGACAGAATTTCCAGAAGGGTGGTGACTATTACTACCCTCTCACACCCATAAATACTCTTGGTGGAAATACACCGAGCTCGTAGTTAGATCTCGGAAAAACAAAACAAAATAACGCAGGAAACGCAAATTTGAGAAAAAGATTGGTTTGGGGGCCTGCCAATCATAAGTTATTCTTTTTTTAAAATATGGGCTCTAAAAAATAAAAAGTTACGAAGGGGGTAAGATTTCAGAGCAGTGTTAAGTCAACGAGGTCGAGCTCAACTCTTGGAACACTAAAACCAGGAAATGAAGGGAAGCTAAAAAGTTGGTATGAAGAGTCCACATATCATACAACAGGAAGTAAACTTGTCAAATTTGTGACGTTAAGACCTGGGATGTATTAAACTAGGTTGAGGAAGAGTGGAAGTGTGTTCGGGGACTAGCACCCATAGTGAATCGCGATGCGGAACTCGTGTTTGAAAAACTGACCATCCGTCTCTTGAACACTTTGTTTTGGGGAACTTAAACTCGCACCCAATTCCTCAGGTACCACTGGGGGAAAGTGAATTAGACAGATTAGACAGATTCTCTGACCCCAGCCTCACAAATGTAATCAGTATTTTATTTATTTTTATTTTTTTTAATGTTTATTTATTTTTGAGAGACAGACAAGAGTGCAACCAGGGGATGAGCAGAGAGAGGGAGACACAGAATCGGAAGCAGGCTCCAGGCTCGGAGCTGCCAGCACAGAGCCAAACCCACGTGGGGTTTGAACCCATGGACCATGAGATCATGACCTGAGCTGAAGTCGGATGCTTAACTGACTGAGCCACCTGGGTGCCCCTGTAATCGTTTTTTTAAAAGACAGTCATTTCACACACACACCCCACCCCCACGCACATCACAACTTCATTTTTGCTTGTTTACTTACAGCGTTGTCCAGAAGTTTATGTGGGTTTGTATAATTGAAATCATAATTTTCATACAACTACATATTTTGCTTTTTTCCTTTACCATACTCTAAAGATTTCTCATGTTTTTCCAGTCTTACTCATTATTTTTAAGTGGGGCATATTTCCCTTAGTCAGTATACAGGCTCCACATCTGTACCCCAAAACTGACATTAAGGTTGCCACCACTGAGAAGAAAATATGGAAGAAGAGAATATAAAGGATCAGAGCAGCCATCTACAATAATCAACCAACCAAGAGGACTAGCTGTTTTGTTCTTACCATACAGGTTACAGTTCTAGACCCCCCAGGGGGTGTAGATGGTACAGAGTCCCAACAAAGGCCTAGTCTGAGCCGACTTGTCTCTCATACCAATTTCAATAAGACTATGTAGAAATGTTTATCAGTGGCCTCCAAACTAAGATGTGTATCCCCCAGGGAATTTTCGAGGGCTAGGTACACACTTAGATCGTTTTAAGCCCACATATTTCAAGAATCTTCAACTTGCATCTGTATTATGTCCTGAAGCTGACTTACTGGTGAGGGAATGCGGTCAAGGGGTCTCTCTGTTTCATTTCTGAACTGCGTCAGAATAGCCACATATTTTCCACATTGCAAAAGAAAGGGCATAACTCTCATTTACTGAGATCCCTTAAAAGGTGCACTATTCCAGGGTGTAGAAACTTCAGGGAATCTCTGTCAGTGTTTTATCATTTTCAAATACCGGGCTGTATTGTGAAAGTGTATACTTATAATTGGCTGTGTAATGAATTCTTTCGCAAGTCAGATGATTTCCAAATAATTGCTTTCAATAAAGTATGAACTTAAGATCGCTAAATGAGGTTATAAATTAGAAGGAGTTCAAAGAACTGAAAAGTTCAAAACACCTTCTGGCCCATCTACTTATTACTGGCAAAAACATTCTTAGGGGGCTCCTAGGTGGTTCAGTCGCTTGAGTGTGTGACTCTTGATTTCGGCTCAGGTCACGATCCCAGGGTGCAGGGATCGAGCCCTGCTTCGGGCTCCATGCTGAGTGTGGAGCCTGCTTAAGATTCTCTCCCTCCACGCCCCCCTCTCTGCCCCTCTCCCCCACTTGTGCTCTCTCTGTCTCTAAAATTAAAAAAAAAAAAAAAAAAAAAAAGAGAAGAAGAAGGAGAAGAAGAGGAGGAGGAGAGAAGAAATACATGAAATTAGGATATAATCCTGAGGGGTGAAAATGTGGAATGGACTTATCAGTGTGAAGAGAAAACTAAATTAAGTAAAATATACTATAGATAAAGAAGAGTTTTTCTGTATCTTTTTAAAGTGGTGGATAATAGGCATAATCACTATAATCGCCATGTGTTTAGATTTTTTTTGGAATAAAAGAGTGTGTCATTTTATTTATTTATTTTTAATGTTTACTTATTTTTGAGAGAGAGAGCACAAGCGAGGGAGGGGCAGAGAGAAGAGAGAACCGTGAGATCATGACCTGCTCGGAAATCAAGAGTCAGACACTTAACTGATCAAAGTACCCAGGCACCCCTCATGTCAATAGTTATTGAATCCTATTGTGTACTATGTGAGATGCTAAATGAATATATGATCCCTGCTTTCAAAGAATTCATGGTCTGTGGGAGAAATGTAGCTATAAACAGATCAGAGTGAAATATGTATATAAACAACCACAAGGGCCCAAAGGATGGAGCTGCCAAGTCTCCTTGGGCGAGTCTGGGAAGGAGGTGTGGTTAAACTGGATCCTAAAGAATGAGTGGGAGTAGGCTCAGCCAAAAGGCAGTGGGAGAAGGGAGGGAGCCCTATGGAGAAAGCAGGGAGCTGCCAGAACACAGGCAGATGGCCCCTTCCTTCTTCCCCACTTGCCCCCCAGACACAGGCTGGCACCCTAGGCAACCTTCTGAATTTGCAAATTCTCCATACCCCTCCCTCAAAATGCATCATAAGCCACCATTGCCTGTTTGTGCAACTCACCCGGCATTCACATTCTGTCAGTCAGCCGCTCTCTTGGAGATTTTAGGAGGGGTGGGACTGGTGGAAGTAATCTACTTAGAGCAAGAACACATTCTTGGGGTACTCCCATTATACAAAGGAAACTTGTGAGCTCAAATGCAACTCAAAATCATACAAGTATGCAGAAGAGAATTCTTTTAGCCGGGAGATTTCCAGATCTTCCCACTGTGTATTTTTTTGGTCTAGCCTCTCTTTACTTCCCTGAGCAATGCAAAGGAGAAGGCAGCAACTCGGTCACCAAATTCTGATCATTTTCTCTTGGCACAGTCTCCCTCGCTGGTATGGTGCCATCATTTTACTCATCACCTTATCGCAAGTCAGAAATCTTGGGTCATTGTAAAAGTATCTGTTTCTTTCCTTTGTTATCCCATTTCCTGAAGTTGTCAGGGCCCTGACCCTTAGCTCTCTAGGAGCAAGAGATGAGAAAGATTCTGAAGATTCTTAAGAACTGGCTTCCACCCACTGACAGTCTCCCCCTGTACATCCCAAACCAGCCCACCCAGATAACGTACAGCAATTCTGGCACAGAAACCGATATTTCTCAAAATGCTGAGGATGTAATTGGTAACTCCGAGCAGGAAATCTGTTCTGAGGATCTTTTCTTTTTTAACTTTTTTAAAATGTTTATTTATTTTGAGAGGAAAGAGACAGAGTGTGAGGGAGGAAGGGGCAGAGAGAGAGGGAGACATAAAATCCAAAGCAGGCTTCAGGCTCAGAGCTGTTAGCACAGGGCCCAATGAGGGGCTCAAACTCACAAAGACCATGAGATCGTGACCTGAGTCGAAGTCGGATGCTTAACCGACTGAGCTACCCAGGTGCCCCTCTTCTGAGGATCTTTAATAGCTTACAGGAGTCTCCCAGGTGTGGACAGATAAAGTGGCCAGAGTCACCCCAGATATGAGGCCACCTCTCAGATGCACAGTCCTGTCGGCATATCAAGGGCTGCTGGACATCATCCCTATGTGTTCATGACCTTCAGTGTCAGCCCTTCGTCCTGTCCTGACCTCTGTCCCTGTCCCTGACTGGCTGCCCATGCCTGAGTGGGTGGCCATTGATCAACCAGGATAATAGCAGCAACTCACCAGTAATTCATTGACCTCAGCCCCAGTCTGTCTGACGAGTCCAGCAATTATCCACCCTGAGCATTTATCCATCTTATCCCTCTCTTTTTAGAGTCTGACATTTTAATTTCTTTTGAATATTTGAATATGCCACTTTCTACAAGCCAGGAAACAGAATTAAACTAAGGCAGACTGGTCCTCCAGGGGATCCGGGCTGAGTCTTGCGAACTTCAGCAGTGACATCATAATACAAGGTGCTAACAACAGGCTTTTATCATCTCTAAATAATAACCACTTATCCATATTTAAAAAAAAATTTTTAACGTTTATTTATTATTGAAAGAGAGAGTCAGAGGAAGGGAGCAGGGGAGGGGCAGAGGGAGAGAGGACACAGAATCTGAAGCAGGCTCCAGGCTCTGAGCTGTCAGCACACAGCCCAACGCGAGGCTTGAACTCACAAACTGTGAGATCATGACCTGAGCCGAAGTCGGACGCTTAACCGACTGAGCCACCCAGGCGCACCTATGGTTTTTTTTTCCTTAGGAAATGGCCATAAGTTCAGTCCTTAAAGTCATGATATACAGAACACCTTGATCTACAAAGAACAAAATGACCCAAATTATATGCTGGGCAACTTACTGGTGGGCCACAGCAAAGCTGTCCAAGGAATGGTGAACAGAGACAGTGTTTACCTATTGGAAACTTTACTCTGAGGTTTAAAAAAGTCCTGGGGGCACCTGAGTGGCTCAGTAGGTTAAGTATCTGACTCTTGATTTCTGCTCAGGTCATGATCTCACAGTTTGTGGGAGTGACCCCCATTTTGGGCTCTGTGCTGACAGTGTGGAACCTGATTGGGATTCTCTCTCTCCGTCTCTCTTAGCCCCTACCCCACTCTCTCTCTGTCACAAAATAAATAAATAAACATTTTTTTTAATTCTTAAAAAAAAATTGGGGCGCCTGGGTTGCTGTCAGTTAAGCATCCGACTTCAGCTCAGGTCATGATCTTGTGGTTCATGAGTTCAAGCCCCACTTTGGTCTCTGTGCTAAGAGCCCAGAGCCTGGAGCCTGCTTCAGATTCCATCTCTCTCCCTCTCTCTGTCCCTCCCCCACTCTCTCTCTGTGTGTCCCTCTCCAAAAAAAAATTTAAAACATTAAATTTTTTTTTAATTCTGGGGTGCTGGGTGGCTCAGTTGGGTAAGTGTCCGACTTCGGCTCAGGTCATGATCTCGTGGTTCGTGGGTTTGAGCCCTGCATCAGGCTCTGTGCTGACAGCTCAGAGCCTGGAGCCTGCTTCGGATTCTGTGTCTCCCTCTCTCTCTGCTCCCTCCCCACTCATGCTCTGTCTGTCTCTCTCTCTCTCTCTGTCTCTCTCTCAAAGGTAAATAAACATTAAAAAAAATTATTTTTTAATTCTTAGAAAAATAAATGAAATAAAAATTTTAAAAAGTTGCTGATTGCTGTTAATAAGAGAGCAGGTAAAAAACATCTTACAGGGGCGCCTGGGTGGCTCAGTCGGTTAAGCGCCCGACTTCGGCTCAGGTCACGATCTCGCGGTCCGTGAGTTCGAGCCCCGCGTCAGGCTCTGGGCAGATGGCTCAGAGCCTGGAGCCTGTTTCCGATTCTGTGTCTCCCTCTCTCTCTGCCCCTCCCCCATTCATGCTCTGTCTCTCTCTGTCTCAAAAATAAATAAACGTTAAAAAAAAATTAAAAAAAAAAAAAAAAAAAACATCTTACAGATGCCCCCATGCTGACACTCGATTTTGCCCAGGTCCTCCATCAGAACACAAAGTTAGAGGTGAATGCAGAGGTTAAGATACTCTGACATTTTCAAAATAAATTACTAGGAATATGAAGTCTGACATACTGAATTCTTCCATTTGCTACTAGGACGAACTGACTATAAGGACTGTGTAAAAGAAAGGCTCAACTCTAAAAAGGATGGTAGCAGTTTCCACTACTTTCCACTTTCCACTACAGATTTACCTCCTGCTTTCCCATACCATTAACTCTGCTACTCTTCCAAGATACATATTCATGTGGAAAAATTTCTCAGCGTTTGCCAGGGCCAGGAGATGAAAACTACAGCATGTCCTAATAATGAGTTAATTTGTAATTATAAGCCCAGTTCACATCTGGAGGATGGACCTATAAAATCTGGCCATTCTTTTGTTTAACATCTTCAAATGGTAGAATTCCTTAGCCCTTTGCCACAGTTTCTGCTCAATATCTTAAGGCTGGGCTCAGTCCCATCTGTGACTCTTCTCTGCAGGATTGAAGATGGGTGCTAGTCCTCAAAATCTGGAATGTCATCCTAGGGATAACCCCGGTAGCTTCTGGATGCATAGTAAGCAACGCACAGGTGGTAAAATCCTGGCAGGAACACCAAGATACCACTGATGTGAACAGCAATGCTGAGTCTGCCCCTCTTTGTTGATCTAGCGGGCCAGCAGGAGGGAGCCAATGATTATGAGAAAGGCATCAATCAAACATAGCACTGTAGCAAGAGCAATGGATTTATATGGGATCTTAGGAGAATTTTTCTTTTTTACTTTTTTTTTATAATGTTCTTTTATGGTTAGTCCTTTTGTTCCTTTTTTTTAAATTTATTTTTATTTTTTAAGTCTATTTATTTTGAGAGAGAGACTCAGCATGAGTCGTAGAGGAGCAGAGAGGACAGGGGAGAGAGAGAGAGAGAGAGGGAGAGAGGATGAATCCTAAGCAGGCTCCATACAGTCAGCACAGAGCCTGATGCGGGGCTTGAATCCACAAATTGTGAGATCATGACCTGAGTCAAAATGAAGAGTCAGACGCTCAACCAACTGAGCCATCCAGGTGCCCCAGGAGGGCTTTACTTAAAATGAAGGTCAATGTCGCCATCGTCTTTGCTGGAGAGCCTTGAGTATTTCACTTTACTATTGGGGATTCTAGCATCCAGGTCTGTACGAGACAGCGTCCTAACACGCTGACACAGGTACGGCTGGGGCACTGCGCCAGGGCCTGTGTGCTGACAGCTCGCTCACCAATGGCAACAGAGGTGCCTGGGGCCTCTGGCGTGCTTTACCTGACTGCTACGCCACCCCACCCCACTCATTTTTATCAATTATTGCACAATCTGCTGACCACATCTCTCCCAAACTCTTTATGGCCACCTCCAGGCCATCACGAGTGAGCCCAACAGAAGATTTCATCCAATCGCCATAAGATGAGAAATCCATTTCTACTTGCTGCAGCAGAAGGGCCTCTACATTATTGTTTCTTAGAATAGGGTGCCCATATCTTAAGAATACGGACCATCTAGGAAAGTTATTTAAAAGGAAGATTCCTGGACCACATCCTCAGAAATTCAGATTCACTAGTTTCGACATGAAACCCAAGCATCTCCATTTTTGACAAATCCTAGAGATGATGCTTACATCCACGAAGTTTGAGAACTTGGTCTTATGGGCTCTTGTCCTCCAACTTTGGAAAGAGAATGTGACATCCCCAGTGTGCCTCCCAGCCCTGTTTCCCTCCAATTACCTTAGCGTCTGCTCAGTAGGACTCACTGGACAGAAAAATCCAAGACAGCTATTAGCCGAGAGTGAATTCAGCCCGGGCCCAACGATGTGGCTATATGACTGACAGATGACCCCACCGATGCGGTAAGAATTGCATATTGGGGGATTTACCAGCCTGGTTGACAGCCTGATAAGCCACACCTTCAGTGAGAAACCCTGGTGTTGAATTCTGTCACTGCCCAGACTGATGTCAGATAGGCCAGGTTCTTGTCAGTTGCAAACACATGAGACTCCACCCAAAGTCTCAGGAGCCACACTTGATTAGAGGGAGGAGTCAGAGCGCTGCTAATCCAGTAGTCCATGTCGGTCCCCTATGGCCACCCCACCCTGGGTCTAGGGCACTCCTACCCCCTCTCCCAGCCCTGGGAACAAAGCTAGCCTCAAGAGTGGCAAGTAAAATTCAACTTCTGTTTTTACTGAGAGTAAGCAGGACATGATGCTGAAAACAACAGCTCAGAACCATTGGGATTCTCTCTCTCCCTCTCTCTCTGCCCCTCCCCCACTCGTGCTTTCTCTCCCTCTCTCTCTCTCAAAATAAATAAATACACTTAAAAAAAAAGATATGTCTTCTGGATTAGTGAGTGGGAAAAAACAACAACAACAAAAAAACAACATTTGTCCACATTCCACTTTCCTCTCAAACGACAACAAGCAAAGGCAAGCACTTACCCAAACTCAATCCCAGCGTATCTATTCAGTAGGTTCTGGTGCTGGGATCCCACACCATTCCTGCTCAGAAGAGCCCTAGCCTGTTAAAATTCCACCTCGTGGGACCTTAGAACAGACAACCGTATTCAGGATGTGTTCTTTTGGTGACACCACCGGCCTGGGTCCCTTAGTGACGGTAATGTAACTTCCCTCTGAGTCTGAGTCTATTTCTATGTGAGGCTCCAAGCTGAACTGCCTGCAGGAAGACTCAGCCTCTGCCCTTAGTTCCCAGACCAAATGTCGTCGTTTGCCTGCTTATCAGAAGAGGGGGAGTCCCCACCTCGAGGAAGGGATGTGTGAGCTGAGACCTGAAGGAGGCGTGGAAGTTCTAGCTGCATGTAGAGGAGGGAGAAGAGGTTCCAGGCGTATGGAACCAGGCATTTGTGCCTCCGTTTCCTCTGTTGCTGATTAGTGCTATGATTTGCTGCGGCTGCCGTGAGCATTCATTTATTGTTTCTCTGTGTAAGGGGCTGTGTAGAAAAGCTTCAGGCTTGTTGCTTTATTTGATTTTCCTAACATTGCAAGGACTGTGACACAAATGGGGAAACTGAGGCATGGGGAGGTGGGGTAACTTGAACAAAATCACATGGGCAATCAGAGGCAAGTGGAATTGATATCTAGACAATCTGCCTCCAGAACTCAAGATCTTAACCATGGTGTTACATTGCCCCCTCAATATATGTCCTCAGTCACAGGGGTTTTCTCCCCAAGTTACCACTGTCCCCCTAGGTCCTCAGGTCCTGGGCTTCCCCCTTTCCTCTCTCTGGGACCTGCCCCTCTGCCACTCTCACACCAGTGAGAATGTGCCTGCCATCTTGGTCCTGCTCATGCTGACCCTGTGCCAGCCTCTCTGTTATGTGAACCATTGCATCCCTCCTTCTACCTCTTTTGTTTTGTGCGCAAGCTAACTTGAGTAGCATCTCATTCATTTGCTACTGAAAGATTTTTTTTAAATATAGCAACAAATAAACATAATACAGTAAAACCCTGGTTTGCAAGCATCATTCGTTCCAGAAATATGCTTATAATCCAAAGCACTTGTATATCAAAGTGAATTTCCCCATAAGAAATAATGGGAACTCAGATGATTCATTCCACAACCCAAAAAAATTCATATGAAAGCGATTACAATACTGTGATATATAATACAAAAGAATAAAGAAAATACAAAATACAAAGAAAAATAAACAAATTAACCTGTAATTACCTTTGAAAACCTTCGTGGCTGTTATGAGGGAGACAAGAGAGAGGAGGGTTATTATGTAGGAAGACTTTCACTATCCCTAACGGAATCATTACTATCTATTGGCTCAATGGAATCTTTTTCTCTTCATGAAACTTTAACAAGGAACCTGTCCAATGACTTAGAATGAAGCAAAGCATTCCTAAGCTTACTCTTGTGTGGAAAAGCAAAGGACTGTCTGTCCATAGGTGCTTTGAAGTGACAAAAAATACACTAGTGCCAGTTGTGGGCACCTTCCAGCCTTCTGAAAAATCACTGATTTCTGCCAAACACTGCGGCCTGAGACGGAGCATCCGAGCATGAGAGACGATCACCCACAATGCCACAGTGAGAGAGAGAGAGAACCATTGGCTCACTTGTGATGACATGATATTCGGCATCATCTACTACTCGTATTGCAAGATATCGCTCATTTATCAGGTTAAAATTTATTAGAAATGTTTGCTCGTCTTGCAGTACACTCGCAGAACAAGTTACTCCCAGTCTGAGTTTTACTGTATGTGAAAACAGAGATACACACTAGGAAGGAGAAACACAGGATGTCTTTGAACAAGCATGACAGGGGCCTGACCTATTCTCGGGGGATAGGGCAGGCTGCTCTGAGGAAATGACATTTGACGAGAAAGCTGGAGGCAGGACAGCTAACGAGTGGGAGCGAGCAGAGCAGGAAGAAAGGGTGGTCTGGGTAGAAGTACACGTCATTTATTAAGGTCCTGTTGCAAGGGGGAAAAAAAAGGAAAAGAACTCAAGGCACTCATGAAGGTGAAAGAAAGCCAACATGAGTTCAATGCAGTGGAGGAGACAGTCTGACCAGATAAGCTTCAAGGGGAGCCAAGGCCAGACCACCGTCCACCTCTCTCTGCTCTCAGGGGGTGTCCAGACTTGGGACGGACGCCGAGTAGCTTCCACTCGGCAGAGAATCAACCTGGTGACGAATGTGACAGTGGTGCTTCCCGGGATGGTCTCATTAACCCTCCCAGACCGGGGCGTTCATCTCCTAACTGGTCTCCCTACAACTGCTCTTGCCTCCTTCAGTTCACGGTCCACTCTGCTGCCCAGAGAGGCAGGCATGGCTATCCTGCTGCTCCTCTACGCTCAGGGCTTCTCGCTGCCCTTAGGGAGAAGGCTACGGATGTTAATATGGTTTACAAGGCCTCCACCCGCCCCACATCCTCCCTGCCATCTTGGTTGTGCGACCCTGCCTCTCTGCCACGCTCCTGCTCAGCACTTGGCTTCAGGCCTCACACACAATCCTTTCCCAGTGGAAGCCTGCCTCACCACGCTGTCTTTAGGCCTCTTAAATGTCCTTTGTACTTTCTCCAACTTGAAAGACTAATTTGGAGCATGTATGTCCATAGCCCCCGTTCCTCACTGTTGTCACGCCTCCGTTACTGTCGGCTAATCTGTGAGTTCCATGGGCCTGTGCCCCATCGCTTTCTGTTACCTGGTGCCAAGCAGTAACACCAGGAACACCGGATACGTGTGATAACTAATTGCCCAATTTCCCTTGTTATTCTGCGGGCTCTGGGAGGTGGAGGGGAGAGGAAGTTAGAGAAAGAATTTCTAGACCAGTGTCTTTGTAACAATAGTGTTGTTCATGGAGTCCAGCTTCTCACCACCAACAAGAAGTTGCATGAATCGGTGCCTGGGTGGCTCAGTTGGTTGAGAGTCTGACTCTTGATTTCGGCTCAGGTCGTGACCTCACGGTTGGTGAGTTCGAGTCCTGTGTCGGGCTCTGCTATGGGAGCTCAGAGCCTGCTTGGGATTCTCTCTCTCCTGCTCTCTCTCTCTCTCTGCCCCTCCCCTGACCATACGCACCCCCACCTCAAACTAAATAAATAAAGTTAAAAAAAAAAGAGGGGTGCCTGGGTGGCTTAGTCAGTTAAGCATCCAACTTTGGTTCAAGTCATGATCTCAACTTGTGGGTTCGAGACCCTGCATCGGGCTCGCTGCTTTCAGCAGAGTCCGCTTCGGATCATCTGTACCCCTCTTTCTGTGCCCCTCACTCACACTCTTTCTCACTCTCAAAAATAAATAAACATAAAAAAAGAATTTGCACGAATGGAGAATTTTAAGAATGACTTCTTCTGAAGTCAACATAGGTCATCTCTAGAAGGCCTTCTAAAATTCAGCACTGTCCTTGCCTCCAGGCCCTGTGTCCCTGCCACATTTTTCCAATGTTCTTATGCCTACTAAGTTTGGGAAGTTAGCACACCTGCTGGACGTCAAGAGCACATGCTTTGCAGGCAGGCAATCCAGTTCAACAGCATGTATTGCCTGTACTGGGTGCAAAACAAGACAGAGGCCCTCTTCTCGTGACCTGACAGTCTGGGGTGGGTGACAGACACATACACAGACGATTTGAATTTAACGGACAAGCTATGGGAAAAGTATACAGAGACAACCATCCCAAATCAAACAGCAACCTCTCTCGGAGCCTCAGTTTCCTCAACTGTACAATGGGTCCGAAGGTCCCACTGCCAAAGGATTGCTTTGAAAACTGAATGAGATGCAAAACACAGCGTTTTGCACACAGGAGAGACACAATAAATAGCATCCATTCGATTATCTACTGAGGCCAGACCCAGAGTTCCTGTTCTGTCTGTGCTGGCTAAATATGTGTGCGTCTCCAGCCACACACTAAAACTTCACAGAGCCTTACACACTGTCCTAACTGCAACAATCACCCACTCTAATACTTGCCTCTGTTCACAGGACAGACTGGACCAGAAATGATGGTTATATTAACACCAGTCCACGACTGCTACTCGAGAGATGCTTCAGAGAACATTCTGTGCTGGCCTTGGACCCAGACCATTGTTTCAATAAGCGAAGAACGAAATGTCCACATTATCACTGTAACTTCTCCCCCATCCTGGCCTCACTCTGTCCACTAGTTCGTGTTCTGCTTTATTGCTATCTCTGGGCTGCTGTTCCAACACCATTAACCTGTCTACTTCCTCTGTTTAGGAATCTCAAAGATTCCCGCTGAATCAGAATCAGACTCATAATTATGTTCTAGATTTCACTTACTAGGTGCTCCTTACCTTTACTCTGCTCCAAATCATGAGACTAACGATCTTCTCTCTTTTTTGCCCAAAGTTCTCGGGACTTTGTCCAAGGGTCCCGCTCAAGGCAGCTTTGCATGGAAGTGGTCTCCAACCTCACAGGTTTTAAATTAATGCTTTCCATGTACTAGACACTGTGCCTAGTTCAGGTCTTGGTAACTTCTTCTTTTATATTAAGAAGTTAACTACCTAAGGGCATCTGGGTGGCTCAGTGGGTCAAGTGTCAGACCTCGGCTCAGGTTACGATCTTGCAGTTCATGAATTCGAGCCCTGCATCAGGTTCTGTGATGACAGCTTGGAGCCGGGAGCCTAGAGCCTGCTTCGGATTCTGTGTCTCCCTCTCTCTCTGCCCCTCTCCTTCTCACACTCTGTCTTTCTCTCAAAAACAAGCATAAAAAAAATGTTAACTACCCAAATGCAAATGAGATTCATTTGGCCTTTTCTTTTTTTAATGTTTATTTTTTGAGAGAGAGAATGCGTAAATTGGGGCAGAGAGAGGGGTACAGAAGATCTGAAGTGGGCACTGTGCTGACAGCAGACAGCCCAATGCAGGGCTCGAACTCATGAACCATGAGATCATGACCGGAGCCAAAGTCAGACGCTTGACCGACTGAGCCACCCAGGCACCCACAGTTGGCTTTTTTTTACTGATGGGATTTGACTGTTCTTGAGAAATCTTGGGCTAAGGAAATGCAAGTGAACTTTGTTTAAAGCATTTATTGTAATCTTTTTTTCTAAGTTCTTTGATTTCCTCTTTTTTCATTATTGAGATAATCATCTATCTGATGACCATCCCCAATGGATGCTCCTTTGGACATCCAAAGTATCCAGTGGATACTTCAAAAAGTCATCATCTTAAGAGTGTGAGCTCACTGCTGGGAGAATGACTCAGAATCTGACACGTGGTGGTTAATAACCCTGTGCTTAAAAAACTGGGATACCATCATTCTATTCGCTCTATAAACATTTGGGTTGTATTATGTTTATCACTGTATCTGTGTTCTTTTAAAAAAATTTTTTAATATTTATTTATTTTTGAGAGAGAGTCAGAGCATGAGTGGGGAGGGGGCAGAGAGAGAGGGAGACGCAGAATCTGAAGCAGGTCCCAGGCTCTGAGCCGTCAGCACAGAGCCTGACGTGGGACCTGAACTCACAAACCTCGAGATCGTGACCTGAGCTGAAGTCAGACACTAATCGACTGAGCCTGCCAGGCACCCCAGGTGGGTGTAACTTTAAGACACTAAGTTTGTGGCCATTTATTAGGCAGCAAGAGAAAACTAATACAATTCTTCAATGAGCCTTGACTCTATTCATTGTAAGTAAATTTGCCTTTGTGGAACTGAAGTCAGTGCTTGCTCAGATCACCCATTGCTCATTGTCCTGCGGTTATGGTGATTCGACAGCTAACAATCACATGTCCCCATGTCCAAACTCAATCAAATCACACAACTATTTGCCTTCTATCCCCAAAGGAAATTCTAACCCATGATATTAATCCCAGCAGTGGATCTGAACTGGGTCGGAGTTCTAGAGATGACAAGTTTTTTTTCCTATATTTTTTTAATGTTTATTTATTTTTGAGACAGAGACAGAGACAGAGCATGAGCATGAGCATGAGCAGGGGAGGGACAGAGGGAGAGGGAGACACAGAATCCGAAGCAGGCTCCAGGCTCTGGGCTGTCAGCACAGAGCTGGACGCCGGGCTCAAACTCACGAGCCACCTGAGCCAAAGTCGGACGCTTAACCGACTGAGCCATCTGGGCACTCCAAGAGGTGAGAAGTTTCAAGAAGGACTTGGGTGATAACAGAACACAGCAGGCCACGAATGGTTGATACCAACAGAAAAGGGGTGGCAGGCAGTGCAAGTCACGTGGGTGCGGGAGGCAGGGTAGAGGTAAGGCCAAGAGAAGATGCTTCGGGGATCCAGAGCCCCATCCAAGAGACTAGAGAAGCAAACGGTCAGGGACGTGAACAAAGAGCCTGCAAAACTGGTCAGGAATGAGCCTATGAAGAATGGGATCCAAGACTCAGGCTCTAGACAGGAGGTCCAGGAAGCAGACTTGCCACAAGAGGAGACTTGAGATGGAGCCATCCTGAAGTGATCTTATCATGGTGGAAGGTTAGATCTGAAAGGAGGAACATCTAGCCCACCCAGCTGGGGGTTTCAAGAGATAAAGATTTACCAAGAGAGGGAAGGTTTTTTTTTAAATGCTTATTTATTTATTTTGACAGAGAGCACAAGAGAGCGAGAAGGGAAGAGGCAGAGAGAGAGGGAGAGAGAGAGAGAACTCCAAGCTGATGCTGCACTGTCAGCACAGAGCCCGATGAGGGGCTCGAATTCATGAACCGTGAGATCATGACCTGAGCCGAAATCGAGAGCCGGACGCTCAACTTACTGAAGCAACTAGACGCCCCATGAGAGTGAAGGTTTTTAAAGGGTGGTTCCTGTCTCAGCAGGTCTCAGCATCACTGGGGAACAGGTTGGAAATGCACATTCTCCAGGGCTACCTGAGACCTAAGGAATCAGAAGCTCTTGGGTGTAGGGCTCCCCATTGGGCATTTCAACATACCCCCTGGGGCATTTAGATGCTCAGTAAAGTTTGAGAGCCACACGATGACAGTGTCTTCCGGCGACAATTAACTTGAGGTCCACAAAGCCAAGCCATTAGCCTAGCTTCCTCTTTCCTCATTCGCTGGCTTCCTCTGTTTACCCACCAAAGCCCTTCTGCCAGGACCTGTGGAAGGGGAAGGCAGCAGTCAAATGCTATTCATTTTGCTTGTCATCTTGGGCATGGCCTAAAGCAGATCGGTGCCAAGCTGCATGTATGCATATTAATTCAAGACAGGTTGTAATCTAAGGGATTACAAATTATTACTGCAGGAACAAGTCTAAGTAGAATACGATCCAGAAGAGAGGAGGAGAAAATGAGCA
Source organism: Panthera pardus (assembly GCF_024362965.1). Taxonomy (NCBI): domain Eukaryota; kingdom Metazoa; phylum Chordata; class Mammalia; order Carnivora; family Felidae; genus Panthera; species Panthera pardus. The sequence continues at coordinate 144,627,427 of NW_026526765.1, read as the reverse complement.
ATTAGTAATGTACTATAGCCAGGTACACAACAAAAAAGCAAAGCCATGAGAAGGCTCGAAGGTAATCCTTACCCTGGAGATCTCTCGCACGAAAAACAAAAAACATTTATAATACGAGTGCTTGGCTCTTCTGAATGGTTTTTGCAACATAAATGAAATCCTGTTTAAGTTAAAATCACATATATTAGGAGTGTTGTATGTGTGTGAGACAGACTGTTTGGTGCCTACTTTGTAAACATTTATTCAGCAATTTCCCTTAATTATCTAAGCACGATCTTAAAATTTTTTTTCAGAAGTGACATTTACTAAAATGCTTTTATTAAGGGTGAATATTTCCTATGGAATGTTTTTCCTAACTTGCAATCCAGAATCAAATTGCAACTTTTATTATTATTATTACCCCTATGTCTTTATGGTTTATTATCCATTTGCAACTGGCCATGTGAATATTTCTAGAACTGAGAACTGAATTCACATTAACTGAAGCTCATCTGTAACTTACAATACCATTCCCTGTACATTAATTAACAAGCTATTCCTGTGATCTTTTGTCATCTTCTGTTAAATATATAAATAAGAATAAATATACGAAGAGAAACCAAGGAGGGTCAAATTTTTTTCAGAAAATTAATACTGGATTTTTTTTTTACTAAGAATGACAACTGAGATTCAACTGCCAAAAAATAAGTGTGGATGAATAAAGCACAAAATAGAAATTCCTTTTTTATTTTTTGTACCAAGATGAAGGATATGGCCTGTCTGAGACTGTACCCATCAGAGGAAATACTTTTTTTGCTCTTTTGGGGGTTCTGCTCTTTTTGGGGTATTCCCAATCTAACCTCCTTAAATCAGCCAACAAGAATTCTAGAATTTCCCCAACACGAACGATTAATAGAAAAAAAACAGCATTTTTTTCCCCTTTGTATTAAAGTACCATCACGGGGTGCCTGGGTGGCTCAGTCGGTTAAGTGTCTGACTTCAGCTCAGGTCATGATCTTGCAGCTCATGAGTTCGAGCCCCGTGTCAGGCTGGAGCCCGGAGCCTGCGGATTCTGTTTCTCGCTCTCTGTCTGCCCCTCCCCCGCTTGCGCTCTGTCTCTCTCTCTCAAATAAGCAAACATTTAAAAACATTAAAAAAAAAAGAATTATATCATGTATAAAATTATACTGCCTCTTGTAGAAAATACAACAAAACAAAAAGAAAAAAATTAAAATTACCCACAATCCAACCTTGTAGATGGCTCATGTTAACATTTGGTTTACTAAATTCTTGTCTTTTTTAAAAGTACACATAATATATACACAGTCAACATATTTTTCCCCCACAGTCAACTTTTTAAAACAAATTGGAACCATACTAAATATACTTTGGTTTCTTGCTTTTTCACTTAAAATTATAACTGGGATTTTTATGTTAATAAATATTTATGAGAAGAAAAATTTTTGAATCACTGAATGGATTTTCAAGATAAGAATTACCATAATTTAATCAAACCTCTACCAATGTGCATTTACATAATTTCCAATTTTTGTTATTATAAAAATACTGTAATAAGTGTTCTTATACACAATGTTTTCTATATATCTCTATTTTCTTGCTTTGGGACATAATTATTAGAATGTGAGATTTTGAGGTCCCGAATACACATTTTTAAATTAAAATAATTACTATTGGGGCACCTGGGTGGCTCAGTGGATTAAGCGTCCGTCTTTGGCTCAGGTCATGATCTTGCAGTTCGTGGGTTCGAGCCCCGCATCAGGCTCTGTGCTGACAGCTCAGAGCCTGGAGCCTGCTTCAAATACTGTGTATCCCTCTCTCTCTTTGCCCCTCCCCCACTCTCTCCCTCTCTCTCTCAAAAATGAATAAACATTAAAAACATTTTAATGATCATTATTAATTTTAGAGACATAACTACAAAACGTGGATTTGAAATGCTGTGCCCAAGTCCTAAGGTAAAAATGTTTGGTTCACTAGTGCCAGACCAGACCTGCTTTAAACCCTTGGCACATGGGGCGCCTGGGTGGCTCAGTTGGTTGAGCGTCCGACTTCGGCTCAGGTCATGATCTCAAGGTCCGTGAGTTTGAGCCCTGCGTCGGGCTCTGTGCTGACAGCTCAGAGCCCGGAGCCTGCTTCGGATTCTGTGTCTCCCTCTCTCTCTAACCCTCCCCCGTTCATGCTCTGTCTCTCTCTGTCTCAAAAATAAATAAAAAAAATTAAAAAAAAATTTTTAAATAAACCCTTGGCACACAAAGTACATACAAATCCTTGGAGTTTTTGTTAAAAGCTCTCATGAAGGCACACCCGTGTTGCTCCTTGGCATAAGATGTTCTTAGATGGGAAGATACACATCATTAAGATAGCAAATCTCCTTAAGGAAGCCATAAATGTAAGGTGGTCCCAGTAAAAGTAACAAAGGGAATTTTGCAGCAATATAGGCGTATGTTAACAGTAATCTGTTAAAATTGATGTTTCATGCTCATATGAAATAGTAAACAAGGAAGTGTAGGAGAAAATTCTGAACATGAAAACCAATAAGGGTGGGTTAGCTTTCTCAGATGTTAAAGCATATTATAAGGTGACGGTAATAAAAAGAGTGTGATAAGTACGAACGAATAAATTGACAGATTAACAGGAAATACTATGGAGACTAGGAATAGGCCCACAACATACCTGTGAGCACTTAGTAGGCAAACGGGTGGCATTTAAAACTATTGGAGAAACTGGGGCATTCAGCTGACCCAGTTTTTATATTAGAGCAACCAGCATAAGTGTTATTACACCAACATTTCACACTTTACACCAAAATAAATTTCACAAGGGTCAAAGACTTCAATGTGAATGATAAAACCATAAAGGGACTAGAAGAAACCAGAGGAAGGATTATTCTATTTATTTTTTAAAGATTTTATTTTTAAGTAATTTCTACACCCATTGTGGGGGCTCAATCTTACAACCCCAAGATTAAGAGTCACACATTCTACTGAGGGAGCCAGCCAGGCAGATACCCACAAAGGACAGTGGGTTAAAAAGATAATTTTAATAATCTTCACATGGGTAAGTTCTTCCTAAGAATGAAAAAATAAAATTAAAAACTTAGGAAGAAAAAAAACTCAGATAAAAGAAAAAAATTGATAAATTCTATTAGTAACAAATAAAAAATGTTTACATGGGGAAAATATTTTCTTTTTTTTTTAATTATTTTTAATGTTTATTTATTTTTGAGAGAGAGAGACACAGTGTGAGCAGGGGAGGGGCAGAGAGAGAGGGAGACACAGAATCCGAAGCAGGGTCCAGGCTCTGAGCTGTCAGCACAGAGCCCGACATTGGGCTCAAACCCATGGACTGAGAGATCATGACCTGAGTCAAAGTCGAATGCTTAACCGACTGAGCCACCCAGGCGCCCCAACATGGGGAAAAATATTTTCAATTTAAATCACAGGCAAGTGCTAATTTAGCCAACACATGAAGGGCTTCTACAAATCTGTATGAAAGACCAAGAATCCAGGAGAAACTTGGGCAGAGGGTCTACACAGGTAGTCCACAGAAAAGGGAATACCAAAGACTCTTAAACATGAAAAGATGTTCAGCCACACTTTCTTACAGTTATTTTTTTGTATTTTTTTAATTTTGAGAGTGTGGGGTGGAGGGGCAGAGAGAGAGAGAGAAAGAACCCCAATGAGGGGCTCAGTCCCACGAACTGTGAGATCATGACCTGAGCCGAAGTCAAGAGCCGGATGTTTAACCGACTGAGCCATCCAGGTGTCCCCAACCAATTTTTTTTTTTTAAATACCAAAACGGGGCACCTGAGTGACTCAGTTAAACGTCTGACTCGATTTCGGCGCATGTCATGATCTCACGGTTCATGAGTTTGAGCTCCACGTGGGGTTCTGCATTGACTGTGCAGAGCCTGCTTGGGATTCTCTCTCTCTGCTCCTCCCAAGCCTGTTCTCTCTCTCTCTCTCTCAAAATAAATAAGTGAAAACTTTTAAATAAAAAAAACCAATTAACCGTTTGACAAGAGTCTTTTGTTTTGTTTTTGTTTTTGTTTTGTTTTGTTTTTTACCTATTGGATTGCAAAGATCCAAGTTTGTGGACATTCTCAGAAGGAGCTGGAAAAACAGACCTTCTCACATAATGTTGGTTGGAGTATAAATTGATGCAGTCTTTGTGAAGAGCACTTTGGCATCATCTATACAAATATCACACACACAAGCCCATTAACTCAGCAAGTCTACTATTAGGCCTTTATCTTACTGATATAGTCATTCATACATGTGCAAAATTTATACATATAAGGTTGTTACAGGGGCATCATAATAGCAAAAGACTGGAAATAATATAAAAGCCCACAGTTCGTGGGTTCGACCCCAGAGTTGGGCTCTGCACTGACAGTGCCTGGGATCCTCTCTCTCTCTCTCTCTCTCTCTCTCTCTCTCTGCCCTTCCCCCACTCACACTCTCTCTCCCTCTCTCAAAATAAATAAACTTACAAAAATAGAAGCTGGGGCGCCTGGGTGGCTCAGTCGGTTAAGTGTCCGACTTCAACTCAGGTCATGATCTCACAGTTTGTGAATTCGAGCCCCATTTCGGGCTCTGGGCTGACAGCTCAGAGCCTGGAGCTTGCTTCTGATTCTTTGTCTCCTTATCTCTCTGCTCCTCCCCTGTTCATGCTCTCTCTCTCTCTCTCTCTCAAAAATAAATAAACATTAAAAAAAACGCTTTTTTAAATCCCCAAAATAAGGCCTGTCTAAAATAAATGCCGATACATTGAAACAATGAAATATTAGACAGTCAATAAAAAAAGAAAAGAATGAGGAAGCTCTTCATGTATTGATAGGAGATGACCTCTGAGATAGATTGATTGATAGGTATGGATAGATACCTGCACAATATATGTAGATATGTACATGTGCCTTTTTAAAAAAATGTTTATTTATTTTTGAGAGAGAGAGAGCACAAGTGAGGGAGGTACACAGAGAGAGGGAGATAGAGGATCCGAAATGGGCTCCAGGCCTGATGCGGGGCTTGAACTCGAGAACTGTGAGACCATAACAGAGGCAGAAGGGGATTCTCAACCAACTAAGCCAGCCAGGTGCCCCAAAAGTTCCCCTCAGTTCCCAACTGTCGGGTAGTGTGAGTTCTCTCCTCCCTGTGCCAAGCACACAGCCCAGCACTGACCAATGCCTGGAGGTCCCTGGCAGCTGAAATGAGGCATGGGGCTGCCCTGGCATTCCTCTCCTTTGCTTGCTGGCACTGGAGAAGCCACTATAGCACACACTTAGCCTGACCCATGCATGAATGGCCGGGAGCCTTCCAGGACTTTAGCAAATACAAAATCCAGGGAAACAAAGAAAGTATTGGAGTCCCTTGGCTCTGCTCCAATGACTGGATGTCCAACTGCACCAGCCACCCAGACATGGTAGCATAGATGAGGCCCCCACCATAAGGGGGAGCACATCTTGACAGACATCTTTTTTTTTTTTTTTTTTTTTTTTTAAGTTAAAAGCAATAAATCTGTTCTTGTTTAAGCGGCAGATGGATTGTTCCTTGGCTTTTGGCAAACTTTGCAGAGCAAAGTGAACCCATATGGTCTGGAAGGGAAAAAAATAGGGCAACTACCAAGATCTGGATCTAACTGCTTAGCTAATCACTTAGCAGTCAGCCATGAATAATGGGCTAGGTCAAGATGAAAGGGACTTCCTAAACCGCCTTACCCACCCTGTCTTAAGCACGTTGCCTGTGTTAACTCATTTCCTTTTCACAGCAACTCTAAGAGGTATTCGTGACAATGATACCCATCGTACAGATGAGGCGTCTGAAGCGCGGAAGGTTTAACTCATTTGCCCACAGTCACCAAAGGAGTAAATGGTGGAGCTACACGTGAACCTAGGTAATGCGGCAGCATCTGTACTGTCACCAAAACGTATGGCATTCTGCATCAGAGTAATTGGATCTATAGTAAGATCTACGCATGAGACAAGTGTTTATGTTAGAACTAGCCCCTCCTGAAACTCACAGATGACAGTGCACGTGAACTGTCTGTATTCGTTCCCTTAGTCAATGTTTGGTAACACTGTGAAACCACCTTTTTCTTCTAAAGATACACAGAAACCACCCACGCAGTTGTACGGCTCCAGGAGCATTGCAACACTAATTTTCCTGAAATGAACACGATTTCCACTTATCCTGTTCTTTTCATTTATCTTCCTCTCTCTAAATCTGTTTCATTTACCATCGATAACATCTAGCATGTGCCGAGGAAGCAAATACAACAAAGCAAAATAAAACAGGAGCCCTGAGCAAAACGTAGGGCAAAACTTCAGTCTGATGAAGACAGAAGACTGAAAATGTTCACGAGACAACAGATTCGTGGAGTCAGGACACGTATTTCCCGACTCCCAGTCATGAGTTATTCACAGTAGGCAAAAAGGCTAAAAATAGGGCAACCTCACTGGGGCATAGGCACAGGGTTTCAACCTAGAAATTACTATGGTTTTTTCTTTGCACTACTGACCTCTTCTAAGATTCTCTGCTATGAGAAAGCAGGCAGATCCATTGTGAGAACAGCATTATGGAGCCTAAGAACCACAAGGCTTTGGAGCCAGGCCATGTGACATCCTAATGCCACCATCTTCCAGCCTATGCTTCTGGGGCTTATGACTTACGTCTCCAGCTTCAGTTTCCTGGGACTCATATAGGACATGATCGGGCTAACCAAATAGAATCTAGGGCATAGTGCACATAATGTACGTTAAGTGCCTGACACAGGTGATAAAAAATGAAACCTATTATTACCAGCGTATTTTTTTTCTAGTTTATCTGTTGAGTCTTCCTCTTCTTTTTTCATTCCTCAAATCATTGTATGTGTTAGGGAAATTCCACAGCGCTTAACACAATTACGGTGTGTGCTATCTCAAAGAAATGATTATTATCTCAAACGTACAGAAATGCCTTGGGGTGCTTGGGTGGCTCAGTGGGTTAAGCATCAGACTCTTGGTTTCTGCTTAGGTCATGATCTCATGGTTCCTGATTTTGAGCCCCACATCGGGCTCTGCACCGGCAGTGTGGAGCCTGCTTGGGATTCTCTGTCTCCCTCTCTCTCTGTCCCTCTCCTGCACTCACACACACACTCTCTCAAAATAAATAAATAAAAATGTTTTAAAAATACAGAAAAGCATGGAAATAACATACCATCACCGATGTATCTATTAACAAAGAGTGCCATCTTGTGTGTTTTAAAATTTTACATAAATGGTATCAGTTTGTCTATATTATTCTCTTTTTTAATGTTTATTTATTTACTTTAGAGAGAGCGCGCGCGAGTAGGGGAGAGGAGCAGAGGGAGAGAGAGAGAATCTTAAGGCATCTCCATGCTCAGCGCAGAGCCTGATGTGGGGTTCTGTCTCACAACCATGAGATCATGACCTGAGCCAAGTCAAGAGTCAGATGCTTAACGGCCTGACCCACACAGACGCCCCTTGCCCGTATTATCCTATAGATTGCTGCACCCTCCCCAGCACTGTTTTGGGGATTTATACATGCTGATATACGTGGCTTTGTTAGTTGTTTCAAATGCTCTGTAATATTCAATTGTAGGAACCTACCATAACAGATTTCTGGATTCTCCCGCTGTTGGATATTTACATTGTTTCCACCCTTTAACCATTGCAGAGAATACTGCGATAGACATCCTCCTTACAGGTGCTTCTTTGCATACCTGTGGGTCAGTTTCCCTGGGGTACAACTCACAGCCCCAGGGGAAAAATTGCCAGGTTCATGAGATAGCTCCATTTTCACTAGCTATTACCAAGTTGTGTTCCAGATCGTTATAGCATTTGATTGCTGCAGCTTGTGGGGTTTCTTGGTTTGCTTTTCGTTTCTTCATTGAGCTAGACCTTACACACCGTAGAACCTAGTACAACCCAACAGCTTTAATATATTTGCACAACTGTGCAACCGTCACCACAATATAATTTTAGACTCATGGGACATTGTTTTTATTTGCTTTTCATTTCTTCATTGAGCTAGACCTTACACACCGTAGAACCTACCCATTTAAAGCGTACAACCCAACAGCTTTAGTATATTTGCACAACTGTGCAACCGTCACCACAATATAATTTTAGACTCATGGGACAGTGTTTTTATTTATAAATATAGTTAAGAAATCTGTAAAGCTGGTTATATGTCCTGGCCAATGTAGCCACAAGAATCCCTTGGGAGGGACTAGTCGGTACGGATTTCCTTGTTTTAAACCTGTTTGAGGAGGTAGCTGGAAGAAACATTCCTAATTAGATTATGGGGAGAAAAAAAAAAACTCTTTAAATGCAGGTTCCTGTTATTTGCTAAAAAAAGCATTCCTATTTATTCACCTCGAGTAAAGTGACTCAGAACTAACTCTATTTGAAGACAAGGGGAGGAGTGCTGTATCAAATGAAGGAGTTATTTCCCACCTTCCTGCCAGAACAATTCTTGCTCCTGCCAGAAAGGGAAGGAGGTGTGAATCGAGTATGGAATTTGGAGTAAGTAGTTGTGACAGCCGGTGCACTGGCAGAGAAGAGAGCAACCATCTTTTATTTCCCCCTTACAGCTTCACTTGACCTTTTGATCAAATACTTTTCTGTGCTCTGAGTTTTTAATTAATGGCACTTTCAAGAACTATTTACTCCAACTCAAACTTCATGTATTAACAATGACTTGGAGTACAAATTTATACAAGAAAATTGTTCTCATCCAGGCGCCGAAAGCTCAAAATCAAAAGCTCTTTTCTGCTTGGAATCTCGCAAGAAGATTCAAGGTTCAAGATTCAGGGACGTCAGGTTCAAGGGCAATGTCTATGATTCTCTTGTGTTAGTTCATTCCTGTTAGTCGTTGGCTTAAGGATGTCGATTTTCAGATGCTATGGTTTCATTTCGTCAAGTGCTCTGCAGCTTTCTGAAATTTCCTCCATGACCTTCCGACCTTCCTGCAAATTCAGAGGGACGGTCACATCCTGGGACAGCCCGGCAGCAGGTGATGTAAGACCAGGCTACGCAAGACTGTGCTGAGGAGGAAGGACACAGACGCAGCACTGGCCGCCCAGGGACAACACCACTAAACCCCACCTTGCCTCAGTGCACACCCTGCTCACACGACATGGGCCAGCCCCACCCCAGTTGTGGGTCAACAGACTTTGCCTAAAGTCAGAAACAGCCGGACTCAACAGTGAACTGTGACCGGTGGTTTCTTCACCTGCACCACGACGATGCCACTGAACTGGATGTTTATACGGACCCACCCTACATCCTCGACATCTCGGATCCCAACTCCCATTTCTCCACGAGTCTGTGAAAAGCACTTTGACTCCTTTCTTGTGGGGTCCTCCACTGGGGAAGATAGCTTGGCAAAATGTCCTCTGCATGTGAATTTAGCATTTACTACTTGAAGATAAAGTGACTGGGCTTGTTCAGGCTCTGGAAACATGCCCACCCTCAGCAACCAGCCTCCGGGGTTAGGAACGGGCTTCAGCTCATGAGAAGACGCAAGGAAGGTTTCCGAAACTGTTAGCTAGTTGTACGGATCCCTTCCCTATACATGAAGTGGGGGAGGGGGGTGCTTGATGAGAGGCTGGGGTGCCTTCCAAGGCTCACCCAGTGCTTTAGGATCTGTGAAAATGAAGGACTGAAGTGGGAAACGGCTCTGATTGGCACTGGAAGGAGTAAGCCCAGCCAGCAGCCTTAAATTCAGGGTAGAAATAGTGTCAGGACAGGAAGTAGCAAGGCAGAGGAGTGTAGGAATTGATCCACCTCTTCTGCTAGAGGCTGGCATCCCCTGGGCCATCCATTCCCCTGAACTGGCTTCAGGACTGGCACTCCCAGACTCAGCTTTCCTGCTCTCCTCATTGATGGCTCTATTCCCCCCAAGTTGCCAGAACCCGTACCAGCTGGTCCACAGCCACCGCAGCCATGAACAGCTCACACACCTTTCCCATCAGCGGCTGTCCTCAGTTTCCAGTGCCTGGATGGGAACCGTGCTGTACAGGGAGACAAGACTCACTTTCTGTCTTTCTCTTTAAAACCTGTTCCCTACAAGTTGCAAGGGTCCCAAAAGTCGGGTTGTGGCTAATGGCATTTGCCCTCTCTCCCCTTTCACGTTACAGACTAAACACGTGTAGCAACAACAAAGCTGTCGTAGTGCAGTTATGTGGGAGGTATTTCCTGTGGGCTTCAAGGGCTTTATTTCATTTAATCCTCACAATGATCCTACCAGGGAGATATTACTATCTTAATTTTTGGATGAGAACACGGAGATCCAGGAAGGTTAGGGGTCTTGCTTAAAATCATAATATATACAGGGCAGGGGTGGGGTTCACATCCAAGTGGTCTGACTCCACAGCTTGAAGGAGGGGACACAGGGACGGCGTCCACCCGGGTGCAGGTAAGGAGAAACTTTAAAATATAATAAAACCAACTAGAAGTCGGATGGCTTTTTTTTTTAAGTTAAAAAAAAATGTTTATTTACTTATTTTGAGAGAGAGCACAAGCAGGGGAGGGGCGGGGGGGGGGGGGTGTGGAAGGAGAGAATCCTAAGCAGGCTTCACACTCAGCACAGAGCCTGATGCAGGGCTAGATCCCATGACCCCTGGGATCATGACCCGAGCCTAAATCAAGAGCCGGAAACTTAACCAACTGAGCCACCCAGGCACCTCAGAATTTTTTAAGGTGGAGTAATATTCCATTGTACTCAAGAACTTGGGTTTTTAAAGACACCTTGGAGACACCGTACCTTAAGGGACTTTCTTAAGTTCAAGAAGTTTACCTTACAGTGTAGGTCACGGGCATTGGGTTTTCTGTGTCTTACAGCTGAAACAATTCTAATTGGCCTATAAGGTACAACTCAGGTTCTTCTGTGAAGCTCCAGGGTGGGCAATGAGACCCAGAGAGTCCTCAAACGGAAGCTGTCCAGCATGTGGCAAAATGTTATGGAATTTTTGCATGCGCGTGTGTGTGCGTAAATCTAACCTATATTTACATACACACACGCACGAATGGACAACTAAGGGCACACCTTTCATTCTTTTCATTCTCCCTTTAGCTATTTCGATGACTTTTTTTTTTAAGTTTATTTTGAGAGTGTGCACTCCCATGCCGGTGGGGAGGGGCAGAGATAGAGGGAGAGACTCCCAAGCAAGCTGTGTGCACGGGGCTTGATCTCACAACTGCGAGATCATGACCTGAGTCAAAATCAAGAGTTGGGTGCCTAACTGACTGAGCCAGCCAGGTGCCCAGTAATTCTTTTTACAGCTGTTAATTTCAACAGTTATTCAGTACTTAACATTCTCCTTCATCATAAAAAATATATGTAACTCCAAACTGAATGAGACATGGTAGCTGGTGCTCTGAGGAGGAGCACAGATTGATGGCTCTTTTCAAAACACTTTTCCACAATCCTCCCTGGAGTTGGAAATAATCAAGTGTAGTCATGGGTAAAAAATAAAAGCATTTATTTAAAAAACGCCATCCAGCATCAGGAGCTCCAACTTTGGTAATAAGCATGAAGGGTGGGTGGTTAATGTTTTTTTAGTGGATGAAATCGGTGATACACGAGGCTGCATGGTTAAAAATCCATATATATATGGATTTTATATATACATGTATATATATATATATATATATTTATTTATTATTAAACTGAAAAAGTGAGTAAGCAAGCTACTATGAAAGAAAGGGGCCTCAAGTAAAGAAAACATCACCGTGCAATGAAGACAATCTCTTCTTCAATAAGTACTAGCAAAGCAGGTTTGACTTCCTTGCAGGATTATGGGAAAAGCTCCTCATGGAACATTCAGTCATGGCTACGAAGAGATGGAAACAGAAAGATGTGGGCAGACCCCTTGTACTCATAAGAGATACAGGGAAGTGAGGATCAGGAGAAAGAAAAATCAAGCAGAATGTCTTTGCTCAACGGTCCCCATAAAAAATGTATTTTAAAAGAATCTGAGCAAGCGTGGATTGTCATTCTTTGGCGACCATAAAAGTGTTAACAGATAGCATTAGATATCAATTATGCTGTCAACACATCAGAATAGCCTTTCACTGTAAGTGTATCTAAAGTCTCCTGCAAATTATTACACATCGCATTACAAAATTGTGTTGTTGGTTTTTTGTTTTTTTGGGTTTTTTTTGCTTGTTCACTTTTCTGGTTCCTAGTTGTTCACATTCTAGGAGAGGACAAAGGCCTTTAGAGAACCATCAATTCAACGCTTTCATTTCACAGATAAAGGAGGGTAAGGTCACATTCGGCCTCAGTGGCAGAGACTGGACTAGAATCAGGTGGGGTGCCTTCCCCGTTATGACATGACGTGATTCGCACTCCACCCTGTCCCCAGTCTGTACCCGATGGCTCTTGTTCAGATGGCTACTCTGAACACCCAACTGAGAAATACTTCCTGGGTAGAGCACTGTGATAGGAATTTCTTTTTTAATTATTTTTAATGTTTATTTATTTTTGAGAGAGAGACAGCATGAGCAGGGGAAGGGCAGAGGGAGAGAGACAGACAGACAGCGTATCCGAAGTAGGCTCTGTGCTGTCAGCACACGGGGCTCAACCCACAAACCATGAGATCATGACCTGAGCCGAAGTCGGACGTTCAACCAACTGAGCCACCCAGGCTCCCCAACAGGAATTTTTAAAGGCTGCCTTAAGAGAGATTAAGGAGAAAATCTGGCAGAAGACACTCCAGGGGACATGGAGACATGGCTCCCTGGAGTCCCCAACCAGGATGCCATCGAATGGCGTTACTAGTCAGTGGTAGGCACTGTGTCCAAATACACAAATTCCAGAAGAAAAAATACATTCGATTGGATTCTTTTAAAAAGCCCCACCGTTCTCATATCTGCTTTTAATTTCCTATTTATCACGACTCAACATTCTAAATGTTCTCAAGGGGCTCTCTATCCTTCTGGGTGGTGATACCAGTAAGGCTGGGCTGCAACATTTCTGAGAGGTGCCTCAAGAGTGAGGGTGCTCACATCTCCCGGAGGCGTCTTCTTCTGCGTGTCCTTGGAGAACAAAATGCAGGCGTTACCGTATTTTTACAGTGTCTACCCTGTAAGTTTGGGTTCAAGGGTTGCTGCAAGGAATGTGAATTAAGGATAATCCTCTGTGATGTTCATGAACTAGGAGAACCGCGACGGGAATGTTCTTAAAACTCTGACGATCTCTGGTTTATCGAAACAACATCGCAAAGGACCTCAAGTCTGCGCAGGGTCCCGCATAAACTTGGCTTTCTTGGTGCTCCTAGGTTTCTGGAAGAGCCAGGTTCTCTTTTATTTAAATTCTTGCCAGGGATGTGCTTTCTCAAGGGAAGGCGAATCATTTGCTCTAGAAAACAAGAGCCAGCCATGGGTGGGGAGCTCCATCTCAGGCGATCGATTGCCTCTGCAGGGTAGTTCTGGTCTCTTTCCATATAGATTGTTGTATCTTATACACAGACTCCTGGAAAATTCTTTCCACTTGTGTAGGAAAGCCACGGCTTTCTTCCTCTAGGGCATTGATGGTTCGCAGAGCAAAGGGAGTCCTTTCTCGGGGCAGGGGATTATTCAGGGGCCGCAGGGGTATGACGGAGTTGTACTTGTGCTGCCTGTTCACGGAGTTCATGAGGGACGTGTAGAACTGGAATTTACACCAGGTGTCTCTTAAAAAGTTTTCGGTCAACAGTAAGATGGTCCAGGCAGACCCGTTTACAGCGTCGTCTAGGTTCTGCAGGTGCTGTCTGCCGCACGGCATCTCGGCGAAGATTATTCCGGGTTTGATGCCGAAGTCATTTTGTAGCAGATTCTGGACTCTGAGGGCCTCGTCTGTGTCATCTTCTGCGTGCAGTATCACAAACTTGAGGAACACCTCCTCTTCATCCTCTTCGGGCACCTCTTCTGTGGCCTCAGTGCCCTCCCGCTCTCCAGAGGGCGTCAGGGCACCGTGGCTACGCTCGGCAATGTCACGCAGGGAGATGTCGTTGGATTTCTTGGAATCTGCCTCATGAGGTCTCTGACTCATATCCACACTGGGACTTTTACCCCAGGGCAGAGAGAGAGGGCAGGGGTCTATTTTAGACTTCCCGACACCCATTATCAACATCCAGGTCAGGAGAGGAGGGCTTCACTTCTTCCTCAACATCTCTTTTCATCTAAAGAGAGAAGAAACAACAAAGCAGACGAAAGGTTGTAAAGGTGATCAAAACACAAAAAATGGAAACTATGTTCTTCATTCTACCAGAAAACCTGAAAAAGATCACAACACATGGACCCTGAGAAAGAAATGCCAATCAGCTCTTGGGGCAAGGAGATCCCCTGCCTTTGATGAGCGTCACAAGGGCCACCACAGGTTAAGCCAAGGGCAAGTTCAATAGTCAGTTTATGTAACAGGAGACATTTGGAAATCTTCAATGGTTTTCTGTTCGCACTGTAAACCTCCAGAATAAAGTCAATGGCTTTGGTGTTTTACTGAGATGGTACCATACCACTCTACCCATATGGAGTTTAAATCCAACTTCTTCATTATCCACTTACTGTGTAAACTAGAAACAGAGAAGTGGAAAGCAACAGAATACTCAAATATTAAATATAAAGCTTATTTTTGCATCAAATACAAATACAAAACAGAACACAAATTTCCCAAAGATCACTAGCCAGCAGCTCTAACTCGGCACAAAGAGAAGATCTGAAACGTCAAATGAAGTGATGTCTAAGGTTCACCGGCTGGGAACTTTTCTGTCTGGGGTCAGGCATTGGTGTTGGGGCTGGCGGGGAAATTGCAGTAAGGTTGTGAAAAGTAAGGAATACCTTTTTCTAGCTAATCCTGGGAATACTTTGATACTACACTTGATCTTAGCCAAAAGGCCGAGAAGCGATGTCCTGGGAATACTTTGAAAACTCAGTGTTCATCTAGGGAAAAACTAACATCTCAGTTTGGCGTGGGATATGGAAACAAACCCTAGTGATTTTCTCCAGTGAAATCAACAAAGAATCATTACAGTCTCATCCTCATTCTGTTGTTTTAAAAATTCTAAATTCAGAGTGGAAGAATTAGATCAGCTGTGAAAAGAAAAGTACTTCACGTGAGTCTAGTTTAAACAAATCTTCCGATAACATTGGCAATGTGGTGAACAGGACTCCCAAACAGGCAGTTTCAAGGATTCTTTTATCAAAAGATAGAAAATTTACAACAGATAAATAGAGGTTCCATATTTTCAAATGGGGGCCCAGAGGCTCTATTACGGAGGTTTTTTTTAATATATATTTTTAGGGGCGCCTGGGTGGCTCAGTCGGTTAAGCGTCCGACTTCGGCTCAGGTCATGATCTCACAGTCCATGAGTTCGAGCCCCGCGTCGGGCTCTGTGCTGGCTGCTCAGAGCCTGGAGCCTGTTTCAGATTCTGTGTCTCCCTCTCTCTCTGCCCCTCCCCTGTTCATGCTCTGTCTCTCTCTGTCTCAAAAATAAATAAACGTTAAAAAAAAATAATATACATTTTTAAGTGTATTTATTTTGAGAGAGAGAGACCAACCCAAGCAGGCTCTGTACTGTCAGCACAGAGCCTGACGTGGGGCTTGATCTCAGCAACCATGAGATCGTGACCTGAGACGAAATCAAGAGTCGGCCGCTTAACCGAGTGAGCCACCCAGGTGCCCCTCTATTCCAAAGCTTTTAAATGTATTGTTCATGAACAAAGACCAGAGTTCAAATCAAGAAAGCAATTAGGTTTATAATTATAATGACATAAATAACATACACCAAGATAATTTAGGTTTAGAAAAAAAAACATTCAGCAAAAATGGTGGAGAACTGTTATGGGAAGAAAAAATAAGGGAAAACAGAAAAATTTTTCATGTACTTAAAGAGAGAAAGGGTTTGCTACTGTCTCTGAATAGTGAGGGAATTGAGGGCCTTGCTAGCTACAGCTTCTCCTTCATTATGTCTACACTTTAGCTTCTACTTGGCAGTATGTTATGGCGGCTACCAAGAGGTACTCTACGGCATAACTCCAAAACGCTACACGCATCCATCCCAAATAGCAAAACCACATGAATTTGGAATCTCTTCGCTGGTTAGAATTAACTGCTGACTTTGTTGTTGTGTAATGAAAAACAAAAGGTGTTTCTCTGCAAAGTTGCAGCAAAAAGCTTCTCCTGTATAAAAAAAATAATTGTTGAGTGATGTACATAATTGTTGAATTGCTACATTGAGTATATATATCATCAATACAGTCTGAAACTGACTGAAACTGACACAAGACTGTATGTTAACCACACTGCAATTTCATTCAGAGAGAGATCAAGCTCTCGGGAGGGGCAGAGGGAGAGGGAGAGAGAGAATCCCAAGGAGGGTCTGCACTGTCAGCACAGAGCCAGACACGCAGCTTGAACTCAAGAACTGTGAGATCACGACCTGACCGAAACCAAGAGTCAGATGCTTAACTGCCACCCAGGTGCCCCATTACACTACAATTTCAAAAAACTGTTAACCATTTAGAAGAATCTACTTATGGTGTCAATTAAAATGAGCTTCACTTATGTTCACTGAGATAAGTTTGTGAAACCAACTTAACACCGTTATCTTAATCACTAGTGGCTGCAGAGAAGTGCACTTGGAGGAACAGAAGAGATATTCATAAAATGCTTCTAAAATAACTAGGGTAAAATGGTATGTCAAGCCAGAGTCAAAAAAAATCTCTTGGCATAAACAAAAGTAAGTAACAAAAGAATTGTGACTTTATATCTTAGTTTTCTTAAAACACTGGTCAGCAGAAAAGAGGAAAGCCTCCAGAAATCTATGATGGCACTGTTTCAACATCCAAGCCCTCCTGCCCAGCCCCACCCTAAGCAGCCCAGAGAGAAGAAAGCGAGGGGCACTGTCTACAAAACTTCACTGTGACCTTCTAATCTGGAGGGTGGGTGTAAGGAGAAAGCCCAGGAGGAGAGATGGGAGATCTGCCTTTCCTACCACCCGGTGATTCCTAGACAGGCAAATGGTCTCCATCCAGGACTGTGGTTCTCAAGGAAGAAGGAAGAGCACACGACTGTGCTCTTGCCAAGCCAACAAACTCCACCTATAAGAGGGCTTTCCCACAACACAAGGCAGGTGTGGGATAAAGAACCCGGGGAAGCCTTTGTAGGTCCCCTTCCCATCGGCTACAGACAGATACAGGGTGAAAACATTTTCTTCCCCTCAGTGAAATGGAAGGCAAATGAAGGCAGCCGTGGGGGAGAAGCACACGAAATCACCGGTCACAGGAATAAAAATGCCCGTGTGTACATTTTTTCATTTGTGCTTTTTTAAAGAAAAGGTAGTAGCTGAAATACATGACGACTCTGAGGACGTTTTTATAGCGAAAAGTCTCACTTTCATCCTTGTCTTCCCCATCCATCCTGTTACCCCCATGGCCTCCTACTGGTGACCCCTTTTATTAGTTTCTCCTGTACCCATCCATTGTTTCTTTGTTGTTATTGTTGCTGTTGTTGTTTTTAATCTTACTTTTTGAAATTTACATCCAAGTTAGTTAGCATATACTGCAACAATGATTTCAGGAGTAGATTCCTTTGTGCCCCTTACCCAGTTAGCCCACCCCCCCCCCCACAACCCTTCCAGTAACCCTCAGTTTGTTCTTCATATTTATGAGTCTCTTCTGTTTTGTCCCCCTCCCTGTTTTTATATTATTTTTGTTTCCCTTCCCTTATGTTCATCTGTTTTGTCTCTTAAAGTCCTCATCTGAGTGAAGTCATATGATTTTTGTCTTTCTCTGACTAATTTCACTTAGCATCATACCCTCCAGTTCCAGTCACGTAGTTGCAAATGGCAAGATCTCCTTCTTTTTGATTGCCAAGTAATACTCCATTGCATGTATATATCACATCTTCTTTATCCATTCATCCATCGATGGACATTTGGGCTCTTTCCATACTTTGGCTCTTGTGGATAGTGCTGCTCTAAACATTGGGGTGCACGTGTCCCTTTGAAACAGCATACCTGTATCCCTTGGATAAATACCTACTAGTGCAATTGCTGGGTCGTAGAGTCGTTCTATTTTTAGTTTTTTGAGGAACCTCCATCCTGTTTTCCAGAGTGGCGGCACCAGTTTGCATTCCCACATTATTTCTCTATGAATATATATCCTTTTTTTCTTTCCTTTTCACAAAAAAGTGTCATCACTTATGCATATGTATGTATATAACACACACACACACACACACACACACACACACTGAAAAACAGCAGCAGAGACACGTAGCACATAATTTCTCACTCTTGTTTACAACAAAATTTTAGACCACGTGTATATACCATAATCGTTCTCTGTTCTTAGATATGCGAGTTGTTTCCAGTTGGCTCCTATTATGGACAATGCTGCAGAGAACAGCTCTGAATAAAAGTCATTTCATAACGTGTGCAATTTCATCTGCAGAATCATTTCCCCAAATGGGATTTCTCTGTCAAAGGACAAATGCATCTGTAATAAGGATAGGTTTGGCCAAATTACTCTAAGATGGAAACTTCTGTGTGTCTGCTTTTAACCTGATAGAATGACATCCCTACCCCCACCCCTAGTCCCATGAAAGATCCAAGATCAAAGCTACAGTTACCATTGACAACAGCCCAACTGGGCTCATTACATCCCCTCAGGGCAACAATTACGTGGAAAAACTCAACCCTTCAGAATGGAAGGGAAGCTGAGGTTCTGAAGGGGAGATCAGGGGGTCCTAGATAAGAAGGAAGGAGGGTCCAGAGTATACCCACCTCGTACCCAGCAAAAGAGGGTTCCAAAAGGATCCTCCACATTAAACAGGAGTACAGTGAAAAGGGCAAAATGACGAATATGCGTTCTTGGCAAGAAGGCATACAGATCTACAGAAAGTGAAAAAGAATATAAAGACAGCAGGCAAAAGACAAAAAATTCCAGGGCGCCTGGGTGGCTCAGTCGGTTAAGCCTCTGACTTCGGCTCAGGCCATGACCTCACAGTCTGTGAGTTCGAGCCCACATCGGGCTCTGTGCTGACAGCTCAGAGCCTGGAGCCTGCTTCGGATTCTGTGACTCCTTCTCTCTCTGCCCTTCCGCCTCTCATGCTCTGTCTCTCTCTCAAAAATAAATAAACATTAAAAGACAAAAAAATTCCATTTTCATGAGGACGAGGTGCTCTGGACAGGCGCCTAGGTGGCTCAGTCGGTTAAGTGTCCAACTTTGGCTCAAGTCATGATCTCATGGTTCATGGGTTCAAGCCCTCCATCGGGCTCTGCACTGACAGTGTAGAGCCTGCTTGGGGTTCTCTCTCTCTCCCTCCCTCTCTCTCTGACCCTCCCCATTTCCTCTCTCTCTCTCTCAAAATAAATAAATAAACTAAAAAAAAAAAAAAAAAAAAGACTATGTGCTCTTGAATCTGCCTAAATGTAAATCCCAACACCCTGCTATAAAAAAAGCCATGTGACTTTAGTACAAGTTACTTGATAACTCTGTGCTTTAATTTCATCATGTGTAGAGCGGTGATAATCACAGTACCCACCTTTAGGGTTTCTATGAAGATCACAATGGCTGAGCACAGCACTCCTTGCGTGTTAGTGGCCATTATGGTTATGACATACATAACAAAGAAGCTGAAGGAACATTTCATTTACACAACCAGGGCTTACGCTCTGGGGCAGGGCTACTCCAAGAGCAGTCCATGGACAAGCTGGCCATCTCTGAAATGTCTGGTGCCAGTCCACCACAAGATGGGGACACCGTGCCAGGATGTAAATCAACCACATCAGGTAGGTATGCTTTTCAGTTCAGCTAACATTTTTTCATAGCAAGACACTTCCAATGCAGAGAGCCACACGGTTTACCTTCAGTGCCTGCTGCTTCTTCTATTACAAGACCAGCGTTCTGAATAGTGCTGCCCCAGGAGACGCTAAAGAGAAGGGTAACCAATGAAACAAAAGTATCGAAGCTGAGAGAACAGAATTCCCTGAAAAGAGAGACTGCAGACAAATCAAGGGTCTGACACCATTACAAAAAAAAACAGAAAAAAGGCAGCAAATGGAATAAACAGGATCAAAACCAAATCAGTTAAACGTGGTGGAAAGGTGTGAAGAAAAAAAAATCCGAGAATGCAGAATGGAAAAAAGACCATTGACAGTAAAGCAATAGGAAAAAAGATATAGCTATGGAGATTTGAAAAAGAAAAAAAAAAAAGCAAATGGAATGAAAACCAATGCATCTGAAATAGAAAATTCGATGAATGTCAACACAAAATTCGAAGATGTAACAGATTCACCAGCCTCAATCAAACGCTCAGCCTTACTGAGCCCAATCAGACATTATGTGCCTTCCGATGTAATTCGATATGATGTACACAGCATAATGCATGAAGCAGTCTTGCCAAAAACGTTTAGCCCGACTCTAGCCAAGTCTTTGGATATAATTACCAGTTTACAGAAATAAGGAGGATGTGAAAAATGTCCACCAAGAGGGGAATGGAGAAAAAATTGTTTCATGCCCATTATCACAGAATACCAGTCAGCAACATGTAGGAAAGAACTACTGATAAACGCACGGAAGCGGATGAATCCCAGACTAATTATGTTGTATGAAGGAAGCCAGACCAAACACAAGTACAGATTTTTATTCCATTTATATCAAAATCGAGAGAATTCAAATTGATCTATAGAGACAGAGAACATTCCTTTCGGACCTGCTTAGGAGAGAGGGAGATTTGACCCTTCTCTTCCTTATAGTATTTAGTCCTTGTCCCACATGGCATTCTTGAGAAATGCTTTGCCCTCTGTTTTCAAAAATCCACAGTACTTATACAGCTCTGTTCTAGATAGTTATGAGTTACAAGTCAGGCTGCCCTCTCACTAGACTTGGGTCCATCCTCTCACGACCGTGGAGTAAGGATTTATAATTTGAGGATACGCTGAGGCAGAATCTAAACAATACAAACAGGGGCGCCTGGGTGGCTCAGTCGGTAAAGCGTCCGGCTTCGCCTCAGGTCATGGTCTCATGGTGTGTGAGTTCGAGCCCAACAGCCCCACGTCGAGCTCTGTGCTGACAGCTCGGAGCCTGGAGCCTGCTTCCGATTCTGTGTCTCCCTCTCTCTCTGTCCCTCCACCTCATGCGTGTGCGCTCTCTTTCTCAAAATAAATAAATAAATATTTTAAAAATAATAATAAATAAATAAAGACACCGGTGAGGGAAGTAAGCCATGCAGGTACGTGGAGGAAGAGCATCCTGGCCCTGAGGCCAGAGGGTGCCTAATGACTGATGAGCAATGGGAGGTGGGGTACGGTGGGGCTTGAGAGCGCAGCGTAGAGAAGGAGGAGATAATGGGGAGCGGAGGCCAGAAGAGGGTTTTGAGCAGAGGGATGCCACGGCCGGACTTTGGTGTTTGTAGGGTGGCTCTGCTGCACTGAGAACAGAACGGAGAGAAGCAAGACCACTTGTTCGGAAGCTGTTGCAGGACCCAGGAGGAAAACGGTGGTGGCTGGGACCAGTACACAGTGGAAGTGGTGGGCAGGCGCTGGATCTGGGGTATATTTTGCAGAACTGGTAGGGTTTGGTCACGATGCTGAGTGGGCAGAGAATACAGAGTTAGGAGTTTGGGGGACAGGCCCAGCCAGGAGTTGTGTATTTGGCTTTTATCAGTGTACTGACTGTATCTGAAGTTTGTACATTTATTTATTTGAGAGAGACACAGAGAGCACAAGCTGGGGAGGGGCAGGGAGAGGGGGAGAGAGAATCCCAAGCAGGCTCTGCGCTGTCAGTGCAGAGCCCGATGTGGGGCTTGAACTCACAAACCATGAGATCATGACCTGGGATGAAATCAAGTCGGACGCTTAACCGACGGAGCCAGCCAGGCGCCCCAACGTATACAGACTGTTTTTAAAACCTAAAGACTGTAGGGGCACCTGGGTGGCTCTGTTGGTTAAGTATCTGACTTCGGCTCAGGTCAGGATCTCTCGGTTTGTGAGTTCGAGCCCCGTGTGGGGCTCTGTGCTGACAGCGTGGAGCCTGGAGCCTGCTTCGGATTCTGTGTCTCCCTCTCTCTCTGCCTCCCCCACTTGTGCTCTGTCTCTTTCTCTAAAAAATAATTAAACATTGAAAAGAATGGAAGAGAGGCGCCTGGGTGGCTGAGTCAGTTAAGCATCTGACTTTGGCTCAGGTCATGATCTCTTGGTTCATGTGTTTGAGCCTTGGGTGATGCTGTGCTGACAGCTGGGAGCCTGGAGCCTGCTTCAGATTCTGTGTCTCCCTCTCTCTCTCTGCCCCTCCCCCGCTCATGCTCTGTCTCTCAATAATAAACAAACATTAAAAAAAATTAAAAAAAACAAAACCTAAAGACTGTAGGAGATGGTTAAGGGAAGGAGTAGAGATAGAAAAAGGAAACGGTCCAAGGGCCGAGCCCTAGGGCACTCCAACAGTGTAAGGTCAAGAACAGAAAGGACCAGCAAAGACAGAAAGTGAGCAGTTAGGAAGGCCAGAGGAGTCCTAGGAGAGTGTGGCGCTAACTCAGAAGCTAAGGGAAGGAAGCGGTTCAAGGAAGGACAGCGTGCAGCTGTCTTCCAGCGCCTCCAAAGGCAAGATGGGACAGGCTGCCGGAGGAGCCACGGATGCAGGACCTACTGATTCGGTAAGGGCGGCTTCGGTGGGCTTGTGTCAAACATGAGGGAGGGGAAGCCTCACCGGACAGGGTTGAAAACAAAAGAAAAGACGTTCGAAGCTGAGTATAGAGCGTGACGTGGAAGAGTTCTGCCATAAAGGAGAAAAGGGAGTAAGAGCTGGGGGGAGGGGGCCTGGAGCCCTAAGAGGATTTGCTACAAAGATGACTGCTCCAGAGAGCGAGCTAGCGGAGGTACAGTTTGGTGATGCCGGAGGGAAGGAGGGAAAAAAATGAGGGAAGACCCATGTAGGCGAGGCGGGGGTGGGATCCAATGTCAGTTAAGAATCTTGATCTTGGCTCAGGTCACGATCTCGCAGTTCATAAGTTCGAGCTCCGCATCGGGCTCTGCGCTGACAGGGCAGAGCCTGCTTGGGATTCTCTCTCTCCCTGCCGCTTCCCTGCTTGCAGGTGCTCTCTCTCTCAAAATAAATACATAAACTTAAAAAAGAAATTAAAAAAAAAAAAAAAGAGGGGTGCCTGAGTGGCTCAGTCGGGTGAGCATCTGACTTCAGCTCATGTCACGATCTCACAGTTTGTGAGTTCGAGCCCCGCGTCAGACTCTGTGCTGACAGCTCAGAGCCTGGAGCCTGCTTCTGATTCTGTGTCTCCCTCTCTCTCTGCCTCTCCCCCGCTCATGCTCTATCTCTCTCTGTGTCAAAAATAAAGATAAACATTAAAAAAATTAGAAAAAAAAAGAAAGAAACAGGCTTCGTGTGAGTTGATTTTTCACAACTGTAGGCTGATGTACATATTCTCAGCATGCAGAGGGTGGCTGTGCTAAGCTGCGATGTTCGGTACGTGGGGTGTATTAAATGCACTTTTGACTTAGGAGATGTTCAACTGACGATCGGTTCATCAGGATGCAACGCGAGATCGTTCAGTCCAGGAAGATGTGGACTCAGGTTCCACCAAGAAGGAGTTCTGCCTCCAGGTGGCGACGCAGAAAATGTGCCTGAGTTTCCAGCCTTGGACTCAAGATGCAACACCAGCTCTTGCCTGGGTTTCCAGCGCTGCAGACTTCAGGCCCTGGAGCCCTAAACCATGCAAGCCAATTCCTTAAAATAAATGCACCCTGCCCCCCACCCTCCGCCCTCTATACAACCTACCGGTCCTTCTTCTCTAGAGAACCCTACCATAACCTTCTTTAAAGGTGTGTTGCCCTTGAGTTAGGAGTTCACCTTTGCATTTTTTCCTTTTTTATTATTATTTTTTTTTAATATAATTTATTGTCAAACTGGCTAACATATAGGGTGTAAAGTGTGCTCTTGGTTTTAGGGGTAGATCCCCATGATTCATCATTTACATACAACACCCAGTGCTCATCCCAACAAGTGCCCTCCTCAATGCCCATCACCCATGTTCCCCTCTCCCCCACCCCCCCCCTCAGTTTGTTCTCTGTACTTAAGAATCTCTTATGGTTTGCCTCCCTCCCTCTCTGTTTGTAACTATTTTTCCCCCCATGTTTGACCACCTGGGAAGAGGATCCCAAAACAGCAATAAGTGAAACAATGTCAGCAATAATTTGATAAAATATGAGAACATATACAGTTTTCAGGGTGTCCATGTATTTACCCCAGAAAAAGCTTGTTACTGAGATTACTGCCCCTGAAATGTAATACATTTAAGATTAAGGCCCCTAGTGCTTGACTCCTTCATCCCTGAAGGTTTTCCCTATCTGAACAGCACCATCTTGTGGCAAATACGCATAAAATCAACGGTGTCTTCCCTCGTTCAATTACTACGTTTCATAGGTATTAACAAATAAGTATTGTGGAAAACTTACTCTGTACCAAGACCTACTGGGTTTTCGGGATGTGAAGCCGGGATGAGTAGACGGTAAGTAGACAATCACTGCACTGCTGCTTTGTCCAGGACACCAGATGCTACGAAAGCACTCAGGAGAGACACCTGCATCGGACGACACTTGCATGAGTAAGGCTGAGGGACGTGGACACTTACCAGGCAGGGGGAACAGCATGTGCAAAAATACAGAGCAAAGTACATTAGGATCATTTCACACTAGGTGTTTATATGCCTCGAGTATGAGTAGGAGGAGGCGGGGGGAGCAGTACCAGCAAGAGGTAGGGATGGAGATACACAGGATTAATGAGGGAGCTACCTAATATATTCTGTTCCGGACTTTGAATGCGATCGTGTTGGCAGACAGAGAGCCCTTGGAAGGTGGTAAGTAGGAGAGACATGATCTGACTTGTGCAGGACAGGTTAAGACAGCTGCAGGTATGGAGACCAGGCTGGGATGTGTAAGGCTCTAGACTGGGAGAACGTTGAGCTGAGAGGCTGCTGCCGTAACCTAGGTGAGGGAGCAGAGCCCTGTACTAAGGAAGTGACAGGGGACACGAAGATATGCAGGGAGTCACAGGGGCTCACAGAGAAAGAACCAGGTATGCCCCTCAAGCGGGTGGCCTGTGGAACTGGGTGGGTCATGCTGCCATTTGCTGTCGTGAACAGGGCGGGGGAGAGGGTGGGGTATGACCTATTCATCTAGTCTGGGACACAGGGAGCTTGTCCCGAGACCTGGAAGAGCAGCTGGTCATCAGGCACTCACACGTGTAGGAGGCTCAGGAGATCAAATCTTGAGCATCTGAGAACAGCTAGAAAGAGGAGAGCAGAGAGCTGAAGACACAACCACTGCCGGGAGGGGCATCTGGAGGAGGAGGGGCCGTAACAGAGCGGGAGGAGGGCCGCCTGGCTGGCTCGGATGGTTAAGCCTCCTGATTCTGGCTCAGGTCATGATCTCACGCTTCATGGGACTGAGCCTCGCACCGGGCTCTGTGCTGACAGCACGGAGCCTGCTTGGGATTCTTGCTCTGCCCCTCCCCCATTCGCATGCTCACTCTCCTTCAAAATTAAACAAACTTAAAAAAAAAAAAGGAGGGGGGAAAATGGCAACGGAGGAACGGGAAAATCAGACACATGATGGTGCCAGGAGTGGGACCATCCGATCAGCGTCCACAGCATCCAGCACCTCGAGGTCCACTGGGGCAATTACAGACGCACGGTGGCATCACCAAAGGAGACGAGAGTATACGGGACGTGAGGGCAAGCCTGGCCAAGAAGGAGAGGAGGGGCCAGGAGTTACAAGGGAATGCAGGGTACAGAGGGGATTTCTAATGAGATCTCTTAATAAAGAAAACTTGGAACGCTTACAAATAGAGGGAATGTGCTAGTAGAGAGACAAACGATGAAAAACAGGGGTGTGAGCTTCCTGTTAGCCTCTTGGTCACTGGGCAGCTTGACCTCGCCTACCTACCCCCTCCTGCTCTAGGAAAGGAGAGAGGCCACCCAACGCCTGAGTGTGCTAGGTCCCAGCACAACGTCCGTGATGAACACTGCAGAAGATGTCGTGACTTACAGAACCTGTGGGGACAAAGCAAGTGCCCTTTTGTTTCCATGAGGGGGTAGCTGCATTGCACTGGAGGCAGTGGGCCGCTTTCACTAGTGCTGTCTGGAAGCTCAAGTGTGGAAACACAGCAGAGAGTGTGGATGATAAGCAGCCAGAGGGGTGTTCCGCAGCAGACTGCAGATACGCGCATCCAACATTTCCTCCCACCTCCTTTTAGTGGACCTTCCGTACTTCCTGTACCACAAGGACTAAAAGCTGTATTTTCTAGACTCCCTTCAAGGTAAGATTCCAGGCATAACTTAAGTTCTGCCGATCAGATGCACTTACGCGTCGGAGGGAACTAGGCAGAGGCGGAGCACAAGGCGGCTGTTTTGCTGCTTAAGGCTCCGGCAGAGCTGCTGTGATTCAGGAGCTGGCAGCCAGCTGATTTGGCAGGAGCCATCAGGGCAAGAGCCCAGTTCCACCAGACCAGCTCTGCTCAGCGGTGCTATGAGGGGTTCTTAGAAACTCAACCTACAGTCTAGTTCTTCAACTTTCCCAACAATACTGTAAATCCTGTAACGGCCTCTAATGCACGCCTTTCTGCTTCAACCAGCCGGAGTAAGTTGTGTTCTGTGCAACTAAACTCTGAGGGACACAACATCCACATTCACGACCAAGCGCTACTGCAGAGGTAAGCAGCAAAACACAACCAGCCGCCTGTTTTTGTAAATAAAGTTTCATTGAAAGAAAGCCATGCACATTCACTGATGTGATGTCTCTGGCTAACTGCATGCTAGAGAGGCAGAGTTGAGTAGTCCCAACAGAAACTGTATGGCCCGTAGAGCCTATGATATTTACTGTCTGGCCCTTTCTGGAAAAAACTGGCTGAACTACAGCAATTCCTTGAACTACAACACAGGGGTGCCAAGCTCCATCAGGCTCCGTCATACAAAAGAACAGACCTATGCCAGCCAGGTGAGGAACATGTGTACTTTTCTTTGACTTCTTTACATTGGGAGTCTTTTTTTTTTTAATGTCTATTTATGGGAGACACAGACTGACAGAGAGAGAGAGAGACAGAATGGGAGCGGGGGAGGGGCAGAGAGAGAGACACATAGAATCCAAAGCAGGCTCCAGGCTCCAAGCTGTCAGCACAGAGCCCGATGCAGGGCTTGAACTCGTGAACCCTGAGACCATGACCTGGATGCTTAACCGACTGAGCCACCCAGGTGCCCCAGGTGTTCTGGTTTTAACCTCTTCACTCTTGGCTTCTCCTTAACTCACCTACTCTCATCTTCTCCTTGTTCCTTATTCCAAACGCCCTCATTTTAAAATGTTATTTCATCGTCTATTGTACGTATTTATTCATGCATCTGAAATCCCAATGCTGAAATGGAACATTTTTTTCCTTCTCTTTTGAAAGAGGGGAAGGTAATAAGTACACATGTTACTGATAACATCACAGAACTAGTTCCTTGGGATAAAAATGAGAAATAAACATTATAAACAGTCTTTTATCCCCCAACAGCTTTTCATAAAGATAAAAATATTATTTTTCATTCCCATCCCCACCTATTGTAAAAAGAGAACAGAATGTTGCTATAAAATCTTGACATTCTGATAGTGGTTTACTCACCACACAACTTACAAACTTGTGTAATATTCTCTGAACCCGCTCCCACACGTTTCTTCTTCCCATTAAAACTACCTATTCCTGGTACCATTCAAAAACTCTCCAAGTGAGGGACTGTTGTTTCCTAATGATAACCAGGGACGTTCCAAAAAAAAAAAAAAAAATGACTGCACATTCTTTTTGATACATGGACTATTTTTCTTTCATTTTCTATATTTAAAAATGAGAACTGGCCTTAGCAGGCAAATCTTCTCCAAACCAGGAAGAACGTTTTCTAAAACTGCTGAATGTAAAAACAGCAAACTGCACATCTTATCAAAATGAGGCTCAAGGCAAGCACGGGGGTGCGTTTTTAATATTAGAGAGCCTCGAAACCAGCAATGATTTAAGAGCCACCACAGGCTTTGTGGAATTCTGGAGAATAACATTCAGTATCCAACAGCAACCCACACAAAAGGTCAGGAGCAAAGGGCTGTTCAAAAAGCAAAAAAAAGGCAGTAACCTCTGGGACAGTATTTCAATGGGAGGCGAGAGAAGGTGAAGGTGCAACAGCTTGTGAGGGTCAAGCCAAGGCCGACCACAGGCAAAAACAGCAGCGTGATCAGTGTCACTAGCGGAGTAAGCAAGGGAAAAGGTGAGAGAGATCAGCAAGGGAAAAGGTGAGAGGGAAAAGGTGAGAGACAGGTGTTAAATCACATAGGGCGCTGAAGCCATCATAAGAGTTCGGTTTTTCTGCTTTTGATGAGAAGCTACCAGGTTTTGAAGGGAAGTGAAAGTTGTGATTACATGTTTTTTGGTTTTTTGTAATCACTGCCGTTGGGAGAAAGGCTGTAGGGGAGCCAGGGCAGAACCAGGAAGACCAAATCAGAGACTTACAGTCATCTAAGCAAGAAGGCACTGTAGTTTTTGTTAGAGAGGGTGGGATACGTGGTCAGACTTGAGATACCTTTTCAAGGTAGAGTTGACAGAATGTGCTGGATGCTTGGATGTTGGGTCAGAACTAAAAGGATGAGTCCAGGACGATTCCTAGAGTTTTAGCCTAGATGAAAGACAGTAACATTTACCGTGATGAGGAAGGTAAATGAGGGAAAAACTAAAGGGAGGGTTGGGTGGGTGCGGTATTACTAATTCTGTTTGGACACACTACACTTATTTTTTTTTAACGTTTTATTTAAAGAGAGAGAGAGAACAAGCAGGAGACGGGCAGAGAGAAAGGGAAACACAGAATCCGAACCAGGCTCCCGGCTCTGAATTATCAGCACAGATCCAGACACAGGGCTCGAACTCATGAACCGGAAGATTATGACCTGAGCTGAAGTCAGACCCTTAACCGACTCAGCCACTCAGACACCCCTGGACACACAATATTTAAATGTCCATCAGACTTCCAAGTGGAGATGCTGAGTAAACAGTTGGAGATAAGCATCTGGAACTCAGGACAGAAAAGTTAAAGATAAACATTTGGAAGTTGTCAGCTTAGAGATGTTATTTATAGCCATGGACTGCCCCTTGGGAGGGGTGCCTGGGTGGTTCAGTGGGTTAAGCCTGGGGCTGCAGCTCAGGTCATGATCTCACCATCGGTGGGTTTGAACCCTGCATCGGGCTCTGTACTGTCGTAACAGCTCAGAGCCTGGAGCCTGCTTCAGATTCTGTGTCTCCGTCTCTCTCTGCCCCTCCCTGGTTCGTGCTCTGTCTCTCTCTCTCAAAAAATAAAGATTAAAAAAAAATTTTTTTTAAATAAAAAGAAAGAAACTGCCTTGGGAGAAATTATGCCTAGAAAGAGAATATGGCCAGTACGGAGTGCTGTGGCACTCTGAACACTCAGTGGTTGGGAAAAAGAAACCTAGAGACACAGAAGGAGTGGCCAGTGAGATGGGAGGAAATGCAGGAAAATGTGGTGACCTGGAAGTCAATGGAAGGAAAAACGTGGAGAAGGGAGCAATCAATTGTGCCGTATAAGGTGAAAACTGGCACAGACCCTAGATTTCCCGAGAACGGGTGGGGAGACAGCCTGACTGAGATGAGAGGGGGTTGGAGGAAAACAGGAGTGGACCTAGAAACTTGGGAAGCAAGTCTTTCATTCAAAAAGCTGGTTTTTTGTTTTGTTCTTTAAAAAAAGGGAGCAGAGAAATGGGTAGGACCTAGAATGGGGATGTTCGGTCTAGGGGGTGTTAAGGACGAGATTTATCTGCAGATGTTTGTTAAATAAATAAATAACACCACGAGGAATGACAAGACAGGAGGTGCCAATGATTCAACAGTCTAAACGCAGTTTATACTTCAAGTTCCATATAGCTGGACACATGAGTGACATTTACTGTGTTTCAAAAGGAGATAAGGTAGGGGCGCCTGGGTGGCGCAGTCGGTTAAGCATCTGACTTCAGCCAGGTCACGATCTCACGGTCCGTGAGTTCGAGCCCCGCGTCAGGCTCTGGGCTGATGGCTCAGAGCCTGGAGCCTGTTTCCGATTCTGTGTCTCCCTCTCTCTCTGTCCCTCCCCCGTTCATGCTCTGTCTCTCTCTGTCCCCAAAATAAATAAACGTTGAAAAAAAAATTAAAAAAAAAAAAAGGAGATAAGGTGGTTTTCTATACCTGCTCATCTACTTTCCGATTTAAATGAGATATATGGAGTTGGAGAGCTTTAGAATCAACACACTACTTCAAGTGTTAAAATGTATCAGATCTATAAATATATATTTATATATATATAAATAAATGTATCTCTTTAAAAATATATGTAAAAAATATATGTATTTTTTTAGTTTACTGCCTAAAAACTAGATCACAGTTGCCAGCCCAAATTGCTTTTATCCAAATTAGCTTTTAGCCAAATACGAAAACCAAAACCGAAAGCTTCAGCATTGGTTCCGTGTGTGTCCAGTTGAGGCTCAAGGAGAACCTCTCGGCCACTTGGTTATATTCTGAGGTTTTTCCCAGAAACAGGTTTTCTGGTCAAAGGGAAACCTATAAGCAAGGCAGAAGGCTGCGCGGATTCTCCCTGCAAGGGGAGGCAAGCACCCACCGAAGGGACGGCGCCGCGCCGGCCAGCCCCAAGCTCGCCCTGCGCCCCGATGCCGCTCCCGCCCGGACGCCCGCTACTCGCCTGGATGGGGGGGGCGACCCGCGCGGGGCCCCGCGACTCCCTAGTCTTCCTCTCCCTCTAGGCGACCCCGCCGGCGGCGACTTCCCCACGCGCCGCAGGGAGGAGGGTGTGCGGCCAGGAGCGCAGGCCCCGCCCCTCGCGTGTCCACGCCCACCGGCCCCACTCGCCGCGGAGGGAGGGTGCCCGGCCAGGCGCGCAGGCTCCGCCCCTCGCGAGCCCACGCCCACCGTTCCCGCTTGCCTCCGGGAAGGGGAGGTGTCCGTGTCCGGCGCGCCAGCTTCTCTCCCCAGAGGCTCTGGGATGCTAGTCCCTAGAGGTCAGCCCCGCGGGAACAAGTCCCGGGAACCTTCCTGGGTCTCTGCGCAGAAGGAAGAGCCAGGCAGAGGACCGGCAGTGGCGCGGGGGGAATGTCACCGAGGCGAACGGGCACGTTCTCTGCGCTGCTTTGTAATGTCCCCGGACGCCCGGGCTTGGAGGTTGAGGTGCGGGTGACGCCGTTGTGTTTGCTCCGTACAGACCTGGGTGCTGGGATGAGGGGCGCAGCCGCTGCCTCCACGCCTCCCAGACAGGAGGAGCCCCTAAACTCAGAAGGAAGGAAACCCTGGGCTTACCCCAACCCTAGACCTTGCCGATATCCAGCCGTTCCCGCGGTCCCCCTGGCTTCTCCTTTCCCTTTGGGGCCCTTTCACTGACTAGTGCTGTTGTCAGCTATATCCGTGCGCGGTGCATCACCCCCTCCCCGAAGAAGCCACCCTGACAAAGTTTCCTCTCTACGGTCCCTTGGCCATAACGGAAACAGACTGAAACAACGCTGAATAGGAAGAGAAAAGAAAAAAAGCAAACAAGAAGAAGCATAAAAAGCCTTATACAGCCAAATGCCTAATCCCACTCTGTCCTCCTCAAACTCCCAATCCTAGTCATAACCCTATCAACCCAGTTCAGAAATTCTCTCCACCTCCATTTCTTTTAATTCTTAGTCAATTCCTATTCCCTGCCCAAAGTTTCCTGTCTGTACTTCGTCTGACAACCCTTCCAATCCCTGCTTTTTAATGTTTTCATCGAAAAAACACCAATGACAAGTGAGATAAACATTGATTTCTCCCATTCACCATCCACGTGGCATGCATAAATCAGCCCAGAGTCACCAATGTCAAAGGCAAACTTACTTGAATTGTTCCCATTTTATATTTTAAATTGCTCCAAATTTTGCATTCTTCTTCACGAATATTCACGTGGTGTAGTAAGAAAACATTTTTTTTTAATTTTTTTTTTAACGTTTATTTACTTTTGAGACAGAGGATGAACGGGGGAGAGTCAGAGAGAGAGAGGGAGACACAGAATCTGAAACAAGCTCCAGGCTCTGAGCTGTCAGCACAGAGCCCGAGGCGGGGCTCGAACTCAAGAGCCGTGAGATCATGTCCTGAGCCGAAGTCGGACGCTTAACCGACTGAGCCACCCAGGCGCCCCAAGAAAACATTTTTAGTTGGTCATGAGTTTAATAATTTGAAATTTCTCTCCAAATTATCTAAAGTTACATTTCAAGAAAGTGCACCATCTATGCTACAAATATTTAGTATCATGTATGTACAGGCACGAGGGATATACTGTCAAGAAGACACATGGTCCCTGTCCTCATGGAGATTTTGTAGTCTAGTCCAAGAGACAGACAATAGATATGTAAACAAGCAAGACAACTAGGAATATTCATTGTTGGGGCTCCTGGGTGGCTCAGTGAATTAAGCCTCTGACTTCTGCTTAGGTTATGAGCTCACTGTTCCTGGGTTCCAGCCCTGCACTGGGCTCTGTGCTGACAGCTCAGAGCCTGGAGCCTGCTTCAGATTCTGTGTCTTCCTTTCTCTCTGTCCCTCCCCCACTTGCTTGCTCTCTCTATCAAAGATAAACATTAAAAAAATTTTTTTAAAGAATATTCATTGGTGATGAATGAATGAAATAAGCAAAGTGGGGAGGAGTGCTAATTAAGTCAGAGAAGAGATGGCTTTTCCAACATGTAAAATATTTTCCTGTGGCTTAACACCCCTGAAACGCTTGGCATTAAATACTGGTATGTTCAAGGTCTTGGGCCTCTGACCTTTTTAGTTTGCTCTACAACTTTCCTGGATAACTAACATATGCCCAGACACACTCACATAACTCAGTAAGGATATAAATGATGAACATGATTAATGAACCTGACCTGATCGACATACACAGACATCAAGTACACATGGAACATTAACAAAATTAGACATGAACAAAATTAGACCATATTTTTGGCCATAGAGCACATTTCAACAAAGAAAAATAAAAAAAATCAAGAGTGAAATACAGACTATGTTCTCTAACCCAGGTATTAGTGTGAAAAACAAAATAAAAAGATAACTAGAAAAACCCCTATATTTGGAAATTAAAAAACATTTCAAAATAACCCATGGGTCAAAAAACAAACAGAAATCATAAAATATTTTGATCTGTTACTAAAAATACTATATATCAAAACTTGTGGGACATAACTAGAAACATAACTAGAGGGGAATTTCTAGTCTTAAAAGTACATATTAGAGGGGTACCTGGGTGGCTCAGTCGGTTAAGCGTCCACCTTTGGCTCAGGTCATGATCTCATGGTTCACAAGTTCAAGCCCTGCGTTGGGCTCTGTCCTGACAGCTCAGAGCCTGAAACCTGCTTTGGATTCTGTGTTTCCCTCTCTCCATGGCCCTCCCCTACTCAGGCTCCATCTGTCTCTCAAAAAAAAAAAAAAAAGTACACATCACAAAACAAAGCCAGAAAAATAGAAAAAAGTGAGGATGAACAAAAGCAAACGATGGTTCTTCAAAAAGACTAATAAAATTAATAAACTGGTAAAACTACTCTGGAAAAAATAGGATAGAAGCCACAAATAATACTAGAAGTAAAAAGGAAACATTGCTACAGGGCATAAGAAATCTAAAAGATGAAAGGTATTATTGGTAACTTCATTCCAACAAACTAGGTAAAATGAGCTGGAAAGAGACATTGGTCATGTGTCTCTTGTGTTCCTCCAATACTTGATGGGTATGCCAAAAATTCAAGACAGTGCCTACTCTTTCCCTGAGCCATTTCCCAGGCTGGCGTTTAACCTGTTTATCTCAAGTGAGTAACCTTGAGATATGAGGTGATGCCTCCCTCCAGGAAAAAGAACAGGCTTGCTTACTGCTTGCTATAAAAGTGGTGGATTCCTCAAGTTCAGTGTTCCTCAGACATGACATAAACCCACTGCATGTGTAGCATCTACCTAAGCCTCTTCGTGTCACCCCCCATGGGACTTGTGAGCAAGAAGAACCCCTGCAAATATGCTGACAGTAGCACTCGTTGTTGTGCCATTGGGTAATAAAGTCCTTTGTCTCTGTTCCAGGAGTTTTGTGTTTTCTGCCAGCATCCATGAAACAGTAACAGGTTAATTGATTAGATTGTAAGTGGGGTAAAATCAAATCCAAGACCTGACAAAATGTGTAGATGGCACTTAGGTAGGATTCTAGTGATGGTAAAGATATCAAATCCACACTCTATCCCTGCTGCAAAAAAGTAATCTGGAAAAAATTGTCAAAATAATCATTTGAGGGCTCTGGAAATTGACCGAAGGCAAACAAATTGCGAATCATTTATTCATTTTTTCAAACCCTGCGAATTTCGGGCCAGAGTAGTGAGAGTCTGTGGCATTCTTGCCAGAAGCAGACTCCCCAAATGGGTTGATGCAACATTGCCACCAGGGTGAGGTCAACATTCAAAGCCAGGAGCTCCACTGCTAGAGGGAGCTAACTTGAGTTGGAGTGGATGACATAAAGGCCATACCTAACAGTGCTGGCAGTAAAAATTGCAAACCTGGGAGGAAATAAATGGGGAAAGCCCATAGCTCTGAGCCTGAAGTTTGTGCTCTCATATGAGGTAAGCAGCAGACCAGTGGACTAGCCAGAAAGTTAACAGGGAGACCTTCAGTGGCTCAAGATAAGCTCTTCACATATCTCTGCATGACTAGGAGGCTACATATATGTATACACAGGGGAGACACAGCCTGCCCCTGTAGATATTTTGCATTTGAGCCCTGGTTCTAGCACCATGTGACTGTGGGCAAGTCAACTTAACTGTTCTGTGCTTTGGTTTCTTCATCTATATGATGGGACAAAAAAATATTAAGAGGAGTAAGTAGATTAGGTAGCATAAATATAGAACATAGAAGAGCAAGCGTATAGTATTACAAAAGAGTCTACATTATTATTTCTTGAAATGGGGTATAACACTTGGCCAGAATCCTTAGGGAGATTTCCAGGATTCACTCCAGATCTATGGAATAAAAATCTCAGGGTCAGGGGAAGGAACCTGAGAAAGAGGAATACTTTACAATAGATTAGTTGATTCTTATATATCACCAATGTTTGAGAACTACTACTTTCGGGTAAGAGGTTATAATTTTCTGTATAGTGTCTGTGTCAAGATGCCTTGAGGATTGAAACTATCATATTTATATCAGTACCTCCATTGCCTAGCACACAGTAGACATGTAGTCAAACATCTATTGAGTGGTAGAATTTTATTTAAAGCTAATCAACCTCCAACCCTCCAAGTCCTACAAGGTAGAACAAATAACAAATTGGACATAGAATTTAAATCTTTTTATTAATATGAGAAAGCTAAACTTACTGTAATATCATATAGAGCACCGATTCTTTAAAACCCTTTGAGTCACAGACTCTTTCGAGGATGTGAAGAAAACTACAAACCCTCCCGAAGACTGAAGATACATGTAAAATCTTCCAAATAATTTTAAGGGGTTTACCCGAAGTTAAAATCCTCTCATGTGAAAACTGACTTGTCTATCTCCTAGAACAGAACAGTAAGTTCTTGTTTACCACTGAGTCTCTAGTTCTAAGAAAAAAAGCATAGAACATAGTTGGCACTGGATAAATACTGGTTGAATGAATAAATGAGTCATTCATGGATAAAAAGATATCATCTGGGGTCATCTGAAACTCCTTGAGTGACCCAGGGGTGAGGTGGAGAACCAAAGTACAGGTGTTGCACATTTTATTCATGACCAAGATGTAACCTTGGATTTCTGGAGGTGGTGATGAGAAAAGAGGTCATTTTTTTAAAAAAAGGGCTTTTTGTATGTTTTTGAGAGAGGGAGATGGGGGAGGGGCAGAGAGAAAGGGAGACAGAGGATCCGAAGAGGACTCTGCACTGACAGCAGAGAACCCGATGCGGGGCTTGAACTCACGAGCCATGAGATCATGACCTGAGCCAAAGTCAGACACTTAACTGACTGAGCCACCCAGGTGCCCCAGAAAAGAGGTCACTTGGATCAATGTTCTCACCGAAGATAAAACTGAGGAAACACAATAAGCGTCCTCTCGAAGATGTAAAAGATGGAATCTACCAGGTCAAACTAAGGAAGGAGGATTAGAGTTCAGGAAATAGTGCCAGTGCTGCTTTTGCCCTTGTGCTGAATTGTCAATCTAGAGGAGTCAGTGCAGGGGCAGAGTTGTATTTTCATCAACAATTAGAGTTGGAGAGACAAAGGTTGCGTTTGGTATCCACCCAAAGACTGGAGCCCAAGGGCTGTAACCTGGAGTGGGGATACATGGTGCAGTGGATCATGTGGAGGAGAACAGAACATCTAAACCCTAAGTTCCAGACTGCTAATGACCTCAGGCACTTGGCAGCAAGAAACAAAAACCTCTTAAGGAAGATGAAATCATCTCAGATCTTAAATTATTTCTGTATTCTTTTCCAGGTTTTTCAAGCAAAGCATCAAAGATAATGCCAGACAACATGAACTACAAGCAACATGAACTACAGATGGCAGGAACAGAACTGGAGCAGGCTGTAGATAGTGGAATTAACAGACACAAAGGATAATCCATGGAAATAAAATCCTCATTTAAAAAATGCAGCAAGGAACCAGATAGCATACCAGTGCAGATTAAGGAAAAGAACCTTGCCAAAAAAAAACAGAATTAAAAAATGTAAAAACAGAGGGGCAGCTGGGTGGCTCAGTCAGTTGAGCGTCTGACTTCAGCTCAGGTCATGATTTTGCAGTTTGTGATTTCGAGCCCCACGTTGGGCTTTCTGCTGTCAGCACAGAGCCTGCTTTGGATTTTCTGTCTCCCCCTCTCTCTGCCCCTCCCCTGCTTGTGCTCTCTCAAAAATAAATAAAACATTTTAAACTATATATATAGGGGCGTCTGGGCGGCTCAGTCAGTTGAGCGTCTGACATCGGCTCAGCTCATGATCTCACTGTTCTTGAGTTTGAGCCCCGCATCGGGCTCTCTGCTGATAGCTCAGAGCCTGCAGCCTGCTTTGGATTCTGTGTTTCCCTCTCTCTCTGCTCCTCCTCTGTTTGCACTCTCTCTCGCTCTCTCTAAAAAATAAACATTAAAAAAATAAAAAATATATATATAAACAGAAATTATGAACTCAGTGAATGAGTCTCCTGGCAAACTAAAAATAGCTGAAAAGTGACTTCATGATTTACAGGCTATATAAGAAGAAACTATCTAGGATGACACAGAAAAAATAAACACAATACACACAGAAAAATGAAGACAGAGGAAACATACCAAGAAGGTCTAACATGTGTTTACTTAGAATCCCAGAAGTCAAGGACAGAGAATACTGGGCAGAGGAAATACCTAAAGAATATAATTGAGAGTTTTCCAGAACTGATGTATCAATCCACATATCTAAGATGCCAAACAAAACCCAAGTGGAAAAATAAAATGAAATCCTCACTTAGACACAGCATAATAAAACTGTGGAAAAGCAAATACAAAGAAAAAACCCTGAAAACAGCCGGAGGAAAAAGACTCCACTAGTTTCAATGGAGTAAGAAACTAACAGTTGATTTCTTCATGGCAATGATAGGGAAGCCAGAAGACAATGGGAAGGTTATCTTCAAGATCATCACCCAAAGAGAATTCTATGTCCAGAAAAAATTGATCGCCTTTAAAAATGAAGGCAAAATAAATACATATCTAAAACAATTTTTTTTCAAGGGTAATCTATTTTTGAGACAGAGAGAGACAGAGGGAGACACAGAATCCGAAGCAGGCTCCAGGCTCTGAGCTATCAGCACAGAGCCTGACACAAAGCTCAAACTCATGAACACAAGATCATGACCTGAGCCAAAGTCAAACGCTTAAGCAACTGAGCCACCCAGGCGCCCCATAAAGACATTTCGGAAAAAAAAAAAAAAAAGTGAAACTGCCTCTAGCTGAACTGCACTAAATTATCCCAGATGGTAGTTCGAAGACACAGCAAGGAACAGAGAGCAAAAATGATGGCAAATATAGGTAAATCTAAATGAATGGTGACTATACAAGACAATAACGACTTGTCTTTAAAGAGATACAAAATACATGACAACATATAAGTTGAGAGGGAGGTAAATAGTCATGAGGCAATTGTTATCCAATGTCAAATAATTTAAATCACACAGAGAACATATTCTCTAATAACAGTTCAATTATAACTTAAATAGCTATGTTTGAACATGAAGAACTGTAGCTCCAAATAATATCTGTGGGTCAAATTATAAGTAATAATGAGCGCAGAGTATTCTTTGAAATTATTGAGTAACTAAACTAGATATCTACGCTTGGAGAATGGAGGTTGTGGTTTGCAGAGCTCCAGAACAGCCTCCACATTCCTTCCCCATCCCCAGATCCATACCCTTGTGAGGGCAGAACATATAACTTGCTTCTTACCAACAGAATAGGGCACAGGTAAAAGGATTTTGGAGATGCAGTTAATGTTCTTATACTGTTGGCTCAGAGTTAGTCAAAAGGGATCTTATTCTGGGTAGTTTTGACCTAATCTGGTGAATCCCATCTGGCCTTTTCTGAAAGAGACTCAAAGTAGCAGAGTCTCTCTTACTGGCCCTGACGAAGCATACAGTGGAGACATGGTCTGGAGAGGCAGCCTCTAGTGGCAGAGGGCTGCAAGGAACTGAATGTGGTCAACAATCTGATGAGTTTGGAAGAGGACCGCAAACTCCAGCTGAGAACACAGTCCAGGGTAAGTAACTGATGCAGCCTTGTGAACCCCTGAACAGAGGACCCATCTAAGCTGTGCGTAGACTCTGGCCCATAGATACTGTGAGATAATAAAAGTATGCTGTTTTATTTTTATTTTTTTGAGAGTGCGTGCGTATCTGTGCTTGTGCATGAGCAGGGGAGGGGCAGAGGGAGAGGGAGAGAGAGAATCCCAAGCAGGCTCCGCGCCCAGCATGGAGCCTGATGTGGGGCTTGATCCCACGACTTTGAGTTCAAGACCTGAGCCAAAATCAAGAGTCAGAGGCTGAATCGACTGAGCCATGCAGGTGCCCCAAAGGTGTGCTGTTTTAGATGGGAAAATTTGTGGTCACTTGACATAAAGCATAGAAAATGAACATACAGCTGAAGTAGCATTTAGAAGGAGATCTCCAGTTTTAAATATATAGTTGACTAGAAAGGTGAACATTTGAGCTAAATATCCATTACAGTACTACAGAAAAGTGACAAACTCAACCTAGAAAAAAGGAAATCATAAAAAGCTGGAATCAATGAAACAATGACAACAACAAGAAACCAAAATATTGGTTCTTTGAAAAAAAATAATACAGATGACACCCCTCTGAAAAAAGGCTGGGCAAGTAAAACTAAAAGATGATGAAAGAAATAGTAGTATAAATTTGTATGCCACAAATAATAGTATCAGGAATGACAAGGGGGGGACATCATTACCGATATGGCCTATGTTAAAAAGAGGGCAGGAATAACACTGTGCTAATAAATCTGAAAATGTAGATGAAGTGGACAAATTCTCGGGAACATTCAATTTGCCAATATTCTACATGAAGAAATACTCTTATTAATAGAAAGAAAATTTCAGTGCCTGGGTGACTCACTCGGTTAAGCGTCTGACTCCTGATCTCCATGACCTGGCTCAGGTCATGATCTCGTGGTTTGTGGGATGCAGCCCTGCATCGGGCTCTGGGCTGACGGCATGGAACCTGCTTGGGTTTCTCTCTTTCCCTCTCTCCCTTTGCTCCTCCCCTGTTCATGTGCTCTCACTCTCTCTCAAGACAAATAAATAAACTTAAAAAAAAAAAAAAAGCTATTTAAAAAAAAACAGAAAGAAATTTGAATTGGTATCCCACAAAGATGCCAGGCCCCACACATACTTCACCTAAGATTTCTAATAAACATTTATGACAGGAGTAATGCACATCTTAGAGACACTCCTCCAGGAAACAGGGAAAGAAAGCCACTCTCCAACTCATTTTACAAGGCTATATCATTGTGATATTAAGCAAAAATCTTAAAATAAGCCAAATCAAAAACAAACCAATCAAATCATGGCCAGGTTGGTTTTACTTCAGGAAAGGAAGGTTGGTTTAATAATAGGAAACCAATCCATGTAACGAATCATGTTGAGATTAAAGGTGGGAAAACAATTTTTTGCAATACAGAAAGAGCTTTAAAAAAAATTTTTTTTTCTTATTTATTTTTGAAACAGAGAGAGCACAAGCAGGG
The DNA here is from genome assembly GCF_024362965.1 of Panthera pardus. Taxonomy (NCBI): domain Eukaryota; kingdom Metazoa; phylum Chordata; class Mammalia; order Carnivora; family Felidae; genus Panthera; species Panthera pardus. The sequence continues at coordinate 144,587,134 of NW_026526765.1, read as the reverse complement.
GAGGCGCAGAGACGGGGACCCAGGACCCAAAGCAGACTGCACTGACAGTGGTGAGCCCGATGTGGGGCTAGAACTCACGAACTGTGAGATCATGACCTGAGTCACCCAGGTGCCTCCAGAAAGAGCTTTTGATAAAATTCAGCAACATCTGTGATTATGAAAAGCTCTTCACAAACTAAGAATAGATATTTCTCAATTTAATAAAAATACCATAAACTGCTTACAGAACACCTGGAGTGCATTCCCAAAACAAGCATGCCTATTATGACCACGTCTCTTCAACAGTGTACTGGGGGTCTGCCAATGTGATTAGACAAGAAAAAGAAAGAAAACCACAAAAGTTATGAGGAATGGAAAGAAAAGCAAATCTGTTCTGACTTGTAGGTGATGTATTTGCATATTTAGAAAGTTCAAATGAATCTATAGAGAAATTACTAGAATTGATAAGCGAATTGCAGCAAGGTTACCAAACAGAAAAATCTGTTTAAAAATTTTATTTCTGGGGCACCTGAGCGGCTCAGTCAGTTAAGTGTCCAACTCTTGGTTTCGGCTCAGGTCATGATCTCAAGGTTCGTTGGTTCGAGCCCCACATCGGGCTCCGCACTGACGGTGCGGAGCCTGCTTGGGGACTCTCTCCTTCTCCTTCCCTGCTCACTCTCTCTTTCAAAATAAATATATATTGAAATTTTTTCAATTTCTGTGCACCAGCAACAAACAAAATTTAAAGACATCACTTACAATAGCATCTAAAATATAAAGAAAACAATTATTAATGTAACAAAATTTATGGAATGCTTTATGAAGAAAATCACAAAACTGTTATCAAAAGATCTAAGGAAGTCCTTATCAATGGAGAGATGTTCATTCACTGGAAAATGCACTATTATAGAGAGGATTAATTAAGTATGATTCCAACAAAAATCCTAAGACTTGTTTTGTTGAAACTTGGGCAAATTCCAAACTTTGTACAAAAATGCAAAGGATAGGGGCGCCTGTGTGGCTCAGGTGGTTGAGGGTCTGACTTCGGCTCAGGTCATGATCTCATGGTCTGTGGGTTCGAGACCCACGTCGGGCTCTGTGCTGACAGTTCGGAGCCTGGGCCCTGCTTCAGATTCTGTCTCCCTCTCTTCTCTGCCCCTCCCCCGCTCGTGCTCTTTCTCTCTCTCAAAAATAAACAAACATTAAAAAAAATTTTTTTTAAATGCAAAGCATAGATGACAAAGATGACAGCCCAAATCTTGGAGAAAAAGGTTATAAAGATGCTTTACCTAACATCAAGAATTTTTTTTCTTTTTAAGAGAGAGAGAGAATATGAGTCGGGAGAAGGGCAGAGGAAGAGATAGAAGCTTAAGCAGGCTCCAGGCTCAGCATGGAGCCCAATGTGGGGCTTGATCCCATGACCTTGGGATCATGACCTGAGCCGCAATCGAGTCGGGACATCAACCAACTGAGCCACCCAGGTGCTTCGGAAATTATTTTCATTACCAGAACATTGCTGATCTCTAGTGGGGAAATTCAGGGATGTGATCAGGAAAGGATACCCAAAAGCCTTCCAGGGTGCTGGCAAGGTGGCATTTAACCTGAGCATTGGTGATATGAATGTGTTACATTATTCCTCTTTATATACATCTAATAACTTTTTTTCAGGCTTATTTTTTTTTTAAGTTTATTTTGAGAGAGAGAGGGGAGAGAGAGGTAGAGAGAGAATTCCAAGCAGGCTCTGAACTGTCAGCACTGAGCCCGATGCAGGGCTCGACCCCATGATTTACAAGATCAGGACCTGAGCCAAAATCAAGAGTCAGACACTTAACCTACTGTGCTACCCAGGCGCCCTTAATAACTTCTGCTATTATGTCCACTTTTATTTACCATTTTAAGTTTAAAATTTTGTTACAGACGATAGAATACCAGTTCTTAAAATATAGGGACACCTGGGTGGTTCAGTTGGTTGAGCATCCAACTTTGGCTCAGGTCATAATCTTGCAGTTTGCTGTCAGTGCAAAGCCGCCTTTGGATCCTCTGTCCCCCTCTGTGCCTCTCTCAAAAATAAACATTTAAACACACACACACACACACACACACACACACACACACACACACACAACGGAAATACATCTAAGTGGACGGTGGGATGAGTGGACTTTATTCTTCTAATTATTATTTTTCAAACTCTTGTGCTGCCTTTTCTCTTTAATTAAAAAGATTGTGCCAGACCAGCGTTACTTCTAGTAGATCTTGATTTCTGTGAGTAATAGGATCATTTCTAATAATATCTTACGGATAAAATGGAGAAATGTAGAATGAAAGACAGCACATTTGGTGGTCAGGGATAACATCCTTGTATTTTCTTCCTGGATTTGGAAACAACCATGACAGAGAAGTCAGACCAAACATCGCTTCTATTATTAACGAAGTAAAAGAATGTGTTTTTTTCAATATTCAGCAATGGGGACTGGCCAATAGTCCACCTATCTCTGAATTAGAGATTAATCCACTTAACCACTGGCCTACCTAGACAACCATGAGCTTCCCCTGTGGGGAGACAAAGTTAAAACTCCTCGGGGAGTAAATCTTTTGATCTACATATTCTTTTACTTCTAGCACCCTGAAAGGTCTTAAGCCTCTCTGAGTCCATTCCACTTCACTATTTACGTAACGTTAGCTGCTCAGAGACCTATCCTGTCTCCCCAACTAAGTTACGTTCCTGGTGGTCAGAGTACCATACTCATTTCTGAAACCAGAATTCTAGATCATTCATGCACATGATAAATACTTTCATATTCGTGTTATGTATTTACTTAAGAGCCGTAAGAATACAGGCTGCGGTAAAAACTTCAGAAACTTCAGACAGATCAAGAGACTAGAACTGGACCAATGAGGAAAATACAGCATTTATTAAGGGCTTGTATAGGGTGGCTACTGATCCTAAGTGTTGCGTAAACGTCTCATTTTATTCTCTTTATAGCAGCTATTACCTTAGCGACAGGCGAAGACACAAATAAAGTTAACACAATCACTTGTGTGAGGGCACACAACTATAATTTGCACTTGGCGGTGACTCCAAAGCTAAAGCCCTGAACTGCTGCTGAGCTATAGGGAAACCAAGAGAGCTAAGCCTTCTGAGATCTCTCCTTGGTTGGTGTCCGTAAGGCAGTACTGACTGCACAGTGGTCGCGGGAGAGGCCTCGGGAGCCAGAGCGCCGTGCTTCACACTCAGACTGTGCTAATGATACCGAGATACAGGGGGGTTTCTTAACCTCTCAATGCCTTCTTCATCTCCTTGTCTGTGAAATGGGAAGAATATCCTCAGTGCACAGGATTATCGTCAAGATGAAATGTGTCCATGCAAGTAAAGTACTTAGCGCAGCACCTGACTGCACATATCAACCTGTATTTACTGCTAGGTCTCTGCTACTTTTGTAGAATTTTGCCCCGGAACCCAAATGTCCCCTGTGAGTATATCATGAAGGGTAAGAAAACAATTGAGGAAACTTGGCATTATACAACCTAAGGCTAATTTACTTAAAAACAAAGAGCTTTTTTTTTTTAAATTTTTTTTTTCAACGTTTTTTATTTATTTTTGGGACAGAGAGAGACAGAGCATGAACGGGGGAGGGGCAGAGAGAGAGGGAGACACAGAATCGGAAACAGGCTCTGAGCCATCAGCCCAGAGCCTGACGCGGGGCTCGAACCCACGGACCGCGAGATCGTGACCTGGCTGAAGTCGGACGCTTAACCGACTGCGCCACCCAGGCGCCCCAAAAACAAAGACCTTTTTAGGGAACTGAGGACTTTACTCCCTTTCACCCAAAACTTTCAGTGAGAAAATGCAAAAAGGTTTAAAATGAGGTAGTTTAGAGGTGGTATTCTTCTTCTTTATCATTCTTTCTTGGCCAGTCCCTGAGATGTCTAGATGAAACACCCAATAAAAACCACTCTCTCGCTACAAACTGTACTCCAAGCTGCAAGTTTTTAAGAAGCTGTAAAAAGACAAATCCTGACAGAAACAAGTGAAGTCAGTTTGTTGAAAGATTTTTTTTTATTCTACAAGAATTGATTGGTGCAATCCTGCAGGACCCACACGTGTTTAGAGAAATTTTTCTTTTCAAAAGTAAATGAAAACCCCCTTTGAATTATTTATATATTAACTTCTGAAAACAATAGTCATAGGGTCTGCTTTGTCCTATAGAACTATAAATGTTACACAAACTGAAGCAAAAATGGATGTACAGAGATTTAAATGAAACCTTCCAAAGAACAAAACCGCTCCTCGGTCCACTGTGTTTTCAAAGTTGATTATCATCAAACCAGGATGAGAGCTGTGAACCACAAACCGTTTGTGTCTTTAATAGAAAAAACCATGTTTAGATTAATTAGCAAAGTAGTATCTTAAAATGGATCTTCACACAGTTGATATTTTGGTAATAAACCTGTATATCAAGGCCCTTTCCATTATTTATTTTACTTTAAAAATATATACAGCTAAGGATGTTAAATATATATTCTGAGCCATATGTCTAAACATAAATATTTGGGAAATTCAAACTCTTCCAACAAGTTACAAAAGGATTAAAGAAACAAGAGGAGCTACAAATTATACAGCAGGAGGAAGAAAAAAAAGTTCTTAAACATTTAGGTCTGGATAGATCGGTATTTTCTGATTTCAATATACATACCCAGTTGAGAATAGACAGCTGTCAAACTTGAACCAGTTACAGAGAGTGTCGACTAAGCCTGTACTATTTTCTACAACAGGAAACAACGGTGACTTCAAAAATTTCAAGACAGCTCGATAGTTTCATCAGAAGTTATTTGTAGTAATCGTCTAGTATCGTGTAGTTCTGGGAGGCGCAGACTGAATGACCGCATTACCTAAGCCAAACCAGGTGCACTGATGCTGCCTGACGGGGATTAATTATGGTGGAAGGTATCGGAACACAACAGAGCAGACAGGCGAGCGGAGAAGGACATATAACGTACACCCGTGCGGATCAATCACGTTAACGCTAGTGTTTCAAATCTAAATATACAGGGACACTTATAAAAGCTGCAGGACAATCCCGATACAAAAACCCAGAGATAAACCTGCAAAATGGTCAACTTCAGTTCCTAGTCTGCTGCTGAATAGCTTAAAGAGTAGCTATTTGGTCTTCGAGGATTTGAGAATGAAAGGGGTAGAAACGTGTTCATCCCTCACTGCACTGTAGCATCTGAAATGAGCAAGCGCAACACCTTTGAATTTGTTTTGCTCTTACGTGCACAGCCGGTTCTACTTTTTGAAGACATTTAAAGATAGCTTTGCACTGAGTTAACTTCTAGTCCACAGTGGTTAAGTGACTAGAACTGCCATCCCATTAGCATTCTACGGGACAGTCTTGTTCAGCACTGCTCACTCTGGGGTGGGGGAGGGAGGCACGGCAAAAAGCAGCTGCAATTCTTTTTTTTTTTTTTTAACAGCAGAAAAGCTTGAAACACCTACAGAGTTTTGCATGTGTTTTGTATTCTATTCTGGAACACCTGAACAAAATCTTATTTCAATCAGCTCGGTCTATACAAGTTATAAAATACAAACACAGTCTAAACCCTATAGCGTACAGGATATGCACTGTTTAATATTCATTAAATGCAGTACAATTGATGAAGATTATCAAATAAGAAACACACCGCATTCTGAAGTTTTAGATCATCTTCGGGTCACTGACCAGAAATGTACAAATTACATGTGCAAGACAAAAAACAAACAAAAACCAAAACACACACAAAAAAGAAAGGATAAAATCCAAAGAAACCAACTTCCCAGTGCAGCACCCCCCTCAGGATATGGCACTTTTACAATATGAATATTACAGCGGTCAATTTAAGCCGGGAATGACTCAGACAGTGAAGCCACATTAGGGCAAGAACCAGCCCATCAAAATGTTAAAGTAAAACAGATGAACTTTTTTCTCTGTAAAAGCACTGAAAATGTAATATGCGCAGACAACTCACTAAAACTTTTCTCATTTCATTTGCCTCCCGATGTAGGATCTTAAGTTATTCTGTAATTATTCTACTTGTTTTAACAGACTGATTTTTAAGGCCTGTATAAATGCTGTTACGTTGCTGAAACCTACTTTTTTCTCTGTGGTGAGAACGTCTTCATGGAAAAAAGAACATATCGGCTTAAAAATCACAGAATGGAGACAAAAAACAAAAGACTGACAGTTTCCAAGCTAGTAAGAAATAAATTATACCATGATCCATCGATTTAAAATTATATCAATATTAACTAACATTTCCAGGGTGGCTCCCCCCACGCTCAAATTAAACAGTGCAGACTAGGGCCTGGTACAGTGAATCACATTTGGTTTTCTGGAAAACAAAACTTTACTATAAACAATTAAAAGGCAATTTTCTTCCTCCACAACACACAGACATTAAATGGAAGGTTTTTAAAATATCCACTACCTATAAGAAAAGTACTTTTAAATGGCTAAAAGGAATCAAAATACCAAAGTTTAGTATGCGAAGATATAAACAACCAAGAAAAGATCATTGGTGCTGAATATTGAACATGAATAGCCCAAAATAAGTTCCGAAGTTTTGTCTACCTTTACAAATTAAAAAAGGTGTCCTTTCCACAGTTTGGGGATATGTGCTGTAAATCCCCCCCAACAAGTGTATGAGTAAGGTTTAAAAATGTTGCCAATAGTAAGTTCTTCGGTACCTAAAATTAACCAGAGGACAGCAATATTAATGGTGGCAATGGTGCAGCAATTCTCAAAACGTAGTTACGATCCAACACGAGTTGTGGTGGTTCTTTTATCTGAGAAAAAGCTTTTCAGAAGAAATACCTGCCCTATGCTAACCACCAGAAGAATGAGGGCTTCTCCTACTGACCAATAGGCCACTCTTGTATTTAGATCTTCTGCTCGGCTTCGGCCTTGGGCTTCTCTCAAGCGGAAATGAGTCTGATAGTCGATGACAGACTTTAGAGCTTCATGAATTGAAACACAGGCAGATTCCATCTAAAGAGAGATAGGTGCAGTTAGTAGGTGGGACACTTTTTGCCCTATCCATCTAATATATTCATCTTCCAGTTAGATCTCAATTCCTCATCTGATCTAACACACCACTGAACTGGCACTCACTCACTCACCCGCTCATTTACGCCACTGGTTCCGGCAATGCAACCGGCCCTTCCCTTCATCCCCACTAGGACAACTGGTGAGGCCGGAGATTTGGTGAGGCAGCGGCTTGCCCCAAATTGGAAAGTCACAGCGGTGGTACCTGCCATGTGCTAGACAGAATGCTAAGCTGACAGCAGCAGAAATACTTATCAGTGACAGTGGGTGGTTACAGAGTTTCAAGTTCAGGCTCCCCCAGGAGGATGAATTAGGAGGCAGAGAATGGCAGGGCAGAAAATTTGATCAATAATGAGTACAAAGTCCAAATAGATACAAAAATAAACCAAGCACCAGACAAAGTTAACCATCTTAAAAGCAGTTGAGTCTGAAAGTGATAGGTCAGGGCGTCAGTGTCTTCTTTAATTTATCAATTTGCTGAACATGTGTCCTCCCTCCTGCCAGTCAACCAACACATACGTTCTCAGTGGGAGGAAGTTTCAGTTTCACTGTGTAATCCATTTGCCAGCCTTCATCTGATGACACCTTACCTTTCTATACATTCATCACACTATCTGCTTTGAGAAAGGGTAAGTGTCTAAATTTTTTGTTTGTACAGCAGAGTTTAATATTTTTCTACTGCTGAAAACTTAATCCTAGTGATGAAATACCTGCGTTATTATTATACTTATTCTACATCACAAACCATGTATTAAGAATGTTACAAACAATCTGAGGGTTTTCTCGCCCTTATCGCTAAGGAAGGAACTGTTGATATATACTGTGCACAGCCACACAAAGGAAAAATGTCTTTATGATAATAGGACAGTGATGAGGGCCACGGAGTATGGGAAGCAGAGGGAGGAAGATGGCGAACATTACTACTTTCCTGTATTCTGGAAAATTCTCCAATAAATGAAGTTTATCTTAGCAACCTTCTCATTTTCCTTTCTGCTCCTCTCTCTCCTTTAGACCCCAAAACTGTCAAGCTAACTCAGTCACTAGAATACCCCCATGTCACAAAGTTATTTGGGCTCCTCTCTACTACAGTGTTTACGACTTGTATAACTTCTTCCCTCCTTTCACTAATAAATCCACAGAATCTCTCAAAAGATTCTGGGATTTCTTTTTTCCGGTCTTACTTTTTGTGAAGGAATAGAGAACTAGAAAAGAATTCAAACATTTAATAAAGTTTTTGCCAAAGTAAGATGAAAGAAATCACTTATAAAAATATTCCATTAAAGGTGCTTCTACAAAGTAGGAGAAATTACGTGGTCCACGAAGTACGAGAAATTACGTGGTCCACAAACTGCATGTACCTGTTAGATGGACACTCAAACGTTTTTCCTGTTCCTGTTTTGTCGAGAGCCCTAAGAATCAAAGATTAGCAAAACGGTCCTAAAATGAAAAATCACGTGTTCTGATCTGTGGTAGGAGGCTCCGGAGGCACTTCTAGACTCTCGCTCCTTCTCAGGCGTTCTCAAAGCAGGACGGAGGCTAATCCTGGGAAGCGTGCACAAAAGCGAGGATCTGACACAAATTCAGAATGTTTAAGGATTCCTGGAAGTCTGACACGGAGTAAGGGTTAAGAAGCGCTGGATGAAAGAACATCACAGAAATAAAGGGACTAACTGCACGGATTCGTATAATTTTTGAGAGGTTTCCCTTTTTTCCCTACCTCTTCTAATAAGGAGAAGTGTTCAGATTTAAGTCCATGTTCAAAAAGTTCATATTCCAAAGAACATGGTACAGTGAGCCCCCAGGTCAATCATTAACATGTGGCTAATCTTGCTTCACCAATATGTACGTATTCCTCACCTATTTTTCTCCCCACTCCAATTAATTTGAGGCAAATCCCTTAGCTGTTATCATTTTAACTATACTTTTATACTTTATATTCATTTCTGCAAGGCAACACTACACTAAAAGCTACAACCCTGGTAACATTAGCACACGTAAAACAATTGAAAAATAGTTCCTTAGAGTTTTCAATATAAACTCGGTATTCAAATTTCCCTAAATATCTCGAAAGTTGTTTCCAAATCAGAATCCAAACAGCTTCGACCCCAATCATCTGGCTGATGTGTCCTTCAAGGGTTCTTCAATCTGTTGGTTCTCTTCCTGTCTTCCCTTCCCACTTGAAGAAACTGGGTTCTCTGTCCTGCAGCATTTCCAACTTCCTTCTAACTTCCAATGTTGTGCACTTCATTAACACATATTATCAGAAGACACACAATGCCCAGTTACCTCTTCATCTGGAAATGGCCATTAGATTTGGTGCTATCAGTGTGATCTAGCCATGGTACAATTCCCCCCCAGTTTTCCACCTAGTGGCTTTAGCAGTGACTGGTAACACTGTCTACTCCAGATCCATCATTTTACTAATAGGTGAAAAATGGTGATTTACTACAACTCGGTAACTTATTCTGCATTTACCAGCTGGTACATTTTTCTATTCTAAGATGTGAACAACTGCGTTGTGAGTGTCACCAACCGTAGGAGGTATGAGGGACTCATTAGCTTTTCAAAAGTAGAAAAATAAGATTAAGATAAAAAATGTGATACAAATAAAGGAGATTAACAGCTATTAACTGCTTTATTACTACTCACGTGTTATATTTATCTATCTGGCTTGTAGAGCAAGCTACCTTATACAAATTAGAATTCATGAAGCTTATGTTACAAACAAGGGCCCCAGAGAAAAACCTTTTTACAAAGCAAAGCGCCATTCACACGGCATGGTAAAATAAGAGAACACTTCTAAAAGTAAGAGTGTATGAATGCATCCTGTTAATGCTCACAGTAAGACTACGAGTTAAGGCTCCTGTACGTTATTATTGAGGAGAGGAGGGCACTTGTTGGCATCAGCACTGGGTGTTGTATGTAAGTGAGGAATCACGGGAATCTACCCCAAAAACCAAGAGCACTCTTTACACACTGTATGTTAGCCAATTTCACAATAAATTATACTAAAAAATAAAGATAAAATAAATATACATTAAAAATAAATAAACATTTTAAAAAATTTAAAAAATAATAAGTGACAAATAAAAATGGCTTCTGTCACCACATGACTTGGGCCAACAACCTAACTAGAACCTGGGAACAATGAAATACCACTTTAAGGGCTTAACAAGTAGAATTAACAAATAATTCCTTCGGATACCTAATTGAGTACCTTTTAGATAAGATCTAAGCTCACATTCTGTTTAAGCTGGAACGAAAATGGCCCTTCTCACCACCTGAGCCGCATCTGTTCACAGACTTTAAATCTCTTTCCTTCTCTTTCTCTTGTTAAGCTCTTCTTCAACATAAAGTCCAACCTGCCTTCCTTAACTATTTTTGTTAGATGGCTTACCACTGACCTTTAATATTTTGCCCTAAGTTCTAGCAAACATTCTAAGAGCAGCCTGAATGAACACTAAACACTGGGAGAACACTACCAGGTGGCATATTGATTATAGATTAACGAAGGCATCATTTTGTTTCCAGTTATACCAACCTGCCGGGTTATGGAAGCCATATTCCTCATGAACCACAAAAAATGCTTCTGAATGCTGGAGCACTGTCCAGTCTTCCTAAATTTCCTTTCCCACTGAAGGGATCCTCCTCCTTACACTTCAAAGTTCATAAAATCCTTTCACAGTGGTCTCCACCAAAAATGTCTGAAGTTCTCTGAAATGTCTAATCTACTATAAGAATTAAGATGGATCTGAAAGACTGTGTGAAAGTCTCAAACTCTGTGTTCATCAGTGGGTGAATGCGTGTGAAATTATGCTTTCCCTCCGTCTCAACACACCATTCTGTTGCTTTTCATTTACCTGGGTAAGGGCACTGACTCGGTTCTCACTAGGAAACAAAGGCGGGTCTTCTCCAACTTGAAAATCAAAATACACGGTTTTGTGTGTGAACGTGGAAAATTCATTGCTGAAACAAAACTTGTATGTCCCGTTTTTGGAGGCGGTGAAGGTAAAACTATCATACTGTTTCTTCATCTCTTTGTATAACACGTTACCATCAGGATCTTCTAATCGACAGTCTACATCATAGTGTCCACCAGTAATCACCTATGAAGACAGAGAAAAAGGGAAGAAAGATATCACTGCAACTCACAAGTCTGACAAAGCAACCAGACTTCCTGTTAAAAGGATAAGACTCCTGGGAGTGGACTTTTACTATCAAGGGCAATTTCACATTTTTTAATTTCCAGCAGTGGATGGAATTTGGGAGGCAGATTTCAGTTCAACCAAAGCTTTACAGACACTGGACAAATTTCCCCATGATGGGACAGAGAAACTACCTAACCAGCCAAATAACCATTCTAATTAATGCAGGTCTCTTAAATCACTTGAATCTCCCAACAAACCTACAAGAGAGGGTTTCTGCCCTCCATTTGACAAACTGAGAAACTGAGTTAAGATAAGCAACCTACCCAAGATTGCTCATCTAGTAAAAGGCAGAGACAGAATCTGAACCCCAAAGTCACACTCTTGACCCTTAAGCTCACTGCCATGTAGTATTTTCCTTCCCTAAATTTTCTCCCCTCATTTCCTATGTGCACCATCCAAGCACACACACAGATAGCGTAGTGCAGGAGGAAAGCAGACCAGTCCTTAGCGTAACACCCCAAGCATATATCTATTATAGAACTTAAATTCACTTTAATGCCAAATTTAGGTTTGTTTCTTAAGTGCTTCTCTACATCGGTTATATGGAATTTGATACACCTTTTGTTTTGAACAGCATTATGGACTGAACAGACCCTTGGGCTATTGATTCTAACAGTATAGCCTCATTTTACATATTTGTTTCCCAGAGAAATATCAATGATTAAACTATCCTGTTTATACACTTGTGATTAAAGCAAAAACAAAACAAAAGCAAACAAATCTTTTGCTTATCTGGAAGCCTGTATTAAAGGGCAAACATATTTGAAAGGAAAGCCAGGGGGGGTAAATGAAAAGTTCTGAAGAGGACTTTGGAGTTATTTTCAAGGGCTTGTGCTTCATCAGTTACAATTTAAAGGCCCATTTGGGTCGTACAAATGAAGGGGAGGGAGGTTCTTCCTGAGGTAAGTAGACAAGCATAATGAGAGAGGAAAAGGAGAAAAGGATTAAAGAGGAGAAAGGCCTCCTTAGAGGACAAAGAATTAAGTAGGAAGAAAGAGGGAGGGGGGATGTAAGAAACAAAGGGTGCAGGCTGAAAGAATGGGAAAGAAGTGAGGAAGAAGAGACGCAGGTTTGAGCGTTCCCAACCCCCATGAGAGCAGGTGGCACAAGCCTGTACTTTCAAGTGTGAACGCTCCCGGTGAGCACGATGTTGCCATTCGAGATCTGCAGAACAGAGATCAAACCTCGCACTTCAAAGAAGGATCAGCTGCTAATGTGACCTTTTGTCACTTAGAAAATACGATGAATAACTGAACTATGTTACAAGATCACTTTAACAAATAAATGAAATATAACTATGTACTGAGGAAACTGCTAAGGAAACTGTTAATATGTAAATATTAACATACAGGTACGATGTTTCAACTTAAAAAGTGTCTTATCAACTGGGCATTTACTGCCTCTCCAATGTCAACAACTTTTCCTCCAGGTGAAAGTCATGACTTCATTTTTATGTACCTGATTATTCGTACTTGGCCGTTGTGCTGTGAATGGTCAAATACAACAAAACTGAACAGGACCAGAACAGATCACCATGCCACTCTTCCTCCAGCAAACTTCCAAACAAATCATCTTATTTCAGATAAAAAATACCCCTTTAGAATCTGTCCGGTCACGTAATGTAGAAACTGGGAATCATCCCAAACGAAGTCTCCCTACTTGCCCGGTTAGTCACACAAATTTCTTGACGTTGCTGCCTCCCTCAAATTCATCCGGCCTCTTCCACTCCTAATCCAGAGTCTAGACAGGACTGAAGCCACAACGTCCTAAAAGGTCTTCCCGTAACCCAATCTCTCTTCCCTCAAAACCCAGGGGTTCTCAGTCCCAGTTGGTTTAGGGACGGATAATTGTTTGTGGCAGGGGGTTGCGTTGCCCCGGGCACCGCGGCATGTTTACAACCATCTCTGGTTTCCGTTCACCAGATGCCAGTAGAGTCGCCCCTCCCACGTCTCCTGGCCTCCCCATCACCCGTTCGCTTAAAACCTTGTGATAAATTCAGAAAAATCCCAACCTGTTAACAGTGCCATACCACTCCTCTGTGTCTCAAGGTGGCCTCAACAACCCTTTCTCTGTGTTCCAAAAATAGCAGACTGCCAGAAGTTCTCTGAACAGATCTTTGTTTTACATCTGCTCAAACAGTGGTGAGCTAAACAGGTCCTGTTTGCTCACCAATCACAGGACCCAAAACGACGATACTTACAGATCTACGGCTTATTACAGGGAAACAACGTAATATAAAACATCACAGTCAAAGTGTCCACCAGAAGGGGGTCGGGGAGGTGAGGCATGGGCTCCTTTGTCCTCCCTCTGTGAGGACTGTAGCCAAACAAAGACTCTCGACTAGGAACCACACAAGTGTGCAAGGAACACCTTGCAACCAGTGAGTCCCAAGAAGAGGCCTGTCACTGGTCACACAGGCACATCCCTGCTATATTACCAGTCTCAACAGCACAGCCTTTTGGGGGGCTGGGGGATATCTCACCAAGATCAGGTACAAATCATCAATCTCACTATTACCAACAAACAATGCTGACAAACTGGGACAAATCACCCCTGAAGCCCTTGGACCCACAGTTACAAAGCAACACTATTACTCACTGTACTTCAGTGTGGGCTCAAGCTAATTTCAGGAACTGAGTCTCACAAACACAATCTACCTGCCTAGGATGTCCTCTCCCCTATGCCATCTTGTAGAGTAGCTCCTCTTTCTCCTAGACACAATTCAAACATCAGCCCCTCGGTGACATTTCCCTGGATGAGCCCTCTCCTTCTGCCCAGCACTGTACCTAGTGTGTACCTTCACTGTTGCATTTAACACTGCATGACTGCATGTATCCATGTAAGCTCCCTGAGGTCAAGGTCAGTCTCACTGACCTTTGGGAGGTAGTGTATAGGAGTTAAGGACTTAACCTGGAACTGCATACTCATTCTGCCACGTGCTACGTTTTGTGACCTTGGGCTTAAAGCTTTCAAAGCCTTAGCTTCCTAAGTAAGGAAGAAGTAAGACTCTACCCATTTCCTATGGAGGTGTCCTGAGAATTAAGTAACACGCCTGAAATGCTTGGCGTGCTGTCTGCTACCTAACAGATGTAACAGCCCATAACAGTAGTGGTGGTATTCTCGGCACCAAGCACGGTGTCTGACGCTGATACCTGAAATACACAGACATTTTTATATTACGATTCCTGCTATCTTCTTTTCAGTCCCCTCGTTCTAACCCATAAGGTTAAACAAACCAAAGGGTGATCCTTAGCCTCCCTTCCCTTACTCGCGGTAGCCAAAACATCATCAAGTCCTGTTGATTTCACCTACTGGCTTCTCTCCAATCCTTTCATTTGTCTCCTCCTCTACAGCTACCACCCTTGAAGCCTGGACCACTATAATAGTCTCCTACAGCCATCTCTCCAACACCCTAATACTTTCTCTACCTGCACAAGTGAACATACAGTTACCAAAACTGCGTGAATCATATCACTGCACTGCTCACAACGCTCTGATGGCTTTCCCATACTCTGAGAAAAAACTAAAATCCTTAACTAGGCCAGCAAGGCACATGGTCTCACCCCTGACCTCTCTTCCTCTGGCTCCTTATTCCCAAGTACATTGGATCTCATGATAGACCTCAAATTCCCAGCCACTCTTAACACTTTTGCAAAGGCTATTCTATTCCCTCACCACTCCCCTTACCAAAGTATGTACAACTAATCCTTTACAGTTCAGCCTAAAATCACTTCCTAAAGGAAGCTCTCATAGATCCCAAAGATTAGACCGTTTATCCTCTATTTTCTGCCTTTTTAAAAAAAATTATTTCTTTATTTTGAGAGCGGAAGCAGGAGAGAAGCAGAAAGAGTGAGACACAGAATCCACAGCAGGCCCTGCACTGTCAGTGAGGAGCCTGATAAGGGGGCTTGAACTCACGAACCGTAAGATCACGACTGGAGCCGAGATCAAGAGTCAGACAGACACTCAACCGACTGAGACACCCAGATTTTCTGCTCTTAAGGTAGTTTTGATGAATGAGCAGGTACTAATTAAGAAAAGGGTTGGATGCAGAAGGAATCGAGAATGATGGTGGCGAAACAATCTATTTGTACCACTTCCTATCACCAGCACCTAGCACTCAACAGCTGCTCAAATAAGTTAAATGAGTCTACCAACAAAACAGAAATAAAGACTGTTGGGGTGCCTGGGTAGCTCAGTTGATTAAGGTCCGACCCTTGATTTCTGCTCAGGTCATGATTTCATGGCTGGTGGGACTGAGCCCCACGTCGGGTTCTGTGCTGACCACATGGAGCCTGCTTGGGAGTCTCTCTCTCTGCCCCTCCCCCCACACATCTGCTTTCTCCCCCTCTTTCTGTCAAAATAAATAAATAAAGTAAAAAAAAAAAAGAAAAGAAATAAAGATTGTTGTAGCAAACTTAAGAAAGTACATTCTGTTAAATAAAGTTTCTTTCCTATTAAAATCCCAAAGATGAAAAGGGTCCTCTCATTTATCACAGCTATTCGTTCAATGCCTTTGGCAGATGGTCTTCTAGCCTCGAAAGGAGCTCTTCCTGTGACAGGGACAGCATTAACCAAAAGTCCTAACATCAATGGAAAAACTGAAAAACAACGGAATTAGATATTGGCAGGACTTCAAAACTGATTCAAGTGGAGGTGTCAATCAGAGAGCAGGGGACCGGTCACTGAGCACTATACAACAGGAAGAAGTTCTTTTTAAAAGAAGTGCTTTAAGGGGGAAAGTTCAATAGGCCTTAAAACGAAGAACATTTTGGAGCATAGAAGGAAAAGTCACAGGAACCATTTCTGGAACTCCTGTATCTTCATATTTCGTCTAAAATGGCTCTCGCCCAAGATGTATAACAGGAAAGGCAAATGCCCTGCATCAGCTACCTAGAGGTGATTCTTGACTCAGCCCAAGAGTGGAGAAACCCAGACAGGAACGAGTCACCAAGCAGGATGCAGCCCCGACCCTGGAACCGTGAGCTGGGGCCCCTGGACTTTCAGAGCTCGTCGTACCTGGAACTCGAGGGTGCACTTGGTGCCCTGCGTGATGTCCTCGTAGAAACACTGCTTGGCATTGTCCGGCAGCTCGAAGGTGATCTCGGAGGCGCCGCCGGGCCCCGGCACCAGCAGCAGCAGCGCGAGCAGCCTGCAGCTCCAACGGCCCGCGGCGGCCGCCCAGCGCTGCGCGGACCCCGGCCCCGGCATCCCGAGGCGACGGAGGCGGCCTCAACCGAGCTGCGGGGAGACTCGGGGTCACGTCTGCGCGGACTCACCACGAGCGGCAGGCCTCAGTCCGGGCCGCCCGCGAAGACGCACGGGAGTCGCTCCGGGCCACGGAGAGATTCGCAATGAGCGACGAGCCGCTGAGAGCGAGGGAAGGGCGCGAGAGACCGGGGCCTGGGGCCGGGAACGACCTACAGAGCAGAGATAAAGCCGGCACAGCACTGGCGGAAAAGGCCTGAGATGGCCGGAAGTGGGGCTCGCGCCTGGCAAAAGGGGGCGGGGCCTGAGGCACCTGCTCCAGCAACCCGGATGTGCTCGGCCCGGGCAGTGGGGAGAGGCCTTGGAGTGTGTACGTGGAAGCTCGCGAGACGTGTGCGTGGTCTCCGTCGGCGCCAGAGGCGAGGGGCGGGGCCAGCGTAATGAGCGTGGCAGGGCGGGCCCAGAAAAAAGGGTGTGTCCAGCCGGTGTCTAGATAGGGCTTGTGGCCGGCTGGTACAGCTCAGCGAGCATAAACTACAGTTTTTCTTGTTCTTGTGAGAACTGATCGCTGGGGGTGGGGGTGTCTCCGAAGGAGTTATGAGGAGCTCATTTTACCCTACGGGGCTAATAACTGGTAGTAGAGCACTTTGCAACTTGCTGAGAGTTTTCTCATAAATAATAACAAATATTTGGGGGAAGCAGTTTAGCCAGGAGCTTGAATACTGGGACCACTCCCTACAGGACTTTTAATCCCTGTTCTGCTACTTACTGGCTGTGTGACCTTGGGCCAGTTGCTTAACCTCTCTAATTCAGTCTTCGCAACTATAAAATGAGGATAATACTAGCTAACCCAGACGATTATTACAAGACCTTAATATTTGCAAAGAGTACCCAGGAGAATGATCATCATATAGTAGGCACTCAGTAAGCTTTTGTTAAATAAAAATAAACATCAGTTGAGGGTTCATTATCAGTAGGCACTATGCTAAGCCTATTACCCAGGTCTTTTGATCCTTCTCCCGTAAGGGAAGGTATTATGACTCCTGTTTTACCGATAAGGAAATCGAAGATCTAAAAAGTTGAGTAACTTACCTATGATCACACACTGGTTTGTGTTGGAGTGCTTAAAAAAATAGTAGGTAACTAACAGGTGTTGATTTCTTAAATTATACATTTTCTTGTGCATAAAAACACAAATTAGGTATCATTCCATTTTTTAATAAATGACCATGGTGAGGCTCGTGCACTTTAAGATGATCAGCAGAGGGTGGTAGAGGGCTTGATGAGAAGTAAATACAGATTCGGTGGTAGGAGCCAGGCGGGGAAGTGAGGGAGGTGAGTGCGGAGGTCAGGTAGGGGGTGAGGGATATTGTTAAGGGGTGAGGGGAGGATGCAGTAACTCTTGTGGTCTTTGGGGGCCCAAACCCTCCGCATGCGGGAAAGGAGCTCTAAGGAGATAAGATCTGGGGGAGACTGCACTTTCCTGAGAACTGGGTCAGAAACAGAAAGCTTATTTGTGTCTGTGAGTGGAAGGAGGAATGAATTTCAAAGTAGGAAAGGTGGGTTCTATTTTCTGACTCATGAGTTTGCACAAGTACACACCACCAGTTGGGCAAAAGTGTAACAATACAAGACATTGGTGAGCAGTATGTAGAGTAACAAGATCCCTTGCTCACTTCTAGTGGTTATGTGACGTGATACAAACCACTAAAAAACAGTGTGGCATTATCTAATAAAGCAGAAGATACATACATATGCCTAGAAATTCCACTTTGCTTCTACTTTACAATGTATACTTTAGAGCAGTGCTTCTCAGAGTGTTCTCCAAAGAACCACCCCCCAAACCCTCCCAGGGGGTCTGAGATTACCTGCAAGAGGCTTTTATTCATCATATTTTTCAACCAAAACAACAAATAATGGATTAAATGTAAAAGCAGATGAGCACCCAGCTTCTTGTATGAATCGAGATATTAAAGAGATTTACAAAAACGTATAGCAACGTCACTCCATAATAAAAAAATTTAGTGAAATTTTTTATTTGGAAAATATAAATTTTCTAATATGTAAATATAGTTATATGTAAATAACTACATATTTAATATATATAAATAAAATATATAATATAAATAAACACAAAGCTCTTTTTCATTTAGAATGTTATGTTGACATGTATAGTGGGTTGAATTGTGTCCCCCCAAAAAACTTGTCCAAGTCCTCACTCCACATCCCAGTGAATGAGACCTTACTCGGAAATAGGGTTTTTTACAGAAGTAATTAAGTTAAGGATCTTGACTTGAGATCACCCTGGATCTAGGCTGGTCCCTAAATCCAGTGACTGGTGTCCTTAGAAAAGAGAGGTACATAGAAACACACAAACACAGACATATAGGGAAGATGTCACATGAAGTCAAAAGCAGAGATTGGAGTGGTATGTCTACAAGCTAAGGATGCCAAGGATCGCCCACAGCCACCGGCAGCTAGGAGAAAAGCCTGGAACATTCTCCCTCAGAGCCTCCACAACTCTGAGAGAACAAATTTCTATTGTTTTAGTCGACCACATGGTGGTCTCAGGAAACAAATAGAACATGTAACAGGTTTATTATTGTTATTGTTATTTTACTTACTTTTTAAAATGTTTATTTACTTTTGAGAGGGGGGGAGGGCCAGAGAGAGAGGGAGACACAGAATCAGAAGCAGGCCCCAGGCTCTGAGCTGTCAGCACAGAGCTGGACATGGGGCTTGAACTCACAAACTGTGAGATCATGACCTGAGCTGAAGCCTGATGCTTAACCGACTGAGCCACCCAGGTGCCCCTTTTATTGTTATTTTAAATGAATTATTCAGTATGAATTTGTAAGTGTCTTGGATCTCAATAATTTAAAATTTAAAATTTAAAAAATTAATTAATTCATTAAATGTAATTTATTTACTTTTTAAATTGTAAGATTTCGGGATCCAGAGTTGCTTTAGAGAAATTCCCGCACAAGTATACTAGGATACTTATATAAGAATGAAATCAAAGCCTAGTCATAGTTCTAAACTGGAAATACTCCAAATATCCTTAATCTGGGGTATATTCATAAGATGAGACATTATGTAACAATAAAAGTGAACAGATTATAGTTACCTAGGACAATATGGGGATATGGGGGGGGGGATCTTATAAACATAATGCAAAATAAGCTAGGCTAAAAGAAAATCATACGCAATATAAAGGCTGACAATAGTCAAGACTGGAGGATATGGCTTTCCCTGATATATGGTGAAGCTATCCAAGGTATCAAGGGAATGATTATCTCAAATGTCAGGATAGTCAGGGGGTGGTAAGTGGGAAGCAACATTAGATGGGGAAGGTGGGGGGCTTCCTCTGTGCTGGCAATACTCTTTTCCTTGATGTAGGGGGTGGCTTTTTCTAATGTTTATTTATTTATTTTGAGAGAAAGAGAGTGAGCAAGGGAGAGGCAGAGAGAGGGAGACAGAGAATCCCAAGCAGACTCTGTGCTGTCAGCTCAGAGCACGACTCCAGGCTTGATCTCACCAACCTTGAGATCATGATCTGAGCTGAAATCAAAAGTCAGATGCTGGGGCACCTGCGTGGCTCAGTCGGTTAAGCGGCCAACTTCGGCTCAGGTCATGATCTCACGGTCCGTGAGTTCGAGCCCCGCGACTGGCTCTGTGCTGACAGCTCAGAGCCTGGAGCCTGTTTCAGATTCTGTGTCTCCCTCCCTCTGACCCCCCCCCCCCCCCCGTTCATGCTCTGTCTCTCTGTCTCAAAAATAAATAAACGTTAAAAAGAATAAAAAAAGTCAGCCGCTTAACCTGAGTCACCCAGGCAGCCCTGACCTGTATTTTCACTTTATTTTAGTATTTGCATTTTATAATTCCTTGTTAAACTTATATATTTTATACACTTTTCTGTATATTTCACAATCAAAGAAGAAAAGATTAATAGCAAAAGTGGGAAGTGGGTATATGGGGAAGAATTGTGTTTATTTTTGCCAATCAATCTACCCCTCTAAGTAAAAGCAGAAAATGAATAAAACCAGATTCTTGCCCTTGGAGTGTTCATAATCTAGAAAATATCTGTTTGATTTTGTTCCAGATTTTGAGTTTTCCCCTCATTTCTCAGAATTATTATAAGAATCAGTGAAGGCATATGTGAAATATCTTTATAAAATACACAAATTGATATGATCTCTATGTCAGGTACACACTCTTCCTAGAGACTACAAAATATAACAAGGAAAAAATAAACTGTGATCTGCTCAGCTTGTAGTGAACACAGCAATGGAAATTTTGACCCGAACTGTCTTTGAGCCTCAGTAGTCTTAAATTCCCTCCTAATTGAGGAAGTATGGTGTAATGTGGGACAAGTTACTTAACCTTTCTGAAGCCCAGTTTCTTCAGCTATAAGAGGGAAATAATAATACCTGTTTTGAAGGTGGCTGAGAGGATTGAAATACATAAGATCCAAATAGCACACTTGAAACTGCTCAGAATGCAGTAGAAACTCTGTAATTCTCCTTCAAAAGACTACTATTTTGGGGGGGTATGGTGTCTGGGTGGCTCAGTTGGTTAAGCCTCAGACTTGGTTTCAGCTCAGGTTATGATCTCACAATTCATGGGATCAAGCCCCGCATCAGGTTCTGTGCTGACAGCTCAGAGCTTACTTGGGATTCTCTGTCTCCTTCTCTCTCTGCCCCTCTTCAGCGCACACACACACACACACACACACTCATTCTCTCTCTCTCTCTCTCCCCTCTCTCAAAATGAAGAAATAAATATTGAAAAAAAACCCAAAGACCACTGTTTTGTTTAAAGTTATATTTCTTATGAGTCTTTTTTTTTTTTTAAATCAGGCTTCATGCCCAGCACAGACCCCAATGCAGAACTTGAACTCAAGACCCTGAGATCAAGACCTGAGCTGAGATCAAGAGGTAGAAACTTAGTTGACTGAGCCACCCAGGACCCCCTTATGAGTCCTTATTGATATGGGGTCGCCTCTTCACTTCCTTATGTTACAGTAGGAAAATCAGATTAAGTAATCAGATTAAAATTAGTGTAAATATAGAATCAAAGCAGTTTCATACTGAGGGGCTCAGGAATGGGGGTGGGGAGACACTGCTGTGACCGCATGGTCACATGCGGATCAGCATCACATGCGGATCAGGGAAGCTCTGAAACGAAGCATTTGCCCACGCAGAGCTCAAGATGGTTTGGGCAGCCCCTGACACAAGGCGGTGGGGACCAGAAATGTCAACATCTTCGCTGCAATGCCTCTTTATCTAAGCCTAAGCTATTCCCGAAAACACGACGGGTAACAATTTAGGCGCTAGAGTTAGACTCTTTGTTAGTATTTTTAGAGGTAGTCTACATGCTAGTATTTTAAATGGGAAAAAAAATCATGCATTCTATATCCCTACAAAAAATCCAGCCAATTTTCCCAAATGTCATGAACGTTGCTCTTTGACTCCTGTAACAATTTTTCAGTGCACGATTTAAGCATTTAAAATACTTATCATTCAGTTATTTGACAACTTCCTGAGCTCACCAACAGTATGTTCCTGCACAGCCTCAAGGAGACTGACTATACACCATGAGATATGAATTATGGTTTCTTTTTCCACTGCAATGAACACGCTGTGCAGGGTAAATAAAGGCCATACCCTGCTGAGGATACATAATAACACTTAGGAAACTAAAATGTGGTAAAAAGAGGCAGTTAAAAAATGGTTACTTTCTAATTGCCCCCAGGATGAGTGGAGTGGGAGGGGAGGAGGACCGTGGGCTTAGTAGATGTTTGGCAACTGGTGGGGTTTGAGGGAGAATGAACTAGTGAAATGTGAGTTGACGCAGGACCTGCCGGAGATTTGTCCAGGTCTAAAATCAAGGAATGGATAGACATTCTTCTCAACTTGGCAATCAAGGCTCAGTCAGTGACGGAGAAGCCCCACTTGAAACAAGAGGACAAAACCCAAAACAGCCAATGAAACAGCTCCCCAGGGGGCTCAGTGTCCGACTTCGGCTCAGGTTAAAATCTCATGGTTCATGAGTTCCAGCCCAGTGTTGGGCTCCATGCTGACGGCTCAGAGCCTGGAGCCTGCCTTGGATTCTGTGTCTCCCTCTCTCTCTCTGCCCCTCCCACGCTTGCACTCTGTCTCTGTCTCTCAATAATAAATAAACATTAAAAATTAAAAAAAAAATAAAGTAACAGCTCCTCAAAACGAAGAGCATTCCCTTACCTTGCTGCTCTATAGCGCCCAGTAATAAAATGGCACCTGGAAATGCAGTTTTGAATGTGATACTTCTGCTCATGTCATAATTGCTGTTGTTTATACCAACGATCACTTCCTGCGCATGACCGAAAATACCTTTTAAACACTTGGCATTGAGTATTCAGATGTACTCTTCTTCCTCTTCTTCTGAGCAACAGTGAGCGTCACTGTGAACAGGTTTCTCTTTAGGTTCTTCAACATTTTCCCTATGTAATTATAGCCATGTCTATATTTACATTTATGTTTGAATTCATAGGACTATAACCTTAGCAACATCTGTAACTTTAAAAAAAATTTTTTTTAATGTTTATTTATTTTTGAGAGAGAAAGAGACAGAACATGAGTGGGAGAGAGGCAGAGAGAGGGGGAGACACAGAATCTGAAGCAGGTTCCAGGCTCTGAGCTGTCAGCACAGAGCCCGACATGGGGCTCGAACCCAGTAGCTGTAAGACCATGACTTGAGTCGAAGTCAGACGTTTAACCGACTGAGCCGCCCAGGTGCCCCCATCTGTGACTTTTTGCTTTGAGATGATCCCTTCCCCAACTAAATGGCAGGATCAGTTTCCTAGAAGACATTTCTTATTTAATGTCTTAGTCGTTGGGTTGCTACCACAAAATACAAGAAATTTATATCTCACAGTTCTGGAGGGTGGGAAGTCCAAGATCAAGTTTACAGCACAGTTGCCTTCTGGTGGAGGCCCTTTTCCTGTTTATAGCCCGTGCTTTCTCACTTTGTCCTCAACTAGGTGGAAGGGGCGAGGGAGGGAGCTCTGTGGGGTCTGTTTTATGAGAGTACTAATGTCATTCATGCTGACTCCACCCCTCATGACCTAATCATTTCCCAAAGCCCCGACTTCCTAATACCACCACTTTTAGAGGTTAGGATTTCAATTTCCATTAATACCATCACTTTTGGAGTTTAGATTTTCAATTTCCTAATACCATCTCTTTTGGAGGTTAGGATTTCAACATAAGAGTTTTTAAAAATTTTTTTTACATTTATTTATTTTTGAGAGAAAGAGAGAGCACGAGTGGGGGGGGGGGCAGAGAGAGAGAGACAGAGAGAGAGAGAATCTCAAGCAGGCTCCAGGCTCTGAGCCGTCAGCACAGAGCCTGATGTGGGGCTCAAACTCGCAAACCATAAGATCATGACCTGAGCCAAAGTCTGACGCTTAACTGACTGAGCCACCCAGGGGACCCAAGGTAAGAATTTTTTTTGAAAGGGGGAGACAGAAACATTCAGATTATAGCACTGAATAATGTGAAGATGATGTCTATAATGTATAGCCCACATAAATGTAACGTAAACACCGTATATCCAGAAGGGTTCTGAGCCAGGTCTGCAGACCACCGTGCATCCTCTCCTCCAGATGTGTAAGCTAACATACATATTTCGGGTGACAGATACCTACAGATCTGTTAGGTGAGTTTTGATTTAGAGTGAATTTGGAGTAAAACGGTTCGCAGTCTTCAGATAGTGAGAATTCGGGAGGTGAGGGATACCCGCATTTTTTGCCCAGCCCCCCCAGAGGGCTCCCTAGTAAAGGCTTATCTGCTATCTCTGTTATTTAAGAAAAAGTCAAATGGGCACACTGACTTGTTATTCTTCACAGTTCCTAATCTATTTGAAGAGATAGCCACAGGTATACACAAAGGACACATATTCAGACCCTTGGGAGTATCCGAGTCTGTCAGGACTCATGGCGGCATATCTTTTTTCCAAAGTGGTGCTAAATTTGAAGTTCAAAAATTGATGTGACCTCTTTAGAAAGTTGCTGGGTGTGACTGCCTACTTGATAGTGAGCAAAGGACAAAGCCACAGGGAAACAACCCTGACGTTGACCAATCAATCATGCAAGTTCATGCAATCACATGTGTGTCTCAAGGAAAGGACAGATATTCAGAAGCCACTCACCAGTGGAAATGGAAACACCAACTCTGTGGAAGCCAGGGATCCACTCCACCCCACTGTCACTGTTCAGAAGGCACTGTTTTCCCCTCTCCAAATAAATTTCTACACATGGTGGGCTTACTATTTGAGGTTTTGAGCATAATATTAAGGTGCAATATTTATTTATTTATTTATTTATTTATTTATTTATTTATGTGTGTATGTATGTTTTGGGGAGCCTGGGTGGCTCAGTTGGTTAAGCATCTGACTTTGGCTCAGGTCATGATCTCACGGTTCATGAGTTTGAGCCCCCAGCCAGGCTCTGTGTTGACAGCTCAGAGCCTGGAGCCCACTTCAGATTCTCTGTTTCCGTCTCTCTCTGTCCCTCCCCTGCGCATGCTCTGTCTCTGTCTCTCTCTGTGTTTTATTTATTTTTGAGAGAGAGAGAGAGAGAGAGAGAGAGAGAGAGAGAGTGTGTGTGTGTGTGTTGGAGAGAGGCAGAGAGAGAGGGAGACACAGAATCCGAAGCAGGCTCCGGGCTCGGAGCCGTCAGCAAAGGGCTCGAGGCCGGGCTCGAATTCATGTACTGACTGATCATGTACTGATCATGACCTGAGCCGAAGTTGGACAGTGAAGCGACTGAGCCCCCAGACGCCCCATTATTTTACGTACACATGAAAAATGTTACCGTGTTTTTAAAAAATGAAGTTGGAGACGGTAACAAACTCACCACCTTCCCTGAGAACGTCAATTTTGCCTTCTCCAAAATGCAGGAAGCAGTGGAGGAAGAGGCCCTACCTGTTAAGTGGGCAGGTGGCGCTGTGAACATACTAGGCTTTCGGTTTCGGGTCTTCCCTTTCTCTTTTTTTATTCGGCCCCACCAACACCATCCTGGCCACTAGGGGGTGCTGCTGGCTTTCTAATATTTCTGCCCGGGCACAAACCACCAAAATTATTCCTTTTTCATGGGGGATTTGCAGCAGCAGCACAGCTGAAATATTTAAGCTAAACTTTGGTAAAGGACCAGGATAACAAAATGAAGATTAGGATGAAAAGTGCTTAGTGAATGGATCACAAAGCTTCTGGAAAGTCATGTTAATAGATTTGGACAGCAGCACCTGGGTGGCTCAGTCGGTTAAGCGGCTGACTTCAGCTCAGGTCCTGATCTGGCGGTTGGTGGGTTTGAGCCCGCCTCGGGCCCTGTGCTGACAGCTCAGAGCCTGGACCCTGCTTCAGATTCTGGGTCTTCCTCTCTCTCCGCCCCTCCCCCACTCGTGGTGTGTCTCTGTCTCTCGCTCAAAAATAAACATTAAAAATTTTTTAAAAATAGATTTGGACCTTTTCCCAGGGCAGCACAGAATGGTTGAAAAAGTTTTAAGCATGAGAGAATGCCATGAGGGTTGTATTGTAAAAGAACATCTGGTTGCCATATGAAGACTGGATTAGGGAGATGAAAATATCACCAACTGAAAGACCGTTACAGTATCCCAGAAAAAAAGATGGTGACGACCAGAAATAAAATAGTATGTCCTCTGATGGCTCACTAGCACCAGTTGGGAGGGGTTTAGGATGGGAGAGGATATGAGTCAATAGGGTAGGAGGTGAAAAGATACTGGTCAGTAATGACTGAGTAGAATATAGAAGATACTATGGGACAAGGGTGTCTGGGCGGCTCAGTCGGTTGAGCGTCTGACTCTTGATTTTAACTCAGGTTACCATCTCCCGGTTCATGGGTTCGAGCCCTGCGTCGGGCTCTGCTCTGATAGTGCAGAGCCTGCTTGGGAGTCTCTCTCTCTGCCCCTCCCCTGCTCTCTCTCTCTTTTGGAATAGATAAACAAAATATAAAGAAGATATTGTGGGACAAAAATGGAAGGGGAGGGGAGAGGGAAGGAGAGAGGGAGGGAGATTGACTGAGAAAGAGAGAGATTTGATTGACTGACTTTTCCTGAAGTTGAGGAAATGTTCCCCTCACTGAAGCCAACTTACTCAGGTATTCAGAGACATCCCGATGATGCTAAAAGCAGCCTGGCAGTAGAGAGCAGACAGCAAACATTTCTGAGAAATCTGCAAGGTGGCGTCCTGTGAATGAGAACCTCTGTTTTCTAGACACTGTGCTAGGTGCCTGATTATAGGGTTGCTAGAGCAACAACTGATAACATTTCCAGGTTGGCTCCTGACCCACAGAGTAGGGAAATACTGGTTTGAAATACCAAGAAGTCAAGCATCCTTATTGTTATTATAAGTTCCTTCTTTAAAAAAGCACATCACGATACAGAGAACTGTCTTGTCTTTGCTGCGGTTATTAGGTATGTAACAGGTGTTAAATAAATCTTAGGTAAAGGATGGATGGATGGATGGATGGATGGAGAATAAGAATGGTAAGTGTTTGGATGTACAGCACCCACCATTCAGAGCCCAGTTCTTTCCTTTTATATTGTTACTTATGGCAATCTTGTTTTAACTACTGGAAAATACTAGGATTCTAGAGCATGACATTTTCAAACAACTATATTCACTGGGTTATCATTCATCAGATATGAGCATCTTTTTCATTCAGGGGAATATCATGGTTGGAAACAAAGTTACATTGACAAATGCAAAAGAACTGTTCCAGATGGGTGGTTAGGGCAGGAAGCAATTGGAGAGAATCTTTGTTCATTTGCATTGTGCTTAACTGGCGAGGCTTACAACATGCAATGTCCTTTATATCATATTATATAATTAGTTCTATATAAAGAACTAAAAATAAAACAATGTCATTTAGCTTAACGTTGGCACTTGGAAAGCAGCATTGGCCAAGGCCTTGCTGAATGAGGCAGACAACACAGTATTAAATGAGAAGAGCCTTGTCAGAATATCTTTTGATAAGGTCACCCTCTATGAGCCTATAAACTACAAATTATTCTGGATTATACTGCCATATAAAATACATTAAACAGAAAAAAGAATGCTGGTCTGTCCCTGAGCAATAGTCTCATCCTATTGTTGTCATGTCTATTTATGTATAACTCTAGGAATGATCCGTGGTTTCCCTGTTTTCTGCGGTATTGCTTTGATTTAGTGTTTCGACATTGAAAAGGAGCTCTGATAACTTCCATCTGATGCTTCTTGCCATGTCACCAATACTCCTTACTCTGAGGATGAGCCAGCCTGGAAATGTTATCAACTGTTACTGCTTCACCAACCCTATAATCGGGACCTGAGAAAATGACTGTGGAATGTATCTTGGGCCCAAATGGGCTTAGAGCGAGGCACCCTTGAATCAAAATCCTATATTACCTGGTCCCATAACCCCCTGCTCTGAGTGATGAATCATAGTGATGTCTGGAGTCCCCAGAATTAATGTTAGCTCGCTAGCATTTAATAATCCTCAAAATTAAAATGATTTCTCCAAGTGTATGTTTTTGCAAGGTTAATGGCCAAGGTCCCAGGAATATGATCATGGAAAGGAACCTTGTTAAGGCTATCCAACATCTTACTCAAAACATTCTAGGGGTAGGAACAGACTCAGGTCCCCTGTGGACCCCATGAATTAACCACACCAGAAATCTGTGCATATTACACACTACTTTAGGTGTGATCAACAAACTGGTGGCTATTATTTTTTTTCTTTTACTTTTTTTTTTTTTTGTAAATTTTGTTTCCAATTTAATTATTTTGAGAGAGCACACACACAAGCAGAGCAGGGGCACAGAGAGAGAGAGAGAGAGAAAGAGAGAATCTGAAGCAGGCTCTGTGCTCGCAGCACAGAACCCGATGTAAGCCTCAAACCCACGAACCACGAGATCATGACCTGAACCGACAGTGAGTCGTAAGCTCAACTGACTGAGCCATGTGGTGGCTATTACAATGAGCAGAACCGTTTTCTGTAGGGCACTGTCTTTAGGGATCCTCCTGACCTCACTGAGCTTAAGGAGCTCATTTTCACTCAGCTTTTCCTACCAGCCTTCCCAGCTGACTAAGGACAGCCACTAAAACATGCTTTAATGGGGCTGACACTCTTCTCCCCGACCATCACAATGGATCTCCCTGATCCATCACAGCAGAGGTGAAAATCTTCAAGTCTGCAGTGGTAACAGGATACTTTGGAGGGATGCTTTCATATCGAATCCAACATGGAGGTCCTCTGAAATCTCTGAATTCATTCCACAGCCGCGTGTAAAGGAATATGTTGCCTTTGATGGAGTTTAACACATTCATTTGTTGCAGGCTGGCAGCTGCTGGTCCAGCCAGCACATTTTCAGAGTCACATTTGATTTCCTGAGCCAGTTCAAAGAAGGGTAACACCTACATTAAAATATAACTATGGGGGAGGAGCGGAGGGGCACCTGGGTGGCTCAGTCGGTTAAGCATCCGACTGCAGCTCAGGTCATGATCTCACGGTTCGTGAGTTCAAGCCGCACATGGGGTTCTATGCTGACAGCTCGGAGCCTGGAGCCTGCTTCGGATTCTGTGTCTCCCTCTCTCTCCCCCCCCCCCCCCACTCACACTCTCTCTCTCAAAAAGAAATAAGCATTAAAAAATTAAAACAAATATATATATATATGGTATCGGAAAACATTACCTCCTCAACCGATCACCTTCAAATCCATTTCCACTAATATTCTCCAAACTTTTGATGACGTGAGTTAGCAAATTCCTGCCATTCTTTGTAACGTCATTCTCGTTTTCCCTACTCTGGTTCTATATTTCACTACATTTGAGTTTGCATTCTGGCCGCCAGCCAGGCCACAGTGAGACTTCCAGCAGGATGTCGGAAGGTTTCTCTAGCAACCAAGATGAGCTTCCCCAGCAAAAGCAAGCAGGGCTGAATATTTCAGAAGATTTTGGGGGTTCTGGATTCTCCAGGTCCTAAGTGCATCCTGATAATTGGTTTTCTAGTTTCCACTAACATCATAATGAGGCAGCCCAAGAATTAATCTCTAGGTTTGGTTTTCAGAGATTTCAGGTTTCATCAGTCACTGGAAGGGTTTAGAGTTTCATGTGGTGCTTTGAGGAAAACATTTCGAGATGTGGGCCACTCTCAGCTTTGTTATCTGGTGCTTTCAGGAACAATTAATTCTACTTCCTGGTACCCCCAAAGATCTGCCCCAAAGATTAGTCATCTCACCACTGCATTCCGTGGGCGATTGGCCTCATACCCTGGAATCTGAACTTTTGTCATTTATTCAGTGGGACTTTTTAGGAAATATGTATGAAATATACTTTAGTAATCATTTGGGTTGGCTGTAGCTTATGATTGAAAACAAATGAACAGAGAGCACTGGGGTGGCTCAGCTGGTTAAACACCCGACTCTTAATCTCAGCTCAGCTCTTGAGCCCAGGGTTGTGAGCTCAAGCCCCATGTTGGGCTGGGTGTGAAGCATTCTTAAAAAAATACACACACAGATGAATAAAATAACATATTATTGGCCATTTTGATGTTCATGCTGATTATATGTGAGCTCTTGAACTTGTCTCCAAAGGTCTTAACGAGAAACGATAACAGGCCACCCCTCTGAGAATATTGCTCATTAGGCCATGTGATAACATGTACTGGGAAGTGGATATTCATTTCACTTTAGAGTATGACTCTCATGAGTTAAAAAGAACTCTGATAACTCATGAGTCATACTTTTGTTACTTTTAGCTTTACACTGGATAGCTTATTCAATTTCTGTGACTTGTGTGATGTAGAGTCTAATCCCCATCATGAAAAGGCACAGAAGGGTTATGTAACGTATGTCACATAATCACGTTCAGAAAGTAAATATGATTAAACAAATTGCACACTGACCTTTCTACAGAGATAAAACAAAACGAAACGAAACAAAACAATTCGCTTTTTGGTCATGCCCGGATGGCAAACAATGGCTATGTGTCCAATATAGAAATTCTTCACCTGATAGTTGACTAAGCAAGAAGAAGAAAAATACCCAGCAGTAGTTTCACAAATGTTACACATAATATTGAGTTCATGTTTCATATTTTATATACTTACTTAATCCAGATGGAGAATAGGGTAAAGTTTTATTTTGAAGTTATATTATCTGTGATGAAAATTAACTCAATCCTCATTCCTCACTCACTGGTTACATGTGATGATGTTAATCTTGAGAGTAGGTGAATTTACTGAGCTTCCCTAATGCTAAGCCATAGTGCGTTTTTTTTTTTTTTTGAGATTTTATTTTTTAATGTTTATTTATTTATTTATTTATTTGAGAGAGAGACAAAGAGCAAGGAGGAGAGGGGCAAAGAGAGAGGGAGACACAAAATCTAAAGCAGGCTCCAGGCTCTGAGCTGTCAGCACAGAGCCCGATGCGGGGCTCAAACTCAGAGTGGTGAGATCATGACATGAGCCAAAGTTGGACACTTAACTGACTGAACCCCTAAAGATTTTATTTTACAAATAATCTCTATACCCAACATGGGGCTCAAACTCACAGCCCCAAGATCAAGAGTCGCACCCTCCACCAACTGAGCCAGCCAACACTCCTCAAATGGCTCTTAGAATAGGATGCAGTTTCTGAATTAGGCTCTACCATACATATGCATATATTTTGTTCCAATATTCACTTCAGAAATAGGACAAGGGAGAAAACAACAGCAGAAGCAAGATAATGTGTCAAAGGCGAAGATACAAGAGAAAAGCCTAGGGTCCGGATAGTAATCTCCCATGAGCTTTCTTATTATGCAACAATATAAGACAATATATTGTTTTTATATAGCTCTGGGCTAGACAATGTACTGCTGTCTCTCTATGGTACTATACAGTACCGTGTCTCCCCCAAGCCCACCCATAATGATACTTTATACTTATTTCTAAAAAAACAAAAAAAAACCCAAAAAACATGTTTCCAGGGTCTAAATGCAAGAATAAATACTACAGTAAGTAGATGAGCTGGGTTATAGAAACCAAACCAGGAAACTCTTTCTGAGGAATTTCCGTCACCATGTGTGGTCCTGCCACAAAACGACACAGAACTACAAAGAGCAAAGAGAATTGTAAACCTTTGGGGAAGGCGGACTGGAGAATTCAGTTTGGGTATGGAAGGCAAACCAAAGAATATGAATGAGGAGCAACCTTGAAGTGGCCTTGCCAGATTTAACTCATGTGCCAAACGTAAGTGTGGTCCTCTCCACCCTCAAAGTTGTGGCCGAAAGAGCCAGAGCTCTAGGGTACAAAAGATTCTCTTGGGCTCCGCCTTTGCTTCTTTGTTGTTGCCCATATCATGTTCTTAATGACTATGCTGGCAGGAAAAACTTTTAGGTTTAAGGAAGGAGATTATTTTAAGAAATAACCAAATATCATTGGAATGGGATGTGAATAATTTAGGTAGGTATTACCTTTTTTTTTTTTTTTGGAAGAAGGGGAAAAGGAAAGGAGATTATAAAATAATGAAACTTATTTTCTTGCAACCTTTGGAACATTTCTTTTCTTTTCTTTTTTAATGTTTATTTATTTTGAGAGACAGCAGGAGAGAGGCAGAAAGAGAGGGAGACAGAATCCCAAGCGGACTCCACACTGTCAGTGCAAAGCCGGAAGCGAGGCTTGAACTCACAGAACTATGAGCCAAAACTGAGAATGGGACGCTTAACCAACTGAGCAACCCAGGCGCCCCTGACAAATTTCTCTGAAAATAATTACATTGTATAGCATAGGGAATACAGTCAATGGTATTCTAACAGTGTTGTATGCTGACGGGTGGTGGCTATATTTGTGGTGAGCATAAAAATAATTACATTATATGACTCATTTATGTTTGTTTCCGTGTGGCATGCACATCTACTCAAACATTTATGTAGCATAACCAAGTTGTTCTTCAAACAGGAAATGTAACTAATTTCAATTTGGACTACAGACTTTATGCACTCGATTCATACAGAATACATCCATGGTATTCATGTCAACTCTGAAGATGATTAAAATTCCTAAGGAAACAGGGGCTCAGTCGGTTGAGCGTCCCACTTTGGCTCAGGTCACCATCTCGCAGTTCATGGGTTCGAGCCCTGCGTCTAGCTCTGTGCTGATAGCTCAGAGCCTGGAGCCTGCTTCGGATTCTGTGTCTCCCTCTCTCTATGTCCCTCCCCTATTCATGCTCTGTCTCTCTCTGTCTCAAAAATAAATAAACATTAAAAAAAATCCTAAGGAAACAGAATACAGGGGGTAAGTATAAATCTTGGTGTCAACACCATAATTAATGGTAGCTTTAAATGCACCAAGGTATTAAAGATGTGAACAGGAGGGGAGCCTGGGTGGCTCAGTTGGTTAAGCGTCTGACTTCAGCTCAGGTCATGATCTCACAGGTTGTGAGTTCAGGCCCCACATCAGGCTCTGTACTGACAGCTCGGAGCCTGGAGCCTGCTTCGGATTCTGTGTCTCCCTCTCTCTCTCTGCCCCTCCCCCTCTCACACTCTGTCTCTCTCTCTCAAAAATAAATAAATAAACATTAAAAAAAATTTAAAAAAAAAGATTCTGTGTCTCCCCCTCTCTCTGCCCCTCCCCTACTCACTCTCTGTCTTTCTCAGAAAATAAATAAACATTAAAGATGTGAACAGGAGCTGGCAAAAAACAGGTCTCAATACACGATCAATTGCTTTACATACATTATCTTGTTTCTTTCTCAGGGCAGTTCTATTACATGGGCGTTACTGTGATTTACTATTAATAAACCTCTATTAATAGAGAGGTTAAGTAAATTAACCAAGTTAACTGAGGTGATGCAGCTAATTAGTGGCAAAGCCTCTTTTTGTAATCACATCGAACACCAGATTTTACACAGCCTTTCCATCTTTTTAAAATTTTTAAATGTTTTCTTTTTTTAAAATTTTTTGTGAAATGTCTTCTTAGAAAGCAAACAAGAAGGCGAAATGGAGGTGCTCTGTTTCCACTGAAACCATTACACTAAAAGTCTATTCCTTGGTGTAAGTGTGTACACACACACACACACACACACACACACACACACCTGGCTCTTACTGACTTGTGTACACACCCACCACATCAAGCTATGAGTGAATTCTTTATCTTTTCCCTTTTATTGTGTATTTTCCTTTACTTCCCTTCCATCAGGTTCTGCCTCAGCTCAGCTACTCACACCCCTTTCACCTGAACCCCACTCTTACTCCTCTCTTTTCCCAAAGACAAAGCCCCCCGTGATGGCGGTGGGGGGAAGAGAAAAGAGCCTTCCTCTGCCCCCTGCCAGTCAGGTCATGCACCCATTTATCTGTATCTGGGGATCCTTGTCTCCCCAGCAGCCTTCTTGCCTCCTTCCCAAAGCCCTTCTCCAGCCCATAGTCAGAGACACCCAGAGGAATCTTAGTGTTGTTTTCTTCTGAATTGTAGCCTACCCTCTCTCTTCCTTTGGGTCCTTCCGGGTATACCTTTGTCATCTGTTTTCCTTTCCTAAAGAGTTTAGGAAGGAACACAAGGAAAGGGGTGCAGGAGGAAACCTTTGCTACATTTAGAAGGGTCTCAAGAGTGTGTCACACTCCCAGATAGAAATACGTCTTGTTGAAAGAGTTTTCAGCAAGCGGCGCCTGGGTGGCTCAGTTGGTTCAGCCTCTGACTTGTTTTCAGCTCAGGTCATGATCTTATGGTTCATGAGATTGAGCCCGTAGTCGGGCTCTGTGCTGACAGCATGGAGTCTGCTTTGGATTCTCTCTCTACCTCTCTTTCTGCCCCATGACTGCTCGTGCATGCATTCTCTCTCTCTCTCTCTCTCTCTCTCTCTCTCAAAATAAATAAACTGGGGGAAAAAAAGGAGTATTCAGTGAGAGGGGCTGTTCACCTGATATTGCCATTCTGGGCACCTGAGTCTTGACCATATTAGGCAGGTAGGGCCCGTGACTATGTCCATATTCCATAGTCCTCTGGGGTGAGGGGGTGAAAAGTGTGGGAAGGTTCTCTAACTCAAGATTTCATTAAAATACCAGCAGGGTCTGTGAGAACCTACTGAATCCACACTGCAGAATAAGAACTAATTTAATCATAATTATGTGCAATACACAAACGCTATACAATGCTTCTGATATTAATTTCTAATTCCTCTATCAATAAAGAATTGTTTTAAAAGTGCCTTTGGTGGGGCACCTGGGTGGCTCAGTCAGTTAAGCGTCTGACTCTTGGCCTCAGCTCAGGTCATGATCCCATGGTTTTGTGGGTTCGAGCCCTGCGTCAGAGCCCTATGCTGACAGCACAGAGCCTGCTTAGGATTCTCTCTCTCTCTGCTCCTTCCCCACTTGCACTGTCCCTGTCTCTCTCAAAATAAATAAATAAAACTTTAAAAAATAAATTAAATAGGGGCGCCTGGGTGGCTCAGTCGGTTGAGCGTCCGACTTCGGCTCAGGTCATGATCTCACGGTTGGTGAGTTTGAGCCCCACGTCGGGCTCTGTGCTGACAGCTCAGAGCCTGGAGCCTGCTTTGGGTTCCATGTCTCCCTCCCTCTCTCTCCTCCCCTGCTTATGCTATGTTTCTCTCTCTCAAAAGTAAACAAACATTTTTTAAAAAGTTAAAAATAAATAGAATGAATAAAAATGCCTTGGCTGGGAATGGCAGACAGAATAGCTTTTCTTCAGCTCTAGTCCAAATGTCTCTTCCGTAATATGTTGACCAAAGTCTGCTTATCTTTTTTTTTTTTTTTTTTTTTTTTTTTTTTTTTTTTTTATGATACTCAGGCTGTTCCCATTTCATACCGGAATGTCATGTTTCTGTGTCAGGGCCCTTATTACTAATCAGTAAACTATCTCTATCTCTAATTGCTTAAAGTTCAGATTTTAAACAACAGAGTCATTATCATGGAGTTGCCAATGTTTGTTTTCAATGTGCTCATGAAGATGCCAGACATCAAGTACTTTTTGCTCCAGGAGGAGAATCAGGCAAGGCCCAGAAGCCTACTGAAATGAGCTTCAGGAAGGAAAAGGGGCAGTTTAGTAGAAAGAAGCAGGGGTAGTTGATGATCGCAAAGTACAGGAGTACAGCCGGGGTTCTTGACTTGGACTGGAAGCAGGAGATGGAAAGTTTCCAGCCAAGAGTATTCTGTCCATGTTTACATGATCGCTCGTTGCTGCTTCTCTTTGTGCACGTGCTTTCTTCTCTCTCTTCTGGGATTGCTCTTTCTGCTTCTTCCAGCACACGGGAGGATACTGCCACCTCACCAGCCCAAGCTGTACATCCCTTCCAATTCATTCACTTGGCGACGATTTAAATGTTCTACATGCCAAATCCTCCCATATTTGCAGGAAAGTGAAGAGACTGATCAGTGGAAATTAGGTTTCCACCCCCAGTCTAATGTATTTACATTGGAGCGGGCCAACATGGGGGCCAAATTTCTGAGAAGGAGGTGAGGGAAGGTTCTTTGAGGAGGAGCCTTGGGATGGGGAGAACAATGGCTTCTCTCTCTGGGGCGAATGGTTTCTCTGATGGTGTGGGGGTGAAAGGTTTCCTGCCACCACTTCCTTCTGCCTACTCTGTCCTTTGAGCTTCTGTACCCCTTGGGAGGACAATAATTTTCTGGCTAAAGTCCAAGCTACACACTGATCTGCCACTGGGCTTAATAAATGGACTCCAGGACATGTCCCAGGTATTACCATTAATCATGCCCCTAGCAACAACTGCTCAAGGGCATAGACGTTTAACCATGGTGTCATCTTGGTTTAGAAACAGAAGAGTAGAGGAGAAGAGGACAGACCCAACCTTCTTTAATGAGTCGAGAATGAGAGAAACAGCAATCAGGAGATACTATGCCAGATCCCGCGCTCTAGATGGTAATCTTCGATCAGGGTTTAAATTGTATCCGAGGGACGAGGCACAAGGTGGCTCGGTTGGTTAAGTGTCTGACTCTTGAGTTGGGCTCAGGTCATGATCTTGTGCTTTGTGAGATGGAGTCCTGCAATGGGCTCTATGCTGATAGCATAGAGCTGGCTTAGGATTCCCTCTCTCTCCTTCTTAAAATAAATAAATAAACTTGATTAAAAAAATTGTATCCAAGAGAAGCTCTCTTGCCCACAGAATGCAGGCCAAAAATTTGCCAATTAATGGAGGTAAAATATTAGTTACATGGGAAATTACAAAAAACAGTACATACATACCATGTACATTTTATTTTAACTTAAATCACATCACTGTATTTTTATCTGCAAATCTTTTGATGTGGGTCCAAGGCCTTTTTAAAATTTTTTTAATGTTTATTTTTGAGAGAGAGAGATTGAGACAGAGCATGAACAGGGGAGGAGCAGAGAGAGGGAGACACAGAATCTGAAGCAGACTCCAGGCTCCGAACTGTCAGCACAGAGCCGATGCGGGGCTCGAACCCACAAACCGTGAGATCGTGACGTGAGCCAAAGTCGGACGCTTAACCTACTGAGCCACCCAGGCTCCCTGGTCCAGGGCTTCTTTAAAAAATATGTAGAATCATTGCTTGGTGTTCTGCTTCATATTTCTCACCTAAAACCATCCATTTTTGATAATCTCCAGATTTGAAGTGGAATGAACACTCAAAGGCTTTGATGAAGCAGACTGAGAGCAAATCAGTGGATGTTTACTACTCAGCTCGCTCTTTCAAAACCAATTTTTTAGTGACTTGTCTTCATTGAATCTTTCTAAAAGATTGCATTTAGTTTTCAATAGAAATAACAATTCTCTTTTTTCCCTCCTATTTCGTTGGTAAATATAACAGTTAATTAAAATATGTAAATAGAGGGGTGCCTGGGTGGTTCAGTTGGTCAGTCATCTGACTCTGGCTCAGGTCCTGGTCTCACGTTTTGTGGGTTTGAGCCCTGCATTGGGCTCTGTGCTCTCAGTGCAGAGCCCACTTCAGATCCCCTGTTCCCCCTCTCTCTGTCCCTCCCCAGCTCTCTCTCAAAAATAAATAAACATTTAAAAAATATGTAAATAGAATGACCAGTACACTGCACATACATGTGTAGAAGCAAACCCTCGGTGAGGCTGCAACCCAGCTGGAGAGAGTGAAGTTGCACTGTGCACGGGGCAGTGTGGTGTAAACTTTCGTGTGCATCAGAATCACCAGCAGGGCTTGTTAAAAACACATGTTGCCAAGTTTCAGCTGGTCTGGGTTCAGGCCTGAGAACTTTGAATTTCTAACAAGTTATCAGAGGAGGCTGATGCTTCTGATCCAGGAGACCATACTTTGGGAACCACTGTTCTGGAGAGTGCCTTGGTAGCTGGCATGGGCCACAAACAGTCTGGACCTTTCCGAGAGTGCCAGATAATCCAGGAAGCTGATTAGATGAAGTTCTACTATGAGAGCTGTTGCTGTACTTCTGTCTCATAATGTTTATCCAGGTGCTCTGTTTTGTGGTAGAGGCTCAGCTACCCGGGGCTCTGGTCTTGTCTCCCAAGGTAAACAACTGTGTAATCTGGGATGGTCACTCAACTTTGACAATCACTTCACTTATCTGTATGAAATGGGTCTGATAATTTTTTTTTTTCCAGAGATAAAGGACTTATTACTCATTGCACAGCAAGCATCAGTAGCATCAACATGTTTGTGTTGTTCTCCATTGCCACCAAGTACCCTGGGCGTGACATGATATGAGCCAGACGGGGCTGGGCCCACAGTGGCTTTGTGTTGTAGTTGAGGAGCACTGAGCTTGGAGGATCCACTGCTTTTATAGCAAGCACTAAACAAGTCTGCTCTTGATCAGAAGGACGAAGTTAACTTATCTCTCAAGTTTACCAACTGTATAAGATAATCCTGAGAGGGGCACCTGGGTGGCTCAGTAGGTTGACCAACTTCGGCTCAGGTCATGATCTCATGGTTCGTGAGTTCAAGCCCTGCACTGGGCTCTGTGCTGACGGCTCAGAGGCTGGAGCCTGCTTTGGATTCTGTGTCCCCCTCTCTCTCTGCCCTTCCCCTGTTCGTGCTCCATCTTTCTCAAAAATAAATGAAAAACATTAAAAAAATTTTTAAAAATAAGATAATCCGGATAAATGGCCCCAGTGAAAGCAGTTGGAGTCTTGCAGTCTGAGGGCATGCCCAGCAAGAGGCCCAACAAGAATGGTCTCTCCCAACACTGTGCTCTTGTAAAAACAATGGAATTGTGACATCCAAGCGTATTTTGTATTTTACAACTTGATACCCATTGCCAAAATTCTCTTCAGAAAACTTGCACGAAGTTACATTCCCAGCAAGACTGCACAAGAGGGCCCATGTCTCTATGTTCTTACTATCAACTTTTTACCCTTTGCTAGTTTCAGAGGTAAAAGGCAAAGTCTTATTTCATTTGTGTCTCTTTGATCGATAGTGAGGTTGAACATCTTTGTGTACTTGCTGGTTACTATCTCTTCTCAGTGAACCACACGCACTTGTTTTCTCAAGATACGTTAGTTCTTCTTGTACCGAAGAAGAATCCTTCCTGGACCATAAGTTTTAAGCATTGAGCATCTATCATGAGCAAAACTTTGGCTCTGTCTTTGGGCTTCCCCAGAGTAGTGGGGGGAAATGAATCACACTCCAGAAAAAAAGGGGATTTATGACACCAGCCTCTGAATGCTAAGGGTCAAAGGTGTAACATGATCATTTATTCACTCAGCCATCACCGAGCCCTTCCCAGTGCCAGGAATTTGTCCAGGTACTGGAAATAGAAGAATATCCAGATATAGCCACCATCCTGAAGGCACTCCCAGTGCCATGGAGAACAGCTATGGAGGAGAGCTATGATAATAAAGGCAGACACAGGGTGCTTTAACACCCAATTGGCTTTCTAATTGGAAGTGATCATTTTTATCTTTTCTAACGTGTAGTTTTTGTACATAATGACAACACATAAGAAAATATAAAAATATATAGCCCTCAAAATATAAGATATTATTATTAGAGATAGCATAATACCATGAGAAGATTGTAGTTTGGGGAACCAAACCTACAAGAGTTGTCCCATTTCAGCCACTTACTAAGCTGTGTGATCTTGAGAAATTTCCTTAATAATGTTTTCCCCATAGGGTCAGTTTGAGTCATGAAAATACTGTAAATGAAGTCATGCCCAGCTTCATATTTGTGGGGCCTGAACACCTAGGTATCATATGTATAAATATGGAAAAGTTTAAATAAAATGAGCTACTGATGAAATGCACAATCTATCAAAATTCCAGTTCCTTTCTTTGCAGAAATCAATAAGTTGATCCTGAAGATCCTGTGGAATTTCAAAGAACCTCAACTAGCTAAAACTATCTTGAAAGAAAACAAAGCTAGGGGCCTCATACTTCTCAATTTCAACATTTACTGCGGAGCTACATTAATCAAGACAGCATGTAATACTGGCATCAGGACAGATACATACATCAGCAGAAAAGAATTGAGAAAGAAAGTCTCACATTTATAGCAAATGGATTTTCGACAAGACTGCCAAGACAATTCAATGGGGAAAGAATTGTCTTTTCAACTAATGATACAGGGAGAGCAGGCTATCTGCAAACAATGAAGTTGGACCCCTTGCTCATATGTAAAAATAAATCAACTCAAAATCGATCAGAGACCTAATTTGTAAGAACTAAAAGTATAAAACTCTCATGAGAAAACACAGGCATGGGGCACCTGGGTGGCTCAGTCGATTAAGCATCCAACTCTTGATTTAAGCTCAGGTCATGATCTCCTAGTTCGTGGGATCATGCCCTGCGCTGGGCTCTGTGCTGACAGCATGGAGCCTGCTTGAGATTCTCTCTCTCCCTCTCCCTCTCCCTTTGCCTTTCCCCACTCATGCTCTCTCTCTCTCTCTCTCTCTCTCTCTCAAAATAAATAAACATTCAACTCTTAAAAAAAAAAAGAAAACACAGGTGTGATCTTTATGACCTTTGATTAGGCAATGGTTTTTTTTTTTATATCTGACACCAAAAGCACAAAGAATAAAAGAAAAGATAAATAAATTGGGACTTCCAATTAGAAACTTTTGTGCTTCAAAGGACACTATCAAGAAAGTGAAAAGACAACCCACAGAATGGGAGAAAACATTTGTAAATCATACATGTGACAGTAAACTTGTGTCTAGAACATATAAAGAACAGTTACAAATCAATAATAAATCAAACTACAAAGTGTTAGGTAAAATATGTTCCATTTTCTTACTTATTCAGAAATAACTTCAGAAAGACAAAAAAAGAAAATTTTGCAGGAAGTGTGATCATATGTGATTGCAAGTTGGTAGAATACTAAAGACAATAAAATTTTAAAAGTGCTCATTGACATAAGACATAAATAATTTAGAAAGCATATTGATTTCATAAAACTTATTTTTTCTGTCATTTCAGCAAAATTATTTTTTTAAAGATGTCTTTTTTTTAATGTTTCTTTTTGAGAGAGAGAGAGAGAGAATTAACAGGGGAGGGCAGAGAGAGAGTGAGACACAGAATCCAAAGCAGGCTCCAGGCTTTGAGCTGTCCATACTGAGCCTGACATGGGGCTTGAACTCATGAACCATGAGATTGAGACCTGAGCTGAAGTTGGACGCTTAACTGACTGAACCATCCAGGCACCCCTCAGCAAAATTATTTAATTCTACTGTTAAATTAAGATATTTACAAAATTTGTATTCTATTGAAGGCAATGTTTCTGAAGAGTTAAACATGAAAATGTATTTGGACAGTACAAAATTTGAATATATTTTATTTTGTTAATGTTTATTTATTTTTGAAGGAGAGACATACAGAGCGTGAATGGGGGAGGGGCAGAGAGAGAGGGAGACAAAGAAGCCAAAGCAGGCTCCAGGCTCTGAGCTGTCAGCACAGAGCCCAATACGGGGCTCAAACCCACAAGCCATAAGATCATGACCTGAGCTGAAGCTGGACACTTAACCGACTGAGCCACCCAGGCACCCTGAATATATTTTAATAAAAAAGTGAATTAAAATATATGTAAAAATCAAAAGATTTAAATTTTAAACTTATTATTATGTTTCGAAAGTTACTTTTCTCCTAAAAATATTCAGAATGACCTATTAAAATATGAAACAAAATAGGATGTATGGTTAATATGAAAAATTTTAATGTAAATTTTTTAATATTTTGAAAACAATTAAATTTTATCAAATACTGTTAGAAAAATAGGATTATTTGGAGTTTTAATATTCAATACCCATATAGTTTCCAATGTATATCAGCATCAAGGATGTTTCAGATTACGCCTAAAATTATACAGTGTAACAGAATATAAATTGTTTAATATCGCAAAGTAATCTCAGTTGCTCTATGCAACTGTTGTGAATGTCTTGACTCATGGTGTCTCTGGAATGAAGCACTGAAAGACAATGAGAAGGAAGAAAATGGATGTTGTTTGACATTACTGGGGATGGATACTTCTGTATGAAAGAATCTATTGCCTTTATGCTACCAGGAGAAAAGTTTGAAAAG
This sequence comes from Panthera pardus, assembly GCF_024362965.1. Lineage (NCBI taxonomy): Eukaryota > Metazoa > Chordata > Mammalia > Carnivora > Felidae > Panthera > Panthera pardus. The sequence goes on along the minus strand of NW_026526765.1, from coordinate 144,545,146 downwards.
TCAACAAATTTGTCTTCTGTTTGTAACTTAGGTGTTACGAGAAAGCCTACTGTTGAAAGACTTCATTCTAAAGCAGTGCATTTCCTTGATGTCAACAACAGTACAACGCACACACCTTCAAGGCAGACACTTAAAGGTGTGTATTCATTGGGAAGGTATGTATTTATCAGGAAGGGGCATAAAAGAGCTCTCTGGGATGCTAGAAATGTTGTATATCTTTTTGTTTCAAAGATACAGGGTAAGAGAAGTGGAGAAGAATTTCCCTAGAGTTGAGTGATCCCAAGTATCGATTGATAAATATTTTGTGTGAGTGTGATTTGTGGACCCCTCTAGTGCATGGAGCCCAGGGGAGGAGCCCCTCTCGTCCAAGCCTAAGGGTGGTCCTATAAGACATGCCATGTGGCAGGGGAAAAATAATGAATATTCTCATTCTTTATAAACTATGTGATTATCAGAAGTGTGTGCAGTATGGAATTCTGTCTTCTAGAAACACTGTTTCCTTGTCTTCTGTTATGGCACTCTTTGATTTTCTCCTCAGCAGAGTGCAGCAAAATTAGAACCTAACAATAAAGACAGAGCAGAAAACCCTCATATGTTTCAGAACTCTTAAAAGCACACTACAAAAAATTCATGGGTGCTATAAGGCAAGAAGAATAAATACAAGGCATAGAGTTTGGGAAGGAAGTAATAAAATTGCCATTCTGTGCACATGACATGAATGTGTGTGTAGAAAATCTGAAGTGTCTCCACCCCACAAAAGATCTACCTAAAAAAATTTTTTTTAGTGTTTATTTATTTTTGAGAGAGAGAGACAGAGACAGAACATGAGTAGGGGAGGGGCAGAAAGAGAAAGAGACATAGGCACAGCATCTGATGCAGGCTCCAGGCTCCCAGTTGTCTGTACAGAGCCGGAGGGGGGTTCAAACCCACAAGCCGTGAGATCATGACTTGAGCCAAAGGTGATGCTTAACTGACTGAGCCAACCAGGCACCACCCCACCCCCCCAAATCTATTTAAATTCATACATGAAATTAGGTCACTAGGTGCAAGGTCAATATGCAAAATCAACTGTATCTCTATAGATTAGCAATAAATATCAGAACACAATAATTTTTAAGTACCATTTTTGATAGCTAAAACAATCAAATATCCAGAAATAAACTCCAGGGAAAAAATATCAATGAAAAAATTAAAGCAGACCTGAATAAATGGAGAAATATGCCATATCATAGATTGAAAGACTCACTGTTGATTAAATGTCAATTCTATCCAAATTAACCTATAGATATAATGCTGATCAAAATTCCAGCAGGTTTTTGTTTGTGGAAACTGATAAGCTGATTTAAAATTTCATATGGTAATACAAAGAATCTGGAATGACCAAATCAATCTTGTAGAAAGAAAAAGAGTTTGAGCATTTAGACTACCAGGTTTTAAGGCTTATCATAAAGCTATATTAAATAAGACAATGTGATATTGCTACAAGGATAGCCAGTGGCACCAAAAAGTCCAGAACAGATTCATAGAAAAATACTGCTGCATTCACTGCGGGGAAAGGATTATCTCAATATTCTTTTTTTTTTTTTTAAGTTTTTATTGTATTTTATTTATTTTGAGAAAGAGAGAGAGAGCATGTGCACATGTGTGGGTGGGGAGGCGCAGAAAAAGAGGCAGAGAGAATCCCAAGCAGGCTGCTTGCTGTTATTGCAGAGCCTGACACAGAGCTCGGTCCCATGAACCGTGAGATCATGACCTGAGTGGAAATCAGGAGTCCACTGCTTAAGCAACTGAGCCACTCATGCACACTTCTCAATGTTCTTTCTAATAAATGGCATTTGGTCAGTTGGATATCCATATGGAAAAGAAAATGAACTTTGATTCCTATATAATACCATACACAAAAATTAAGAAATGGGTCATACGCTTAAATGTAAATGGTAAAACAATGAAGCTTTTAAGAGAAAACATACGAGAATATCTTCATGACCTTGGAGGGGGCAAGGATTTCTTAAACAGGGCACGATAAACACAACCACCAAAAGACAAAAAGTTAGATTACACTGAGTTATTCACTTCAATTCATCAAAAGAGACCATTTGGAGAGTGAAAAGGCAAACCTCAGACCAGGCAAAGAAATTCCTAACTCATATATCTGTGAAGGACTGATCCCGAGTATGTAAAAAACTCTTACAACCCGACCAAAAGAAGACGACCCAAGTTAGAAATAGGCAAAAGGTTTGAACAAACACTCACAAAAGAAGATATTCAAGTAGCCACCAAGCATATGACTAAGGTATTCAACATTATAATCAGCACAGAAATGGAGATTAAAAGGACTTTGAGATACTACACACACAGCCAGAATAGCTAAAATTAAAAAAAAAAAAAAAAGAAAGGAAAAATTAAGAATACCAAATATTGATAGGATGTAGAATGATTACGACTGGGAGTATAAGTTGGTAAAAACCACAATGGAAGAAACATTTGGAAGTATCTAATAAAGTTAAATATATGCCTACCTTACTAAGACCCCACAATTCTCCTGCTAGTGTTATACACAGGAGAAATGAGGACATATGTCCACCAAAAGACAATTATAAGAACATCCATAGTGTTATTCATACCTCAAACTAGAAACAATCCAAATATGCATCAAGAATAGAATGAATGAGGGTCACCTAGGTGACTCATTTGTTTAAGGGTCCAACTTTAGCTCAGGTCATGATCTCACGGTTCATGGGTTCGAGCCCCGCATTGGGCGCTGTGCTGACACCTCAGAGCCTGGAGCCTGCTTTGGATTCTGCCTCCCTCTCTCTCCTCCTCCTCTGCTTGTGCTCTCTCTGTCTCTCAAAAATAAAATAAGCATTAAAAAAAAACAGTAGAATGAATGAATAATGAATATATTTACTGCCAGTAATGAAGGGAGGGTGAGGGAGAGATAAATACTTGCTACAACGTGAATAAATCTCACAGTAACAAAATGGGATGTATGATTCAAATTTCGATGTTCAAAAAGAGGCAAAACTAATGCATGATGTTAAAAGTTAATAGTGCTCACTTCTAGGGAAGTATTTATCAGCAAGGGGCATAAAAGAGCTCTTTGGGATGCGGAAATGTTCTATACCTTGATCTAGGGAGTGGCTATACAGGTGTATACACATGCACCATTCATGGGGTTGTTCACTTCAAGACTTGTGTGCACTTTACGTATAGTATACTTCCACAATTTTTTTAAACCATGGGCTAAAGAAGATATTGTAAGGAAATTATAATATATTTGGAGCTGAAGGAGACAGAAAGCACTACATATCAAAATTTGTGGGATACAAAATTTAGAGGGCCATTTATATCCTTGATCGTACATACTACAAAACAAGAAAGATGGGAAATTAATGAGCTATTCAACTTTTTTAAAATGCTAGGAAAAGAACCATAGAGAAATGCTAAAGAAAACTGGCAGAGGGGTGTGTGCATGGCTCCTGACCCTTGATTTCAAGGGTCCTGACCCTTGATTTCAGCTCAGGCAGTGATCTCACGGTTTGTAGGTTTGAGCCCTGCATCAGGCATTGATTTGACATGGCAAAGCCTGGTTGGGATTCTGTCTCCCTCTCTGTCCCTCCCTCACTCCCTCTCTGTCTCTCTCTCTCAGAAAACAAAAAACAAAAAACAAAAATCTGGCTGAAATATGTGAAAAGCAGAAATTAATATAACAGAAAAAAAAAGTAGCTCAGAAGAGAAATGTATATAAAGAAAGTAATAAAAGGAAGCCACAGGCAGTAGAAGCCATTTACAGAGAAGAAAATGAACAACAGTCATGAGTTAGTAGTAACAGAAACAGAAGAAACAGAAGCATCAAAATGGACCAGCCCTGCAAGAGGGAGTATAGCATACTCTATGCCTCTGTGATGTGGCAATTTCTAGAGTGGCTGTTTTATTCCAGAGCTGCAGACAGACTACTGGAGCCACAGCTGTATCAGGAATTGTGGTTCAATTCTCCAAAAAGTATCTTTGTTTTAAAAAAAAAAATTAATGTTTATTTACTTTTGGGAGAGAGAGACAGAGAGAGAGAAAGACAGAGAGAGAGAGACAGAGCACAAGTAGGGGAGGGGCAGAGAAAGAGAGACACACAGAATCCGGAGCAGGCTTCAGGCTCTGAGCTGTCAGCACAGAGCCTGATGTGGGGATGGAACTCACAAACCATGAGATCATGACCTAAATTGAAGTCTGATGCTTAACCAACTGAGCCACCCAGGTGCCCCTCCATGAAGCCTCTTGAAACTGTTTCCTGATCTCTCTTACTTTCACAGGAATTCTTGAAATAAAATCCTATCCTTAGAGGTAACTTGACCTTGTGTCTTAATTCTTGCAACCTGTTGTGTTTACCTGACCAGTGTCCTTTCCCTCTTGTTTTGCTAACGTCCTATCATTTAGCCCTCTGGGAACCACTCCTCACACATGCTGACTACATATGGTTTTGTTTCCTGAGATACTGACCCAGTCCCTCGGTTCGATGTTGGACCCATGATCCAGGTACGGCTAAGTAAAACACAAGCTTACAGGTGGTTGGAGCAGGGATGGGCCCCTGCTCCACCGGGCCAATCAGTGTCATTCTTATGATTTTACAGGAAACCACTGGGAAGATGGTGACCTCTTTCCTTGAGGTTATTAGCCAGGTTGAATTAAGCCTAAAGTTACTGATGACCATCTTTCCAACACAATGCAAAGAATGCCTTGCCTGAGACGGATGCCCACAGAGGAGGAAAGCAGAGCAGACATGGAGAATAAGAAGGTGCAAGACAGGTTGAGAACAATATTGTTGGAGCAATCCTGAATCCAGCAGTGGCTGCTCCCAAAAGCAATTGCTTTTTTGCTCAGACTAATTTGTTTTAGATTTCTGCATTTGCAATTCAATGTCCTAAAGTAAGATTAGATCAATACAACAAAACAAAAAACAAAAAACAAAACCCTACCTCAACTACTTTGAAAGAATAAAAATGTCACTTCTCCAGGGCACCTGGGTGGCCCAGTTGGTTAAGCATCTAACTTCAGCTGAGGTCACGGTCTCATGGTTAGTGGGTTTGAGCCCCACGTCGGGCTCTGTGCTGACAATGCCTGGAACCTGCTTCAGATTCTGTGTCTCTTAGCCTGTGCTCAGAGCCTGGAGCCTGCTTCAGATTCTGTGTCTCCCTCTCTCTCTGTCCCTCCCCCACCTCATGCTCTCTCCCTCTCTCTTTCAAAAATAAATATTTAAAAAAACTAAAAAAAGAAATCACTGTTCCTTTAGCAACCTCCAGGATCTCAACATAGGTTTTTCCTTAATGTTACACTTATTTTTTTCCCTTTAAATGAGTGCTTAGAAGATGGTTTCTATAATATGCAACATGTACAAAATGTTTGCTGATTGTGTTTTCATTGGAACTTTTGGAAGATTCAGCACGTGGTTTAAATTTAAATTTGGGAGATGAATACCCTCATTTGGCAGAGTTCATGTGCATTCAGTAGTTGTAAGACAATTTAAGTACGCCTTCCCTGAAGAATTGTTCTCCTCTCTTCCTTGGAGCCTCCTGGACCGAAGCTGCTAAAATGAGATTTACAATTAGTGGTGCGATGGTAAAGCTCAGAAAGACCAGGGCTCTTAGAAACTGTGCGGAGCTCTCCCAAGTTTTCGAATACTCGGAATTCAAACCTTCTGAGTGTTATCCTTCATTTCCCCACACAGTCCGTGAGTAAAGGAAATCAGATCCCAGCAGTATCCACAATGAGAGCGGAGCTAATCTCCACTCTATCCTGTGATCTGCTCTGAGGCCAAGCCCTTGGCTCATACTGTGTGTGTGTGTGTGTGTGTGTGTGTGTGTGTGTGTGTCCTCTTTCAACAATGTGCTCTCCTCCAGAGAAAAGCCCGCATTCCTACACCATCAATACTGAAAGGATCCTCTGGTGCTTTCAAAGCGCATGGCGTAGCACTAAGCTTGCAGTTTTCATTGGGATGGGTTTCAATTCCGGCTTTAGGAGAGTGAATTTTGACAGGAGATGCTTCTCGGTTAATGCTAATCAGTGGTTAATCGGACAGAGCTGTAGAGACTGCAGGTGGCTGGATCATTCTTGCCTCTCAATTAGAGTCTTAACTGACGAAATGTACAGCGTCCCAAAGGAGGCGATTCAAACGACACCCTGCTGTCCTCAAGCAAACACGTTCTCTCACTTTGGCCTTGATGGGTTTCGCCTAGAGATAGATTCTGTGCCGCCCCACCCCCCAACTGCTGCCCCCATGGAATCAAGCAAGATGCATTACTATTTTATGAGATGCTGAAAACAAAGCACTTTTCAGCAAACAAGCAATAGGAGTGTTTCTTTGGGCTTGCTGCCTGGCTCATTTTGTTTCTAAACACTAGCAGTGTTACATCAGTGTAAGACGATACACCAAGTCTGATTTACAAATATTTAATCATTGGAATAAATACAGATAACACTACATCTAAAGTTCTCCAGAGAACCGAGAAACAAGAAACATATCTGCCTCCTCCTGGGAGGATCTAGGACTTAAATACTTGCAAGTAACTTTTGCTAAAAATTCTTTTTCTTTCCCCTTATACTCTGGCATCTGGCTTAAATACATCTTGAATGAGTGAATAAATGAATGGATAAATTCTACTTCACCGTGGAGATCTTCCTTCTGTTATTTTTTTTTAAAGATTTTATTTTTTGAGTAATCTCTACACCCAGTGTGGAGCTTGAACTCACAACCTGGAAATCGAGAGTCACACGCTCCACTGACAGCCAGCCAGGCACCTCTCTTCTCTTTTGTAACCAAATTCTGGCATTTGAAACACATTTTCCAGTATTTGGTCAATTTTAACAACCTTGGGGTCAAATAGCTTGCAATTAAACCTCTGATGCTTAAGGTCATGAGTAGACGCCTTTGGTTTATCTGTCAGGATGTCTTTAAAAAAATTTTTTTTTAGTGTTTATTATATTTTGAGAAAGAGAGCAAGCGAGAGAGAGAGAGAGAGAGAGAGAGCCAGGGAGGGGCAGAGAGACAGGGAGACACAGAATCTGAAGCAGGCTCCAGGCTAACCCCAGGATGTCTTTTTTTTTTTTTTTTAGTTTATTTATTTTGAGAGAGAGATAGAGAATGAGCAGGGGAGGTGCAGACAGTAAGGGAGACAGAGAATCCCAAGCAGGGAGCCCCGGATGTAGGGCTTGAACTCACGAACCAGAAGATTATGACCTGAGCTGAAATCAAGAGACACATGCCTAACTGACTGAGCCACCCAGGTCCCCTGGATGTCTTTCTTTAAAGGAATTGTTCTTTCCTTCAATTTTGTCCCAGAAACCTAAAGAGTAGTGACTGAGAAGAAAAATACAATATTCACCTTCTTTCTTTCTGGCCAGTAATCGCACAGCCTGACAGATTTTCCCTGTTCGTTGATTGGTGGAACTCTTAAGGATGGGTAATATTTTTTTGTAAGATGCTGATCTGCCAAATCAAGCCAGGCACAGAGTGTCAGATCAGAAGCAGAATTCCATGTCCCCAGAGGGACAATGTGTTCTGAAGAAACAGAGCCAAAGTTTCCAGAGCTTTGACACTGTTCTACACATTGTGTCCACACATTGTGTCTACACATTGTGTCCTCTGTAATTTATCTCAGTAATTTCACTGAATTTTTAATACAGAAAGAAAAACCTTTTTCAAGCACTTGCAAGTTATTTGTTTGGCCATCTAGCTCTTTTGCATGGTGATTGCCTTTCCATACGAGGATTACACCTCTGGTGCTGTGTGTGAGTGTGTATGGTTTTCAATGAGGGCATTTGTTTCCTTGGTTTTAGAGGAGCCTTCCTTCCTTGGACTATTTCAGTAACTTCCAACATCCATCACTACTGGGTTTTCCAAGAGCTCAACTTTGGCTAGCAGGTCTCAACCCACTCTTTTTAACCTATATAAAAAAAAAATCCCACATCTGGACACACCAACCTATTGGGGTTTGGAGTTACGTCTTGATCATTTGAAGCATGAGAGTCGAACACTGTGGTCAACTTTTCTAACTTTTCTCTCCGCTGCTGTGCCACTCATTCTACTTTTTTCTCTCCCGTGTCCTCCCTTGAGAGTCAACTCAGATTCCTATACAAAATTTGGTATTTATTCCGTGCAAATTATGACTTCACTTCAAGAGTTAAAATTCTTCTTGTGAAATTCTCACGTGTTTTTCTTCTCCTGCACAACTTTGTTAATGCCGTGTTCTGGCCTCCTGGCCATGTGGTCTGGGCATTTGGCTCAGTCTTCCTCTTCATGCTTAGCTGGCCCTGTCCTGAGACATCTAACTGTCCATTGCCAAGCAAACATCCTAGCTTCTGAGCACCTTGACCTTCTCAACGCCAGGGGTTTTCAACAACAGTCCACGAAAATCTATTCCCATGGACCACAGTCTGGGCTATGTCATGATTTATAGCTGATCTTCAGGGGATATCCTATACATTAAGAGTGTATATAGCCTCTGTCAGCACTCTCTTATTCTTCCCGCTCACTCTTCTGCTCTCCATACGTCTAATCTCATCCATGTCCAGTCCTTGGAGCCACTTAAGTGTCTCCCAATTTACCACATCCCCTTAGATGACATATTTGGTCCATCGCTGTCCTTGCTGACCTGCCTTCACATCCTTCTGTTTTACTGGATTCACAAAACCACAGTCCACGAGCCGGGCCATCATACGTCTCATCTGCTCCTACCCATCAGTGGGTGTGTATGGTGGACAAGATTGTACAACGGGATAACCTGGAAATACTGGTCACAAATGATCTCCAGTCACCATGCTGAGCTACCACATGCAACAGTCAGCGGATGACGTTGATCCTGACTTCACTGAGAAGTTGCAAGTCGTTGAACAGACATGCCCTCAGCTGACCACCCTTGCGCCTACAAACCTACAAACATACCCTAACTGTACCGCCTCATCTTTTTCCATGCTACCTCAGTAAAAGAGGCATCCTTTCCGCTGAAACAGGGTGATCTTTTCATTTTAGTTTTTAATGCTAACCCAGTACCATCTCCTTCTCTTTACCTGCCTGCTCCTAACTCATTATTCCTCAGCAAATATTTACTAAACACTTAGCTCTTTGCCTACATTGCCATCACCTTCTCCTGGCGGCGGGGGGGGGTGGGGGGTGGGGGTGAGGGGTGGGAATCACTGCTTTCCTTGAGAAATGCTCTCACCACCACCCCCTCCCCCCCGCCATCTAGCCAGGTAGCTCAGCAAGGGTTCCATGTTCTCACATAATCCTACATGCCAGTTATAGCTGATTCTCAAGGAAAAGTTCCTGGCTCAGCACTGGGAATAAGTTCAAGGTGGGATCCCAAGGACGTGAGTGGGCCCTCAAGGTGTCATGTGGTCAGAGTAGTAAAGCTCTTCTCTCTCTGAGCATGGGGTGAATCGGTTTGTTGTTCTAAACAGAGGAGAGAAGAAAACCAAAAGCAGAGAGAATAGGAGAATCAGGGTGAGCAAACCAGATGGAGATCAGCTGGGACTAGGTAGGAAGTGTTGATGGAACTCCAAAGCTGGGGGAGAGGGCAGGCAGAAGTGGTGAGAAGGGAATGGAAGGAGAGGGAGGTGAACACTGTTCCCAACACGGGAAACCTATTCCTTTATTTGAAGGTGCTTCTGTTGTCCTTTCACCAATCATTCCCCATCTTCCCACATGTCCCCCAAAAACATCTTTTGAGGGAATTTTGTTGTCGGTGCTGGGATTTAAAGAGGGGCCTGACTCTCACATCTGTGTCACTGTGATGCAGCACAGGGACCTCTCACATGGAAGAAAGGATCAAGACAAAGAGATCTTGAGATTGTAAAATGTGCCCACTTGCCCCCCACCCCTGAAACTTACAGAAATTAAGGAAGAGCTTTGGACTTCCATGGGCTTGGGGTCCAAGTCAACTTTACCACTTGTTTTTTTTGAAAGACAAGAAGAAGGTCCTGCTGACGCTGGGTTATATGTTATATGCCCAAGTCCGTAAATGACAATCGACACACAGTTACAAAGCAGTGATTCTGAAAATAAGATTTGCCAAACAATAATGGGATTTGGGACTCCTCTTTGTACAAACCCTTTAAAAAATCTTTTTAATGTTTATTTATCCTTGAGAGAGAGAAAGAGAGAGAGAGAGAGAGAGAGAGAGAGAGAGAGCATGAGCAGGGGAAGGAAAAGGGGGGAGAGAGAGGGAGACACAGAATCCAAAGCAGGCTCTAGGCTCTGAGCTGCAGCACAGAGTCAGATGCGGGGCTCAAACCTGCAAACTGTGAGATCATGACCTGAGCTGAAGTCGGACGCTTAATTGAACCACCCAGGATTCCTGTGCAAGCCCTTTTAAAAATTATTATGGGGGCTCCTGGGTGGCTCAGCTGGTTGAGCACTGGACTCTTGATTTTGGCTCAGTTCATGATCCCACGTTCCCAAGATCAAGCCCCATGTTGGGCTCTTGGCTGACAGTGCAGAGCCTGCTTGGAATTCCCTCTCTCTCCCTCTCTCTCTCGCCCTCCCTTTCTGTGCATGCATGCGTGCACTCTCACTCTCTCTCAAAATAAATAAAAAAACTTAAAAAATTATTATGGATGACTCATGCACAATTATATAGACTTACTCTACTTTTTTGTTTTTTATTTTTTTAAAGTTTATTCATTTATTTTTGAGAGAGACAGAGACAGAGACAGAGACAGAGAGAGCATGAGCAGGGGAGGGGCAGAGAGAGAGGAAGACACAGAATCCCAAACAGGCTCCAGGCTCTGAGCTGTCAGCACAGACCGATGTAAGGCTTGAACCCATGAACCGTGAGATCATGACCTGAGCTGAAATCAAGAGTCAGACGCTTAACTGACAGAGCTACCCAGGCACCCCTAGACTTACTCTACTTTAAATGAAGACCAAAATTAGCCAGTTAGCAGAGTTTACTGAAGACCAGTACATGACATCTAGCTGCCACTGAGTGCTGTAAGATTCCCATTGCCCTTGACACAGGAAGAGCAGAATTTCTATTGATTCTCAGACTGCACTGCATTATCTGCACCATCAGTGCTGACCTGAGTGGGTCATGGTTTCCATTACTGCTGTTCCTGAAATAATTAATATAAATTAAGGATGTTTTCCTTCTGTGGGTCATTTTGTTTTTATGTAATCGTAATTTTTCCTGTAATTGCTGAAATGTTACCATTTTTATTTTAATTTGGGTCCTCTCTAAGCCTGGGTTATCACCAACTTCTTTTTTTCCAGTGGGAGATGGGAATAGCTTGGGTAGGTAGGCTGCAGCAACTTTTGTCCTGACTATGTTGGCAGAAGTCTAAGAAATTTTAAATCTCCTGAGCTTAGGGGCTTTCATTAGTGCCTTTGTAAGAAGCTTTTCATTCTATGCTTTAAAGATGTGGATTCTAAAGTATAGAAAAGTTGTGCTCACTTTCACTTTGGAAAGGTGGATTCTGATGCATCCTTTTATTTGTTTCTCTAGGGTCAGTAGTAATGTCTCCTCTTTTATTCCTAACTTTAGTAATTTGAGTTTTCTCTATTTTTTTTAACTTGTAATGTTTATTTAGTTTTAAGAGAGAGAAAGAGAGAGAGACAGAGTGCAAGTAGGGGAGGGGCAGAGAAAGAGAAAGACACAGAATCAGAGGCAGGCTCCAGGCTCTGAGCTGTCAGCACAGAGCCCAACGCGGGGCTCGAACCCACAAACTGTGACATCATAACCTGAGCCAAAGTTGGATGCTTAACCTACCGAGCTACCCAGGTGCCCCAAGTTTTCTCTATTCTTGATCAGTGTGGCTAAAGATTTACCAATTGCTTTTTAACCTTATCAAAGAACCAACTTTTGTTTTATTGATTTTCTCTATTGTTTTTTTTAATTCTCTATTTCATTATTTTCTACTCTAAACATTATTATTTCCTTCCTTCTTTTGTTTTAGGTTTAGTTTGCTCTTAAGTGTCTTGAAGTGGAAGGTTAGGCTATGTATGTGAGATCTTATTTATTTTTTAATGTAGGCATTTACACCTGTAGCTATCTAAGTACTATATGAGTGGTGACTCATAAGTTTCAGTGTGTCATGTCTTCATTTTCATTCATCTCAAAGTATTTTTAATTTTCCGTTGTGACTTTTTTTGACTTATTGGCTATTTATGACTATGTTTTAAATTTTCCATAGATTTATCAATGTCCCCAATTTCTCTGTTACTGATTTCTAATTATATTCCACTGTGATTGAAGAATATACTTTGTATGATTTCAATTCTTTTGAATTTATTGAAACTTGTTTTATGGCCTAGCATAAGGTATATACTAGACAATGTTCCATGGACACTTGAGAAAAATATATATCATGCTGCTATTGGGTGGAGTATTCAATAGATATCTATCAGGTGTAGTGGTTTTTAGTGTTATTCAAGTCTTTTATTTTTTGTTGATCTGCTGTGTTGTTTTATCCATTTTTTTTTCAGAGGAAAATGACTTTATTATTCACAACACAGCAAGCAGCATAAGTACCAGGGAACTGGGGTTCCCTGAGCCCCATTTCCCAAAGGACAATGTAAAGAGTGTCACGTGATACCCACAGAAGTAATAGAATGCATTACAGGGAGAGGTGCCCCAAACTTAGGGAAACTGTGTCTTTTATAATGGGCAGTATGTCTGTCTGAATTTTGCCCCAAAGGGAGACATTATCTTGTTTACTGGAGAGTAAATGAATCTGCTTTTTGCTCCAAGGAAAACATTATCTCTTATCTTCTAAGACTTTTCACTATACGAACATTCTCAAGAGATAGTTCTGAAGAAAAGTAATCAGTACCTAGGCAAGATATATAAAAAAGTGAGAGACCCATGAAGAATTGTTTCTCAACACTGAAAAAGAAAATATTCTCTGGTTCCTTCTCCCCTCTAGTTACTACACTATCACTACTCTTTCTTCCATAAGCAAATGTCTGAAAGTGTTTCCATTTTTCCATCATCCAGTCACTTCTTAAGCCATTGCATTTTTAAGTTCACTGTCACTCATGAATACAAGAGACCCTTTGCCATTTTCATCTAACTTGTCTGACTTATGACAACTCCCTCCTTCTTGAGACTTTCTTTGCTTTGCTTTCCTAAAATGAAATGTCTGCACCCTTCTTCTCTTCTCCTTCCTTCTCCTCATTCTCCTCCTCTCCTTCTCCTGAGATAAAATTCACATATCAAAAATTTACCTTGTTAAAATGTGCAATTTGTGGTTTTTCATATATTATCTATATCACACAATCATCACCACTAATTCAGGACATTTCCTTCAACCTAAAAAGAAATCCCCTACTTATGAGCAATCAGTCTTGATTCCCTCCTACCCTTGTCCCTACACATTACTCATCTGCTTCCTGCCTCTATGAATTTACATATTCTGGAATTTTATATAAATGGAATCATGCAATATATAGATATGGTCTTCTATAATTGGCTTCTTTCATTTTGCGAGATGGTTTCAAAGCTCACTGGTGTAGCATGTGTTGATATACATTCTTTTTTATGGCTGAATAACATTGCCTTGTATGGATACACTACATTTTGTTTATCCACCTATAAGGTGACAGATACTTGGGTTGTTTCCACCCTTTGGCTATTAAGGAACAATGCTGCTATGAACATTTGTGTACAGATTTTTATGGAAACATATATTTCAATTTTCTTGGGTTGAACCCATTATTGAAAAATAAAGTATTGAAGCCTCTATTATTATTGAATTGTTGATTTCTCTCTTCAATTCTGTCAGTGTTTGGGGCTCAGTTGGTTGAGTATCTGACTTAGATTCAGGTCATGATCTCACATCTCTTGAGTTCGAGCTCCGTGGCGGGCTCTGTGCTGACAGCTTAGAGCCTGGAGCCTGCTTTGGATTCTGTGTCTCTCTCTCTCTCTGCTACTCCCCCACTCATGTTCTGTCTCTCTCTCTGTCTCTCAAAAATGAATAAACATTAAAATTTTTAAAAAAATTTTTCAGTGTTTTTCCATGTATTATTTGTTAGTTTCATTTATAATTTTTATATCTTCCTAATGGATGGACCTATTTATCATTACAAAATGCCCATCTTGTCTTTTCTTTTTTTTTAATGTTTATTTATTTATTTTTGAGAGAGAGAGACAGAAAGACAGAGTGTGAGTGGGGGAGGGCAGAGAGACAGGAAGACACAGAATCTGAAGCAGGCTCCAGGCTCTGAGCTATCTGCACAGAGCTGGATGTGGGGTTCATATTCACGAACCGTGAGATCATGACCTGAGCCCAAGTTGGACACTTAACAGACTGACCCACCCAGGAGCCCCTAGAATGCCATCTTTATTTCAGTAATATTTTTAATTGTCTAATTTGTCCACTATTATTATAGGCACTCAGTTTCTTTGATTGCTATTTGCATTGTACATCTAATGTCCTTTTACTTTCAACCCATTTGTATCTTTGAATCTAAAGTATGTTTACTTTAGATAGTATATAGTTGGATCTTGTTTTTTTAATCCAATTTGACAATTTCTGCCTTTTTATTGGATTGTTTAATCCACTTACATTTAATGTTATTATTGATATACTTTTATTTACATCTGATATTTTACTTTTCGTTTTCTATATACCTCATGTCTTCTTTGTTCTACTGTCCTCTTTTACTGCTTTCTTTTGCATTAAAAGAATATTTTTGTTATAACATATTATCACTTTAATAATTTTTTTCATAGCTTTTGGAATATTTTCTTAATGACAGACTTACCATATACATTTTAACTTAACAGCATCTACTTCAGATTTATTCTAATTTAATTCCACTGAGATATAAAAATGTTACCCTATATAATTCTCTTCTTTTTCCCCTTTTTGGGCTATTATGATTATATATGTGTGTTTGTGTGTGTGTGTGTCTTACAAATTCAGCAATACATTATCATGATCATGACTTTGAATAATGTCATGTCTTTTAAAAAAGTTGAGAAAAAGTTGACATTTACAGAGTTTTCTATACTAACTTTATATACCACATATAGTTCTCTTCATTTGTTCTTGTGGATTTAAGTTACGATTTGGTATTATTATCTTACTCCAATACAGCTTTACTGCCACCTGTATCTTTTGTGCTGTTATTTTCAAATATATTGCATTTCTGTAAGTTATAATTCCAACAATACAATTATATATGTATTGTTTTATACAAGTGCTTTTTAAAAAGACTTTTCGTTTAGGGGCGCCTGGGTGGTGCAGTCAGTTGAGCGTCCGACTTCGGCTCAGGTCATGATCTCACGGTTTGTGAGTTCAAGCCCCGCATCAGGCTCTGTGCTGTCCAGCTCAGAGCTTGGAACCTGCTTCAGATTCTGTGTCTCCTTCTCTCTCTGCCCCTCCCCTGTTCGTGCTCTGTATCTCTCTGTCTCTCAAAAATAAATAAATGTAAAAAAAAAAAAAAAAAGACTTTTCATTTAGAGCAATTGTAGATTTACAGCAAAATTAAGAGAAAGGCACAGAGATTTTTCATATACTTTCTACCCTCACACATGCACAGCCTTCCCCATTAACAATGTTCCCTAACCAAAATGGCACATTTGTTACAATTGATAAACTACATCATTATCACCTGAAGTCCATGGTTTACCTTAGGGTTAACTCTTGGTATTGTACATTCCATAGGTTTGGATAAATATATAATGACATGTATCCATCATTGTGGTATCAAAATCACAGAGTATTTTCGCTGCCCTAGAAATTATTTGTGTTCCACTTATTCATCCTTACCTGCCCCCTGCCCCCAACATTTGGCAACCACTGATCTTTTCACTGTCTCCATAGTTTTGCTTTTCTAAAATGTCATATAGTTGGAATTAGCACACAGCCTTTTCAGATTGGCTTCTTTCACTTAGTAATAATGTGCATTGAAGTTTCCTCCATATATTTTCATGGCATGAACTTTCCAAGCTCATTTCTTTTTAGTGCTGAGTAATATTCCGTTGTCTGGATTTAATACTATTTTTTAATCTACTCACCTGCTGAAAGACATCTTGGTTGTTTCCAAGTTTTGGCCATTGTTAATAAAGCTGCTACAGACATCTGTGTGCAGGTGTTTGGGTGGACAAAAGTTTTCAGCTTCTTTGGGTAAACATCGAGGAGCATGACTGCAGGATTATATGGCATAATTCATTTTATAAGAAACTGCTCGGAACACCTGAGTGGCTCAGTCAGTTGAGCATCTGACTCTTGATTTTGGCTCAGGTCATGATCCCAGGGTGGTGGGATTGAGCCTATCATTGGGCTCTGTGCTGAGTGTGGACCCTACTTGAGATTCTCCCCCCCCTTCTCTCTCTCTCTCTCTTCCTCTCTCTGTCCTCTCCTTTGCTCGTGCTCTCTCTCTAAAACAAACAAACAAACAAACAAAAAAAAACAAAAAAAACCCCAAAACACCAAATATATATAATTTATTTATTAAAAAATATATATATATGTATATTTTAAAAAGCCTGTTTTCCAAGGTAGCTTTACATTCTGCATTTCTACCAGTAAGGGGTGAGAGTTCCTCTTGGTCCACCTCCTCACCAGCATTTGGTGTTGTCTGTGTTCTGAATTTTGGCCATTCTAATAGGCGTGTAGTGGTATCACCCTGTTGTTTTAATTTGCAATTCTCTGATGACATATGATGTTGAGCATCTGTTCAGATGCTCACATGACCCTGGTATATATATCTTTAGTGAGGTGTCTGTTGGGTCTTTGGCCCATTTTTAAATTGACTTGTTTGTTTTCTTACTGTGGAGTTTAAAGAGTTCTTTGTATATTTTAGATAATAGTTCTTTATCAGATATGTCTTTTGCAATTATTTTCTCCCCATCTGTTTTCTCATCATCTTGGTATTGTCTTAAGTTTTTAATTTTTAAAAAAAATTTTTTTAACGTTTATTTATTTTTGAGACAGAGAGAGACAGAGCATGAACGAGGGAGGGTCAGAGAGAGGGAGACACAGAATCTGAAACAGGCTCCAGGCTCTGAGCTGTCAGCACAGAGCCCGACCTGGGGCTCGAACTCGCGGACCGCGAGATCATGACCTGAGCTGAAGTCGGCCGCCCAACCGACTGAGCCACCCAGGAGCCCCTTAAGTTTTTAATTTTAATGAAATGCAGCTTTTTGGTTATTTTTTCAAGGATTGTACCTTTGGTGCTGTATCTAAAAAGTCATCACCATATGCAAGGTCACCTGAGTTTTACATTCGATCTATTATCCATATATTCTTCTCTATTTTTTAATAGATTATATTATATTCTTCTATTTGATCTATTATCCATTTTTTATAGATTTATCTATTATTTATATTTTCTTCTATGGGTTTTGTAGTATCATACTTTAGCATTTAGGTCTCTGACCCATTTTGAGTTAATGTTTGTGCAGGGTGTAAGGTCTGTGTCTAAATTCAATTCTTTTTTTGCATGTGTACGTCCAGCTGTTCCAGCACCATTTGTTGAAAGACTCTCTTTGCACAATTGCATTAACATCCCCTAAAGATCTGGAGTATAAGGTTAATTAATTCTGATAGTACGCTCAGAAATCTCATAGTTTCTGTTTGAACTTTGTAAATGAATTAAGGGAAAGTGTTCTTGTCTTAAAGTATCCAGACTGAGCTCCTAAGGGAATATTCTTCCATAAGTAGTTAAGAGTGTATGTTTTAGAGTCAAACCTTATTACTGCACCATTTTCCAGTTCTGTGGACTTGGGCAAAGGGATTAATTGTATCGACCCTCAGTTTTCTCATCTTTAAATGAGGTCAATATTTTTCTAGATGCTTTTTGTAAAGTGCTTTCCAGATTAGTAAATAGTCAGCAAATAAGAACTGTTGCTATTATTTATACTCAAAGAGTGGCTCTTTAGCG
This sequence comes from Panthera pardus, assembly GCF_024362965.1. Taxonomy (NCBI): domain Eukaryota; kingdom Metazoa; phylum Chordata; class Mammalia; order Carnivora; family Felidae; genus Panthera; species Panthera pardus. The sequence continues at coordinate 144,527,271 of NW_026526765.1, read as the reverse complement.
AAGACACATCACAAAGGAAGTTTAAATATTGTTTTCTTCCCCTAGAAACTATAATAATTCAGAATTTCAGAGGAACCTAATATTACACTTGAGCCCAGATCCATGGGAACCACAAATATTCCAGAGAACCCTGGCTGAGGAATATCCTTATGGAATACGTGAGACATTGTGTGGAAATTAAGAGCGGTCTATGTGGACAATATTTTGGTGATACTCTCTGTACAAAATGAAGGTAGGAGAGGACTATGATGAAAGACAAGAGGCTGCTGTTTCTGAAGTTTATTTCTGATGTTCGTATCATTCTGTTATTTTGCACCCAACCTCCCTACCTCAGCCCTCCTTTCTCTGACTGCTTTGTCACTCTGGCCTGCTACACAAGGGTTTCCTACAAAGAAGAGGTAACTGTAGCTGTTGTAGAAATTCTCCAGTTTCTACTCTTAATTAGGTCAAGGTTATGGATCAACCCTGAAATTTATCCATTCATTGAGCAGTTGTAATCTATTTAAGAGTCTCTATTTTGTGGGCACCTGGGGTGACTCAGTCAGTTGAGCGTTTGACTCTTGATTTCACTTCAGGTCATGATCCCAGGGTTGTGGGATCAACCCCCACGGCGGGCTGAGCATGGAGTCTGCTTAAAATTGTCTCTCTTTCTCCCTCTGCCCCTCTCCCCTGCTTGCACTCTCTCTTAAAAAAAAAAGAGTCTCTGTTTTTAAGGAAATTAATTGTATTAATTTGATTAATTAATCAATGAATTTGATTAATTTGATTAATATGATTAATTAATTAAGAAGCTAATGGGGCAGGATTGTTCTAGGCACTGGAGATAAATTGGTGAACAAGATAGACAGTGAGTTCATGAGGCTTTTATGATTTAATGTTATGAAATCATTAAAGTTGTTACAAATATTTTTTTTTGAAAATTTTCATTATTATGGGGCACCTGGATGGCTCAGTGGGTTAAGCGCTGGACCCTTGATTTTGACTCAGCTCACAATCTCATGGTTCTTGAGATGAAGCCCTGAGTCAGGGCCTGAGCTGACAGCATGGAGCCTGCTTGGGATTCCCTCTCTCTCTCTCTCTCTCTCTCTCTCTCTCTCTCTCTCATCTCTCATAAATAAATGAATAAAAATTTAAAAAATTTTATTACTATGGAAAATATAAAACATCCAAAAGCAGGGAGAAACTGCAATATTCCAATTATTAACACATAGCCAAACTTATTTAATTTGTAACTTCCGTACTTAAAGACTTGTAGAAAGGTGCAGTAAAAATGCTCTGACTCTAGCCTATATGACCACCTTCTCTGGTTTGGGATTTTAAAAATCAGGATATAGCTCATAATTCTTCCATCCTTGGCATCATGAAAATAGCTTTTCATTTTTCTCACTAAGCCAACCTCTCATGAGAAGCCCAGGAGCTGCCAAGGCTTAATCATCCAGACCCACATGGAGAGCCCCTAGAATACTAGATTGGCCTTATTCTCTGCTGCTTTGCTCCCGCCACATGATAAATTTTGGGAATAAGGTTAAACTTGGTAATATAACAACGTGATGTGATCCTGGCCTTAGGGCATGAGGACTCTCTCCGTGCAGTTAATTCTGGACATGGGAGCTAGGCCTTAAAAACTCACCACAAATAAAAACACAGTCACATACTCATGCCCTCCACCTACCGCACTGAGCATAATCATGGAACAAATGTGAGGGTTTCACTCCCCATGGCCTTGACTCTGCTTTCTTCTCTAGGAAGTCAGCATTTTACGATTTTACTCGCTCTCGGTCTCTACCCTGAACCCAAGCCTGTCATCTCAGTAGATGCAGTGGCTTAGGTTTGGGCATGTCCTGCTTCATGCAGGACAGTCACCTTTTGACCACCAAGTTTTTCTGCACCTTTGAGGTGGAGGTAATCTTGTCTCTCTAACTCCCAGGCCCACACCAGTTTCATTTCTCCAGATGAGTGACACTTCTTTTAAGGGCAAAACTACCCTGTTAGCTGAAACAGTTTAAAGAGGAAAAAATTATGCAAAAACTGGCATACTTTGATGTCAGCTTTTTCAAGGAATAATAATGATTAAAAAGTAAGAGAAAAGACGAATGGAAACTACAGCAGAACACTAGAATGATTTGTCCAAGCATGGTAAGATTTGGGATATTATTTCTAAGCATTTGTTTCCTAAGTTATGTAATTTTCCACATTTTCTAAAATTAACATATATCAACAGTCAGAAAAAAAATAAGGCAAAAATACTAAGAACCTCGCCAAAGTTATAGCATTAACATTTTGTAAACAAGATTAAAATGGTAGTAAACCATTTGAAGGTTTCCTGGCCAGAGTCTTGTTCAAAAATCTAGTGTGATAGACATTTCACTGTGCAACAGGATAGGTCTAAAAAAAACTGGACATAGACACTTTTGGAATATGATTGTGCATATGTTTTAGCTTCTTCTCATTTTAGAGATAATACGTGTGCACTTCAGAAATTTTGGGACATAGAGAACAGTACCAGAAAAGAATAAGCATCGCCCTAACGCACACACCATGGATCTGTCCTCCCTAACTGTGCAAGGACCAGCCACGCCTTCAGGATCCCCGAGGCCACACCCCCTGCCCCCTCCCAGCCAATGGCTGAGCTAATCGAAGCGGGGGGGAGGTGCTAGAGTCAGGTCCGGTTTACCTGACGCAAGACTCCCCTAACTGACAAGAATATTCATTTACTGTATCGTCTGAAGTGATCTGGACCTTCTGGACATCTCACAGAACATCACCCTGATCCATTACGTCGATGACATCGTGCTGAGTGGACAGGTTAACAAAGTGGCGACTAATATGCTAGAAGCCTTGGGAAGACAACTACGCTCAACGGGGCGGGGGCCACGCCCCGGGAGACTCAGAAACCTACTATTGGAGTAAATTTTTTCGAGGTTCTGTACTCCGGGCCTTGCCAAGACACCCTCTCCAAAGTAAAAGACAAATTTCTGAATCTTGCATTCCCTGCTTTACAGATGGAAGCATAACGCTTGGTGAGCCTTTTTGGGTCCTGAATGCAACACGCTACATGTCTGGGAATACCTCTCTAGGTCCCTTACTGAGGGATATGTCAACCATGACTGGGGCCCAACCAAGAATGAGCTCTGCAGCAAATCTAGGCTGCTATGCAAGGGGCTCTTCTGTTGGACCATATGATTCAGGACACCTTATGGTGTCCATGACTTCAGGGATGGAAAAAGCTGCAGTGTGGCAAGGTCCATGAGGGAATCACAGTGTGAGCCCTTGGAGCTCTGGAGCAAGGCCATGCCACCTGCAGGGCAGAATTATATGCCTTTTGAGAAATAGCTCCTGGCATGTTCCTGGGCCCCTGTGAGAGCTGGAGTGCTCGACCATAGGGCACTGAGTGACTCTGCATGCACAATTGCCCATTATGAAGTGGCTTTTGTTAGACACACCAAGTCATAATGTGGAATAGGCCCAGCGGAAGTCCACAGCAAGATAGAAATGGAATGTCTGGGATTGAGACCAAGCAGGACCAGAGGGCATGAGCAGGCAGCCCAAAACACCCATGTCACCCACTCTGGTTACACCGGTGCCCCTCCTTCACCTTGCACGTAGGACCACTTATGTGAGAAACTCATACAAACAGAATGAAGAGGGAAGAAAAAGCCAGCCTTTGGGATGAGCTGGCTTGGTCTGAATCTAAGCTGAAAATGGAGAGCAGCTGCATTTACAGCTACATTCAGAGCTGGATTTTAAAGACCTTAGAGACAAAAATCTTTCCAATGGGCAAAGCTGGGAGCAGTGCATCCTGTCATTGACTTTGTGTGGAAGAAAAAGTAGCCCAAGTTGGGAATATATAGATTCCTAGGTGCCAATGGGCTCCGTTTCAGAGGCCTGGAAGGGAAAACAAAACAAAACAAAACTGGAGGACTAGAGTCAAGGGGGTCTGGGGCAATATTAGCCAACTTCATCACTGACCATCCCAGAATTGGCACACTGTGCCCACTGAATGGAGTGGCCCAGACAAGGCCCGAGACAGAGGACGTGCATGAACTCAGCAGCATATATGCCCATTACCAAGACTGATTTAGGTACTTCTGCCTCTGAAGTTCCAACCTGCCAACAACAGAGACCAAACTAAGTCCCCTAAATAGCACTGCTCTTTTAGGAGACCAACCCATCATTTTATGGCAAGTAAACTAGGCCGGTCCCCTTCTTTGCTAGAAGAGCCAGCCAGTAGTTATCTTCAACAGGAAAGATAACTATTTGGGCTATGGGTTTGTTTTTCTTGCTCACAGAGCTTCAACCAACACTACTATCTAGAAACTCACAGAATGCCTGATTTACAAGCATAAAATCTCATACAACACAGCACCCAACCAGGGGACCCATTTCACCGCAAAGGAGATATGGAAGTGGGCTCATGACCATGGGATCCACGCATTACATCATCTACAGCACCATCCAAGAGAAGTGGCTTTTCACTGGTGGCCTTCCAAAGGTGCAACTGAGGTGCCACCTTGCTGACAGTACTCTGCAAAATGGGGTGCCTTCCTTTGGGATGCACTATAGACACCAAATCAGAGAACTTTATATGGTGATGTGTCTTCTATAGGAAACAGAAGCATCTGAGACCCAAGGGATGGAAACAAGAGAGGCTTCACTTGTCATCACTGTCTGTGACCACCGAGAGACTTGGTGCTTCTTGGGCAACTCTGTGATCATGGATGGTAAAGTCCTGGTACCCAATGGGGCACACTCTTACCAGGGTACACAGCAAGGGTCCCATTGAACTATATGCTATGGCTACTGCCAGGGAACTGTGGACTCCTTATAACCATGTTCCAGCAGGTGAAAAGAGTCACCATCATGGCAGGGATAATGGACCCTTACCAGCAGAAGCAGACTGCCTGTCTCATGCTCTTACAGGAGAGCAGGGCAGAATAATGTGCAAGTCCAGGTAATCCATTTAGGTATTTCTTGGCAGACGTTGCCCAGATGAAGCAGTGAATGGACGTGTAGCAAATGCAACCCGAAATGGGTATAATTACCAAGGCCTCAGACCCTGTAGGAATGAAGGTTTGGGTCACAGCACCAAGTAAGTCATCAAGACTTTCCCTCAGGAAGAGAGGTCCACAGTTCCTTGAATATGTGGAGCAAAGGATCTGAGCAGCACAAGGGGTGGACTGGGGCACTCATGAAGGTGCAGTGCTCAGATCTTCCTTCTTGAAAACCTGCTGTCCAAGCCGGGTCAATGCTCTACCCAGGCTGCCCCAGCCAGTGAGTGGGCATGGTGGGGGTACTGAAGGTTGTCCACTTCTGCCTGATGCAGGACTCGTCCAATGAGCAACCTTCTACTCCAGGGTTGCCTGGCTTTCTCAGAGCCATACTGCAGACTAAAACTCTTCCACCCAATCTTCCTTCCCTGCCCCTTTCACAGGTGTCGGACCCGCATCTCAGCCTGAAGTCTCTCCCTGTGTATTCCACTTCCCTCTCCCTTTTATTCGTTGCAGGCATTTCCCCCAACAAATCTCTTAAACTTCTAATTCCATCTGGCATCTGCTCCCCAGAAGACTTGAACTGACATATTGGTGTACAAGAATAAACACGCTCAATACTGTGAAGTATTTGCTTTGAGTGATAAAGTATTGTTTATTTGGGGGGCCACACTCTCTACTGAATGAATGCCTATATAGGAGGGATCCCAATTCTACAAGCTGTTCAGGCTAGGGCACATAAAACCACCCTGATATAATTCCACTGATTCTACTGGCCGAGGAATAGGTTTCCACATTTGCCCTAGCTCTGTGGCCAGCACCCCATATTTAATATTTTAGGGTACATTTTTTCATACTTCTAACATTTGGGTCTCTATTATCACAATATCTGAAATATTGGACCAGAGTCTACATCTAAAGTTGATTTTGCATTGGGGTGCCTGGGTGGCTCCATCAGTTGAACGACCAACTTTAGCTCAGGTCATGATCTCACATTCCATAAGTTCGAGCCCTGCGTCGGTCTCTGTGCTGACAGCTTAGAGCCTGGAGCCTGCTTTGGATTCTGTATCTCCCTCTCTCTCTGCCCCTCCCCTGATCATGCTCTGTCTCTATCTCAAAGATAAAGACATTAAAAAATTTTTTTAAGTTGATTTTGCATTGGGGCGCCTGGGTGGCTCAGTTGGTTAAGCGTCTGACTTCAGCTCAGGTCATGATCTCACAGTTCATGGTTCAAGCCCCATGTCAGGGTCTGTGCTGACAGCTCAGAGCATGGAGCCTGCTTCAGATTCTGTGTCTCCCTCTCTCTCTCTGCCCCTCCCCAGCTCATGCTCTGTCTCTCTCTGTCTCAAAAATAAATAAAAACATTAAAAAAATTTTTTTAGGTAGATTTTGCATTAAGTATTGAAGAACTGGAAATAACAAGCAGCTGTGGTCACAAACATGAGATATTTTACATTCATTCCCGATTCGTGATGCTAACAAGACAAGATTCTATTTTCGTTTTTGAAAAGTTATCAAGTTATTATATTGGGGCTCCAGGTTACAAGAGAGGTGGAATCTGAGGAGCAAGGGGTGGCAAGGATCAGGGGTGCAGGTGAGGGTCAAGGGTAGAAATAGGAATTGAGGATGAGGGTTTCTATTACATTATTTGATAATTTAAATTTAAGCTGAATGTTTAACGGTGATTGTTTAGTTCCAAAGCTGCTGCTTTTTTTTTTTTTAAGTTTTTATGAGAGAGAGAGAGAGTGTGTGTGGAGCTTGAGGGGGGGCTGCAGAGAGAGGAGAGAGAGAATCTCAAGCAGGCTCCTCACTATCACCATAGAGCCCCACATGGGGTTTGATCTCACGAACCATGAGGTCATGACCTGAACTGAAATTGAGAGTCAGATACTTAACCGATGGAGCCACCCAGGCACCTCTAGTTCCAAAGCTTCTTACACAGAGTTGAGATTGCAACAATTTTTAGATAAGACACACTTTTTTTTCCCCATGTTTATTTTGAGAGAGAAAGAGCATGAGCAAGGGAGGGGCAGAGAGAAAGGGAGAGAGAGAATCCCAAGCAGGCTCTATGTTGGTGCTTGTTAGTGCAGAGCCCCATGCAGGGCTCGATCTCATGAATTGTGACATCATGACCTGAGCTGGAATCAAGAGTCAGAGGCTTAACCAACTGAGCCATCCAGTCGCCCCAGGATGAGACACACTTAACTACATCATCAATGTTGGTTTGAATGGGCCAAGGGTTCCAATTAATATATAAGGTTTATATTAGTAATATATTTGTATAATTATCAAAAGGTTTCAGTTTGTTGATCCTTTTGTATTTCCCCCCCATTACTTCAATAAGACCATGGTAATTATAATCTTGGCCCTGTCTTAATTCTTTGGAATCCCCAAGTTCCTTTTCCCAGTGGGAGGTAGATCTAGGTGTGAACAAGGGGTTCCCTTATCTGAACAGAGTTGATTAAGGTAAAAACAAGTTTGAGAATATTGATCCAAGAGACTTGCAGTTATGCCTTTCTAAGTATTTTATTACCATCCTTTAGGTAGACTAGTACTAGAAGAGGGTTAGGGTGTGCTCAGTGTTATTTGGGGAAGCTCCATTATGATGCAGTCTTTTCCCTCAAAGCCCTGCCCTATTTGTGATTGGGATCTGCACGGTAGCCCTGAGGCACTCAGTGCTGAAGGGACCTGTAAATCACTGTAGTGCACTGCCCCCTTTGATGGTCATTTTCTAATATGAGAATACCTTTCTTCATATGTGGCCTGCCTAGAACCTACCTTTGTTAGAATCTTCAGGAAACACCCATAACCTACCATCATTAGAATTATCAGGAAACCGGAAAGTTTCATCTGTTTTGCTGCCAGGGCTGAGACTTCTACCTGCCCAAATGATGAATTTTGACAGCCAGTGACTTGTGTCCCCGTCCATTGGTCGGCTCAATCTTCTTCATGCAGACACCTGGATTTCACGAACAACCCTCTGAACACTCTTCACGTGCAGAGGTCAAAGGCCATCGTTCCTTCCATCTTTGCCTACATGATTTTGGCTCAAAGACCTCTAGTGTCCACTTATCAAGGGTCTGGACTTAGCTCTGCTCTTTCTTTGAATTATTCACGCCCACAGTCATCTCCCCAGTTTGTCTAGATTACATGAGAATGGGCAGCCACCCTCTTAAGTCTCCAGAACCACACTTCTGTATCCCCCATTTCTCTCCTCCAGACTCTGAGGACAGAGACACTGTCTTCCTCTCTCAAGCATTAGAGACACTGCTGTTAGGTGACCAGATGCAATTAGATGACACAATTACTAATAAATGAAAACACAACTTGAAGTACAAATTGCATTCATAATTTTATCTGAGCTAGGTAAAGGAATGGACAGAGAAAGTTCTGGAAAGAAACATATCAAAATATGAATCACTATTTCTCTTGGGCGATAGGATTGTGGGTAATATTTCTAACCGCCTCTTAGCAGCATTGTGTACTTTACAAATTTTCTACCATGACCATGTATCTTTGCTCATCAAGCAAAAGAAAATGGTGTGAAATGCTAGAAAACAATACAAAATGTGGTATTGCCAATCACTGTAAGCCAGGCAAAGTTGTAGTGGCAGAGGGTGTGCACAGTTCCTACAATAAAGGCCTTTGTGTGTATTTTTTTAAGTTTATTTATTTTGAGAGAGAGAGCCTGAGCACAAGTGGGGGAGGGGCTGAGAGAAGGAGAGAGAGAATCCTAAGCAGGCTTAGTGCCACCAACACAGAGCCCGATGCAGGGCTCGAACCCATGAAGCACACATGAGATCATGACCCGAGCCAAAACCAAGAGTCAGACACTCAACCGACTGAGCCACCCAGACGCCACTACAATAAAGGCCTTCGTAGCTACATGTGATCATGTCCCTCCAGTGTGGTTAATGGACTGTGAAAAGAAGCGGTGTGTCTTTTCCGGTGGTCATTTTTCCAGGGGTGTGGCATGCCACTTCTCCCTAGCTCCTGATGGCTGTGAGGTGGGGGTGCTCAGTGATGGGGGTGGGAGTCAAGAGTGGGTGAATCTCAGAGAAGACGGTGGAGCTCAGGGATGGGGGGAAGAATAGGATACAAGTCATGAACGAGGTGATCCCCAGAGACGAGGTGGGGCTCAGGGGTGGAGAGGCTGAGACAGAAGCTGGAAGTAGTGAAGAGATGTGTGGAAACAGACCTCTTCATTCACTCTTTCACACGCAGGCGGAGATCTGTTTTACACACGGTCATTAGAAAAACAAACAAGCAAAACAGAAAAGAAACTATGTTTTAGGCCCACATTTTGGTAAGGCGGTCCTGGCAATGATATCAAAATGTCACCTTCCATTTGGATTTCAACTCCTTAAAACAAAATGGAATGGAATGTTGGTTGTTCAAAAGAGTACCTCAGGTAACCTTCAGGGGAAGACGAGAGCGCTGGTACAATGCTACCTCCTCAGGGGGGTCAAGATTGGAAAACAGGGGAAGAGACAAGGAAGTATTGACAGAAATCATTTTAGGGAAGAAGGAAACCCTATGTTTTAGATTATCTATTTATTTATCTATTTATTTATTTAGAGACAGGGTGAGTGGGGAAGGGGCAGAGAGAGGGAGAAAGAGAGAATCCCAGGCAGGCACCACAGTGTCAGCACAGAGCCTGATGTGGGGCTCGAACTCACGAACTTTGAGATCATGACCTGAACCTAAATCAAGAGTCAGATGCTTAACCAACTGAGCCACCCAGGCACCTTCAGTGTTAAAGCTATTCTTCAACGTGTCAGCCTTGAACTATTTCCTCCAACCCTGTTCTAATTTCTATCCCTGTTTTTATTATATGATTTTATGAGTTCTTGTTAGAGTCCACTCCCAATCGTGAGTACAGTGAAGACGAATATTAGTACCTTAATCAACAAATCAACAACCCACCAATTAATATACATGCTTAAATAAAACCAAACTGACATAGAAAATGCAATCTTGATTATACCTTACCGGTAATTTAGAGTATTGAGGTTATATTAACTATATTAATATCTGTAGCTATTTAATATTCTAAAACAATAACTTACTAGGGGTGCCTGGGTTAAATGTCCGACCCTTGATTTTGGCTCAGGTCATGATCTCACAGTTCATGGGTTTGAGTCCTGCCTCGGGTTCTGCACTGACAGTGTGGAGCCTGCTTAGGATTCTCTCTCACTCTCTCTCTCACTGCCCCTCCCCTGCTCATGCTCTCTCTCTCTCCCAAGATAAATAAATGAACATTAAAAAATAAAATAAAACAATAACTTACTAGCCAATACCATAATAATATTGTGAAGCAAAGAGAAATGACATGTTGGGTTTCATGCAAAAATATGGCAATATATCCCCACCTCCACAGCTGGTTAGCCAATGGAATAGGAGTAGTTAAAAGTAATAATCACGGGGCATCTGGGTGGCTCTGTTGGTTAAGCGTCCGAATGAGGCTCAAGTCATGATCTCCCATTCATGAGTTCGACCCCTGCGTCAGGCTCTTTGCTGACAGTGTGGAGTCTGCCTTGGATTCTGTGTCTCCCTCTCTTTGCCCCTTCCCTGCTCATGCTCTGTCTCTCTGTCTCTCTCTCTCAAAAATGAATAAAACATTAAAGGTGCCTGAGTGGTTCAGTCAGTTAAGCATCTGACTTTGGCTCAGATCATGATCTCACAGTTCGTGAGTTTTTAGCCCCCCCCCCCCCCCCCCCCCCGGCTCTGTGCTGACAGCTCAGAGCCTGGAGCCTGCTTCAGATTCTGTGTCTCCCTCTCTCTCTGCCCCTCCCCCTGCCTGCGCTCTGTCTCTCACTCTGTCTCTGGAAATAATAAACATTAAAAAAAAGAATACAACATGAAAACAATAACAATAATAATAATAACTGTAACAATGATAACTCTACATCTTCCTTGACTTACATTGAAGCACTATCCTGATAAACCCATCAAAAGTTGAAAATATTCAAAGTCAGAATAGATTTAATACACCTAACCTACTGAACATCATAGCTTAGCCCAACCTACCTTAAACATGCTCGGAACACATTAGTCTACAGTCGGGCAACATCATCTAACACCAGGCCCATTTTATCATAAAGTGTTGAATACCTTATATGATGTATTGAACACTGAACTGAAAGTGAAAGACAGGTGGTTGTCTGGTACAGAATCCTTCGAAGTTGTTTACCATCATGATTGGGTGGCTGCCTGGGAGTCTCAGCTCGTTGCTGCCCAGTATTGCGAGAGACTATCATACCCGTACCACTAGCCCGGGAAAAGATCGAAATTCAAATTTTGAAGCATGGTTTCTATTTTTTTTAATTTTTTTTTTAACATTCATTTATTTTTGAGACAGAGAGAGACAGAGCATGAACAGGGGAGGGTCAGAGAGAGGGAGACACAGAATCTGACACAGGCTCCAGGCTCTGAGCTGTCAGCACAGAGCCCGACACGGGGCTCGAACTCACGGACCGCGAGATCTTGACCTGAGCTGAAGTCGGCTGCTTAACCGACTGAGCCACCCAGGTGCCCCGAAGCATGGTTTCTATTGAATGTGTGTCGCTCTCACACCAACGTACAGTTGAAAACTCGTAAGTCAAACCCTTGCAAGTTGAGGACCATCTGTGTAGGTGTTATGTCCTTAGAGTCTTTTTAAGTTCTTACAACAGCTGTGAACTAAATGTCATCACATCCATTTTGTAGATGCGGATTGTGAAAATGTAGAGATTAAGTAGCCTCAGTAATGGGTACACATGGAGACCAAAGCCAAATCGGGCTGACTCCAAAGTCTGGACCATTCACTTCTACAGCCATGCTATCTGTCACCTGGAACTCTGAGACAGCATGCAACTGTGACAATAATTGTCTGTATCATTGACAAACTCTCTCACGGTTCACAAAGTTCTTTCAAATTCATTGGTTCAGTTTTTTTTTTTTTTTTTTTTTTTTTTTTTTAGTTTGAGACAGAGCTGGTGGTGACCGGCAGAGAGAGAGGGAGAATCTTAGGCTGGCTCCACACCAAGCATGGAGCCCAAAGCGGGGCTTGATCCCACAACCCTGGGATCATGACTTGAGCTGAAATCAAGAGTTGGACGCTCAACCAACTGAGCCACCCAGGCACCCTAGCTGCATGATTCTTTACATGAGGGCCAGCAGTTAAGATACAATCATGTCCTCACTTTCCAGATGAGCTAACAGAAGACCAGAAAGGTCATCTGACTTTCTCAGGATTATTAACGAGAACTGCAAAGTTAAGGAAATCCCCAAGACCACTTCGGACAACAATCGCGAGTTCAGGGGTCTCAGGTTTGATGATTCCCCGGGAGGACTCATAGAATTCCCTGGAAGCTGTTATATTTGTGGCTGTGTTTGTTACAACGAAAGCGTACAGAGTAGAATCAGCTAGGACGAGAGGCCCATGGGGCAGACTCCAGAAGAGGCCCATGAATGGTGAGCCGTGACCAGTGATTTGTTCAGGCAACAGTATGTCACAATACACACGGGGTAGTGCCAACAAAGGCCGAGCCTTCATGTCCAGAGTTCTTACTGGGCCTTGGTCACATAGACACCGTTGAGTCTGACCTTTTCAGTTTTATCGTAAGGTCTGAGCACCTCTGATCTAAAGAGGAAAAAAAAAAAAAAAAGCAGAAATCTGCTACAGACTCTATTGAGTTTTCATGTAAGTTTGGGGCTGTCTTATGGAAAACATAACCGGCGTCCTCATTTTGAGTCAAGACCAGAAGAGAGAGGAGAGAAGATGAAGGAGTTAAGAATGGAGTCAGAGAAGATTCCAGCGGCAGGGGACAGGGGGGGCCCTCCTGGAATCTGACAGCATGCCCTCAAGCCCAGACAGTAGCAAGTTGTAGGGTGCTAGATGTTTTGCCTTTTCAATCTTTTGTTTCTCTTGACAATGACTTCTCAGAGAAGTCTCTCTGCTGGAGTGCCTGCAACAGCAAATAGAAAAAAATAGAGGAGAGAAAATGATTTGTTTTCTTCCGTGCTCCAAAGGTTCAACAGAAGACAGGACCAACTAACACGACCTTGGCACAAAGACAAAGAACATCTGGTTCAGCGGTCACACTTGCGATTCTATAAACACAATGAATCCGGGGGTCAGGTAGCATGTGGCTTTTGGGTACTGATGAATGGATCTTTATCAGCAGTCTAGGGACAGAATCTGAAAGGTGACAAGTGTGGATAATGGGACACAGCTGGATTGAGGGAGAAGCTAACTTTGCTGTTCTCTAGAACAATCAAGAAAATGTCTGGAATTCATAAATAACAGTGGCGGCGGGGCGGGGGGCGGGGGGTAGAGCACAAATGGCCAGAAATGGCCAGAAAGCAGAAATCCCTCTGCTTGACGTCTAGCAGAGTCTGCGAAATTTGTGTGGGTTATTCGAGAAATTCTTGTGGTACTTATGATATATTCAGGCAGTATTTTCCAGAGCTCCGTTTGCCTTCCGGATGCTAACGGCTGCTGGATGCAACGCGTATGCAGATTTTAAATGGGTTTTCCTTTCACATGGTCTCTGGGGGTGTTTGGAAGTGAGTACCCTAACCAGAAGTATGCTGCAGGGAGGCACTAAATGCCCAGCCCCTTTTCTGCTCAGGAGACGTGGAGATTAATCCCCAGTGCCCACGTGCCTCCCTGCCACCGGCCAGACCCCAGAGAGGGTGAAGAGCGTTCAATGGCGCTGGCCACTGAGGCTGAGCTAGGCCCCAGAAGGCTTTGTTGTCTTTTACCTCTGCCTCTTTTACCCTTCCTGGGCCTCAAGGGCTCTGGCCACAGTTTGCTCAGTCTCTCAGCAGCCTCAGAAGCAGCCAGTAGAGAAAACTGTCAGAGCCTCAGCCACATGTGGAGAGACTCAGCCAAGTACACAGCCTGGAGAATACTAAGCATGCCTGTGTGTGTTCTAGCACTCAGCCACCAGCCTGCCCCTCACACAGCCCTCTGACCGCAGAAGTATAGTCTGGGATAGTGAGAAAAGAGGACCTGGGCTGGTGGTTTCTTTTTCTTTAAACAATTTTTTATTTTTATTTTATGTATGTATGTATGTAATTTTTTAAATTGACATCCAAGTTAGTTAGCATATGGTGCGACAATGATTTCAGGAGTCGACTCCTTAGTGCCCACTTAGCCCACCCCCCCTCCCACAACCCCTCCAGGAACCCTCTGTTTGTTCTCCATATTTATGAGTCTCTTCTGTTTTGGCCCCCTCCCTGTTTTTAGATTATTTTTGTTTCCCTTGCCTTATGTTCCTCTGTTTTTCTCTTAAAGTCCTCATATGAGTGAAGTCATACTATATTTGTTTTTCTCTGACTGACTAATTTCACTCAGCATAATACCCTCCAGTTCCATCCACGTAGTTGCAAATGGCAAGATTTCATTCTTTTTGATTGCCAAGTAATACTCCATTGTATATATATATACCACATCTTCTTTATCCATTCATCCATCGATGGACATTTGGGCTCTTTCCATACTTTGGCTATTGTGGATAGTGCTGCTATAAACATGGGGGTGCATGTGCCCCTTCGAAACATCACACCTGTATCCCTTGGATAAATACCTAGTAGTGTAATTGCTGGATTGTAGGGTAGTTCTGTTTTTAGTTTTTTGAGGAACCTCCATACTGTTTTCCAGAGTGGCTGCACCAGCTTGCATTCCCATTATTTTATATCTATTTATTTTAGAGAGAGAGACAGAGTGCGAGCAGAGGAGGAGCAGAAAGAGAAAAAGACACAGAATCTGAAGCAGGCTCCAGGCTCCGAGTTATCAGTCCAGAGCCTGACATGGGGCTCGAACCCACAAACCTTGAGATCATGACCTGAGCCGAAGTCAGATATCTAACCAACTGAGCCACCCAGGCGCCACTGGGTTGGGCTTTATAAGCCATCACCATGCTAACCACTCTAACCCGGAGGGGTGGGTCTCAATCCTGGCAGCACATTACTATCACCAGCTTGACACAGGGCTTGACCTCAGGACCATGAGATCATGACCTGAGCCGAAATCAAGAGTCAGACACTCAAAGAACTGAGCCACCCAGGTGCCCCTAGCTGTATCCAGGGTTATCACATG
Organism: Panthera pardus; assembly: GCF_024362965.1. Classification (NCBI taxonomy): domain Eukaryota; kingdom Metazoa; phylum Chordata; class Mammalia; order Carnivora; family Felidae; genus Panthera; species Panthera pardus. The sequence continues at coordinate 144,512,196 of NW_026526765.1, read as the reverse complement.
TACATTCACGTGTGTCTGTGACCACAACCAATGAGCAAAACACTTTCACTCCCACAAGGATTCCTGCGTTGCCTTTCTATAACCACACCAACTCTGCCCAGCCCTCCTCCCACTCCCCTCGCCCCTGGCAACCACTAGTCTGTTCTGCCTTTCTAAAACTTTGTCATTTCAAACTCTTCTATAAATGGAATCATACATTATGTAACCTTTTGGGATTGGCTCTTTTCCCTCAGTGTAATTCCCTGGAGAGTCACCCAAGTTGTCCCGTGTATCAACAGTATTCCATGGTACAAGAGTGCGACAGTGCACTGAACTATTTTCCCACTGAAGAATCTCTGGACTGTTTCCAGATCTTAGCTCTTAGGAATACAGCTGCTACGAGCATTCATTTTTGCGCGAACATAAGTTTTCACTTATTTGGAATAAATACACAAGAGTACAATTTATAAGAAATTGGCAAATTATTTTCCCATGTAGCTGTGCCATAGCATATTCCCACCAGCCAAGGGGCCCAAGTTTTCCAAATCCTTGTCAGAATTTGATGTTTTCACTATTCTTTTTTTTAATGTTTTTCATTTTTGAGAGAGAGAGAGAGAGAGAGACAGTGCCAAATGGGGAAGAGCAGAGAGAGAGAGTGAGACACAGGATCCAAAGCAGACTCCAGTCTCCGAGCTGTCAGCACAGAGCCCAACACGGGGCTCAAACTCATAGACTGCAAGATCATGACCTGAGCCGAAGTCGGACACTTAACTGACTGAGCCACCCAGGCGCCCTTCACTAATCTTTGTTTAAGCCACTCTGATAGTTGTGTAATGACATAGAACTGTAGTTTTAATTTTTATTTTTCTTATGTCTAATGACATCGGAAACCTTTTCATTTGCTACTGGTCATCTGGATGGCAGTGAAATGTCTGTCATGTCTTTCGTGAATTTTCTAACCGGACTGGTTATTGCTTTTACTGTTGAGTTTTGAGAGTTCTTTATGTATTCTAGATATTAGCCCTTTGTCAAGTTCAAGTACCTTTTAGCACGTTACTCATGAAATACAAGATTACATTTTCACAGTGGCAGTGATAGAATAGTAACAAGCAGAAAAATAGGAAAGTACCCCTCTAATTCCCACTTTCTAATCCCACTCATGCTCCCCAGGGCAACCATTTTTAACAATTTTAGTTCAGATCTCTTTTTAAGCTTCACATGCACAAGATGGGCTTGATTGCTATACATTTTTCTGCAACTTGCTTTTCTGACTTCATATCTTGCCATGACAGGAAATACATAATTGTGTGACCGTTTCGCCAATCATTCAGCTTTCCCATTCTCCTGTAATCCAGAAGAAACAACAACAACACACCGCATCTCCAGAAACCTGGAAGTTTAGAACACTGCTTCTGTCAGTGTTTGAAATCTTAGGTTGGAACAGAAATGGGAGAACATTCGGATGAGGACTGCCATGCCAGCTGATGGGAAGAAAGTCTTACACCACCCGTGTGGAGACAAGAGACTCAATTTCCATTAATGGGCTAACTGGATTCCTTGTCTATTAGAACTACTGTTTCTTCTTCAGTAAAACCACAAAATTGGACACAAAGCTTTCTCAGTGCCTTGCCATTTAAAAACATTTTTTTTTAATGTTTATTTATTTTTGAGAGACCTAGCAGGGGAGGAGCAGAGAGAGAGGGAGACACAGAATCTGAAGCAGGCTCCAGGCTCTGAGCTGTCAGCACAGGGCCCGACGTGGGCCTCAAACCCATGAACCGTGAGATCATGACCTGAGCCAAAGCCGGACGCTTAACGGACTCAGCCACCAGGTGCTCTGTGCCATGCCCCTTTTAACATACAGCCACTTAGTTCTCCATGGAGGGGAAGCAGGGTCTAGGGTCTAGTGCAGAATATCGATGGCTATGCTCCCTTTTTTTTCCACCCATCCACAATAGAAACCGACTCCAGGCCAAAAAATGAGCCATTCTCTCTCACTGCCTGGGAAACATGTATTTCCAAGTGGAAATTTGAGACCCATGCAGTCTGTAATATAAGTGAAACTTGAGGAGAAAGATTTTTGTTCTCTGAGCTACTCTGCTATTGTAGGAAATAGAGCAATACAGTAGTGACTGTGTTTGCTATTGTAGGAAATAGAGCAATACAGTAGTGACTGTGTTTACTAATTTGTCTTTCCAAAAAAGGTTAAAGGACTTTAAACAAAATCATTACCCTCTAGAGGTGCCTGGGTGGCTCAGTCAGTTAGGCGACCAACTGTTGATCTCGGCTCAGGTCATGATCTCACAATCTGTGGGTTCGAGCCCTGCATCAGGCTCTGTGCTGAGAGACTGGAGCTTGCTTGGGATTCTCTCTCTCCCTGTCTCTTGGCCCACCACCATTTGTGTCCTCTCTCTCTCTCTCTTTCAAAAGAAATACACTTTTAAGAAATTAAAAAAATAATTGTCCTTTCAGAGAAGTAGAATAAAGAACGTGTGTGGGGGGAAACTTTTACTTTGTGAAAGCTGTCATCGTCAGCAGCCTAGATTAAATACACACACACCCACCCACACCCACACACCCTGATTTGATATATTTATTTACTTAACAAATACTACTGAGTGTCTGTGAGTGCCCTACCATGCAATTAGATTTGTATCTGCTAGATTTGAGACCCATGCAGTTTGTAATATAAGTGAAACTTGAGGAGAAAGATTTTTGTTCTCTGAGCTGCTCTGCTCTATGCATGGTAACCATACATAGAGGGTTCTAAAAACTTCAGTATCAGGAAATGGTCCAAACACTGGGCATTCTTGCCCTGTGGCTTATTAATGCCTTCTGAAAACTTCCACCAAGGGAGAAAATCTGCAGGACAAGGTGGACTCCTATGAAAAGAGCCGAGTATCCACCAAAGAAGGTGCTTGCAAGCAAGCCTGATATTTCAAAGCTGTTCTCCTGGCCTTGCAGGGTGTTTAATTACAGACGAGCAGGGAGGTGAGATGGATGAGCCAGGGTTAACGGAGGCAAAAATGTCAAGCAGCCTGGGACTGAGCCCTGGACACTCTGGCAATCAACTCAGTCCTGCCCCTTTCCCTGTCGCCTGACATTTTGTCATTTGCTGAGCAGATGATCACAACCTCTGTGATGGGTTGATCTGACCTTGACTGAGAACGTTTGGTTTCCATGATGTCAGGAGGACAACTGCGAACGTCTGTCGCCCGCACAGAGCCTTTTAAAGGACAAGGTGGGGCAAGACTTGCTAACACCCTAGGAAAACGTGAGAAGCTCTTGTGTTCCATGTTGTGTGGTTAATAAGTCCTGAAATGCTAACCGTCGTGCTCCAACAGTCCTACATAATGAACATAGGTTGTCTCGAGTTGGCTCGGTGTTTCCTCCTTCTATGTGGAACATACCACATTAAGCTCGCAGGGAAAGTTATTGGCAAACATCGCATCTATTTTTAACGAAAGGCAAGCTGCTGCAGATCAGGCCAGATGCTTGGCTAAAAACTGCCTGCCTGTGTTCCAATCACTTAATATACTACCACTTGCAATACCGAAGTCCTCAGTATTTGCTTGTTCTTCTGGCCTGCCCTCCGGCTATAGGCATGAATTTGCCTGTGTTGGATTTTTTTTTTTAGATAATTCCCTTTTTAGATAATTATCCCTTAGAAAATTCCCAACCCAAACACTGCAGAAGTCAAGAGTTACTCAGGAACTGGCTGCTTTTGGAAGCTGATAGACAAAAAGTGTTGCTAGGGGGCAGCAATCGGACTTTTTGAGGGGGAAGAGCCGTTAGGTCAGAACATGTATTTGTTAAAACGGTTTGGGGACTGGGTGGGGGGACATGGTGAGTGGACACGGTAGGTCTTTAAGAAGGGTGAGACAAGAGCTTGAAAACATCTGTCCCCTAACGTTTTAATTGAGCTTCCAGCTCGTTTGGAAAATTCTGGATACAGAAAAAGTACTCCTATGAATGCCACCGCAATTTCCATCTCCAAAATGTAGAATAATTTCATGTTTAACTCGACGTCAGGAAAATGTTTGAATGTTTTTCCTTATCGTTTTCTAGTGCTAACTGATTTCAAATCATCAGTTAGTTCAGAATAAAAGAGGAAATGATCACGTCTGATTATTCTTAAGAATTAATTGCAAAAACAGACTTTTTGTTGCTATTGTTGCCTGTAAAGTAATTCAATGGCATTCATTCTTAAGAATCTGATTTGTATTTCTCACATCCTTTTCCCCATTTTCTTTTGTTAAAAACTTACCTGCGGGCACCTGGGTGGCTCAGTCGGTTGAGCATCTGACTCTTGATTTCAGCTCAGGTCATGATCTCGCAGTTTATAGGTTTGAGCCCCGCATCAGGCTCTGCCCTGACAGTGTGGAGCCTGCTTGGGATTCTCTCTCTTTTCATTTTTCTCTGCCCCTCCCACATGCTCTCTCTCCCTCTCTCTCAAAATAAATAAATAATAATTTTTAAAAACGTACCTGTTCTTCAAGGTCTTGGCTCAAATGCCACTCTCTTTCCTCATATGTTTCTCCTTTCCCGTGGCACACAGATGATTTTGTCTTAGGTAGGTAATTTTAATTTTAATCTTACCTGCTGTAAAGTAAGTTCTGTAAGACCTCATCTGTCTCATTTGCTGCTATGTCTCAGGGTCTAGAATAGGTGCCCAGAAAATAATTGTTTCCCCACTTCCTCGTCTTTGCCACTAAACTTTATTTAGAGTCGCCCTACAGACTGCTGAACCATTACAGCCCTGCTCAGCCAACCCAGAAAAATCTCCAAACTGCAGCAGATATACCCCAGGTGTACTCAGGATGGTCCACTGGGGTAAGGGAACATGATGGTTAATTTCATGTGTCCAGCATGGCCAGACTCTTCTGCCCAGATGACTTGCTCAAACGTCAGTCTAGATGTTCCTATGAGGGTTTTTGGGTTTTTTTTCTAAGTAGGCTTCATACCCATTGTGGAGTCCTACATGGGGCTTGATTTCAGCACCCTGGCTCAAGACCTGAGCTGAGATCAAGAGTCTGATGCTTAACCCCTGACCTGTGTCCTGTTATGAGGCTTCCCTGTTATGAGGGTATTTTTGAGATGTGAGCAACATCTAAATCAGTAGACTGTGACTAAAGCAGATTACCCTCCATTCCATGATGAAGGTTGGCCCCATCCAATCAGCTGAAGGCCTTACAAAATAAAAAAGAATGAAGAAAGAATTCTGCATCCACAATGCCTTTCAACTCAAGATTGTAGTATCAATTCTTCCTTACTAGACTCTTGCCCTATGACATTCAGACCTGTCAGTCCCCCCAACTGTGTGGGTCAGAAACTAGGGTAGGACTTCTAAGTATTAAGTCTGGCTACATGTTGATATGTCATTAAAATGAGGATGTTTTTATTTTTTAACTAGAAATCTAACAATGTAGGATCTCCCCAGGAGTTATATGCAATGCTGTACCTCAGAAGAGGCTCCCAAAGACAATAGGAAAGTTTTTCTCTGCCATATAGTATTTATGATATTATTCACGCAGAGGTTGGGTCAAAGAGCATACTCTTTTTGAGTCTGTTCATAGTTTCTGCTGAGACTATTTCTTAAGGAAAATATGAGCTCCATACATTAACTGTCAGTTTTGTCCCAAATATATTATACTTACATTTTAAGGAATAAGTTCTTACTCTAGAAAAATGAACACTTATTAAAATGTGGTATAGTGAAAAGAGCTTGAGCCTTGAATTCAGAGCAATCTGGATTGAAATTCCAGTTCACCATTTCCCTGCCATGTAATCTTGGGCACGATGTCTAACTTCTGTGAATCTAGGTACCCACATGATGTTAAAACTTTTGGTTTCATTTTTTTGGGGACTCAGTGAGATAATATATGTACAATTCAGCTTAGACATAAAATGGCCTCCTCACTTCAACTAAAATTTTAACCCCCAAACATGATCTAGCCTTCTACATTCTTTATGTTTTTCTTCATTGCATTTCTTATTTATCTACTTTATTATCTGTCTCTTTGACTACATTGAATGTAAAATGGTGCAGCCACTTTGGAAAGAATTTGGCACTTCCACAAATAGTTAAACATAGGATTAATTTATGACACAGAAATTCTACTCCTAGGTATATGCCCAAGAAAAATCAAAACATGTGGGGGCACCTGGGTGGCTCAGTCAGTTAAGTGTCTGACTTTGGCTTGCGTCACAATCTTACAGTTCCTGAGTTCAAGCCCCACGTCGGGCTCTGTGCTACTTCACATTCTGTGTCTCCCTCTGTCTCTGTTCCTCCCCCACTTGCACTCTGTCTCTCTCTCAAAAATAAATAAAAGATTTTAAAAAAGAAAGAAAGAAAAACGTGTCCACAAAAAAATTTGCACGTGTTTTCTGCAGCATTTTTTAGAATAGTAAAAAAATAGTAAAAAATAGTATAATTTGGGTGCAAGCAACCCAAATGTCCATCAGTTGATGTATGACTAAACAAAATATTGCATATCCACACAATGGAATATTAACCAGCAATAAAAATGACTGAAGTAATGGACACCTGGGTGGCTCAGTCGGTTAAGCGTCCGACTTCAGCTCAGGTCATGATCTCATGGTTCATGGGTTCAAGCCCCACGTCGGGCTCTTCACTGACAGTGTGGAGCCTGCTTGGGATGCTCTGCCCTCCTTTCTCTCTGTCCCTACCCTGTGCATGCTCTCTCTCTCTCTCTCTCTCTCTCTCAAAAATAAACATTAAAGAAATGAATGAAATATGATACATGCTACAATACGAATTAGCCTTGAAAACATTATGCCACACGTATTAGAAAGAGTCAAATGAAAACACAGATGACACCAGATGCTGGCGAGAATGTGGAGCAAGAGTGACTCTCCTTCATTTGCTGGTGCGAGTGCAAAATGGTACGGCCACTTTGGAAGACAGTCAGGTAGGTGCTTGCAAAAGTAAATATACTCTTTTCATATGATCCAGTCATCATGCCCCTTGGTATTTGCCCAAAGGAGTCGAAAACATGTTCACACATGGACATGTTTTATTTATTTTTTAAAAAAATGTTTATTTATTTTTGAGAGAGAGACAGAGCATGAGTGGGGGAGGGGCAGAGAGAGAGGGAGACACAGAATCCGAAGCAGGCTCCAGGCTCCGAGCTGTCAGCACAGAGCTCAATGTGGGGCTCGAACTCACAAACCGTGAGATCATGACCTGAGCTGAAGTCGGACGCTTCACCGACTGAGCCACCCAGGCGCCCCTATAGCAGCTTTACTAAGAACTGCTAGGACTTGTAAGCAACCAAGATGTTCTTCAGTGGTGAATGACAGATAAACTGTGTTACACCCAGACAATGGAATATTATTCAGCAAGTAAAAGAAATGAGCTCTCAAGTCATGAGAAGACATAGAAGAAACTTAAATGCATATTACTAAAAGTGAAAGAAACCAATCTGAAAAGCCTATGTGCTATAGGATTCCAGGTATCTGATATTCTTTTTATTATTGTTATTTTTTTTAGAGAGAGAGGCAGAGTGAGTGGGGAAGAGGGGCAGAGAGAGAGAATCTTAAGCAGGCTCCATGCTCAGTACAGAGCCTGACACGGAGCCCGATCCCGCCATCTTGGGATCATGACCTGAGCTGAAATCAAGAGTCAGATGATCAACCAACTGGGCCACCTTGGCGCTCTTGTATGGCATTCTTGAAAAAGCAAAACTATGAAGACAGTAAAAAGGTAAATGATTGCCAGTGGCCGGGGTGGGGAGAAGGATGAATAGGTCCAGCACAGAGGATTTTTAGGGTGCTGAATATACTATGTATGATACTATGATGGATCCGTGTCTTCATACATTTGTCTAGACCCATAGACTGTACAACATCAAGTTTACCAGTTGTAAACTATGAGCTTTGAATGAAAAATGGCATGTCAGTGTAGGTTCATCAGTGGTAACAAATGTACCATCCTGGTGGCAGATGTTGATAACAGGGAAGGCTAGGCAGGTGGGTGAAAGGGGGTTATGGGAAATCTCTGTAGCTCCCTTTCAATTTTGCCATGAACCTAAAACTGTGCTGAAACAATAAAGGTCTTCAAAAATTTATGCTACGTGAAATAAGCCAAGCACAAAAGGCCACATATTTGATAATTCCAATTATATGAAGAGTCTAGAATGGGAAAATCCATAGGGACATAAAATAGATTAGTGGTTGCTTAGGTCTTGCGGGGAATGAGGTAACTAAAGGGTTTGGGGTTTCTTTTGGGAATAATGAAAAAGTTCTAAAATGGACTGTGGTGATGGTTGCACATATCCGTGGATGAATGATAAGTTTTAAATTGGTGAACTATATGCTGTATGAATTGTGTCTAAATAAAGCTGTTAATAAAAACTATATGTCCCCTTGCTGATTTCATTGCAATAAAATGTAAAATAAGGTTACAATGTACATTCTCTTTTCTGTATGACTTAGGACTTGGTTACTCTTGAAGAAGACTAATTAAACTTTCAAAAATGTCTTGATGGTTTAATGGATCAGATAAGTTGATTCTTCCACAAAATATTTATGATCACAAAAATATAAACGTATGTGTCTGACTAAATTAAATTGTAATAAGTACTATCTTTTAAACGGATCATGTCTTGTAAACACCAGACAATACTGCAATTCATTTTGAATGATTTCATTTTCTGCAAACTTTTAAAGACCATCTGTTCAAATTTTAATATCAATAGCAATTCTATTACTCCACACTGTTTCAACTTGAGTATTCTTTCCAAGATCCTTAGGGCTTGGACGAATATTAAATTAACTTATGGATAAACTTCAGTTGTCTGAAGTCTTTGGTTATCTGGATACTTCTAAAGAGAGTAAAAGTTAGAAAGACAGAAATTACAAAAGCAGTATAAACAAGTAATAGGTATTTTGTCTTGGTAAAGGTGTGAATTATGATGACAAATGTGATATCGTACATTCACAGTCTTATATAAATCAGTGACACAGTTAACATGTCTGAATGCCAAAATTTAAGCTTTAAAATCCTCATCTCATTTATATGGATTTGTGTATGTTTAAACCCACTTGGAGAGTTATATTAGAAATGGGAAAACCGGGAATCTTGTGAATAATTAAGACGAAAATAGAATTAAGTGACGGGGAAATGGTCCTTGAATATTCAGTCTGTTCTCTAAAAAAAAAAAAAAAAAAGCAAAAAAATGCTATGTCTTATTTGGTGGTTTTTATGGAGAACAGACCTTCTTATCTCATAGACAGAGCACTTCCGGAGAGGCTCATAAATCTTCGTCGTTTCGTGCTGACTTCTTGGTTCACTTTTTGACTAAAATCTCTTATTTCTGAAAAAAAGGTTAAAATGTATCACTTGTTACTTATTGTTTGATTTACTCATTCCTTCTGATTATTTGTGTGGCTAAAATTCCAGTAATTTTTTTGTCTTAAATACCTATAATGTATATACTAATGCTATACAATGTTTCTTTTCTTTTTTTTTTTTAAGTTTATTGTGAGAGAGAGCATGTGCGTGAGAGAGGGGCAGAGAGAGAATCCGCGCTGACAGTGCAGAGCCTGATATGGGGCTCGAACTCACAAACTGTGCGATCATGACCTAAGTGGAAATGAAGAGTCAGATGCTTGACCGACTGAGACACATAGGCGTTCCCTAAAATGTTTCTTGATAATTATTCTGGATATTGAATTTCTCAAATCTAGGCTCCAATTATTGCATAATGAAATGTTAAGGCATTATTTTGTCTAAGGGTGTTATTTTGTCTTTCGGGGCAAAGAGAACTACACTGTGCTAACTCACAGCATTCTGAGGTCCCGTCTTCTGACTTTGGAATAGATATATGTCATTTATTTAAGGAACAAAGTGCTTTATTAAAAAAAAACAGGTCTTGGTCTGGTCCTGAATAAAGATGCTATTTTGTCTATTTTGGGGGTTTCTCAGGAGGCTTCTAGGACATGCCAAATATTTGTTCCAGGAATTTATAAAATGCATATTACTATAAATGATTAAGAATATGTGTTATATGTGAATATGTGGAGCGTGCACAGATATATTGGTAATTAGCTCTACATGACAGTGAGAGCCATCCTGTTGCCAATTTCACATTATGGGACAAAGAAATGCTCTCAAATAAAAAACACATTACCTCTATAGATTAATTATATGCAAGTAAAATATTATGGATGTAAATATATTCTTTTAAAAAAATGTTTACTGATTTATTTTGAGAGAGAGTGAGAGAGCGTGTGTGCAAGTGGGAGAGGGGCAGAGAGAGAGAATTTCAAGCAGGCTCCTTGCTGTTAGTGCAGAGCTGGATGTGGGGCTCGATCCCACCAACTGTGAGATCATGACCTGAGCTGAAACCAGGAGCTGGATGCTTAACAGACTGAGCCACCCAGAGACCCTGAATGTAAATATATTTGTATTTTCAGGAGACCTGTAGTCATATATATTAAAAGAAATTCCACTTTTTTCATTCTAATGACTCTGGAGAATATTAACATATTCTATAATATTAATTAATAGTTGATAATACTAGCTATTGCCCGGAGCCATTCAGTTGTGTCATCAATAAATAGTTCCTGCTTTTCCATTCTCGTTGCCTAAAATCTCCTGCTACAAACCATGGATCAGAGATTCTAGGCAAAACTTCAAGAGATCTTCAGGAAAGAACTCTTGGCTATTTGAGTCCACAGGAAAAGAGTCATGGATCCAGACTTGCACAAAAAAGCTGGCTTCATTATTACAAAGATACACCTGTCAGACTTCACAAAGATTGACCTACAACTTCCATAACCATCAACCAGAAACACTCAACCTCATAGAAGTAGGCTCTTGAACTAAGATTACCACACAAGATTTAATCACCTAGGGCTAAAACAACCAATTTCATTATGATTGATATTTTATTTATAATAAGCACATTCAAAATTTTTTTTCTTCTTAATAACACATTAATAGCCTTAGGAACCATTTCCTACAAATCCTATCACTAATGATTGGTGAGATGTTTTCCACTACCACTCTTTGAGCTAATATGAATAGGAACTCAATCAGTGAAATTTATTAAGTGCCTCTTTGCACATGATATTTTTCTTTTCCTTTTTAAAAATTTTTAATTTTATTTTTTGAGAGAAAGACACACACAGAGCACAAGTGGGGAGGTGGCAGAGAGAGAGGGATACACAGAATTTGAAGCAGGCTCCAGGCTCTGAGTTGTCAGCACAGAGTCTGATATGGGGCTTGAACCCATGAACCGTGAGATCATGACCTGAGCAGAAGTTGGACGCTTAACTGACTGAGCCACCCAGGTGCCCCTGTTCTGCTCGTTTAAATAAGGAAACTATGATTGTTAATTTTATGTGTAAAATTGGCTAAGCTATAGTACCCATTTATTCAAACAGTAATCTATGTGCTGCTGTGAAGATATTTTGAACATGTGATTACTATCTACAATCACTTGACTTTGAGTAAAGGAAATTATGCTTGATAGTATGATAGGCCTCATTTAATCAGTTGAAGACCTTAAGAGCAAAATCTGAGGTTTCCCAGGAAGAAGAAATTCTGCCTCAAGATTGCAGTATCAGCTCCTGTCTGAGTTACAAGCAGGTCTGGCTGCCCTACAAATTCTAGACTTGCCAGTCCCCCTAATCATGTGAGCCAATTTCTTAAAATGGATTTCTTTGTATCCATATCTATCTTCTTTCCATCCATCCATCCATCCAACCATCCATCCAATCATCCATTCTATTGGTTTTATTTCTCTGGAAAACCCTGACTGATCCAAGAATGGATTTGTATAGAAGTTAGCTAAAATTAGAAGTACTGTCCATGCCTGGAGAAAAGAGGTTTTCTCTACGGAAAGCTGACTAAAGCCATTTAAAAATCAAATCTATTAACTTGATCCCATAGGACCACCATGTCGTACAATAAGGACCCAAAGTGATAAGACTACACCAAGGCCTTTTTCAAAAATAAATAAATAAATAAAGCTTTTTGTTCTTTAAATAAATTATATGTATATATTGGTTTCAAGGTCAGAATATGAGATCTCAAAACGCCTTGAGTTAGAACAGTGGAGCTCTCTTTGCCCCAAATGTTCAGCTTAATTGCCGACCGGACATCTTATCCAGTGAGAGATGAGGCTGTTTGATGTATCACCTGCCAAGGAGTGAACCTTATTTTCCATATCAGACCCCTCTTCCAATATTGAATGCTCCAGAGAAACAAGGATTCCAAAGTCAGCAAGACAGTATATAAAAAATGCATTTGTTTTAAAAGCATAACCATATGGAGCGCCTGGGTGGCTCAGTTGGTTACGCAGCTGACTTCAGCTCAGGTCATGGTCTCACCGTCCGTGAGTTCGAGCTCCACGTTGGGCTCTCTGCTAACAGCTCGAGCCTGGGGCCTGCTTCAGAATCTGTGTTTCCCTCTCTCTTGGCCCCTCCCCCGTTCACACTCTGTCTCTCTCTCTCTTTCTCAAAAATTACACATTAAAAAATTTAAAATCATAACTGTACATGACCACAATACAAGTTTGTCTTCTTTAGGAGACCACATTCATTTTTGCTGCAACCACCAACCCCCGTTAAAACGCTATTTCCTCTGTTCTCAGTGGAAGAAGTTTTTTCAAATTCATATTCATGTGTATTCAAAGCCTTCATATAAAAAAATATCTAGAAACCTTTTCTCACAACAGTGCTGTGCAGTTAGTTAATTCCACGAAATACACAAAAGAAAGGGAGCAATGGGAGTTTGAATGACTTACCCAGTTTCAAAGGATTTCTACCTCTCAGAGCTCCTCTCAGTACCAAGTAGAACAAGACTTCATTTCTAGCCTGTTGCTTTCTTTCTGTTGTTATTTGCATTTAACACACTTATGTTCAATGGGGCACCTGGGTGGGTTCTGTTGGTTGAGACTCCGACTTTGGCTCAGCTCGTTTTCTCAAGGTTTGTGAGTTTGAGCCCCACGTGGGGCTCTCTGCTGTCAGCGCAGAGCCCGCTTTCCAGTCCTCTGTCTCCCTCTCTCTTCCCCTTGCTCCTTCTCTCTCTCAAAAATAAACAGACATAAAAAAAATACAAATGTTCAAGCAGTGAATAAAAGTTTAGAAGACAATTAGCATGTTCATTTGCTAATGTGCTTCCCATCGAGTCATTTCCATATCTGTATAAGCATTTTTTTAAGTTTATTTATTCATTTTGAGAGAGATAGAAACAGCACCAGTGGGGGACAGGCAGAGAGAGGGAGAGAGAGAGAATCTGTTGGTGCAGAGCCCAATGTGGGTCTGGAACTCACAAATTGTGAGATCATGACCTGAGCCGAAACCAAGAGTCAGACGCTTAACCAACTGAGCCACCCAGGTGCCCCAATCTGTATGAACATTTTGAAACAAAATCAGAGAAATGGCTTCTCTGCTTTACCATTCCCTAGGTTTTGGTGCCTTGAACATCAACCACAGAAGTTTCTCTATTTAGAACATACTTTATCCTTTCCAAGGTATACAAATGCTACATTAAACATTCTACATCCTATCATAAGAAAAAAATCACTAAATCAAATACATGAATAAAAGCATGAATAAAAGCAAGTTGCCAACAATATTTATGTTAGTATATAATGGATATGTTGGTATGTGTATTTTTTTTAAGTAGGAAAAAATCTGGAAGAATACAGAAGAGTTATCAGTGGTTATCTCAAAGGAAGGTGCTAAAATTAAGGTTAAGGGTAAAAGAGAATTTCTTTTTCAATTCTACATCAAAAACAGTCGGGAGATAACTAATTAATACTCTTCAAAAGAGTCAAGGTCGCATGAAGGGTAAGGAAAGACCAAAATACTGTTCCAGATTGAGGGAGAGATAGGAGCAGTGGTAACTGAAGGTAACATGGTATTCTAGATTGAATCCTGAAACAGAAAAGACTTTAGTACAGTCTGTAGTTTAATTAATAGTATTGCAGTAAGGTTTATTTCTTAGTCGTGATTGAGTGCATCATGGTTATGTAAGATGTTTGAAGCCAGATGAAGGATAGAGGGGAATTCTCTGCAATTCTTATGTAAATACAAACTTATTTCAAATTAAAGACTTTCGTTCAAAAGGGAAAAGGGAGAGGGGGGCCTGGGTGGCTCTGTCAGTTAGCCTCCAGCTTTGGCTCAGGTCATGATCTCACTGTTCGTGAGTTCGATCCCAGTGTCAGGCTCTGTGCTGCCAGCCTGCTTTGGATTCTGTGTGTGTGTCTCTCTCTCTGCCCCTCCCCTGCTCACAGTCTGTCTCTCTCTCTTTCAAAAATAAATAAACACTTAAAAAAGTGTCTTCTTTAAGGGAAAAGGGGGAGCTCGTAAAAAACCACACCTTCCGAATCCCACCTCATACTTAATGAATCAGATCAAGCATGGAAGTCTGCACATTGAATATGCTCCTGGGTAATCGTGTTGCATGCCAGAGTTTTGAGAACCCCTGTTCCGTGTACTTTGAAAATTGTTTTAAACACTGAGAACCACATTTGAAAAAAAAACTCACAAGAACGTATTTATGCATTACTTGTACAACTAACAAGAATAGTAGAACAATGTAAGTGAGTGGTTCTCAATCTTGGCTGTAAGAGTCACCTGAGGAGGGGGCGCCTGGCTGGCTCAGTTGGTCGAGCGTGTGACTGATGATCTTGAGGTCATGAGTTCAAGCCCCATATGAAGTGTGGAGCCTACTTAAAAAAAAAACAAGGCCAAGAATCACCTGAGGGGTTTAAAAACAACAACAACAACACCCCAATGAACAGGGCACACCCCAAATCAATCATGTCAGAATCTCTGGGATGGGACCCAGGCATGAGTAGTGTTAAACGTTCTCCAGGTGATTCTTTTTTATGTTTATGTATTCATTTTTGAGAGAGAAAGAGAGAGAGAGGAAGAGCGTGGAAAGGGGACGGGCAGAGAGAGAGGGACACGGAGAATCCCAAGCAGGCTTTGCTCTGTCAATCAATGCAGAGCTCGAGGTGGGGCGCAATCTCAAGACTGTGTGATCATGACCTGAGAAGCTGCAACCAAGAGTCAGAGGCTTAATGACTAAGCCACCCAGGCGCCCCTCCCTAGGAGATTCTAATATGAAGTCAAGAGTAATAACCACTGACTTAAACATTCAAATCCAAACAAAGGACAAAGGCAAGAAGAAAATTTAGCCCACATAGTTGGCAGAACTTATCTTAAAGAAATGGGAGATACTTTTTTTTTTTTTACTTCTTACTGCACTTAAAAAAAAAAAAAAAAAAAAAACTTCCCCAATTCTCAGTTTCTTGTGCATTACTTTATATTCAGAAAAAGATTATTTTTTAAAAAAATGATTCCTTGTTCATAACAAAAAGAAAGTTCTCTCAGTTTCCATAAAGGCTTCCATTCTGTTGAGGCCAAGGACAAAGCACTAACGAGTCTTCTAAAGATTGGTTGGTGGAGGCATCTGCTCGGTAATTCTAGAAGGACAAAATTGCCCAACCCACCTATTTACACGACTGCAGCAGAAATACTCATGAATTAACTTAATCCAACACTACATCTGTCCCAGCCGGGTGACTGGACCAAGAGTTGGCATCTGACTCAAGGTAGCTTTAAGAAAACCTCCCTGGGATTTTTGGCATATGAGAGAAAATATAGCTAATCTCTCTTTGGGAGCCTGAACCATCAGATATTAAACTTGCTGAAATAAATTGAGTACTTTGCTTTTTGCCAGTGACTGCTAAGTACAATAATACATCCATGTTCCCTTTGGCGTATGAAGATCAGAGAATTATGAAGTATGTATCCCATAAATTCATTGTCAACAGAGATTCCCTTCTGGGCAAGAGAGTAGAAGTGGAGGCTGAGGAGAATAAATTTATTTCTTTTTTTTTCTTATTTTGTATATGTATTTCAATGTTTTTTAGAAAATTTTCAAAGACATCGGATCAGTGTGCTGCTGAAATAATTAAAACTCCATGAGGGTCAGTGACTTTGATCATTATACTTCCTGGAATTCTATTGGAAGCTTTGAAATGTTGCCCACAAAAAGACAACGGCCTTCATTTGTTACAGAAATCCTTTTCTTGAAATCATTACAACTTAGAGTTGATGAAAAGAAGCTCAGAGGGAGAAGAGACATTAAAGTTGGGGTGCTTTACATCTGGCTGGCTCTGCTGGAAGAGCATGTGACCTTGATCTCAGGGTCGTGAGTTCAAGGTTCACACTGGGTCTAGAGATTACTAAAAAAATAAGAAAGAGAGAAAGAAAGAAAGAAAGAAAGAAAGAAAGAAAGAAAGAAAGAAAGAAAGAAAGAAAGAAAGGGGAAGGGAAGGGAAGGGAAGGGAAGGGAAGGGAAGGGAAGGGAAGGGAAGGGAAGGGAAGGGAAGGGAAGGGAAGGGAAAGGAAGATGCTTTAGGGAGATTTTCTCATTCTGTGGTCCAATGACTCCCAAGGATATATACAGACAGAATTCACGGAGTCCATAAACCTGGACGGGAATAACTGTCCCTTTATTTTCACTAACACCTATCTGAAATTAGAATCTCCTTCAGTTAAGAGTGTAGACAGCAAACCACAGTACTAGACAAGAGAGTCTATATCTCCAGTGGGAATCACAGATCTATTCATACCCATTACACTTGTTGCAGTATCTCAAAATACTATTACTGTCCATCGCTACTTCAAAATGAGAGTAGGTCATGGGCCTGCTAGACTGTAATTAATAAGTTAATAAAGAAGCATGTATTATCATATTACAAATTTGACTTAATATTTGAGTATCTATTTATTAGTGATTGTTTTTATTTGTAGCTTTCTGGGTGGTGTTTTTAATGCATTTAAAACATTATTCTTGTTTGTTTGTTTGTTTGTTTGACTATAGCTGACACACGATGTGACATGAGTTTCAGGTGTACAACATTGCAACTGGACGTTATGCTGTGCTCACAAGTGTAGCCACCACCTGTCACCATTCAACGTTATTACAATACCATTGACCATATTCCCTGTGCTGCGCCTTTAATTCCCATGACTTATTCATTCCATAACTGGAAGCCTGTATCTCATGCTCCCCTTCACTTATTTTGCCCATTCCCTGACCCCCCGTCCCCCCGTCTCTCCTTCCCTCTGGAAACCATCAGTTTATTCTCTGAATGCATGGTTCTATTTCTCCTTTTCATTTGTTTGTTACAACAGTATTCTTAAAAGGGGTGTGTAGGCATCACCAGATGTCCAGAGAGGTTCATGGCACAAAATAAGCTAAGAAGCCCTGCCTTAGAGCAAAACGAAACTAAACAATCATTTAACAAATAAAAGCAATAACGGTCTTTTAGTCTCACTAAAAGAAAAGAGATGCACATCAAACAAATCTTTTTCATTTTGCAGAGACCTGGAACAAAGGAAAGAATTTTACCACAGTCGTCTGGAGATACACCATCTTCGTAAAGCTCTGGAAAGATCTCTGGTTTAGAAAGGGGACCTAAGGGAAAACCAATTTCAACAACAAGGCTGGTATTTTTCCTTTTAATCCAGCAAGCACTATTGGACAAATTTTTGATTTATGATGCTTCTGTTCTTTCAAACCATGGAGAGGATGCTTTGCAATTCCAGTTGGATTTTTCCAAACAATGGACTCAAACCCCATCTTATCTTTCTGAATCTTAAAAAGGGGAACCAGGATCCACACGGCCAAAGTGATGTGACAGGTACAAGTACTCAGTTTGGGAGTTCAAGCAAGATCATTGCCTGGAATCACCGTGTTGAGGTTTATGGCCACGTCACAGCTCGCATGAAAGATCTGTAGAGGGACAATGTTAGAGGACCCAGTAGTAAGTCATTAGCACCTGTATGTCAGTACATCTCTTTGGCTTGAAAGAGTTCATGGAAGGATGGCAGCGAGGGAAATCAAGGACAACAGAATTTGGGGAGAGGATATTGGAGGAGGAAGGTGGGGAGAAGCGGCAATATCATGTGATGCCCTCAGTGTCCCCAGAGCACATTGTGCAATCGCTTTGCCTGCCCCTCAAGTAGGACACATGGTCTGTTCTTATGCTGAGTTGCACAATGAGAGATTGCAACACTTTGTTTTTACCTTCTCCAGGAGGACGCTGTGTATGATGGCAAGAGCCCCAGGCCCCACCAAAGACTCTCAGAGTGTGCCCTGTAGACAGAAAGCACCATCTGGGAAACTTAGAAATTCAGATTCTCAGACCCAAACCTAGATCTACCGAATTGGACTCTCTGGGCTGGGGGCCCAGACGTCTGTATATTAATAAGGCTTCCAGGTGATTTTTAGACACACCAAGCTTTGGGAAGCCCTGGCCTAGGCAAGAAGATGCCGCTGCATCACCTGGAAGCAGCAGTGTGATGTGGGTGTTTATTAAGTGGCCGCAGCTCTACAAGGCCATGTTCTCACTGGACACCAAACCCATGTTCTCACTGGACACAGGCCAAGGGGGGAAAATCCATTCGTTTTTCTTGAGCTGGCCCATACTACATTCATGCCAATGAGTTTGCAAAACACGACACACCCCCACTGTGACTAATTGTTTTGAAACTGTGGGCAGGAGGAAAGGTTGAGCAGTTCAGAGAATTAAGGCAGAACAAGTTGTTTGCAAAGTCTGAAACCTTTTTCTGCTCATTCGACTGGCTTCCTATAATATGTTGAGAGTCGGGACTGGCTATCACTCATGCTTTTTTTTTTTTTTTTTTTTTAATTATTTTTATTTTTTTTATTTTTTAATATATGAAATTTACTGTCAAATTGGTTTCCATACAACACCCAGTGCTCATCCCAAAAGGTGCCCTCCTCAATACCCATCACCCACCCTCCCCTCCCTCCCATACCCCATCAACCCTCAGTTTGTTCTCAGTTTTTAAGAGTCTCTTATGCTTTGGCTCTCTCCCACTCTAACCTCTTTTTTTTTTTTTTCCTTCCCCTCCCCCATGGGTTTCTGTTATGTTTCTCAGGATCCACATAAGAGTGAAACCATATGGTATCTGTCTTTCTCTGTATGGCTTATTTCACTTAGCATCACACTCTCCAGTTCCATCCATGTTGCTACAAAAGGCCATATTTCATTTTTTCTCATTGCCACGTAGTATTCCATTGTGTATATAAACCACAATTTCTTTATCCATTCATCAGTTGATGGACATTTAGGCTCTTTCCATAATTTGGCTATTGTTGAGAGTGCTGCTATAAACATTGGGGTACAGGTGCCCCTATGCATCAGTACTCCTGTATCCCTTGGATAAATTCCTAGCAGTGCTATTGCTGGGTCATAGGGTAGGTCTATTTTTAATTTTCTGAGGAACCTCCACACTGCTTTCCAGAGCGGCTGCACCAATTTGCATTCCCACCAACAGTGCAAGAGGGTTCCTGTTTCTCCACATCCTCTCCAGCATCTATAGTCTCCTGATTTCTTCATTTTGGCCACTCTGACTGGCGTGAGGTGGTATCTGAGTGTGGTTTTGATTTGTATTTCCCTGATAAGGAGCGACGTTGAACATCTTTTCATGTGCCTGTTGGCCATCCGGATGTCTTCTTTAGAGAAGTGTCTATTCATGTTTTCTGCCCATTTCTTCACTGGGTTATTTGTTTTTCGGGTGTGGAGTTTGATGAGCTCTTTATAGATTTTGGATACTAGCCCTTTGTCCGATGTGTCATTTGCAAATATCTTTTCCCATTCCGTTGGTTGCCTTTTAGTTTTGTTGGTTGTTTCCTTTGCTGTGCAGAAGCTTTTTATCTTCATAAGGTCCCAGTAATTCACTTTTGCTTTTAATTCCCTTGCCTTTGGGGATATGCCGAGTAAGAGATTGCTACGGCTGAGGTCAGAGAGGTCTTTTCCTGCTTTCTCCTCTAGTGTTTTGATGGTTTCCTGTCTCACATTCAGGTCCTTTATCCATTTCGAGTTTATTTTTGTGAATGGTGTGAGAAAGTGGTCTAGTTTCAACCTTCTGCATGTTGCTGTCCAGTTCTCCCAGCACCATTTGTTAAAGAGACTGTCTTTTTTCCATTGGATGTTCTTTCCTGCTTTGTCAAAGATGAGTTGGCCATACGTTTGTGGGTCTAGTTCTGGGGTTTCTATTCTATTCCATTGGTCTATGTGTCTGTTTTTATGCCAATACCATGCTGTCTTGATGGTGACAGCTTTGTAGTAGAGGCTAAAGTCTGGGATTGTGATGCCTCCTGCTTTGGTCTTCTTCTTCAAAATTACTTTGGCTATTCGGGGCCTTTTGTGGTTCCATATGAATTGTAGGATTGCTTGTTCTAGTTTCGAGAAGAATGCTGGTGCAATTTTGATTGGGATTGCATTGAATGTGTAGATAGCTTTGGGTAGTATTGACATTTTGACAATATTTATTCTTCCAATCCATGAGCAGGGAATGTCTTTCCATTTCTTTATATCTTCTTCAATTTCCTTCATAAGCTTTCTATAGTTTTCAGCATACAGATCTTTTACATCTTTGGTTAGATTTATTCCTAGGTATTTTATGCTTCTTGGTGCAATTGTGAATGGGATCAGTTTCTTCATTTGTCTTTCTGTTGCTTCATTGTTAGTGTATAAGAATGCAACTGATTTCTGCACATTGATTTTGTATCCTGCAACTTTGCTGAATTCATGTATCAGTTCTAGCAGACTTTTGGTGGAGTCTATCGGATTTTCCATGTATAATATCATGTCATCTGCAAAAAGCGAAAGCTTGACTTCATCTTTGCCAATTTTGCTGCCTTTGATTGCCTTTTGTTGTCTGATTGCTGATGCTAGAACTTCCAGCACTATATTAAACAACAGCGGTGACAGTGGGCATCCCTGTCGTGTTCCTGATCTCAGGGAAAAAGCTCTCAGTTTTTCCCCGTTGTCACTCATGCTTTTATGACCAGCAACTGGCTCAGGGCCTCGTTGGCTAAAGCTGCTCAGTGATTGCTTGAAAAATGAATAAGTGAGTGAATGAATGAATAAATGGAATTAAATGAACTTTTTGTCTTTACCTTTGTGCGTTAGTGTTATATTGCCCCCAAAACAAATTACCACTAATTTAGTGGCTCAAACAACAAAATGCATTATCTTACATTTCTCCATGTCAGAAGCCTAGCATGGGCCTCACTGGGCTGAAATCAAGGTGTCAATAGGACCACATTTCTTTCTGGAGGCTCCAGGGGACAATTCGTTCCCTGGATCCTGCGGGTTGTTGGCAGAATTCAGTTCTTTCTGGTTGTGGGACCATGCCCCCGTTTCCTGGCTGGCTGGCTGGCTGTCAGTTGAGGCCTCACCGAGGTTCTAGACGCAGCCTGGATTCCTTGGCTCATGGCTTCCTTCCTCCAGCTTCAAGCCAGCAATAGGGGGTCGAGTGCCTCTCAGGCACTGAATCTCTCCTCCTTATTCCACCACATCCTTCTGACTGACTCTTCTGCCTTCTTCTTCCGCTTTTAAGAACTTATATGGGTAGATGGGTATTACTCAGATAAACTAGGATAATTTCCCCATATCAAGGCTTATACTCTTCATCACATCTGCAAAATTCCTTCTCCCATGTCAGGTAACATACTTACGAATTCTAGAAATTAGGACATGTGCAGTTTTGGTGGACCATTATTCTGCCTACACACTTTATTGGAAAACATATATTAAATGCATCTGGGGGTGCCTGGCTGGCCCAGTCGATAGAGCGTCCAACTCTTGATCTCAGCATCATGAGTTCAAGCCCCATGTTGGTTGTGGAACTTACTTTAAAAAAAGGGGGGGGGGGCATTTGAATCCCAGGAATTTGATGGGGAACAAGTATGATGTTCTTGCAGCATGCATTAGCACAAAGTGTAAACACCTAGAATTGGCCTTTTGTGAGATGAGGAGTTTAGAGAAATATGTAGCTCTCCATCAACACCATTTTTAACCACTCACTCCTGCACCCTCTCCCCTCCTCCTTCCATACAGTGTCAGACAGCGCCTGAGTTCTTAATCCTTCCTCCTCTCTCCTTTTCCTGAGTCCCAATCAAAACACAGCAGGAATAGTTAATGATTACTGACTGCTTTACTTGTATGCCGAGTATTTTCACAGAAACCATCTCATTGAATTATATGATCTCGATTAAGTGATTGTATTCTCATTTTACAAGAAGAGGAGGCTTAGAAAGTTTACCTTATTCAAGATAGTAGTAGAGCTTAGATTCTAGCACAAGCCCTTCTTTTTAATCGTGACAGACACAACCTCCTTGTGACATCCCATTTTCACATGTCATCCACTGTAAGAAATAAACAGCGAAGCTCATTCAAATTCAAATATTCATTTAGCAAAGCTATTTTTTCACTAGCTGATATACGAAGAAGTCTGTAAAAGTCAGGGTTCTCCAGAAAAACAGAACCTATAGGAGACAGATAGATAGAGGTAAAGAGAGAGAATTCATTATAGGAATGAGCTCGTGCAATTACGGTGTACAAGATGCACGATATGCAATCTGCAAACCGGAGAACCAGGAATACCAGTGGTGTCATTCAGTCCAAATCAAAGGCCTGAGATTCAGGGGGGCTGATGACACAAACCCCAGACAGAGTCTGAAGGCCTGCGCTCTGGAAGAACCAGGAGTGCCGATATGTGAGGGCAGCAGAAGATGAATGAATGTCCCAGCTCAAGCAAAACGAGCAAGTTTGCCCCTCGCCCACCATTTTGTTCTATCCAGTCCCTCAGTGGATTGGATGAGGCCTGCCCACACTGTTGAAGGCTCTCTTTACGCAGTCTTCCAACGCAAATGTGACTCTCTTCCCGAAACACCCTCACAGACACACCCAGATATAATGTTTCACCATCTGGGCATGCCTTAGCCCAGTCAAGTTGGGACTTTCATAGAAATTTCTCAAGCTGTAAAAACCCCAGTGGTAAAAATCCAGGCATCTTGTGATAGACCAGGAGAGGAAATCAAAATATCTGGTTTTCCTCAGTATGCAAACATTTATAAATCCTGGCAGAGTCAGAGTTTAGGAGAAAAGCACCAGACAATTCTTCTCCATCCTTTCTATGCCAGAAAGACAAAGTGCTAGTTGTACAGAGTTGTTAGGGAAAGGTCTCAAGAAACTGATGATTGCTATAGACCCAATACTGGTACAAAGTCCCTCACTTTGAGATTGCAATTCTATCCTTACCAGAATTGTATCCAAATTGGTCAAAATGCTCCCTCAAGGTGGGAGCCCACAAATAGGAAAGAGAACCTATTGGGTAATGAGTTGTTTTGCCCCTATTTTGAATATTTAACCATTCCTGTCTAGTTCCTTTTTAAAAATTTTTTTAAATGTTTTATTTATTTTTGAGAGAGAGAGAGAGAGAGAACAAGTGGGGGAGGGGCAGAGAGAGAGAGACAGAATCCACAAAGCAGGCTCCAGGCTCTGAGCTGTCAGCACAGAGCCCGATGTGAGGCTCGAACCTGTGAACCACAAGATCATGACTTGAGCTGAAGCTGGACGCTTAACCGACTGAGCCACCCAGGCACCCTCCTCTTTTTTTTTAAATGTTTTATTTATTTTTGAAAGAGAGCATTCGTGTCTAGTTCCATTAATTCAGTGACTCCTTATTCGTAAACATAGACTATTTTGCTGTTCGCAGACACCATGCTAGGAACAGAGGTAAAAGGAAGGAATACAAAGTTCAACCACAGATTGAGACACGCTCACCAGCCACTGATCTCATAAGGATACAGTCTCATTTTTATTCTTATCCTGGATGCTACCTCGATCAAGAAACCCCCAAGGAAACATGGATTTATTTCTGAATATCTTGTTTGTTTGGAGGCCAAGTCTTGTCCCTGAGGTTCATTTTTTACAACTGTCCCATATGGGACAGGGAAGCTCACTCTGCCTTTGCTTCATCATGTTTTATTCAGGAAAAGGAACTATGTTCCCGGAGAAGAGGGAACAGACTAGTCTCAGCACTCTGCTCCTGCCCGCCACCAAAGACTGTTGACCCTTAGATTCCCCACTAGTTTTCCTGAAAGACGAGCAGGGATATCTAACTTTCCTGATACTTAAGACTTTTATTGAAGCCATAAATAACTACTTATTGTACCATGTGTTTACCATGTATATAATTTGCCAGGAGCAATAATCCCATAGCTGTGGTGAGTGTTTGCAGTTTAAAAAAATTACTTTTTTTGCATTAGCAGCACTGACCCTGTGAAAAATAATATAGATGGGCTTTTCTTCATACATCTCTTCTCTTTCAGCACTGACTGACCTCTAAGAGACCAAGAGGACATAGGATGCTGTTGGATGCATTTTTTATAACTCCCAACTCCAAACTCCACCTGTTCTAGAATGTGTTTTTCCAGGATGCATTATGCTTCTGGAATTAGTATTGCTAATTTCAAGCCCCTGCTTCATAACACTTCCTGTCCTGTTTGCCTCTCTGTTCAGAACTTAGCTTACTAACTCGATAGATAAGGAGCCAGCTAAAGGGCAAGGTCATGTCTTATTTTTATCTGTATTCCTCGTGTCTAGGTTACTGCCTGGCTATACTAATAAACAATGCTGAAAACTACATCAATGATAATATCATCATAATAACGTACAGTTATATAGTGTTTACAGGGGTGCTAAGCAATTATTTACGCGATTTATAGAAACTAATTCATTTCCTCTCATGACAACTATATGAGACTGGCACTATTATCACACTCATTTTACAGATGAGTAAATTAAATCTGTGTGTTGAACTCATGGGGCAGCTGGGTAGCTCAGTTGGTTAAGTGTGGGACTTCAGCTCAGGTCATTATCTCGTGCTTTGTGGGTTCGAGCCCCGAGTCAGGCTCTCTGCTGGATTCTGTGTCTCCTTCTGTCTCTCTCTGTCCCTCCCCCACTCGCACTCTGTCTCTCTCTCCCTCAAAATAATAAATAAAAAATTTTAAAAATATTTTTAAAAATCTGTGTGTTGAACTCGTGAATGAAAGAAGGGAAAGTTATCACATCCTTGAGACAAACCCTCCAACAGTGGGAATATGGAGTCTAGAAAGTACTTGAGAGTGAGGGGATGGGAGAGTACATGTCTTCAATCCCTGCAGTGACATAGTGCTCAATCAGTTTTCCAGGGATTTCCATTTATCCATGGTCTTGCTGCAGACAACTCTGCTCCATCATTTTTCTGATTTTAAGGAGGTCCAGGGGCCATGGAGGTTGTAAACGCATTAGCTCAGGTAAGTGTTGTGGAGAGCTTACAACCAGCAATCCAAGGACCCAAAGGGAAGCCACCCTAGCCAGCTCTCAGGGTCGGTGGGGCGGTGCTAGGCCAGCTTACTCCACTTGTCCACAGGGCCTCTGTATTAGTCCGCTCTGCTACTTAACAAATTACCACAAATTAGCGGCTTAAAACACACCCATGTATTACCTCATGGTTTTGGGGAGTCAGGAGCCTAGGAATGGCTTATCTGGATCTCACAAGACTAGAGTCAGAGCGTCGGGCAGCCTGCGTTCTCATCTGGAGGCCCGACAGGGGAAGACTCCGCCTCCCTACTCACTCCTCACTCAGGTGGTCGCAGAATTCAGTTCCTTGCAGCTGTAGGCCCGAGGGCCCGACTGTTTGCTGGCTGTTGGCTGGCACCTGCCCTCAGCCCCTTGCCACGTGGGCCTCCCACTAAAGTCCCATACCTCTTCCAAGTCAGTTCAGAATTTCTAGAGTGAGTATGCAAGCGAGATGAAATCTTGTATATCCTGCTATAACCCGTGAAGGGACATCCCATGATCTTTGTCACGTTCTACCGCTAGAGGTCACAGGTCCGACCCGCACCCAAGCCAAGGACCTGAGTAACAGAAGATGGGATTGTTGGGCACCACCTGACAGCCTGTTTGCTACGGGACCCTCTGGAAGGAGGTTCCATGAGGTTAGGCAGAACTGTTAAGGGCCCTGCACTCACCCAGCAGGTGAGCGGGTGGGATCAGGGGCCCTGTCCAACGTACCCATAGAGGCATCTTGAGTCTAAAACAGTGCCCCTTCCTTGATTCATGTCTGTCCATGAATGGCTGAGCGAATAACTTCTGGTATCACGCCTGTCGTAAACGGACTAAACATGATGGGCAGGCGTGAGGCTGCAAAACACGCTTGCCCTTAATGTGATGTGCAAAAGACGGTTCCTTGCCACTCTTCACTCCTAGTTAACTCATCTGTTTTCTGCGACAGAAAGTCTGGAAAGACATTGCTTAGAAAAGTGAGCCAGGAGATAAGGGAGGAGGACAAAGACCTGGTGTGAGGACACACTCTGTGGTGGACAGAACCCCAGTCTGCTCTCAGAGGGGACTGGCGCCCAGGTGCCTGGGGGGTTGTAGTCCACTCTGCTCTTCGGGAATTTTGGAGGTGCTGCAAAAAATGTTAACAAGGGTGCTATGCGGTTCTTTTTAAAGTACTTTTTCTAAAAGTTTATTTATTTATTTTGAGAGAGAAAGAGAGTTCAAGCGGGGAAGGGAGAGAGAGAGAGAGAGAGAGAGAGAGAGAGAGAGAGAGAATCCCAGGAAGGCTCCACACTGACAGCAGAGAGCCCGATGTAGGGCTCGAACTCATGAACCAAGATCATGACCTGGGCTGAAGTCGGACATTCAACCCACTGAGACACCCAGGTGCCCCAGAACGAGGAGCTCTTTAAGAGGTAAAAGAAAACACAAGACTTTTCCCACAGGGCCACCCAAGGTCTGTGAGGAGAAATACAGGGTTCAGAACTCAGCACATTTTTGAAACTCCAGCTGCAAAGAAACTTTCAGGCAGGATAAAGGATCTATTCACAGGCTGAGATTTCACAAAAATGTATGAACCAGAACACATTGTGTAACTAAGAGATAGGCCTTGCAATCAGGCCAGGAAAACCTCTCGGAGGGAGGGATTTATTCCCAAGAAGAAAAACGGTGTCCACACGAAACAAAAAAAGGCAAAAAAAGCAGGGAGTAATCAGTTGCCTTTTCACCCAGGATGTGGAGCCGCTTTTCATACCCGGGGTTTCTGACATGCAGTCCTCATCTTCCCTGTCACGGGCACATCACACGAAATTATTAGAGGCTCCTGGGACTTGAGGGACCCACCATTTACCCAGAGGTCTGACGGCAGCTTTTTTATCTTGTTCTTTTTCCCCCTGCCCCTGCCTCGTGGCTGAGGAGGAGATATGTTAGTCATTTCTAGCATGCTGCCATTACTCCTGGATGAACGTGTTGGATGTGGTCCTCAAAGACTGGCCTGTCTGGCCTAGGTTTATGATTATAGACGATATCCAAACACAAGTTCCATTGGACTTTGGATACATGGGAATAGAAGAACTTTTCTCAAGAAACAGAACGTACAATGGCCAACACTTCACAAACTAACTGGGGACAGTCTGAATTCCGGCAGCTAGCCGCAAAGGTACACAGTCACCGGGAGAATTTACCCTGCGCTCTAGGAAGGAAAGCCTTTGAGATGCTGGCTGTGCTGAATTCTTTGGGTACGCCATGAGCAGAAAGAATATATAATGAGCTTAATGGACTTAAATATTAACTGGCATTTTAGCAGAGTGTCGTGCACGTCAGAGATGCTCAGAAAGGCCTGGGAGCGAGGGGGAAGATGGTGGTCAATGCTTGAAGTTAGAGCCTTAAAAAGAAAAAAAAAGTTTATTTATTTTTGAGAGATAGAGAAAGAGACACAGAATCCCAAGCAGATCCCACTCTGTTAGCACAGAGGTGGACTCAGGGCTCTAACTCACAAACCGTAAAATCATGACCTAAGCTGAAGTCAGATGCTTAACCAACTGAGTCACCCAGGCGCCCCAAAGTTAGAGCCTTCTGGTGACACAGTGATGACAGTAAGGAGGCAGAGGAAAAGCAGGAAAGAGGAAAGAATGTAAGTGGGCATCACTTTAGGACTTACGCACAGGACGGAGCTACCACAAAGAGGAAATGCTATTTTTGTGCTTAAGAAGTACAAGTGAAGAGGGGCGCCTGGGTGGCTCAGTCGGTTGAGCGTCCGACTTCGGCTCAGGTCATGATCTCGAGGTTGTGAGTTTGAGCCCCGCGTCAGGCTCTGTGCTGACACTTCGGAGCCTGGAGCCTACTTCTGATTCTGCCTCCCTATCTCTCTGCTCCTCCCCTGTTCACTCTCTCTCTCTCTCTCTCTCTCCTTCTCTTTCAAAAATTAATCAACATTAAAAAAATTTTTTTAAAAAAGGAAGTACAAGTGAGGAGAAGGTCAAAGGAGGGGAAATAAGCTTATCTGGGACTTGAGCAGGCTAAGAAAGAGATTTCTCTTTTGTCATTTAAGATAATCCAATGTATCGATCTCTTACTAAGATTACATAAAACTTCACTAAAATCTGTCCTCTAAGCTGACAAAATAACCAAGACTTTTCTGGACTCCCCTCTCCCAACCATTTGTCATTGTTTGCTTGTTTGTTTGTTTTGTCACGGGAAGAATTTGGGTGGCCAGATTTGAGGGGATGGTAAATGAGAAGACAGACGATTAAAGTCAGACAATCCTGGCTCTCTCAAACACACCAGCCTGTGCACGGCATTGGGTGTCACTGTCCATGGGCGATGAACTATTTATCCCCTGTCCTCTTACTCAGATGGGAGGCATGCACTCTATAACAACTTTATGTGACTGTTGCTCACTGTGCCCCAGACTGGGGGGCGGGAGGGGGGATGCTTATACAACATAAATTCATCATCTCCCAGTTCTGGAAGCTCAAAGTTCAAGATCAGGTGTGAGCAAGGTTGGTTTCTCCTGAGGCCTCTCTCAGGTGTGCCGTGACCCTCTTCTGCCTGTGTGTGTGTCCATGTCCTAATCTTTTCTTCTAAGACACAACTCATATGAGACCTCATTTTACCTTAATTACCTAAGGACCCTGTCTCCATGTACAGTCACAATCTGAGGTATGGGCGGCGGGGGGGGGGGGGGGGTGAGGGGGGCTCATTCGGCCCCTGGTCATTCGGAGGTGGAGACTAGGATGGGTTTTGAGTTTTGAAAAGTGCTTCTCCTTCCTTGTTTCCTTCCGTTATCCTCGGAACACAGCCAGCAGCCGAGAGCTCTGTAGATGTGTGAGCGTTCTCGGTCTTCCTGGAGGCCGGGAGTGATTTCCGAGTTTGAGAACCCACTGCTAAATTAGGAATTGACCTCTTGTCCTGTGTGGAAGTTCAGAAATAGCCAGCAGGGTTCCAGAGAAGTGTTTCCCTCCTTCCCTTCTATGTTAAACTACACTTTCTAAGCAGATAGTGTTCCTACACAGGACCCTGTACAGTTGTCTCTTCGATGTACATCTGTCCTTTCACTGAGAAACACAAAATCTTCAGAAATGGTATCTCGGTTTCCTAAAGGTGATGCACCGGCCATTGGCGATATCTGAGACAATATTACGAGGCACAAATGCAGAGTATTAAGTTACATCGAGTGCAAGAGTGAAAAAGTTCCTTTCTATCATTTTTTTTCAGTTCTTTGGATTAAATAAAAAAGAAAGTGTCAGGTCAGGGCGGTTATACCTTTAACACCTGACCGAAATCGTTCTTTCGGACCAACAGAACAGACCTCAGGACAGAGACTTTTGCAGGCAAAAACATCCAGGCGGAATTAATAATGCTGGTTGCTCTCCATTACATTTATTGTTCCATTTAAATTCTACCACTTCTATCACCAGGGAGGTGATAAGTGTCCATTTATCTTTTGAAATTGATCTGTCTTAAAAACTGAGCTAAAGAAAACGTTAAGGGAATAAGGCATAGGCAAAAATGTGCAAGCAAGTTGCAAATGACTGAAATTTGGGGACCCCTGCTTTATTTCATTTAATTCTTCTAACAACCCTATAAGGTAGGTTCCATTGAACACATGGGTTTTTTTTTTCCATATGCTTTTTTAAAAGTTTTTAATTCCAATTAGTTAATGTAGTGTTATATTAGTTTCAGGTGTATGATATGGTGATTCAACACTTCCATACATCACCCAGTGCTCATCATGACAGGTACACCCTTAATCCCCATCACCTATTTCACCCCTCCCCCACCCCCCTTCCCTCCTGCAACCATTGGTTTGTTCTCTAGAGTTAAGAGTCTGTTCCTTGGTTTCTCTCTCTCTCTCCACCCCCCCCACCCCTCTACCTTTGCTCATTTGTTTTGTTTCTTAAATTCCGCATATGAGTGAAATCAGATGGTATTTGTCTTTCCCTGACTGACTCTAGTTCCATCCATGTCATTGCAAATGGCAAGATTTCATTCTTTTTTTATGGCTGAATTTTTTATGTTCATCAATCAATGGACACTTGGGTTGCTTCCATATGTTGGCTATTATAAATAATGTTGCTATAAACATCCAGGTGCATGTATCCTTTTGAATTAGTGTTTTTGTATTCTTTGGGTAAATACCTGGTAGTGTGATTGCTGGATCATAAAGAGGTTCTATTTGTAACTTTTTGAGGAAGCTCCATACTGTTTTCCACAGTGGCTGCACCAGTTTGCATTCCCACCAACAGTGCAAGAAGGTTCTTTTTTCTCCACATCCTTGCCAACACCTGCTGTTTCTTGTGCTGTTGATTTTTGACATTCTGACAGATGTAAGGTGATATCTCATTGTGGTTTTGATTTGCATTTCCCTGATGACAAGATGGTGATCATCTTTTCAGGTATTTGTTGGCCATCTGTATGTCTTTGGAGAAACATCTGTGCATGTCTTCTGTCCATTTTTTAATTGGATTATTTGTCTTTTGGGTGTTGAATTGTGTAAGTTCTTTATGCATTTTGGATACTAGCCCTTTATCAATTATGTCATTTGCAAATATCTTCTCCCGTTCCATTGGTTGCCCTTTAGCGTTGTTGATGAAGGGCAACAGTGAAGAAGAAACTGAGGCTCAAGAGTTGTTTGTTCATCTGGTTTCCCATCTGGTTATCTGCAGAACCAGAATCAATGTGTGGGTGTGTTTGACTGCAAACCTTAAGCTCTTAGCTGCAAAACAATACCACTTGCTCATTAGGCCCGTAGCAGCTTTTTGAGTAAAAGAAGGCGAGTGCTTGAAGGAAAATACTTCAGATATGAGAATGTGACTAAGGAGGGCTAACACTGCTTGGTATGTGAAAAATCATTTCTTTTCTTTTTTTTTTTTAATGTTTATGTATTTTTTATAGAGAGAGAAAAGAGAAAGAGAGAGGGCAAGCAGGAGGGGCAGAGAGTGAGGGAGAGAGGATCCAAAGCAGGCTGTGTGATGACAGCAGAGAGCCCAAAACGGGGCTCAAACTCTCCAACCACAAGGTCATGACCTAAGCAGACGCTTCACCAACTGAGTCACCCAGGTGCCCTGAAAAATCATTTCTTTAGTCAATCAATAAACTCATAGTGAGGGTCTGCTATCTGCCAGCCAATAAACTTGGTGCTGCATTACAGCACTGTGATTTTTCTGGGAGTAACCAAAGATGTTAGTTCCCAGACAAGAAAAACAAAAATCAAACAAAGCAAAACAGAACACAAAAACAGGGAGGTTTCTTTTTCCATGGAGATCACCAAGTGCCTTGAGAATGAAATAAATATCAAGGGAACACCAAGACCTGTCTGCAGCAAAGTGTACTGACTTTTCGCTCTGGCTCAGAATGTAAATATTAATGAACTTCTTTATAAAGGAATATTGCACCATAACTATTTTTCAAGCATGGGACTTTAAAGAAAAAGGTAGGAGGTTTGCTCATATCCAATCTCTGAGTTTCCGAGTATGAGTTTCTTAGCATTGGCAACGCTTCCTGGTGATTTTGCCAGAGAAGTAAGTCATTGTGGTCTTTTAAAGACTTTACCTAGGAGGATTGCCAAGACAGAAAATTCAAACTGTAATGGGGACCAGCATCCAAACCCCTCATGCTTCCTGCACCCCCACCCACCACATCTTGTCATCCATTATAAAAAGAGGTGATCTAAGAACTTAAACCTGCTGGTTAGCAACTGACCACACGAGAATGAACAATTCCTAATTCCCTAAAGTACCAGATCAGCAGCAGGAAGAAGGGAATCAAATGCTTCTCTGCAAACCCTGTCTCTTTAGGGAAACTTCCATTGGTAACCGTGCCCACACAGCATCCACACAAGTCCAGCATTTAGTGGCCACAGGTTGGTTGCCCCCTCTGATTTTGGGAACCTTGGAGACCTTCTTCTTCCTCACCTGGATCAAAGAAACAGTAGAATTTGCTCCTGAACAGAAGCCCTCTCTGTGTGGTCATTTTGGGAGTTTACTTCTACATCTTCTTTTTTTTTTTTTTTTTTTAAGTTGTTAAAAAAATATCTATTTATTTTTGAGAGAGAGAGAGCCTGCACGAGCAGGGTAGGAGCAGAGAGAGATGGAGAGAGAGAATCCCAAGCAGGCTCCCAGCTATCCACACAGAACCTGACTCTAGGCTTAAATCCATGAACCATGAGATCATGGCCTGAGCCGAAATCAAGAGTATGACTTTTAACCAATTAAGCCACCCAGCCGCCCCCTACATCTTCCTTTTATGTGAAGGGTTCCCAACTTTTTTGCATGTACCTGAAAACTTTTGGTTAAACATTCCCTGAGAGTCAGTCTCTATCCTGCAGTATCTTGGTACAGACTGCCACTCTTCAGGGGCAGAATTTTCTCTGCCTAAGCAAACATGATTATTTGGGTTTCTATCACACCATACTGTCCACTCGAACGGTACATCCAGACTATTTAATCGTAAGAAGCTATTTTTAATACTCTCCAAAAAATGTTGGGAAC
This sequence comes from Panthera pardus, assembly GCF_024362965.1. Classification (NCBI taxonomy): domain Eukaryota; kingdom Metazoa; phylum Chordata; class Mammalia; order Carnivora; family Felidae; genus Panthera; species Panthera pardus. The sequence goes on along the minus strand of NW_026526765.1, from coordinate 144,479,528 downwards.
CACCATATGATCACATTTGTGACCTACCATCGGTTGAGATAATATAGAATGACCAAAAATATGAAATAAGGAGTCTTTCTAAATGATTTTGACAGGTATTAAGCGCAAAGTAACTACATACATTTTAAACAATAAAGCATAGGGGTGTCTGGGTGGCTCACTTGTTAAGCATCCGGCTCTTGATTTCAGCTCAGGTCATGATCTCACAGTTCATGGGATCAAGCCCCGCATCGGGCTCTGCACTGACACTGAAGAGCCTGCTTGGGATTCTCTCTCTCTCCCTCTCTCTCTTCCCTTTCCGTGCTCATGCACTCTCCCTCTCTCAATAAATAAATAAGCTTAAAAAAAAAATAAAGCATGTATGTCTGAGGCAAATTATTTATTCAGTCTGATGAACAAATAGACTCTCAGGAAAAAAGCCTTCCAAAGGAATCTCCAGTCTACAGATTGAAAGCCATTATATTATGTTATGAACGCCTTGAGGAAAAAAGCTATGTTTTGTTCAGCTTTATATAACCTGATGCCTAACCCAGTGCCTAGCCCACAGTAGGTGCTTGGATAGGAAATAGACATTTGGGAGGTGTCTTGTTTTAGCTAGCACTGGTGACATTCCTTGAGCATTTACCATGTACTAGGCACTGTTCTAAGCGTGGTACATGTATTAAGTCATGTAACCATCAAATAACCCTGGGGGGTAGATATTATTACCACCCATATTTTACAGATGACAAAATGGAGGCTCAGAGATCTTCAGTAATTTATTCAAGGTCACACTGCAAAGCATTTCTAAAACCAGGATACAAGGTAGGGTTTTATTATTTTTCATGCCTTTAAATGTAACTTTATGGAGTCCACAGCTATGGGGATGCCATGGGGCCTTGGGCGCTGCTGACCAGCCATATTAATAGAATGCTCTTTGGACACATTCACGCCATAAGAAGAAGAATGAGTGCTCTTCATGAAGAGGCATTCATTTCCTTGTTTCTAGGCTACTAAGAAACGGTTTCACAAGCTTGTGTCACAGGGTGTACATCCTGCCCATCCCTGCCTGATGTATTTCATACAGTAAGCCCTCACCTGGTTTCTAAGGGATTATAGGCATGAATGATAGAATAACTGAATATCCATTCCTAGAAGAAGACTTTCAAGGACATCGATTACTTTTTGGGCTGGGAGGTTTGTGATCACACTGTAAGCCCTTCCATGAACGAAGGACCTAAGTCTTTAGTTCTCATTCTAGATTTAGAACCCATATGTAAAGACAAAGACCTAAGGCAGAGAGAGGCGAGGAGGTAGAGGCTGGCTACATACGATTAGCCTGACCCGACCATGTCCCCTCAGCTCTGTGCACACAGAGCCGCAAAGAGCAAGAAACGTGGCCGTGCCCTGCCATCCAAGACCTCACGATGGATTAGAGCAGGTGGAACGTGAACATTAGTAAGCACAATACAAGCCAAGACGTGACCTGTGCTTAAAAATAAGTAAATAAACAAAAGAACACAGAGAAGGATTTGAACCACGGACAAGGGCCAGAAGACTTCCAGCTAGGGGAAGCAGAAAATGCCAACTTCTGAACTAGCTGTGTTTTGATTAATAGAGATTAGAGGGGAAGGGCTTTCTACATAAGGGGAACTCTCTGTGGATGTGGCAGGGGAGGACGGGAGAAAGGAACTGGCAGTGCATTCTGGTTGATTAAAGAGTAGTTGTACACTGACCAACTCTGGGCTAATCTTGATTTGGCTAGTACATTACTATGTTTAAAAAAAAAAAAAAAAAGTTTTCTCTGAACGTCCGGAGCAAAGACATGGGCTCTGTGTGCATCGTTATGGTCCTCCACTGTCTGACTCTCCTACCCATTCACATACTCATGTTACCTGCTGTCTCTGCAGCTTCAGGATGGGGACCCCCTCCACTAGGGCAGAGGGTGTCTTGGGGCCTGTTGGGAAACTCAGGAATTGGTAGGTATTTTTAACTTGGAATGAAGGCAGGGAAGGAGTGGGGGGAGGGAGTGTGTGCAGGGAGGTTGAATTTGATAGGGAAAAAAACCGCACCTTTATTTTCATTGACTTCCAACTGAAATTGAGCATTTCCTGCTATTGTGAATGTGGGCAAAACTCCCATAAAACTATAAGCAGTATGTGTTACTTCCTCACCAATAAAACTCACAGATTATTTCATTTCACATTACAGTTGCAGACATCTTAAGCCATCATTTATGCTTGTTGGCACTTTGAAATTATGTAGTAACAAGATTTATGCTAGATCTTGTTATGTCATGAGTTAAGAAAGAAGAACATATACTACGATCACAAATTGTGTAGGTATTTTGATATAATTTCCAGGTAATCAGTTTACTTTGTATGTGTTTTCCTATGCGTTTTGTTTTATGCATTGAAAAACATTACTCTCGGAAGGAGTCCATAGTTTTTACCAGACCACCAAAAAGATTCATAACACACAATTAGTTAAAAACCTTTACTGAAGGTAGCTTGGGGTCATACAGTAGAGAGCTTTAAATATCTTCTTCAGCAGTGTGAATTTAATCTTATAGGTAAATGGGAGCCACTGAAGGGTTCTGTTTTCAATGTCAATTATTATTTCATCAAAAAGTAATTAAAAACAATTTGATTGTAGCATAATCATTTTTAATCAGTTGTATTGAGATATAATTCAGTGCATCCCTTTAGTGAGTTTTGAAGTGAGTTTTTTTTTTTCAATAAATGTTTATTCACTTTTGAGAGACAGAGTGGGAGCAGGGGAGGGGTAGAGAGAGATGGGACAGAGGATCTGAAGCAGGCTCTGCACTGACAGCACAGAGCCCGATGTGGGGCTTGAACTCATGAACCTCAAGATCACGACCTGAACTGAAGTTGGATACTCAACCGACAGAGTCGCCCAGGTGCTCCAAATTCAGTGAGTTTGGACATATGTGTGTATGTTTGTGTGTGTGTGTGTATACATGTAACTACCACTACAATCAAGATCAACTTGGGTAGTAGGAAATAAAATCCCAGAATTGTACGTCCTGTTTTCTCATCCTCAAAGGACCCCCACTCTGGGATCCCAAGGGTACCAGCACTTCACTGAGGGCCCCAGAACCCAAGCTCTGAGGAGGAAGCACAGTCTCAAAGGAGTTCAAACACACAAAGGAATGGCATCTTGAAAATCAGGGACTTCGTTATAGATAGGACACATGAATGGTCTAAATGCCAGTCCTCAAATATCTACTTATGTAATGATTTATGGAACCACAAGATCACAACCTTTTACCAGTAAAGAAAGCGACAGCTTCTGCTCATCCATTCTTATCGGCCAATGTCATGGCTGCCATTAACTGTACTGGCACAGGAGTAATGGTATTTCTTCTATCGGCCACAACTTAAGCTATATCTTGTTGAAACTTCTAAAAACTACACACACTCATATAAAATTTTTTTTTACAGTTATACCCCCTGAGATTCTGGGAAATCATCCCAATTTGGTTTGTCAGGTCCTACAAATATTTACCAAGATGGCACAGGACCAAAAGTCATGAAACTGTTTGCATGAGAGCTTGCTACTTCAGCTGTGGGAGGGCGGGCTTCCACCACCCTAAAATAATTCAGCATTTTCTCTTTTAAAGACAGAGAAGCTGGCGGGGGCGGGGATTAACTCACTCTCAAACAACTCTTCTAATCTTCTTAAGGAATCTTATTATTGAGACCCTCCCAACATATCTTTAGGGTGTGAAATAAACTAAGAAAGAGGTGATTTTCTAGGAGAGTACATGTGGAGGTCTTTCCAGGTGTATTATACGAGTCTTCTGTCATGTACTCCCTTAATAGTCCCATAAGGCAGGCAGGTTACACTCAATAAACATATTTTTTCTCATATAAAATCTCTGCGAGAATGTTCATAAGCCTTCCATTGCACAATAATGTAACAACAATGATATAACAACATAATGACGATATAATGACAACAAAATAATGATGATAATGATAGAAGTGCTTTTCTTAACGTGGATGGTGCATTTTCCAGCATTTTTTTTTTTTTGAGTTTGTTTATTTATTTTGGGAGAGAGAGGGGGAGAGAGAAAACCCCAAGTAGGCTTCACATTCAGCACAGGGCCTGACATGGAGCTGGATCCCAGGACCTCGAGATCACGACCTAAGCGGATATCAAGAGTTGGACGCTCAACCGACTGAGCCACCCAGGTGCCCCTTTTTTTTCACATTCTCATTAAGCTATTCTCTTTAGTGGTTTTTCCTAAGAGCAGGTTTTCTAGATTATTTAACAAGAATTGCAGAGACTGGTCATAAGATTACTGCAGCGTCTGCTTTAGCTTTGGTTAATTAGGACACAGAACAAGAACGCTCATGGCTCGAGCTTTATCTCCCACTATCCCTCTAAAATGTGTTTTGTTTCCCTTTCCCCTTCACAAAATCCAGCATGTTCCATGACTTTTCTGCCCACTCTTAGGAAATATGCTATCCTAGGTCACTTTACGTCACAAAACAGCTTTCATTGGACAATGAGAATGTCGATCCTATGTAACACGCAGAACTCTTTCTGTGCTCTAGAGGATCTTTCCCCTCTCCTAGCAAGGGCAGACTTCAAGGAGCGGATGTGGGCATTTGTTCTCTCTCTGCCTGCTAAACAAGGCTCCTGGGCCCCTGGGGTTAAAGGGAAGAAGGTAAAGGAGTACAAAAAGTTTTTCCTTGATTCCTGCCATTCTAAAGGGCTTTGTAGTATCTGGCACAGCAGCAGTCTACTTGGGATTCTCCCATGAGGACTACAGTGGGTGCCTTAGAAGTGCCCTTGATGGGTCCCTCCCACTACCCTGCTGGACAAACCAGTTCTCATGCAGTTCCTTTGGCAGCTTGTGTTTTGATCTGCCTCCTTATCTCCTTTGTTCCCTGACAGCTACCCTACCTCGGAGCGTCCAGTCCAAATCTCCTATTTAACAAACTATAACAGTCGCTGTTACATTAATCCTTTTATAGTATGGCTCCTTGTCACTTGGACTGAGCACTGAGCACAGAATGACATTTCCTTTCAGCCAGTAAAATTGTATATAAAAAACGTTGCCTGGGGGCACCTGGGTGGCTCAGTTGGTTGAGCGTCTGACTTCGGCTCAGGTTGTGATCTCAGTTCGTGATCTCACAGCTTATGAGTTCAGGCCCCCATCAGGCTCTGTGCTGATAGCCCGGAGCCTGGAACTTGCTTCGGATCCTGCGTCTCCCTCTCTCTCTGCCCCTCCCCTGCTCACGCTGTTTTTCTGTCTCTTGAAAAATAAATGAATGTTAAAAACAAACACAAGGCTGGCCTTGTTACAGTATCTGGAAATTTTCTTAGAATTACTACTTTTTTTTTAATGTTTATTTAGTTTTGAGAGAAAAAGAGAGAATGCAAGTGGGGAGAGGCAGAGAGAGAGAAGAGAAAGAGTTCCAAGCTGGCCCTGTGCCATCAGCACAGAGCCTGATGTGGGGCTCGAACCCACAAACTGTGAGATCATGACCTGAGCCAAAATCAAGAGCTGGACGCTTAACCGACTGAGCCACCCAGGTGTGCCTAGAATTAACTACTTTTCATTCAAGGTTTTGCTTTGACTTCAATTAGAAACGGGTTATATGAGTTCATTTTGAGATGGGTTATAATATCTCTGGCACAGACATTGATTCTTTTTCCAATTTGTTCCACATTTTAGGTGCTCTTCTCTAAATAGGCATTCTCAACTTGGATCATCCTGGGCCTAGGCTTGAAATCAATTCTGTCTCTCCTTGCTGATGGAAATTTCCACATTGAACTCATCATATTTTATGTTTTTCAATGTAAAAATACAGAAGAGAGGGGTTCCTGGGTGGCTTAGTCGGTTAAGCGTCCGACTTCAGCTCAGGTCACGATCTCGCGGTCCGTGAGTTTGAGCCCCGCATCAGGCTCTGTGCTGACGGCTCAGAGCCTGGAGCCTGTTTAGGATTCTGTGTCTCCCTCTCTCTCTGCCCCTCCCCTGCTCATGCTGTCTCTCTCTGTCTCTCAAAAATAAATAAACGTGGGGCGCCTCGGTGGCTTGATCAGTTAAGCGTCTGACTTCAGCTCAGGTCATGATCTCACTGTCCGTGAGTTCGAGCCCCGCGTCAGGCTGTGTGCTGACAGCTCAGAGCCTGGAGCCTGTTTCAGATTCTGTGTCTCCCTCTCTCTCTGCTCCTCCCCTGTTCATGCTCTGTCTCTCTCTGTCTCAAAAATAAATAAACGTTAAAAAAATTTAAATAAAATAAAATAAAAAAAAAATAAATAAATAAACGTTTAAAAAATTTTTAAAGAAAATACAGAAGAGAGTATGAATTCCAGTGCCCTATCCTGAGAAGAAACGCATTCTAGCTGAAGATCACTGTACCATTCTTAGTCAAGATTATCTGTGCATCTTCAAGGCTCATCAGAGCTGTATGTTTTTAAATAAGAGTAGTATATGAGTTTTTAAACGTTCCAATCCATTTTCCTGTCTCTCACCCTGCCCTCAGCATCATGTCAGCAACCACTGTGGTAAGTGCATCAGCTGGGCAGTGGCTGAGGTGAGGAGGGTGTGGCCTCTAGGATGTAAAATTTATTTACTTTTTAATTTTTTTAATGTTTACTTATTTTTAGAGAGAGAGAGAGAGAGAGAGAGAATGGGGGAGGGGCAGAAAGAGAGGAAGACACAGAATCTGAAGCAGGCTCCAGGCTCTGAGCTGTCAGCACACAGCCCGATGCGGGGCTCGAACTCACAAATGGAGATATTATGACCTGAGCCGAAGTTGGACGCTTAACTGACTGAGCTGCCCAGGAGCCCCTAGGATACATAATGTAAGGAGGTGCTCACTCCGGTGGTCCTGCAAGATCTGTGCCCTTGGGCCTTGCTTACCTTACTCTAGTGCTGTCTCTGTGTGTCAGACCTGCATTTATTCAATAACATTCCTGAGGACCTTCTGTGGTCCAAATACTGTTCCTGATGCTGGACATCCAGAAAAGAAGCAATGGGAGAGAAGTTTCTGCCCTCAGTGGGCAGCAGCAGGCGCCATGCAGAAAGATAAGGCAGAGAAAGGGAGCAAGGAAGTGCCAGATTGAGGCAGGCAGCCTCACTGGAAACAGGGGCACCCTTAGTGACAAAGCAACATTTGAGTGACGGCCTGAAGGACATGACATGTTTTGGACCACGTGATGACAGGTTCAAAATATCTTATGAATTTGTTGCCAACAGTTTATGATGCCTCCTTCCCGTAAATATCCGGCCTCTCTTGACAAACCCAAAGATCTTGCAACACGGGAGTCCTATTCCTGGGTGACACAAATGACATGGAGCAGAGACGCGCTGCCTACTTTAAACCAAGCCAGGGCCTTTATATTGGGCAAGAGTGCCGTGGTTCCCCGAGTCTCCACGTGCCTGCCTTCCTCACTTGTATCACATACCTGTCCCCTGAAGACACTGGACATTGCAAACCTTGCCTCAAATCCTTGAGAGAGATTTTCAAACCTGCCACCCTCCAAGCAGTAACTCGGAGGCTTGGTGGCTACTGCAATGAGAAGTGAGTTCACCAGATCACAGTGAAGTCACTCCACTTACTGAGGCAAGGAAGGCCTTGACATTGGACTCCAGCGATGAGTGGTGTTTACCTACTGCTTATGGCTGGGGGAGACCCAGATACCAATGGGCTGTTCTCTTGCACAATGACTGATATTCCCAGAACTGTGGTAAACTCCGCAGTCCTAATCTAGACACGCGGTAACTTTCCACCGGTCTTTTTTTTTTTTTTTTTTTGGAGCAAAAGGAAAAAAATAAATAAATAAATGAATTCTGGGATGTGCAAGGCATGATTTTCTGCCCTAGTGGTATTTCAAGAAAACAAGCAGTCACGGGTCTTAGGGACCCCACCTACCTGCTGGCTTGTGTCAAGGACAGAAATTTTTCACGTGGGTGAGATGCCCATATCCTTCACTGAAACTACCCCGAGGAAGAAATCCGTGGTGACAGCACCGCAGAGATGAGGTGATGACTGAGTGCCATTTCCAGCTCACCAGGGGAGGGAAAGGTGTGTTGCCATAGTAACTAACCATCTCTCCTAATCTCAACCGGTTCAGAGGTGTTTTTGTGTCTGCAACTCTGCCTAAATTATAAGAGGGTTTTAAACTTAAGCCAGGTAGGTAGGAATGAGCTAAGACTTCTCGTCTCCACTTGTGTAAAAATCTCAAGTGTGAAACTGCATGAAACTGGTTTTGTTGTAAAAGGAACAGAGCTGGGGCACTGGGACTTTGAAGCAGATGCGCCACAAGTAACAAACGGGGTGGGAATCTGGATGTATTCCCATCCACTGACTGTATTTGCAATGGATTTAAAAACCTCAAACCCTGCCTAGTGTATGGAGTACATTATGTCTCTGCATTATTTCACAATCCGTTGGGAAAAAAAAAGAAAGAAATAGGACAGCATATTTTCATATCTTAACTTCAGGTGAGGCGCAGGAAAACTGAATTTTGATGTTAGTAGAAATAAAAACCACGGATTAAAACATTAGAACTATTTGTTTTTGGTTTTGTTTTTGTTTTCCAGAGGGAGTGTGCTAGCTGGAGAAGAGGGGCAGAGGGAGAGAGAGAAAAATTTTTTCTAATGTTTGAGAGAGAGAGAGAAAGATAATGAGCGAGGGAGGTGTAGAGAGAGAAGGGGATAGAGGTTCTAAAGCAGGCTGTATGCAGATAGCCTGATTTGGGGCTTGAACTCACAAATTGTGAGATCATGACCTGAGCCAAAGTCAGATGCTTAATCAGCTGAGCCACCCAGGTGCCCAGAGAAGGGGAGAATCTTAAGCAGGCTCCACGCTCCAGGCTCAGCTTGGAGCCCGACATGGGGGTCGATCCCATGACCCTGGGATCATGACCCGAGCCAAAATCAAGAGTCCAACGCTTAACTGACCCAGCCAACCAGGTGCCCCTAGAACCATTTTTAAAACAAGTTTGCAAATAACTCCTCGGCCATTCCTACAGCTTGAATGCTAAACTCACATGAATTGAAGGGAAGTTTATTTTAAGGTGACCCCTAGAAAGCTTGTGAAATGGGAGAAATTTCTCTTTGGTATGCAAAATCTCTGTATTTTCCTTCACCTTTGGCAGGTTCCTCTCCGCCCTGCTCACCACACTGTTCTCGTGATCACACTCTCTCATGCTTCTGGCTCCCTGTATCAAAATATGGGCCAACAGGGAGACATGAGAAACTTCTCTTACCTTTTTAAAGAAGTTCTGGTTCTAAAGATTGCTTCTTATTTTAAGAGTGTGAGGGAAAGAAGGTCAAGGGAAGAAAGACTTTGTCCCCTTTGCACATTCTTATGACCTGTTTCTCCTCTTGAGCAAATTTTTCAAAGGATGCTAATCATTTCTACAATGAAAAGTTTTTGTGGTTTGCTTTTGGAAATCAAACATCAAGTAGCAGCATCTGGCCTGCAGCCTGTTCTATTAACTCACACCTGCTTGTTACATCCATCGTATCAGTACAGGAGCTTGACAAATGTGTTCTTGTGACATCCTGAATAAATATATGCTTTAAGGGGTGCCTGGGTGTCTCAGTCAGTTAAGCATCCTACTCTTGGTTTCGGCTCAGGTCACCATCTCACGGTTCCGTGAGTTCGAGCCCTGCATCGGGCTCTGTGCTGGCAGTGTAGAGCCTGCTTGGGATTCTGTCTCCCTCTCTCTCTCTGCCCCTCCCTCCCTCACACTATCTGTGTCTCTCTCAAAATAAGTAAATAAACTTAAAAAAAAAAGTATGTTTTAATTATGCAGTAAACTTGAACTTGCAAAGAAAAGACAAAAGAAACCTTATTTTATGTTTTAATTTTTATTTATTTATTACTATTTTTTAAGATTTTATTTTTAAAGAATCTCTATACCCATTGCAGGGCTCGAACTTACAGTGCACAAAGAGTCACATGCTGTAGTGAACGAGCCAGTCAGGCGCCCCCAAGAACCCCTATTTTAATTTTTCCATTAAAAAAAAAAACCTTATCAGAGTATTTTTTTAACCTGTATGCCTTTTCATTCTTTTTCATTTCGCCTGAAAACAAGTTTGCAAAACAAGTTTAGGGGCCCACACACATAGCTTGAATACTAAACTCATATCAACGGCAGGACAACTTAATTTTAGTGTGACCTTCCACTTTAAGAAAGCCACATATGAGAGAGCTTAATTTATTTTAAAATATCAGTTAAGATGAATAAACCCATTGGGGCACGTGGGTGGCTCAGTTGGTTAAGCCTCCGACTCTTCAGCTCAGGTCACGATCTCATGGTTTGTGGGATCGAGCCCCGAGTCGGGCCCTGTGCTGACAGTGCTGAGTCTGCTTGGGATTCTCTGTCTCCCTCCCCAGCTCATTCTCAATCTCTCTGTTTAAAAAAAAAAAAAAAAGCAATAAAGGGATTTAACAAGAAACAAATTTTAAAGATTGAGGAAATAACTTTGGGGGAGAGTCCCCTTCCAGTGTCCTGGAAATCACAATGACAACAACGGGGAATTCTGCTTTTGCTGAGGTTTATCCTGTTCACTTATTTCCCTCCATGAATCATTACTAAAGGACAGCAGTGTCTCAGGATGGCCCAAAAGTAGGTGACCCAGGACAGCCCCTGTCCTCGAGGCTGTGCATTATGTGAGAAAACGACCACCTTTCCTCTACCTTCTGTGCCCACACCCCTCCCCCTCCACTTCCTGCAGAGGGAGAAGCTTTTCTCCTCACTGCTGGTTCCATCCACTTGCTTTCTTCAACTCTCTCTCCTCCTTTTGAATCTCTTCCCAACTCCTGTTCCCTTCCTTTCCAGCCAAAACCTGTGCACATCTCCCCTATTCTGAAAAACCCCTCTTTGCAATATGCTGTCACCTCAAGTTACTACTGTCCACGTTCTGTCCCTACCAATCACCTTGAACAAATACCCTGAGGCTTCTCAAACACGATCGTGCATGTGAATCACCTGGGGAACAGTGTTAGAACACATATTCTGAGGGTACCCGGGTGGATCAGTCCGTTAAATAGCAGACTCTTGATTTCCCCACAGGTCGTGATCTCGTGGTTTCTGGGTTCCCGCCCCGTGATGGGCTCTGCACTGATAGTACAAAGGCTGCTTGGGATTCTCTCTCTCCCTCTCTGTGCCTCCCTGGCTCATGCCCACACACTCTCTTTCTCAAAATAAATACATAAAATTTAAAAAAAAAAAAAAAAAAAAAAAAAAGAGGGGCAGGCAGCTTCCATATGTGTCTCTTACATGTCTCTATCTCCGCCAATCTGGGGCCAAAATAAGATGGCCGTAAATTAGACATATGAAGTCTGAGAACACGGTGGTGCTGGGACAACTGGCTAGTTATTTGCAAGATATAAACAGTGAAAGTTAAGGGGCGCCTGGGTGGCTCAGTTGGTTAAGCATCTGACTCTTGGTTTCGGCTCATGTCGTGACCTCACGGTTGGTGGCCATCAAGCCCCCGCCAGGCTCTGTGCTGACAGTGCAGAGCCTGCTCGGGATTCTCTCTCTCCCTCTCTGTCTCTGCCCCACCCCCCCGTATGCAAGTGTGTGCGCACACCCTCTCAAAATAAATAAACATTAAAAGAAAATTATATAGATATGTATGTATATATATTTACACATACGTATGTGCTGATATATATCAACACAGAGGTATTAACATATACATATGCATGGAAAGAGATCGAGAGGGCCAAGTAGTAGCTAAGGTGCCCACTGGGGTTGAACTGGCTTTGGACCTCGAGACAGCTGGATTGGATTCACACCAACGCACTTTGAGAGTTGACTCCTCCCCGGAAGTTTACTTCTTCGTCTCTCCAGCTGCCTCTGCACTTCTGTGCCCCGGTGTACTGGTCTTGTTCCATCTCCTAGAACTAGGACCTCAATGTAAAACTTACTCCTTCACAATAACTCTGTTCCCTGTCAGCCTTTTGTGAGTTTTTGCTGACTTTATTCAAGGCTTCAGGGGCACTGTGATGATCCCTTAGATTCCCTCAGTCTTTTTGCTGCCTGATTTCCAGAAAGCCTTGGTGCCAGCCAACATCCAGCCCTGTGGATGTCTCTGTCATGAGATATGTTGTATCTATGTATGGATGTGTATATGTATGTACACATAAATGTGTATATAGTATATTACGTATTATATACTATATTTTATATTATAGATATACTAGATTCTGGCTCCCTGAATATTGAAAACTCTAGGAAGATATTCTTCAAAAAGTTAACAGTGGCTATCTCTACATAGTAGAGGCTCCAATGACTTTTATACTGGTCTTCATGCTTTTCTGAATTTTCTGAAATTGTTGCAAGTGTGTACTACTATTATAAGAGAAAAAAATCAGAGTTTTTTTTTAATTTTACTTTTTCTTATTTATTTTTATTTTTTATTTTATAGAGAGAGTGCATGCACACAAGCAGGGAGAGGGGCAGAAAGAGAGAGGAAGAAAATCCCAAGCAGGCTCTGTGCTTTGTGCGTGTGGAGCCCGACACAGGGCTTGAACTCACGGACCTTGAGATCATGACCTGAGCCAAAATCAAGAGTCAGGTGCTCAACTAACTGAGCCACCCGGGCGTCCCTGGCTATTGTTTTCAATTTTAAAGGAGAGGGGCATACTAGTGATAACAACGTAATATTTCTCCGGGCCTGTCCACACCCGCTCTGCAGAATCTCAGCTCAAATTCATCCCACACGAGGGAGTATGCAGGCGGTGTTCCACATGGGACCTGAAACCACTATCTTGGCTACCATGTGGGTCTCCTATTTGCTGCCTCTCCTGCGGGGATGTCCCCTGCCAGTATCCCCAAGGGAAGCCCTCCTCACACGGTCCTGAAAGAGCTCTGCACTGTTGCTGGGTTCCTGCCAGCCTCTCAGCCAAGGGACTGAAGGTCTCACAAGGCCACTATCCCCTATCTTTACCCAAATTGACCTTCTCTGTTGACTTGCCCTTTGTGCAGAGGACAGTGTGAACTTCCAGAGCTGGGAGTGACTTCTTCTCCCCTTTCTCTACCTCTGATAGAAAGGAAGTGAAAGATAAATAAACAGGATTAATGTCCAAACCAATCCTGCGGTTCTCCCTCCTCCTCGTGTCAAAGAGAACAAAAGATCCCTGTGTTCCTGCCTTCCTGGAAATGTCACTGCAGAGCCCTTAAGAGGCTACCTGTGGGAGCTAAGAGCTGGGGGGGACCACACAGGCAGAGATGAAAGAAAGCTGTCTGGCTCCCAGTCAGCTACTTTGGTGGAGTTGGGGGGGGGGGGGTGGGACCAGACTGAAGTACCCCAAGTAGGCACCCCGAACTGACTATGACAATTGTCCCGACAGTTCCAGTTCATCGGAGGAGATGTGCCAGGATACCCTCCCATCCCTAGAACGCAAGCTTGCTGTGTATGGTCAGCCCCTTTCAGCGGACTCCCAATGAGTGTGTCCAGGCAGAAGAACACTACCAACGCCAGAAATTATGGCCTCATATCATGGTCTCTGCATGACTGAACAACCTCAGGATGGTGAATGCAGGTATCTGGGCTCAAGCCTCAGAAAGCTTACACTAAAAAACCACTGGATACATCTGTTACCAAAAAGAAAAACATAACACTTCAGTATCTACTACAAACTGGCCAGCCACAGGCTGGACCTGCTGGCTTACAGCTACATTTTATTTAAACTACTCATTATTGGCCTGCTTGGGCTTAAAATTTTTAAAAAAAGTTTTTAACGTTTATTTATTGTTGAGAGACAGCGAGACACAGAGCATGAGCAGGGGAAGGGCCAAGAGATGGAGAGACACAGAATCCGAAGCAGGCTCCAGGCTCTGAGCTGTCAGCACAGAGCCTGACGCAGGGCTCGAACTCACAAACCGCGAGATTGTGACCTGAGCTGAAGTCGGATGCTTAACTGACTGAGCCACCCAGGCAACCCTAAATTTCTTTTTTTTTTTATTTCATTTACCAATATTTAAAAATCAGGAGAATTGGGCACCTGGGTAGCTGAGTTGGTTAAGCGTCTCTTTTTTAAAATGTTTATTTATATCTGAGAGAGAGAGAGAGAGAGGCAGTGCACAAGCAAAGGAGGGGCAGAGAGACAGAGAGACAATCAGAAGCAGGTTCCAGGCTGTCAGCACAGAGCCTGATGCGGGACTCGAACTCACAAACTGTGAGATCATGACCTGTGCCGAAGTCAGCCATTTAACTGACTGAGCCACCCAAGTACCTGATGCATCCGACTCTTGATTTCGGCTCAGGTCCTGATCTCAGAGTTCGTGGGATGGAGCCCCACAGGAGGCTCTCCGCTGATGGTGAGGAGCCTGCTTGGGATTCTCTCTCTCCCTTTTTCTCTGCCCCTTCCCTGCTGGTGCATGCACTCTCTCCCTGTCTCTAAATAAATAAATGAACATTGAAAAAAAAAAAAGGAGAATTAAAGAGAAATGAAAACATAGTCCCCACAAAGACCAGTGCGTGAATATTTACAGTAGCTTTGTCTTTGCCGAAACAAAGACACCTGAATCCATCGACAAACAAAGAACCCGAATCCATCGACAGGTGGATGGATCAACAAATCGTGGTATATTCATCCCAGAAAGCACTACCTGACATTTTTTTTAAATGAATTATACACACATTATGATTTGAATCTCAAGGCCATTACGCTGAGTGAAAGGCACCAGAAAATAAAAGCATATACCACATGATTCCATTTGTATAGTATTCTAGAAAATGCAAGCCAGTGTGTTTTGACAGAAAGCTGATCAGTGACTTAAGGGTGGAAGGGAGGGAGTAAAGGACTGGAAAAGTGCACAGGGAAAACTTCCAGGGCAATGGAAATGTTTTCTTTCTTTCTTTCTTTCTTTCTTTCTTTCTTTCTTTCTTCTTTCTTCCTCTCTCTAAATGTTTTTTTAACATACATTAAAAAAAATTTTTTTTAACGTTTATTTATTTTTGAGAGAGAGGGAGAGACAGAGTGCAAGCGGGGAGGGGCAGAGAGGGAGACAGAATCTGAAGCAGGCTCCAGGCTCCGAGCAGTCAGCATAGAGCCCGACAGGAGGCTCAAACCCACAAACTGCAAGGTTATGACCTCAGCTGAAGTTGGAGGCTTAACTGACTGAGCCACCCAGGCGCCCTTTTATTCATTTTTGAGAGACACAAAGAGACAGAGCAGCAGTGGGGTAGGGACAGAGAGAGAGGGAGACACAGAATCTGAAGCAGGCTCCAGGCTCTGAGCTGTCAGCACAGAGCCTGACGCAGATTTCAAACTCATGAACTGCTAGCTCATGACCTGAGCTCAAGCCAGACGCCTAACTGAGCCACCCAAGCAACCCAGAAATGTTCTGTTTCTTAATTGTAGTGATGGTTGTATACATACATCAAAATTCATCCCTGCCTGGCTCAGTCAGTTGAGCATGGGACTCTTGGTCTTGGGGTTATAAATTTGAGGTCCACATTGGGTGTAAAGATTGCTTAAAAAAAAAAAACTCGGAAGATGGCGGCGTAGGAGGATGCTGAGCTCACCGAGTCCTGCGGATCACTTAGATTCCACCCACACCTGCCTAAATAACCCAGAAAATCGCCAGAAAACTAGCAGAACGGATTCTCTGGAGCCAAGCACAGAGAGGCCCACAGAAGAGGGTAGGAAGGGCGGAGAGGCGGTGCACGCTACACGGACTGGCAGGAGGGAGCCGGGGCGGAGGGGCAGCCTGCCGGCAAAGCAGAGCCCCCGAGTCTGGCTTGCAAAAGCGGAGGGGCCGGACGCAGTGTGTTCCGACAGCAAGCGGGAATTGACATCTGGAAGGTTATAAGTTAACAGCTCTGCTCAGAGAGCGGGAAGGCTAGAGGACAATGGGAGGGAGAGTTGTTGAGCCCCGGACGACAGAGCACAGCTTGGCAGGGAACAAAGGCGCTCGCCAGCGCCATCTCCTTTGCCCATCCGCCAGCCAAAATCCCAAAGGGAACCAGTTCCTGCCTGGGAACTGGCTTACACCGCACAAACACCGAACGCTGTGCTTCTGCGGATCTGACTCCCTCCTGGTGCTGCAGGGCCCCTCCTGAAGCGGATCACCGAAGGATAAGCCAGCTGAGCCTGCCCCTCCCGCCCCGGGGCACCTTGCCGATCCACCCCAGCTAATACGCCAGATCCCCAGCACCACAGGCCTAGCAATGTGCAAGTAGCCCAGACAGGCCATGCCACCCCACAGTGAGGTAGAGAAAGAGAAAGTACACACCAGTCTGACTGTGGCCCCAGCAGTGGGCTGGGGACAGACATCAGGTCTGACTGCGGCCCCGCCCACCAATGCAAGTTACTCAAGACAGCACAGGGGAAGTGCCCTGCAGTTCCGCACCACTCCAGGGACTATCCAAAATGATGAAACGGAAGAATTCCCCTCAAAAAAAACCTCCAGGAAATAACGACAGCTAACGAACTGATGAAAAACTATTTAAACGATATAACAGAAAGTGAATTTAGAATAATAGTCATAAAATTAATCGCTGGGCTTGAAAACAGTATAAAGGACAGCAGAGAATCTATTGCTACAGAGATCAAGGGACTAAGGAACAGCCAGGAGGAGCTAAAAAATGCTATTAATGAGCTGCAAAATAAAATGGAGACGACCACAGCTCGGATTGAAGAGGCAGAGGAGAGAATAGGTGAACTAGAAGATAAAGTTATGGAAAAAGAGAATCTGAGAAAAAGAGAGATAAAAATAAAATCCAGGAGTATGAAGGGAAAATTAGAGAACTAAGTGATGCACTAAAGAGAAATAATCTACCCATAATTGGTATTCCAGAGGAGGAAGACAGAGGGAAAGGTGCTGAAAGTATACTTGAAGAAATAATAGCTAAGAACTTCCCTGATCTGGGGAAGGAAAAAGGCATTGAAATCCAAGAGGCACAGAGAACTCCCTTCAGACGTAACTTGAATCGATCTTCTGCACGACATATCATAGTGAAACTGGCAAAATACAAGGATAAAGAAAAAATTCTGAAAGCAGCTAGGGATAAACACGCTCTAACATATAAAGGGAGACCTATAAGGCTCGTGGCGGATCTCTCTACTGAAACTTGGCAGGCCAGAAAGGAATGGCAGGAAATCTTCAATGTGATGAACAGAAAAAATATGCAGCCGAGAATCCTTTATCCAGCAAGTCTGTCATTTAGAATAGAAGGAGAGATAAAGGTCTTCCCAAACAAACAAAAACTGAAGGAATTCATCACCACTAAACCAGCCCTACAAGAGATCCTAAGGGGGATCCTGTGACACAAAGTACCAGAAACATCGCTACAAGCATGAAACCTACAGTCATCACAATCACTCTAAACCCATATCTTTCTATAATAACACTGGATGTAAATGGACTAAATGCACCAACCAAAAGACATAGGGTATCAGAATGGATAAAAAAACAAGGCCTATCTATTTGCTGTCTACAAGAGACTCATTTTAGACTTGAGGACACCTTCAGATTGAAAGTGAGGGGATAGAGAACTATTTATCATGCTACTGGAAGTCAAAAGAAAGCTGGAGTAGCCATACTTATATCAGACAAACTAGACTTTAAATTAAAGGCTGTAACAAGAGATGAAGAAGGGCATTATATAATAATCACAGGGTCTATCCATCAGGAAGAGCTAACAATTATAAATGTCTATGCGCCAAATACGGGAGCCCCCAAATATATAAAACAATTACTCACAAACATAAGCAACCTTATTGACAAGAATGTGGTCATTGCAGGGGACTTTAACACCCCACTCACAGCAATGGATAGATCATCTAGACACATGGTCAATAAAGAAACAAGGGCCCTGAATGATACATTGGATCAGATGGACTTGACAGATATATTTAGAACTCTGCATCCCAAAGCAACAGAATATACTTTCTTCTCAAGTGCACGTGGAACATTCTCCAAGATAGATCACATACTGGGTCACAAAACAGCCCTTCATAAGTATACAAGAATTGAGATCATACCATGCATACTTTCAGACCACAATGCGATGAAGCTTGAAATCAACCACAGGAAAATGTCTGGAAAACCCCCAAAAGCATGGAGGTTAAAGAACACCCTACAAAAGAATGAATGGGTCAACCAGGCAATTAGAGAAGAAATTAAAAAATATATGGAAACAAACAAAAATGAAAATACAACAATCCAAACGCTTTGGGATGCAGCAAAGGCAGTCCTGAGAGGAAAATATATTGCAATCCAGGCCTATCTCAAGAAACAAGAAAAATCCCAAATACAAAATCTAACAGCACACCTAAAGGAAATAGAAGCAGAACAGCAAAGACACCCCAAACCCAGCAGAAGAAGAGAAATAATAAAGATCAGAGCAGAAATAAACAATATAGAATCTAAAAAAACGGTAGAGCAGATCAACGAAACCAAGAGTTGTTTTTTTGAAAAAATAAACAAAATTGACAAACCTCTAGCCAGGCTTCTCAAAAAGAAAAGGGAGATGACCCAAATAGATAAAATCATGAATGAAAATGGAATGATTACAACCAATCCCTCAGAGATACAAGCAATTATCAGGGAATACTATGAAAAATTATACGCCAACAAACTGGACAACCTGGAAGAAATGGACAAATTCCTAAACACCCACACACTTCCAAAACTCAAACAGCAGGAAATAGAAAGCTTGAACAGACCCATAACCAGTGAAGAAATTGAATCAGTCATCAAAAATCTCCCAACAAATAAGAGTCCAGGACCAGATGGCTTCCCAGGGGAGTTCTACCAGACATTTAAAGCAGAGATAATACCTATCCTTCTCAAGCTATTCCAAAAAATAGAAAGGGAAGGAAAACTTGCAGACTCATTCTATGAAGCCAGTATTGCTTTGATTCCTAAACCAGACAGAGACCCAGTAAAAAAAGAGAACTACAGGCCAATATCCCTGATGAATATGGATGCAAAAAATTCTCAATAAGATACTAGCAAATCGAATTCAACAGCATATAAAAAGAATTATTCACCATGATCAAGTGGGATTCATTCCTGGGATGCAGGGCTGGTTCAACATTCGCAAATCAATCAACGTGATACATCACATTAATAAAAGAAAAGATAACCATATGATCCTGTCAATCGATGCAGAAAAAATATTTGACAAAATTCAGCATCCTTTGTTAATAAAAACCCTTGAGAAAGTCGGGGTAGAAGGAATATACTTAAACATCATAAAAGCCATTTATGAAAAGCCCACAGCTAATATCATCCTCAGTGGGGAAAAACTGAGAGCTTTCCCCCTGAGATCAGGAACACGACAGGGATGTCCACTCTCACCCCTGTTGTTTAACATAGTGTTGGAAGTGCTAGCATCAGCAATTGGACAACAAAGGGAAATCAAAGGCATCAAAAGTAGCAAAGATGAAGTTAAGCTTTCACTTTTTGCAGATGACATGATATTATACATGGAAAAGCCAATAGACTCCACCAAAAGTCTGCTAGAACTGATACATGAATTCAGCAAAGTTGCAGGATACAAAATCAATGTACAGAAATCAGTTGCATTCTTATACACTAATAATAAAGCAACAGAAAGACAAATAAAGAAACTGATCCCATTCACAATTGCACCAAGAAGCATAAAATACCTAGGAATAAATCTAACCAAAGATGTACAAGATCTGTATGCTGAAAACTATAGAAAGCTTATGAAGGAAATTGAAGAAGATATAAAGAAATGGAAAAACATTCTGTGCTCATGGGTTGGAAGAATAAATACTGTTAAAATGTTAGTACTACCCAAAGCTATCTACACATTCAATGCAATCCCAATCAAAATTGCACCAGCATTCTTCTCGAAGCTAGAATAAGCAATCCTAAAATTCGTATGGAACCACAAAAGGCCCCGAATAGCCAAAGTAATTTTGAAGAAGACCAAAGCAGGAGGCATCACAATCCCAGACTTTAGCCTCTACTACAAAGCTGTCATCATCAAGACAGCATGGTATTGGCACAAAAACAGACACACAGACCAATGGAATAGGATAGAAACCCCAGAACTAGACCCACAAAAGTATGGCCAACTCATCTTTGACAAAGCAGGAAAGAACATCCAATGGAAAAAAGACAGTCTCTTTAACAAATGGTGCTGGGAGAACTGGACAGCAACATGTAGAAGAATGAAACTAGACCACTTTCTTACATCATTCACAAAAATTAACTCAAAATGGATAAAGGACTTGAATGTGAGACAGGAAACCATCAAAACACTAGAGGAGAAAGCAGGAAAAGACCTCTCTGACCTCAGCCATAGCAATTTCTTACTTGACACATCCCCAAAGGCAAGGGAATTAAAAGCAAAAACTATTGGGACCTTATGAAGATAAAAAGCTTCTGCACAGCAAAAGAAACAATCAACAAAACTAAAAGGCAGCCAATGGAATGGGAAAAGATATTTGCAAATGACACATCAGACAAAGGGTTAGTATCCAAAATCTATAAAGAGCTCACCAAACTCCACACCCAAAAAACAAATAACCCAGTGAAGAAATGGGCAGAAAACATGAATAGACACTTCTCTAAAGAAGACATCCAGATGGCCAACAGGCACATGAAAAGATGCTCAACGTCGCTCCTTATCAGGGAAATACAAATCAAAACCACACTCAGATATCACCTCACGCCAGTCAGAGTGGCCAAAATGAACAAATCAGGAGACTATAGATGCTGGAGAGGATATGGAAAAACGGGAACCCTCTTACATTGTTGGTGGGAATGTAAACTGGTGCAGCCGCTCTGGAAAGCAGTGTGGAGGTTCCTCAGAAAATTAAAAATAAAGCTACCCTACAACCCAGCAATAGCACTGCTAGGAATTTATCCAAGATATACTGGAGTACTGATGCATAGGGGCACTTGTACCCCAATGTTTATAGCAGTATTCTCAACAATAGCCAAATTGTGGAAAAAGCCTAAATGTCCATCAACTGATGAATGGATAAAGAAATTGTGGTTTATATACACAATGGAGTACTATGTGGCAATGAGAAAGAATGAAATATGGCCCTTTGTAGCAATGTGGATGGAACTGGAGAGTCTTATACTAAGTGAAATAAGCCATACAGAGAAAGACAGATACCATATGTTTTCACTCTTATGTGGATCCTGAGAAACATAACAGAAACCCATAGGGGAGGGGAAGGAAAAAACAAAGAAAAAAAAGAGGCTAGAGTGGGAGAGAGAGCCAAAGCATAAGAGACTCTTAAAAACTGAGAACAAACTGAGGGTTGATGGGGGGGTGGGAGGGGGGGGGGGTAGGTGATGGGCATTGAAGAGGGCATCTTTTGGGATGAGCCCTGGGTGTTGTATGGAAACTAATTTGACAATAAATTTCATATAATAATAAAAAACTCATCAAGTTGAACACTTAAATAAATGCACTTTATTATACATAAAGTCTACCTCAATAAGATAGAAAAATTAAAAACTGGCAACATTTTTATATGACTTGAGATGTTTAGTTTTCCCTGAAGATCAAAATGTCTGGCATTATTTGATCTGTATTTTCACAAGCCCCAAATCACAGGAAATAGGTATTAGCTGCCCTTTAGAAGAAGTATACCTTTTCCACTTTGCCGAAGGGTCCTGCACTTACGACCCTTTTCCCAACGCTCGTTACATGTTCCTTGTCATTCATTTAACACCTGTGCGTCTATTGAGACCCTTCATTCTAGGTATTGGAGATAAAGCAGCAACTGAACAGGCAAAAATGCCTAACCATCGTGAAGTTACGTGAAGTCTCCATTTTAGCGGGTTTGGAGAAAGACAGACAAACAACGTAATGAGTAAAATACATAGTTTGCTGGATGGCATAAGTACAAAGTAAAAAGATGAAATCCACAAAAAAATGTAGATGTTAACTAGGGAGTCAGGGAAGCCCTGGGTCACAGGTGACTTTCGTTTCTTTTAGCTTAGAATTTGCTTTTTTTTTTTTTTTTATTTCAAGGTTTTTTTAAATTTTTTTTAATGTTTATTTCTGAGACAGAGAGAGACAGAGCATGAGTGGGGGAGGGGCAGAGAGAGAGGGAGACACAGAATCCAAAGCAGGCTCCAGGCTCTGAGCGGTCAGCACAGAGCCCGACGCGGGGCTCAAACTCACGAACCGTGAGATCATGACCTGAGCCGAAGTTGGTCACTCAACCAACTGAGCCACCCAGGCACCCCCTAATTTCAAGTTTTTATTTAAATTATAGCCAGTTAACATATACAGTACAACTGGTTTCAGGTTTAGAATTTAATGAGTCATCACTTACATACAACACCCAGTGCTCGTCATAACAAGTGCCCTCCTGGGTGGGTGATGGGTATTGAGGAGGGCACCTTTTGGGATGAGCACTGGGTGTTGTATGGAAACCAATTTGACAGTAAATTTCATATATTAAAAAATAAAAAATAAAAAAAATAAAAAAAAAAATAACAAGTGCCCTCCTAATACCTTACACCCATGTAGGCCAACCCCCCATCAACCCTCAGGTTGTTCTCTACAGTTAAGAGTCTCTTATGATTTGCTTCCCTCTTTTTCCCCCTTTCTTCTGTGTTCATCTGTGTTGTTTCTTAAATTCCACACGTGAGTGAAATCATGGTAATCACCTTTCTCTGACTGACTTACTTTGCTTTGCGTTATACACTCTAGCTCCATCCACATCAATGCAAATGGCAAGATTTCATTCTTTTTGATGATATATTCCATTATATTTATATATACCACATCTTTTTTATCCATTCATTAGTCAATGGACATTTGGTCCCTCTCCACAGTTTGGCTATGGTTGATAATACTGCTATAAACATTGGGGTGCATGCGCCCCTTGAAGTCAGTATTTTTGTATTCTTTAGGTAAATCCCTAGTAGTGCAATTGCTGTAGGGTAGTTCTATTTTTAACTTTCTGGGGAACCTCCATCCTGTTTTCCAGAGTGACTGCACCAGTTTGCATTCCCACCAGCAGAGCATGAAGATTCCTGTTTCTCCGCATCCTCGCCAACATCCGTGGCTTCCTGAGTTGTTAGTTTTAGCCATTCTTACTGGTGTGAGGTGGTATCTCATTGTGGTTTTGATTTATATTTCCTTGATGATGAGTAATGTTGAGCATCTATTCATGTGTCTGTTAGCCATCTGGATGTCTTCTTTGGAAAATGAGAGGTGACTTTTGAGAAAAAAAACCTGAATGGATAAGGGAGCGAGCCATATATGCAACTCAGGGAAGAGCATTCTAGCCAGAGGCAACTGCCCAAACAAGGGAGTTGACGTGGCATCCTCAACGAACAGCAATTCTCGTTTGGAGCAGAATACACAAGAGATCAGAGAGATAGCAGGGAAGAGAAAGAAAATGGTCTTGCAGACTACTGAGAGGAATCTATCATTTCTGGGTGACACGGGAAGCCTCTGTAGTGTTTTATTAATTATAATCAGGCTGGAGTTACTGACTTTATTATGGTAGAGCTAAGAAGGAAGGGAAATAGTTTTCATAACCATGTCATCACCGTGGTCCCTGTACCCATCTGAGTTTGCAATTCCTGTCATAGTTAATCTGATTCTCATAATACAGCACAAAATCCCTGGCTTCTGCCACCCTGATAGGCAAAGTCAGTCACGTGACTAGCTCTCAGGAATATACCACTTTGGGTGGCCTTTCTCTAACCTTTGGGGCTTCACCCACACACTGGTTCTCCCACACCTTATACCACACCCTTCTCTCCTTTTCTTTGTCATCCCCTGGGCTCTTCCTCGATCCCCTTAGCCAAAGCCTCCACTCTGGTGACTCCCTCCAGGAACATACTCTAGGTTCTCAATCTGGAGCTGCCTTACTCTAGAACCCACATCACTCACAATGAGATTTAAGTTCCCTTGAAAAGGAATTTACAACATCCTGAAATTTACTCAGCAACCACACCTCACAGGTAAACTCTGTCAATGGAGCTCATATTGGAAATGAGCTGTGAGATTAGAGAAAGCGGCTTGGTAGCCAGGGAGCAGAGATGTAAGAGCACTGGCCCCAGGGTCCCAAACAGACCAGGTTTAGCCACTGGCCCCTGACAAAATCCAAAGGCAGAGAGATGAGGGGTGGTGAAACAAGAAAGGAATGTACTTCAGCAAGGCCAACAGTGGGAAGATGAAAATACTTCCAGGTTTATATAAGGAGAATGTGGGGCGAAGGTGGCTGTGTACCTGCAGATGGGCAGTGAAGGGCAAATTGATCACTGTCTCGGAGTCAACCTTAGGTGGGGTCTTGCAGGCTCAGGGAAGCCCTTATTACAGAAAGGGTTAGTTTCAGTTCCATCAGGGGATGCTTTCCCTCAGGATTTTCCACCTGAGCCCAGAGACAAGTTGGAAGGAGAAACCAGCTAGAAAGTTTGAGATCAAAATGGAGGCAGCTGAGGTCATCTTTCAGTTTCACTGCTAAATCCAAAGCAAACGTCTCTGAAATTATTTCACCAATTAGGAAAAGAAGTCAATACTCACTCAGGAAGTTAAACTTTGCCTATGATTTGGCAAAAGAAAGAAACGTGGCCAAAAGTAATCTGGCAGAATGCAATTCGAAAAGACAAATTAAGGGCGTCTGCATGGCTCGGTGGGTTAAGCATCTGACTCTTGATTTCAGTTTAGGTCATGATCTCATGGTTCATGAGATTGAGCCCTGCACTGGGCTCTGCACTGATATGGCAGAGCCTGCTTGGGATTCTCTCTCCCTCTCTCTCTGCCCCTCCCCTGCTCACATTCTCTAGGGTGGGGTTGGTGGGGGGGGAGAGGAAGGAAAAGAAAAGAAAAGAAAAGAGAAGAGAAGAGAAGAAAAGAAAAGAAAGAAAAGAAAAGAAGAAAAGAAAAGAAGAGAAAGGAAAAGAAAAGAAAAGGCAAATTTGACCAAGATAAGTCAGTCAATGTAAATCTTCTCCTAAATTAATATCCCTTCACAATGACACTACACAATGACATACACAAAGGTATACAAATATTTGATGGAACCAGCTGACACAGGGATCCACATTTCCACCTTGGCAATAGAACTTTCTGGAGCTCAGAGTTTTTTCAAAATATTTGGACCATAAGAGTGCATAAAATGAGTTAGAAGATTATAGCTACAAGATAGAATGGACATACTTCTTCCAGTCTTTGCCTCTAGGTATAGCTAAAGCCCTGTACGTTATACAGAATAAAAGCATAAGAATACTTGGAGAGATTGAGAGAAGAAAAGAGATCAGCCAGAGACTTTGAAACCTTAGAAAAAAACATGGCAGTGCATTTTCTGGATTTTCTTTTGCATTGCATACTCTGGACTGGGTGCCGGAAGAGCCTGGAACCCAGAAACACCAACAGGCACGGACAAAGGAAAAAATAAAGCCCAGAGAAAGCCTTTATTC
Organism: Panthera pardus; assembly: GCF_024362965.1. Classification (NCBI taxonomy): domain Eukaryota; kingdom Metazoa; phylum Chordata; class Mammalia; order Carnivora; family Felidae; genus Panthera; species Panthera pardus. The sequence continues at coordinate 144,454,160 of NW_026526765.1, read as the reverse complement.
TCTAGCCAAAGGACCAAGAAAGGGCCAGCCTGGCAAGATGGAAAAAATTTTTTTAATTTTTTTAAAAAGTTTATTTATTTTTGAGATAGAGAAAGACACAGTGTGAGCAGAGGAGGGCAGAGAGAGAGGGAAACACAGAATCTGAAGCAGGCTCCAGACTCCAGGCTGTCAGCACAGGACCCAATCCAGGGCTTAAACCCACGAACCAAGAGATCATGACCTGAGCCAAAGCCAGATGCTCAACCGACTGAGCCACCCAGATGGAAAATTTCCTGCAAGATGGAAAATTTTTGACAATGACCACCCAACTTCAGCCAAACACCATGGAGAAAACTGAAGTCCCACCCAATCCTGTCAGCAAAGTCCAAATGGGGAGCCTAGACTTCCATCCTCACCCAGCTGTAATGAGGTGCCCTCTCCCTGTCCTGAAGACATCAAAAGAGGCTGAACTAAGAACCTAGATCTCTAACCCGACCCAGCACCTCCTTCCTTCTTCTGCTGGTGTGATGGGCAGTACCCCCTTGCCCTGCTGGTGTGATGTCAGAAGAGGTCTGCCAAAGCAGAAGATTTAAATACGATCCAGAGTCTCATAATACCTCAAAAGTCCAAAATACTCACTAAGAAAATGACCCTTTGTACCAAAATAAGGAAGATCTCAACTTGAATGAGAAAAAACAATAAACAGATGCCAATACTGAGATGATACAAATGCTGCTTGAATTATATGACAAGGATTTTAAAACAGCTATCATAGAATTGCATCAGTAAGAGGGCACCTCGGTGGCTCAGTCGGTTAAGCATCTGACTTCGGCGGTCATGATCTCACCACTTGTGGGTTTGAGCCCTGCATGGGGCTCTGTGCTGACAGTTCGGAGCCTGGACCCTGCTTCGGATTCTGTCCCCCTCTCTCTCTGCCCCTCCCCCACTCCCACTATGTCTGTCTCTCTCTCAAAATAAACATAATAAAAAGAAATTTTTTATAAAATTGTGTCAATGAGGAGCACCTGGGTGACTCCGTCAGTTAAGCACCCGACTTTGGCTCAGGTTATGATCTCGTGGTTCAAGAGCTCGAGCCCATGTCCAGCTATGTGCTGACAGCTCAGAGCCAGGAGCCTGCTTTGGATTCTGTGTCTCCCTCTCTCTCTGCCCTTCCCCTGCTTGCACTTTCTCTGTCTCTCAAAAATAAATAAACATTAAAAAAATAAATAAATTTCATCAATGAGGTTCACAAACATACCTGAAACAAATGGAAAAAAGAGAACGTCTCAGGGGGAAAAAGACATAAAGAAAAACCGCATAGATATTTTACAGATACAAATACAATAACTAAAATTAAAAACTCAATGTATGGGCTCAACAGCACAATGAAGAAGAAAGAGGAAAGAATCAGTAAACTTGAAGACAGAACAATAGAATTACCCAATGTGATCTGCAGAGAGAAAATAAACTGGAAAACAAACAAACAAACAAAAAAGAGCTCCAGGGACCTATGTGATTACAACAAAATTTCTAACATTTGAAGAGATAATAGCTGAAAAATGTCCCCAATTTGGCAAGACAGAGAAGCACATCTATGTGTAAGCAGTCAAGAAGCTACATGAATTCTAAGTAGAATAAACCTAAAGAAAACCCCAACAACAGGGGCGCCTGGGAGGCTCAGTTGGTAAGTGTCCGACTTTGGTTCAGGTCATGATCTCGCAGTCCATGAGTTCAAGCCCCACGTCGGGCTCTGTGCTGACAGCTCAGAGCCTGGAGCCTGCCTCAGATTCTGTGTCTCCCTCTCTCTCTGCCCCTCCTCCACTTATGCTGTCTCTCTCTGTCTCTCTCTCAAAAACGAATGTTAAAAAAAAATTTAAGAAAACCCCAACAACACATCATAATCAAACTTCTAAAACCTAAAGACAAGGAGAAATCTTGAAATCCACCAGAAAGAAGCATCACCTCACCAATAAAAGAAAAACAATTTGACTGATGTTAGATTTCCCATCAGAACCCTGGAGGCCCGAAGGAAGGGGCTAATATTTCTCAAGTGCTAAAAGAACTGTCAACCCAGACTCCTATACTCAGGAAAACATTCTTCAGAAATGACGCAGAAATCAAGACATTGTCAGATGAAGGAAAAGGATGAGGATCTGTCACCCGCAGAACTGCCCTGCCCTTAAAAAGTGGCGACAGGAAGTTCCTGAGACAGAAAGGAAATGAAAGAAGGAGGAATCTTGGAAGATCAGGGAAGAAGGAAGAACAATAGAAAGGGTACAAATATGGGTAAATACGATACATTCTCCTTCTCTTGAGTTCCTCAATTATGTTTGACATAAATATGACAAAAATTAAGACATTGTGTTTCATTGTTTACAGAGGAAGTATTTAAGGCAATTATATTATAAAGGGAAGAAACTAGAAGGACTCAAAGGGAAGTAAAATTTCTACACTTCTCTAGAACTGATAAAATGTTGTCACTAGTAGACTAAGATTATTTACGCATCTGTAATGTTATAACTAGAACAATCATGAAAAAAATCTGTAATAGAAATATACTCCAAAAATGCTGGATGAATCCAAATGGATTTCCAAAAAATGCTGAAAGGCAAGGAAGGCAAGACAAAGGAAACAGAAATGAAAAAACCACAGGGAAAAAAACAGTATACAAAAAACAAAATGGTTTAAGCCCTAGCATACCAATACATTTTTTTTAATGTTTATGTATGGACAGAGTGCTATCCCATATTCCTCAGAATCCTATGATTTTGTGTCTAAACCTTCACTTGTCCAAATGAAGGCTTACATTCTTCGATACACCCAGAATGGTTAAAGACACATTTTTTCCCCATAATTTTCCATTCCTTTGCTTTATTACATGCGTGAAAATGTTCTTCAAAGCCACAGACCTTAGAAAATGGAGCAGTAATTAGTCAGGTAGGGTTTATAGTTAACTAAAGCCATGATATAATATTTAGCACTTCCTCAAATCAAAGCTCTCCATATATTTCAGAATTAAATTAAGGCTTTTTTTTTCCTGCCCTACCTCTGCCCCTTAACCAAGTGTGAGGACGATGTTATAATATTACCAAGAAGAGGCACATTGTGGTTGGAAAGGAATGAAAGAATCTGATCTGAATCCACCTGCAGCACAAAACTTTTCTTTCCCTTTCTTGTGTCATCCCTGAGGTTTGTGAGCTAATTCTCGAAGACTCATTTCACGTAAAAGGGAATTATATCTATCCTAAGGATTAAACAGGTTTGGTAAACGTGAAGGTATCCAACAAAGAGCAATGTAAACAGAGGGTATTAATAGTAGTTTTCTTTCTTCCACCTCAGTGTTCTGTTGGGCAGACAAATCTAGAAATGTTTAGAATGAAACATGACTTTATGTTTTCACATTTTCTTTTTAATTTTTTAGGAACCTAAGTAGAATTCTAATCCATGGATCATTTAGAGAAGAAATTAGCATATAGTGTTTAGTCTTGTTGATGCTGTCATTCATCTGTATGGTGACCATTTAAAATTTTTTTTAATATTTAGTTATTTTTGAGAGAGAGAGAGAGACAGACTGTGAGGGAGGGGTAGAGAGAGAGAGGGAGACAGAATCTGAAGCAGGCTCCAGGCTCCGTGCTGTCAGCAGAGATTCTGACGCGGGGCTCGAAGCCATGAATCGCAAGATCATGACCTGAGCCAAAGTTGGACGCTCAACCGACTGAGCCACCCAGGCGCCCCTGTATGGTGACCATTTAATCTCTTCTATCTGGAATAATTTTGAGAATGAAAGAGAAGAGTATGAATATATTACTCTAGGACATCAGGACTATCATAGAAAAATCAGGATGTATAGTCACACATCAGAAATTGAGCTGTCCCCCAAGAGATAAATCACAAGACATCAAAGTAGCTGAAACAGAGAGCCCAAAACAAAGACTCCCCAAATTCACTCAAGGTCATGCATTTATGGGAAAAGCCCAGGATTTTTCAGTAGAGCCCATTTACTCTTTGGAATGTGATTGGTTTGTTTTGAATAATTAAGAGATAATTTTTAAATAAAATGTATTAACCATGAAAAATATGAATGTACAATATAGGGATCTGAGGAAAGTCCAAAAATGACACCCTTCTTCTCCTTGAGTTGTTTTGAAATAAAGTTACCAAAAAAAGGGGGCGCCTGGGTGGCTCAGCCGGTTGAGCATCCAACTTCAGCTCAGGTCATGATCTCACAGTCTGTGAGTTTGAGCCCCACATCGGGCTCACTGTTGTCAGTGTGGGGCCTGTTTTGGATGTGATCCCAACATCACCTTTATTACTAATAAAGCTGATGCTGGTGCTGATGATGGCTAAGGGGGCTTGTATCTATGGACAAGGAGGCTTCCAGATACCGGAACCAGAATTAGATGGCTCCTCTCCCGACAGCACTGGACAGGGCTGTCCTCTGTACAAGGAAGAGGAAGGTGCATGTTCTCTTTAGCAGCTCACCCTCGGGAGGAGGGGAAAATGAATAATCTATGCTATGCAGGCCCATTTTCTCCTTCCGAACTCATGGATCTGATTAAGTGAGGGAGTGGAGAGTTACCTAATGACTGTCTTTCACAAGGAAGACACATCAGGAGTGTTTCCCAAACATAGTCTCTAGTTTTGTGCTCTATGAGCCATTAATCCTGAGGTGCAGCCACCTGCTTGGGGGAAAATAGCAGCAGTCCCGTGAGTGACTCAATACCAATGCCTTCCGCTTTGAATAGCATGCTGGGACCACCTATGGGCAGTTTTGATTTAGCCTCCAGAAGGCTCATAAATGCATCAGAACAATACATTGGGTAGATTAAGACCAAGGCCACTTTCTACCCAATTCTACCAGGTAACAACCTGTTCTGTTTCCCATCACAAATTCTGAGCAGCCTCATTGTCCAACATAGTCTGTTAGTGGTTCACAATGATAGGAAATGACAATGTGAGTATAGTCCAACCAAAAATGGTCAACATATTGGTATGAATATAAACTCCCTTCCAGTAACAGTTCTCAAAGAACAACTGAGGTCTACACACTAAGCCCTACTTACAAGGCAAATAGAAAGCCACTATGGTTCAAAGGAATTAAAAGTCCAGAATCAATTTCCCTTGCCTTTCAGTGTGAAAGTTCAAAGACATTAAAGTTCACAATATACCCCTTCCAATTTCTTATTTTATTCAGTCTTGAGAGATGGATTCTCCATCTTCAGTAAAGTTATGACTCTTCCAGCAGCTATAGCTGAGGCTGCTCCCTGCCATAATTAATGTAGTTCGTAAGAAGGGGTACCACTTAATGCTAAATCTCTCACAAACCACCCTTGGAAAAGTCTAGAGTTAATCATTAGTAGGACACATAAGATTACCCTAGCATTGGCCCCACATCTACCAAATTTAGAAAATGATTCAATCCCCAGTCCCCATGGCAGTTAGCCCAGAGCCAAATTACATTCCCTGGACTCAGTACTTAGTTTAAACCAAAGAGAGTTGGCAAGGATCACTGTAGAAATTCAGTGGCACTGAAAAAGAGGAGGATACCTCCTTGGGTTGAGCTACAACAATGTGCCAGAATTTCTTCCACTTGTCCAAAATCTGTGCTCTGTGATCTTCAAATCAGTTGGGAAATGTCTCTTGGCAGGAAATTAGTTTTGCAACTCATGAATTTTCTAGATTGGGAGAAAAATCCACTTGCGCAGATTGTCTTTTGTCACAGGAGGGCATTTAAGATATTGCTGCTTTCAGCAAAGTCTAGAAATGTGACCTGGTGGCATCCTCAGTCTTATTTAAGATGTCTTTCTTTCCTATCCAATATATTGAAAACTTTCTAAACTTTCATTCCTCCTATAAACTCCATGTTTCTAGTGTTAAAAGATATTTTGAAAAGAAGCAAATACATGACTGACATACAGATATAAAATGAACAGGTCTTAAAGATTTTATATAACTCCTAGATTAAATGGAAGAGGCAGACAACTGGCTGAGAGAAAGAAGTCAAGGAAGCACAAATTTTTACAGAGTAAGCAGTGTTGAAATGAGTATACAAACGCATACAAACCTGGCTTTTGCGTAAGATCCTTCCCATGACCATAGACAGGAATTCTTTGGTACTGCCCTCCACTATTTGCAACTTACAAAGTTGTAAAATAGCCACTGGAGAATCAGAATCAGGGAACCATGAAAAGTGTGTGCTAGCTGGATAGTGACAAAGTTACATGGGTTTCATAGTTTGGAGCATACATTTTTCCTCACTAGAACCCCATGTGAATTGAAGGCCAGCCCCAGCCAGTTACATAGCATTTACATTCTTTTTTTTTTTTTTTTTTAATTTTGTTAACATTCGTTTATTTTTGAGAGATAGAGGAGTGGGGGAAGGGCAGAGAGAGAGGGAGGCAAAGAATCCGAAGCAGGCTCCAGGCTCTGAGCTGTTAGTACAGAGCCCGACTCAGGGCTGGAACCCACGAACTGCGAGATCATGACCTGAGCCGAAGTCAGACGCTCAACAGACATAGCCACCCAGGCACCCAGCATTTGCATTCTTATAAGAGCGGACCTCTTCTGTCTTTGGCCATCGAGGCTGTTTGTACCACCTCTTGCTGTTGGTCCGCTAGTCCCCAGAACCTTGCCTTCTAATTTGAGCCACATTAAGATCACATGGTTAGGGAAATTCTTGCATCTGTGCTCCAGGCCTGTGAATCCAAGGTTAGCCCCTTCACAGATCACTCCTTGGGCCTGGATGCAGAATGGAATTGAGACAGCGCAGCCGGTGCTCCCTAGAAGGTCTGGCACAGTTGAGACTCTCTGCAGCACGTGCGCGCACACACACGCACAACTCGGCTGCTCGCACTTCAAAGCAGCTGAAGAACGCTGCTTTAAAAGTACGGCCAAAGAATCGTCTTCCTAAAATTGGATGGCTGCCTCCGCTCCTCCAGCTTTTAATCCCTCTGAGACCTACTGATATTGCCAGAAGCCCAGGAGGCCAGAGCACACGCGCCTGTGTAACCCAAGGACCAGCTACAGCCTGCATAGTCAAGCCACCGTTTGGGGACAGTACCTTTGCTGAGGACAATAAGTTCAGTGCCTGCCTGCTCACCAGCCCCCTCGTGGCTGTCTGCTGAGGCCAACTGTGGCCCTCATATGTTTGCTGGGTTCTCCTCCATTAAAGACAACCACTGGCCTGCGAATAGAGCCTCATATGCAGCAGTAACCAGCAAGTTCAAAATACACAAGGATTGGGGAGCCTGGGTGGCTCAGTCAGTTAAGTGTCTGACAGCATGGAGCCTACTTGGGATTCTCTTCCCCTCTCTCTCTGCCCCTCCCCCCACTCCTGCTTGCAAGAGCGTTAGCACTCTCTCCCTTCCTCTCTCTCAAAATAAATAAACATTTAAAAAAAAAACAAAAACAGGGGCGCCTGGGTGGCTCAGTCGGTTAAGAATCAGACTTTGGCTCGGGTCATGATCTCACAGTCCATGGGTTCAAGCCCCGCATAGGGCTCTGTGCTGACAGCTCAGAGCCTGGAGCCTGCTTCGGATTCTTTGTCTCCCTCTCTCTCTCTCTGCCCTTCTCCCACTACTGTTTCTCAAAAATAAATAAATGTTAAAAAAAATTTTAATAAAAAAATGAACAAAAATAAAATACACAAGAGAAAGAGATGCTCACTTATGTGCAGCAGTTAAAAGTTAATTGTACAATTTTTCAGACTTACTATATGAAACCACCGTGGTCAAAAATCTGTGCAACCCAGCTTCACCTAAAACTTCTAATACTGCCACTTTGCCACCCAAGTCAATTCTCCTTCTTATCTATTATTCCAGGTGTGCTGCAAACATGTTTTTGCATTCAACTCGCCCTCTCCAAACTGCAGTCTCATGAGGACCAGGCAAGAAAGGAGTCTCTTCAGCCCAGTTTCTGCCATACCCTTTGGTTGGGGAGGTACTTCCTGCTTCTGAGAGGCCAGAAGTATCAGAGCTAAATTCGATTTCCTCATATCCTTTACTGGAAATACAACAATGGGAAATAACTACTCATGCAACACAAAGTAATACCATCAGCTAATGATGCATTTCTGTTTTATGTATCACCAAGTTTACCAAAAAAAAAAAAAAAAAAAAAATTCCGCCCGGTAAGCCATTTATTCCATCCAAGGTAAAGATGCATCCTAATTAGTAGGAAGTAATAAGTTAGAAAGAGAAACAAAGTGAGTTTTAGGATCAGTGAAGGCTAGTAGGCATCGGAATAACAGCTAAGATTTGGGTGTAGTTACTATGTGCCAGTATTGTCTTATTTAATCCTCATAAGAGCCTCATGGGGGCAGACACTATTAGTGCTGTTATCCCCATTTTATAGAAGGAAATGAAATAGAGTGGGATTAGTACCTTGCCCAAGGCCAGGTGGGCATTAGATAGTGGAGCCACCTGTCTGAGTCTAAATCCTGGCTCTTGCATCATGAGAGCTCATTCGGAAAGCACAGGAAACATATAGAAGCAGGAAAGAAAAAACATCACTTGTCATCCTACCACTGAAAATCATCACAGATTCGATGCTGTTCCTTCTGGTAATAAGAATAACAAATTTTCTATGAGATGTTTAATCATCAGTCTTGTTGAAGCAACAGTTTTTATAGGAACCAAATGGAACTGCTAATAAATATAACTCTGAAAGTTCTGTCCAACATTTTGGAACAGTTCTACGATGAGTCCTTTGAATCACCAGGTTTTGGTGGGGAATCCCGGCCGATTTTTCCCTTGAGTTGCTCCTCAATGGGTAAATCCGTGCCTTCATTTCCGTGGCTTGCCCCATTTCTATGTGGGCTTTTCAAAAGGTCACCCGTTCATTTGTCAGTACTGAGTGCATCTCCTGAGACCATGGACACTGTAACACAATTCTGCTGAATTCTTGCAGGAAAGGATCCCAGACCCCTTGCGACACCATATGGCATACAACCACATGTCATCACAAACGCAGATTTCTGGGCAGCCAGTAGCCTCAGAGGACAAAGCTCTCCCAAGGCCTTGGCACTCTTGCAACACTGGCCACTGATAGAATGGGCATCTTCATGTGAGAGAACTACCCCAGAGGGCATCTGATGCTTGAAAATGCAAATGTGGCTCAAAAGCTTGTGCAACACACCCAGCAAACCCAGAGGATGAAATGCAGACTAACTATATTTTACAGGGACTAAGTTGAAAGCGTTATGCTGGGTTATTTCCCCCTTAAGGGCACATAGAAGGAAATCTGCATGGTACCTTCCCTGTCAGGGCCTCCAAAGTCCCATACGTGATTGGAAATGGTTTTGTATAGAAATAATCTTGTGGTTGGGCATACATTTTCCCATACTGGGAGGCAGTGGGAGGGACCTACTCAAATCTTAAAGGCTTGGGAGTTTGGTGAAGAATTTTAATGTGGAGTTTCCATTGTAAAGAAGAGTATAAAAACCATCTTACTGGTTATAAAGAAATAATCCATCTGTAGTGATAATTCACACCTGAAAAACTTTTGTAGAAGACTTTCGTTCTTTTTTTGTTTTTGTCTCCTTTTTTCCCCTTTGTTCATTTGTTTTATTGCTTAAAGTCCACATACGAGTGAAACCATATGGTATTTATCTTTCTCTGAATGGTTTATTTTACTAGTGTTATACTGTCTAGCTCCTTCCATGTTTTAAAAATGGCAAGATTTCATTCTTTTTGATGGCTGAATAATATATATAATAATATATAATATATATATATATTGGACACTTGAGCTGCTTCCATAATTTGGCTATTATAAATAATGCTGCAATAAACAGGGGTGCATATATTCCTTTGAATTAGTGTTCTTGTATCCTTTGGGTAAATACCCAGTAGTACAATTGCTGGGTCATAGGGTTGTTGTTTTTTCAATTTTTTGAGGAACCTCCATACTGTCTTCCACAGTGGCTGCACCAGTGTGCATTCCCACCAACAGTGCAAGAGGGTGGCATTTTCTCCACACCCTTGCCAACACCTAGTGTTTCTTACGTTTTTGATTTGAGCCATTCTGATAGGTGTGAGGTGATATCTGATTGTGGTTTTGATTTGCATTTCCCTGGTGTTAAGTGACAATAAACATCTGTTCGTGTGTCTGTTGGCCATCTGGATGTCTTCTTTGGAGAAATGTCTTCTGCACATTTTTAACTGGATTATTTGGGGGATTTTTGGGGGTTGAGTTTTATAAGTTCTTGGTATATTTTGGATACTAACAACTTTTGTTTATTAAAGTAATGTTTCTCCCACTGAGGTAAGTGGGTCTAGTCTTGGGATTTTATGAGAATTTTTTCCCCTTGGAAAGGTTAATATTATTTTAAAATTTTTTTAATTTAAAAACTTTTAAAAATTTAAATTAAAACGTACATTAAAATTATTTTTAAATTACAAAATAATTTAATAAAGTTAATATAATTCTTAAATTTGAGAAACATCAGTGTCATACATTACACAAATTTTTTAAACTACAATATCTAACTATAATCTGGGATTAGTCCCCCTTTACCTCAGTTTTTCTGTTAAATGAGAACTAATTCCCCTGAGTGAGATGTAAATTCAGGTGAAATTAATATGCTATTGCTCTTTCAGTGGAAAGATGTGGAATTAGTGAAGGGTGTTAGTCGTTTTAGGCATAAATGTAGTCTTTTTTTTTTTTTTTACTTTATTTATTTTTATTTAATTTATTTTTTTAATTTATATCCAAGTTAGTTAGCCTATAGTGCAAAATGATTTTAGGAGTAGATTCCTTAATGCCCCTTACCCATTTACCCCACCCCGCCTCCCACACTCCCTCCATTAACCCTCTGTTTGTTCTCCATATTTAAGAGACTCTTATGTTTTGTCCCCTTCCCTCTTTTTATATTATTTTTGCTTCCCTTCCCTTGTGTTCATCTGTTCTGTGTCTTAAAGTCCTCCTATGAGTGAAGTCATATGATATGCAGCTTTCTGTGACTAATTTCATTTACCATAATCCCCTCCAGTTCCATCCACGTAGTTGCAAATGGCCAGATTTCATTCTTTTTGATTGCCAAGTAATACTCCATTGTATATATATACCACATCTTCTTTATCCATTCATCTCTCAATGGACATTTGGGCTCTTTTCATACTTTGGCTATTGTTGATAGTGCTGCTATTAACATGGAGGTGCATGTGTCCCTTCAAAACAGCACACCTGTACCCCTTGGATAAATACCTAGTAGTGCAATTGCTGGGTCGTAGGGTAGTTCTAGTTTTAATTTTTTGAGGAACCTCCATCCTGTTTTCCAGTAAATGTAGTTCTTGAGTAGGAATGCACAGCCTTACAGAGAACTGAACAATTCAATATTTTAGAAAAAAATTTTTTAATGTTTATTTTTTTGAGAGGGAGAGGCAAAGCACAAGCAGGGGAGGAGCAGAGAGAGAGGGAGACACAGAACCAGAAGCAGGCTCCAGGCTCTGACCTGTCAGCACAGAGCCCGATGTGGGGCTCGAACCCACGAACCATGAGATCATGACCTGAGCTGAAGTCAGATGCTTAACCAACTGAACCACCCAGGCACTCTTTCATTCTTCTTTTTTTTTTTTTTTTAAAGATTTTTCTTATCTTTAAGTAATCTCTACACCCGATGTGCGGCTTGAACTTACAACCCTAAGATTAAGAGTCACATGCTCTACTGAACGAGCCAGCCAGGCGCCCCACAAATAATTCACTCTTACCCAGAAGCCTTGTGGGGAGAGGGAGACATGGAATACATGCTCAGAGCCGGCGGGTCAGCTCCTCTGCAGGGGCAGAACATCCTGGGCTTGACTAACACAGGACCTTGCCAAGTGTAGCAGTGGGGCTTCTGTTTTAGCCAACTGAGCAGAGGAAACCTCTAAGGCAAGGACTGTTGCAAGGAGTGGGTGAACATGCACGTGAAAATTCCGAGCACAGTGCGTGGCACAAAGCAGAGGCTCGCTAAGTGTTTGTTCGGAATCTTGAATTCAATTCTGGAGATTTATACAGAACACTTGGCTTGACAGGACTGTTGTTTTGATTTATATTCCTGATAAGCTTTTATACTGTATCGAACCTAGCTTGGGCATAGTCGAATGAATGTGTTCACATTTGACAAGCCTGTGGTGGCTATCTACCATATGCTAGACACATGTGCTAGGTGATTTTCCAGATGAAACCTCAGTCCTTTCCAAACCTCCAGTGTTCTAGGGTCAACTTGTCTCTTAACACCCAAGTGAATAATTGCAGTCCCATGTCATGCTATTCCGGAAACCCAAAATCCAGTCTCTGGGAGGAAACTCCCATTCTTCTAGAATTTTCTGTTCAGTTCACTTTATGTTGAAATGAAGATCCAGCCTCTTCTACACCATGTTTCAAAACACACCATAAATAGGGCTCTTGTGCCCATAAAGTGAATTCAACTGCTTCTCTAGAAATCTCCCTCTGCCTTAGGATTTTTATCCCAAACTCCAAGAGCATTTTTCCATTAAAAAAAATTTTTTTTTGATGTTTATTTATTTTGAGAGAGAGAGAGACAGCATGAGCAGGGGTGGGGCAGAGAGAGGAGAGGCAGAATCCCAAGCAAGCTCCATGCTCCCAGCACAGAGCCTGACACGGGGCTTGAACCCACAAACCATGAGATCATGACCTTAGTTGAAACCAAGAGTCAGACGCTTAACCGAATGAGCTACCCAAGTACCCCCTTACTTTAAAAAAAAAAAAAAAAAATTAATGTTTAGCATTTTTCCATTTTTAACTCTACCTTTAATTCCCATCCCCAAGGAACCCGCCCTGGCTAGAAAGAGAGAAGACCTTAAGGGCTCAGGTCAACCTCCATAATATTGACCGTACCTAGATTCAGAATACCAGATACCCAGATTTATTCTGATGCTTCTCGATGCCTAAGTAGAAGTTAAGGATTATCAGAAAAGAGGAAGTTGCCTTACATTTAAGCTTTCATGAAGTTTTTCTATTTTAAAGTCGTAATTCAGTTGTTCCACTTTGGAAAACAAAGTATTATTTGGGTAAGCGCTCAAGCCATGCTAATTTTGGCTGCTTATAGAGGTCACCTGATCGACTCAGTTAAAATCAAAGGAAGAAAATAAATTAACATAGCTTTTGTCATTATTCCTGGTATATCACCACACAGTTACAATTAAACATTCTTATAAACAACGTTTTATTTTGTTTTTGTTTTGTTTTTTCCTATAAACTTTTTTCTAAAATTTATTTATTTTTGAGAGAGAGAATGTGAGTGGGAGAGGGGCAGAGAGAGAGAGTGTGTTAGGGTACCCTCCCTAAGGAAAGGAAATAAAAAACAAACCTCAAGGCAACCTTGCTATTTGTGTACTTGACAACAGCCCTCGTGACCTTGTAACATGAGACCACTTAATCAGACTACATGTTTGTGTGTTATTGTACGTGGGAGACAAAGAAGTAAACAATGGCCACATGGCGTTAAGGGCTCAGTTCTTTGGGTACGAACCCATCTGGGTGGTACCGGCAGGAATTAAGTTGCTTCCTGGAAAGAAAAGCCTCGGTGTCACGACTCTCTGTGCAAGAATCCTGCTACAAGAGGGAGAGAGAGAATCCTAAGCAGGCTCCACACTGTCAGCACAAAGCTGGACATGAGGCTCCAACTCATGAGCTATGAGATCATGACCTGAGCCGAACCAAGGGTCAGACACTTAACTGACTGAGCCACCCAGGGGCCCCAAAATTACTTTTATTTTTTAATTAAAAAGTTTTTTTAATGTTTATTTATTTTTGAGAGAGACAGAGACAGAGCTTGAGCAGGGGAGGGGGGGCAGAGAAAGAGGGAGACACAGAATCCGAAGCAGGCTCCAGGCTCTGAGCTGTCAGCACAGAGCCCGATGCAAGCTCGAGCCCACCAACGGTGAGATCATGACCTGAGCCAAAGTCGGACACCCAACCGACTGAGCCACCCAGGCGCCCCCAAAATTACTTTTAAGAGCAGTATAGTGAGGGGTTAAATTTTGGCAAGCAGGGAAGTACACACCTACAGAAGGAATGCGGAACAATACGGGCCTGCTGTTATGTGAACATGGGCTTGTGACTTGCTTCTGGATTGTGTTCAGCTGCATGTAACAGAAGCCTGACTACAATGGCTTAATCAAAAAAGGACTGAATTCTTTCCACATGGCAAGAAGTTCAGACATAAGCAGACTAAATCCACATGAGGCAGGGCAGCCAACCCATTGGGCTCCTTTTCACTTTTCCTTCCCCGGCTCCACTGTGTGTTTTTAGTCCCTGTGATTACAAGACAACAGCTCCACCTCCCCCGGTGCTCATCCACATTTCGGGCAGAAATACAAGGAAGGGTTAGGACTAGAAGAGAAAGTCAAAAAAGGGCATGCAAACAGAGTTCCCTTTTCATAAAGAATTTTCCTAAAGACCCAGCCAGCATTTAATTTCTGCTTCCCTCTCGTGGGTCAGAAGTTAAACTGTGCTATGTGGTCAAGTCTAGCTGCAAAGAAATCCGGGAAGCTGAGTTTTTTCTATCGGAGCCCATCGGTCTACCCAAACACAACTGGAGTTCCACAGTTAGGGGGAAGGGGAAGGGCTGGTGGGAGAGCAATGAGCAGTATCCACCATAACATCATCGGAGGTTCAAAGCATGTTATATTGCAAGCAGTTTACATGGCAGTGAAGATTATGTGTTCTGGAAAACAGATGACACAAGTGATGGCAAGATGGTTCTCTAGATCAGTGCATCTCAAACTTTAGTGTGCACACTGACAACTTGAGGAATCTTGTTAAAATGTGTAGTTGGGGGGCACCCAGGTGGCTCAGGTGGTTAAGCATCCCACTCTTGATTTTAAGCTCAGACCATGATCATGGTTCATGAGATCGAGCCCCACGTCGGGCTCTGCACTTGTCAGCAGAGAGACTGCTTGGGAGTCTCTCTCTCTCTCTGACCCTCCCCCACAGGCAAGTGTACACTCTCTCTCATTCTCTCTTTCTCTCAAAATAAATAAAAATTTTTTTAAATGCCTATTTTGATTCAAGGCAGTCTGGGGCATTTTGCATTTCTAACAAGTTCTCAGGGCATGCCAATGCTGTTGATCCATGGGTATTTGTAGCAGGGGCGTAAAAGATGCATACGGAACGTATGGATAAAATGGTTGATTTGTTAAATAACATTTCTAAGCCAGTGCATTATTCTACATAGTATTAATTTAAAATATACACAGCAGATTTAATAAGTGACATTGTATAAGTAAGCATTTAAAATTGTCTTCTGCTTCAGTAAAAATGCATATACTCAAGATGGCCCCTTGAAACTTAAAAAAAAAAAATCAATCTCAATGACAAATTAGGAAAACAACCTTTTATTTGGAGTTGAAGGTTGAAGCTACAATTGTTAGCTTTCTAACTGGGGCATATTGTGTGGTTTTAGAATCAAATACTCTCCTGGATTCCACACTTTACTCCTGGGGCTACTGTTTGAGTCACACTCAGCAAGACAAGCTATTTTATAACATAGGTAGTAAGGGGGAAAAAAATAATAAGAGATATGGTTCTCAGGTCAGACAAATCTGAGTTCTGATCCCAATTGTATAAATGATCTATTTCTACATATTAAATTGCTTCAAAATTTAGTGGCTTAACACAACTGTAATCATTTATTCTCGCATGTATTTCTGTGGGTCAGGAATTTAGGTGTGGCTTGGCTGGGCAGTTCTGGCTTGGGGTCTCTCGTGAAGTTACTGTCAGATGTCCACATTTGGGGCTGACGTCATCTGAAGGCTTGACTCTGGTTGCAAATCCACTTCCAAGGTGTTCATTTGGTTGGTGCTGGCTCTTCATGGGAGATCTCAGTTCCTTTTCATAGAACTGCTTGACCACAGCATAGCAACTGGTTTCATCCAAAGTGAGCAATTCAAAAGATCAATGTTGAGGGGTGCCTGGGTGGCTTAGTTGGCTAAGCTTTCGGATCTCAATCTCAGCTCATGTCATGATCTCATGGGTTTGTGAGTTCAAGCCCCACGACTGAGCTCTGCAGAGACTGTGGAGAGACTCCTTGGGATTCTGTCTCTTCCTCTCTCTGCCCCTTCCCTTCTTGCTTTCTCTCCAAATAAACCTAAAAAAAATTTTTTTTAATTAAAAAAAAAAAAAGATCAAGGTTGAAGCTGTACTTGGTAGCTGGGACACAATGGGAAGTTACTCAAATAAGAGGGCTGAAAGCTACCAGCAGAAAGGAGGAGGGCAAGGGGCAAAAGGAGGGAAGGAATGTGTTTTGTTTTGTAGAATCAGCAGGAGACATCCAATCAGGTATTTCGCCATTTAGCCCTTTGCACGAGCCAGTTTGAGCCAGATTGGATTGAGGCTCTCTACAGAAGTCCCCTTCATTTGTCCTGAAGTTACCTTTAGCTCATTACAATAAGATCTCCTCCTATGGGCACTTTGTAGCCATTTTTTGAACACATGATATATGTATATACTAACATGTTGACCTTCCAGGCATATGCAATTGAACCAAAGAGTCTATGCAGGCTCCCTGCCCCCTGCCCCTAATACACTGAATAAAAGCTTCCTGTACAAACCCCAAAGCTGGACAGTGTTTTGAGAGCTGTCTCCTTACTTGTAACAATACAAAGTTCTTTGTTTTCAATATGATGGTGACAAGCCCCTTGAGTTCAGTTAGCCTCTGAAGTCATACACAATCGCTTGTACCATGCTCTATTGATTGTAATCAGATCAACTCTGATTTTATTTTACTTACTTATTTAGAAAGAGAGCAAGAGAATGCGAGTGGGAGAAGGAAAGAGAGAGAGAATCTTAAGTAGGCTCCTCACTCAGGGCAGAGCCCGACTCAGGGTTTGATCTCATGGCCTGGTCATGAGATCAAGATTTAAGTTGAAATCAAGAGTCAGATGCTTAACCACTGAGCCCCCCAGGTGCCCCAGAATCAGCTCTGATTTGAATATGAGGGTAAACTACACAAGGTTGGGAATGTCCCAAGGTAAAGATCATTGAGAGCCTTCTTAGGCACCTGCCATCATAGTTCAGCTCTGCCACTTATTTTGGGAAGGTCCCATAGACCCTCCCTGCACTAATGTCCTTATCTATGAAACCGGGAATTCATAATAGTCTCTGATTCATGAAGTTGTTTGAAGATAATATAGGTCAAGTGCTTTTCACTTAGTAAGGACTCATTATGCATTAGCCATAATCGTAATAACGATGTTATCAACATTGTTAGATGATGCCTGTGATATTGTGATTTATAAGAAATATAAACTTGGTCTCCCTCTTCTACACACAGCTCCTAAAACTCTAGTAATTTCCTAAGTAATCTGAGAAGTGAGGGCATCTTTTGTTCTTTTATACTGGTTCCTGAAATAGCTCCAGAGCATAAAGGTAAAAGGAGTGTCTTTTGTGATTCACAAAGATCCCCTTTCAACAGTGTCTGAGTTTATGTTACTGAAAAGGATTTTGGAAAGCCCTTCGATGAGAGAGAGAGAGAGAGAGAGAGAGAGAGAGAGAGAGAGAGGGTTGGTTGCTAGGGAAACCAACTGTGTGAATAGAGAGGTTGAACTTTCAGCCTGCCCTCCAACCTCCAGGAAGGGAGACGGGTTGAAGGTTGATTAAGTCACCAATGGCCAAAGATTCCATCAATGGTGCTTAAATAAGGAAGCCCCCATAAAAATCCCTAAAGTATGAAGCTTGGAGTTCAGAAAGATTCTGGGCTGGTGAGCATGTGGAGGTGCTGGGTGGGTGGTAGGACTCAAGGGGACATGGAAACTCTCTGTCCCGTTTCCACAGACCTTGCCCTATGCATCTCTTACACTCAGCCATTCCTGAGGTGTATCCCTTGTGTAGTAAACCAGTAGCCTAGTAAGTAAACTGTTTTCCTGAGTCCTGTGAGCCATTCTAGCAAATTACCACACCCGAGGAGGAGGTCGTGGGGCCCTCCAATTTACAGCCAATCAGAAGCTTAGCCTTGCAGTTGGTGTCTGAAGTGAGGTGGCAGTCTTGTGGGCCTGGTCCCTTTAATTTGTGGGATCTCTCCAAGTAGATAGTGTCAGAAGGAAGTTGAATGTAGGACACCAGCTGGTGTTGGAGAATTGGTCAGTGGGAGAGAAAACTCCACACATTTGGGGACTAGAAGTGAAGTAGTGAGAGTATTGAGTGTGGAGAAGGGAAACAATGGAGTTTTTTCCTTTCAACAGCTAACAACCTTCCCATACAAAAACCGTGTCTATCAGTCAAGATCCACATCCTTTAGGTAGTCATGTAGAAGGGTGACAGAAAGCCACTCATTCTTTGATAGATTCAGAGAGTATTAGAACTTCCCATCGCTTCCATGCCTCCCCTCGCCTACAGATCACACATTTCAGCTGTCTTTATTATTTTTTTAATGTTTATTTTTTAGAGAGAGAGAGACAGAGTGTGAGCAGGGGAGGGGTAGAGAGAGAGGGAGACACAGAATCTGAAGCATCAGCACAGAGCCTGACGCGGGGCTCGAACTCAAGAACCACGAGATCATGACCTGAGCTGAAGTCAGACGCTCAACCGACTGAACCACCCAGGCGCCCCTTCGGCTGTCTTTATTGAACAACTCACATTTCTTTGTTATTCCATACTTTCTGTCTTTGTAGATGGTCTTCCCGCCGCCTAGAATACTTTCTGTCTCCCCAAAACTTCACCTAACAGCAACTCATTCTTCTTTTTTCAATAAATATATTGATTTGTTTTCCTCTGCATTCTCTTTCTTTCTCTTTCTTCTTTCTTCCCCCCATATATGTACTTACCCTCTTCTCCCTCCCCCCTCCTTTTTTCTTCACTCATTCAACAAATAGTTACTGAATGTCACCCATATGCCAGGAAACACATTGGTCAACAAGATAAAGTCCCTGCATCCCTGGAACTCAAGGTTTGATGAGGAAGATAGATAATAAGTATCCTCCCCCCAAAATAAATACAGAAACATATAAAACATCATGTGATGATAAGGGCTATGAAGAGATACTTAGTGGGATACAAACAGTTGTGAGGGGCGCTGGGGTGGCTCATTCGGTTAAGCATCAGACTTCGGCTCAGGTCATGATCTCATGGTTTATGAGTTTGAGCCCCACAGAGAGCTCTGTGCTGACAGCTCAGAGCCTGGAGGCTGCTTGAGATTCTCTCTCTCTCTCTCTCTCTCTCTCCCTCTCCCTCTCTCTCTGCCCCTCCCCCACTTGTGCTGTCTCTCAAAAATAAATAAATGTAAAAACAAACAAACAAAAGACATAAACAGTTGTGGACATGTGGAGCTATTTTAAGTCAGAATAACTTAAATAATTTAAATACATTGATGTTCTATGCTCATATACGGTGAAAACCTCACAGTCTGAAATAAAATTATTCAGCGCTGTATCTCCAGTACTTAATAGGTCTGGATCCAAGGAGATATTTAGTCAGTATTTGTTGAATAAAAAAAGAAAAAATAATAAATGTGTGAATAAATGAATGAACACATGAATTTTAGATGAGGAGACGACAGCCCAGAGGTTTGACTTGCCCAAGACCAAACAGAGAGCAAGAAATAGAAATCTTAACTCCAAGAAGGCCTGCTTCAAGGACAATGCTGTTTTTATTGTGTCATATTATGCATGCCTAAAACATCTTTGTTTTAATAATGCCCCATCTGTTCCTCTTTCAGTGTTGACTAGACTCAGCTACTTGAATGGAATTCTGAGAGCTTGCTTTTCTAGTTTTTTATTTATCTTCATGGAAACCATCACTGTTTGCTCTTGAATAGACAAAGAGCTTCACCATATATTTGTCCACCTGGGCAAGCAGTTGGTTGGTTATAAATCACATGGATTCGGAATGCACGGCAGATCAGGAACCAGAAAAGAGTTCCCACTGAGATCCCCAAAGATTCTTAAAAAACATTTTTTTAACGTTCATTTACTTTTGAGAGAGAAAGAAATGGAGGCATGACTGGGGGAGGGGCAGAGAGAGAGGGACACACAGAATCCAAAGCAGGATCCAGGCTCTGAGCTGTCAGCACAGAGCCCTACATGGGGCTCCAACTCACGGACGCCGACATCATGACATGAGCCGAAGTCGAACCCTTAACCAACTGAGCCAACCAGGTGCCCCGAGATCCCCTAAGATTCTTTTATAGAGGAAAATAAATCTGGGACAAGACTTCTCAAATTTTTTGGCTCAGGAAAACCGTCTTAAAAAAATACTGAACATCCCAAACAGCTTTTGTGTGTGCATTATATCTATTGATATTTGGTGTGTTAGAAATTAAAACTGTAACTTAAAAAACATTTATTCATTTATTTTAAAATAACAATCAATGGTGCATTACGTGTTAGCCTAAGTAACAAATTTATGAGAAGTAACTGCATTTTTCAAAACAAAAAAGATACTTAATGAGGAGAGTGGCATTGTTTTACATTTTGAAAATCTCTTTAGTGTCTAGCTTAATAGAAGCAAGCTGGATCCTCCTATCTGCTTCTGTATTCAGTTTGTTGTGATACCATTCATCATTTAACCTCTGTAAAACTGCAGTGCACATCCATAAGAGAATGAGTAATAACATCTTAGTATTATAACAAAAGTAGTTTTGATTTGTGGACTGCATGCAAAGTCTTGGGAGACCCTGGGGGTCCCTTGCACCATACTTTGAGAACCGCTAGTTTTAAGAGCCATCCAGGCACCCGGGTGGCTCAGTCGGTTGAGCGTCCCATTCGGCTCAGGTCATGATCTCGTGGTCTGTGAGTTTGGCCCCACGTCGGGCTCTGTGCTGACAGCTGGCAGCCTGGAGCCTGCTTCCCATTCTGTGTCTCCCTCTCTCTCTGCCCCTCCCCCGCTCATGCTCTCTCTCTCTCTCTCTCTCTCTCTCTCTCTCTCTCTCTCTCTGTCAAAAATAAATAAACATTTAAGAGCCATAAATTTGTATTAAGAAACAAACAAGGAGAGGCTCCTGGGTGGCTTAGTTGGTTGAGCGTCCGACTGTTGATTTCAGCTCGGTCATGATCCCAGGGTTGTGGGATGGAGTCCCGAGCTGATCACATTCAGCACAGAGCCTGCTTGGGATTTTCTCTCTCTCTGCCCCTCTCCTCCACTTGTGCTCTCTCTCTTAAAAAAAACAAAAACAAAAACAAAAAAACTCCAAGAAAATGAAATCAAACTACGCTTTGAGTTTTTATTCTAAAAATCTATGTTTTCATATTTCTGTAGTAGTCTTCAACTTTTAGGGCACGTGCTCGAGAATCATGTAGGCCTATTTAAAATGCTGGTCCTGGGTTTCCATACCCAAAATTGCTGATGTATTAAGTTTCCGCTAAGACCTAGGACTGTGCACTTTTTAACAAGTCTCCACACCAGTTCCTCTGCCTCTGAGCTAATACTAATTCATCATGGATAGTTTGAGGAAAATTGTTCTAGAGAAAAAAAAAGTAATAACTTGGATATTTTGCAAAACTAAAACAGGATGAAATTTTAAAATTTTAAGTGAAAGCACATATCTGACCTGAAAGCAGGAAGAGACCAAGGGAGACCTTTTGTGTGTGTGTGTGTGTCAAAGTCATGGGCCCATTCTGTAGTTATTGCATCAAGAATGTGTATTTTTGGTAACACGTAGCATGTGGAATTTTCCTGTTCATTAGATTTCACTATAGTCTGAAGTCCTTCATAGGCTCATCCAAACACAGTTCCTCAAACTATTAAGATATTTACTTTATACCATGAAAGAAAAAAACACATTTTTTTCCTCGAAGGAGCTAAAGACATCATTAAAACATCATTAAAACAAACAAAAAAAAAACACATTAAAAAACAGGAAACGTAAAATAAGGACTTGAAAATCAGTGAACATTAAGGCAGCTGCCTTTGGCTACAAACAGTGACGGAAACTAAATTCACCATTTCATCCATTCACTTATCAAATAGTCATAAAGCTTGTAGGCTGGGTTTTGGGAATACCAAAATGTTTCCCCTGCAGACTCTTCCATTTCTGCCACTGGTATCACGATCTACCTTGTTTTTTAGGCAGGAAAACTGTGAGCCACTGGACTTCTTCCTTTTTTACATCACACTTCTCATCTGTCAACCAGTGCTACTGACTAACTCCAGAAGTATCTCAAACCCGTGACCCTTCTCTCACCTCATCACTTCCACTTTAACCAAACGATCACCACCTTTTGCCTGGACTCCTGCAACTGTTCCTAACTGTCGTAACTATTCATTCATTCATTCATTCATTCATTCATTCATTCAAGCATTCATGCATTCATGCATTCAAGTATTCATTCATTTAATATTTATGAGTACCTGCTAAGTACCAGGAACTTTTCAACATAGTTGAAAGCAGACCTGGGAAACAAAACAGACAGAACTTCTGCCTTTACGGAACTTTCATTTAGTAAGGGGAGAGAGACAAAAAACTGGTTACACAAATATATGCAGGTATGCCAAATAGATGATTGGTAGAGTACCAGAGTTTCAAGAGAGAAGTCAGAAACATTACTTTTCAGTCATCTGGTAATTCCAGGAAGAGGTCAAGGACTCACCTGATCCCAGGGCCTTTGCACATACCGTTCCCGCTACCTAGGACCCTCTTTGCATGTTTCAAGGCTGATGCCATCTCACACTTCACCTGATACATCATCTCCCTAGAGAGGCCATCCCTGACTACCTGGTTTAAATTAGGAAAAATAATTTCCATTCAATGACCTGTTTGTCTTCCTTCTTGGCGCATACAACAACTTGAAAATACATACTTACCTACTTACTATTTCTCCCAATATTAAACTGTAAATTGCATCTTTGTTTTTGTTTATCATTGACTATTTAGGGCCCATCACATCATGGACATGTGTATTAATGTTTCTACCAGCGAATAGAATCAATAGGAGAGTATAGATCATATATATGAGATTTATTGCAAGGAATTTATTTATATAAGATATATGCAAGAAGCAAATATGTAAGTAAACTACTACGAAATAACAAAGCAACTATGATGTCCCAAAGGCTGCAGTCAGTACCATGGTATCCTGAATAGGACAAAAAAAGCCACTGAAGCTGAAGTGCTAGTTCTTACATAATTAGCTATGAGATTAGCAATAATACCCATTAGTATCAGGGGAAGCTGAAATTCATTTATTCCTAAAATCAGCTAGATACATACAGCTTGCTCCAGAACCTTTTCTTTTTTTTCTTTTTTCTTAAAAAAAAATTGTTTTAATTTTTTTCAGACAGAGTGAGAGCCTGAGCAGGGGAGGGGCAGAGAGAGAGACACAGAATCTGAAGCAGGCTCCAGGCTCTGAGCTGTCAGCACACAGATTTACCTTATTTTAGTGACTACATAATATTCGTGATAAGCAAAGTACTGTAATTTATTTAACCACTCCCTTGCTTAGAAGCATTTAGATTGGTTGGCTGTTTCTGCTATTGCTAGCTGTGCTGCCTGTATGAAGGATGCATTTGGCTGAAAGTAATAGAAACTCTGATTCAATCTGCTTGAACCATTAAGAAATTTTTAGCTGACAGAACTAGAACTTGAGAGATAAAGAGGCTTTGTTGCTGATATATTCACGTCTGGGCTCAACAAAGCCACCATTTAGCCAGGTGCTTTCCATCCTTCTTCCCTGCCATTCTCAGAATCCATTCCATCCCAAGGCTGGCTCACCTCTGCACATAAAATGACTGAAAGAACTGCACGCTTTTTTTTTTTTTTTAATTTTTTAATGTTTACTTATTTTTGAGAGAGAGAGAGAGCGAGCTAGTGGGGGAGAGGCAGAGACAGGGAGGCAGAGGGAGGGGCAGAGACGACCTGAGCTCAAGTCAGACGCTTAACCAACTGAACCACCCAAGCACCCCTGCATGCTTTTTTATTTGCAAAGCCAAATGGACAAAGAGATTTGGCGCCCTCAGTTCTCAAGGGTAGAAAAAAACTTTCCCAGAAGTCTTCGCTAAAGGTAACTCACATCTGATTGGCTAAATTTGGGCCACATGCCCATTTCTGAACCAATCAATGGCAATGGGGTTGGGATTACTCTTAGACCATTCAGACACCCTGTTTGTCTTGGGGTCAGTTCCCCAAATTGCTCTGCTGCTTTCAACAGTAGAGAGATGGGATGGATATTGCAAAAATGGAATCAAAATGTCCAAATTTTCAAGCTGTTATCTCACTGAACTATATACACCTTTGAGAATTCGTACAATTAGAATCTCTTTAGGATAGATTCCTATTAGTATAGTTGGTGACTCAAAAGGTATGCATATTTAATGTGTTGATAGATTCAGCCAAATTGCCCCCCAAACAAGAACCACAATAAAAACAAAAAAACGTGGCACAAAAACAGACACATAGACCAATGGAATAGAATAGAAACCCCAGAACTAGACCCACAAATGTATGGCCAACTCATCTTTGACAAAGCAGGAAAGAACATCCAGTGGAAAAAAGACAGTCTCTTTAACAAATGGTGCTGGGAGAACTGGACAGCAACATGCAGAAGGTTGAAACTAGACCACTTTCTCACACCATTCACAAAAATAAACTCAAAATGGATAAAGGACCTGAATGTGAGACAGGAAACCATCAAAACCTTAGAGGAGAAAGCAGGAAAAGACCTCTCTGACCTCAGCCGTAGCAATTTCTTACTCGACACATCCCCAAAGGCAAGGGAATTAAAAGCAAAAGTGAATTACTGGGACCTTATGAAGATAAAAAGCTTCTGCACAGCAAAGGAAACAACCAACAAAACTAAAAGGCAACCAACGGAATGGGAAAAGATATTTGCAAATGACATATCGGACAAAGGGCTAGTATCCAAAATCTATAAAGAGCTCACCAAACTCCACACCCAAAAAACAAATAACCCAGTGAAGAAATGGGCAGAAAACATGAATAGACACTTCTCTAAAGAAGACATCCGGATGGCCAACAGGCACATGAAAAGATGCTCAACGTCGCTCCTTATCAGGGAAATACAAATCAAAACCACACTCAGATATCACCTCACGCCAGTCAGAGTGGCCAAAATGAACAAATCAGGAGACTATAGATGCTGGACAGGATGTGGAGAAACGGGAACCCTCTTGCACTGTTGGTGGGAATGCAAATTGGTGCAGCCGCTCTGGAAAGCAGTGTGGAGGTTCCTCACAAAATTAAAAATAGACCTACCCTATGACCCAGCAGTAGCACTGCTAGGAATTTATCCAAGGGATACAGGAGTACTGATGCATAGGGGCACTTGTACCCCAATGTTTATAGCAGCACTCTCAACAATAGCCAAATTATGGAAAGAGCCTAAATGTCCATCAACTGATGAATGGATAAAGAAATTGTGGTTTATATACACAATGGAATACTACATGGCAATGAGAAAAAATGAAATATGGCCTTTTGTAGCAACGTGGATGGAACTGAAGAGTGTGATGCTAAGTGAAATAAGCCATACAGAGAAAGACAGAGACCATATGGTTTCACTCTTATGTGGATCCTGAGAAACGTAACAGAAGCCCATGGGGGAGGGGAAGGAAAAAAAAAAAAAAAGAGGTTAGAGTGGGAGAGAGCCAAAGCATAAGAGACTCTTAAAAACTGAGAACAAACTGAGGGTTGATGGGGTATGGGAGGGAGGGGAGGGTGGGTGATGGGTATTGAGGAGGGCACCTTTTGGGATGAACACTGGGTGTTATATGGAAACCAATTTGACAATAAATTTCATATATTAAAAAAAAATAAAAATAAAATAAAAAAACAAATATATAACCAAAAAAAACACAAAAAAAAACACAAAAAAACGAAAACGGAAAAAACGGAATCCATTTGAAAGAACAAGTGAATACCTCTTACGCCATGCATGTGCCAAAATGGCCTGTCTTAAATCTCGCTCAAGTGATGTCTTTCTCACCTCAAGATCATAAAATTAATTCTCTATGATCTCTTACTGTTGTAAATAACAGTAATATGTCTTCTAATAGGGGCTCATCCATGCATTCCTGAGATAAACTGTACTTGCTAATACAATGATGCATTTCATTTGCTAATGTTTCATTTGTGCTTTTTACAGCTGGGTACCCAACTGAGGCTGGCCTACAGTTTTGTTTGTCTTTCTTTGGTGGTGGTGGTGGTATTCCAGCCTAACAGAATGAAGTAGGGAACTTTTCACCTTTGTCTGGATCACTTTCTATAACCTGAATTACCTGTTCCTTGAAGGTTTGGGATAATCTGGCCACAGAATAATATGGCTTGGTGACACTTTTGTGGATAAATGTTTGGCCCTAGCAATGTTTTTTGCTATTTTTCCTGTAAATACTAGTGTATTCAGATTTTCTATTTCTCTACCCTTTCTACTGTTTTCTGTAGAGAAACACTACATTTAAAGTATTAATGTCATAAAATTATATGTAATACTCTAATACATAAAAGATCCTTAATATTTAGTATATATATGTAAAGTCCCATACTTTATTTCTATACTTTTTCCTTTTCTCTTTATCAGATTTTTCAAAATTGGATTCTTCAACTTTTTTCTCTTACTCATTTGCTTACTTATTACAAAACAAAAATAAAGCCTTACATATTTTCCCCCAAGAAGCACCTGGGCCTGGTTTTATCTGACCATTTTATCCAATAAAGGTGAATGTGTCACCAATAATATAGGACAATGCCTGTTAACTTATATTGTTACTTGAGAGGTGTTGAGTGACAATATGTATAAGGCTTGCAGCATTTCTGATAATTTATTTTCTTAATCTTTTATAAATTAAGCTTTGAGTTTCTGAAGCACATTATGTTAAACCCCTATCACCTACAATGAACTAAATTCAAGATATTAAAATGTTTATCAAAATCATATTTTCCTGATGGCTTTACCTAATCAGATATCTAAAAAGTTTTAATATATTAAAAATAACGGGGGTGGGGGCACCTTAGTGGGTTAGTTGGTTGAGCATCTGATTTAGGCTCAGGTCATGATCTCCTAGTTTCTAAGTTCGAGCCCTGCACAGAGCCCACTTCAGACCCTCTGTCCAACTCTCTCTCTCTGCCCCTCCCTTTCTCTCTCTCAAGTATAAATAAACATTAAAAAATAATGATAATCAAAACATTGGTAAGAAAGGTGACACTGTAGAAGAAATGAGAATGTCACAGTGGAGGGAAGTTCTATTAGGCTATAAAATTGGAATAAAATCCTCCAGTCATGAAGGTGGGCAAGAGAATCCTGAAGAAAGAGAAAACACATTAGAAAGGAGAAGAATAGGGACAAATGGGTAGCTCAGTTGGTTAGGCGTCCAACTGTTGATTTCAGCTCAGGTCATGATCTCACGGTTTGTGAGATCGAGCCCTGCATCAAACCTTGTGTCAAGCTCCCCTGGGCATGGAACTTGCTTAAGATTCTCTGTCTCCCTCTCCTTCTTCTCTCCCCCTGCTAGCATGTGCTCTCTCACTCTCTCTTTCGAAAGAAAGAAAGAAAGAAAGAAAGAAAGAAAGAAAGAAAGAAAGAAAAGAAAGGAAGAGAAAAGAAAGGAAAAAGAAAAAAGAAAGGAGAAGAATATGCTAGAACTCATCAAACAGAAGTATAGGATGAGATACTCAACAGGAAAGGAGGAAGCTTAGGAATTAACTGTTTCATCTGTGAGCACTCAAGGGTCTGGAATCTGTTCTCATATAACACACACTTCTCATTTCATCTGACCCATGTATTTTCCCCATTCAAAAAAAGCATTCATCCTCAGCATCTATTTAGACTTCAATATCTCTCAACAAGTCCTAGAAGCACAATTTGACAGAATCTGCTCAGACCTCTCCAAAATGCTTCATCTTATATATTATTCCCACCTCAGTCTGGTCATTTGACTCTTCCACTTATCTGAGAAGAATAATAGGTTGTGTTAAAGGTAAGTCTATGAATAAATATATACAATGTGTTAATATTTGCTAATATCTACTAAAGACTACTTATTATTTTATTTTTTATCAATTCTTTATTTAAATCTCTCTTTGAAGACTTGATTTTTTTAGAAACTTCCTACCTCTGGCAGCCCTCTCTCTTCTTTCCCTCCCATCTTCCCTCCTCTGAGGTAGACATCAGAACTTCTGGACTGTGCTAGGTTATAAGCAAATTCTTCATCTAGATCTTCTTACCCAGAGTTAATCTTCAACTCTGCCCATTCTTCTATAAAACTCACTTATTGAAGTTTTAAAGGTTCTATGATTATGTTCTTGATTTCTAAGAATTGTTTTCATAATTGCGTATGTTGTTACATATGAATATATACCTGTATTCCTCTTTTATTACCCAAAGATATTCATTAGACCCGAGGATGCATGGGTGGCTCAGTCAGTTAAACATCTATCTGCATCTTGGTTTGGGCTCAGGTCATGATCTCACAACTCATGAGATCGAACCCCTCATCGGGCTCTGGACTGACAGGGAGGGGCCTGCTTGGGATTCTCTCTCTCCCTCTCTCTCTGTGCCTCCCCTGTTCTCTCTCTCTCAAAATAAATTAAATAAACTTGAAAAAAGAACTGTCTTGGAGTCTTTTCTTCAAGTGTTGATTCATTGTTGGGGTTGATGCTTTTCTTTCCCAGTATTACTCCAATGGTGACTCTTGGTTGTGTGCTTATCTTTGTATCTGTGGTTCTGTGTATACATGTCTGTGGATTCAGCTTCTGTTTCCTACATCTCATCTCCAGGGATCGTGGGGTGGGGCAGTACATATAGCTGGAGGAGGTGTTCCAACAGTGTCTTCTGTGTGAGAGTCCTTCCTACCCCTCCCAAGAGTCATCAGCTCTCTAGGGCACTGCTCTGCTGTTTCAGACCTAGGGTCCACTGCGGGGGTCAAGAGCTGCTCCCTCTGCTTTATATTAAGTGGGGAAAAGGGGGAAGGGCCAACCTGCTCAGCTGCTTTGCACAGGATTCCCTAATTAAAAATAAAAATTTTTTTAATGTTTATTTTTGAGAGAGAGAGAGAGAGAGCATGAGTGGGGGAGGGACAAAAAGAGAAAGAGACCCAAAATCCGAAGCAGGCTCCAGGCTCTAAGCTGTCCGCACAGAGCCCCAGGCAAGGCTCAAACTCACAAGCTGAGAGACCGTGACCTGAGCTGAAGTTGGATGCGTAACCGACTGAGCCACCCAGGCACTCCAGGATCCCCTAGTAACTATGACCCCCCTTTGCTCCATTGAATCTGCTGAATGGGCTTGCAGGTTCCTGGAATTACAGTTGGGTCTCACAAAATTACTTATAATAGATTTCCATTAAACCACAACTCTTATTTTAGATTTACATACAGCATAAAATGAAGCACATTTATATCCACATTGTTATGATTTGATCTCCATTAAGAGATCTATGAGAGATTTCTTGAAGCCTATGTAAAAATGCTTTTGCTTTACGATCTGCATAAACTGTTTTAAGAAACATCTAAAGAAATATGAAATGGGGCACCTGGATGGCTCAGTAAGTTAGGTGTCCGACTTTGGCCTGGGGTTATGATCTCATAGTTTGTGGGTTTGAGCCCTGTACTGGGCTCTGGGCTGACAGCTCAGAGCCTGGAGCCTGCTTCAGATTCTGTGTCTCCCTCTCTCTCTGTCCCTGCCCCGCTCATGCTCTGTCTCTCTTTCTCTGAAAAATAAACAAACATTAAAAACTTTTTTTTAAAAAAGAAATATGAAATTCTTGACTTGCTGTTTTTAAAATGCAGCAATACCCATTAATCATATTCCTGGTGGTATTTATTGATCTAATAGAGACGATGGAATCATAGTTTTGAAAAAGGCAAAGAGGTAAACAAAGCAGAAGGGTTAAGTGCAAAGTCAGACCTCATGTTAAGAATCTTTTAGGGGGAAATTATTACCATCGTCATCAGAAGAGAAACTAAGTGCCTCCTTTTACAGAATAGATCTTAAATATCTCTATATTGTTTGGGGAGATTCAAGGAGAAAAAGAAAAAAAAAGAAGACATCAGCTTAATATAATTCATGTTTTTAAAGGAACCCAGACCATTCAGATGATATTTTTAAATTTTTTTTTTTAATTTGGAAAGCAAGTCTTTTGCTGTTATATTTAATGTTATAGCTAGAATATTACATTTAGGTGGGGTTGCCAGTATCCTGTATATACAGGACATGCCCCGTATTTGTGTTGTACTGTGCCCTGTACTGACTTTGTCATGACCCCTTAAGTGCCCTGTATTCAGCTTTTTAAAAGAAATTACAAAAATCCGCACCTAGAGCTATCTTTCTGCCCCAGTAAATGGTACTTACATCACTTACATGGCAATACCAGCTGCAAACCATACTCCACAAACATCTCAACCATCTCTTATGGCCTCTCCTGCAGGTTTGGCTGCAGGGAGATCAAAGAGAGGAACTGAGAATGAAAAGTATTTCTTTCTCATACTCAAGAAAAGACTATTCTTCGACCAAATTCCCAAGCTGTGAACAAGTAAGCATTGTTAATTCGAGTTAACTTCGTATGAGTGCACATGCTCTGAAAATCAGCCAAACAGTTGTAGCCTCACTCCTGTGGCCTGTTTCTGGAAAGCAGCCAGTTAACAGCCTTACTCCAAGTGTCTAAAAGCGAGCAAATCAGTAACAGCCCAAGCTTCTGAAAGACATTCGGTGATAAACCTCCAGTCCTGAATGTCAGCAAGCTGGGACAATGCACGCTTCGAGACAACAGCCATTCAAAAAAATACCCACTCCAGCAGCCAAGCTCCTGAAGGTCATGGTTAGCTGGTGGACAGCAGCCTTTCTCCAGTGAACACACTAACACAGCTGAAAATCTTTCAATCTGTACACACTCCACTTCTGAAAACCCACCGATCCCCGAATGTCAAGCTTCTCAAAACCTTACATAAGATCAACTCTGGCTTTCTCAAGAAAACAATGTCTTACAAACACAGCTGACTCTTGAACAATCCAGGGGTGAGTGGCGCTGACCCTGCGGTTGAAAATCTGTACATAATTTTTGAATCCTCAATACCTTAATGGCTAATAGCCTACTGTTGACCAGAAGCCTTATGGCTATCATATATGGTAAATAAGCACCTATTCTTATGGTATGTATTCTATATACTATAATCTTACAAGAAAATAAGCTAGAGAAAAAATATTATTAAGAACACTATAAGGGGGTGCCTGGCTGGCTCAGTCGGAAGAGCGTGGGACTCTTGACCTCAGGGTTGTGAATTCAAGCCCCACATTGGGGGTAGAGGTTACTTACAAATAAAATCTTTAAAAAAAAAAAAAAAAAAAGAAGAAGAAAACCATAATGAAGAGATAATACATTTACAGTACCATACTGTATTTATCTTTAAAAATCTGCATGTAAATGGGCACGTGCAGTTCCAACCCATGTTGTTCAAGAGTCAGCTGTATAGATTTCCCCTGTAGGCAAACAGAACGTTTACCTTTTCTGCATCAGAGTTCAACTGAGTTCAATTCATTGCTAGTTGGCAAGTTTGCAACTCTTCGTTCCTGGTTACAGGTCATGATGAGTTGATTTGTGAGTGATGGATGGCAGCAACATGGTCAGAAGACTACCAAATTCAATCTTCAAATTCTGCAGTGATTGATAAAGCAAATTGGTAATTTCATAATTTGCACAGAATTAAAACCCCAAATGTGAGAATAAAGTTTTATGACCAATTTCTGAACAGTGGACATTTATTAAATGAGAAAACAAAAATCCTTTGAAGCTTTTTGTATGAGATACAATTGTTCACTCACTATAAATACTGTCAGATACAAAGCAACATATCCTAGCAGCTGAGCACAAGAGATGTATGACTTCCTCAATCAGTACGAAAGAAAAGGATAAAGTAACTTTTTAAAAATGATTTAGAGAGATTCAGATGAAGAATAATCACAGCAGAGGCTGTAATGGCCTTCCATGGTCTATATCCTCATTCAGCTCAAATGTTTAAATGTACTGCTATCAGAAATATTTTCTCATTTCAAAATTGCAAGCAAATACTAAACAAACATCAAATCAAGGGCCAGGACAAAATCTACAGCAATGCTAAAATGTGTAAAAACCACATTCATTAATGCAAGTAACCACAATCAGAAAACGCTTTTCTCTTGATTGGGCAATATTTTTGTGAAAGAGGATTGCTTACAAGGCCATTGTCCATGAAATCCCTTCCAGATGAGACTTCAGAAACATTAGGAAATTGTAGCAAAGACTCTCTTATAAGCCAGAGTTAATGAGATACATTGAATTGGAGGTAGACCATGCAGTTGTTTGTGTAAAGGTGCTGAAAGTCAAAGTTGAAGCAAAGCATACAATGATTCCATAAAGTGTTGGCTGTCCCGCCCTAGTCTGCCTAATGCTGCTCAGATAGCATATGATGTTCTTTCTTTGGACACTGTCATGACACTGTTATGAAACTGTTCTCCTACTTCAGCATGTATACTAACGCCATCAGCATCAATACCCTCTTTGTACTGAGCAATTAAAAACGTCATGATTTTGTTGGCATTATTCAGTTCTAACAAACACATTTGAAGGAATTCTCAGTTTATCACTTGAAGCATAAAATCATACTTTAATTATGAAGAAAAGGACCCCTTAATTCTTGTTGAGGTTTTTGTTTTTGTTTTTTTTAATGTTTTTTTTGAGAGAGACAGACTGCGAGCGGGAGAGGGGCACAGAGAGAAGGAAACAGAATTGGAAGCAGGCTCCAGGCAACAAGCCGTCAGCACAGAGCCCAGCGAGGGGCCTGAACCCACCAACCCTGAGATCATGACCTGAGCGGAAGTCGGAGGCTTAACTGACTGAGCCACCCCAGGTACCCCTCTTATTGAGTTTTAATAGAGTAGTCTCCCCACCCTTATCCATATGGGATACATCCTACGACCTCCCATCTGAAACCGCAAATAGGACCGAAGCCTACATATACTATGTTTTTCCAATACGTACGAACCTTCGATAAAGTTTAATTTATAAGTTAGGCACGGTAAGAGAGTAACAACAATAACAAATAATAAAAGGGAACAATCATAGCAGTATACGTAATAAAAGTTATGTGAACGTGGTCTCTGGCTCTCAAAACATCTTGTCTCACTGTACTCACCCCTCCTGTGATGATGTGAGATGATAAAATGCCTGTGTGAGGGATCACGGAAGGGGCGTGTCGCAGACTTTGTGACGTCACCGAATGGGATAAGTGAGGGGCGTGTCGCAGACTTTGTGACTTCACTGACGTGGCGTCAGGCAACGGATTGACCTTCTGATGCCCCTGCTTCTGGTCGGGGATGACTGCCTGGAGCTGGAACTGCGGAAAAGCCAAATCCCAGAGAAGGGGGAACTGGTGTAATTTATTCTGTGAAAGCTCCCTATTTCTTGGTCATTGTCTTCAATCAGTTTGGTAAGAGGATTATGCAAAGTGAAAGAAGAGCTACAAGGTTTTCAACGGTACTCCACTGTTTAAAGGAATTTGCTGAGTGTGTTAAGGAAAAAGTTGGCATCAACTTTATCCCTTTTGTTAGCAAGGCTGCTGGTGAAAAGGTCAACTGTACTTTTGAACAGGAAGAGAAATTCCAACTTGAGGTAGATAATTACTACAACACTTGTAACTAGGTTTTGAAGTCAATATTATCCTTTGAAGAATTTGTTTTGTTTTGTTTTGTTTTACTGGATGTTGCTAAATAGTCTTCTAGCATGGGAATAAGTGGAATCACCTATATTACCGAAGAAGGAACTAAAAAAGGACAACAATGGGCACCCGGGTGGCCCAGTCAGTAAGCAATGGACTCTTGATTATGGCTCGAGTCATGATCTCATGGTTCTTGAGATCTAGCCCGCCCGGCTCTGAACTGACAGCCCAGAACCTGGTTGGGATTCTCTCTCTGCCCCTCCCCTCCTTGTGCTATGCTTAAAAAAAAAAAAAAAAAAAAAAAAAAAAGCAAGTTATGGGGGCACCTGGCTGGCTCAGTCAGTAGAGCATGTGACTCTTTATTGCAAGGTTGTGAGTTCAAGCCCATGTTGGGTGTGGAGCCTACTTAAACAAACAAACAAACACATAAATAAATAAATAAATAAATAAATAAATAAATAAATAAAAGACAAGGTATGCCATGAAAGATGGTATGTGCTTCAACCAATCAAATTTGAAGAGCAATCATCAGAACTTTAGCTTTATGCTGGTATATGTTTAGCATACTGTCTTATAATGATAATATTGAGCATGTTTTCTCATTAGTGGATGTTAAGTAGGTGGACAAAATAATAATAAACTGAATGTGACCACTGTAGATGATATGTTACAGTGTAAGTGGAATATAGACTGTGACCACAGGAACTTTATAAGCAAATTTGGCAAAGCAAGGAAGTATTAAGGAGAGCCAATCATCCGGGAAATAAAATTAAGGAAAGTGGTATATAATTTAGGTGGTTAAAATTTATTTCAGATAAATAACAAATACTGTTATAGTAAAATATGTCCCATGCCATATTTTTCATTTAATCTAAATGTATATATACATAAAGGCAATTAGATATAAATCAAATTTAAATGGGGATTTATTTACATGACCGTGAGATCATGACCTGAGCTGAAGTCGGACGCTTAACTGACTGAGCCACCTGGGCGCCCCTGCAACCACAATTTTAGAACATTTTCAGCACTTTAAAAGAAACCTTCACCCTCGAGCTATTTGCTTTTGTCCCCCTCCTCTTCTTTTTCCACTGCTCCCAACCCCCAACAATCAACCAGCCCTGGGCACCACTAATCTATTTTCTGTCTCTATAGATTTGTCAATTCTGGACATTTCATATGAATGGAATCACATAATAAGCCATCTTTTGTAACTGGATTCTTTCACTTCTTTTCTTTTTCTTTTTTTCTTTTTTTAAGTTTACTTATTTATTTTTTGAGAGAGGAATAGAGTGCACGCTCATAGGCAGGGGCAGAAAGAAAGGGAGAGAGAGAATCCCAGGTAGACTCCACAGCACGGAGCCCAACTCAGGGCTTGAACCTACGAACCATGAGATCATGACTTGAGCCAAAATTAAGAGTTGGATGCTCAAATGACTGAGCCACCCAAGGCACTCCAGTTAGCATAATATTTTCAAGGTCATCCGTGCTGCAGCAAGTATAAGTACTTTATTCCTTTGTAGGGCTAAATAATATTCCATTGTATGGATATATCCCATTTTGTTTATCCGTTCATCACCTGATGGGTATTTGGTTTGTTTCCATCTAGGTTGTTACTTAGGAGTAGATGTCTTGGGTCAAATGGAAACTAAATTATTTGAGAAGCTGCCAGACTGCTTTCCTAAGTGGCTGCATCATTTCACATTCCCACCAGCAGTGTATGAGGGTTCTGATTTAGCCACATCCTCACTTGTCATTATCAGACTTTTTTTTTAACTTTATTTATGTATTTTGAGAGAAAGAGAGAGCAATAGAGCACGAGCCAGGGAGGGGCAGAGAAAAAAGGGGAGAGAGAATCCCAAGCCGGCTCTGTGATGTCAGTGCAGAGCTTCACCCGGGACTTGATGTCACAAACCATGAGATCATGACCCCGAGCTGAGATCAAGAGTCAGACACTTAACCAGCTGAGTCCCCCAGGCCCCCCTGATTTTTTGATTCTAGCCATTCTAGCAAGTGTAAAAAAGTATTTCATTGTGGCTTTGATTTGCATTTCTCTGATGATTGATGATGTCCAGCATCCTTTCGCGTTTATCGGTCATTTGTAGATCTTCTTTGGAGAAATGTCTATTCAGATCATTTCCTCATTTAAAAAAATGTGTGATTTGTCTGTTTATTATCAAGTTGTAAGAGCTCTTTATGTAATCCAGCTACACGTCTCTCATCAGATGTATTATTTCCAAATATTTTCTCCCATTCTGTATGTGGTCTTTTTACTTTCTTGATTGTGTCCCTAGAAGCATAGAAGTCTTTAATTTTTGATTAAACCCAATGTTTGGATGTTTTTTCATTTGTTGCATGTGCTTTTGGTGTCGTACCTAAAAATGCATTGCCAAATTCAAGGTACTGCAGATTTACCCCTCAGTTTTTTTCTAAGAATTTTATAGTTTCAGCTCTTACATTTAGGTCTTTGATCCACTTTGAGCTAATTTTTATATATTGTGTGAGGTAAGCATTCAATTTCATTCCTTTTTTTAAAAAAATCTGTTTAATGTTTATTTATTTTTGAGAGATAGAGCATAGGTGGGGGAGGCAGAGAAAGAGGGAGACAAAAGGATCTGAAGTGGGCACTGCGCTTCAGATGCGGGGCTCAAAGTCACAAACCGTGAGCTGAAGTTGGACCATGAGCCACCCAGGTGCCCCTCAATTTCACTCCTTTGCTTGTGGCTATGTCGTTTTTCAGTACCATTTGTTGAAAAGATCCCTCTTTTCTCATTGAATAGTCTTGGCACCATTGTTAAACATCCGACCAGCATCTCTGAAGTATAGGGGAAGAACTGTAGGATAAGGATTGGCTCTTAGAGAGAGATTGCCTTGAAACGATCTGTGGATCTCCATTCGAGAAGATGACCAAAAGGCTTCCAAGTGGGCCAGGAAGTACTGCCAGACACCCTGGGGCAGCTGAACCGGATACATCCTCCTCTTTCCATGAGGAACACTAGCCTTTACTGATGAGAAGAAAGGGAGCAGGAAGTTCCTCACTGACGCTTGACCAAGGAACGAGTTACAGCTTGTCTGCCTGTCCCCTGCAGATCTACCCCTGCATCTGCGGTATCACTCACAGCTTCCCCTCTGCTTAACGCACCTCCATAGCTTGACCAACCCTCGGGGGCAGTTAGAGCCAAGAGCAAACAAAGAAATGTTCTTAGCATCTTGATGAGCACTGAGAAATGTACAGAATTGTTGAAGCACTATATATTGTACACTGTATTTACTAACATAACACTGTCTATTCATTATACTTGAATTTAAAAGAAGCAAGAAAGAAATGGTCTTAGGCAACCCAACAGCCAAAAAAAAAAAAACCTAATAAAGAGCAACCAGAACATCCAGAATTGGGTTAGCTTCTACTGTACTAGTTGGCAGAGGAGACAGAAGACGACTATAATAATGAATAAACAAGTAATAAATACATAAGCATGCACTCAAGAACTCTCTGGACCTAGCCAGCATTATTCTGAAGCTAAATTATTCAGTGAAAACATAAAAAAGGGAGAGACGATGAAATTGAGAATCTAATTAATGGTGTGTTGATCAAACAGAAGAAATATCTGAAGAAGAGAAAGGAGAGAAACAAGGAGGAGGAGGAGGAGGAAGACGAAGAGGAGGAAGAAGAGGAGAGAAGAAAGGAGGGGGGAGGGGAAAGGGAGGGGGGAAGGAGAAGGTGGAGGAAAAACATCTCAAAACAAAGAACAAAAGTTCTGATTTAAATAAACTGAAGTCATCACCTTGAAAAGATTTAGCAAGTTCCAGGCAGGATTAAAAAATAAATAATACGTCTATTCCTAGATATCTCCTGGTTTTCTGAATTGCAAGGATAAAGGGAAATCTTACAGGCTTCCAGACAAAGGACAAAGTATCTGATTGGCCCTAGACTAGGACTCCATGGCAACAATGGAAGGCAGGAGACTGTGGAATATCTATTACACATTCAAAGAAAGGAATGTAATCAGAAAACCCTGCTCTCAGCCAAGATGCCCTTCGCCTCCCAGAGTAAAAATAAACCTATTGATGAATACGTGATGATTGAGATGATTTATCCCACATGTATCCTAGCTGAGGAAAACACTAAGGAAGAGTGTTGAACACTTCCTTGAACACTAAAGGAAGTTCAAGAAAATATGTAAGACCGATATGCAACGCGCTCTCCAACACACATCATTAAATCTAAATACATGGCAGTGGAAAGCTTGGGAATGTGTAATCTAAGTGTCGAAGAGTCTCAAAACTGAAGAGTTGAAGACTTATATGGCAAAGGAAAATGTAATAATAGTTCAGAAGTAAAGTTACCAGAGGATCTCAGCAAGCAGGAATTAAGAGTGGGAGGGGGGAAGGATTAGCATTCGAAAGCTCTCCTTTAGAAAGGAAGGAAGCAAAAACATCATGAGGACTGGTAGAAAGACAGTAGAATCCTGTATCTTGTTTTCACACAACAGTAGAAAAATACTGATTTTATGATGAGCGGGAGAAATCAGAAAAATAACCTCCAGTGGAATGGAAAAGTAAAAACCGCTAAAATGAAGGTGCTTCGCCAGAAGAACTTGGAAAGGACCTCAGTTTTATGCCCAAGGGCTCAGTTTCCTGGCCCTCAGCATCTGAACAGCTCAGCCCGCAGCCAGGATTCTTAATTGGACTCTTGCTCAAGTGAGTGAGAAAAGCTTTCTGGAGAGACGGGCACACAATTTGGAGGCAGGCGAACTGTCTGGATCATAAATCTGACACTTTGCAGCTTGCTCTGAGCCTTTGATGTCCTTATCTGTAACATGACGATTAAAAACACCCCTCATGGGGGTGTTGCAAACAGTACGGAATAACATTGTGAATACGCTGTGCCCAGCCTAAGTAGACACATTTACAGCAGTGATGGTTACTTTTATTACCGTTCTTAGTTTTTCTTGGGATAACCCCAGCCCACAGATGCTCTGCAGTCCTGGAGCCCAGGGGCATGGTTTCAGCTCTGCAACCCGTTTTACCTCTTTTCTATGTGATTTTGCTCAGCAATCCCAAAAGCACCCTCTAGAACTCTCATCCTGAGACCCAAGGTAGACTAGACTGACCTTTTGGATCTGTTTACTCAAATCTTTGAACTGTCTTGAGATGAATTTGTTTATCAGTTTCTTTACAAAGGGAGTAAAAAGATTCTTTTCTGGGGCACCTGGGTGAGCGTCCGGCTTCGGTTCAGGTCATGATCTCGCAGTTTGTGAGTTCTAGCCCCGCGTCGGGCTCTGTGCTGACAGCTCAGAGCCTGGAGCCTGCTTCTGATTCTGTGCCTCCCTCTCTCTCTGCTCCTCCTCCACTCCTGCTCTCTGTCTCTCTCAAAAATAAATAAACATTAAAAAAAAAAAAAGATTCTTTTCTGGCTATTTTGGGAAAAAATATGTGAAAATTGCTTCCTGAAATAAAAAAGTCAGCCATTTTGGATTTTGAAGTTTAAAAAATTGAATTTAGGTTTGGACCTTCCCAGACTAACATTGAAACCTATAAATTAAAGGCAAATTACTTTCTCCCAGTTGAGACCCATTGCAAATTCCTGCCAATATCTGATGTGGGCAAAGAAAGAGTATTTGATCAGAATCAAATGTAGTTTGTTTTTTGTTTTCTCTCTCTTTTTATTTTTTATTTTTGGTTAAAGTAGACTTCATGCCCAGCGTGGAGCCCAACATGGGGCTTGAACTCAAGTTCCCTTAGATCAAGATCAAGACCTGAGCTGAAATCAAGAGTCAGAGGCCCAACTGACTGGGCCATTCAGGTGCCCCAGGAATCAAAAGCAGTTTAATTGCATTGATCTTAAAATATTGTAGATGGGAAAAAATCTTGAGGTTCTTTCACATAATGGCTGAATTAACATATACAGACAAATTTATATCTTGGAAGAAGAAATAGCATAGAAAAATATGTAGAACTAGATTTCCATGCAGCATTAAAAACAACCTTAATGACTCACACAGAGATGGTTTTTTTCTGAAACTAACATGACAGTTCTTCCCATTGTGTGCCCAAGAAGTAGACTTTGTTATGTTCCCTTCATAACAATTTATTTAAATTAAGTGAAATCTGCTTCTGTATGGGATATAAGTTGTTTTGTTTTTGGTTTTGGTTTTGTTTTTTAAGTTGAACTCAAGAGAAACAGAGTGGAATAATGGTTGCCAGGGCTTTGGGAGTAAGGAAATACGGAGAGGCTGGTAAAGGATATTAGCTTTTAATTATAGGATGAATAAAGTCTGAGGATATAATGTGTAACATGCTGATTATCGTTGATAATACTGAACAGTATAATTGAAATTCACTAAGACAGTAGATCTTTATTTTGTCTTAAGTTTATTTATTTTTGAGAGACAGAGACAGAGCATGAGTGCAGAAGGGGCAGAGAGAGAGGAAGACACAGAATATGAAGCAACCTCCAGGCTCTGAGCTGTCAGCACAGAGCCTGAGGCGGGGCTTGAAGTCATGAACTGCGAGATCATGACCTGAGCTGAAGTCAGATGCTTAACCGACTGAGCCACCCGGGCGCTCCAAGAGGGTAGATCTTTAAAGTTTATTTATTTATTTTGAGAAAAAGAGAAAGTGCTCGTGCACAAGTGCGGGAGGGGAAGAGAGAGAGAATCCCAAGCAGATTCCACGCTGTCAGCACAGAGCCCAAATGGGGGCGGGGGGGGGGGGGGCTCCGTCCCAGAGATCATCCCAGAGAACCCCAAGATCATGATGTGAGCCGAAATCAAGAGTCAGATGCTTAACAGACTGAGTCACACAGG
The DNA here is from genome assembly GCF_024362965.1 of Panthera pardus. Taxonomy (NCBI): domain Eukaryota; kingdom Metazoa; phylum Chordata; class Mammalia; order Carnivora; family Felidae; genus Panthera; species Panthera pardus. The sequence continues at coordinate 144,413,801 of NW_026526765.1, read as the reverse complement.
TGCCCCTAGGAGGGTAGATCTTTAGTGTTCTCACTCCTCCACCAATCTCATCCAAGAAAAGGTATAGATGTGAAGTGATGGATGCGTTAATTAAATCATGATGGAAATTTCTTCAGTGTATACGTGTATCAAATCAGCACGTTGTACACTTTAAGTATATTACAGTTGTATTCATCAATTATACCTCAGTAAAATTGAAACAAGTTATTAATAGAATGGAAAAAATGGATTAAGTGAATCTGCACATTCTTATCTGGGCAAATCACACAGGATAGACTGTCCCTGTAAAGCATTTTTCATTCCTTCAGGGGCTGCATGGATTTTCCTACCTCAGTCATGTTTCCCTTCGGGCTCTATTCTGATGGTGGTGCCAATCAGTCTGATAAGAGAATTAATCGAAGGCAGGTCAATTCACACATTCTATTTTCCTAAGAAACTCCTCCAAATCAAACTTAATTTTATCTTCCCAGGATATGTTTCTTCCTGACTTGTCAGACCCTTCTCCCCGGAGCCTGGTAGAGCGTTCAGTTGTCTCTGATTACTTGCTTCCTCCAGCCAGTCCACAACCAAGTCCTGAGCATTCAGCCTGAGCAATGGCTCCTCTGTCCCTTGCATCCTGTCCATTTTGGTGGCCAACTCTTGATCCAGACCTCCCCATCAGGGCCCTCTAAAATGACATTTCTGCCTTCACTTCTGTCCTTCCCACAACCCAACTCACACCAAGAACCAGGTCAAATTTCCTAGTACCCAGCTCTGATCACATAACTGTTCCATTTGAATCACTCTCCATTGCTTTCAGTATTATGCCCAAAGTCCTCAGCCTTTGCCCACTGCTTTTTCCCTCTGCCTTCCACTCCCACCCTGCCCTGTAGTCAAATTGTATCCACAATTTTCCTAAAAATGTCTCCTTAAACATATGCAACTCAGAAGGTTGTGAGCCTTGGCTATGGGGTAGCTTTTCTTCTCCCTACTTTACACTGTCCTCCGTGTCTACCTGTAAAAATCCTACCTATCCTTTGGGAAAAAGACCTCTCCATTCTGAATTTCCACAGTGCCTGGCTCATATCTTTCATGACATAGTTATTAGTTTGATATTCTGTGTGTGTGTGTGTGTGTGTGTGTGTGTGTGTGTGTGTGTGTGTGTGTGTGTATGTTACATAGTCCTCTTCAGGATGGGGGCCATGTTCTATTTGGACTTCCTTCAACTCCCCACACAAAGTCTGGCACCTAAGAGGTGCCGATAGATGTCCATTGAATAAATGAATAAGTGAATTCATTTGTTGGATTGGGTTTTGCCAAAGCAGACTTGCTTTGTGCAATTTATTTAATCAGAAGTTTAGTTTCCTATAGGGTTCCTTGAAATTTGAGCAAAGTTTACTGCATTAGAAAGTTTTCATTTATAAATAAACAGAGTTTTTACATACAGGTGGTAGCTCTATAATTTTTTTTTCTATTGATGGCAATCTGAGCAGCCACCTTAGGGGTACCTATGATGATATATGTCCTACTGGCCAGGAGATGATTAGAGTGGTGTGAGCACACATTAGTCCAGGGTTTGGTGAGTGCCTGTGACTTCCAGGCTGTGTTCTGGAGAGAAAATGTCTGATGTGGAGGACAGAGCATTTCCCAGCAGACCATGATGCCAACCATCTGGGGCAGGCGGCATTTGTGTCTTCCAGCATGTCCAGAGATATTTCTTTGTACTGCACTGTCCTTATTTATACACACGAATGGGAAGGATACCTACTAATTCTTCAATTAATGGAAGTCGTTAATCCCTTCAGTACTTCAATCCCTTTGGCCAAAGAACTTTGTCTGCTCCTGCCACATTACAGGCGCCTGACCTTTTCTGGTTAATGGCTGAACATGGTCACTGCTGCCCAACCTGGGAGGAGCAAACCTCCCTTGTTTGCTGCTCTCGTTGCTGGGGTGATAGCACATTGTCCTGGAACAGAGAGAAAGAACTCAAAGGGATTATCTTATCTTGTTTTGAGATGATATGATGCTTTTCAGGGGAACTGTACCTTTCAAATGTTCTGGCAGTCCTCTGCACAGTCTGTTGTCGTCCATACCACAACTTGTAGATAGTTTATCAGGGGCATCACTGTGATGGGGGTAACAGGGAGGGGGAGACGTAACTCTGGTAGAGACGGAGCAGAATTGGATGGACATTGTCCTTGGATAATTAGGCTTAAGTGACTCTTTTATACAATTTTTTTCTTTTAATGTTTTTACTTATTTTTGAGAGTGTGCACATGCGAGCGGTGGAGGGGCGGGGACAGAGGATCTGAATCAGGATCTGTGTTGATAGCAGCTAGCCTGATGCGAGGCTTGAACTCACAAACTGCAAGATCATGACCTGAGCCGGAGTCGGATGCTTAACCGACTGAGCCACCCAGGTGTCCCCAGACTTAAGTGACTCTTGAGTTGATTCTCTGGTAAGCACTGATTGCCATAATGCTCGTGTCACCCACTCACACCTCTGGCTCTTAATAAAACATACTTCCCAGAAGTGAATGCTTTCTCCCCAGTTTAATAAAACTGGGCATGGCATGGGACCAAAAAAAAAAAAAAAAATATCCTACAGAGAAGGATTTGTGTCATGGATTCCATCCAGGGTTTCTGGAATCATAGACACCAGAGATCAAAGGGACTCTTTAAAGACCTCTTTAAATCCTGTGGATTAAAAAATAAAAACAGCAGTGGGGTCTCTTTCCAGACCAAACAAAACCATTATTAGAATTCCTAGATATAAAGTAAAAATTCAAAGCCAAGCTGGTTTGATTGTTGGAGGAGTTGGGTGTTGTATGTGTGGGGGCATGTGTGTGATGGGAGGATGTGCTTTATTCCAGACTATCAGTCTATCCTTTGCCCCTCATTAAATCTTTGAGTCTGGGAAAAATATAGATACCCTAGGGTTCTGTGGAGCTCAGTATGAAAAAACTCCTTTCAATGAAAGATGGGGAAACCAAGGCCCAAAGAAATTAGAAGCCTAATATTCCAGTATAAGCTGATAGCAGAGCAGAGTTAGAACCCAGGTCTCCTAAGTGTTCATTCTGTTCCTCCTAGAATAGGTCTGTTATTGGCAGAGGTTGGGAAACAAAGTCAAAGGAAACTCACTCAGACTGAACTTCAGAAGAGTTACTAAGAAATAGTTTAGGCCTGGGGCGCCTGGGTGGCTCACCCCGTTAAGCAACCAGCTCTTGATTTCACCTCACATCGTGATCTCATGGTTTGTGGGATCAATTCTCTCTCTCTTCCTCTCTCTGCCCCATCCCCACTTGTGCACACACACTCTCTCTCCCAAAATAAACAAATAAACTTAAAAAAGGGTTGAGGCATATGCGTTCTAGCACAAGTCTCAAAGATAGTGATGTGAGCGGGTGTTTCTCTAAGTGTGTTCTGTACATCTTCTGCACCAGAATACCCTGGGGTTGCTGGGAAATTGTTCCAAGTGTAGTGGTCCTGACTCCTGCCCCGAAGGATTGGATTCTCTAGGGATATGGGTCCAGGACACTACATACATTTCTCCACAAGCTTCCCCAGTGGATTCTTACACTTGACTACTGCATAATCCATCCCTTCAAGAGCCACCTTCATACCAATGGGGGCAGAGTGCAGCACATAGTGGGATGTGTCACCTGCACGCCACTTCTTGTAGCTGCTGCTACTTGGTTTCTGACTTTTTTCAGAGGCATAAAGAGAGAGAGAGATCATGTAAGCAGGGGGAGGGGGAGAGGGAGAGAGAGAGAATCCCAGTCAGACTCTGTGCTCCTCACAGAGCCCGACACAGGGCTTGATCCCATGACCCTGGGATCATGAGCTGAGCTGAAATCAAGAGTCAGATGCTCAACCAACTGAGCCTCCCAGGCACCTCTCCTGTTTCTGACTTTTAAAGGAGCTTTGGGGGCACCTGGGTGGCTCAGTTGGTGTGTCTGACTTCCACTCAGGTCATGATCTCACGTTTGTGAGCTCGAGCCCCACATCAGGCTCTGTGCTGACAGCTCAGAGCCTGGAGCCTGCTTTGGATTCTGTGTCTCTCCCTGTCTCTGCCCCTCCCATGCTCATGCTCTGTCTGTCTCTGTCTCTCAATAATAAATAAATGTTAAAAAAAAATAAAAACAAATAAAAGTACCTTTGGTAATCCGGGAGGGAGGCAGAGTGGTCCCAAATTTCCTGTTCTCACAGTTCTCACAGTTCTCACAGTTGCTTTAGCTGGACGAGCTTCATGACTGTTTCCACACTTCCTCCGATAGTGTCCTTGAAGAAACAGGGATCTGACCTTCAGCTGAGGAGGTCCTTTTTGGTGAAGTAAGGTTGTTGGTACAAGAAGGCATTTTCCAGCTCTTCCCACCACTGTTTTCTGCTGCTGTGGCCTGGCTGGCTTCCAGCACTCCCCCTCTTTGTGCAGTGAATCAGGAAACCAAGTGAGAAGGACATTCCCATATGGGTGCTCAGGATGACAGGAAATGATTGGCTCTTTCAAATTGATATTTAAATCACAGATGGTGGTTCCTGGCTGGCTCAGTTGGTTAAGCATCTGACTCTTGATCTCGGTTCAGGTCCTGATCTCACGGTCCAAGGGTTCAGGCCCTGCATTGGGCTCAGGGTTGACAGCACAGAGCATGCTTGGGATCCTCTCTCTCTGCCACTCCCCAGCTCACTTGCTTTCTCTCTCTCAAAATAAAAAATAAACATTAAAAATCAATCAATCAATCACATATGGAAACAGCACTAACAGACCACCCACTATTAGCAACCAAGAACATGCTAACTACCATCCTACTGTGGTTTTGTGACTACACTCTAGGCTGGCATCCCCCACCCTGGCTTCTCTCCAGTGGGCTCTAGGAATGAGAAAAGGAGGAAAGGGAGTGAAAAAAATGGGACAGCAGCTGTTGTCACCAAGCGTGAGGAGAACACATGTAAGGCAACAAACTTTTGCCTCAAAGGCTTATAGCATGGCACTTGGCATGTGAACGCGCCAAGGTTCAGAATCCAGAATCATACAGAATCATTCTGAATCATCCCACAATGCTGGAATTATAGGAAGAATCAGGAGACTCCATTGTAACGTAATATGATTTCCGGTTTCATGAAGCTTCAGCTACCATCCTCCCTATGGATTGCACTGTTGCAAAAAAAATGGGAACATGCAGTCTTCTCTAATTTTTTTCATTTAACATCACTTTTCATGTTGTCTTTGAGCAGACAGTGAATTAATTATATACCTGCCTGAGTTGGAGCTTACTTTTTCTGTGGAGTGATATGTACTTGTTTCTTTTTATATGTATATAATTTTATGAATGTATGTATGTATGTATGTATGTATTTTTGAGAGAGAACACAGATGGCAGAGGAGCAGAGGGAGAAGGAGAGACAAAATCTTAAGCAGACTCCATGCTCAGCAGAATCCATCATGGGGCTTGATCTCAGAATCATGAGAACATGAACTGAGCCAAAATCGAGTCAGGTGCTTAACTGCCTGAGCTATGCAAGAGCCTATGTCAGTTTCTTATAGTATGATTTCCCCAAGTGTGATATACACCCATTGATATATGTGAAATTATTTTTTTATTTAAAAAAATGTTTATTTATTTATTTTGAGAGAGAGAGAGAACAAGCAGAGGAGGGGCAAAGAGAGGGAGAGACAGAATCCCAAGCAGGCTCTGAACTGTGAGCACATAGCTAAACGTGGGGCTCAATCTCACCAACTGGGAGATCATGACCTGTGCCGAAATCAAGAGTCAAGTGCTTAAATGACTGAGCCACCCAGGCGCCCCATGTGTAATTATTTTAAGTGGTACATGGACAATTTTTAATAGTTGAGTGCTTATTTTAATGCATGTTGGAAAAATACATAATTAGAAATCAAACCCATGATTTCATGGAGTGTTTGCTTAGGACAAGGCTAAAGTAGCAAAAAATCAAAGAAACATAAATATTTAATAATAACGTGGTGAGAAGTAGGACACTCACATTTCCGCATGGAAGTGTTTTTCCCCACCCCTCATTCTGCCAGCAGGAGGCGGGGAGTGGTCTGATTGGTCAGTTTGGGAAAAGGAACTGGCATGCTCACTTAGCCACTTTCTCAGTGTTAGAGACTTCCCTGCCTTGCAACAAGGGATTTATGATGAGGTGGGGGAGTGGTCTGCAGTTATTACTGCTGGGCCAGTGCCTAGGGGTGATTTACCATGTCAAACTGAGGAGTAAGATACTAGCAAACCCACCTGGCCATAGTTTTGAAGCCGTGTTTACCAATCAACATGCCAGTAACAAAATTGATATTTTCCAACTCTATGTGTCTGACTCCTAAGAATATCTCTGGACTTGTCTATTCCAAACTCAGGGCCCCTGAAACTCCCACAATGTGTGCAGCTCTAAAAGGAATCTCAGAAATAGTGGAGTGTAAATGCTATGAGGGAAATAAATATGGAAGTCAGTCACTATCAGTATCTGGAATCCACTGACATGTTCTAGTTATTATGGCTGGGTAACAAATTACCCCAAAGTGTAATGGTATAAAGCCACTGTTTGCTATGCAAATGATTATGATGGTCATGAATTCCAACAGGGCACAGAGAGGGTGTTTTTTCTTTGCTCTATGATACCTGGAATCATCTGAGAGCTTAGTCTATGATATATACAGCTGCTTGGCCAGGTGGCCTGCCTCCTTGGGGACACTGCTCGGGTAATAAGCCTACAGAAGCTCTTGCCAGCCTGCAACTGTAACCTTCGATCATCATGTTTCTATTAATATTCTTATGAAGAAGAGTCCAGACCCCACTTGGGCCCTAGTCCTTGCAAAGCAACCCCAAGGCATGTTTGAGACTGTGCAGGATGCCGTCTCTTGTGTGTGCAACAAGCCCCCTATTGCTTTCCTTGCTGCCTTGCCTAATGCTGTTGCCAACGATTTCTGGGGGTGACTGGCCCCCCTCATCACTGTGTCCCCAACTCTGGCCTCAAGGAGGAGACATCATGGCCCCTTTGTGGATCCAACTCAAACCTTCCCTTGATCCCTCACAATCCCACAAAGACTAAACTGAAATGAAAACAGCATCTCTCAGGGGTTGGGCACAGTCTATACAACACACAGCCTCATAGTCCTGCTGGACGTGGCTTCTCTGAGGCCTCAGATCTGCTCTGGGATTTCTCAAAGTGCTGCCTCCTGCCTCCACCTGGAGGGGATAGCCCTGCCCCTGCTACAAAACCCCAGATTTACACCACATTTTGCAACCATCTGCTGGGGAAAAGGAGAGACTTTTTCACCCCCTTCCAGTCTGTAGCCCACCTCCTCTTTCCTTCAACCAGAATCTGCCTCTTCCCAGAATGACACCCCCTTCGGGGAAAGCCTGCCCCAACCTATCCTCCACCCCCTACATCTGGGTATGACTGGCCCTCTGGCTGCAGCAGGACACTCACAACAGAAAACGATCCAACAGCAATGCTTACTGAAGTTGGACTCATTGGTTTTGAACAACATGGAGAGAGGATCACATGCAGGATTATTCCAAGCCAGTCCAGGGCCTTCCCAAGTCTCTTCTGCAGAGTGAGGGGACCCTGAAGCTATCTTGTGTCCTCCTACAAATCTCTGCAACTAGTCTTCTGTGGGCCAAAGCGTGACTACACACACGACCCATCCAGAGAGAAGATCCCTTTGTTCCAAAGTAACAACAAAGTCTGTGGAGAGACATACATCCAATTCATATGATCACCCAGAGCATTTGGCTTATTTATCTCAACACTGGTGTAGAGATAAACAATGACATCGCAGTTTTCCCAAAAGGAAGGGGTGGGGGCTCCTTGGTTCCCTGATTTATATTTATGTTACTCCAAGATAGAAAATATTTTCCAAGAACAAAGCATTAGTTTTTCCTAAAAGTAATTCAGAAGGTGCTTGCCAGCACTGTTGACAACAGCCAAAGTATGGAAAGAGCCCAAATGTCCATCAACAGATGAATGGATAAAGAAGATGTGGTATATATATACAATGGAGTATTACTCAGCAATCAAAAAGAATGAAATCTTGCCATTTGCAACTACGTGGATGGAACTAGAGGGTATTATGCTAAGCAAAATTAGTCAGAGAAAGACAAAAATCATATGACTTCACCCATATGAGGACTTTAAGAGACAAACCAGATGAACATAAGGGAAGGGAAGCAAAAATAATATAAAAACAAGGAGGAGGACAAAACATAAGAGACTCTTAAATACAGAGAACATGGGGCGCCTGGGTGGCTCAATCAGATTAGGCATCCGACTTCAGCTCAGGTCACAATCTCGCAGTCCATGAGTTCGAGCCCTGTGTCGGGCTCTGGGCTGATGGCTCAGAGCCTGGAGCCTGCTTAGGATTCTGTGTCTCCCTCTCTCTCCGCCCCTCCCCCGTTCATGCTCTGTCTCTCTCTGTCTCAAAAATAAATAAACGTTAAAAAAAAATACGGAGAACAAATTAAGGGTTGCTGGAGGGGTTTTGTGGGGGGGTATTGACTAAATGGGCAAGGGACATTAAGGAGGACACTTGTTGGGATGAGCACTGGGTGTTATACGCAGGGGATGAATCACTGGCATCTATTCCTGAAGTCACTATTGCACTATATGCTAACTTGGATGTAAATGAAAAAAATTAAAAAAAGGTGCTTGCAACTCTCAATCATACTCCCCCCCCCCCTTTTTTTTGTCATCCACGTTTCTAAAAATACTAGGGCATCCCATAACACTTACTTATCTCCTACCTGAGAAAAATGTGGAGGCTTCCCTGTGTCATGTATGTTTAAAGGAAGTACTTCACTTTTGTGTGTGTTGATGACAATGATGCACATTTGGAACCTTTGGTAAGTGCCTGTTGCCTGCCAAGGACCAAGAATGACTAATTTCTTTATTTTATTTTCTTTATTTATTTTTAAATTTACATCCAAGTTAGCATATAGTGCAACAATGATTTCAGGAGTAGATTCCTTCGTGCCCCTTACCCATTTGGCCCATCCTCCCTCCCACCACCCCTCCCGTAACCCTCTGTTTGTTCTCCATATTTAAGAGTCTCTTCTGTTTTGTCCCACTCCCTGTTTTTATTTTATTTTTGTTTCCCTTCCCTTATGTTCATCTGTTTTGTCTCTTAATGTCCTCATATGAGTGAAGTCCTATGATATTTGTCTTTCTCTGACTAATTTCGCTTAGCATAATACCCTCTAGTTCCATTCACTTGGTTGCAAATGGCAAGATTTCATTCTTTTTGATTGCCGAGTAATATTCCATTGTATATACATGTTCTTTATTGTTCATCCATCGACGGACATTTGAGCTCTTTCCATACTTTGGATATTGTAGATAGTGCTGCTATAAACATTGGGGTGCACGTGTCCCTTCGAAACAGCACACCTGTATTCCTTGGACAAATAGCTAGTAGTGCAATTGCTGGGTTGTAGGGTAGTTCTGTTTTTAGTTTTTTGAGGAACCTCCATACTGTTTTCCAGAATGGCTGCACCAGCTTGCATTCCCAAGAATGACTAATTTCTAAGCTGCTGTAATGTAAGACGCATATTTGCAGAAGGAGGCCAAACAAAGTGCATCTCTCAGCTAGCTCCACAAGCTTGCAACGGGCTCACCACATCCCTGAATGACACTGACCTCTGTATTCTTACACCACCTGTCTGTGCCCTTTTGCTCCAGACTTGAACTTATTTTGAATTAGAAAGCAAAGTGTTTTTAGCAGATTCTTGCCCTGGGGTCCAGTGGGGGGCAAGTCAATGAATCTGATCCCAGCTTACAGAAAATCCCTTTTCGAACTCAGCGTTGGCTTCAGCAGCCAGGATCTTATCCAACATTGAAAGCGTTTTATTTTTCTGTAAGTCAAATTTAATTCCACCTCTTGGCCAATATCCTGCCAGGCTTTTTGTTTTTATTGGAGGGAGTGCCTTCCCCCTCTCACGATTATACTGGAATGCAAGTAGGTGCAGGCTGAGAAAATAAGTGTCTCTGGGATCCAGTTCATCTTTGTTGTGACTGGTAGGCTTAGTGCTTAAATCTGTATGGTCCCTGGAAAGACCTGCTTTGTGCCACGGCTGGGGGCACTAGTCCCTAGAGTCTGACCTGCTTTTATTTAAAAAAAAAATTTTTTTTAACGTTTATTATTTTTGAGAGAGAGGGAGAAACACCATGGGAGCAGGGGAGGGGCAGAAAGAGAGGGAGATACAGAATCCAAAGCAGGCTCCAGGCTCTGAGCTGTCAGCATAGAGCCAGACACGGGGCTTGAACCCATGAACCACGAGATCATGACCTGAGCGAAGTCAGACACTCAACCGACTGAGCCACCCAGGCGCCCCTAAGAGTCTGACCTTCTTAGGTGCACCAGAAATCTGCTCTTTTTGGAAATACTTCTTCTTCTTTTTTTTTTTTTATGATATTTATTGTCAAACTGGTTTCCACACAATACCCAGTGCTCATCCCAGCAGGTGCCCTCCTCAATGCCCATCACCCACTTTCCTCTCCCTCCCACCAACCCTCAGTTTATTCTCAGTTTTTAAGAGTCTCTTATGGTTTGGCTCCCTCCCTCTCTAACTTTATGGAAATACTTCTAAGAAAGGAGTCACAGGTCCTACTAAAAGAAACCATGTCCTTTTCTATTCAGCTAGTACCCTCAAAGACTTCTAAGAGCCTGCCTACCCACCCCCCTGGAACATCCACCATAATCTCCTCAATCAGTTTAGGCTTTAGGGGGAGAAAAAGACCAGGAGGAAAGGTTGTTCAGAAGCCACGTGCTGGGGCACCTGGGTGGCTCAGCTGGTTGAGCATCCGACTTCAGCTCAGGTCATGATCTCACGGTTCATGAGTTCGAGCTCTACGTCAGGCTTGCTGCTGTCAGTGTGGAGCCTGCTTAGGGTTCTCTCTCTCTCTCTCTCTCTCTCTCTCTGCACCTCCCCCACTCGCATGCTCTCTCTAAAAAATGATCATTTAAAAAAAAAAAAAAAAAGAAGCCACTTCTTTACATCCCGAGGCAAGAGTTTTCAAAGGCCACTACTCTCTTGGAATGAGGGAAGGAAAATACAAGCAGAAAAAAAGCCAGTGCCTGATATTCTTTCTGATTTCTGTAAAGAAGCCTAAGCAAGATACAAACAAATAGTCTTTAAAAAAAATTGTCTTGCTCAGTACAAGGAGAATAAGCTGGGGCCCACAGAATCAGGTTCTGTCCAGCCCTCGGGAGTCTATTATCTGGTAGTAGATCAAACACAAATTCCTGCGGCAGAACAGAACGTGCAAACAGCTGCAAGAAAGTGAAAATGAAATTCTATGGAATCCTAGAGATGGAGAGATTCCCTCCCATGGGGGTAGCTTATGAAAGACATGGTACTTGAGCTGGGGAAGTATCACCTTGAGAGGAGTTGCTATTTCTACCAGAAGGCAGGGTACTGGGGCAAGGTGCATTTCAGGAAGGAGATGGGAGAACAGAGCCAGCGAGATAGGAAAGTGTGATTTGGCCAAAGCTCAGGAATGCCTAACATCTGAATGGAAAACCTGGCTCTGTTGTGAGCTGGGGGGCGGGGGAGTGAAGTGTGGTCACAACAGGAGCTGGGATGTGGTTCTAACAGACTTTACTGCGGTTCCGGTCTGGGAATGAATGTTACAAGAGTGATCTGGTCAATTCACAATGGCGGCGAAAAGACTCCCAACTCCCTAGCCTTATTTTATGTAGACTGGGGAGTAGATGGAATGGGGTTGCTGCTAGGACAGGAGGATCTGCCAACTCCTGATAAGTCCTGAACAGAAATGCCTGTCGCCAACCTCTGAGTGACTTTTGGCAGCCCTTTTTAACGTAGGAGGTATTTGATACCTTGTTTTCAGCCTTAAGACTTCACTAGATTCTGGGACGATGGAAAATTACAAAATGTGGTAATTCTAGTGGAAAAATTTTGATATGGGCTTGATGGAGGATATTTAGATATTGGAGTTTTCTTAAAAAAAAAAATAAGTTTACTTACTTATTTTTGAGAGGGGGGAAGGGCAGAGAGAGAAGGATAGAGAGGATCCCAAGAAGGAAGCACAGAACCTGAGGTGGGGCTCAAACCCATGAACGGTGAGATCATGACCTGAGCCAAAACCAGGAGTTGGACACTTAACCGACTGAGCCACCCAGGCACCCCTGGATATTGGAGCTTTCTTTGGAAAATACCCGTGAGTCCATCTGTAAAGTCCTCCGTCTTTGGAGCGATGGAGTGTTTTATAAGTTTCACCAGTAAAAGAAGAGAAAGAAAAACAATTAGTCTTGCATTGTTTAAAATGGTGTTATCAGGGGTAAAAAAGGTGATGATTTAGTTGCCGTGATCTTTCATTCTGCACCCTTGGTTCCTTGATTTATATTTATGTTACTCCATATTCATTTATTCATTAATTCAACACATACCTATCGGGCTCCTATGTAATGGACATCTGTTGATTTTCTGCTTACCTACTGTATATAGTCTCCTCTTTCTTCTTTCTTCTCATAGCAGAATTCTAATTTTCCTCGATGACCCCAACCCCCACACCAAGCTGTTTGATTTGGTGGACCTTGTTCCAGCCTTGACTCCAGAGGCAAACACATGACTCAGGCCAGGGCAGAGATCACACCCTGCTGGCCGCAGCAAATGGGTCAGGGATGGGCGTGTGATGTAATCAGAGTCCATATACCTACATTCCTTAACTTCTATTGAGAGATTGTGAAGAAATAACCCCTAATCCTACCAAAATTGAAATGGAAGTTGTGAATCTGGAGATCTTAATGCCACAAGGGTAGACTTTAGAGTCAAAAAATATGGAGAGCAAGATAGAGTCCTAAAAATCAGTTTGGATCCCTTGATACAGCCTTGCCTGAATTACATGAGCTTGTTTTGTTCAAGTCAGTTTGAGTTACATTTTGTCAGTTGCATTTGAGCGAGTCTTTATCAAAATAATGTGGAATCCTGGTCTGGTGCCATGTGGTAGAACTAACATAAAAGTGACATAACCCTAAGAATTATAACCTGTACCCTGTCACATAAGTAAGAATAAAGCACAACCCAGTCCCAACCTTTGCTGCGACATGAGAACTAATTGGATCCACTTGCGGAAAAAAAGACTCTTAACTGACCCATCCAGACTGAGTACCTCATGAGTGTTTTTTTTTTTAAACTACAACGTCTCAACCAGTTGACAGATTTCGGACGGAAGAGCCATAGAAACACCATTGCATGGGGCACCTTGTTGATTTTCTGTCCTTGCTCAATAGCTTTTCTCTTTTGCCAAAGTTCCAACGTGTCTGAGCAGAACCAATGTCTGTTTTGGTTTTTCCATTACCTAGCTGTGTGTCCTTGGGTAAACTATTTCATCTGCATTGTGCCTAAATGTCCTTACCTCTGAAGTGGGGTGGGGAGAAATAATATTGCTCTCTAACCTTAAAGGATTTCTCTGAAGTGACAACAACATATATCTATATATACAAAAAGCGATTTAAATTTTTAAGGTGCAGGGGCGCCTGGGTGGCTCAGTTAGTTAAGCGACCAACTTTGGCTCAGGTCATAGTCTCTGGGTTTGTGGGTTCGACCCCCGTGTGGGGAGGTGTGCTGACGGTTAACAGCCTGCTTTGGATTCTGTGTCTCCCTCTCTCTATGCCCCTCCCCGCTCATTCTCTCTCTCTCTCTCTCTCTCTCTCAAATAAACATTAGAAAACATTAAAAAAATAAATAAATAAAAGTGGAATAAAAATGAAAGGGTAAGAATGTATACTTAAATAATCCAGGCAAACATTGTCTTTGTTTTGAAATGACTGAATGGCCTTAGACCCAGTGGAATGTCGGCAAATGTCTAACAGGCTCTTTGAGGGAAGAAAACTACCCTGATTTATAGCATTGACAGATTCCCACAGTGTAAATACTCCTGCTGTGATCAATTTTCATCTACCGATCAGCTTGCAGAATTCCTGGATATCAGCTCTCATGTGTGAACCTGCACTGGTATAGCATTGCTTGGGCATTGCTTGGTTAACTTTCACCTCACTTGCCTCAGTTTCTCTATTTATAATACGACTTGTTTGGATCAGTGGTCACTCAAGTACATTTCATCTTCATGACTGCATAAGATCATAATTTTATGTTTATCAGTTAGATGAACCACAGATGCATAAATTTACAATCATACAGCTTTTGCCGGAAGCTACATTGCAGTGATCTGTAGCGTAACGACACTTTTTCTCTTTGCTATGGCATGCCGAGGACGACTCTTGGCATTGAAGGCTAATCCACCATCCTCAATTGCATTTGATTAATTTCTAGTTCTATAATATTTCGACCCCTGCTGTGCAAGGAGTTTTTCTGGTCGCACTTTTAGGTAAACATTATACATATCACTATAGTGTATGGATATATAAATATAAATATATTAAACAGACCACCACTTTTCGAGCTTGTATAAGGAAGGATGTCCCTCAGACCACTGCTTTTGGTTTAACTCAGTGTTTGGAACCATGTTTCAGTAGCTCTGAGTCTCTCACAGCTTCTTCTTGTGAATTACTTGTCTTTTTGTGAATTACTTGAAAAAGAAACAAAATGCCCCCGCATTAAACAACTGGAGACGCGTTTTTTCAAAGCTATCACCTGTTCTCGCATCTTCATTACCCAAAAAGCTCAGTGATTAAAAAAAAACACAAAAAACAAAACTCAATGACCACATCAGGAAAGCATTGACTCCCCCATTGAGTGCAGGAGGAATTCTAAACTGACCATGACCGGATCATTAATTTTCTCACGAACACGTGGACCTTCTTGCCTGTGGTAAGTAATCCCTGTGAGTCTCAAGCTTCCGAGAGCATTGGAGGCTTCACATGAATGCATGTGACCACTTCACAGGGTGGAAGCCCTAAAATGGAAAGCAGTGACATTGGGGGACAGCTCCTGCACTGTGGGGGTACTCTTCAGCAGGGCAATTTGCCACAACCTTGTGCTGTCACCTCATTTCCTGGGGCCGAGTTATCTCGTTTGCTTTGTAATAAAGGAGTGTGTCAACTGATACTTGTGAAATGACATTATGCACACGGTTGTCATTGTGGAGCGGTTTGTAATTGTAGAAGGCTGGAAATCATGTCAAAGTCCAGTAACAGGGGATTGGTGAACTAAACCAGGGTACGTTTGTGTGATGGAAATACCCTGACCCGTGGCTACAAAAGAACGAAGGACATGTTTGTATTCCAGTGTGGAAAGCTCTCCTTGTAAGTGTACAATGTGGACTTCAGAATGTTACCCTACGTATAAATGATAAAAAATAAACAAGCAAACACAGAAAGTGGTAATATAGGTTACTTCTAAAGAGGGAAACTCCATATAATTTTTTTTAAGTTTATTTTTTTTTTGAGAGAGAGAAAGAGCGCATGTGCAGATGTGCAAGTGGGAGAGGGGCCAAGAGAGACAGAGAGAGAGAGCCCGACATAGGGCTTGAACCCATGAACCAGGAGATCATAACCTGAGTGGAAATCAAGAGTTGGATGCTTAACCAACTGAGCCAGCCAGCTGCCCACACCAAATTCTTTTCATGTCTTTATGTTTTCCATGACAATATGTCTCACCTATTTCAACATACACACGTATCTGTATGCATTTTTTTCCTCACATTCGCTCTTTTTTTTAAAAGATATTAGAGCTTTCTGGAAAAAAAAGAAAGAAAGAAAGATATTAGAGCTTTCTTTGGGGAATACCCATGAGTCTGTCAACTCCTCTGCCTTTGAAGTGATGTTTTTTAAAAATTAAAGTATAAGGGCACCTTATACTCAGTTGGTAGATCATGTGACTCTTGGTCTCAGGGTTGTGAGTTTGAGCCCCACATTGTGTCTAGAGATTCCTTAAAAGTAAAAACTTAAAAAAAAATTCAAGTATAATTAACATACAGTGTTATATTAGTTTCAGGTGTATAATACAATGATTCAACAATTCTATACATTACTCAGTGCCCATCACAATAAATGTACCTTTTTTAATTTATTTTTTTATTTATTTTTATTTTATTTTATTTTTTTAAATTTATTTTTGGGACAGAGAGAGACAGAGCATGAATGGGGGAGGGGCAGAGAGAGAGGGAGACACAGAATCGGAAACAGGCTCCAGGCTCCGAGCCATCAGCCCAGAGCCTGACGCAGGGCTCGAACTCACGGACCGCGAGATCGTGACCTGGCTGAAGTCGGACGCTTAACCGACTGCGCCATCCAGGCGCCCCTAATGTACCTTTTTTTAAAACTCATTCCTTCATTGTCCTCTCCTCAGCAGCAACCTCCCCACTGTGTGCCACAATGAGTGTACTCTTAATCCCCTTAACCTATTCCATGATGGGGCATTTTGTAAGTTTCACCAGTAAAAATATTCATAATTATGGAAAAATATACATAATATTTATTATATTAACCAGCCACAAAAGTACAATTCAGTGGCATCAGATATATTCACAATGGTGTGTACCTATCACCAGTATCTACAAGCAAATCATTTTCTAAATATATAATTTTATTTTAATATAAATATATATTTATATAATATAAATGAATATATTAATGTT
Organism: Panthera pardus; assembly: GCF_024362965.1. NCBI lineage: Eukaryota > Metazoa > Chordata > Mammalia > Carnivora > Felidae > Panthera > Panthera pardus. The sequence continues at coordinate 144,397,253 of NW_026526765.1, read as the reverse complement.
TAATTATATTATAATTACATTATGTTAGAATAGATGAATGTTATATGAATATTTATGTAATATAAATATCTATTAATATAAATATTTTATTTTATTTTATTATTATTATTTTTATTTTATTTTATTACTTTTTTAATGTTTATTTATTTTTGAGAGAGAGAGAGAGAGAGAGCATGAGCAGACAGGGGCAAAGAGAGAAGGAGACACAGAATGTGAAGCAGGCTCCAGGCTCTGAGCTGTCAACACAGAGCCTGATGTGGGGTTTGAACTCACAGGCCACAAGATCATGACCTGAGCTGAAGTCAGCTGGTTAACCGATGGAGCCACCCAGGCACCCAAATATATATTTTATACAAATACTTAAATATATATACGTATATTACTTTAGAGAGAAAGAGCACAAACAGTAGAGGGGCAGAGGGAGAGACAGGGAGAAAGAGAGAGGATCTTAAGCAGGCTCCACATTTAGCACAGACTCTGACACGAAGCTCCATCCCACGACCCTGGGATCATGACCTGAGCCGAAATCAAGAGTTGGTCCCTCAACTGACTGGGCTACTAAGGCGGCCCCAAGCACATCACTTTCATGACTCCCAACTCTGTACCCATGAAACACTAACTCCCTCTCCCCCCAGCCCCTTCCCTCCAGGAAACTCCAGTCTATTTTTTGTCTCTATGGATTGGCTAAGTCCTTATCTAAGAGTGGAATCATACGACTTTTGTTTTTTTCTGTGTCTGGCTTATTTCACTATTTTATACACTTTTTCTTTTCTTCTTTTTTTTTTCCATATATACTTTTTAAAGAAAACATCTACCAACTGGATACACAAAGTTGTGAAAGTCTAAAATGTCCTTCATGTTTTTAGAAACAAAGAGAACAGAACTTGTGAAATATGTGGACCTGCCTGGGACAAGGTAGCACCAGTTTCTGGTGTTTCCTGGAACCTTCCCCCACCTCCTCCTCCCCCCCCCCCCCGCCCCCATCCCCCCACCTTGTAACTTTTAAAATGTTAACTAGTAGCCTAGCTTGCCAATGCCCTCCTATCTCAGAAAATGAACTCAAATAGCCATCACTTCCCACAAGCTTTGGCTCAGTAAGACAGGGTTCCTGGGGCGCCTGCGTGGCTCAATTAAGCGTCTGACTCTTGATTTAGGCTCAGGTCATGATTTCACGATTCTGAGATCAAATCCCACATCAGGCTCAGAGCAGAGTGTAGAGCCTGCTTAAGATTCTCTCTCTCTCTCTCTCTCTCTCTCTGCCCCTCCCTGGCTCATGTGCTCTCTCGCTCTCAAAATAAATAAAATAATCTTAAAAAAAAAAAAAAAAAAGACAAGCTTCTTTAATGCGGATTCAGGGACCTAGGAATCTAGGAATCTAGACCCTAGGAGGGTCCAGGAATCTTTTCTGAAATTGTATGCAAATTTATGGTGTGCTGGGCTTTCTGGAGAGAATTTTCTCATTCAGAGGTTTTCAAAGTGGTCTGTGAATCAGAAAGAAAGAAAGAAAGAAAGAAAGAAAGAAAGAAAGAAAGAAAGAAAGAAAGAAAGAAAGGCTGGGCACCATTGCTAAGTGGGATAATTAATGCTGTCCCCACCCATGAAATGTATCTAAAAGCCTTTTCTTCATCAACTGGTTTGTCTAAGTACATAGTCAATGAACTCACACCAAAAGATAAGCCACTGACATGGGCCTAATGAAAGAAGTCTCTGGCTTCAAAATATGATTCTCAGAATTTCCATACTTAACAGAAAATAATATAACACGTGTTTTGGTAACACAAGGAAACGACCGCAGCATCGGGGTACATTAATGCAAAATTGTTATATGAGGAGATTGAGAGTTTTTTAATTAAGTCTGTTTATTTTGAGAGAGAGAGTGGGAAAAGGGGCGGAGACGAAGGAAGAGAGAATCCCAGGCAGGATCTGTACCGATGCAGGGCTCGAACTCACAAGCCATGAGATCAAGACCTGAGCCAAGCCAGATGCTTAACCCAATGAGCCACCCAGTCACCCCAAGCCTTTTTTCATTCACTTCATACGTATTTATTGAGTACCTGCTCTGTGTCAGGTCTGACCTAAGGTCTGATAAGGCAGTAAATGAAATCCACCCATTGGGGCTTCCATCTTATTGGTAGGGAGGAAAAAAAGGAAGAACACTTTTCAGATAATCCTAAGTGGTTCAGTGAAATCATATGGAGAGTGGCTGGGTTTTGCTTTTTTCTTTTAAAGTTCATTTATTTTGAGAGAGAGAGAGAGAAGTACGAGCAAATGCATGAGTAGGGGAGGGGCAGAGAGAGAATCCCAGGCAAGCTGCGTACTTTCAGCACAGAGCCTGATGGGGAGCTCAATTTCACAATCAAGAGACCATGACCTGGGCTGAAATCAAGAATCGGTCGCTTAACCAACTGAGCCACCCAGAGGCCCTGAGAAGGAGTTTTAAAGGAAGTGGCTTGGGGTCAAATCCTAGCTCTGTAACATCTTGGCTGGATGAATTTGGCACATGTCTAAACCGTGCTGAACAATTCAAAATGTGGGGAACAACGGAGTCCCAAGGATTATGATAGAGCCTTACCCATTCCTGATTTAAATGATGAGATTTGGTCGAAATTTTGGACTTTCAGTTGACACTGTGATGGGGACCCTGGGATGGGGTGAATCTAGTTTGCATGTGGGATGGACATAGCTGTCTGGGAAGACGGGGGCACACTGTGGTAGGGTGACCCCCCCAAACATCCACATCCTGACCCCCAGCACCTATAAATACATTATCTCACATGCCAAGAGACTTTACAGATGGAAGGGTACAATCTAGAGATACAGATACTTTCTGGTTATTTGAGTGAGGAAAGAGTAGCAAAGAATGGGTCAGAGTGTCTAGATACAGGACTCAGTCCGCCATTGCTGGCTTAAAGATGGACAAGGGGATCCTGAGCCGGGCATTCCGGCTAGTCTCTAGAAGCTGGGGGAAAACACTCAATAAAACAGACCCCACACAAAACTCACACAAAGGAAATGCAAGCCTGCCGTTATTATGGATTTTAAGGCCGTGAAAGTCAGACTTCCGACCCATGGAGCTGTAGGATAATAAATTCGTGTTGCTTTAAGCCACTAAGTCTGTAGTGAAATACATTCAAGCAGCAGTAGAAAGCCAATATAGGACCTAATTCATGAAGAAACATTCCAGGAGTTTGTTAGTACGTCTGGACAACTGGTTAACAATGCCTACTACGTAGTAAGCACTCATTAAATGAGAGGAAGCAAGATGTAAATAATTCTATAGACGGTGGTGTGGTGTAAACAACACAGTGACCGATACAGAACCATCTTCAAAGGACTTTTTTTTTTTAAGAGAGAATGAGTGTGCATGCACACATGAGAGTGAGTGGAGGAGAGGGACAGAGAGGGAGACAGAATCTTAAGCAGGCTCCAGGCTCAGTGTGGAGCCCAACATGGGTCTTGATCTCACCATCCTGGGATCATGACCTGAGCCAAAATCCAGAGTCGGACACTCAAACGACTGAGCCACCCAGGCAACCCAAAGGACTTTACTTTCTAATTAAGCTTCTGGAGATAATGAATTCCAAGATTATGACAGATATTCCTAATATGACTGCCTGAAGCAGGGCAGAAAGCCGAAACGCATATGTGGTCTCTGCAAGTAACATCATCAGAGAGACAGGTAAGCCGGACACAGACTGGAGAGGTGGTCCCATCCAGGAGGCAGAGCTGAGCCCAGCTAACGGACATCCGTGAAAATGCCGAGAAGGAACTAGAAATGTTCAAGAAGCTAGAAATCTACATCTTCTTCTAGGAAATCTCATTTTTAAATGCTGGAAACCAATTCGCATTTGAACACCTACAGAACACCCACAGATCCACCCACAATTCTCAGGCAAAACTGTTTATGTCAGTGAATCCCAAGAGAGCCAAGGGCCTCTGGGGTTGGGACTTCTGGGCAATTCCTGAACAACTGTGAAACACAAAAAGGTAAGCTCTTTTGAACTCATTTTTTGGCACTCTCACAACCGTAAGGGTTAGACCATAAAAGTATCTTTTTTAAAAATTTAAGGGGCACCTGGGTGGCTCAGTCGGTTAAGCATCCGACTTTGGCTCAGGTCATGATCTCTCGGTTCATGAATTTGAGCCCCGCATCAGGCTCTGTGCTGACAGCTCAGAGCCTGGAACCTGCTTCAAATTCTTTGTCTCCTTCTCTCTCTCTCTCAAAAATAAACACACACAGGGGCGCCTGGGTGGCTCAGTCGGTTGAGCAACCGAGTTCAGCTCAGGTCATGATCTCACAGCTCATGAGTTTGTGCCCCGCGTCGGGCTCTATGCTGACAGCTCAGAGCCTGGAGCCTGCTTCTGCTTCTGTCTCCCTCTCTCTCTGCCCCTAACCCACTCGCATTCTGTCTCTCTCTCAAAAATAAATAAACATTACAAATAAATAAATAAACACTAAAAAAATTAAAAATTTAGTTTTTATTTTTGAGCGAGAGAATACACGACCTGGGCAGAAGGGGAGAGACAGAGAGAGGAGAGGGAGAGAGAGAATGAATCTCAAGCAGGTTCCACACTGTCAGTGCAGAGCCTGACATGGGACTCCAACTCACGAACCATGAGATCATGACCTGAGCTGAAATCAAGAGTCGGACCCTTAACTGACTGGGCCACCCAGGCACCCCCATCAAAGTATCTTTTGTCGTGCTTTTGGTACTTCATGTAAATCTAAGAAAGTATGAATTGTAGGAAATGCTTATCAAGTTAAACAGAAAGACAACACTGAATTGTATTCAAATCCAGTTTTATTAAAATTATTTGGCGATTTCAGGAGCAGTACAAAGTCTTTGACTATGACCGCTGCGCACGTTTAGACAGGAGTTTAATATTTTTTGGTCTGGTTTGTGTTTGGGTATGTGTACTTTTCTAAACCTTCTGTCCTTCCTTTCGTTACCAAATGACAAAGTTCCTTACGTTTTTCTCTGTCTACAATACCTTACTACGTATAGGACAAGAATTTGTAAAGTAAGACTGAAAAAATAAAATCCATAGATCCAAAAATTTCTCTGCAAATATTAAGAACATACAAAGGATACTAAAGGCATCTACATTTAGTCCTCCAAGTAGCAAGGCGAGCATTTGACATCTGTGGTTTCTTGTTTTTATTTATTGCTAATTACAGTTCAGGGACCAAAGCGTTTCCAAAAGCATCCTTCATTGACATTCCCACCGTGGTTCCCCTGAATTTAGAGGATAAAACCAAGAGAGTACTTGATTTGGCCCTTACAATTACGATGCTTATTTTCTCTTTAGTGGGATTTTTCTTCTGCAGTAGCTCAGGGCACTATTTGCTTGCTCAATGCCTTACAATTAGCGTCTGCTTTGTAGTAGATCTAGGTATTGGCTTTGTAAAACGTGTATTGTTGGACAGCAGATGGTGGGGAGGCCTCCCTGTCCAAGGCAAAACTTTTAGCAGACCTTAGAGTAAAACCTTAGAGGATTTGGTGCTTCTTAGTTGTTCTCCAGGGATCCTGAAACTGTCTGTAAGAAAGAAAGAAAGTTGTGTAAGAATCTTTTACACAAGACCTTTTCGGCTTGTTCCTAAGGAGTCCTGTTTTTTTAGCAGCGTACGTAAACTTGGCTTTGGCAGTGGAGCCCTGTAGTTTCATTCCTGTGATAAGACTATCTCTTGGGGATCAGAATGCAGAAAACCAAGCGGGGCAATCACCTGAGAAATTTCTGCCCTTGTTTCCCTCCAAGGCTGTGCTTTAAGATTTGTAAGGATGGCTTCCAGTATTGGATTTTCACGCATTGTCTATTTCTGGACATTCCTGGACTTTCTTTTTTTTGAGAGAGCGCTGCATGCGTGAGCAGGGGAGGGGCACAGGGAGAGGGAGAGAGAACCCCAAGCAGGTTCCCCGCTCAGCGTGGAGCTCGATGCAGGGCTTGATCTCAAGACCACGAGATCATGACCTGAGCCAAAATCAAGAGTCAGATGTTTCACCGACTGAGCCACCCAGGCACTCTGAAAAAACATTTTCTTTAGTAGTGAGCTTACATTTTTAAATTTCTCAGTAAATAATTCTTTGCATCTAATTTACATTATTTTATTTAATTAATTTATTAAAAATGTTTTTTATATTTATTTATTTTTGAGAGAGAGACAGCGTGGGAGCAAGGGAGGGGCAGACAGGGAGACAAAGAATCCGAGGCAGGCTCCAGGCTCTGAGCTGTCAGCATAGAGCCCAACATAGGGCTCGAAGTCCTGAACTGTGAGATCATGACCTGAGCCAAGTGGGATGCTTAACTGGCTGAGCCACGCAGGTGCCCCAAATCTACGTTATTTTAAATAAACTGAAAACATTGTCATGTCATCTCCAAAGAAGAAAAGAATTAGGATGTCAGGGGCCTTTGCACCAAGTTAAGGTTCATCTCATTCTTCACTTTGAGAAAACTTACTTACAGCAAGACATACGAACAATATCTAGAACAAGCAACGCATACAGTGTGTAATGTTGCCAACAGACAAAGCACTTAAGCCGAGAAGAGAGGAATTATACTTACAAATGGAATCCTGATTCCAAATTTGCTGTGGAATGTCATGGTGACTTTGTTTTTATGTCCTGTTCTTTGATCAAAGGCGTGGCATGTATCAAAAGGCGGGCTGTACAAGTGAAGGCTGACGGCAGGCTCTGTATGGCTGATATTCTCTACTCGATGTAAACCAATGGAATCTATACAATACCCAAGAAGGAAAAGCAGATGAAGGAGCTTAAATGACAGGTGCAGGTGAAAATCTGTCATCCTCCTAAGACCGTAAATCAATTCGATAAGGCTGGAATTAACAGAAATTACTCACTAGGGACTTTCCAGTTTAAGATAATAAGTGACATGTACTCTACTTTCCTGAAACCCCTCTACAATTACACCTGAAGAATTTTAAAAAGGCATCAATCCACAAAGACAAAAAAAAAAAAAAAAAGAGACAGACAAGATAAAGCATCAATAAAAGTTTGAGAGCTTGAAAGAACATGAATAGCTTTACCAAGGACAGAAAGAGAAATCCTTAGCTACCCATGGGGAGAGCCAAAAATTAACCTGACTTCTATCCTGGTATCATATCTATATCTATATATCTACATATCCATATACACACAATATATATATGTAAATGAACCTCACTGTTATCTTTAAAAAGAGTTTTTTTCATTTTTGAGAGAGACAGAGCATGAGTGGGGAAGGGGACAGAGAGGGAGACACAGAATCCGAAGCAGGCTCCAGGCGCTGAGCTGTCAGCACAGAGCCCGACGAGGGGCTTGAACTCATGGACTGCGAGATCATGACCTGAAGTTGGATGCTTAATCGACTGAGCCACCCAGGCGCCCCATAACCTCACTTATATCTTGATATCATAAATATGTATACATAAATATATAATATCTGTATCTGAATCTGTATCTGTCTCAAAAGCTTAGGGACTGGCAGCACAGATACTTCTGGAAATGAGGATGAAGGCAGGGCTAAAAATTCAAGACCTGGTTGAAAAGCCTATTTAAGTAGAGGCTCTGATGTCTTTTACCACTTTTCCCCCATTCCCCAGAGTATAAGTCTGAGATCTCTAGTCTAGAAGGAGTAGAATACATGAACTCAGGACTGGTGAATACCAGGTGAAAAACAAGTGACTTAACATACTGAATGGTGAGATCCCTGCTTTCTTCACCACCTAGCTGCAGGAATGCTGCCAGACAGGATTGTTTTCTCAGCAGGTGGAGGGTGGAAATTCGAAGGAGCTTCTCAGAGAATCTGAATGGCTCCAGAATAAAGCTCTTAAAACACTGCCATTGGCTGTTCCTCAAGGAAAAAGCTCTGCCAGATTATTCTAGAGTGAAGGCCAGTTGACAGACACCATTCTTGTGTTCAGAGCTATCAGTTAACTTTTTTTTTTTTGTCCCTGGTTTTCAAATATTAGCCCACAGCCAAGGCCCCTAGATATTTGGGCAAGATCTCTAGTATTGGAGCACGTGGGTGGCTTAGTGGGTTAAGCATCCAACTTCCACTCAGGTCATGATCTCAGAGTTCATGAGTCTGAGCTCTGCATGTCGGGCTCTATGCTAAAAACAGCTCAGAGCCTGAAGGTGCTTCAGATTCTCTGTCCTCCTCTCCCTCTGCCCCTCCCCCGTTTGCTCTCTGTCTCTCAGAAATTAATTTAAAATGTTCAAAAACAACAACAAAAAGATCTCTAGTATTAAAAAGGGCCAGAGCAAACCTCCCAAAAAACAACCTGAACAAACACTACTCAGGAGAAGACTTTAAAAAATCAGACAACCAGTTCAGGAGGTTTCCTAACTGAGCAACAGGAGTTTCAGAAATAGAACGAAACCAAACCCCAAAGAAATAACCTGAAAATATTTCCTGGATTAGAAGGACAGAGGTTTTCAGAATGAAAGAACCCACGGAGTACCCAACACAATGACTGAGAGTCGTGAAACAAGGGACATGACTGTAATGCTCGGGACAGGAAAAGATACCAAAAGAGAAGATCCCAAAGTTTTTGGAAAGAAAAAAATAGTTTCATAGAACGATTTAAGAATCAGAGTGGCAGCAGGCTTTCACAAAGATGACTGGAAACTGAAAGTCAAGGGATTACCTTTCATAGTTCTGGGAGAAGATTCTAGGCCCTAATTCCATATCAATCATGTTGTAACGATGGACTATAGAGACTTTCAGGTGAATGAGGTCTCAGAAATTTACTTTCCACGAACCCTTTCTCACCAAGGGAGATGAGATTGAGGAGATGTTCCACCAAAATAAGGGCACGAACCAAGAAGGAAGCAGACAGCATATCAGGAAATAAGGGTATCAGCAAAAGGAGGAAACAGAGGGAAAGACTGAATGATGTGAAGGTACTCCAGGATGACAGCTGAGCCCTGGCTCGAAACAAACCAATTCAAACTGAAGCAAGTCTAGGGGCCCTGGGGGAGAGGAAGGAAGGTAGGAAGGAAGGAAGGAGAAAAGGAAGGAAGGAGAAAGAAAAGACAAAAACAATTTAAAAATATGTTGAGAAGAAATTTATAGTTAGGATAGAGTTTAAAGAATAATCAAGGAAGGAATTCAGGGTAATTTGTGTCATTAATGTAGGCACCCAATTTGGTGCCTTTTTTATGATTTGTGATTCATGATCTGGCTCCACGAGCTTGCGAGAGAGAACAGAAAAGCCTTTAAGCGGAAGACTGAAGTTCTCCTCCCGGCCAGATAATAGCCAAGACCGCCTTCCCCCAACTCACAACTTCTGGGATCTTCAGCAGTTTTCCTCACTTCCAAAAATGGGACATAATTCTCACAGGTGCAACCTCTTTGGTTCTATAGCTTACTGCTCATAAGACGCTGGCTTAAGAACAATCTTGAACACAAGTTCCACCTTCTTAAGGAATGACTGTCCCTTATGCAAATTATCATTTGTTTCTCCAGGTGCACATGCGTATGCTACCCAATGCAAGCCGTACAACCCTGCAAGCACAGACCCCACAAATGCTAGCCACCATCCTTTAGAGAAACCCTGGAAACTCCTGTCTAATACCTATTGTTAACAATCCCAGCATCCATCCATCCATCCATCCATCCATCCATCCATCCATCCATCTGTCTGTCCATCCATCCGCCTCTGCCTCCTTTCCTTTATGCCCATGGGGTACCATCTTTCACAATAACCTTGAATCTTTGTTGGTGGTAGTTATGGACGCCAGACATGTCTACCATGTGTCTTTACGATAAGTAATTTGGTCTCCTTGTCCCAGTTTTCTCTTTCCTCCACCCTGTGTTGCATACTGCTACGGAACCCATCAAGACACTCCTGACAGAATTCTACTGACCAAAGCAGGCTCTTACATCAGCAGGTTGTGGGAGGCCCAGGCCCTGATCTCACTTTACTCTCCTACTACTCCTGTCCAAGCCCACTGTCCCTTCTTCCCTCTGGCAAGACCATTCTTTGCAATCATTGTGCCTCCCCTGCCCTCACACTGTTTCCTGTGCAGGAAACATCCTTCCCGCTGACCACTATTCACCTGCACCCCTTCTCCTGCGTCTGTAAAAATCAAAGGTTGAATTTTTGAGGCCTTTGCTCTTACGGGAAATTCATCCACAGACCCATTCAGCTTATCCCACCCAATATTTTACCAATTGGCAACATTTCCCATAAAAATGGGAATTTCCCACTTTGGTGGAAAAAGAAATCAGAACAAAGGGCTGGAAACGACGGCGGTCACTGCCCCTTGGACAGTGTGGCTTGCACACACCAGTACCCCAGCCTTATTCCTGCCCTGCGTCACTCACTGCTTGGCTCTGGTAGGTTCTGCATCAAGGACCCTTGAAAAAAGCTTACTTATTCTTTAAGATCTAATCTAGTTTTGTAGACTCTGTGACTCCAGCTGAAAGTATTTATTCTGAAAGGCTCTGGGCTTTATTGTGAGTGATAGAGGCAACAAAATCGCTCTTGGAAATCTGGTGTGCCTTATACATACAGCAAGCCTCAAATAAAAGCTTCCTGTCACCTAAGAAACGAACATCTCTGTGTTTTGTGAATGGGAGAGAAAAGTTCCCATACAATCTGACCTTTGTAACTGGCTTGCATTCTTAAACTAATGAACAAATTCAGGCCAAGTATTAAAGCCAAAATGGGACTTTAAGATATAAGAAACGAGGCGCCTGGGTGGCTCAGTTGGTTAAGCCACAGACTCCTGGTTTTGGCTCAGGTCACAGTTTCACCGTTTGTGAGTTCGAGCCCCACAACAGGCTCTGCGCTGTCAGTGCTTGGGATTCTCTCTCTCCTTCTCTCAAAATAAATAAATAAACTTAAAAAAAAAAAACAACAAAAGATACAAGAAGCAGCTGCATGACCAGAAAATCTCTGCAATATTTTACATCATTGGTATAGTATCCCAATTAAGAGTATGGTCTTTGGAATCGAATGGCTTGAGTTCAAATCCTGACTTGCACTAAGAGCTGAGGGACCTTGGCTGCATTACTTATTCTTCCGATGTGTTGGCAATCTCATCTATTAAATGGGAATTAAAAATGATCTCCTATAATCATTAACAGGCTATTTGGAAAGTTACTATCCTCTTTAGAAATACGATGTTAGGGGCACCTGCGTGGCTCAGTCAGTTAAATGTCCGAACTCGGCTCAGGTCGTGATCTCGCAGTTTGTGAGTTCCACCCCGCGTCAGGCTTTGTGCTGACAGCTCAGCGCCTGGAGCCTGCTTTGGACTCTGTGTCTCCTTCTCTCTCTGTCCACACCCCCACCCTCCGCTCGCAGTCTCTTCTCTCTCTCTCTCAAAATAAATAAATAAACAACATTTAAAAAAAAAATACAGATGTTAATCACAGACTGTTCTTGAAAAGCATTTGGCTCTGCCAATCACCTTTAGGAAAAAGAATGAATTCTTGGTTAGAGAGCTAGAAATCACTGCTAAATAACGTGCTTTGTAAAAGCTCCCTTGAGAATACTCTTAAGTATGCTGTATACATTTTATAAACAAGGACTATAGCTCACATTTCTAATTGTTTCCAGAATGTTTCTAACACAAAGACTAATATATTTTCCACATAGCCTCACTCCCTTATTAAAACAATCTACTTTTGTAAATTCATATTCGATTCTAACTGTCCTAAGACTTGGCAGGAAATGCCTTTTCAGTGGACACTAATCTACGTGCATATATTTTGAATAAGTGATTCCAATTCAGACGCAAAACTTTAAAAACAAAACCAACTGCTTTTTAGGCCATTTTCCAAGTATCTGAAGTCACGACTCCATGATCCAAATTCGGCCGTACATGTACAAGTAAGCAATATTGCAGATGGGGGTTCAAGGCTTTTCCCGCTCGCCCTTAAAGAAAGAAAGGTGTTGGATGCTACCGTTGATGTAGGCACACTGGTTTTCTCTCAAGATTCTTTCAGACTTCTTGATCATCTCGTTGGATTTTTTGTCAGGCCAGGCAAATAATGTCTCCTTTAGATTTCCCTGCAGCATCTTCAGAAAGCAGTGGGAGTCAGTGTGATCATGGATGCTGCTATATATACACAAAGAGACAACTGAGCTCAGTAAATGGTCCAGGCCCCACGCGTGCAGTAAGTCTGCCCAGAGCTTCCCGCCACATCCTATCATGAGGACAGGTCACAAATCACTTCAGCTGTATTTGTAAAGGTCATCAATTTATAATTAACATTGTTCAGGGCGACATATAAGATACAGTAAAACCTTGGATTGCAAGGAACTTGTTCTAGGAGTGCTCTGCAAGATGAGCGAACATTTTTCTTTTTTAATGTTTATTTTTGAGAGCCAGAGAGAGACACAGTGTGAGTGGGGAAGGGGCAGAGAGAGAAGGAGACACAGAATATGAAGCAGGCTCCAGGTTCTGAGCTGTCAGCACAGAGCCTGACGCAGGGCTCAAGTCTTGAACCGTGAGATCATGACGTGAGCCTGAAGTCAGACGCTTAACCGACTGAGCCACCCAGGCGACCCAACGAGTGAACATTTCTAATAAATTTTAACCTGATAAACAAGAAATGTCTTGCAGTACATACCACATGATCACAACTGAGCCAATGGTTCTTGAAATTGTCTGTGATATACAAGTGCTTTGGATTATACACATGTTTCCAAAATGAATTATATTCACAAACCAAGGTTTTACTGTACTATGGCTTTCATATCAATGTACATATGGCATTTTTATCTTCTCCAAGACATAGCTTTTAATAACTTGGTTAAGCTGGGCTACAACTTGATTATACAATTACATTAGGGAAAATCTGGAAAGAATAAAGATAATTATCTACAATAACTGTGTCTCACTTGTAAGATCATGTAACATATAGTGTTTTTTTTCTCACCCCAGGCCTTTTCTCTCTTTTCCTTCGAGGGACAAAAGATATGTATATGGATGTTAACACCCAGAAGTTATACTGTAATAATGTTAACATTTTGTAGGTTTAAAGTATTCCACCTGTGATTAACTCCCAATAACGGAGGGAGAAAGAAAGGACATTGGATTTGCAGGAAATATTTATTCATGTAATCGTAAACGGTATTTCAGTTTAATAAGTAGCATTAGCCATAGGGTTGATTAAAAGATAGGAAGCCATATATGTCATTAGCATTTAATGCCTATGTTGAATCCATTAAACTGTAAGAATTCATAAAACTGTAAGAACTCATTTCCTAAACCCACAGAGTCTAGTCCCACTTTCGACATATAATCTACTTTCAAAATATATTGAAAGAATGGATGCAACCAACTCCATTCCATAGGAGTAAATAAATGTCCTCGAGATAGACCTGACTCGCCCCCAAATCTCATAAATTCAGGTTTTCTTTCTCCCATCAAAAATGGGTCTGCAATTTTTGTACCATTCTCAAAAGCCTGAGAAGGATCTGTTTTACAGAGAATAGCAACTCACAAATGTATCAACTAAAGACCAATGAAGGAACCAAGTTTCAAAGAATTGGAATTAGTTTAAGCTGCCTTACCCTCTACATAAAAAATTAAAAAGAAAACTAAAAAATTAACAGTCAACAATTAACTTGACGCAGAAAGAAATTTTCTGAACTGGTGAACTGCTTTTCTAGGTCCAGATGTGGACACTTTGGTCTTTGGTCCTGCAATTGATTGCATATCTCAAAGCACCACAAAGGTCAAGTTTCAGCAAAATTCCATATATACTTAACTCCACAGAAGACAGAGATGAAGTTAAACTGGTTACATACATCCTTTGATTTACTACTCATTTTTGGGGGGCTGGTTTTGACACCCAGGGTGTATGCCTAACTCCCTGACCCTAATTCCCGTAAGAATTTTTGTTGGGACGTTGTAAACAAAATAATTGTAACATGAGATGTGTTAGTGCTCCCAAGACCTGTGACCATTTTGGCACTGTACTTTCCTTACGATGGAACAGAGAATTAATAAGTATCTGCAAATGAATAATTGTATTACCTGCCATGTCCTTCACCCCAACAGAGAATCATTAGATTAAATTTTCCATTTCCTTCATCCACAAGATTTCGGGTATACCTAAAAGGAAGGTATTCAGAAGTTTGAATCTGGTTGATGAAATATGCACTGGGAAAAAGAAGTGTGTCACAAAGTATGGCTGGTTGACAAATGCTAACATTTCCTCCTCCAAACAACTTCAAATGAAAACAAATAATTTTTCACTAGTTCAACATTTTGGACATTTTTTGTATTTTGAACCACCATGTTTATAGATGTTCCGTTTTAATTAAAGGCACAAAAAAGATAACGGGGAAAAAAAGGAAATTCTTTGATTCTCCACATGACAGCCTGGAGCTGATAAAGAGTCAGTTTCTCACAGAGGTATTTGCAGAGTGCATTGCTGCTGTATATGCAAAAAAGTTGCTATTGCTTTCTTTTTTCTCTTGTAAGCTAAACCATAAGAAAACAAGGTTTCATTACACAGCTGTTTTTAGAATTCTCCATAATTTTTGCTATAGCCCAGACACAAACACAAACCACATTCAAAAGCACTCATGATTTAAAGTCCTCCACAAATAGGGTGGGGATTGATTTAAGTATACAACAAAGGAAATTTACATGAGCATAGTAAGTAACACCCTAAAACTTTTCCAGGAGAAGCCAGCAACTGGCCCCCTCAAAAAAATCCCAAATCAAAACCACCACAAGCCCATCATCAGGGAAAAAAAAAACAAAAAACAAAAACACAACAACCCACTTTCAAGTTTCTATGGATCAAAGGGGTACCATCCAGGGGTGGCGTGGGTGGGTCAGTCAGTTAAGCCACGACTTCTGCATTAGGTCATGATCTTGCCCTCCCAGGAGCTCAAGCCCGGGCGGGGCTCTGGGCTGACAGCCTCAGAGCCTGGAGCCTGCTTCCGATTCTGTCTCCCTCTCTCTCTCTCTGCCCCTCCCCTGCTCATGCTGTCTCAGTTTCTCAAAAGTAAATAAACATTTAAAAAAAAAAGGGGGGGGGGGGTATCACCCATAACATCTAATTAGTAACGTTTGATAATTATGACATTCATTTAGATTTATTTATTTATTTATTTATTTAATTATTTAATTTAGATTTATCTTTTTTAGAGAAGGAATCTTTACCCCATATTTGGGGTACTGTTTGATCACAGAGTCATCTGTTCACTTATGTCCCTAATGCTCCTTCCTCCCCTTTCTTCCAGCAAGGCAGGAAGCCAGGTACTGGCAGAGGGAGAGAGTGGATTAGTAAGTGCTATTCAGATGTCAGTCATCCTAAATTTGTAGCCCTTGAGGACCTACCAAGAGGCTGTGCACACAGCCTTTAATTCACAATAAACTACATTTTGTTTCACACACACACACACACACACACACACACACACACACACAGACTCTTTCTCCCTCTACCAGTCTTAGGGGCCCCCCTCTTGCTTCTCTGGGACTGTTCCCAGAGAAATTACTGTCTGGCTCACACTAGAATATATTCTTAATTTTTTTTTTGTAGTGTTTATTTTTGAGAGAGAGAGAGAGACCACAGCGCCAACAGGGGGAGGGGCAGACAGAGAGGGAGACACAGAAAACTGAAGCAGGCTCCAGGCTCTGAGCTGTCAGCACAGAGCTTGACGTGAACCTACGAACTGACATGAACCCATGACCCGAGCAGAAGTCCAGTGCTAACCCCCTGAGCCACCCAGGCGCCCCACACTGGAACATATTCTGTTCTGGTTCTTCTGTACTGGCCTTCCCAAGGTCAGAGATCAGAATCCTTTGCAGTGCTAGGATACCTATTCCACACACACACAAATACTGCCCAAATGATTTCTGCTCTCCCACCTTTCTCCAAATGCCCACCCATTTATCTTCATTAGTTGCGCCCCGCATACCCATGCAATAGATCAATCCAAATGCTTGCATCTCAAGTGATTTAATTAGAGCTTTTCAGTCAAGATGAACTCAAAGCCTGGGGAAATGGCATTGTTCTATAGATAAAGAGCCCTCAGCCTACCCTGGTTGATGAATTTCACTTGATCAATAATCTACCTTGAAAGCAAACTATTACCACATCATCTGTCTGCAGTAAGTTTAGTAGTTGTTTGGAGGAAGGGCTCTGGGCTGTGGGACAAGGTTAATTTGAATCCTGGAGCTGCTACCTGATAGAAGTATGACCTGACGCAGGTAATCCAACCTTTTTATTAATGCCTACCACTCATCATCTGTAAAAAAAAAAAAAAAAAAAAAAAGGGTAAGAAATTGTACCTATCTCACAGGGCTGTCATGAGGTGCATGAGTTAATACAAGCATAAGGTAAGGAGTATCTGGGCCATAATAAGCCCTTGCTTACTTGGAGCTGGTGGCAAAATTAAAAAGTGGCCTCCGGTAGCTTTACTGGCAACCACTTCAGGATAGGAACCGAAGGAATTTCCTGGAGCCACTGCAAGCAGCCAATGGGATCTTACAAAGGCTTCACATTTTTATTTCAAGCCCTAAAATGCAGAGGAAACTGCCCTTGCTGACAAACACCTATGTTTAGGTGAGGGGACTAACAAAAACTGTTCCCAAGGAACACAATCTCGGTTTATTCTGATCTTTCAGGGATCCTCCTCTCCCTACCCTCAGCCCGACTAACCATAAAGACTGAATCGCGAGCTGCCCGTCGGCAAAGAAACCCTCACCCTTCAGGGTGATTCAGGTTTACTTCTGGCCCCGGACGACTGGTAGGGAGATTCATTTGTATTGGTACCACCAAGCGAGGGCTGCCACGGGCCCCCTCGCTCCATCACATGTGGCAAAGGCAGCGGTCTTCAACTGACATTCCAGAGGGCCTCAGAACTGAGGATTCGAGAAAGCACAACTGCTTGGGAGGGCTCAAACAGAAGCAGCCCTTCAACGCACACCCCTGATCGTGGGTTGAAACAAACCCGCAGTCCGGGAAGTTAAATGGGTTTGGGAGGGGCGGCACAAGTTGAAAAACAGCAGCAGCTGGGAACCCCACGACGCTATTTTAATATCGGCCAAAAAAAAAAAAAATGCGCGTTGGCAGGTGCCTGGCTGCAGGCGATCGAGTGATGGAGAACTGGCGGGGGGGAATCGAGTCCTCCAGCCGCCACCCCTGCCTCCCGGGGGCACGCTCCGACATTCCGGCCAGTCGGTCCCCCCCGGGCGGCGGGCCCGGCGGAGAATGAGTGCTTGGGGCCACCGGGGGTCCCCCCACCCCGCGCCGCGGCGGCCGGGGCGAGCGACTGCGCCGGAGGGCAGGGCAGTGCTCCCGGGGCCCGGAGAAGGCGGTGCACCGGCACGAAGAGGACAAAACCCTTTGCGGCCGCGCGGTGGCCTCCGCACCCGGAGCCTGCCGCAGTCTCCGGCCAGGCGGGGATGATCCACGTTTGGCCCAAAGCGCCGAGCCGCGGGCGAGCAGGCGTAGCGCGGGGGGTGCGGGAAAGGCTGACGAGCGGCGGGCCCGGAGCGGCCAGACCCCTCCTCCGCTGCGCCCTCGGATCCCTCTTCGGACCCGGATCCCGCGCCGGGGCTCCCGCGGCCAGGGCTAGGGCGCGCTCACCTGTACTGGTCGAACTTGGCGTACACTGCCCATTCGGCGGGGTCGCTCTCGTAGGCTTCCATGACGGCCTGCACCTCCTCCACGTTGACCTCCTCGCCGGCGAAAAGCTGGTGCAAGATGCGGATCAGATCCGCCAGGGTCCGCGGCTTTAGCACCTCGGTCTGCTCCATCCCTCGCCGAGCAGGCGGCGCGCGCGGCTCTCCGGTGCGGGAGCTGAGCGAACCGAGGAGCCGGCGGCGAGGGGCCTTAGCTGCTGGCTGGACGGCTACACACGCTCGAGCGCCGCAGCCGAAGGAACGCCCCCCACCAAGACGGCAAGAGACCCCCCCCGACGTCCTCCAGCGGCGTGGCGGATCCGGGATCGCAGGAGACGCGCCGCGCACACAAATCAGGACCAAATCGGCTGGCTTGGGCGGCCCCGGCCCTTTTTAAGCTCTCGGAGTCAGCGGGACTGTACCAACGGCTCTTGGAGGGTGGGGAGAGGCGGGGAGCGAGCTGGGCAGCCGGGCGGAGGCGGCGAGAGCGTGCGGACAAGGTCCACGCAGGCGGCCCCGAGCCCCCCGACAACGCAGCGCTCTCGGGAGCCCCCGTCTCGGCGTCCGCGCACTTGCGGTGGGCTTTGCGCGGGGTGTCCGCCACCTCCGCGCGGCGCCTTGTGTCCGCCCATCCCAGCCCCTCTGCCCGCGCCCCCTCCCTCCGCCCCCAGCTACTCTGGGAGGCTCCCCTCCGCCGCTGTAGTTGGCGACACTGGGACGTAGACAGAAGGGATCGGGAGGACGCTGGGGGGACCCGGCGGAGGGCGGAGGAAAGCGACCCTCGCTTCCAAACAGAGCTGAGGTTATGAAGAGCTTGCGAAGGTTGACGATGGAGTGCACTCTCTAGCTGGAGAGCTACTGTTTTGTTGATTGACACTGTCCATAATATGCTCCAGGCTAGGCGGGGGGAAAAATGGAAGTCTTTCTTGAAAAAAAAAAAAAAAAAAAAATTAAATGTACTGTACTGAAAGTACATTTTTCACAAAGGACACTCGGGACTCTAGCAAGACTAGCGAAACGAAGTAAGGCCAGGTAACCCTGTCTGATTTTAAAATCAAACATTTCCTTTCAGATAATATATATTCGGTGCAAAGACCTGATGTGTCAATTAATGGTGAAAGAAATGCTCTTCCGGGCTCCTAATGCAATAATTTATAGGGTTCTAATTATACTATTAAACTCAAATCTAGGCGTGCGCATGAATGAGCCTACTGGTTAGGGAAACATTTTCTGTGTGCTGTGCAGGGCACTTGGCATGCTTTGTGAACAACACAAATTGAGTAGGAATGAAAATAAATGTGAGGGACGGGAGAAATGCAAGTCTAAATTAATTCTCATTATAAATGGACCCAGGGAAGAGTTCAAATTCAGTGTTATTAAAGGCATAAATTTATGAAAGACTGCTCTTTGCATCAATGTATGTGTGTCTATTTTAAATTTACTTGTGCCGCCTAAGGTCTTATTTTGTAAGTTTATTTTTGGAGAAAGAGAGAGAGAGAGACAGCACCAGTTGGGGAGGGGCACAGAGAGAGAGAGAGAGAGAGAGAGAGAGGGAGAGCGAGAATCCCAAACAGACTCCATGTCAACAGCTCAGAGATCAGGAGTCTGAAGCTTAACCTTCAGAGCTACTGAGGTGCCCCATAAGGTCTAGTTTTGTTTTTTTTAAGTTTATTTTTTGAGAGAGAGAGGGAGAGAGATAGCACCAGATGGTAAGGGGCAGAGAGAGAGAGAGAGAGAGAGAGCGAGCGAGAGAGAGAGAGAGAGAGAGAGAATCCCAAGCAGACTCCATACTATCAGCTCAAAGATCAGAAGTCTGAAGCTTAACCTTCAGAGCCACTGAGGTGCCCCATAAGGTCTTATTTTAAACATCCCTGGTTAAACTAATTATACTGCAAGTATTCTAACAATGTTGTTAGGAAATAAAAATGACAGTTCAATCCCCATTGTTCAAAAAAAGGTAGAAGGCACTCCAGAACCCAACCTTTGGTGATATATGTTGCTGAGAGGTGGTTAGCTGGGGACAGAGTACATTGAACAGTTTTTATTGTTTATTCAAAATTATTTTTTTTATTCTTGTCAGTGTTTTCTATTGAGTCTCTTAATTGCTTCATTTCAGCTATCCTAATCTACGTTCACTGGCTCTTCTTCTGGACTTTCAAAGACTTCTAGAATCTACCTAATATACCCATATTCACACATTCATATTCATTGCCTCTCTTCTCTAAACCTTCCCGCAAACTCACAATTTCATTGGTCACTTCTGTGCGGATGCCTCCCACATCTCCCTAATTTTAAATACTGAGAGCAATGTCTATTTAACATCTTTTGGCATCTAAAATGCAAGATATTTGGAACTCCTTCCAAGCAAGCTTTTCAACTCCTGGAGTTTCTATTTCTTTTCTTCTTCTTCTTTTTTTTTTTTTTTAAGTTTTTATTTATTTATTTTGAGATAGAGAGTGATGGAGGGGCAGAGAGAGGAGAGAGAGAATCCCAAGCAGGCTCAGCACTGCCAGCACAGAGCCCTATGTGGGGCTCAAGCCGTGAGACCTAACCTGAGCCGAAACCAAGAGTCAGATGCTTAAACCGACTGAGCCACACAGGTGCCCCTGGAGTTTCTATTTCTGCAGTGAGGCTACCTTGACTCAAAAGCCACATCCACCACTGCCTACCCTTTCTTTGCTTCATTCTGAAATCCTTCAACCCAATGCCAAATTTTGTACCTCCATATCTTTTGTGATTTCCTGCTTTTCTATTCTTAACTGCTACTGCACTTGCTCAAGCTGAATAATTTTGGCTGGATAATTGTACTGACCTCCTAAACTGTATTCCTTAGTTCCAGCTCCGCCCCCACCCCTCATGCCTTGTCAAAGCTTTTCTTCACAGCCACCAGATTCATTATCCTAAGGCAACAACTAAGGATGTTGTTTCCCAGATACTTTCAATAACTCTTATTTCCAACACATATGGTTTGTCAGGCTGGCATTCAAAGTTCTACACCTTTGGTTCTAAATAACGTTTTTCATCTTTCACCTTTTGCCATTCTTCCCCCCCCCCCCCCCAATATATATCTTCCAGTGAAATGGGATTAGTGACTATTTCTGGTGCTTACCCAATCCATTCTTTTGCTTTAGCTTTTCCTTTTGACTAGATTCTAGAAGACTGTTTCTATGTCCAAATCTTAAGGACTTAGCTCAAATGCCTTCCTTCAAATAAGGTGTAGTATTTCTCCCTGAACTGGTACAATAATCAGTATCTTTTTTAGGGCACTTAACTACGTCAGAGCATGTATCCCAGTTGCTATGTGCATCATCTTAACAGGGAGAACCTTTAGGACAGACTCTGTTTACGTTTTATTTTCATATCCCCCTCACTGCCCAGTACACATTGCATTGTGTATGCAGGAATGGCAAAGTTAGGAAAAGCATAGGTAATTGGCTAGGGCAACTGAATTGCTAGTTTTTCTTTAGGGATCCTGGGGTAGTGAATTCAAATCCAAGAGACTTGTTTCTTTCAAGTATTTTTGGATTCTTTGCAAAGGACACCTGAATTCTTCAAGGGGGTGGAGGAGGAGGAAAGAAGGAGAAGGAAAAAAGAGGAAGAGGGGGAGGAGGATGAAAGGAGGAGGAGGAGGGGAAGGAGGAGAAAGTGATTGCCATTACAGGCTCTATTAACATAAGTAGAATACCCAGGTCCAGGGATGTAGGTTCACTGCACTTTGCATCGCCAAGGGTAAGGATTATCACATTTTCAGACATTGACATAGGGTAGATATCCAGAGAAAGGAATACGAATTACTACAGGTCTGGAAATAATGGTCTATCCATCCATTGAACACATTTTTAAAAGCATGTGCTATATACCAGGCACTCTTCACAAAACTAAGTCTTTGCCGTTACAGGGCTTATGCTCTAATAAGGTTGGGAGGGGGGGAGGTAGACACTGCCAACAAATATTATAGTATATAGGGAGAAATGGATACATAATGTACACAGATATATAATGGAGAAAAATAAGGCAGAAGCAGGGTGGGATGTGCTGAGGAATTGTCACTTTAGGGGAGTTTAGGGGAACACTTCTTGATGAAGTGGTATGTCAGCCGGGACTGAAGGAAGTCAGACTGCAGGTGTCTGGGGGAAGTTTCCAGGTAGAGGAAACAGTTAAGTGCACAAGCCCTGGGAGGAAACACTAAGTGTTTGAAGAACATGGATGTGGGTGGCAGGGTGTGGAAGTAGGGAGAACAATGGAAGCCATTCAGGGATTTTGGCCAGAGAGCAAGCAAATCAAGGGAAGCCAATTAGCTGACGATTAACAGCAATGGGAGTGAGGGATAACTGTGGGCTGTGGCCAGAGCAGGGGCAGAAGAGAAATGGTTACACCAATGACACGTTTTGAAGGTAAAGCTGTCAGGATTTGCAGAGATTTGGAAGTGGGTTGTTCAAGAGGGATCAAGAATGAGTCTCACTGGAAGGAATAGATGTGCTATAGACTAAGAGAAGATTTAGGAGGACTGGGGGTGGGGATGTGGAAAAAGATAATCTTCAGAAATCTAGATACTAAAACTGGGAACAAACAGTTGGAGGAGGCAGGGAGGACCACAGAAGACGTTTCTAAGGAACTGAGCATTGTCAAAATGAATAGGGCCTTCTTTGTGGCGACCACGACAGGTGATCAACTTAAGCTTCCAGTGTATCTGCTAGGAGGACACAGAAGGAACTGTGGATTTATAACCTGAGATTTTACCCACTCATAAACATACGTGGTTTACTTTTCATTATTATGAAAGAAAACAGAGGTAAATCTAGTATCTGGTATAATTCTTTTTGCTTTCCATCATTTCTAAAAATTCAGTGTAAAAATTTTCAAGATTTCAGTCTCCATCTAAAAACCTGCCTAATTAGAACAAAAGTGCTGAGAATATGGATCCTGTCTTACTCTAGAGCTGAGGGCTTAATAGGCACTTGGTACGTGAATGAACCAAGGGAAGGTACAAATAAGAGTTCAGGCTAGGCTTTTGATAGGTTTTGCTTAACTGCCCCTTGAAAATGTAGTGTCCATTCATATTCCGTGCACCAAGAATAGGACAGGATTTATTTCCCCACAACTTTGCCAGTACTGACAACTACAGTGCTTTCTGTGATGGCCACTATGATAGGTGACAAGTGGCATCTCAGTTATTTGCATAATGGAGTTTTGCACTTAAGCATCTATATTTTTAATGTTTGAAATATTTTAACTCCAGTATAGTTAACATACGGTGTAATACTAGTTTCAGGTATACAACATAGTGATTCAACTCTTCCATACATCACTGGATGCTTATCACAAGTATCCTCCTTAATCCCCATCATCTATTTCATCCACTCCTCCACGTTGTATTCTTTCTTTTTAATTGTATTTTAAGGTTTTTTTGCCCATTTTCCAGGTGGTTCTTTTATTCTCATCAATTGAAATCAGTCCTTTATGCATACTGAGTATTAAAACCCTACACGTTGCAAATAATTTCCTTTACCTTCCCCCATACAAAAATGTAAAATATATTTCCTTTAATGTTGCTTTGCTAAATTGAATATTTTAAAGCCACATTTAAAAAGTTCGTTCACTCAGGCCACTTGGGTGGCTCAGTCAGTTAAGTGCCCGATTCTTGATTTTGACTCAGGTCATGATATCAGGTTTTGTGAGATAGAGCCCTGCATCGGGCTCTGCGCTGGGCTGTCCATAGAGCCTGCTTAAGATTCTCTCTCCCTGCCACTCCCCCACTTGTGTGCATGCACGGGCTCTCTCTCCCTCTCTCAAAAAAATTCATTCATTCAATATACAGTAAAACCTTGGTTTGCAAGCATAATTTGTTCCAGAAACATGCTTATAATCCTAACCACTTGTCTATCAAAGCGAATTTCAAGAACCATTGGCTCAGTTGTGATCATGTGACATTTGGTGTTGCATACTACATATCGCAAGACCTCACTCATTTATCAAATTAAAATTTATTAGAGACGTCTGCCTGTCTTGCGGAACACTCGCAGAACAAGTGACTCGCAATCCAAAGTTGTATTGTATAATCAATTACTGATTATATATGTATAAGGAAACATACTGAATATTATGCATGGAGACCAAATAAAACACCAAAAAGCATCCCTGTTTTCGGAGACATGACAATCATGAAAGGTGTTATAATATAGCTTATAAGTTGAAAGGTGCTTATAATATAGCATACAGTAAGTGCTGAAAGAGTGGGAGTTCGCTGTGAGTGTTCTTATGAGGGAGAGTATCCTAAATGATTTAGACAGGCTTTGAGGAAAAGTTAAAATCTGAATTAGGCAGAGAGGTAGGATTTTCAGAGGGGAAGGTCTCCGTATACTTCTAGAAGTGGACTGCATAAGTAGATGTAGGAAACAAAGCACAAGGCCTGTTCAGGAAACAGTGAGTAGTCCAGTGTGGGTTGGATAATGTAGGGAAAGAGCAAGACATTGCTGAACTATTTTGAATACTTTCCTTCCACCATGAGGTCTGTAATTGACTTCCCTACTGCCAGATGCTTACCCATTGTATTATGATCTTTGGAAAATGAAGAAGGTGCAGGAAAGGGGATTTTCATTTCCATAGTCCTTCAACACCGAGACCCCTCGGGCTCTGGGTTGAGCACAAATGAATCCAGCTGACTAGCGCCATACAATCTAAGGAGCAGTTTGCACTTGGTTTTCTAATCTGATTAGAGTAGATGTTTAAGGTCCCTTGGGGGTTAAAACTTCTACAAAATCATAGATTCCATGATGTAGCAAATCTTATTTTGACTACAGATAAAATTCTCAGCATACCTTATACCCTAAATGTGGGGGGGCTCATTATGAAATCCTTGGCACTGGGACCTTCAAAGACGGAAGCACAATATTCCATTACTATATATGTTGTGTGTGCTGTGGGTCATCTTCGCACAGCAAGGTAAGGCATGAAGTTACTGACATTGATTTTCTCATAAAGATGCAAAACTTGAAGTACAACTGGAAGGTTTGGTGCTCCCCGCCCCAGACTCAGTTACAATTAAGGCAGTTTAAACCAGATAATTGTAAAAATACTTGTGAAGTGTGTTTTAGTTTCTAGCCACTCAATAACTTATGAGATCCAGGCTTAAAAGTTAACTGTTGCAAAGTTAGCACAGAATGACTAAATCCTTTGGGCAAGGATTTAAGGGATAATAATGTAAATATGGTTTGAAAAATACATAAAGCCCCATATATTTTTCAAGGTTATTAGGGATGAAAACAAATAAGGTATGTATATTTAGCTAACCTTAGATTTGTCATTTAGATCAAAAAAGAATAATTAAGTTGATGTTACAAAGTCAAACTCAAGCAGTTTTGAATGCTGAGGTAGTAAATATTCTATCCGAAACCTCAATGGCAAATTTAATGTAATTTAAACACATTTTTGCTACATACACGCATATAAATAAATATATCCACACCCTTCAGTAACTATAAGTGGATAAAGCTAGAGAATAGATCTTTTCCATATCCAACTTATTTGACTCAAAAATAATACCCTTCCCAGCTTTCAACATATATATAAATTTCTTCCCCAGTCTTACAAGATAAATTTGCATAATTCACCCTGTATTATTCCAGCGCTAACTCCTAGCTATATTAATTTAGTACACAGGGCCATCAGTATAAGGAGACTTAAGAATTCATTCTTGGGCAGAAAAATGAGTACCGAAGAGTGATTGCATCACTGTAAACTGAATTGTTCCTTAGCATACCCTGATGCTAACATATGGCAGATCATTAACCATAAAGTACATCGTGGGATTTAAGGGACAAAAGTGTAGTTCAAAGTCTTTTGACAAAATCATAATTACCTTTGAAAATAAACACTCAGAATTCTCATCCATGTATTAGCTCCTGTTTGAACATTCCAATCCATTTATTGGAATGCTTTTTTGAAATGCTGCATTACCATTATAGTACAGAATGATAAAATACAGAATCTCACCTGTAAGCAATTACCAGTCTTACAGCATCAGGAAAAATGGTACTTTTAGTCATAGAATGAAATACACAAAAAACCTAAGGCTATCCATTATTCTTTGAGCATTTTCAGGGTAGAAAATGGATTATAAAAAACTCAAAGATGTTCCTGGCTTTACTCATTAAATGCTTTTGACATTGTAAAAATAAGACACAAAATGACACCACAGTTACAACCATTAGGACTCACACTCCTTAAATGATAGGACTGAAGTGCTGTATGCTCAGTTGTCCAGAATTTGTAAAATTCCTTACGTTTCCCACTAAAATAATTGTAAACCAGGCACATTCTCTAAAGCAGCCTTCTAATGTGTCAACATGCCTGCTCTCTCGGCTAGATGTTTGCTACAAAGTAGCAGGAGACGCTTTTTCCCTCCATTATCATCCGGGAAAAATGTAAAACCAAACTGCTGAAATCTTTCTGCCAGCTAGGCTGCCACCTACTGGACCATGTGAGATATAAAGCCAGTCAGTCTCTGTTCCTACTTCCTAACACCGTAGGTCTAAATGCACATGAGAAAAGGCATAACCCATACCTCAAACTGAACTTCCCTGAATGCACACAAAAAGAATCCCTTAGTAAACTGCCTTTTACAGTGGAAAAAATCAGCAGAGTGTTCATTCGACAAGTAAACAATTTCAGTCACTGAGAACTGGTAACGAAGAAGTTTTCTACGGTTTTAGTCTCCTTTTCAACACACTGGAGGCAGATTTGGAGCAAGAGCTGTAGTAATGGGTATACTCTAAAGTCAATCTTCTATGATGATTTGTGTATTAATACAAATCACATTTTTGTGAGCCCGTCTACTCTATGGATTTCCTTAGGCATAAACAGAAGTCATGGTAGATACATGCTAACTAGATCACATACACAAGTCTCTTGTCACAAGTATCAAAACTTTTTCCAAGGCTGTTTCCTTTGTGAAGATTCATTTGGGTAGCAAGATCTTTTTCTCTGTACTTCATCCCCAGGCCTGAGATTTGCAGTAATGTAGGACCAGTTTACCATCACTGCCAAAACACTACAAAAAAAAAAAAAAAAAGAAAAAAAAAGGCAGTAAATTAAACTCAATTTTTGATGTTCCTGGATAAAACTAAGAAAAAAGTTACATGTATTATAAATGTCCTCATACACGTAAGTTATCTATAAGACTATTTCTTTCCACAGGTCCAGGTTACTCTCAGACACATATCAGTAATCATAAATATTTAATAAAACCTAGTATTTTAGGCATGGCTGGGCTTGCATAGTACCTTGTCCCATCTCTGACTATAAGGTATGTACTGTTTTCCAGTAGTGCTGCTAGTATGCACACTTGAGTGATTAGGACCAGTAACCCCCCGTAAGAATGTGGGATAAGAAAGTCATTCTTGGGTTGTCTTCCTTTTCAGTGTCTCGGGAGGCAGATCTGGATTTACTGTACTTCATAGTCATCTTCTGTTTGTATTATGCGTTTCCTAATTCCCCCATCACTATAATTTGAGATCCAACTATGTTCAAAGTGTTAGATATGACAAGAAAGTAATCTCTCCTTTCACGCCGACTAAGAATGGCCTATCATCTCTTCAAATGTTGTCAGTTAATGATCACATAATATATACAGATGTGCAGACTCCATCAAGAAAACAAAGCGCTGGGCGCCTGGTAGGCCCAGTCGGTTAGGTATCCGCCTTCAGCTCAGGTCATGATCTCACAGTGCTGAGTTCTCAGGCTCCGTGCTGTCAGGGCAGAGCCTGCTTCAGATCCTCTGTCCCCCTCGCTCTTTGCCCCTGTCCCTGTGCACAAGCGCACAGGCCCACGTGTGCTCCCTCTTAAAAATAAACAAACTTAAAAAAAAATTATTAGGGGCGCCTGGGTGGCTCAGTCGGTTAAGCGTCCGACTTCGGCTCAGGTCGTGATCTCGCGGTTCGTGAGTTCAAGCCCCGCGTCGGGCTCTGTGCTGACAGCTCAGAGCCTGGAGCCTGTTTCTGATTCTGTGTCTTCCTCTCTCTGACCCTCCCCCGTTCATGCTCTGTCTCTCTCTGTCTCAAAAATAAATAAACATTAAAAAAAAAAAATTAAGGGGTGCCTGGGTGGCTCAGTTGGTTAAACCTCTGACTTCGGCTCAGGTCATGATCTCACAGTTCATGAGTTCAAGCCCCACGTCGGGCTCTGTGCTGACAGCTCAGAGCCTGGAGTCTGCTTCAGAGTCTGTGTCTCCCTCTCTCTCTGCCCCTCCCTTGCTAGTACTCTGTCTCTGTCTCTCTCTTTCTCTCAAAAATAAATAAAGACATGCAAAAAATTAAAAAATATATATGCCATGCTTTAAAAAAAGGATTAAAAAATTATTAAAGAAAAAAGAAAGAAAGAAAACAAAGCACTGATGTTTTACCTCATAGAGGGTTCCAACCTCCTGGTCTGGGGAGGGAGCAAAGGACTGATTCACATAAATAAACTGCAAGAGAGAAGAAAAAAGGTGACTCATGTTCAGTGGTATCCTGATTAATCTATACTTTTCTGTGCTCCAATCAATCAGCTATTTCAAGGTGTCTTCACAAGTGAAAAAAGCTTCCCTAAACTCCTTCTAATACTAATAAGTTAGTCAACCCAATGAAAGCTTTATAAAGATCAATCACCTCTTTCCTCTGGGTGAACACACATAACAAAATTTCTCGTCCTACAACAGTGGCTCCCAACTTTTTATAACTGAGAAACTTTTAAATACTGTCTTTACAAATAGCATTTAAAGGTTTATTCAAGGAATTGCTGGAAATATAAATTTTCCCATTTACTCATAATTAAAGACAGGCTTTCTCCTAAGGAAATTCCACACAGATACAGCCCCAAATCAAGAAATCTAGTATTTGAGCTACTTTGTGCATTTTGGGATGGGAGTATAAATGCCACACGTTTGGACTTAAAAACATTTTTTTTTTTTTAACCTTTATCACCTTTGAAGACTCTCAAAAGTACTGAACATCAGTGGAGTACCACTACTGTTTAGTCACACTTCCAGCCATATGAGATTAAAAAAAAGTAATGTAACTGAAACCTAGTATCCTTACAGCCTTGTTCTTTAAAGGATTCACTGTTCAATGCTTCGGTGGTCTGTTCTTACTAAAACATTTCTAGTACTTAAAACATTTCTGAAGATAACTGAAACAAAAGGCCTCGGTGTCAAAGTGGGTTTTGATAATTTTCTTTTTAGAAAACAAACAACATTATTTGCAGGTAACATATTCAATTTTCCTTTGTAATCAAACTTGAAGACTAAAATTTCCTGGGCTTAGCATAGTCTTAACTGGAAAAAAAAAAGACAACCAAACATCAGATCCTACGTGGATCACCAGCTATAGCAAGAATAAATGTTCCTTCCATTTCTCCCTTAGGCAATACAGTGTGGTAACTAAGAACAGAGGCTCTACAGAGATGGATCTAGGTTTGAATCTTGGCTCCAAATACAAATAACCTTTCTCACCCTGCTTCTTTATCTGCAAATGTGGAAAATAACAGTACTTGTGCTTCATGGGACTGTTGGAAAAGATAAAATGAGATAAGACACATCACCTATCAGTGCCTGGTACATATACATATACATATACATATACATATACATATACACATACACATACACATACACATACATATACTGTGCTGACAGCACAGAGCCTGCTTGGGATTCTCTCTCTCTCCTTCTCTCTCTACCCCTAACCCTGGCTTGTGCACTCTCTCTCTCAAAATAAATAAACTTAAAAAAAATTCCACAGAAGTAAAATGTGAAAAATGCAATCTTTTGGGGGCACCTGGGTGGCTCAGTTGGTTAAGCATCCGACTTTGGCTCCGGTCATGATCTCGCAGTTCATGAGTTCGAGCTCTGCATCAGGCTCCGTGCTCACAGCTTGGAGCCTGGAGCCTCCTTTGGATTCTGTGTCTCCCTCTCTCTCTGCTCCTCCCCTGCTTGCACTCTGTCTCTGTCTCTCTCTCAAAAATAAATAAACATTAAAAAAAAAACCAAAAACCTTAAAATGCAATCTTTTGTTAAATGCTACATCTTCAGAAGATAAATTTTTTTTCAAGAAACATTTAAGATTGTATTTATTTTATTTGAGAGAGAGAGCGAGAGAGAGAGAGAGAGAGAGAGAGAGAGAGCACGTGAGCACACAGAGGAGGGGGGCAGAGGGACAGAGAGAGAGAATCCCAAGCAGGCTCCATACCCAGCATAGAGTGTGATGCAGGGCCTGGGGTCATGACCTGAGCTGAAATCAAGAATCAGATGCTCAACTGACTAAGCTGGCCAGACGCCCTGGGAAGATTAAAAATTGATTTTGTTTTTAAATCACTAGTCTTTCATTGTTATGAAGTTTTTTTTTCTAGTAGCTTCCGCAGGAAGGGTTCATGGGGACAATTCCAAATTCTTGCACATTGCTAATAGTTTGTGCCTATTAAAAGTCAGTTTTGTTGCATATAAAATCCTTATCTCACATTTTCTTTCTTTGTAACTTTGCTGTCAAAGCTTGATGATAAACTAATTTTCTTTCAAAGTCATGTCCTCTTTTTCTCCCCTGTATGTGCAAAGGAGTTTTTTCTTTTAGTTTCAAGTGTAGTACAATCTTACCAGAATGTTTCTTGGGTACTTGTTATTCTTTGTTGATATTCTCAGGCACTTTTTCACTATGTAGTTTCAAATCTTTTTAAGACATTTTCCTTGGGGCACCTGGGTGGCTCACTCAATTAAGTGTCCGACTGCGGCTCAGGTCATGGTCTCATGGATTCAGGCCCAGTGTCAGGCTCTGTGCCAACAGTTCAAGCCTGAAGGCTGCTTTGGATTCTGTTTCTCCCTCTCTCTCTGTCCCTACCCTGCTCATGCTCTCTCTCTCAAAAATAAGTAAAAACATTAATAAAAAAATTTATGGTTTCAAATTATTGTTTTGATTTATAGTTTTAAATTATTTGTTTTGTTCCTTTGCTTTGCTTTTTCAGGGACCCCTGTTAACCATATGTTCACTCTCCTTTGCTCATACTCACCATTTGCCACCTTTTCTTATTTAATTTTTTTATGTTTGAGAGAGAGAGAGAGAGAGAGAGAGAGGGAGAGAACACGCAAGTAGGGGAGGGGGAGAGAGGGAGACACAAAATCTGAAGCAGGCCCCAGGCTCTGAGCTATCAGCACAGAGCCTGATGCGGGGCTCGAACTCATGAACCACGAGACCCTCAATCAACTGAACCACCTAGACGCCCTTGCCACCTTTTCTGAAATCTTTTCTACCTTCCATTTT
Organism: Panthera pardus; assembly: GCF_024362965.1. NCBI lineage: Eukaryota > Metazoa > Chordata > Mammalia > Carnivora > Felidae > Panthera > Panthera pardus. The sequence goes on along the minus strand of NW_026526765.1, from coordinate 144,366,370 downwards.
TTTCTTTAAAAAAATTGGTTTTTGCCTTCTACTTTTCCTAAAGCATTATCTGTTATTTGCTTTTATGTTTCTTCTACTTAAATCTCCATTTCTGAAATAACTTTTATTTATAAATCTTTTCCTTAGCTCTGTCACTTCACTTGAGTTTTACTGATGCTGATTATGGTTTTCTTAATGTCTTTTAGCTCGTTTTGAAATAAGTTAGTTATTGACTTCTATCACAGGCACATCTTTCTGGCATGCCTTGGTCTTCAGGAATGTCATTATTTTCTTGCAACATTGTATGGGACTTGAGCTTTGTACTTCTCCGTTGCTTACTTTTATATATAATTTGTTTTCTTCAACTTTGAGCTTTCCACTGTTCCTCTCCACTTTGATCTGGTCTTTCTCTCTTCTCTCAGGTTGTTACGCTGCTCAATTTTGTTTCACTTCCAGAAGCTCTTCCTCAGTAGAGGAGCCCCACTGAGTCTGTTTTGACAGCTCTTTGGAGCTAGACTGTTCCAGCCTCTTCAGTCCTCCTTAGCACTGATACATATGTAATCACCTGCTACTGGAGAGGACCCTCTCAGGTTCAGCTACCATTCTTTTTTTTTTTTTTTTTTTTTAATTTTTTTTTCAACGTTTTTTATTTATTTTTGGGACAGAGAGAGACAGAGCATGAACGGGGGAGGGGCAGAGAGAGAGGCAGACACAGAATCGGAAACAGGCTCCGAGCCATCAGCCCAGAGCCTGACGCGGGGCTTGAACTCACAGACCGTGAGATCGTGACCTGGCTGAAGTCGGACGCTTAACCGACTGCGCCACACAGGCGCCCCTCAGCTACCATTCTTAAACTGACCTGCTCCACTTTCCAGGGAATACTTGTTGGCTATTTTCAGGTTCTCCTTTTCCCAGTGCTGTCAGATACCAATCTGTTGCTTCCATGCTTCTCTTGGCATATTTGCTGATACCATGCATTTTAGGGTTCATGAGGATACTCTGTCATACAGTTTTTTCTTTTAATTTTTAAAAATGTTTTTATTTATTTTTGAGAGAGAGAGCGAGCGAGCACGAATGGGGGAAGGGCAGAAAGAGAGGGAGACACAAAATCCGAGGCAGGGTCCAGGCTCTGAGCTGTCAGCACGGAGCCTGACATGGGGTTCGAACTCACGAACCGTTGAGATCAAGACCTGAGCCCAAGTCAGACGCTCAACCAACTAAGCCACCTAAGCGTCCCCAATTTTTTTTTTTTTTTTTTTTTACTGTTTATTTATTTTTGAGAGAGAGAGGCAGGCAGAGCATGAGTCAGGGAGGGACAGACCTGAGCTGAAGTTGGAAGCTTAACCGACTAAGCCACCCAGGTGCCCGTCATCCAATTTTGTTATAAATACTGATCAACGTTTTTTGGTTTTGGTATCTAGTCGACTCTGTTTTTGTGGGAATTTGGAAACTTGATGACACCTCTGACACCACTTTGCTTAAAATAACATCCATTTTACTCAAAATAATGTGGGGTACACCCGGATGAAAGTCAGATTGAGTTCTACTTTAATTGATGAAAGTGACAAAATGATTCTACTTTTTTTTTTCCTACTGCTGAAATGGGAAGAACTAATCGGATTCACTACAAAGGTTTAAAGTCAAACCATACCAAACTGCTATTTTTACGTTACAGTGGTTGACTGATGACAATTTTATGTGGTTCAACCTAATACATACTGATATCTATCAGGTCCTTTCAGATTACTGGATATAGGCAATACAAAGAGTCAAGAGTCTAACATTAACATAGAACACAGCATCATTTCATTTTGTATTCATTAATTTCTAATAGTAATGCCTTATTTGGTACTCCTCTGGGTTTCTATTTCACCATCCCTTCAGGCTGCACCCTTAGTAGAGACAGCCTCTGCTCATTTCTTTTAAGTATTAGGTCCTCATTCCCCTAATTTTTCCATTTAGACTTGGAGTCTAGGCAAGGTCCTCTGCTACCATATGCATGTGGATGACACTATAATCTTGTGCCCATCTCTGGCATTTATTTAATTAAATTCTATATGGCATTCTTATAAAACAGATGCTTTACACACTCTCATTGGTCACAAAGGCAACTTCCTCTGGAAGAATCCTTGGTTTTATGCTATTCCTGTCTCAAATAACTTCTAGTGATTGACCTACCTTGCACTTACTTTTGTGCCTATAAACCTTTCATGAGAGCCACTTCTAGCCAAACTCTTAGATCTGTTTCTTCCTCTTTAATGGCAGAAATATATTTCAACACATTCCACTTTAATAAATTAATTCACTCATCTTATACATTCTCACTCCTAAGTTTACAAGCAACTCTATCCCTCCCCAACACTAATACATACAAACTCTTAATTTTTATTTTAAAAATACTTAGTGATTCTTCAATTACCTATCCACTCATACACTATCTGTATTAATACTAAGATTGTGATATGCAGATAAAGGGATCTTATATACTACTATGTGACAAAAAAATACCAGATGCCTGGAGACATTTAAATTTCTGTAGTCAAATACTAAATTAAAAACCAGTGGCATTTAAAATATTAATCCTTACAAATGCTACCACAAAGTACTGTATTATGAAATAGGTATCTCTCTTAGATCTTTGATGATATGTGGCAAAAATATATTGCTTACCTCAATACTGGGAAGAAAGGAACATTGATAACAAAATAAATAAATAAATAAAAAAACCCAGAATTTTTCTGTACTAATGTTCTATGAGAGATCTTTCTGCATGGGCATTCAGTGACTGAGAAAAACCACCAATATAGTAGGTACAAAAGTGGTTCACAATGTAAAAGCAAATCTAAAATTCATTTCATTTTGGGGTTCCCCAGAGAATTTAATAAAGTACAGAAATTCCACCAACATCTCAGTATACAACAATTATTTGTGGTTGCCTAGGAACTAATGTGAATTTATGTAGGCAAATGATCACTGTTGCTTTCATACCAACTGTTCAGAGGCCACAAGCTTAAGGAATTTTTTGATGAAGTCAATGAGTCCTTGAATGGTTCGGGTTCGCTCTACAGCCCACTTCTTTGTTTTCATTATAGGGGTGTCTCCCACAGCCTTCAAGAGGACATCAACTGTCAAAGAAAAAAAAAATACTGGCAATTATACTGAGCATCCAAAGAGAATGTGATATAAAAGACTTCAGAAAACTTAAACCTTTAATCTACACACGTTTGTGTATTTATGATACTGGAGGGATGTCCAAGACGTAGAAATGTTAGGCGATATTCTTTTTCATCATACTTTTGTGGATTCTTTCCCGTGATTCTACAGTCCCACAAAGGTTTCCCCATGAAACTGACCTTTAAAATGTATTTGGACATAACGGGCAATTCCAAAGAGAATAAATGTAAATATTTGGTCAATAAAGATACGAAAAAATCTTTATGATAAGGTCATGGCCTTTTTCATCGGCCAAACTAGTAAAATTACAGTAACTGTGTAGACATTATTACTGTTGGGAAAACAAAATGGTACATATACCTTTTCTGGAAAGTATTATGGTAATACAAATCAAAGTGCTTAAGATATGTTTTGACTCAGCAAAACTTCTAGGAATCGAATCTAAGAAAATATAAGATGTGAAAAGAGTCACTTAGAAGGATTTCACCTTTGCTGAAGAATTCATTTTTATAGAAACAAACAAAAAAACCTGGTAAACCTAAATATGTAGCAAGGATATTTAGAAGAGATTGGCTAAATGAAGGATATTACACTCTCTGATAAAATTTAAATAATATAGTAAAGTATACACATTCTAAACTCCTTGGATTCAAAATCCTGGCTCTGCTACTTGCTAGGTATATATATCTGGATAAGCTTTTATTTATTTATTTATTTTGAGAGAGAGAAGGTGAGAGAGAGAGAACGCACAGGGAAGGGGCAGAGACTGAGAGGGAGAGAGAATCCAAGGCAGGCACCACACTGTCAACACAGAGCCTGACACAGGGCTTGAACCCACAAACTGTGAGATCATTACCTGAGCTGAGATCAAGAGTCAGATGCTCAATCTACTGAGTCACTCAGGCGCCCCATGGATAAGCTTTTTAATCTCTCTGTGCTACAGTTTCTCCATTTGTAAAACGATATCATCATCTACTTCATAAGGTTGGCAGGATTAAATGAGTTAATATGTGTAAAGTACTCAGAGCAATATCAGCTCATACTTACTGAGCCTTAGGATTAAGCAGCCATTAGAGAAACATATTATAAAAGCATATTTAACAGTATGACTTATCAAAATGCACTAAATATAAAACAGCATGTATAATAGGATATTGATTTCATTAAAACCATCACACATATTCACGTAAATGTGAAATATGCACCAAAATGCTACTTCTCAGTAGTGACATTATAGACGATCATTTGATTTGATTTGTGCTTTTTGTAACCACCAACTTTTCCACAATAAACTTAATAAAGGAAAGTAATAGTATTAAAACGAAAGTACTAGATAATTTCAGATAGAGAAATCGTTTCAATAATCCAAAACACAACAGTGCTAATAATGCAAAGACTATGAACCTTTCTCCTAAAGTTACTTTGCTTACAACAAAAAAACAAAACACAAACAAAACCCAGACATCTACAATCAAAAGTAACACTGAAAGCAAAGTAGTGTACTGCTGCCCCCTAAAGTTAGCTCTCTTCTATTACATCCTTCTTGACTCACTCTTTGGTATTAAAAATGGATGGAGATTTCCACCAGGTCACTGAAATCAATTTCTCAAGCTTACCCCTGGAATGAAGGCATCTAGAACACAGAACACATACAACTTATCTTCCTGATAAAGTTTATCTTCCTTTTTCCATATAATAATTATGGCTTCAGTTACCTAAATAGGGATGAATTGGGAGGTAACAGAAGATTTTGGTGGATTCACCTTCCACACCTCCCCTAATTCCGTGGGGACTATCAATAACTCAGTTGTAATTGGGAATTTCAGTAAAGTGAAGCAGAAAATATTGTGAGTTACATATGCTGCTGAAGGAACAAGAGTGGGAGGGCAAGAAGCTAGAGAAGGGAAAGTTACTTATTGTAGTTATACCTTAACTTTTTCTTTTTTAAAATTCTACATGTGATTTGCCTAGAGTTCTCAACCCTAGCTATATATTAGAATCAACTAGGAGAACATTTACAAGAATACAGGTATCTAATATCAATTAAATGAGAATCTTTTGAAAGCAGGGCATTGGTATGTTCAAAAGCTCTCCCAGGACATCCTAATGAGTTCCTAAGGACCAACAACCTTGGTGAGCTTCAAGAATCTTTATTCTTCTGTAGATTAAAACAAAGTGGATCATATGAAATACTGAAGCTTCTTTCACCAGAAGAGATCCTCAAAAAAAGGACAACTTCAGGGTAGAAATTCAACAGCTAGCAGCTAAGTTTTACATCACAGAGGCAAACTCCAATGTTTCCAAGAGCCAGAAAATGAAAATAGGATCTTCCAAAGGTGGTTTAAAGAAAAACAAAACAAGGGGCGCCTGGGTGGCCTGGGTGGCTCAGTCGGTTAAGCGTCCGACTTCGGCTCAGGTCACGATCTTGCGGTATGTGAGTTCGAGCCCCGCGTGGGGCTCTGTGCTGACTGCTCAGAGCCTGGAGCCTGTTTCAGATTCTGTGTCTCCCTCTCTCTGACCCTCCCCCGTTCATGCTGTGTCTCTCTCTGCCTCAGAAATGAATAAATGTTAAAAACAAAAAAAACAAACAAAAAAAACCCACCCACCCAACTATGTAGACCAAAGAAAACATGCCATATAACCCCGAGTCCATATCTGGGTTGTGAGCCATTGTTTTTTCGCCTCTGTTTTACTCAGCTATCTTCAGGATCAAGTAGTAAGCTTTTGACTAAGGCTGTTAAAGCCAAAAAAACAAAAGAACCTTTGAAAAGTCTGTTCCTGCTTACAGTAAAAATGAAGGAAAAAAAAAATAGCAAGAATCCATAAAAACCACGGAATTCTTCAGAAATAAAGATTCTAGCGGTAATCTACACACATAATCTTGGGTTTCTGTTTCTCTGCTAATGTATCATGTGGAAATAACAGAACAAGTTTTCCCACAAATGTAAAGGCGATCTGACTTAAAAGGGAGACAGTGCTGGGAGAGTCAATTCTCCAAAAGCAACAGCAACTGAATGAAGTTCTATTGAGAGGCTGTGGGATCAGGAAGTAGAAAACATACCATACCCATATTTAAAATTCTGGAGTGAGAAAAACGGTCTGAGGCCCAGGGTCAAATGATCCGCATCGTAATTGCTGATTTCAGTCCTTTTTCATCTGCAACTCTACATACAGTGCTCGAGGACAAGTGATTTCGTTAGGATTTTCCGTATTTTACAATGACAAACCAGTTCTCAAGCAATGAAGGGTTGAGGGTTCAACCAATGAAATGACTCGCTTATAAAGGTTCCAAAATGGGCTGGAGGGGGTGGGCGGGGGAGGCGATGCTTATGCCTTTGGTTTTCTTTGAACATTCTTTACCCTTGATCAAATTTTAGTTTTTTGGTACAAGGAGTGAATTCGCGCGCCGTTGGTACAAAAAACAGCGAACCGGCCAGAAGGCGTGGATTCTAATCCAGGCTTGCTACCGACCATCCCTATCACCATCCATCCCTATCACCATAAGTCGTTAATCAAATAATTAGGTCCCATACACACTAAGAGCCTGCAGCCACCGAGATCCCGCTCGGCTCCCATCTTCAACGACCTCGCAGTCTGGACAACTGAAAGGAAGAATCGAAGGCAGTGTAGTAAGTACCGTGGCAGCCAAGAACCGGTACCACACTGCTAAGGTGCGTCCAGAGATGGCTTTCTAGAGAAGGACTCGACTCAAAGGTCTCGAAAGCCGAAAACTACACTTCCTCTCTCCTGACAGGTCAAAAGCCACGCCTGGGACCAGCCCTCCTCTAAATTTTGCTTCTTTATTGGCCGCCAGGGACCTAGTCGGACGCACTCTAAGCCTCCCGCCACTGCCTAGAAAGAAACTGCTCTCAAAATTACTTTTTTTCTTGGTGTCGCCGGCAGGTTCCTCTGTTCCCGGGGAGACTGCAGCGGAAGAAGGAGGCTCCGGAGTGGCTGTTTCTGGGGAGACCTCCGTAGGTCCTTCGCCATCAGTAGTACTTGAGGGAGGGAGCTGCAGCGCAGACTCCGGCTCCTCAGCCATCTTGCTCAGTGGAAGGCGAGGGCGGAAGTGGTGGCTCAGCGCGTGCAGTGGGCGGGCTTTACGCCGAGGGCGTCGCTACGGAGGCGCCAGAGTAGGCGGGGACGACCCAACCCAACGGGGCTGGTTGGAGTTGCCGGTTGGTCCTCTATGTGGAACCTGTCGCAGAGCCCTGACTCTTAATACCGCAACTACGGTTTTCTCACAGCAACAGCCCCCGGAAGGAGTCACTGAACCACGTACCCGCGCCCCGCCAAGCGCGCAAGCGCCTGTCCGACAAGCGGGCTCGGGGCTGGAGATGTTTCCGCTTCCCTTCACGCCGGCCCCGCCCCGGCCCCGCCCAGACCCCGCCCCGCGGCTCGGGAGCGCGCGCGCGCGCGTGCGGGAGGGGGCGGGTGGGGAAGGATCGCCGGCGAGATCCCGAGGCGAGGCTCGCGCGCCCGCCCCCGCCCTGGCCCCCAGCGCCCACCCGGTCGGCTCGGCTCAGCCATGATCAAGGCGATCCTCATCTTCAACAACCACGGGAAGCCGCGGCTCTCCAAGTTCTACCAGCCCTACGTGAGTATCCCCCTGCCGCCGATCCGCGAGAGGGGGAGTCGTTGGCGGCTGGCAGCGCCCTCAGGGCGACCCTCTCAGGCGCGCCTCGGCCCGTCGCGCGCCCCGGCCGCCTCGCGCTTCCCGGGCTGTCAGCTTCCCGCCGGGCGTGAGCTAGGTGCTCACCTCCCTCCGCGCTCCCGTGCTCCGACGGGGCTCTGCCCAGGCGGCTCCTCCGCCCGTCTGTGGGCTGGGTGTCTCCCCGGCGGCGCGGGCGAGGCCCGGGGGACTGCCCGGCGCGGGGCCCTCGGCGGTGGGGCGGCCGCAGCCCACCTGTGCCCTCGAGCCCACCCGGCGGAGCCCCGGCCTTCCTGCCGCCCGCGGCTTCTGTGCGCGCCGAGCCCCACCTCCCCGACTCGCAGCCTTTCCTGGTCGAGTTCTTTCTCTCCTCCTGTGGACAGAGAGGCTTCTGTTTTCCCCCCGTAATCCTCTGGTCGCGCAGGAACTTGGGCTTCCTGCGATCAGCCGGGCGCTCGCTCTGTGCGGTCTCTCCCTTGTGTTGCCATACAGCCAACGGCCGCCCGGTGTGACTTTCAGGTGTCTCTTTATTAAAGAAGAGAAGTGAGGACCTAACCTTTCGCTCGGGCTTCTCCCCTAGTGGCTGTAAATTAGGTCCTGCAATAACCGGCGACGTTTGTCCGCTGAGAACGGTTGACTCTCTCTACCTGAAAGTTACGATGTCAGCCTGCTGGTCTGGCAGTTCCCGGCCGAAGGGAATTTGCCCTCGTTTGTAGCTTTTCTCCCATTTAGGAGGAATAGTCATATTCCTGAAACTCTTTGACAAGTGTAAATGTTGTTGAAGAAAACGCAGGAGGTTTTAAGGGAGTAAGGATAAGTAATTTATCAATGATTGAGGAAGGGTTACAGACATATGTGCCCATCTGGGGGCAAAATTCACCCCCAGGTAAAACATAACATTGAGCTGTCAGGGTAAGGATTAATGTAGGGGTACAACTATTGGGGCGCTTCTGCTTATAGTCAGAAATGGACTTTCAACTAAAGATTGAACTTGTGCCAAGGCTAACACTTCTCTGCAGATAAAGCCCAGATGGAAAGGATTGCTGCCGTTAAAAATTAAATGTGAAAATGTCACTTTGCTGAAAATGATAATGCAGTCTGTGGAGGTGTTAGTCGAAGTGAGAAATCTTGAGCTTATTCCTCATTTTCTTAAGTGGTTTTGCTTTTGCTAGTGAGAAAGAATATTTTCTCCTTTTCCTGTTTGGTTTTAGTGTATAATTCAAATACTCGTGCTCTAGTCGCGAACTCAACATTGTTTGTTAACCCAGAATAAAATGGTAGTCGATCCTTCTGACTGGGGAAAAAAAAATGCCCTTAACTTTACATTGTTACCCATCTTTTTCTTAACCATATTGCGTTGGCTGTCCATTTGCAGTATAGAAAAGCTACGTCGCAATACAGAAACAGAAATCAAAGATGTGTTTTTTCATACTTACACTTAACAATCATTATTCAAAACAGTTAGGTTTCTTGCAAATCCGTAATGTCAGTGTAACCACTCATGTGGTGCAGTATTTAAGCATCTGCAGAAAAATGTATTTAATTTCGAAATCCAAGAATACATGTTTCTCTGATCCAAAAATGGATCAGAAATACTTTTTGCTTTTGCTTAGGGGTAACAGTGAAGGTTAATGTGGGAAGAGACAGTTCTGGCAGCAGTGGCAACTCTGGTGTCATTTTTGGCCATTGCATTAGTGACAGTGTTACTGGCGGCAGGGAGCTAAGAGGTGTGCACAGAAGAGCCTAGCGCTCGCTGGACATGTAGAAGTGGGGATGCCAGGAGCTGCTTCTGTGCATCAGTCTTTTAGAAATTAGGTTTTGCCAACTATGTTTTTGTCTTTCAAGAATAATGTAACATGGGGGCACCTGGGCAGCTCAGTCAGTTAAGCGTGTGGCTTCAGCCCAGGTCATGATCTCGCGGTCAGCAGATTGGAGCCCGTGTCAGGCTCTGTGCTGGCAGCTCAGAGCCTGGATGGAGCCTGCTTTGGATTCTGGGTCTCCGTCTGTATCCCTCCCCCACTTGTGTGCGCTCGCTCTCTCTCTCTCTCAAAAATAAACATTAAAAAAGAAAAGAATGATGTCACATAATTATTTGCTTCTACTAGATCATAACCTGTTTGAGGGCAGAAATCTTTTTTATGCGTTTATTCCATTAGCCAGTTTGTCAGCATATATTCATTTCATGCCTACCGTGTCCAGGTGGTGTTTTAAAATCTGGAAATGAGCAACTTCTCTTTTGGCAGGGGACGGACAAAGCCAATACATAGAGTATATACTGTGTCAGATGGTAGTAAGTGCTGTGGAAAAAATAAAGCAGGGAAGGGTGATAGGGGTGATAGGGAACACAAGGATGACTGTTTAAAATAGGATAGTTGTGGAACTTCTCACTGAGAGGGTGATGTTTGAGCAAAGCCTTGAAGGAGTTAAGGAGGCCAGCCTTGTGGGTATCTGAGGGAAGATCATTCCTGGCAGAGGAAGCAGCAGATGCAAAGGCCCTGAGGATGGAATGCCTATTTGAAGATCCAGAACACCAAGAAAACTGGTGTGGCCCAAGCAGACTGTGCATGGAAAGAGTCCTTGGAAACAAGGTGTATTTGTGTAGGGCTTCCGAGTTTATTCTTTTCTCACTGCCTGGAATGTCCTTCTCTTCTATTGCCAGATGTCCAGATTTGACCTCCTGTTCCCCATTTAACTCAAACATCACTTAAACATTTCCTGAACCTTTTTTATCTTGCTGGATGACTCTGCCTGGTTCTTAGGATTTTATTTTTATCTTAATGGTATAATATTTAGTTTCACAGCCTGTAATTCCTTGGAGGCATCCTATAGGTTCCTTGAGAGAAGGGATCAGGTTTGAGATATATTTGTGTCACCCGCAGCAATCACCATTGAATTTTGAATATAGAAAGTTCTCAAAAATCTTTGTTTAACGGATTCATTAGATTCTCCTAGCTTAATATGGAGTCTGGATTAGAAGTGACTTCCTAGGGCTCCTTCCAACTTTTAATGTTTTGTCCTTCATTAACTAGAGGTTTTAAGAATTCATGCCTTCAGGGCCACCTGGGTGACTCGGTTAAGCCTCTGACTTTGGCTCTGGTCATGATCTCACAGTTCGGGAGTTTGAGCCCTACGTTGGACTCTGTGCTGACAGCTCAGAGTCCGGAGCCTGCTTCGGATTCTGTGTCTCCCTCTCTCCCTGTCCCTTCCCCACTCACGCTCTGTATCTCTCTGTCTCTCAAAAATAAATAAGCATTAAAAAAAAAAAACGAAAAGAATTCATGCCTTCAGGATAAGAGCAATGGTGGAATAGCTGTTACTTCAACTATTTGTTTTAAGTTGAAGAAGTTTCTGAGAAGTGTATATTCAATAAGATTGACAGTTTTGAGTTTAATTTATTAAGCAGTACCTACGAGTGTGGTCCTGATAAGATGCAGAGATTTGAGTCCAACAGTAAAGGGGTTTAGCAGTGAGCAGTTTGAAAACTGTTGAACCATTTGCCAACCAGTTTCCCTTACTGCACTGAATTTCCATTCCCTGTTTATCGTTCCTCATGATACAACAATTTATTTGTTCATCTTTACCCTTTAGTAGTGCAGACTTCCGTTTCCTGCTGTAGTAGATTTTTAGATTTGATTGTTCCTTCACACTGCTGTGAGGTTTGATGTATATGAAGTCACACACCTGTTTTGCTAAACTGAAGTTTTTGATTCATTCTGCTGGAGTCACATATTAAGAATTCAAGGGTGGACTCAGAATGTCATCATTTCTTGTTTTTGCCCTCTGTATCCTTGAGCTATGACTGCAGAAGTTCAAACGTTTTCCTTGGTTTAATTGTTTCTTTAATTGATGTTTAGCCCCATCAACTTGGCAACAATAAACTTTAGTCTTTTAATATTTGCCTGGCTGTATTTGTGTATTACTATGAAGGACTAATGGGATGTATAGTTCATAAGCCAGATATATTTTTACATAGCCATCAAACAAATAAAACCCTTGGGTTTTCATTCCTGTGTTATTAATAAACCCTGACATATCGCTTTAAGTAAAGTAAAAGTGGGTTTTTTTTTGGTATGAATTATAGTGGTTGTTTCTGCAGATACAAAAGATTGTGCATGTAGAGCATGCACTGTTCATACTGAGTTACAAACTGTTGTGTAGGTGAGTTGCCTCAATTGTCATATGAACTAAATCTGATTATTATTGTTTGTCAACTAAATGCAGGCCCTAGAAGGAACCTAAGATTGTTCTTTCCTTTGTTGAATTGGTTTACATGAAAAGTAAAAATTACAAGTATGTGCAAATTTTTCTGTTTAAATTTTTTAGAAAATATTTATTTATTTTTGAGAGAGAGAGCACACAAGGGTGTGTGCCAGCACACGTGCACGAGTGCGGTATAGGCAGAGAGAGAGAGAGAGAGAGAGAGAGAGAGAGAGAATGAGAGAATCCCAAGCAGGCTCTGCACTGTTGTGCGGATTCCGATGCAGGCCTGCATCTCGCGGTTTGTGAGATCGTGACCTGAGCTGAAATCAAGAGTCAGACGCTTAACTGGACTGAGTCACACAGGCGCTCCCTCCTTTTTAAATTTTTAGAAAGATGCATCAATGTTTACCGATACCTTTTCTTAGTGACTCTTAAGACAGTGTGGCAGATGGGATAGTTAAACTTCTTTTTATGATCAAAATATAATTTTCAATGGTTGTAAGGATTAAGGTGTTAGTACGTAATAATGTATACCATTGGAGCTCTTTTTGTTCGGAAAAGAATTCCAAATGACTTGATTTCTTTCCATATTAATTGGGATGCTTTGGCTATATAATTAGGGTTTTATGTAGCCTGACTTAAATTTGCTTGTAAAGAATCATGTTAGGTTACATAATAGGAAGCGCAAAATAGTAGACAGATTCCAAAGTTATTTGTTTCGGCAAATTGATGACTTCATTGTAGATCCAGTTTCTCTCTCTTTGTCTGCCTTGCCTCTTCACAAAATTGATACCCAAAGGTTGGTTTCCTCATTGAAATCAGTGGTAATCAGTGTAGTCCACAAGGACAGTGTGATCTATTTCTGCAGTCTTAGAGTATGTCTTCCCCTTCAGTCTGGTTAGTTCCACCCAAGATAAATAACAGCTCATACTATCAAGATCCACCCTCGGAGCTGAGGATAAGGGTAGAAACATGAATGAAATGAGTATTCTGTTGGAAACGTGTAAGAGAAGAGTGGATGTTGGGTAGGCAAACAAGTGTCACTATTCCCACTTGATTAGTGGACGTTATTTCTTTTGAATAAATACTATTATTTCTTTCCCTGTAATTTTACATTGCTTCTGAGGTTGTTAATATCGGGAAACACATATTGATAATATGTGATTCTGAACACTGTACCACAAAAGATCTGAGTTCAAGGTATTCCTTATATCAAAGTATCATTGAAAAATTCAAATTCTAATATCATCGTTTTTGTAGGTAGTATCCTTGAAATCTTCCTTTAAAAAATTAATATTAAATTTGTTGAAAATTCTGAAGAAGGAAATAAAATGCTCAAAATTACAGTGATTTTTCAGGGAAGCCTGGGTGGCTCAGTCAGTTAAGTGTACAAATTCAGCTCAGGTCATGATCTCACAGTTCATGGGTTCAAGCCCTATATCGGGCTCTGTGCTGACAGCTCAGAGCCTGGAGCCTGCTTCAAATACTGTGTATCCCTCTCTCTCTGCCCTTCCCCAACTAGCGCTCTGTCTCTGTCTCAAAAAATAAAATAAAAACTTTAAAAAAAATTTAAAAAAATACAGTGGTTTTCAGTTTTCATGAGAAGATTATAAACAATATATAGGGCATTCCTCTGCCTGTCAGAAAAGTGGAGCGCTCTGTATAGGGTGGTTGTGTTATGTTTCTTTAGTAAAGTTATTGATTATTAAATTACTTATTTTGATTTTTAAATACATTTCCTTTTTGTGATTCCATGGAAAATATTTAAGTGTTAAGATCACTGAGGTCACCCTTGATTTCACCATTCATAGTTAACTGTTAACGTTTATTGTATTTCCTCCCATAACGTAATAGCTAAAAATATGTACCTTTTAGACATTCATAACATAAGATGAATGCATTGAAGCTATTGGTGGATTTGTCGAATGTTTGTGGCCTTAAGATAACCAAATATATTAATGTCTGGCTATCGTTAAAATGTTTAAAAATAACGTTAATGTAAATCGCACTTTAATAATTTGCGTGCATTTTTTTCCTCCGTGTATATCTTTTTTTCACAAATTGAACTTATCCCTTCCATTTCTTATCCCAAAGGGAAATCTTTGCTAATTTTTTTGGAAAGTCCAAGAATTCTTTTGTGTCGTTAGCACTTGGAATTGTCTTTGTACTTGTGGGTTATGGATTTCTTCACTGCTGCTGCTGAGCAAGGTGATTCTGAGTTGTCGTCTACCCAGATGAGCCAGTCTTCTTCCAGCCTCTGGTCACATAAAACTCTTACATTGGGATAAATTATACACGTGCTTTCCTTGCCCATTCTGCCTTATCAGCCTTCCCTTACCACATCCTTTGAACTGAAGCACAGATATGCATGCACGTTTTTTCACAGAAAGATCAGGCAAGGTAGAAGGATATTGCAGTGTAGGAGGAATAAAGGCCTGCGTTCTAGCTAATGGGTGTGAAATTCTTAAGCCCCTGAGGGGAGGCACTTCGTGACAGTGCTTTGAGAGGAGGAATGGTCTTTTTGGAGACTACCTGACCTGTCCATTGCACTCTGCTTTCTCTCTTTCCCAGCCCATGTTCCTTCCACAAATATCTGCTTTTTGTTTGTATAGCCCTGTCCTAAACAGCAGGTAACGCTGTCATGACTAAGACAGATACCATCCTTGTGCTATGAGTTTTACGTTCTAGTGATAGGGAATAGACAATAAACAAATCATGTGGGATTGTGATCAGTCTGTGAAGAAAAATCAAACAATGAAAAGGGAGAAAGAGTGATGGGGGAGAGATTATTAGATAAGATCATCAAGGAAAGCCTCTTTCAGGACGTGACATTTGAGAAGAGAACCGAATGAGGTAAGGGAGTATATGAGAACGGCTGAGGAAAGACTGTTTCAGGCAGAAAATGGTGCAGGATCTCTCACATGGGACCAAAGTTGGTGCCGAGGAATAAATAGCAAGGAGAGCTGAGTGATCCCAGGAAAGAGTGGCAGGAGATGAGGCCGGAGACAAAGGCAGGGGCAGATCACGCCTGTATACCAAATCCTACAGCCCCTTTCCCCCCAAACTCTTTCAGTCTCATGATGTCACCCCTAACACGCTGTCCACAAGAAGAGATATTTCTCCTTGAATCCTACTTGTAGTTTGCACGATTGAGCAGTGCCTCTGGCCTCTACAGGATAGGCAGTGATGCTTTCTTCTGCTCAATTATTCTTTTCTCTACCCAGTCTACAATAGGCTCCAGAGAGGTGGGAGTGCCAACCCAATGAGTGCCCCAATTCTGTGCAGCCTCTATACTGCTGAGATCTGTGATCAAGCTGGCTCCATTTCCTAAGTCACCTGTGAACTCAAAAAAGCATTTATTTTTCTCAGACATCTCACAACTTTAATTATAGGTGAGCAAAGTTTAGGTGAAGCCCAGTAGACCACCTCTATTATTGTGCTGAGAAGCATTTACATCTTTCCTGCCTTGTTTGAAGCCTGGTGTAATTCAAGAGTCACTAGCTGTCAGTCATTGTTGTCTTTGTTACCCAGGCGAAAAGGGCTCTTTTTCAATGTGCCAGACCCATTGAATTGTTTTGATTTCTGTGTGCTAACTAAACGGGGAAGATTGCCAGTTCGTCCCACCACAAATATATTCTATTTCCTGTCATTAATATATCTTAGTGTGATGGTTATAAGTTTTTTAAGATGGAAAAATATATGGGGGTGCCTGGATGGCTCAGTTGGTTGAGCACCCGAACTCTTGATTTTGGCTCAGGTCATTATTCCAGGGTCATGGGACTGAGCCCTGTGTTGGGCTCCCTACTGAGCACAGAGCCTGCTTAACATTCTCTCTGTCCCTCTGCCCTCTCCCCTGTGCGCCCCCCCCCCAATTAAAAAAAAAAGATTGAAAAATATACATAAAATTCACCATTTTAAGCATATAGTTTTGTGGCATTATGTCCATTCACATTGTTGTAGAATGGACACCACCATCCATCCCTGGAACTTCTTCATCTTTAGGAATTGAAACTTTGTACACGTTAAACTCTAACTCCTCATTCTTCTCTTTTCCCAGCCACAGACAACCACCGTTCTGTTTTTTGTCTCTGAATTTGACTACTCTAAGAACCTCATGAAAGAGGAATCATGTAATATTTGTCCTTTTGGACTGGCTTATTTTACTAGTATAATGTCTTCAAGGTTCACCTGTGTTTAGCTTGTGTCAAAATTTCCTTATTTTTTAAAACTAGATAATCTGTTATACTTCTTTTACTTCTTTTTCTACCCAGTGGAATCATGTGACTGGATCATGTGACAATTCTGTGTTTCATGTTTTTGAAGATTTGCTGTACCATTTTCCACGGTAGCTGTACCATTTTACATTCCCATCAGCAGTGCGCAAGAGTTCTAATTTGTCTACATCCTTGCTGATGCTTGTTATTTTCTGTTTTTTCATTACATTTATCCATACAGCTATGAAGTGGTATCTCCTTGTGGTTTTGTTTTACATTTGTGTAATGACAGCGATGTTGAGCATCTTTATCATGTGCTCACTGACTATTTATATATCTTTGGAGAAATGTATATCAAGTCCTTTTCCCATTTTTTAACCTGGTTGGTTGTTTTCTTGTTGTTGAGTTTGAGGAGTTCTTTATGTATTCCGGATATCAGTCCCTTATCAGATACGTAATTTGCACATATTATCTCCCAATCCATGCACAGCCTTTTCACCCAAACTGCAGTATCTTTTTTCAAAGGGATAATGTCCTTTGATGCACAAACGCTATTAATTTGGTAAGGTACAACTAATCTTTTATTTGGTCTCCTGTGCTTTTAGTGTCATATCCAGAAAATGATTTGTAATGACTTCATAATAGTTCATTGTATAATGTATCATAATTTATCTACCACAGCCTACTACTGTGGACTTTTGTTTTGAATAAGGTTTTATTTTATTTTATTTTATTTTATTTTATTTTTTTTAAGATTAAATAAGGAAATACTGTACTTGTAAAGGCTGACACATAATACAGATAAGTAATAAATAACAACAAAGTTGGTACTAACAATTATTTTTATTATTACTAGTACTTGCTACTTCCTACCGTTGGTTGGAAGATTATATAGCTAAAGAACTGTAGAATATTCCAGAGATTGTTCTGAGATATTTTTTTGCGTTTCCGCAGAATGAATTGTCTTTTTGTAGGCTTTGTTTTAGAATGACCTTCTTTGTTATTACAGAATACAGAGTCCTCCAAAATTATTCCAGAGAGCAGTTTTGTAAGAAGACTTTTTAGGAGAAAGTTAGTTATAAAACTTGCCCCAGCTTTTAATTTTTTTTTATTTTTTATTTTTTATTTTTTATTTTTTTAAAGAATGTCCTAATCTTTAAAATATAAAATTCACATGCTATAAAACTCACCCATTGAAAGTGTACAGTTCAACACAATTTATAGTATTCACAGGTGTGTGTATGACCGGCACCATAATCTAAATTTGGAACATTTCCATCAAACCAGATGAAACCTAGTACCCGTTGACAGTTCCTTCCCACTCCCTTCTACCCCCCAGTCCCTGGCAACCACTAATCCATTTTTTGTGTCTACAAGTTTGTCATTTCTAGATTTCTCATTTAATGAAATCATGAAATATGTAGTCTTTTGTGACTGGCTTTTTTCACTTACCATGATGCTTTTAAGATTCACTGTTATAGCATGTGTTAGTACCGCATTCCTTTTAATGGCCAAATAATGCCCCATTGTATTGCCATACCACCTTTGTTTATCTCTTTATCAGGTGATGGGTGTCTGGGTTGTTTCCACTTTGACTACTATGAATAATGCTATGAACATGCATGTACAAATTTTTGCATGGCCATTTGTTTTCATTTCTCTTGGCGTATATCTAGATGTGGAATCGCTAGGTCATATGATAACTCTATTTTTAATTGTTTGGAGAACTGCCAGAGTGTTTTTCAAATTTTCTGTTCCATTTTACATTCTCATCAGAAGTGTGCGAATGGTTCCAATTTTTCCATATCCTCATTAACTAATTCTTGTTATTGTCCCTTTTTGATTGTGGCCATCCTGGTGGATGTCCAGTGCATCTATTGTGATTTTGATTTGTATTTTCCTAATGACAAATGATGTTGAGCATCTTTTCATGTGATTATTATTTGCGTATCTTCTTTGAAAAAAAGTCTTTTAAAATTGTTTGCCCATTTGTAAGTTGGGTTGTGTTTTTATCACTGAGTTGTAAGAGTCCTTTATATATTCTGAATGCAAGTGCCGTATCAGATATATGATTTGCAGATAATTGCTTCTCTTCTGGTTGTTGTCATTTTCCTGCTGATACCGTTTGTAGCTCAAAGATTTTTAATTTCGATGTCCAGTTTACCTATTTTCTTTGCTTGTGCTTTTGGTGTTACATTTAAGAAAGATTTGTCTAATCCAAGATCATGAAGATTAATACCTGGGTTTTCTTCCAAGAGTTCTGTAGTTTTGGTTTTTACATTTAGGTTTCTGATCCATTTTGAGTTAGTTTTATATATGATATGAGGTAGGGATCTAACTTCATTCTTTTTGCATGTGGCTATCTAGTTTTCTCAGTATCATTTGTTGAAAAGACTGTTCTTTACTCATTGAATTGTCTTGGTCTCTTACTCCAACTCTCCCTGCCCCCCACCCTGGCCAATTTTGGCTTGTTCTTGAGTTCTCAGACCTTTTAGCAGCCACCAAGATTCAGACTCTCTCTTTAAATATTTTAAACTCAGTCTGTCACCTTCTCAGCTATATGTTATTTAAATTAAAAAAACAAAACAAAACAAAGAACTAGGATCTTTGCCACCAAAACTGGGTCATGTCTTACTATAGTGGATGGGAAGTTTCAGAGTGTCAATTAACAGCTGCCATTTATTGAGCACTTTCCTTGTTGTGCTAAGTGGTTTTCATACATTTTTATACGTTGTGAGGGAAGATGCCAGAGGGTTTTTGGGCAAGAACTAATACTCCTCCCTCCTTGTTTGGGATTTAAGTGTTGCACCATCCCAGTGGTTCATTCTTTATGCACTCAGGCTAACGTAAGGCCTGCTCACATACACCAAGTCTCCAGCCAGACTTCCTACTTGGGAGAGGCCTGGCAGAAAAACCACACTCCCTAAATTTTCTTTGCTGGGATCTTTTCTTTTTCATGATTTCTAAATGTTGGGCTGCTCTGAGGCTTAGTCTTCCTACCTCCCTTACTTTTAAAATTATTTCTTTATTATTTTTTTATTTTTGAGAGAGAGAGCGCAAGTTGGGAAGGTGGGGGGGAGGAGAGAGAGAGAGAGAGAGAGAGAGAGAGAGAGAGAGAGAGAGAGAGAGAGAGAGAATCTGAAGCAGGCTCCAGGCTCTGAGCTGTCAGCACAGAGCCCTATGTGGGGCTCAAACCCACGAACTGTGATGTCATGACCTGAGCCGAAGCTTAACCCACTGAACCACCCAGGTGCCCCAATACCTCTCTTGCCTTTAATGAACAGCGAACTAATTATGATTCCTTATATATGCTCCCTGTTTTCTGATCCCCAGTGTTTGTCCATTTTTTTTTTTTTTTCTGCTTTGGATGTCTTGCAACTTCACATTCTCTATTCTCTGAATTTCTAAATTACTAAGTTTTTTTGTAGATACCTGTCTCTTTTTTTGAAGATGATGATCTTGCTACTGAAAATCATTGTTCCCCTTCACCTCTTGTAGCTTGTTGTGTGTACTGTTCTTATGTCAGGAAATGATCTCTAACTTTGATTATAAAGACGTCTATTTCTTTTGGAGAATGTTAAAAAAAAATAAGATACAGAACACTAAATAAAAATTTTAGATGGTTATATTCATTTTATTTCTTGTTTTAAGCTCTCTGAGAAAAAGATCTGTTTCTTGGTAATCTTTGATATTCTAGCATCTAGCAGAGTGAGTGAATGCGTTTTAAGAAAAAATTCTCCGAGTGTGTGTAGGAGGGAGGGATGAGGATTATGACATATTTACTGTTTGATTAGAGGCATGTTTTGGTTTTAAAATTGCCATTATGACAAAAGCACAGGAACAGGAAAGGAGCGTTGAGAAAGAGAATGTTTTATTAGTAGGTTACTGAATCTTTAAAATTTAGTTTTGATTAATTCATTAAGAAGTATTTAATAAAAGTTGTTGCCTTTATGCAACTCTAATTATCTTTAGACTGATGTAATCTAGGCGTTGTGACCAACTACAATGTATCTGTTGACTTCTGTGATGGAGCTACGGTGTTAGGAAATCTGATCAGCCTGAAGCAAGCTCCAGGCTTCTTTATGAAAGCCATTAAATTAAATTGATTATTAAAGAAAGGGAAATTACCTTATGTCAGCAGAGACTTGATTTGTTTAATCTTAGACTTTGGATGTTTGATTAAAATTGTAAGGCATTCTTTCCAGTATTGATTTTCTCAGATGAGTATTGCTGGCATTTTAAGAAAGGTAATTACGAGTGGCATTCTTAAAGTTTATATGAGGAATTTTTTTCACTGATAAAATAATAAAACATCCTTAAGGTTTAGCTTATGTAATCTGTAATTTGTTTATAAACAAAACATAATGCAAAAAGATAATTTTCCTTTTCTTTTCAAAAAGAAAACTCCTATAAGGTCTTTACACCCATCATTAGAATTCAAGAGCTTATTTCACAGACAATCCCAGACACAGATATTTTAAAATAAGTCATTGTTAATCAATACTTATTATGTGCCAGGCATTGTTTTTAAGAGCTTTATGTGTATTAACTCAATCCTCCCAACAACTCTATGAGGTAGATATTGTTTGTTATTCATGCTACAAATGTTGCCTTATTCAGGCTCAGAGAGGTTAAGTAACTTGTTCAAAGTCACACAGTTAATAAAGAGTGTGTCCAGGAATAAACCCATGTAGTCTGCCTGCAGACTTCATACTCTCTTTCCTTCCTTCTTTATTTTTACTTTGTTTAACAAAGTTATACATACACATGGGTTAAAGAATCTAATGGTTCTTCTATAAGGTTTATTATAAAAAGTAATATTCTTTGATTTCCCCCTTCCTACAGGTAAGTACTTTGAGCTGCTTACTCAGTATTTATGTGCATGTCTCTAACACGCTTGTTTTCCTGCCTGATTTTTCAGTTGTCGGCATAATCTATTGACTTCTGCTATTGAAAATGCTTATTTAGCTCCCCACCCGTCCTGCCCAATGTCTGTATCCTTGCCAGTCTTCTCAGTGTTATTTCATAATATTGCTTAGAGCAGTATTCCGTGTTTTCTTTAATTTACTGTGTAAAATGCTTTTCTCACCTGAACCGTGTGGTAAATTGTGCTTGTTTTTTTCTCTCCTGACAGTTTATTTTCCTTGTAAATAAACAATTGCCTTTTCCTTTGATGGGTTTTTTTTTACTTACCACTAATTCACGTCTTTGTCAGTTGTGTCAGTCATATGCTTCTATTGGTTTCACGTTCCTGGAGAAATAGCTTCTGGAGCCTTTTGCAAACTAGACCCAGTTTAGACCTGTTGGATGGCAGATGTGTCTGTTATCTTTTGCCTGTTTTTACATTGGACCTCCTGTTGCTTGATGGCATGGTTTAGTACCTTACCACGGTGAAACATGTCTTCCAGCAGCTTGTTGAGAAAGGCCATACGGAGATTTTTTGAGACCTTGCTTGTCTGCAAAGAGTCTTACTCCTAACTTCACATTGTCTGCCTACAGAATTCTAAGTTGGAAATAACTTTTCCCCAGTATTTTGATGGCATCACTCCATTACCTTTTAGTTTCCAGTATTGCTATCAAAAAGCTTAAAGCAATTTTGATTACTTTTTCTTTGTGTATGGTCGATTTTTACTGTCCAGAAAGTATGTACACTCTCGTTTTTCTGCATTTTCTAAAGTGTCACAGACCCTTTGTCTGAGGCTGTTTTTACCAGCTGTGCTGAGTACTTGATGAGCCTTTTATTTTGGAAATTCTTTTTCTCTCTGCTTGAAAAATTTCTCTGTTTTCTCTGTTCTTTTTTTGAATCTGCTTTTATTCAGCATCCCTCTGGACTGTTCTGTTTTTCTTATTCTTTCTCTTCTGTTTTCTATCATTTTGTCCTTTGGCTCTGTTTTCTGGTTGATTCTTTTTTTTCTCAGCTTTATTTTCCAGTCTTTCCCCTGAATTAAAAGATTTATCCTTATATTTTTAATTTCCATGAGCTTCTTCTAAAATTTCTGAATGTTGGCATCTTATAGTATGCTGTTTCACAGGTGCATTTTCTTTATTACTTCTCTGATATTAATTATAAGTATTTTACAATTTTCTTTGCCCTATGTGGTGTGTTTTCTCTGAGTTGCTTTCACCCACTATTTTGTCCTTAGTTTTTATGTTAGAATTGTCTTCCGATGTCCAGTAATGCTTGGTAGACTGATCCTGTCTAAGGGTGGCATACTGAAAGCTATAATTTAGAAGCTCTGAATTCATGATCAGAGGTTTCCCATATGAGCTGTTCTTGAGTTGATCTGAGTTGGCAGTTTAGTTGGTTTAAAAATGATAGTTGCTGTAACAATTCCCCAAATCTTAGTGGCTTTAACACAATAAAAGTGCATTTTTCACATAAAGTCCAGTATTGGTGAACCTGATCAGCTAGAAACTTCTGTGTTTGTTCTTTGTTTTTGAGGAAGGGCTTATCAAAGGAAACTCTGCTTCTAGTTAACATGGGAGATTGTGCAGGAATTTTATGGGTGAAGCTTGGACGGCATATTTTTATTTTTTTATTTAAAAAAAAAATTTTTTTTTTTAACATTTATTTATTTTTGAGACAGAGAGAGACAGAGCATGAACGGGGGAGGGTCAGAGAGAGGGAGACACAGAATCCGAAACAGGCTCCAGGCTCTGAGTGGTCAGCACAGAGCCTGACGCGGGGCTCGAACTCACGGACCGCGAGATCACGACCTGAGCCGAAGTCGGCCGCTTAACCGACTGAGCCACCCAGGCGCCCCTGGACGGCATATTTTTAACAACCAGCTCACCTGGGAGGAAAAAGTGGTAGCATTTGCTGCGTGGGGTCAGTACTCCCGTAAGGGCCAGGTTTCAGGCTGTCAACATGGTGTCACATAATGCAGAGTTGGGAAGAGACGGGACAGTTGTGTTTCACTTGTGGCAGCTCTGGCAAACCACTGGCAGCCACATTTCACTGGCCAGAACCAGTTTGTGTGGGTCAACCTTAATTCAAGAGAGTATGAAAATCATTGTTGACTTGTGTGTCTGGGAAGTAAAGGAGCTATATTTTGGTGAACAGGTAACTGTTTCCACCATTGTTAGAGCTTCCAGTGTCATTCTCTTTAGATTTAGGTAGAGTTTCTGGAGAAGTTTGGGCCAGGCTCCTGCCTGCAGGGTGAAGAAGGCCTGGCCCAGGTATTCTGGGACCTGATTGAAAAAAGGGCTAGCATCAGGTATGTGTACATTTTCCTCAACTCCCTGTTTTCAGTATGATGCCTGTATTTGCTTTTTACTGCTGCCCTAACAAATGACCACAAACTTAGTGGCTTAAAACAATACAAACTTCTTACCACGCAGTTCGGTGAGCTATAAGTCTGACGTGGGATTTACTGGGCTAAAATCAGGGTATCGTCAGAACTGCATCCTCTTCTGAAGACTAGAGGAGAATCCATTTCTTTGCCTTTCCCAGCCCCCAGAGGCTGCCTCTATTCCTCAGCTCATGACCCTCTTCCTCCATCATCATAGCCAACTGAATAGCATCTCTTTGACTACTCTCTAGTCACATCTCCCTCTGACCACAGCCCAGGAAAACGGTTCTCTGATTTTAAGGAGCCATGTGATTAGATTAGGTAATGAGATAATCTGGGTATTCTCCCCAACTCAAGGTCTGTACTTTAATCAAACCTGTAAAGTCCTCTTTGTCATGTAAGGGGATATATTCATAGTTTCCAGGGATTAGGAAGTTGTCATCTTTGGTGAGCAATGCATTATTCTGCCTACCATAGTACCACTTGTTCTCCAAAGACCCTTTGCTTTATCTGCTCCTTGAAATAAGTTTACAGACTTTTCTTCAGGATGAAAAAGGGAATTTAGGGTCCTTCTACTTCTTAAGCTCATTATTTTACACTCCTCTTTTCATCTTCCCTTTCAGAAGTACCTAAAAGCACCAATTCTTGAGGCTTTGGCTAATTTTGTGATACATATTGGGTTAGCTCTTGGGTTTCTCTGTAACCAATTTGGGATTAAATTTTCTGAGGTTTACTTAATGCTTGACCACTCATTTAGTCCCTTGCTAAATTTTGTTGCCCTTGCCTTCCTTTCCTATTTTCCTCATCCTTGTGATTTATGCCTTTAAAAAAAGGTGTCGGGGGGGGGGGAAGATTTTGATATTGTTTGAGCTGAGATTTGGCAAGGCAACAAAATAGATGTTTTTGTGCATTTAGTCTCTTAATTAGAACAGAGCTCATACCTTTAACTACTATACCATCCTGCATTTACTTTATTCCTCCCACCTTTTTTTGAGTATGTAACGTAACCCATGTATCTGATAATATAAATGGATGTGGATCCCATCTTCTACATTAGATATTCATTTATTCAGTGTACTCTTACTGGTGACTCTGTGCCAGCCACTCTTAAGCATTTCAGATTTAAAGAGATTTGTAGGGGTCAGAGTCTAATAGAACTCAGCTGCAAAGGAAATTTGAGCACACCATTAAAAGTATGCTGTAGGGGTCATCTGGGTGGCTCAGTCAGTTAAGCGTCGGACTCTGATTTTGGCTCAAGTCATTTTGGCTCAGGTCATGTTCTCATGGTTTGAGAGATCAACCTCAGGGTTGGGCTCTGCACTGACAGAGTGGAACCTGCTTGGGATTCTCATTCTCATTCTCTCTCTCTCTCAAAATAAATAGGTAAACTTATTAAAAAGTATATCATAGGAATAGAAACAGTACAAAGGAAGCACTGGGGAATAAGGAACTAATTTTTCTTGGGAAAGTAAGAAAAGACTTCACATTTGATCTGAGTCTTCAAACGGTGTTGTTAGAGAATGGGAGAGAGTAGGAAAATGGAAGGGAGTGAATGGTGAGAAGTTCAGTGTGGTTGAAGGTGGGTTGTGTAGGGAGGAGAAATAGATGATGAAAGCTCAGAGTAGATCTGGATTCGATTTTGGAAGGCTTTGTGTATGGCGTGGTAGGGAGTTTGGATGTTAGGTCAGATGGAAACTGGACAACTTTAAGAAAAGGATGGAACAAATACTGTTTATTAGGAAGCAATTCTAGTGGCATATGTGGGGTGGTTTGGAGTGGAGAGACAGGTGGCAGAGTGAATGTTTAAGGTTTTTTTTTGTTTTTGTTTTTTAATTTTATTTTGAGAGAGAGGGAGAGAGAGAATCCCAAACAGGCTCCACATCATCAGCGCAGAGCCCGACATGGGGCTGGATCTCAGGAAGTGTAAAATCATGATGTGAGCCAAAACCAAGAGTAGGACACTTGACCAGTTGAGCCACCCAGGTGCCCCTAGGTGGTTCTTAGAGTATCCTGGGTAAGAAGAATATGAGTTGAGACAATATCTTCGAATCCAGGTTTACTGTTGTTTCTGTGGTTGAATTAACAGGATTTGGTGACTGAAAGACTTGGGAGGTGAAAGAAAAGGAATCATCAAGATTTTTGACTTAAGAGACTAAATGAATGGTAATGCTATTAACTGAAATTAGAAATATAGGAGGGGCGCCTGGGTGGCTCAGTTGGTTAAGCCTGCGACTTCGGCTCAGGTCATGATCTTGTGGTTCATGAGTTCGAGCCCCGTGTCGGGCTCTGTGCTGATAGCTCAGAGCCTGGAGCCTGCTTTGGATTTTGTGTCTCCCTCTGTCTCTGCCTCACACTCTGTCTGTCTCTCTCTCCAAAATAAATAAACATTAAAAAAATTTTAAATAAGTTAATTAAAAAAAGAAATATAGGAATAAAAATGGGTTTTGTTAAGAGGTACAGACTTCTAGGTAAAATAAATGCATTGTGAAAAATGATGAGAAAAATGAGATGAAAAATACAGCTGAGGGAAT
Organism: Panthera pardus; assembly: GCF_024362965.1. NCBI lineage: Eukaryota > Metazoa > Chordata > Mammalia > Carnivora > Felidae > Panthera > Panthera pardus. The sequence continues at coordinate 144,340,329 of NW_026526765.1, read as the reverse complement.
ATAGGCAATAACATCGTAAGGATGTTGAATGGTGACAGATGGCGATTGCACTTAAGCGTGCTGAACATTAAGCAGTGCATAGACCTGTCGAATCACTATGTCCTCCATCTGAAACTAATATAACAATGTATGTTAGTTGTGAAAGTCTTTCACAAGTTTTAATATCACTTTATGGAATATAAATGGAGATGTCTGTTTGCAAGCTGGAAACATCTGTCTGTCACCAACTCAGAAAAGAAGATAGGCTTCTTTTAAGCACTGGGGATGTAGGAGAATTAAAGATTAGGGAGATCTCTAAAAAAAAAAAAAATTAAAAAAAGACGTTTGTCAAGAAAAAAAGATTGGGGAGATTAACAAGGTTGAAGCTACATGAATAAGTCAGGTCATTCAAGGGACACCGTTTAGCTCTAGATGAAGAGTAGGAGGAAGTGATGGAGATGATAAAGGAAGAGGGTAGCAGTCTTCTACATTGGTTTTTCTTCCTCCCTCACTCTTTTCGATATTTTTCTGAAATATTGAATAGATGAAACATAAATGTGCCTATTAAATATCCACAGGGTACAAGAAATGCTACTCTAATTGCTGTGTGTTCACTATCCTCTTTCAAGAAAAATTACCAGTATCCTTGAAGTCTTTCTGCACCTCTCCCATTCTATCCTGTTACCCCTGTACTTAGATAACCACCACCTTGAATTTTTAAAATCATTCTCCTATTTTTGTTTTACCACGTTTTTGCCCTCAAACAGTTCACTGGTTAGTTTTACGTGTTTTTGAGCTTTTAAAAAACAGAATCATAGTATTCATATTCTTCTGTGACTTGAATTTTTTTTTTTTTAATTCAGCATTTCTAACATCATTCCTGGTGTTTGGTCATTCATTTTCATTGCTGTGTAGTATTCTGTGCAAGACTAAAACACAGTTTATTTCTACATTTTGCACTGATGGACATTTTACTTTGTAATTGTTTTTGCTATTACAAACAGTGCTGCTGCTCTAAGCGTTCTTATAGATGTCTTTTTGAAACTCCTTAGGGTATAACTAGGAGTTGGGTCTGTTCATGTTCAACTTTACAAGGTAGTGCTGGTCTGTTTCCAGAAGTGGTTGTATCAGCTTACAGTTCTTTTAGCAGTATTGGTGCTTTGTTGCTCCGTATTCTTGCCCACACTTCATATTGTTAGACATATTTATATATCTTCCCTGATAGCATGAGTACTTAATGTTGTCATTATAGGTTTAACTATAAGTTTTTTTTTCCTTTCTCCCCTGTATGAAGTTGAATATCTTTCATAGTTTATTTACCATTTTAGTTTCCTTTTTTTGATGGTTTCCTAAGTCTTCTGTTTTGCTAAGTCATTTTTATGTTGAGATGTTTTTCTTATTGACATCTAAGTGTTTTTTATATATACTGGGTATTATTCCTTTGCCGTTTTTATGTATTGTGGCTATATTCTTTGTGTTTGTAGCTCTCCTTTCTTTTTCTGGTGTCTTCTGAACATTAGGCATGCTTGCTTTTGATATCAAATATCAAATTTGTCAGTCTTTTTTTTTTTTTTTTTTTTCTTTCTTGTTACCCCCCCCTCTTCCCTTCCCCGACCGGTCTTTTTCTTATGGTTAGCCTTAATTTGTGTCTTACTTAAAAGTTCGGCACTATTACAAAGTCATATAGGTATTTTCTGATTACGTCTTCAAAGCCTTTGTAGCTTGAGCATTGACATTCATTTTTAACCAACCTGGAGTGATTTTTTTTTTAGTGTAATGTAAGAGGTCAAAGTTCATTATAATAAAACAATGAAAACAACAACTGACTCTGGCACAATTCATGGAAATGTCTTTCTCTGTTGATCTACAGTGCCTACTTCGTTTTAAATTAAATTACCTTATATTTGCGTGGGTGTGTTTAAGGTTCAGTTCCATTAGTCACTTTCCCTATTTCTGTACCAATATCATGTTATCTTAATTACTGTGGCTTTATAATAATTCTTACCGGCTCAGCACGTCCTCTTAACAAATTATTGTGGTTTTATAATAATTCTTACCTGCTCAGCAGGTCCTCTTAACATTCTACTTGAGAGTGTCTTGTCATTCTTGTCTTCTGATCTAATATATATATTTTGGAATCAGATTCAGGTTTTCAAGTTTCCCTCGGTCTCTCTCTCTCTCTGTCTCTGTCTCTGTCTCTGTCTCTGTCTCTGTCTCTGTCTCTCTCGGGATTTTCATTAGAATTACCTTGACCCTTTGGAGCATTTTGGAGATATAGAACATCTTCTTAATGTTGAATCATTCATTCTGTAATCACTGTACATTTCTCCATTTATTTGGCTCCTTTTTAATTTTTTTCAGTGAAGTTTTATATTTTCTCCATAGTAGTCTTGCATGTTTTGTTTCATTTATTCCTACACACTGCATATTTTTTTGATGGTATTGTATGTGGTATCTTTTTTAATTACACTTTCCAACTGATAGTTGGAGAAATTTAGAATTGCAATAGAATTTTATGTGCTGGCTATGTCTTGTTATATCTATTAGTTTCAACACTTTTGTGTAAGCTGTGTTAGATTTTCTACATGGAAAATCTTGTGGCCTTTGAATGACAGTTTTCTTTCTTTCTTTCAAATTCTTTTATCTTTTATTTTTCTTGTTTTTCTGATACTGATGACAGCTGGTATGGTGCTGAATAGGAAAACCATTATTAGTTATCTTGCTTCTGATCTTAAAAGAGAGACTCTGTAAACATTTTCTTCGTGACTATGTTTGCAAAAGGTGTTTGATAGTATAGTCTTAATTAGAGGAAGTTCTCTCTTTTTTTTTTTAATTTACTAAGAGTTTTCTTTTTAATTCAAGAGTTGATGTTATTTTATCAGATGCTTTTTCTTCACCCATTGAAATGACCTATTTTTTCTCCCTAAATCTGTTAATATAGAAAATTACATCAATATGTTTTCTAATAAATCAACCTTGCATCACCAGGATAAACACGTTTATTTGGGTCATGTTATCTTAGTTTTTTTAAATATTAATTTTTGTATCTCTGGTCTTCAGTGAGATTGGCCTGCAGTGTTCATTTCTCATACATTCCTTGTCTCATTTTGTGTCATGTTAACCTCATAAAAATGAATTGAGGATGTTAATTCTTTGTGCTCTGGAGAGTTGTGTTAAATTGGAATGATCTGTCTCTTGAATCATTGGTCAGACTTGGTGTTAAAGTCATCAGGGCTTGATTTATTTTTGGTAGAGATCTTTTAAATTACTGTTTATTCTCTTTATGATAATAGGATTAATAAAGTTTTTCTATTTCTCCTTTGGAGTGTTTTACTAATTTTTTGAAGGCATTTTTTGCCACTTCATCTTAGATTTTTAAATCTATTGGCTTAAGATCTTCATCATACTAATTTATTATCTATTAAATTTCTGCAGCATCTGTAACTAGGTCTCCCTTTTGGATTATATATTGCTAGTGTATAGAAATACAGCTGTTTTTTGAGTGTTAATTTTGTATCTTGAACTTTGGTAGATTTGTTTATTAACTTTAATAGTTTTTTATGGATTCTTTTGAGTTTTGTAGACATATGATAAGTCTATCACAGATGTCATGTGTGAATAGAAATTCTACTTCTTTCCAATTTGAACGCCTGTTTGTGATTTTTAAAAAACATTCTTTTGGGGCGCCTGGGTGGCTCGGTCAGTTGAGCATCCGACTTCGGCTCAGGTCACGATCTCGCGGTCCGTGAGTTCGAGCCCCATGTCGGGCTCCGTGCTGACAGCTCGGAGCCTGGAGCCTGTTTCGGATTCTGTGTCTCCCTCTCTCTCTGCCCCTCCCCTGTTCATGCTCTGTCTCTCTCTGTCTCAAAAATAAATAAACGTTAAAACAAAAAACAAAAAAACCCCATTCTTTTAATTATTATTTTTTTTAAAATTTATTTAAGCAATCTCTACACCCAATGTGGGGCTCAAACTCACGACCCCAAGATCAATAGTCACATGCTCTTCTGCCCCCCGTCGGGCTCTGTGCTGACAGCTGAGAGCCTGGAACCTGCTTCGGATTCTGTGTCTCCCTCTCCCTCTCTGCCCCTCCCCTGCTCATGCTCTGTCTCTCAAAAATGAATAAGTATTAAAAAAGAATTGTAAAAAGTCATATGCTCTTCTTACTGAGCCAGCCAGGCGCCCCAAAACATCCTTTTAGTTATTGATTATATTATCCAATTGCAATGTGGTTAAAGAATACAGTCTTTATAAAACCAATCCTTTGAAACATGATAATCATTCACTTGATTTTCTTTATAGTTTTATTTTTATTACCTATATGTGTGTCACTAAATAAAATATTATTATTTAGTTTTGCATTTTTTTGGAATTTATATTAGTGGAATGATTACATGTCATTCTGGTATTTGCTTTCTTCCCCCTGCTATAGACTGAATTCTGTCCCCCCACCTCCCAAATTCATATATTGAAGCCCTAACCCCCAATTTGATGGTATTTGGTATTGGGGCTTTGGGAGATACTTAGGTCTAGATTAAGTCATGAGGTGGGGCCCTCGTGATACTAGTGCGCTTATAAGAAGAGACCCCAGAGAGCTCGTTCCTGTTTTCTTTCCCTATCATGTGAGGCCCGTATGAAAAGAAACTGTCTTCAAGCCAGGAAGAGAGCACTCACCAGAAATCAACTATGCCAGCATTTTTTGTTTGTTTGTTTTAATGCTGGCACTTTGATCTTGAATCACTAGTTTCCACAATAATGAAAAAAAAATTTCTGTTAAAGCCACTGAGTCTGTGGTATTTTGTTATGGTAACCCGAGCTCAGATAAAGGGAAGGCCCTTTTCCACATTAAGTTTTTGACAATCCTTCATATGATGGGTATAATTTATTTCCTTACGTTTTGCTTCTTGGGGCGCCTGGGGGTCTTTGTTGGTTAAGTGCCGACTTCGGCTCAGGTCATGATCTCATGGTTCCTGGGTCCGAGCCCCACGTCAGGCTCTGTGCTGACAGCTCGGAGCCTGGAGCCTGCTTCGGATTCTGTGTCTCCCTCTCTCTCTGCTCCTCGCCTACTTGCACTCTGCCTTTCTCTCTGTCTCTCAAAAATAAATAAACATTAAAAAAAAATTTTTTTTAATAAAAAAAGAAGTGTTCTTGTTACAGGATTCCATTGTGTGAACGTACCATAATTTATCCATTCTGGAATTGGTGGACATTTGGGTAATTTCAGGGTTTTTTTTGGTCATTACAGTGCTTTGATGAACATCTACATGTCTTTTGCTATACAGGTTAAGAGTTTATTGTGTATATGTAATTGCCAACACTGCTTTGTTTTTGATCTTCAAAAACAATGATTTCATATGGTTTAGTATAGTATCTAGGAGTGGAAATGCTGGACTATAAAACTGTTTTCTCAAGTGATTATGCCATTTACCCTCCCACTTGGTGTGATGAGTTTCTTTGGTCCCACATTTGGTACTGACAGACTTTTATGCTTGGCTACTGTGGTGCATGTGGAGTTATTTCCTTGTACTTTAATTTGTATTTCACTTTGTTACATTTTAACTTCTTTTCATATATTTATGGACCATCGTATTTCCTTTCCTGTGAAGTTCCTATTTGTGATTTTCCCCCGTTTTCTATTGCAGTGTTTGAGAGCTGGCTCTTTTTTACTGGGATGTGAATTGCTTGGTGAATTTAAAATCTTTTGAGCCAAATCTTGGTTTTAGGCTGTGCTTACATGACTAACATGGATGAATTCATCTCAGTTTGCATTTAAACAATTGGAAACTCTAAACTACTGTGTTTTTCTTCCAATAAAATATAGATCAGGTACATGAATTATTTATAATTTTCTCTCTCTGTTTCAGTTTACTTATTTGTAAAACAATGGGCTTTGACTGGTTAATACCTAGTATCCCTTTTACTAGTGTCTTTAATTCATCTAATATTTTTCTTCTTGGTTTTTGAAACTTAGAAATGTTAGTTTTATTATAGTACCAAACTGTAAAATGTTGGTTTGGTTTTGTTTTTTCCTTTTTGTTTTTCATCAGAAAATGGTGGATTTTGTTTCTGTGAGATGTGATGTTAGCTTTCCAAGGACCGCTCCTTAGGTTAATGTCCCTGAGAGATATTAGTGCCTTTTACTTTTTTTTTAATTCTTAAAATGCTGTTAAACCTAGAAATTTAATCCTAACATGTATGAATTATTCTTTCTCAGAGTGAAGATACACAACAGCAAATCATCAGGGAGACATTCCATTTGGTATCTAAGAGAGATGAAAATGTTTGTAATTTCCTAGAAGGAGGATTGTAAGTAAAGCATTTCATGAACATTTCTAATCTTTGGCTGTATGATTAAAATATATGCTGTTTAATTGGTTAATGGTAAAAATTTCCTACTTTTTATGAATTGGATTAGGAGATTACCACCTATGTTAGCTGTAAATCTAACTTGAATTTTTTGAAGATATGCAGTCTTTGTTGTTTTTTTAAAAATTTTTGTGGAGTCATTTTATATAAAGGTCATGGCAACAATTCACACGTTGCAGGGACATGTAAAATTATAAACTAAGTTTCCCTTTCCTGACTTTAGTCTTTCTCGATTTCTTGTGTATCCTTCTAGAAAATTAAGTTTTTTATGACTAACATATAAAAGTAAAATCTTATGGGATGCGTGGGTGGCTCAGTTGGTTAAGCATCCAGCTTCTGCTCAGGTCATGATCTTGTGGTCCGTGAATTCGAGCCCACTTTGGGCTCTGTGCTGACAGCTCAGAGGCTGGAGCCTGCTTTAGATTCTGTGTCTCCCTCTCTCTCTGCCCCTCCCCTGCTCGCACTCTGTCTCTCTCTCTCAAAAATAAAGAAACATTAAAAAACAAAAAAAAAACCCTCAAAACTTTTACTTATGGGATCACACTAGGTATGCTTGTTTGCATGTTACTTGTTTTCACTTAATATTTTGAAAAGCATATAAGCACATTTAGAACAGCCTAGGTAAATGGACCTGTTCATAGAAATTTAGATTACATTCTTTATATTATTGTAAACAAGCCTGAAGTCTGCTTTTCGCATATATATCAGTGTGAATGTATATGTATCTATGTATAGGCATATGTATATAGATAGAATTCAGCTAATACAGTTTTCTGTTTTTTAAAATGAATAAATAAAAATCAATTATAATTATCTTGCCAACTATTATAAATACTTTTAAATTAATAGATTCCATGAAAGCAGTGTGTTCTCAAAATAGCTTTATAAATGTTCCCTCTAGTGTTTATATAATCAATTTCTTAATATTTCCTCATTGACAATTCAAACACTAAACTAGCTGAGCCCCATTATGAATAATCAGAGATTAGTCAGAGAAACCCACACTTTTCTGTATTTTAATGTGTATGATTTATGTTATGAAAAAGAGTTTGGATAATAAAAAATTCATTCTTTGTTGATCATAAATTATTTTTTAATCATGTAGAAAGTTTACTTGAATTTCTTAAAAGGGTATATCATGCTCCAGTTAAATTTTGCAAATACACATTTACAATTTATAAACTTACTTGTTTTTTTTGTTTTTGTTTTTGTTTTTGTTTTTTTGGCAAAAGAGTGAGGGAGCTTGAGCAGGGGAGGGGCAGAGAGAGAGGGAGAGGGAGCATCCCAAGCAGGCTCCGTCTGTCACTGTAGAGCCCAGCATGGGGCTGGATCCCAGGAAGCGTGAGACCATGACCCGAGCCAAAATCAAGAGTGAGACACTCAGTGTATCACTCAGCTTAACCAGCTGAGCTACCCAGCAGCCTCTCTCAGCCTCTTAATGTCACTCTTAAGAATCCATCTTAAGTAGCAAATCCATCAATATGGAATCCCCCTATTTTGAATCTCTTTGTAGTGTTTTCTACTCTGATCATTTTTTCTTATTTGTTTATTGTTTCTTACCCACTCTCAGTACCTGGCAAATGGTAGGTACTCAGTAGATAGCTTAATGAATTAATGAACTAAAATTAAGCACCAGCTTCTTTTACTTGTTATCTCTGAAGAAAACAGCCACGATAATTTACTTAATCTCCCAAGTTCACTTGAATGCTATGCCTTTAAATGCTATGCCCAGACATTTTATAAAGGGTTTTAAACACATTGTCAGTTTGCTTGAGCTAATGAAAATGTGTTTCATTTTATCCCTATACCATTCCATTTTTTGGTTTTGTTTTGTCATTTAGGTTAATTGGAGGATCTGACAACAAACTGATTTATAGACATTATGCAACATTATACTTTGTCTTCTGTGTGGATTCTTCAGAAAGTGAACTTGGCATTTTAGATCTAATTCAAGTAAGTTAACACTTATTGTCTTAATACCATTTTTGGCATTTATATATTTTAAAACTTGTATGCTCTAAATTTTCTAAAATGATGTTATGTTTGGTAAGAAATAAATTGTTGCATAGTAGATATTAGATGAGTGAAATGGGGACTAAGGGTGCTAAAACACATGGGTAAATTTAATCAGATTAAGACTAATCACAATTAATTTAATCATGCCCTTTTTTCCTGTTAACGTAAGTCATGCAAGAAGCCCACGATTCCGGATCTCTTACCATGTGTATCCAGATCTGATCCCCAAACCCACCCCTCCCTGCCTCCTGAAAATCTTTCTTAATGTCCCTGGAACTCAAGGTCAGTCATAAGCACATTCCTCTGTATCTTCAACCTCTTTGTTAATGTTGCCTTCACTTTTTTGCTGTAATAAATTACATCTGGCTTCCCTGCTGACACTACCTGTAACCATCTCAAGTAATAACAGTACTGCTCTCTTCTCTTCATACTGCTGAGCCTGCTAGTGTTTTCTTTGCTTCTTGTTGCTTTTTCCAGACCATTCTCTTGTTTAAAATGCCTCCAAACTTTGTTTCTTGTTTGTAAACTATACCACCTTCTCTGCCCATCCTGTTTGAGTAACCTCTCATCCCCACCTCCTATTTGTTGGGGATTTTATCAAAAACTTTTGAAGGTCTGAGATTCTACCCTACTTGCAAGCTAACAAGTTCACTACCACAGTGTCGTGGATGCCAGCAGAGGACAGGAGACTTCTGGATTAGAAACAAAGGACTTATTCCGAACAGCACAAACAGTAGACATAGTAACAGCATTTGCTTGCACTGGATCCCCACGCCAATCTCCAAAGTTGCCAAAGGGTGACGTTAAGAGGGCCAGATGATACCTGTACAAACAGTGGATTGAGTTATAGAAGAGGAACTGGAATCTTTTATACTGGACACTAATCATGTCGGCCCATGTCCTGGAGGAAAAGAATATCTTCCATGGGTATAGATAAACCTATCTGTTGCTTTGGAGAGAAATACTCTCTATTTTCTGGGGCTGTTTTCTTATACAGGCTTGCTTAAAAAGATAGTCCGCAAAAATAGCAGTCTGTACCTCTGCTTATATTATATGCAGAAATGGCAGACCCATGGGGTCTCCTAAAAATTTTACTCTTAGCTCACTGGCAGTCACTGGTACTACTTGTGTTCTAATTCTTGGTGATTTCAGTATTCAGTATTCATGTGGTTAATTCTCCCAGTACCCTGGTGTCTTCAGACTAAGTATTCCCTTTCATTGAACTTTTGCCTTCTTCTGCACCTGGTGTTCATTTCTAGACCTTGTTTTTATCCAAACTGCCATTCTCCATAATCTCCATTTCAGTTTCCCCTCTGTCTACCACCTTTCTCCATATCGCAGTTTCTATTAATGCAATAATTCCTTGAGCCTGTTGGGACCTTCAGTCTTTTGAATCTTAGCTTTTTTTTTTTTTTTTTTTTTTTACTGTCCATCTTCCTGATGTCTTATATTCCTTACCCCGCTTCAATTCCATAGTCAGTCGTGATAAATCATAGTCTGGTATACACTTAGCTCCTTTGTATCCAGATGTCTGAATGTACTTGTAGAAAAAAAACAAACATAGCCATTCCACAGGTCTCACTTTTTTTTTCGAGAAAGAACAGAATATGGGTATATTTTTTAGAAATACAGAGGTATATATATGAGAAGAAAGATCTAAAAGAGTAAAAAGTGGTTTATTCCCCACTGAAAGTACCCATCAGGTGCCTAGTACAATAGAGTTCAGAATGGTGGATCCCTGGGGCACCTGGGTGCCTCCGTCAGTTAAGTGTCTGTCTCCGGCTAGGGCATGATCTCACAGTTCATGAATTCCAGCCCTGCTTTGGGCTCTGTGCTGACAGCTTGGAGCCTGGAGCCTGCTTCGGATTCTGTCTCTCCCTCTCTCTTCTCTCTCTCTCTCTCTCTCATCTCTCTCTCTCTCTCTCCCCCCCCTTCCCCTGCTTGCACTCTGTGTCTCTCTCCCTCTCAAAAATAAATAAACATTAAAAAAAATTTTTTTTAAAAAGAATGGTGGCTCCTCACCTGTATCCCCACTGAAAGCAGAAGTCAGTGCTGGAGTGGGGGCTAGACCCCACAGCTGCTCTTATTTTCATTTCATTTCATTTTTTTAATTTACATCCAAGTTAGTTAGCATATGGTGTGACAATGATTTCAGGAGTAGATTCCTTAGTGCCTCTTACCCATTTAGCCCACCCTCCCTCTCCCACATCCCCTCCAGCAACACTCAGTTTGTTCTCGATATTTATTAGTCTCTTATGTGTTGTACCCCCTCCCTGTTTTTATATTATTTTTGTTTCCCTTCCCTTACGTTCATCTGTTCTGTGTCTTAAAGTCCTCATGAGCGAAGTCATATGATACTTGTCTTTTCTCTGACTGACTAATTTCACTTAGCCTAATACCCTCCAGTTCCATCCACGTAGTTGCAAATGGCAAGATTTCATTCTTTTTGATCACCGAGTAATACTCCATTGTATCTGTGTACCACATCTTCTTTATCCATTCATCCATCGATGGACATTTGGGCTCTTTCCATACTTTGGCTATTGTTGATAGTGCTGCTATAAACATTGGGGTGCATGTGCCCCTTTGAAACAGCATACCTGTATCCCTTGGATAAATACCTAGTAGTGCAATTGCTGGATTGTAGGGTAGTTCTAATTTTAATTTTTTGCGGAACCTCCATACTGTTTTCCAGAGTAGCTTGCACCAGTTTGCATTCCCACCAGTAGTGCAAAAGGGTTCCTCTTTGTCCACATCCTCATCAACATCTGTTGTTGCCTGAGTTGTTAATGGTAGCCATTCTGACAGATGTGAGGTGGTATCTCATTGTGGTTTTGATTTCTGTTTCCTTGATGATGAGTGATGAGCATTTTTTATGTCTTACATGAAATTGTCTTACATTTTGTCTTACAAAATGTCTTACATTTTGAGTTTATTTTCGTGTATGGTGTAAGAAAGTGGTCCAGGTTCATTCTTCTGCATGTCGCTGTCCAGTTTTCCCAGCATCACTTGCTGAAGTGACTGTCTTGATTCCATTGGATATTTTTTCCTGCTTTGTCAAAGATTAGTTGGCCATATGTTTGTGGGTCCATTTCTGGGTTCTCTATTCTGTTCCACTGATCTGAGTGTCTGTTGTTGTGCCAGTACCATACTGTCTTGATGATTACAGTTTTGTAAGACAGCTTGAAGTCCGGGATTGTGATGCTTCCAGCTTTGTTTTTCTTTTTCAAGATTCCTTTGGCTATTCGGGGTCTTTTCTGGTTCCATACAAATTTTAGGATTGTTTGTTCTAGCTCTGTGAAGCTACAGGTCTCACTTTAAATTTTAAGTTTAAATTTATAAATTTAAATTTATGATCTCCAACCTCGGTGAGTCCTTAATGCTACCCAGTAATCATATTTCCCTGATCCCTCCATCTCCCAGACTCCTGGTCAACTGGTAGGTTCTCCTTTGTCAAAGCTCTGGCACTTCTGGCGTCTTGCTTCCTCCTTCACTGAGAGAACTGAAGCCATCAGAAGAGAACTTCCATAGACTCCACATCTGGGTCCATGCACTCTGCTTTCTCTCCTGTGAGGGAGGAACTCCCCATGCTCCTGCCTAAGACCAGCTCACCCACTTATGAAGCAGTCTCCTCCCCATGGCTCTAGCACTTCTCCCTCTCTCTCCTGAATCCTTTTCCCTCTCTCTCCCCAGTCATTCCCACCAGCTCTAGTACGTTCTCCCATCTTGAAAGAAGTCCTACCCCTACTTCCCCCTTCAGCCACTGCCCCCTGTCTTTCCCTCCCTTTCTGTCAGAATGCCTTAAACAAGGTGTCAGCACACACGGTTTCAGATTTTTCTTCTCTTCTTCACTCTTTTTAAACATACTCCATTCAGGTTTTCAGCTCTGTTGTTGCTAAATCCAGAGGTTCTCATCAGTCCTCCTTTATTTGATTAAGATTCTTTACTTGCCAACCTGGCTTCTGGGCCACTGCACTCACCTGCTTTTCACCTGCCCCTAGAGGTGCTTCATTTCAGTCGCCTGGTCTCTCTGACCTCTTCTTCAGCAAGTCCCGTAGGAGACACAGAATGTGACCACACACTATCTGCACGGCCACCACGCCGGTCCAGGCCTCCGTTGGCTCTTGCCTAGACTGTTAACATAGGTTCCTGATGTTCTTCCTGCTTCCACTGTCTTTTCTGTTTCATCTTTTCTTAGCAAAACAGCTGGCGATACTGTTGAAATAGGTCACCTCTTACATTCTGAATTCTCCGGTGGCTTTCCTTCTAGCTCCGAGTAAAATCCAGATTCCTTACGATTGACCCATGAGGCCCCACAGGCTCTGACTCCTCTCCCCGTACCCTTCTGCTTCTCTTACTTCATCTTCTCTCTTTCTCCCTTTTGCTCCAGCCCCTGTGGCCAGCTTGCTGTTTCTCAAATAACACCAGCCGTGCCTCCACCTCAGAACCTTTGTGTTTGTTCTTTTTTTTTTTCTTTTTTAATTTTTAAAAAATGTTTGCTTACTTATTTTGGGACAGAGCATGAGCAGGGGAGGGGCACAAGGAGTTTGCTAGAAAAATAAAATTTAGTTGCTACGTGCTAGTGATATTTTATTTTGTTTATTTTTATTTTTTTATCTGAGCACTGATTCCATTGGCGAAAGTCATGAAGCTGTGTATACACTTGAGATTTTTTGTACCTTTTGTTTGTGATAGTTAAAACTAACTCTGGCACAATAAACAAATGTAACTGCTACAAATAATTGTGCTGGAGTAAGATTATCGTGAAGGAGTGCTCTGAACATACATTTTCTTTCTCTTTCTTGGCCCCAGACAGGGCAAAAACATAGGGGCGTGGTGTAGGCACATGGTAGTCAATTGGAGAAAGCTGCATGTAAAAAGAAGTTTTTTTGTGCCAAATAAGTTTCATGGTTTTGCAGTCGGCACAAAGGGGGCATGCTTAGAGATCTAGTTAATATGATAGGGTAATGAGAAATTAACCAAAGCAGAAAACTTTGGCAGTAATTCTGAGTTCCAAAGCTTAAGAACAGTAAAAGTGGCCAGATTAAGGCTTTTGGTATCAAATATTGTTAATAATGGAAGAAAAAAAAAGGACAAGTGATAAATGGAGCATTTCATATGCCAAATTACTCTTGATCCATAATTTTCAAACTAGGTTTTGAGAAAGAGGTGGGTGTCTGAGTTCCATGAAGCCACAAAGTGATCATAGCAGACATTCTTGCTCTTTTTTTTTTTTCCCCATTTTTTAAAAATTTGTTTTTGAGAGAGAGCACAAGCAGGGGTGGGACAGAAAGAGGGGGAGACACAGAATCCAAAGCCGACTCGGCTGTCAGCACAGAGCCCTATGTGGGGCTCGAACCCACGAACTGTGAGATCATGACCTGAGCTGAAGTCCCACGGTCAACTGACTGAGCCACCCAGTAGCCCCTGCTCTTTCATTTTTTAATTGGTGGTGAAGAAATGATGCCTTTAAGATATATATGTTTGTAATATGAGGTAGAATAGAAATTTTTATAGTATTTAAAGCTGTAAGAGGAAACTTCAAAGAAATTTTGAGTTTGAGGTGAATATGCCTCACGAGCCCTTAGACAGCTACTTAATTTCCTCCTGGGGCCTCCGTGAGAAACGCTGCTAAGTTTTATTGTGTTTTGTTTTCCCAAAGGCTTTTCTAGTAAAGAAAAAAGAAGCAAACTTACTTATGTATGAATTAGGTAACAGTTAAGGGTTAATCAGAACCCAGTATTGCATTGCCTTTTAACTTTGTTCATTAACACATTTCTTGGTTTATCCCATATAGGTAGTAGTTAATTCATTACACTATTATTTCATAGAAACTTTGTGTTTTTTAGAAAATGATTTGTTAACATGAAACTGTGTTTTCTATTTCTCTCTCACTTGTCCACAACTGAAGGGAGTGGTAGACATACACAGTACATTCCAAAACACTTTTTTATTTCCTTGAGCTAGCTACTAATGTTACAAGAGGAAAAAAAGGAGAAAAGCAATCTGTTTCAAATTTACTCTGTAAGAGAAAGATTGCAGTTAAGAAAGACTAAAACAAATATGAATTTTCCTAGAGACCAATCAGAAGTATTTTATATTTGTGTCCTGGGATTTAAGCCATCATCATTATTTCTTTGTTTCTGTGACTGATCTTAATGGTTACGATAGTTTAGTGGTTATATCTCAGAAGAGAATTATATGGGGAGTTGTCAAAGAACAAATATCCTGCATCAAATCTGAAATAAATTCTATCACACCTTTCTGGAAAGTGGAAACTGGGTCTGTGTTTTGTAAGATATTTTAGCCATTACTGTTCAAATGTTGATAATTTCTCTTGATACTAGGTAAGACACAGAAAAGAAGATTTCAGGAGTATTGTGTCACTTAACTATTACTAATGTAGCTTAGAGCTGTTATTCTAAGAGAGTCCAATTGAGTTATCAAATGTTGATCTGTCATGTCATAAAAAAAAAGTTCTGTAACTTCCCTTACAGGGACAATTAAATTTACCGCTTACCACCAACATGTTGGAGGTTCTGTGGTTGCTGTCTTTCCCCTGTGATTACCAGGGATCGTTAAATACTTCAGAGGGAGTGCTGAGCATGCATGAGGCAGTCACTTTAAAAATGTTGGTTGAATGAACAAAGTTGGAAGGGAATAGCTTATAGCTTCTTCTGTTTCATGAAACAGCTAATCAGAAGCTTAGTTAGAGCTGATTTTCTTGCTTCGTCCATCCTCTCTCTAGCTTCAAGAAAGTCAAATGTAATGTTAAAAGTAGAAATGGAAAATTATAAATCAAGAGAGTTTAGATCAAAACTTCTTGGTCTTGTATATTCTTTAAAGAATTGATCAGGAAAACAAAACATCTATCTATCTATCTATCTATCTATCTATCTATCTATCTATCTATTTTATTTTATTTTATTATTATTTTTTAATTTTTTTAATGTTTATTTATTTTTGAGACAGAGAGAGACAGAGCATGAATGGGGGAGGGTCAGAGAGAGAGAGGGAGACTCAGAATCGGAAGCAGGCTCCAGGCTCTGAGCTGTCAGCACAGAGCCTGACGCGGGGCTCGAACTCACAGACTGTGAGATCATGACCTGAGCCGAAGTCAGACGCTTAACCAACTGAGCCACCCAGGCGCCCCTATCTATCTATTTTAAATAAGTTTATTGATTTATTTTGAGAGAGAGAGCCCAAGCAGGGGAGGGGCAGAGAGGGATGGGGGACAGAGGATCCCAAGCAGGCTCTGTGCTGATAGCAGACAGCCCAATGTGGGGTTCGAACTCATGAACTGTGAGACCATGACCTGAGCCGAAATCAGAAGCTTAACTGACTGAGCCCCCCAGATGTCCCAAACGTCATCATATAATTCAGAAACATGCTAGATTTTGCTTTTTTTTCAATGTTGAAAATGATACCATTTAAATGATCATTGGGAGCATGTATTTTTATGCAGAGGTTTTGTGTTTCTGAGGTATGCATATGCTGTCCCAGATTTGACTTTTTATCTTTTGTGAAATCTGAGAGAAGGCATCATCACTAAACTCCCTGTGGAATTTAGGCCACTGTATCACCAAATTGAGTACCATCAGCCTCTGTTTTCTTTTGTCTCTTTTTTTAATTCTTTGTAAGTAAGTTGGGGAAATGGTGATCCTTTTTGTTTCTGATACATACTATTTGAGTGTGATATTGACTGCCATATAAGCAAATTTCAGACTTGATACCTGGCTTTTTTTAGTCTTTCTGTTGTAGCATGTCTTCATTGGAAGCGTTAAAATATTTACAGAGTGAGAATGAGAGGTTCATTAAATATTGACAGTGGTTGGTTGAGTTATTTATAAGCAGTCATATTGTCCTCAATTAATTTATTATGCCAAGCTGATAATAAATGGAGGCATAAAAGTTCACTAGATAATTCCAAATTCTATTACAGTTTTCTGTACCGCATGTAGCAATTACCTCAGCATCAGGTCTTGTTTGGTTGTAGTCAGGACAAAATTGAGTATTAATGTTGCAGGATTTTCTACCTCAATACTCGGGATTCGTTGTCTTGCCACTTTGCAGGATGAAAGAGGTGGACAAAAATTGAGGAGCAGGCAAAAGTTATTAGAGTGCAAGAAAAGAAGAGTATTAGGAGAGCTCTCTTTACAGAGAGGGGGGCATTAGAAAATGAATACCCGGAACATAAGGCCAGGGTCCTTGTTTGATAAGGTTCTGATCAGCCCCCCTTCGTCCCTTCCCCCTAGTTCCTTCTCAGGTTCTACCCTTATTGGCTTGATAGCTCTAGGTGCTGGGTTGTCCATTCCTGATTGGCTCGACTCCATTGTGTGAGGGGTCAGACTGGTCGTACTGTCCCTCGTATAACATAAGTTTCATGGTTTACTTTTTTTAGTTAGGTACCTTGATTGTCAAATTCCTGAGGGGAACCTGAGGTGGGGAGTAGGTGGGCTCTGTTACATTCTTAAGAGGAACCTTACACCCAAGGGGGTTTGCTGTGGTTAGACACTCGTAGTACTGTTACAAAATATGTGTTTTTCCCCACCCAGGGACCTCAGGTCCTAACCTTTCCCTCTCTGCCTATTTTATCCTGTCCTTCCCTATTACACTAACAGCTGAACTTTTCTTTAGGTTAAAAAAGATGTTTGATCATACATGGTGTTATAATATGTATATAAACCAGAGCTCCATATGTAGCATTTGTTGTTGCTGTGGTACTGAACGTTAGACCGACTTTTGTGAAATTATTTTACTTATGGCTGCTGATGCTGATTGAGCTTGTCGTTTGATTTTAATAGACCTTGAATTTTTTCACCTGTATAAAGCATGCCTATTTAATTTACTTATTTATTCCTTCCTTCCTTCCTTCCTTCCTTCATCCATTTATATTTTAGAGAGGGAGAAAGTGTGTGTGCACACGAGTTGGAGGAGGGGCAGAGAGAGAGAGAGAGAGAGAGGGAGAGAGAAAGAGAGAAAGTCTTAAGCAGCCTCCACACTCAGCATGGAGCCAGATGTAGGGCTTGATCCCACAACGCTGGGATCATGACCTGAGCTGAAATCAAGAGTCATCAGATGCTCACCCAGGTGCCCCAAGGGTGCCTATTTTAATTTGCTGCCTATAAACTTCATGAGGTTGTTAGAAAGATCAGTGAATTAAAGCAAGCTAGTTATGGTTAACATCATTCAGCCTCTGCCCCTGTACTGGCTGTGTAACTTTGTGCAAGTTACTTAACCTCTTTGACCTTCATTGACCTCATCTACAAAATGGAGTGATAATAATAATGCCAACCTATAGAGTAGGTATAAGCATCAAAAAAGATACATGAAGCTTATGGCTAAATGACTGACGTGTAGTAGACAGTGGTTTTTAGCTAACTTTACCATTAAAGCGTATATTTATAAGGAAGGCATACAAAGTATTATTTGTATCCATTAGTATGCAAATTGAATTGGATAAGGAAGTTCTATTTTATCTTATTTTTATGAGAATTTGTTAATCTTTTTATCCTCTATGTTGTGTGCTTAGAATGAATTTTATATGGTGATAGAGTTAGCCACTAAGAAATTGACCTAATTGGAGGAACTTGTAAGTCAAGAATACTTAAGTGAAGAAAGATCCCGTGATCTTCCCTTTATCACATAGGAAATTGTGCTAGGTGGGTGCTGCTGGACATAGAATGGTATGCCAGTGGAAGCCTCACTGCCTACCACCCCGTGTCATTGTTCTCTTTTATTAGAAGGCTGTGCTTGAAAGCACCTTGTTAAGTAGCATACTGCATCAAATTTGGGCTCTCTAGGTTATTTTTAAGAATTATCTAGGAAGATCAGCTGACCAGCACTTAGGGACTTTGGGAAGTTGCAGCTCCCCTGGGCGGCGGGTGCCGGGAGATAAACCGCTGGTCCATGGGAGGATGAGTTCTGGTGCAGTTCCTCTTCTGACGAAAGAGGGAGCCCTGGCCCAGTTGGCTTATTTTGCCAGCAATCCAGAGTGATTACTTGGGATCATTTCAGGAAAATTTACACTTGCTACACCATACTTTAACCTGAGTATTAAAAGTTTCTGTTTTCAGTAAGATTCATTTCTCATATACATGTAAGAAACCAAAAAATGTTTCTATAAACAATTCGTTTTCTATCTTATTTTTACTGAGAAGTCTATTTCCCAAAATTGGAAATATATTCACTTTTCACTTATTTACACTGCTGCTTCGTGATAAATCTTGGTATTGAATTTGAAGATTCTTTTCTAATTTACCTGTTAACTTTTCAGCCACCCTCTAGGGAGGCATCATAGAGTCAGGTTGGTGTTTGGAGTCAAATGGCATGGATTTGAATACTGCCTCTTGCCATCTAACAGTTATATAACTTTGAGCAAATTACTTAACTGTATCCACTTATCCATTCCCAATTCTCTCGTCTGTAGGTGCTGATAGGCATACCTACCTTAACAACATTGTTGTAAGAATGAGAGCTAACGTGTATAGTTGGCATAGGGCCTAGAACATGGTAAATATGTTATTATGTAATTTCTAGTGGTGAAGAAAGTATTTAAAAAAAGTTTTTTAATGTTTATTTTTGAGAGAGAAAGTGTGAGTGGGGGAGGGGCAGAGAGAGAGAGAGGGCGACATAAGATCTGATGTGGGCTCCCTGCTGACAGCCGCGAGCCCGAAGTGGGGCTCAAACTCACCGTGAGATCATGACCTGAGCTGACATCGGACGCTCAGCCAACTGAGCCACTCAGGCACACCTGTAAAGAAAGTATTTTGGAACTCAGGTACTTAAAGTCAGAATTTTGGAACTAGAAAAAAATAAGATTTATTTTTTTCTCCTTTCAAAGTAGGTTTGAGAGAGAGAGAAAAACTCAACTTATCTTGGTGTTTTTCTTTGACTTAAGGTGAATTCCTGATTTGCCAGGGTAGGATGGTTGGTTTTCAGGGAGGAATTGGTAATACAGGAGGAGACTCATTAAGCTTGGGTTTTCAAATTTTCTTCTTCTTTAAAGTTTTCAAAAACATATGTTCAAATTATTTAATGCTTACAAAAGAGTGACAAGTACAATACAAAGAATTCTTGCATATCATACCTTCACCCAGATTCCCTAAATTTAACATCTTCTATAACCACAGTATAATGACTAAAATCGGGAAATCAACATTGATATAATACTATTATCTAATCTGCAGACCTCATTCAAAACTTGCCAGTTGTCCCGTTATTGTCATTTTTCTCATTCAGAGTTTAATTCAAGTCACGTACTGCATTTAGTTTTCACATCTCCTGAGTCTCCCTGACTCTGTAATAGTTCATCTTTGTCTTTCATGCATTCCAAGTCTTTCATATCTGGAGACTTTGAAGAGTACAAGCCCATTATTTTATAGAATATTCCTCAGTTTGAGTATACCACAGAAGTGCTGTTAACATCCTTTGCAGTGCATCGTATCAAGAGGGACAAGATCTCATTTTGTCTCACTATAATATTTATTCCGACCCCTTGGTTAAGACCGTGCCTGCCAGGTTCGTCTACTGTAAACTTCTGTTATCTCTTTGTGCTTGAAAGTATCTTATGGGGAATAATTTTGAGATGATGTAAATATCCTTTATCTAATCATCTTTTTGGTCATTACTTTCAGTTTGTATCAATGATTCTTGCCTGAAGAATTAGTGTTGTGGCGTTTGCCAAATGGTGATTTTCCAGTATGCCCTCTGTATTGACTAGTTAAAATTATATAAGGAAAATCTTTCTAGGTTTGCATTTATTTTATTTTGTTCTAAGTCATATCAATTGTACCATATACATGGAAGAACATTTTTTAATTATATGTGGGAGAATATTTTTCAAGATCAGATATGATTTTTAGATCAGCTTTTGCTTGTAAGTTTAAATATAATTTTAATAATCTCACGAGTTGCTTTTGTGCACAGAAGGAAATGATTCAGAGGCTATTTTCATTTTCAAAATTAGTATTTTGGGCACCTGGGTGGCTCAGTTGGTTGATTGTCCAACTTTGGCTCAGGTCTATGAGTTTGTGAGGTTGGCTCACAGTTTGTGAATTTGAGCCCTGCCTCAGGCTTTCTGCTGTCAGCATGGAGTCTGCTTAGAATCCTCTGTCCCTCTGTCTCTGCCCCTCCCCTGCTTGTGTGCGTATACACTCTTTCTCTCTCTCTCTTAAAAATAAACATTAAAAAAACCAAAATTAATATTTGGTTGAAAACCCTAGTTCTTCCTTAGACTTCTAAATCCAACATACAAATCATATTAAGTCATTTTAATGGAAGGGCTCCAATATAATTAAGTTTCCTATGGTACAAGAAGTCCGCTTTGCACAATTCTGTGTTCATGTGGGTGGTAGAAGTATTGAAAGTTAGTTTTTGCTTTATACTATTCTGTATTTTCCAAATTTTCTAAGTAACTACTTACTACATTAAAATCAAGTACTATTTCCTGTTGTTGGAGGCAGTATGCCTAGTGAATAAGAATTTGGGTTCTGCAGTGAGACTTTCTTCTACTTACCCGGGTTAGTAGTTAGTTGACTTTTTGCTAATCTAGAACCTTTCTTGCTGTAAGTGGCCGATAATAAAAGTATCTGCCTTATGACTTACCATGAAGGAGTAAATAAAATAATATATTTAAAGCGCCTGGAACCATAGCAATGACATAATAACATGTACTCAATAGATTTTGGCTATTATCATTAACCTTTTTTTTTTTTTTTTTAAGAAAAACAGAAATAAGTCACATAGAAAGAATCCTTGATGTGAACTCTTTTAGAATCATTTTGATGTGAGAGTAGAAGACAGATTGCCCTCTCATCAACTTTTAATTTTTACATGCTGAGGTTGAGAGTTTAATCTGTGTAAAGTACTGGTACGAGGTAAATGCACAATAAATGGCTCTGTTTTTACTAAGACTGTCCTCATCGGCATGTTAGCGTCCAGGTCAGGTTTGGTGGAAATTCGGTCCAGAACCCAGTCATATTCCAAGTTGAGTGCCATTTACACACCTTAAGCACCGTATTTTGAAGATCCTGAATCTCCATGCAGTAGTACGTACTGGAGAGTGTCCCTAGGCTGTATTCATCGTGTTCTTCAAAGGCCATTGATCTGGTTTTAAGTTCAGTTTGCCTTCCCCAGCTCTTCTGGTACATTTTTTTTTTTAATGTTTTTATTTATTTATTATTGATACAGAAAGACAGAGCATGAGCAGGAGAGGGGCAGAGAGAGAGGGAGACACAGAATCCAAAGCAGGCTTCAGGCTCTAAGCTGTCAGCACAGAGCCCGACGCAAGGCTCGAACTCATGGAGTGTGAGATCATGACCTGAGCTGAAGTTGGATGCTCAGCCAACTGAGCCACCCAGGCGCCCCTCTTCTGGTACATTTTTAGTGGCGTTTTTTTGATTCTTGGCTTGAGCTAAACCAGTATCTCTAGAACATCTTGCTGCTGACTAAAAACAATTTTTTTTTTAGATATCTTTCCATATTATTAGTATTCTTAAATTTGTGCCTCCTATTTTGGGGTTTAACACTTTTTCTATCTTATGATATGTCTATTTAACATTTACATATTTCACTTAATGTTATAGATTTCCTGCTGAAATCTGATAGAAATCCTCAAACTCAGAAAAAAAAAATTATATTTTACCTAAAAACAAAACTCTAAAGGGAGGGTGGGGGGCTCCTGGGTGACTCAATTAGTTAAGTGTCTGACTTCAGCTCAGGTCATGATCTTATGGTCTATGAGTTTGAGCCCCTCGTCAGGCTCTGCTGACAGCTCAGAGCCTGGAGTCTGCTTTGGATTCTGTGACTCCTTCTCTCTCTGCCTCTCCCCCCCACACACTCTGTCTCTTAAAAAATATATATTTTTTTAAATAAAGTGGGGGGGGGGTGGGTCTGCCACGTAAGTGATACTGCTTAAGGATATTTTGTGGCTTCTGTTTTACCTAAGGCATATTTTTATTTCTCCATATTATATACTGTATATTATATACTGTATATTATATATACATATATTATGTATTATATATACATATATTATGTATACATATATATTATATACTGTATATTATAATACTAGCCAACATACATATTCTTGAAGGGAGACATTGTTCTAAGCCCTTTATGTGTATTCATTTTTTTTTAATGTTTTATTTTATTTTTGAGAGACAGCACAAGTGGGGTAGCGGCAGAGAGAGAAGGAGACACAGAATTTGAAGCAGGCTCCAGGCTCTGAGCTGTCAGCACAGAGCCTGATGCGGGGCTCGAACTCGAGCTGTGAGATCATGACCTGAGCCGAAGTTGGACGCTTAACTGACTGAGCCACCCAGGTGCCCCGATTTTTGATTGTTTTATGTGCTTGAATTCTCTCATGAGAGTCTCAACTTAATACCCTGCTTATGTATTCCCAAGATAGCTTCAACTTGATTTCTTTGGCCTTTGTCCTCCAAGAGTTCATTTTCTTGTCACTGAGTGTGGCTTTATTTTCATCAATATATGTTTAATTTTTTTTTTAATGTTTATTTTTGAGAGAGGGAGAGACAGAGACAGAGCATGAGTGGGGGAGGGGCAGAGAGAGAGAGAGGGAGACAGAATCTGAAGGCAGGTTCCAGGCTCTGAGCTGTCAGCACTGAGCCGATGGGGGGCTCAAATTCACAGACTGTGATATCATGACCTGAGCCAAAGTTGGATGCTTAACCTCCTGAGCCCCCCAGGCGCCCCTATATATATTCATCACTAAAACGACTGTATGGCAAAGGTACCATTATTATGTCCAGATGAAGAAACTGAGATTTAGAGTTAAATAACTTGCCCTAGATTTCATAGAGGCTAAGCTGGAATTTTAATAGAGACATGCTTGCCAAAGCTTATGCTCTTACGTTCTAAGCACTGTTAAATACTAAGCTGCCTCATAACAGATTCCGGTTACCTTTGTGGCCTAGACCCAGGTTTGTAATTAAAGATAAAGGAAACAGAAGAAAATTTTGTTACAAGGGCACTGGGAAGGGAGAGTATTTCTATGTGGATGTGAATCTGTTTTTTTTGTTTCTTTTTGGAAAATTAGATAATTATTAAAATGCGGGAAAACTTAAAATATGATTCTCTTAGTAAATTAATATTTTCCCCATTAACCTTTGAATTTTTGGAGGGCAGAGATTATTGAGTTGCTGCTTAGTAGATAACCGTTCTATTTAAATTGACCTTAAAACTTGTATCATTTTTATTTTTTTATTTGTATTATTTTTGTTAAGCTTATTTATTTTGAGAGAGAAAGAGAGAGAGAAGGAAGTGGGAGAGGGACAGAGAGAGAGGGAGAAAGAATCCCAAGCAGATTCCACCATGGCAGCACGGAGCCTGACGTGGGGCTCGATCTCTTGAACCGTGAGATCATGACCTGAGCCAAAATCGAGAGTCAGACACAAATGACTGAGCCACCTAGGCACCCCAACATTTTTATCATTTTGAAAATGAAACATAAAAGTGGTGCCTGGGCTCAGTTGGTTAAGTGTGTGGCTTGATTTCAGCCCAGATCATGATCTCACGGTTTGAGAGGTCCAGCCCTGCATTGGGCTCTGCGCTGACAGCGCAGAACCTGCTTGGTCTCCTCTCTCTGCCCTTCCCCCACTTGTGCTCACTTTCTCCCTCTTCCTCTATCTCAAATAAGCTTAAAAAAAAATGAAACGTAAGAGAGTGGTATTTACCATGTCACTTTTAGTACTTTGTTCTTTTTATCTATTTCCTTGTGAAATATAATGCAGTCACAACTTTGTTACTATTTTTTGTTCTGGCTAGAACCCCAAAGGCCCATTAATTCGTTGTTCTTAATTTCTTTACTTCAGTTTGTAGATTATTAGTTTTGTCTTGGCCTTGTCCATATGACACATCAGTGTGTGTATCTATATACAAAGCTCCAGATTTCTAACTATATTAAGAATTTTTGCTAAATCAAAATAAAATTAATGGAAACTTTTTTCTAAGATTTATTTTTTAAGTAATCTCTACACACAACATGGTGCTCAAACTCGCAACCCCAAAGAGTCGCGTGCTCTATGACTGAACCAGCCAGGCACCCAGTGGAAGAGGGTTTTTTTGAAGAGGGTTTTTGATTTGTTTAGACCAGACGTAGCATTTAAATGTCTTAAATCTTAATAATTCTTTTCCTAAATTAAGAACCTGTAGTTATAATGACATTGTACTGCAGAACACTTTTTTTTGTATTTATATTTTTCAAAGGTGGTATTGTTCTGGTTTAAATATAGGCAACATTTTTCTTTCTATATTAATAAGCATATCACAAAGGCCTGCCAGCCTCAGCAGGTAGTCACCTTGCTTTTATATCAGTGTTTACCTGCAGAATTAGACTTTTCTATTTCTGTTTCAATTTTATAATCCTTGCATGTTTTGAACAGCCAGATGAACAGTACTGGTTTCCTTTTATTAGATGTGTTACGCACTTTATCAAAATTATCGAGCTAGATCTGTGAGGTAATCCAAAAAGGTAGGTAGTTTTATCACTGTTTTCTATGAGGTTTGGGGGAGTAAGTGATGCTGAAGCTCACATAGCAAGGTAGCAACCGAGTTGGTTTCCTCACCACTAGACCCTACTGTCTCTTTGACAGGCCATAATTTTTTGCTACTCCATGGTTTGCCACTGGCTCACTTAAAGCTACCAGGAAAATTGTTTTCACTTTGCCCAACATAGTCTGCACATTGATTCAGTGGGTTCCACTGATCTTTTATAAGTGTACATAAATGGAGGGAAAGTATTTAGACAGCATTTTCACCAGGATAGTCATCTTCTGATGGCTAAAAACCAATGGCTTATAGTATATGGGTAATGAAACCAGGTAATTTGGAAAAAGTAAGCATGGAAAAATAAAGACATATTAGAAACTTTTGACTCTGATGGGTAGGTCTAATAATGATTTTATTTATTATTTTTTTAATTTTTAGTAGGCTCCACACTCACTTGGGGCTTGAACTCACGACTCTGAGATGAAGAGTCGCATGCTTTACCAACTGAGCGAGGCATCCCTAATAATGATTTTAAATTAAAGAAGATTAAATTCAACCACGCCATACACAAAAATCTCCACTAGATTTAGTCGAAACATGAAAGATAAAACAGTAAAGCTTTTGTTTTCTTCTGGGAGAATATCTTCTTGATGTTACTGTAGGCTAAGATTTCTTAAATTGGACATAAAAAAAAGATTAACCTTAGAGACTGATAAATTGGAAAATATTGAAAGTGAAAACTTCCAAGAACGTTGGTAGAATAAAAAGGCAAGCCACAGAGTGGGAGAAGATATCTGTAATATGTATAGATGACAAGACTGTATCTAGGATAATTTAAGAATTTTTAGACACTAGCAAGAAAGACCGATACAAAAATGAGCAGAAATCTTGAACAGACATCACAAAGAAAGATATCTAAATGGCTGATAAATATGAAACAGCGCTCAGTGTCATTACAGCTATCAGGGAAATACAAATTGATGTTACAATGACTTACTGCCACATATCCATGAGATTGGTTAAAATTAAAAGATGGACAACATAATGCTCTGACAAGGGTGTGTGATTGTGGGAACTCTCATATACTGCTCTTTGGGGTATCCAGCTTTAGAATTGCTTTGGAAGTCTGTTTGAAGCCGTCTGCTACCCTGTGACCCCACAGTTCATCTGTGTGTGTGCACTCAGTGGGTATGTGTGCATCCATTCAGTAATAGACACGAATAAGAATATTCCTAGTAGTGCTAACTATAATGGCTCCATACTGGAAACAACCCAAACTGTCAACAGCGAAATGGATAAATACTTTCATGCAATGGCATACAGTAGATGAGAATGAATGAGCTATTAGGTAATAGTTGAATCTCACAAAAATATTGATGAATAAAAGGCACCACTCACAAAAGATTGCATACTGTGTGATCTCATATAATATAGTTCAGAAATAGGCAAAACGGATCTGTTGTATTAGAAAGAAAGTGGTTACCTTTAATGGTGATGGTGACTTACTGAAGTATGAGAGGCTTCTGCAGTGCAGGTAATATTTCAACACCTGATTTGGGTGTTGGTTACACAGGTATGTTTACTTTGTGAAAATTCATCAGGTTATATACATTGTTGTGATTTGTGTGCTTCTGTGTATGTATGTTATGCTTCAGGAAAAATTTCCTGGAGCTGGGGAGCAGAAGTGAAATGGCTTTACATACTATAACTTATTTAATTATGATGTTATAAATTGGAATTCAGATCATTTCCAACTTAAAGGTACGGTTTCAGAAGTAATATTTTCTACTTTATCAATGGGAAAAGTTTGTTTCTTCTTCTCACATTCTTCTAAGAAGTTCAAGTTTGTTAAGCTTGTTCAACTCTTTGTTCAAGCAGCGTTATCCCATTCAGTGCTTATAAGCAAGAATCTGCTATAAAAAGAAGGAAAATGAATCTGAATTAATTTCAAGTAGAGTGAATAAAGTCATTCCAGGTATCATGTCACTAAGACCTTGAGGAGAAATTAAGATAAAGTTGGGAGGTTGAGTGGATATTCTTTGTTTCCTACCTACCTCAAAAAATTGAAATTAACTGGAAACTTTGAGGCTGACCCCTGTATGCCCCCACAGTTGGTCATCTGAATAATTTGCATTCTCAAAAATGAAATTGTCGAGTAAAATTGCATGTTCTTTGTTACTTATAGACCTCTTACTTCTAGTGACTTTGGTCTAAGCCAGGGGCCAATAAACTACAGCAGGTCAAGTCCAGCTTGCTACACCTTTTTGTAAAGTTTTGTTGGAGCAGAGCCATGCTCATTAAAACAGTTTTTTTTTTTTTTAATGTTTATTTATTTTGAGAGACGAGTATGAGCGGGGGGGGGGGGGGCAGAGAGAGAGGGAGACACAGAATCTGAAGCAGACTCTTGTTAGCACAGAGCCCTACAGGGGGCTCGAACTCATGAGCCATGAGATCATGACCTGAGCCGAAGTCTGACACTTAACCAACTGAGCCAGCCAGGCACCCCCATGCTCATTGTTTATATATCTATATAGTTGCTTTTTGTTGCACCATATGGCCCACAAAGCTAAAATATTCATTCTGTGGTCCTTTGTGGAGAAAGTTTGCCAACTCTTGGTCTGAGAGATATTGATTATAGTCCTACAGTTCCTTGTTTGTAATGTTTCACCTATCTTACCATCTGCATGGATGGAAGGAACCTTGGGTTAGAGATCTGTGTAAATTGGCCTGAGATATGAGTAGTTTAGCAAGACGCCTGCTGTTTGCATTTTACTCCTTGTCCTATAGGATCACCTGTGAATAAAGTAACCATACGTTTCCATTTGGGAGTAAGTCCTTCTTTATATCTTTCGTTCCAGGCTGTTAAGAAATTATGATAACATTGCATTCTGTTATAGCTTAATAATCATAAAATTTTAGCTGCTCCTTTTTACTCCTCATGCCCCCAGTTTGTATGATAAATTTTGTGGTCATCCTGTCTGTGACAGTAACCTTTGAGAAGGGTGGTGGGAATAGAGATAGAAACAGAGTGACAGCCTATCCAAGGGAATTTAAGAAATTAATTTTCGAAAGTTTGTGTCTAAGGTCTTCAAGACCATCTCATTGATTTGCTAGGATTCACAGGACTCCAAAGTTGCTGTGCTCATGGTTAGGGTTTAGTACAGTGGTAAGAAACAGGAAAAGCACATGAGGGGATGTCTGGAGAAAACCAGGCACAAGCTTCGATGTGTCCCTTCCCACTGTAGTCACACAAGATATGTTTTAATTCCCCCAGAAATAGTATGTGTAAAGTGTTCGCAATCAGGGACAGTCACTCCTAGCCTGTGTGTCAGGATTTTTGTTGGGGGTCAGTCACATAGGCATGTGGCACCATTGTGACTTGACCTTGCTTACTTAAGCTCTAGAACCTCAGAGGTAAGGAGTTGTTCATCATAAATCACATTGTTAGCATAAACTGTTCATTCAGACTGGTATACAGTGCAGCCCAAGGACTCAGGCATGCCAGAACATACTTATCAGAACTTTGCAGGGGCTCAGAGCTCAGTTCCCAGGAGCTAGTCAAGGGCTAGTCTGGTAAACAGGCCATTTTGAGGGATGTGTAGGTTGTGAGCCTCACAGTCCTGTTGCGTTAACCCTTTCCCCCGCAAGGCCCTACAAGGTATTCAAACCAGAGCTTGAACTCAGGTAAGTCTGATTCCAAAGTCTTTTTTGCTTTTTCCATAGATAATTTTGAGTGATCTTTTATCCTGAATTAATTGCTTATTACCAACTGGATGCATTAGATGTGGTAGACTTGGACTATGTCCATCTATCATGATAAATCTTTCCAGTAAGTTTTCTTTTTTCCTCACATGAAGATAGGGAGCCTGATCTGATTATTTTTTTCAACGCTTTTTAAAGTAATGGTGCTAAGAATTTCTAGTTTTAGTTATTTTCAGCAAAGTTTATTTTGTTTTGTATGTTAATGTATTGAAACATAGTTATGAGGAATAGCGTGTAATTATTCCTGTTGCACTTAATGCAGTATTTAATTTAAAACAAATGTGATAGCGGAGTTTAGAAAAGTGTTTGTTCACAATTAAGAATTGTCTCCTTTGTAGATGGTAGGTTTGAATGAATTTATACAGTTCTCAAGAGCTCTTAACCTTTTTTTCTTTTCTTTTTCTTCAGGTGTTTGTGGAAACGTTAGACAAGTGTTTTGAAAATGTCTGTGAACTGGATTTAATTTTCCATGTAGACAAGGTACTCTTTCTTATTGTTAAATCTTCTGAGCTCTGTATCTAAGAAAAATGTTATTTTGTATTTGTCAAAGTAAAAATGGATTTAGTGAATAATACTATTTTTATTCCTTATTTATTTAGTGTAACTAATAAATTATGTTTACTATGAACCAGGCACTGCGCTTGGTGCTGAAGATTCAGACCCTGGCCAGAGGAATCCACATCTAGAGGAGGAGACTGTGGCATTAATTAAGTAGCAGTGTGTTGAGTGTTAATGGAAACACAGCTGTCCCACCTGCCTCTGCCCAGGGGGATGTGAGTGGAGGAGATTACATTAAAGTTGGATTTTTAAGGATTAGTAGATATTTCACTGACTGAAGTGGAGAGGATGGCTCTGGAGGCAGAGATATAAAATACAGGCCTTTGGTGTGTGTGTTGTGGGGGGTGGGGGTGGGGTGGTATTGATTGAGAGGCCTAATTTAAGTGTCTTCAGTGCACGGATTTTGGACTTTGTTCTGACACACTTTAATTTTTTAAATAAAAATATGTATTGGCATTTATTGTTGCCTTGTTTGTACATTGGTTTTTGTTTTGTTTTGATTTGGCAAGATCAGTTTTTTCTACATTACGAAGATTGGATTGGATTGGATTGGTGGTAGGTGGGAGATTAAAGGCAGGGAAATCCGCTAGAAATCTTTTTGAGGAGTTCCAGAAAGAAGAGAAGTAAGACAGTACAGTAGGGATGCAGGAGGGTGAATTGATAAGACATCATGGTCTGCTAAAAAGCTCCACTTACCTATAGATTCCATACATGAGAGGAGGGAAGGATTGCTGAACTTTGTAGCCAGTATTTATTACCTGGTGCTGGTGATAGGGAATTTGGGAGGAAGAGAGTACACTTTTACCACACACAGGTTTTTTTCTTTATTAAGCTTATATAATGTAACAAGGTTTTTTGTTTTGTTTTGGTTTGGTTTTAGTGTTTGTTTCTTTTTGAAAGAGACAGAGTGCGAGTTGGGGGAGGGGCAGAGAGAGGGGAAACAGAATCCAAAGCTCACCACTGAGCCACACAGGCCTCAGTAACAAGTTGTTTTGAATAATTAATCCATTGAATAAAATAGTCTGAAATAATATGCTGAAAATTTTAGCAGAAAAGGTGATTTTTAAAAATCAGCTTTATCGAGGTATAATTTACACACACCAAAATTCAGTTTAAAAATTTTTTTTATTTATTCTTTTTAACATTTATTTATTTTTGAGAGAGAGAGACAGAGCATGAGCTGGGGAGGGGCAGAGAGAGAGGGAAACACCGAATCTGAAACAGGCTCCAGGTTCCATGCTGACAGCACAGAGCCAGAAGTGGGGCTCAAACCGACAAACTGCAAGATTGTGACCTGAGCCAAAGTCGAACACTCAACCAACTGAGCCATCCAGGCGCCCCCAAAATTCGGCAGTTTTAAGCATACAGTTAGTTAGTCCCAGAAGATGTATATAGTTATGTGACTGCTACCACATTCAAGATAACAGCACAACGAAGGAATGCATTTTATTATTTCTGAATAATCAAAGAATACTTTTATTATTAGCCAGTTTTCTTGGTCATATTTCTTATTTACTAAATGACTTGATTTTGGGCAGAAGACTTAAACTTGATATTTTTAAGAGTCAGTTTTTAGTTTTTCTCTAATTACGGTACCTTGCACTTTTTCACAATTACAAAGGCTTCTGTTATTTTTAGGCATTAGGGTTTGCAATATTCAAAATTATGTTTTGGTACATGATTAAAATGCTTAAATATGATTAAAATGCTTAAAAAAGACTGTTCAAAATCATTAGTTTGTGTAATACATCTAGCAGTTTAAGAAAATTGAGGAATCTCTTAGAAACATTGTAGTAAGAGTAAAGTTCTCATGTTTGTACTAGAGAATAAAAGAGATCTGTAAGAGGGAAATTAAGCTCCACTTATCTACAGATTCCGTACATGGCACACAATGTTTTTAAAATTTCCTCTTTTTTTTAATGTTTATTTTTGAGAGAGAGAAACAGAGCGCAAGGGGGGGAGGGGCAGAGAGAGAGGGAGACACAGAATCTGAAGCAGGCTCCAGGCTCCGAGCTGTCAGCCCAGAGCCCATCTTGGGGCTTGAACTCACGAATCGTGAGATCATGACCTGAGCCGAAGTCGATGATCAACCAACTGAGCCACCCAGGCGCCCCTTAAAACTTCTAATTTACATTGCTTGATATACATTCACTTAAGAAAAATCAGAAAATACAGATAAGTGGAAAATAAGTAGAAGCCATTCAATTTCAGAGGTTGCCTTATGTTAAAAGAAAAGCTGAGGCATATTAAGAGTTTTATCAGGGGCTCCTGGGTGGCTCAGTCGGTTGGGCGTCCGACTCCGGCTCAGGTCATGATCTCGCGGTCCATGAGTTCGAGCCCCGCATCGGGCTCTGTGCTGACAGCTCAGAGCCTGGAGCCTGTTTCAGATTCTGTGTCTCCCTCTCTCTCTGACCTTCCCCCATTCATGCTCTGTCTCTCTCTGTCTCAAAAATGAATAAATGTAAAAAAAAAAATTAAAAAAAAAAAGAGTTTTATCAGTTTATTTGAACAATACTGATTCAAATTGGGCGGTGCCAAACCAGGGATGTTTAGGAGTATTCCAACAGGAGCGAGGGGAGAGGCTTCTATACAGAAAAGGCGGAAGCAAAGCAAGGGAATTAACTGACCGATTATAACTCAAGCAGTTGTATTATTTGAAAAAGTCGAGTTTGCTGTGATTGGTTGTCTTTAGGCTTTGATTTCTTAACCTTGAGACATTTACAGGCTTAGGTTTCAGTTTGCTTACTTAGGCTGTTAGATATTAGAACCACCTCACTCTAATTGTTTAATGAACATTAGTGTTAACATTTTAGAGTGTTAGAGTTCTAGATTGTTTTGTACAAGTAAGTACAGAAACAAATACATCTTTTTTTTTTAATTTCTTTTTTAACGTTTATTTATTTTTGAGACAGAGAGACAGAGCATGAACGGGGAGGGTCAGAGAGAGGGAGACACAGAATCCAAAACAGGCTCCAGGCTCTGAGCCATCAGCACAGAGCCTGACGCAGGGTTTGAACTCACGAACCGCGAGATCATGACCTGAGCCGAAGTCGGCCGCTTAACCGACAGAGCCACCCAGGCGCCCCAACAAATACGTCAACAAGACCAACACAAATGGAATCCTGCAGTATATAGTATGTGTAGCCTATACCTTTGTACAACAGTGTATCACTATTTTAGAACCTGCCAAAATTAACTAGATCTGTTCTTTCTGGGCTAAGCTCTTGTTTTAATTTTTTTCAGTGCAATGAGATAAAAGCTTCAGGATAGCAGGACCTTTGCTATCCCTCCCTTCTCTGTCTAAAACAATGCTAGTCTTGTTTTGAGCCCTTCTATGAAAGTAGGATTGTTTTCAACTCTTAAGCAGCCCTGGACCTTCCCCAGCCAGGGATCTCCTAACCAGCTCAGCTCATTTTTTCTTAGGGGCAGGTACAAAATTTTGCATGCAGCCCTCAGCCTCCTTTTGGACCACAGCTGGTTCAGTGAAAGGGGGAAGTTGTAAAGATTACCCCTTCTGTTTTCAATCGGGATGGGCTAGTTTATGCTACAGTTTAAGAAATAGCAGAATACCTCTCATTCATGCAGTATGTTTATCTTGTTCCATATACCTTAATTCTGGGATCCACGGTAACAAAGCTGTCACTGTCCGGAGTATTGTCAGTTTCTATGTCAGAGAGAAGAGCTTTTGTGGGCAAATTTATCTGCTTTTCAGAGTGTCACAGGTGATAGCTTTACCAAATGTTTTGCTACTGCATACATCGATCACTCATTTTCTAGCCTCAGTATACCACTTTCCATGTGGCCCAATGCCCAGCCCTTAAGCTAGTGTCTTTTCCTTTACTGTCTTTATTGTATCTTATTATGAATCTTTAAGTACTTATTTCTGTATCAGCCACATAAACTAACATTGTAGACACCCTGAGGTAGAGATAGCCCCCCGCTACCCAGAATTGGTCTGGATGTGAAGACTAAAGATGGCACACACACACACACCAAGACGTTCTGATCTGAAAGTTTCTCGCTCACATAGGAAGGTTTTACAAGTAATAGTAAAGTCATTTATTTGATTAAGATAAAATAGAAATCATAATCATTATTATAAACAGTAGAATCTTTGGTTTAAAAGAGGAGGGGGAGAATATAAGTAAAATTTGATCAAACCAACCAACTTTGTGATGAAAAATGAAAGTAACTTAAATGAAATTTTAAAGTAGATATTTAGTACACTAAGTGTGAACTAAATGAATTAAAAGACAGAGATGATGGGTTTAAAAGGTACAGTTTGTATAGGAAAGGCAGGTAAATTCTTGACCAGTTTTCATAACCATTTGGTTCCCTAATACCCACCAAAAATGATTGTTTGTTTGTTTGTTTCTTTCTTTTTCTTTTAAGTACCCTGTAATGTAGGACTTTGAACAGAATTTGTTTTATTTTTTTATTTATTTTTTTCTAACGTTTATTTATTTTTGAGGAGGGGCAGAGAGAGGGAGACACAGAATCTGAAACAGGCTCCAGGCTCTGAGCTGTCCGCACAGAGCCCGACGTAGGGCTCGAACTCACAGCCCACGAGATCACGACCTGAGCCAAAGTTGGACGCTTAACCGACTGAGCCACCCAGGCGCCCCAGAATTGATTTGTTTTAATCCACTGGAGATATTACTTTTTTGGATGCTCAGATTGCCCTGTCTTGACCCATGGGAGCCCCTTCAGGTCGTCTTCTGGGTCCTTTTGCCGTTCCCTCCTCTCCATGGACTCTGATAGCTGTTTTGTGTTCTGCAACAACTAGATGTTACAGACTCGCTTTCTTCATTTCTTCCTCTATAGACATATTGTCAGCCATTGCATGTAGGAGCCCTGATTCCTTTTAGTGGGAAATGGTGTATGGAAACCACAGTCTGAAGGTGCTCATAATTATGAGGCTGGTCATTGTTTCTAGGCCTTTTCTATGGAGAGAGCATGTTTTCTGCCCAGCCCTTGAGTCACCTATTTCTTCAAGGAACCCTGGTTCCTTTTAGGGGACAGTGATATTTAGAAATGACAGTCTTGGCATCATGTAACTCCTGGTTCTCTGAACCAAGCAGGGAAATAGATGTAGGTATGTGTGCACGCACACATGCACCCTAACCTATTTCTAAATATTTATGTATATCAAAAATCACTGAGTTCTTCTTAATGCCTCAGAGTCTAGTGCAACGCTACAGAAGTTATTCCAGCCTTCTCCTTTTCTGTATTTGCAACTTGCTACTCTGACAGTGAAAGATTATGCCGATTATTCTCATACTTAGTATTCCCATTATTTATTATGCATTTACTTACTTGCTCAATTCTTCCTTTCTGTAACCAAATTCCTGGCCGGGCTGTTGGAAAGCTAAACTCCAGACATGCCAGTCTCCACTCTTCCCTGCCAGCACCAGCCAAAAGGTTGGCCCCAGACCCACCAGCCCCTATCCCATCAACTGAGCGAGTTGTTAGAAAGTCAATTCTGATAAAATTTGTAATGAATAAAGTATTACAAAAAAGAGTCTAGATGATTGAAAAACAACTCCATAGAATTTCTAGAAGAGGCAGAACTTTCAAAATTAAAAATTTCAGTGGATGGGTATATAAAGGTAGATTACACATATCTGAGTAAATGGAAAAATAGAACACGTTGTCCAAAATGCAGCATAAAAAACTTCTTAAGAAAGAGTGAAAATATGGAAGACAGTTTATAGGTCAGGGAAGATAGAGCAAGAAAGGTCTAATGGACATTTATTCTCGGTTTCAGAAGAATAAATTCTTATTTATTTCACAACATCTGAAATTATGGGAATTTGCCAAAATTGAGGAAAGATACCAATCCACACATTAAAGAATCACAAGTAGAATAAATAAAAATAAATCTACATTTAGACTAATTATAGTACAGTTGAAGAGCAGAGAAAGAGCTCTTAAAATCATCCAGAAATAAACATTACCTTCACAAGAGCAGCGGTTAAATTGGGAAATGACTTCTCAACGGCAGTCACAGAAGTTAGAAGGCAATGTATTGAGAAAATAGCTGTCCAACTGTAATTCTAAAGCTGGCAAAAATATCTTACAATAAAATAAAGACTCTGTCAAAGAAAACTAATGAGGGAGTTTGCTTCAAGCCTTTCTCAAAAGAAATTCTAAAAGAAGGTACTTGACACAGAAGGAAGTGTCAGATATCAGGAGTGAGTTATAGAAGGAAGAAGAACAAAGAAAGTTGCAAATGTGTGGGTGAGGGTAAAAGAACATTGACTGTTAAAGTACTTGTGGAATTAATATGAAAAGAGTTTGTAGCATTAAAATACAAGTCGCCAAGAAAACATAAGCCAGGAAGGGGGGAAAAGGGAGTTGGAATAGTGTAAGATCTTTTAATGAGCAGCTCTGACTTTTATAATAAGCAGTTTTTAAAAAGGATATCTTGATATTCAGCCCAGAATATAGAACAGAAAGTAGAACAGCTTTCCAGTTTTTCAGACTTGGAATATTTTGAATTTTCAGATTTTGAAATATTCAGTGTTAGTATAACATGCATCGTGTACCAAAATAGGTTTACTCTTATCCATTACTTTGAATTACTATATCCCTGTTGCTTTCCATTTGTTAATTGGTCAGCAATTAACAAATGTCTTCATTATTATTAATAAGTTACATGCTTTTCATTTCTACTTTTGTCTTGAAAATTGTACCAAAATTTTGATAGGCTAACAAAATATACTCCTAATTCCTTTCAGAATTATTTCCCAAATTGTCATACTTTACAATGTTCTTTTATAACATGATATATGTTAGACTGATACATTATAATGATAAGTCATTATGATAACATAGTATGAAAGACATCAGTAGTTTGGGGGAGGATAGTATTGTTTAGCAACAGCATCTGCTTAACTGACTCAGTCTCAAGATAATATTAACCAGATGACTATAAAACTGATTATTTTCTTAGCAAATACTTTATTTTTTTTTAAATGTTTATTTTGTGTGTGTGTGTGTGTGTGTGTGTGTGAGAGAGAGAGAGAGAGAGAGAGAGAGAGAACATGCATGTGAGCAGGGGAGGTGTAGAACATGAGGGAAAGAGACAATACCAAGCAGGCTCCACGCTCAGCACAGAGCCCAGTGTGGCACTCAATCTCACTACCTGAGCTGAAATCAAGAGTCGCACACTCAACCTACTGAACCCCCCGGGTGCCCCAGCAAATACTTTCGTAAGGTTAATAACATCAACTGTAAGTTTTGATTTGTATAACACTTTGGTATGTCAGATAGCCTGTTGGAGAATAATTATAGCAAAATTTAAAAATACTTTTATTTTTATTTATTTATTTTCTTAATGTTTATTTTTGAGAGAAACAGAGACA
This sequence comes from Panthera pardus, assembly GCF_024362965.1. Taxonomy (NCBI): domain Eukaryota; kingdom Metazoa; phylum Chordata; class Mammalia; order Carnivora; family Felidae; genus Panthera; species Panthera pardus. The sequence continues at coordinate 144,303,769 of NW_026526765.1, read as the reverse complement.
GAACGGGCGAGGGGTAGAGAGGCTGAAGCAGGCTCCAGGCTCTGAGCTGTCAGCACAGAGCCTGACTCGGAACTCAAACTCAGGAACAGTCAGATCATGACCTGAGCCAAAGTCAGACACTTAACCAACTGAGCTACCCAGGCGCCCCTAGTCACTTCTTTCATTTTTTTTTTTTTAATGTCTATTTATTTTTTGAAGGAGAGAGGGAGAGACAGAGCATGAGCGGGGGAGGGGCAGAGAGAGGGGGAGACACAGAATCCGAAGCAGGCTCCTGGCTCTGAGCTGTCAGCACAGAGCCCAATGCGGGCCTCAAACTCATGGACCACAAGGTCATGACCTGAGCTGAAGTCAGACGCTTAACCAACTGAGCCATCCAGGAGCCCCTTAAAATAACTTTTAAATTGGGGTGCCTGAGAGATGCAGTTAGTTGAGCATCCGATTCTTGACTTGGGCTGAGGTCACGATCTCACGGTTGTGAGATCGAACCCCCACATTGGGCTCTGCGCTAACAGCATGGAGCCTGCTTGGGATTCTCTCTCTCTTTCTTTCTCTGCCCCTCCCCCACTTGCGCTCTTTCTCCCTCCCTCTTTCTCAAAATAAATAAAAACTTAAAAAAATATTTTTAGATTTAATTAAATTGTGATAAATCAATTTTGAGAAGGCATATCTCTGAAGCTAAGCTTTTTTTTTTCTCTTTAACTTAGAATCATTTCTAATGAATCTCTTTATCATAGATCCAGTTAATCAGGAAATCCTAATGCATTTACTTTCAGAATACATCCAGAATTAAACGTTTTTCTAATGTTGACAGTACACCAGTAAACCCCCAAAACATTCATTTTTTTACTTAAATTTTTTCGTTGTAGCTTTTATTTTATTTAGCAACCCTCATGGGGCTAAAATTGAGAAAATACCATATTTCGTTGCCTCTGAAATTGCAGATTTCTCTCACATTTTAACACTTTTGAGATTGGGATGCATGTTATATTCTACAGCTTGTCATAATTTAATTGGCAGTGTTTTTCCTTTTCAGTAGTATGTGACATAATGGTTTTTTAAATAATCAGTTGTAGCTTAGATTTGAAGAAATACCAAAATATGAAGAGTGATCTGTTTACAACAGTTAGAATTGCAAATACAGGTGTTAATAGATTACTTTAGTGTTTAAAATTTTTATTAGCAAACGTATGTATTTAAGTTTTATTATCAAATCAGTAACAACAGTATGACCCACAGAAGTACATAAATTGAACTTTTCTAACATAATTTAAAATCGGTCATTTCATCTTAATTGGCTATTCTGTCATAATAAAGTCATGTCTTACAGTATTACAGCTTTTAGAGTAGACCTGTAACTCTGCTTTACTCCCCCTCCATCCATACTTTTAAAACTCCTGTTCAGTTTCCTTTTGCCTCAAGCGAGAGGAGGAGGTGTTCCTTGCAAAACACATTAAAAAAATATATATTTATTGAGCCTTTAACCCTCTGCAGGGTGATGAGAAGACAGCGTTCTTATCCTTGTCTTCCTGTAGCTTGTCGTTTTCGAGCAGACACCTGTGTCTCTGTTTCTCTGACAGACATAAAACCATTAAAGAACATTACAGTGTTATGTATAGCAAACGATTTTATTATTTTAAAATTACATGAATAATACTTACCTTTCTTTAGAAACAAAGAAGCCCAACAGTACTAAAGACTATATGCTTAAACATTAAAGTTCTTCTTTTCTTGTCCCCTTCCTCATATCCACTCAGCCTCATCCCACGCTGTTTCCCTACAGTCATTTCTCTTCCTAGTTTGGCTAGGTAGGCTTCCAGACTTTTTTCCTATCTATTTTCAAAGATAGGCATAGTTCTCTTGGTCTAGTGAGTGATCAGGTTGGTTTTTATTTTACACAGTGTTTCTGTGCCTTGCTTTATTAACTTCATGTGTCTTTAGAGTCTCCTGTCAATACGTTCATATCCTTTTTATTCTTAGGTGAAGAATTAAACAGAATGATCTGCCGTATTTTACTTGACCACCCCTATCATCAAATATTAATGCAAAGTGAAAAATACTTGGTGCAGAGGACTTCATTTGTAACAGAAGTTAGAGCAAGTAACTTTGATACTCTGCAAAGAAGTGACAGTCTGTAGAAAGGAATCTGTATAACTGGACCTCCTTTCCTTTTGTCATCTTTTGTTATATGCTTCATTCCATCCGGTGGAGGGCTGGGAACTGTTACAAGTGAAATGTGTTTGATTTAATTTCATTTTAGTCTCCAGTGATTACGTGCACTTTCCTCAAACCAGGATGCTGCTGTCAGTGAGCTGTTTACATAAATATTTAATAAATGTGTGAGAAGCACCGGGTGATGTGTGGAAGTGCTGAATCACTAACTTGTACACCTGAAATTAATATTACACTGTATATTAACTGGGATTTAAATCAACACTTAATAAAATATTTAATAAACATGATTTACTGATGGAGTGGTAAAAATTGCTAAAGAAAAACACATGGCTTGTTCTTCAACTTTTGAATTTTAAGACAATTGAGATAAATAATTTTGAAGAAAATTTGTGGGTAACATTCATTAGATACCCACAATGTACATTATATTTTATAAATAATAATAGAATAATATAGAGACTATGTATTTTTTAGTGTTTGTTTATTTTTGAGAGAGTATGATTGGGGGAGGGATAGAGGAAGAGGGGACAGAGGATCTGAAGCGGCCTCTGCACTGACAGCAGGGAGCCCGATACGGGGCTCGAACGCACGAACCGTGAGATCATGACCTGAGCCAACGTCGGACACTTAACCCACTGAGCCACCCAGGCGCCCCTAGAGAACATTTAATCTTAAATAAGTTAAAGTAGTTTTAAGCAAAAGTCTCCAAGTTCTGCACTGACACTTACAATGAGATAGAATTTTTACTATTTAAACGCATGGAAAAAGTGACCCGCTTCTCTTATCACTTACAAATATCCAACACCTTTGGGCTGCCTCTTAAATTAACCTAAATATGTGCATGGCTATAACCTTTAATATTATTTCTCTGAATTACTATGTGACACTCTTTTATTTTTAGCAAGCTTTTGTTGTTTGTTTTTGTTTTAGTATATGCACATGCTAAAAGTTTTCAGAATAAACAAAAACTATAAAGCGAAAGACAAGTCTCTATTCTTCCTCAGTCCTCCATTTCCATTCTCTAGGTAACTACTATCCTTTAAAAATATTTGCAGAAAATTAAAGCAACAGTGAAATACCACTATACACCTGTTGTTAGAATGGCCCAAATCCTGAACACTGACAGCACCTAGTGGTGATAAAGAACTCTCTCATTTATTGCTGGTGGGAATGCAAAATGGGAAAGCCACTTTGGAAGACAGTATGGTGGTTTCTGAGAAAACTAAACATGTTCATACCATACAATCCAGCAATCATGCCCCTTGGTGTTTACCCAAAGGGGTTGCAAACTTAAGTCCACAAAAAAACCCGAACACATATGCGTATAGCAGCTTATTTCATAATTGCCAAAACTTGGAAGCAACCAAGATGTCCTTCAGTAGGTAAATGGATAAAAAGTATTTGCATGTCTTTCCAGGCATTTTCTGGGTATATCCAAGTAGGTGCGTACATGTAATTTTCTTGTATACCTCAGTGGGATCATATTATAGGTATTATTCTATCCCATCCATCTTTTCATTTAATAATCTGTATTACTAAGGAATCTGTAGATGTCTCTCATTAACAGGGTAGATTTCCAAGAAACAGACTCTTAACTCTAGAGAACAAACTGATGGTTACCAGAGGGGCGGGGGTGGGGATGGGTTAAATAGGGGACCGGGATTAAGGAGTGTATGTGTTGTGATGAGCACCTGGTGATGTCTGGAAGTGTTGAATCACTGTATTATACATCTGGAATTAATATTACACTAACTGGAATTTGAATACAATTTTTAAAAAAATGGTATAGATTTACCATTTTACAGTTTTGGTTTTTTGTCTTTTTACTGTTACCAACAAAGTTGCTTGATCATTCTTGCACATATATCTGTATCTTTTATTATTTTATTATTATCTTTTATTATTTTCTTAACTCACATCCTTAATTCCCTAGTGCCTGTTTAAGTCCATTCCTTATTCTCTTGCAGAACTGTAACTATAATGTATATTATATGATTGTATAAATTAGACTTAGATTTACACACACATAACAAGTATATGCATAAAAAGTTTTCAAGAAGGGTGTACAGATTTTCCCTTGCTATCCAAAAAGTAGTGTTCCTATAAACCACTTCATAAGCCAAAGTGGCTTAAAGCACTGAATCAGTACCATTTCATAGAAGTTGAAAATTCTCTTTGGATTTCTTGCAGTTAACAAAAACAGATATGAGCATAGGTCTTTTGTAAAAGTGAAGGGACTCAAAGGAAACTTTGCGGGAAGTGGGAGAAACCTGTATAAGATGCAATTAACTGTGATTATCTTTGGATAGAGGGACCTACAGAGGTTGAGGGTGGTGGAGACTGTTACTGTTCATACTTAAGTTTCGGTATAGCTTGAACTTTTAACAATTTCCTTGTATTGTGATTTAAAAAAATTAAAATGAAATTAGAAATTCTGGTTTATGTCCATAAGAAGCTATGCGATTGGATAGATAGGGTATATATAGTTAAAACCAAACAAAAAAGCAAAAATACATCATTAATGTGGTATTTGCTACTTTTAAAAACAGTTAAATACCTATAAGTATTCAGGAAAAGGGGATAAAAACCTATCGAACTCTTATTATAGGTGAACATCAAAGGATTTCAGTAGATGAGTTATGTTTCAAGCATATTGTCACCCTTTTATTTCCATTAAGTCTGTTTCAGGTAAAATTTAAAGACAAAATACTGGAATCTGTCATCTGTATGTGTTAGAGCTAAGCTAAAGCTTTTATCATCTTCTTTCTCTTAACTAAGTCTGCCAGAAATTCCTCCCAATCAATTCTTGAAACGTGGAAGTTTTCGGTCACTGGACAGTTTCTAAGTGATCCCTCCATACCTTACTTGAAAACCATAACCTTGAAAATACTGACCTGGCCTCCCAATTAATACTTCTCATTCCCATATGGTTAATCTCCTGGGACTTATACACATAGTACCTCCTCACCTAGAATACATTCTTTAGGCGCTTACTATATTTCTAATAAGTGACACCGTGTTTAAGGATTTAGCTCACAGGCTCTCGTTTATTTATTTTATTTTCTCTGGATTTCTGAATTTGCTTTCATAGGAGTTATTTTTACTTTGAGGACAGATTTACATCCTAGACCTTATTAAATTATCATACATTCTTAGAATTTCTTGGGTATGACCCACATTTGCAGGCTTCTCGTATTTTGATACCTTTAAACTTGGTAGACATTTCTATAATACCGAAATCGACAATTTCTACTAATCTGCTTGTGCTTCTGAGATGTTTCTGGAAAGGCAGGAGTAAGTGTATGTAGGGGTGAGCCCCCCCAGAAAGCCTGAGCAAAGTCAGGTTGGTGGAGTTGCTACACTTTTATCAGCACTACAGTTTGTGCTTTCTCGTGAGAATTTGTTTTAAAAAGAAGAGGGAGGGGCACCTGGGTGGCTCACTTGGTTAAACGTATGACTCTTGATTTTGGCTCAGGTCACAGTCTTACGGTTGGTGAGTTCGAGCCCCATGTCGGGCTCTGCACTGACAGCATGGAGCCACTTGGGATTCTCTCTCTGCCCTCTCTCTCCCTGCCCTTCCCCTGCTTGTGTTCTGTCTCTCAAATTAAATAAACTTAAAAAAATAATAATAAAAAGAAGAGGGGAAATTCTACTGTTAAAACAAGTTTTAATGAATCTTTTGCTGGCCATGGCCTTTCTTTCTGAATACTTTTCCTCTGGATAGTACCTGTTAGCTATTGTGAGGACATTATATTTTATCACCTAATCACCTTCTTGGCCTTAATTGAATCTTCATAGAATATGGCTAAAAATTAATTTGGTGTATCAGTTTCACGTTAACAGAAGAAAGCAAGGATTGGGACTTCGGTTTGAATTGTTTGTTTGCTACGTATTAGTTTACGTGTCTTGAGGAAGCTGGTTTATTCTCTCAACTGTAACAAAGGTTAATATGAGAATTAAATTAGATACTGTTAAATGCAACACCAAAACATAGTTTTAATAAATGGTATCTAGTTGCAGAAGAGGTAGCAGTCAGAAGTAATGATAGTTAGCCCCTAGTAGTTAAAACAGTTGTGACTTCTGGTTTTGTTTTGTTTGTAGGAAAAGTGATTTCTCTAATTCTTTCTTCAAGAATTGTACATCAGGTATCCCTCTTTCCAAAATGGAAAATTAGTAAATAATGATAGGATTTAAAAATCATGAATACATTTGTATACAGTCTTATAAAAGAATGAGAAATAATATAGGGGCGTCTGGGTGACTGAGTTGGTTAAGCATCCGACTTCAGCTCAGGTCATGATCTCATGGTCTGTGGGTTCAAGCCCTGTGTTGGACTGTGTGCTGACAGCTCGGAGGCTGGACCCTGCTCCAGATTCTGTATCTCCCTCTCTCTCTGCCCCTCCCCTGCTCTCTCTCTCTCTCTCTCTCTGTCAAAAATAAACTTAAAAAAAAAAAAAAAAGAATGGAGACTCTGAAATTAGACTGGTATAAATACTGACTCTACCACTTATTACTTGTATGCCCTTTCATACATGTGCAACTACTACCTTATCTGTAAAATAGAGATAAAAACAGTATAGACACCTCATAGGGTTATCGTAAGAATAATTCAGGCAGAGTATGTAGCATAGGACCTAAAAGGTATTATAAAGTAATTTTATTAAAAAAAAAAAAACTTCTTTTGGTTAAATATATATTATTCAATTTTATTTATTTCTTTTTTTAAGTTTTTTTATTTAAAAAAAATTTTTTTTAATGTTTATTTATTTTTGAGACAGAGAGACACAGAGCATGAACAGGGGAGGGGCAGAGAGAGAGGGAGACACAGAATCTGAAACAGGCTCCAGGCTCTGAGCTGTCAGCACACAGCCCGACGCGGGACTCGAACTCGCGGACCGTGAGATCATGACCTGAGCCGAAGTCGGATGCTTAACTGACTGAGCCACCCAGGCGCCCCCTCTTTCTTTTTTTTTAAATCAAATCAAGAGTTGGATGCTTAACCGACTGAGCCACCCAGGCACCCCCCGAGTTATTACTTGTTGTTGTTTTTTACATTTCATACTTATAAAATAGCCACAGCAGTTTTGAAACAAAAAGTACTGGAATCATGAAACATTTTTGTAGTGAGTTTTCCTTACGGCCATGTATTATTTTTTCCTTTAGGTTCACAATATTCTTGCAGAAATGGTGATGGGGGGGATGGTGTTGGAGACCAACATGAATGAGATCGTTACACAAATTGACGCCCAGAATAAACTGGAGAAGTCTGAGGTAAGAATGGAAAGTGCTCTAGGTAATGAAGGTAGAAAGCATGATCACAAATTATGCATGATGTGTAGCTTTCACCGTTTGTCCTTCAGTATCACCCTTTAAGGACAGCTGAGAGGCTTCTTCAGGTTATAAAAAATGGAATATACATATCTTAGTATGTTCAATGTTCTGTGACTATTATCCACCTGATAGTGTTGTCTATTCTCTTTTAGTCACAGTTGTAACTGCCTTGGGTAATAAACAGTTCAGATTCTTCTTGCTTGAAAATTAAAGAGATTAGATATTCAAATAATGAAATCAGGATTTGCCCTACAAAACCTAATTCAGTAATTATCAAGGAAATCCAAGAACTGATATTTTTAAAGACTATAAATTTAGTGTCACAGAACTATTTCTGGGACAGGAGAGGAGAGGAAATGGGATTCTCATGAGGAATAGAGCATTTCATTTGTTATGGTTTCAGTTGGGGCTTAGCAAGCCTGAGTGAACACTGAAAAAAATTCATTGCCTTAATTGCTTAATTCTGGATCCTTCTCAGAGGTCACTTACAAGTTGGCTAAGGCACATATTTTGTACACTGATACATGCATTTCATGGCTTTTACTGCATTCTAGATGAGAAAGATTTGGTTAGTCATACATGCCTAACTTTGTTCTGTTAGATTAGGTGCATGAGAATCAACCAGCACTTTAGCATTGCATACAGTCCTGCTTGAGAATTTTAGTGATTCTTTCCTCAAGTACTGAATGTCAATAACAGGTACTGTAGCTGAGCCACTCAAGTTCACACGATTTTGGTTGTTTCTTGTTATAATAGTGGAAGTTTAGAAAGATGAATAGTCTTGATATCTCATTCAACACTGTATTTGCTACTTTTGATATTTATAGTCATAACTCAGATTAGAAAAGCAAATTGTATATTTATAATTATTAGTTCAAGTTCAGGTGTTTGGTTGATTTAAAGTAAATATTACTATAAAAGCAGCAAGGTATTAAAAATATGCTAGCATTAATTTACAACAGGTGAGTTCTAAAGAGTTTTTATCTTGTTGGCACTTTAAAGGATCAGTTTAACATAATAATGCTATGCTCATTGGAATAGAATGAAACATAGGATGATGGATAAATCCAGCATCTGAGAATTAGAAATAGTTGAAGCTTTGTTGAACATTTTCCAATGTTTTCCAATAGCTCTGGATTTCTCTTTATCTCAATTTACCGTCCCTATGATTGCCCAAAAGAGATACTTGTAATGGTGAAGAGCTTAAAATTATGATTCTTTTCAATAACTATGTATAGGCTATGTGTTCTACGGCAATTTTTAAAATACTGGTTTTTGAAAAGGGAAAACAAACTAGATTAATACAGAAAGCTTTGTTTTAGGACAAGGTAAAGAGCCAGAATATTATTGACTATAGTTGGTTTATCTTATTGTTTAGTATAGTAAGAGATTTACTATAACCTCTGAGCTGTAAAGTCTTAAGTGATAACTTGAAATTTATGTAATCTGTTAAAACTTGCTTTACAAAAATGTATGGATATAGATTTTAAATGCCAAGAGACAGTGACACAATCCATTAATAATCTGTCAGAAATGAATGGAAATGTGGTAATTCATGATTTCTGTGTGATTATCTGTAAAAATATATTGACCTTTTGTCTGGAATATTCACATTCCGGGTATTTATTTAACTTCTTTTCATGGATGGTGTCCTCCTCTTTTTTTTTTTTTTTGGCCTTGGTTTGCTATTTATAATACTGACAGAAGTCATGAAGGACCTATTATAATTGCATAATGGATATTTGTTTTCTGATTGTCCAGTACAACTTTGTTAATGAGGCAGTTTTTCTTATCTGTGAAAAGCAGTAAAATACAAAATTTACATTTTCAATGGAAATCATTATAAGAATACTGTAACTTACAAAAAAGTCTTTTCACAGAACCATTTCTATTTAAAATGGTTTTAAGTACTGGTGAAAAAAGTACTGATATTTTTCATCCACTGATCATCTTTTAACTCGCACAATCTGCTGTTATCTGGTACAAATTAGGAGAAAAAGAAAATCTGGGAATAAACCACAACATTGTTTTTTATCAAGTATATCTCTAGATGTGATGTCTGCTAATGTTTTAAAGTAGGATTTTGAATTCAAGTGAGACCATTTAGTCCTGATCATATTTTCAGCAAAATAATGTTGACTTGGTGTAATTTTTCCGTAGTTTTCATACGTATGTTTTGAAGACTACCACCTTTATTCCAGACACATTGAAATGTCGGAAGTTTTCATATGGGTTCCATTTCCCTGTTTCTCTTAACTGGGCATTTATACCAAATATATGAATGATTATAGAATCATCCAGAATTATTTGAGGACACGCTATAAGCTTTTTTTTTTTTTTTTTATCTGATTCTTACTAACTTTTAGTTAAAATGCAAGCAAACACTTGCCCAGAAAGAATCAAATTCCAGAATATCGTGGTTGATGAAAAGACCTGGGGGGTATCATTTTTAAGATTAATTTAAGTGATATTTAGAGTATCATTTATCTTTTAGAAATCAGCCTAGGTATATTTAAGGTTAAACCTCTTGAGATGCAACATGGGTATATCTAGGTGCCTTTACCTTGTCAGAAATTGAAGAGTTTATTATTTTGGCTTAAAGGTAGTATATTTCCAGTGACAGTTGGAAGTGAACCACCTCAGTTCCCAGTGTAAACGAAGATCAGCCAGATCTTTAAGGACAGTAGAAACAACCATATGCTCTGAATGTATTTTCATCTATCCTGATTTGACAGAAAAATGGTTTACTAACAATGGGGTCTGGGAAAAGGTTTAAGCTGGGAGGTTGATGGGTTTGGGGGAAGGTGTCAGAGGCACTCAGGAATCTGCCTGAGGAATACAGGACTCCCTGGGGGTGGGGGTAGAGGGGTGGAGTCGGGGAGACTTGTTAGCTTTTATGTATTTCATGTTATTTTTAAGATGAATAAATGGGATAAATGGGTCTGAATATAGTCACTACTTTTTTAAAGTCAGTCTTCTTTTTTTTCCGAACATCCTGATCTTTCTAGCTCTTTCCATTCTTCTCTCTTACAGACCTTTATCTTTCAATCTCCCAGACAGGACAGGTAGACAAGGTATTGCTGACTTTGAGAAAAATGTACTTTAACAAAGGGAAAGCAAAATGATGTCAAAGGCAATTAATTATTTAGGCCAGACTCAAAAATTCTTTGTGTTAATGAACCCATGTAGTCCCTGTAGCCAATTTTCCATTCTAGTTTCTCCTTGTAGTTTCTTCATCTTTTATTGGACTTACTGTATTTTACTAGTATCTCATCGATGTCATGTTTGTTGTGTTTTGTCTGCCTGCATTGTGAAAGGAAAGTAAATTTTTTGTTCTTTTTTTTTTAACATCGTCATTTAACTGACAAATTACATTTGTAGAAATGACAGTTTACTTTTATATAAAAATTTAGAGTTTATTTCGAGAATCATATGGTAGAATCAATCTAATTTAACTCTCACAGCTAGTTTTTTCTCCATCTTTCAAATTAGAATTCTAACATAAAATTGCCTGCTGAATTTTGGAAGCTGTGCTTTGAAAACTAAAGGCTTCATGAACCTTTAAAGTTTTGCATACAAAGTGAGAAGCAGTGAAGGCTTAGAATAGTGACTTAAATAGTACTTTCTCTCTCCCCATAATGGTTTTCAGTTCCAAAGTCTTAACAGAATTGCTTTTATGTTTTTGACTAACAAGTACATATTAAAAGTGGCCAACAAAAAGTATCAGATAACAAGTCTCCTAAAATTGCACTAAATGTTCTAAAAATTGGAATTAAATATTTTGACCAAAATAAAATGGCTTTCCAGCATAGCAACCTTCTGACATCCCAAACATATTAGAATAAGACTCAGTAGACTCCTAGCTTCATAAAACTCTATATTCTCTGACATTTCCTGTGCATTTTTTCACACCCTAAATTAACTGTGTAAAGTATTTTTTAGAAATTTCAATCTAAATGATGATGAACAGCTTTTTCTGTACAAAAATGAAAATGCTTATAGGCCTCCATTAAAAAATTTCAAAGTGAAAATACTATATTGAGTCCCATAGAGGGAAAAAAAAATTTGAATTCACAAGTTAGATGACCCACTTGACTAATTAGAAAAATGCTACTGAGAATTTGGCATTGTTTTTCAGCCACGAATTTATTACTTTCTGGATGGGTTTGAGAAGCTGCAGCATACAGGTGGCTTATCTTATCCCAAGATCGCGGGTTGTGTCATGAAGCTAGGAGTACGACGTTTGGTCCTTAGATCTGTATTACTTTATCCCTGGAATAGAAAATCCATAATGGTCTCATTTACTCCACTGATCCACGTCACTGCCAATTTCTACGTTCTAGTCTTTAATGTATGTCAGATTGTTATTTTCTAGCCAAGAACTGCTTGGGTCTGTTAACTTCCATCACGAGAACTAGTAATTAGATTTCTTCTCTTTTGAAATTAAGTTTCTATTTTCAAAGAGCAGAGAGTAAGAAAAGTGGCCCTGAGACACAGTGATATTGGAAGGTCAGGTTGTGAGTTGGTCCCTGCTTCTTACCTTGACATGCAGTTATTCTATTCTTCTACAAAATTACAGTGAGGACCCCCTGAGGTCATTGGCACAGTCAGAACTAGTTCTGTTAAATCTGCAAATTGGGCACGAATCTGCTATATTTATTTCACACAGGCAAATCCTGTGCTTGAAATGAAAATATACCTGAAGATTATATAAAACGGATTATATGATTGGGAAGGTTTATAAATTTTTAAATATTCTAATTATGATAAAACTTTTTGATAAAATGTTCCAGTTCTTGCTCCCTAAAGGACTGTCATTAGCAGCATTTCTAACCTGTTTGTTTCTAATTGTAATATTAAAGCACTGCCTTTAAAGCAAAGAACAAGCCTGTTACAAGATCCCAGATTAAGTTATTCTACCTTACGTTCAGAAAGTAAAATACTGACATTTCCTATTTTGCTCAAAACGTGCATTCAAGAACTGCCATTATTTTGTTAATGATTTTGAGTCTGAAACCATTTAATACTGTGTTTATTAATGTTGCTGTTCTTTCACTTTGCTGTTAGGTCAAAATTATGAATGTGCATATAGCAGCTGCCAGCAGGAAGGGTGGGTAAAGGTTTCAGTAGGTACAAATTAATCCCACTACCATCTTACTTGGCATTTCAAGCTGGGAAAAATATTGCACGATGGTAGGATAGTAATTTATGTCTTAGATGAAATAAATATCTAGATTCTTTCCTTTTCCCTTCGAGAAAGTTAATTGCCTTATTGCATGAGGAAAAGGGAGCCTTTGAAATATATTTTAGCAATGCTGCTTTTCCACTTTTGCTTGCACATATTTTGTTTATTTTTGGGTCTGGCAATTTAAAAACAAAATCAAAAACAAATCATATCCATCCATTACTATCTTTGTGATTCAAGTGCTTGAAATTTTCGAGAGTATGTCTGTATAAGTCTTCTATCTGTTTGGCCTCATTTTGGTATACTTGCAGACTTCATTTTGTTTTCTTTCTCTTAATTCTGTTAATTTATTTAATCCCATGGGAGAGAAAACATGACCATCCTTTTATATACTGTACTTCATTCTCTCATCCAATTCATACTCTTAACTGCTTTGGAGTCACATATTTATTTTCGTTAGTGGAGTCGCTGCAGTCGGCCTGCCATGGTGGTGCTCGAGTACAATAACATAGACAGAAACAAGTTATTTCTCCAGTAGGGTTTCATTCTTTTTATTTCTGCTTTGTGTCAGCTGCGTAATCTCAGATCTTTAAGAGGGCTATGTTGTGCTGTCAGAGTATCTTAATTTTACATTTTACGTTGTACACACTACTAACAAGTCAGGTAAGCCTAATTTCTGTAAATTTTAGTGTCCAAAAAAACCCAAACAAACTAGTACACATTATCTTGTTGCTTTGAATGTATGTTACTGAAAGAAAAATAATCTTAACTAAGATAAAATTTACTTTATACCTCTCTGTTGGCAAACTAATCTCCTGATGGCAAATTACCTCATTTATATTTTTTTCTTTAATAAAAATGTTTCAGACTTCACTGTCGTGGAAGTCTGAAAAAAGAAATTTGTTTTACAGCACTTCTGGTATTGACCGCCTGAATAGTCTTTTTTTTTTTTTTTAAAGCCCTTCATTTTTGTATGGAGATATTGAAAGCTCATTTAAGCATCTATTTACTGATCAGCAGTCCTACTTACGTTTTTCTTATATTTTATATTCTGCAGAATCTGATTTCTTAAAATGTTAGTTTAATTAAAACTTAACTGAAGTACACATTACAGGTTTTTTTGATTATTTCCTGCCATTTAAATTCATGACGTACTACACAAAAGTGTTGAACATGCTTGAGAAATAATTTGATTCTCTTAATTCATTTGCGTGTTCTGAATAGTTACCATCCTTTGCATGTCTACAGCTTGCTGCTTATGTTTAGAGGAATTGTAGTTTGTTGTACTTAGAAACTTCTTTTGGTTTTACATAATAAGAACTTGGCACATATATGCTATTTAAATCAATTGCTATATTGACTTTATGTATTCTCATTAGCAGCTAACAGTCGACACCATCTTTGGTCACAAAGAAACGACTTAATCTAAAGAAATTTAACAGGACGCATTTTTATTCTCATTTTCTTTGCTCAGGTTCAGTCTAGAGCTGTTCATGGTACAGGGTGGTATGGAAAAGAAGGCTTTCTGGCAATGACATTTAATACTGAAAAAAATTATTTTCACTCTTTATAAAAGTTAAAACCATAGCATCCAGTAAAACACACACACATACCTACTTTCTCTCTCTGTCTCAGTAATAAAGTCCTCTAATAATTCCTGCCTTTTAAAATACTTGTATTCAAATATCTTATCAATACTTTTTCATAATCTACTCATCATTTGTACCCTGTATAGACACATCCAAGTAAAAATGGTGGCAAGTGGTTTTTAATTAGAAAGATACAAGCTCCAGGATGGCTGTAACTCTGTAAAATAATTTTTGTTCCTTGGCAGACAACAGATTTTGGGTGAAAGGAAGAGAGCCATAAGATGGATCCTTCTTTGGTCCTAAACCATTCTAAATTTTGGTAGCTAGACGTTGAACTTGAGATAATCAGGTTAAAGACCCTTTTGAATGAATACGCAATATTTATTCATATCTCCAACATCTTTTGGGGGTACACAAATTAACTGCATTGCTTCAGGTAGGTATAAATGTAGAGGTCAATGAAAAACAACTAACCTCTATTCACTTACAAAAATTGAATACTCCAGCCCTATTCATTTTTAATTGGATATGGAGTGTTTCATTTATATCACCCTATCACCCTTATCATTGCCTGTGTGGACCATAGCTATTATTAATATTATTTTACTGATTTTTCTATTATTTCCAATTCTGACTTGATAATCCATGGCTTTTATTTCATTGCTTAACAATGTTTGTATCCTTTATTCAGCAAATAGTTTACACTGGCCTATTTTGTATCAGTCAAGATTTTTCTCAGGTAACAGCTTTATTATTACTCTTATTTTAATTAACAAAAGAGGTAGGATTACATATGAGAAAAAGACCTAAAAGTTCAAAAAGGGACTTAAAACTAGTGTTTCTAATTACACAGACATTGTCTCATATGTGTAATTGAAGCAAAGTGGAAGATTTGTTTCTGTTACCTAATTGTCTGCTTTTGTGCAAGATGATGTGTGCCACTGAATTCAGACGTGTTTGTTGGCTTTCTTATATCACCTGAATAAAAATGGATGAAATCTAAATATTTTTAAATCCCAAAAGTATGAAGACTCTTGTAGCTATTTGAGAAAGATGATACAGTTGCATTTTTCTTTTAAATTTTAAGCATATTTTCTTTCAAAATTATTTCACAGATTATAAATTTCCCTATTAAGAATAAAGCCAAATATCGTACACTAATGCTACTAGAAGCTTTAAAATTCAGTTATTTATAGAAATACTGCCTTTTGTATTTATGCTGTTCTGTCTCTAAATTTGTATATTGTAAACTGAACATATGTCATTGAATCTACTTGATATGACAAAGTATTTTTAATCATCATATTGTCTCTAATGCATTGAAGGGTTGGAAAGATCCTCTTTGTTGCAGTTTCATTTTCAGGCAGAACTGTTCTCTTTGGACTGAGGCTTTGCTTGAAAAGCCTGATTTTTTTTTCAATGTTTTAGAACTTTCCTAGAAAAGTTTAGAAGAGCCTCCACAATTACAAGAATTTTTTTAAAAAAAATTGTCGTTTTGAAATGTTTTAAGGAGTTGGCTCTAAGTAAAGAAACTAAGCAAGCATGATCTATTACTTTCAGTTTTTATTTCATAGCACAGTTTGATAATAAATGCTATTTCAAAAGCAAAAAGAAAACAAAAAACAATAACAACAACAACAACAAAAAACAAACCCAAATCCATCATGTTGTTGCAAGAGATGTTTAAAAAGGAACTAATGTAAAATATGCCTCATGCTTCTATTATAAGTCAGTAAGTCAGGATATAGGTGAAGATGTAGTTTTTGTCATCTGCATATTGTATGTGGTATCTAAGCACAGGTTAACTTGTATGTAAATCTTTCCGTTGTTATCATTGCATGTATTCGCTGTACTTTTTAATGTGTCAACTGTTTTCTCTTTATAGATTAGAATTTCAAAGTAACCATCCCATACCAATTCCAACTACCATCTGGTCTCTAAGCTTGTTATATGAAAATCTTTTATCGTTGTCCTCCATTTTTAGTGTTTTTTGATGAGCTACACCTGAGTTGTACATTTTCTTTTTCTTTTATTTGCTTCTGTATACAGGCTGGCTTAGCGGGAGCTCCAGCCCGTGCTGTATCAGCTGTAAAGAATATGAATCTTCCTGAGATCCCAAGAAATATTAACATTGGTGACATCAGTATAAAAGTGCCAAACCTGCCCTCTTTTAAATAAAAAAAATTAAAAAGGCCACTCCCAGGTAAAATCCAGGGGGAAAAGTCATCTAAGTTTACCATGCAGTTGTTTACCAAAAATAGAGGAGGAGAGTCTTAAGTTTTGCTCTTGGATTGAAGTCAAGGTACTGTAGAGAAGTTGCGTAAAACCCGTACGGAAGTTCAATGTTGCTTTTCCTGCTCAGTGATTTTGAAGAAATGGGGTAGTTCCAGTGTGATACTTCACTTTCTTTTCTAAACTGCATTCCCGTGCCCACCTAAGGCATGCCTCTATGTATTGGCTACTACAGTATTTCAGAAGGTGTGTGAGACATTTCTTTCAACTGTGTACAATCCAAACTGTTGGTGTTTTGTATGGATCACAAGTGCAGCATTCCATAGTTCTTTCTGTTATTTGTCACACTTGTTATTTAAAGAACCAAGTATGTATTGCATGAAAACATTATGATCTTTTTCTCTTAGTTTAAATAAACTCCAAGGTAACTGGACTTCTAAAGCACCTTTCTGTTTGCCTGATATCTACTTTAGCAATAATTTTTTTACGACCCTCTGACTCAACAAAGTAAATAAAAGTATATTTTATCACTGTTAAGCAGCTGTTGATGTTGATTTATTTAATTGAATAAATATTCAAAAACTGGTGAAATCCTTCTAAAACTCCATTATTTCAGAATCCAAGTGTATGAGGTCACACACTGTGTAGAGAACTGGGGTGGGAGATGACAGATTTTTTTCTAAAATCCGTACTGAGAAATTGCAACATCTTGTTTTATACAGGTAGGTTTAAGTCTTTCATCCGGTCCCTTCTCCCTTCTTGCTCAGATGACAAAAAACGGTTGTGGCAAATACCTCATTGCTTTTGAACACAAACCCCTGCGGGGCTCCACTTGACTGTTGTACCCCAAAGTCAAGCTGTTTTCTTTCTTTCTTTCTTTCTTTCTTTCTTTCTTTCTTTCTTTCTTTCTTTCTTTCTTTCTTATGTTTATTCATTTTTGAGAGCGAGAGAGAGCACGAGCCGGGGAGGGGCAGAGAGAGAGGGAGACACAGAATCCAAAGCAGCCTCCAGGGTCCCAGCTGTCAGCACAGAGCCCAGAGCCCGAGGCAGGGCTCGAACTCACAGACCGTGAGATCATGACCTGAGCCGAAGTCGGACGCTCAACCGACTGAGCCACCCAGGCACCCTAAGCTCATTGTTTTCTTAAGTTTCATCACTCATGTTCTGATTTCTCACTATTGGTCCACACTTTCTTATTTGCTCTTCTCTTCTGGACCGTGAATTGGGTTCCTCTTTCAGTTAGGCCGAAGTTTGTTTTTCTTGTTTTTTGTTTTCGTGATTTTTACAATTCTAGTCCTTCTCAGATGTTCTCTTCGACACATTTCCTTAGATTTGTGGCACGTGTGAATTTTACCCCACGAGCTCTGGGATGTAAGAAAAGTCATTTTTTTTTTTGACAGAACTGTCAAAATGAGAACCATCTGTAACGTTGCTGCAAATTGATCCCTAGAATATACTGTTAAGTGAGAAAAGCAAGATGGAAAAACATATTAGTCAACAGTTGGGCAAAACCAGCTGACACAAGGCTAATTTTATAATAAACGGTTGGATGTCTTGTGTAGCTTATTGATACTGTATTGAGTGTGAAAAACAACTGTCATATGGGTGTTTTTTTGCTTGTTTACCTTTGTGATTGCGTGGCTGACTGGAGCCGCCCAGCATCAGGAGAGAGTTTTGTGCCACATATCCCTAGCCTGGGGAAAGGTAAATATTCAAAATGTGAAGTACAGTTTCTACTGCATGCATATTGCTTTTGCGCCACCATGAAGTCACACAATTGTTAAGTCTGCACCATTGTAAGTTGGAGACTCCCTGTATAATGAGTTTAACATTTGAATCAGTAGGCTGAGTAAAGCAGATTTGGCCTTCCAAATGTGGGTGGGCCTTACCCAATCAGTTGAAGGTCTGAGTAGAATAAAAGGGCTCATTCTCATCCAAATAAGAGAGATTTCCTTCTACCTGACTGCTTTCAAATTGGAATCTCAGCTTTCTCCTGTCTCCAGACAAACTGAAACATCAGCTTATCCTGGGTCTCAAGTCTGCAAGCCTTCAGACCAGAATTACAGCATTGGCCCTCCTGGTTCTCGGGCATTCAGATTTGGACTGGAACTTCACCTTCGGCTCTCTTAGGTCTCCAGATTGCTGACTCACTCTGTAGCTCTTGGGACTTGCCAGCCTTCATAATCACGTGGGCTAATCCTTTGTACTAAATCTCTTTACTTGAATAAAGTCATGGTGTTGGTGATATTTTTTAAATAACGTAAGAGATTTATTATAACACTCAGTTCAATTCTGAAGGCAGGAAAAAGCCAATGTCCCAGTTTGAAGACAGACAGGAGGAATTTTCTCATACTTGGATGAGGGTCAGCCTTTTTATTTGATTCATGTCTTTGACTGATTGGGTGAGGCCCACCCTCATTAGGGAGAGCTGTCTGCTTCACTCAGTATAGTGATTTTAATGTTAATTTCATGCAAAAACCCTCAGAAACATCCTCAATGTTTAAGCAAATGTCTGGGTACCCCTGTGGCCCAGCCAGCCATCACAGTAGGCTACCAATTATCTAAGAAAAAGAGAATGAGTGTGTTTGTGTGTGTGTGTGCATGTGTTTATGTACTTTTTTTTTAATCTTTTTTTTTTTGAGAGAGAGAGAGAGGCAGAGTGTGAGTCAGGGAGTGGCAGAGACAAAGGGAGACATAGTTGAAGCGGGCTCCAGGTTCTGAGGTGTCAGCACGGAGCTCAACGCGTTGGAACCCACAAGCTGTGAGATGGTGACCGGAGCCGAAATTGGACACTCACCAAATGAGCCACCCACGCGCTCCTGTATTTATAGTTTAAAAAAAAAATTTTTTTTATCGTTTGTTTATTATTGAGAGAGACAGAGCATGAGCATGGGAGAGGCAGAGAGAGGGAGACACAGAATCTGAAGCAACCTCCAGGCTCTGAGCTGTCAGCACAGAGCCCAACACAGGGCTCGAACTCACAAACCGCGAGATCATGACCTGAGCCGAAGTTGGACGTTTAACCAACTGAGCCATCCAGGTGCCCTGCTCCTGTATTTACATTTTTAAATGGAAGGATACACTCTATAGTTTTTTAAATCTGTCTGTAGCGAGAGAAGTTGGGGGCTAGAAGCTGGACTTATGATGTTCTAGGGTACATTTTTGGGGGTGAAGTACTCATTCCCTCCACTGCTGGCAGTGTTGGTGGCTGAGCACATTGAGCAGAGTTGCTGTTTGAGAACTGCCACCAGCCGAAGAGAGTTACCTCACTTAAGTAATGACTTCTCTCCAAAGACCTACATCAAGGTTATCAAAGTCCAGCCCCCTTGGCTAAGGCAGGACAACTTTGGAAGGCCATCCCAGCCCCAGGGCTACCCATGACATCAGCTGAGGCCTTTGTTGTGAGTGCCTTGCTTGTTTAACTACATTTCTCTGCCTCATCCTCCTTCCTACAGACGCTTACAGGCTTTGATCCCAGTGGCGTACCACAGTGAATGTCTTGGATGCAGATCTCCATCTGAGACTTATTCAGGGCAGCCCATCTAAGGCAGCTGTATAGGCCAAGAATGGTCTCAGGAGGCAGATCCTAAAATAACGTTTTGGAGCTGGATCACCCACTGACAGGCTGGCAACGGAGGACCCTATTATTGGGGGCATATGGAACGTGGATCACCGCCAGCATGCCGTAGCAAGGTAATCGTTGAAACTTCCACTGGAATGAGTGGATACTGGAAATGCTCTGGTAGGGACAATGTCTTAGGCATTTGAGAAGTTCAAGAGAAGTAGTAATTACAAAGAGTACGGAATTGGAGGGTGGCTGCTGGGGGCAGTCCGTGCGGTAGAGAAACCTGAGGGTGATTAATCACCAATTAGAGGCTGTGTATGAAAGCCACAGGGCCTTCTTGATAGCATTTATATAAAAAGAGTGGGAGGGTGGAAGATGCCAAGGATCAGGGCCAGGACGTGACCCTGGGGTTGGCAGAACTCAAGAGAAGATTGGATTCAAGCAGCATCGTGTCTGCTAAGACAAGGTCAGGGAGATGACTGGAAAGAAGGAGGACCTGAAACCTGGGATGAGGACATCTGGGCTTAACACCCATGAAAATCTTGGATATGGGCCTGCGGAAGCAGCCCGCTTCTTCTGTTACGCTACCATTCACTGCCTTCCTGTTCCGTGCTGAAAGAGGATGTGTTAACTCCTGCCTCGCAGGATAACATGTACCGTCCTCGGGATTGCCTCCCCTGCTCTGACGCTAAGCCAGGAGGTAAGGAGAAGACACAACACAGGATCAAGTGCCGGCCTGCCAAAGTTGCTGCAGAACCTTGCCCAAATAAACTCGGAGGAGCCAGGAAGAGTATATACGAGCCAGGATCCTGAGGATTCTGGGTCAAGGGAGGAAGGAACATAAAGTTGGGTGAGAGAGTTTATTTATATGTAGGCACTTGCCAATGATAAAAGATTTAGCTCTGGCAGAGACCTGAGGAGACCGTGCCAGTACATGGCTAGGGTAGTTCGTGGAAGCTTGGAGAAAGCCTTAGCCACCTAGCTCGGCCCAGCTAAGTATCACAGAACTTCCAAGGCGAACAAGGAGAAGAAGGGATCAGAAAGCTCAGAGAAGGGGCGCCTGGGTGGCTTGGTCACTTAAGCATCTGACTTGGGCTCAGGTCATGATCCCATGGTTCATGAGTTCGAGCGCCGTTTTGGATTCTGTGTTTCCCTCTCTCTCTGCCCCTCCCCTTCCTTGTGGTCTCTCTCTGTCTCAAATAAATATTAAAAACAAAACAAAACAAAACAAAAAAAAAAACTCAGAGCAGTGTGTGTGTGTTAGACTGAGAATACTATGTAATGTGAGACAGCACAGAGGTTCCTCCATTTACCAAAGCAGTAAGGAGTGTGCTGTGTAAAGGGACACCGTCCTCAGTCCATAGAGTAAGAGCTACGGTAGAAAGGAAGACTTAAGTGGACACTTTGCAATTGCCCCCATACTCTCAGCCAAGATAGTAAATAGCGATATCGCATCTTGGGTAGAAGCGAGGGATTAAGTGTCACACTCGACCTAAATGATGCAAGAACGGTGGTCTCTGCATACCCACTTAATTGTCTAGTGTGTTCCCTGCAGGTGGGTCTTGGAGGATGACAGAGAGCCCCTGCAAACTTGACCGAGTTGTAGGTCCAGCTGTAGCTGCTGCACCAGACACGGCATCTTTGTTAAGGGAGGTGAGCAAGGGCTCACATGGATGGAGTGTGGCCACTGATCTGGTAAACGCCTTCTTTTTTGTCCCCTGTTCAGAGGGACAGAAAGTTGATGTTATGGCTGCACAACACAGTGTGCTCTAAATATTTAACTCGCCTGCCCTCAATAATAATACAGTTCTGGGGCCCCTGGGTGGCTCAGTCAGTTGGGCATCCAACTTTGGCTCAGGTCATGATCTCATGGTCCATGAGTTCGAGCCCCACGTTGGGCTCTGTGCTCACAGCTCGGAGCCTGGAGCCTGCTTCGGCTTCTGTGTCTCCCTCTCTCTGCCCCTGCCCCCTCTCAAAAGTAAATAAACATTAAAAATTTAATAATAATAATAATAATAATAATACAGTCCCAAGGGGTCTGGACCATGTGACATAGGATCACATTGGTTCATGGATAACACTCGGTTACGTGAGTTGGATGAATGAGGAGTTGCAAGCATGGTGAAGGCCTTGTTAAGACACATGCCCTCCACGGTAGGAGATAAGCCTACCGTAACATTTTTAGGGAGCCAGTGATCTAAGGTATTCCAGGGTGTCCCTTTCAAAGTAAAAAACAGTATTTCACAACTCCTACTCCGTGGCAAACACAGTGGTTGGTAGGTGTCTTCAGACTCTGGAGGTGGCATATTCCAGACTGGGAACACTGTTCCGGTTCATTTACACAAATAGCATCTCATCCAGTTTTGAGAGAGGCCCAGAACACGAGAGGGATCTGGGTCCAGGTTGCAGCGCAAGTGATCTTGCCTCTTGGACCATGCTGCCTGACATACCCAGTGATATTTGAGCTGTCAGCAATGGAAAAAGATGCCATGCGGTGTCTATGGCGCGGCCCAGTTGGAGAGTTAACAACATAAACTTCCTGTGAGTCTGCAACCATCCCTTGCCACCTGCAGTGTGAAATTATACATCATTGAAACCCAATTCCTTGGATGCCCCTGGGCTCTGGTTGAGACAAGCACGTGATCTTGGAAATGATCACGCATCCCGAACGGAGCTGGGATCTGCTAGGCGCAGAACCATAAGGTTCGGTGGACCCAGCAACAATGTGTAGGAAGGTGCAAGTGATACATGGGAAAGAATGGGATCAGAGGGCACAGATCAGCTGCACAAATCCTGACACCCGTTTCCCTTTCTGCTGTTGACCAGTGCCTCTCCTTTGGCTCCGGGGAAGGATAATGGTGAGGAGAAATCCTTCCCTGGTGCAGAGCTTTGGGTGGTATACCCGGACATGTACTGTGTGCAAAGTGGCCCAAGACTCAAAGGTAATAGCTGATGGTATGGCTGGCTAGGCAAAGGCCTGGGAAAAGAGAGATTGGAAGATCAGGGGTGAGGAGATGTGGGGAGAGGCATGTGAATAGACCCATAGGAACGAGCATGAAAATATGAAGATTGTTGAATCACGTGTTCTATGTATCGCAGAAGAGACACTATACTACCAAACAGAATGACTCAGGAAAGTGTCCGTGTGCTTCTGTAATAGGCCACTGCAGCGTGGATACAGTGGGAGCTTGAACAGAGTAGCGAAAGGTGGTGGTTACACATGGGTCCAACAGTGTGAGCTCCTTCTCACCAAGGCTGATTCAGCTCCAGCTTGTGTCGAATGTTCTGTCTGCCAGTAACAGACCAACACTTAGTCCCTGATAACAGCACCTTCCTTTGTGGAAACCAAGCAGCCACTCGGTGACAAGTAACTTTGGACCCCTTCCATCTTAGAAAAGCGGTGTGAGTTATCCTGACTAGAACTGACACATATTCTGGGTCTGAGTTTACCTTTTCTGGCTGCATCGTCTCTGCCAACATCACAATGCAAGGATTTGCAGAGCATTTGACGGACCTACATAGGATCCTACATACCATCATAAAGAACCAAAGAATCCCCTTTACAACAAAGGAGACACAGCAATAAACAGAACAATGAGATTGACTGATCCTGTCATTGGCTGCCAAACTCAGAATCTGCTGGGCTCATAGAGTGATGGAATATCCTTTTTATTTTTATTTTTTAGTTTTGGAATATCCTCTTTAAAAGGCACACCTGAAGCAACAGGCAGGAGAGGACACCCTGAAAAGATGGCACCGCATTCTCCAGGGTGTGACATATATTCTGAACCAACAATCATTATGTGGTGTTGTGTTCTCAGTAGGTATACTACATGGGTCCAGGTACCAAGGGATAGAAGTAAGCATAGCACTCCCAGTGACCCACCAGGGGAATCTGTTTCCTGTTCTTGCGACTCTAGGATCTGTGGATTCAGAGGCCTTGGTTCCCGCCAGCGTCACAACAAGAGTTTTAAACCTTATAGCTGCCTTCCATTCATTTCAGGCTCCTCCTATCAAAAGACCAGTTGGCAAAGAAAAGAGCCTCTGTCCACCACTCCTCCATGGCTCCTTGACATCTGACCAAAAAAAGTCCTTCACAGCACCAAAAGGAACTTCATCCAGTGAAAATCACAGCTATCTTGTGGAGATAGATTTCATTAGGACCCTGCTGCTGGGTTCCCAGCGGCTGACAACACAGCTTACTCGATGCAACTCTGAAATCAGATATTAAAATATGTTGGGGGAGGAGTGTGGAGAGAGAGAGAGAGAGAGAGATCTCAAATTGAAGAGAGGGAAACTGGTTATTGCGGGTGAAGCAGAGGTGAGGGTACCTAGTAGGCTCCCACCCATGCAGTATCACAGAATTGGGATAATATTATTTCTGTGTCCGAATTCCCTTCTTTAGTGGATTGGTCCCTAAGAATTGATAAGGAGTGATGTCAGCATCATGGAGGTGTAGGATTCTCCTCCTTCCCCCCCCTTTTAAAACCACTAATTGGAAATTTATGCATGAACAAGAGGGCCTCCCTGGGAGCTATTGGACCCAGCACCCTACACCAAGGAATCTGAGAGGACTCTTACCTACCTGTGCTTTCAAAAGTAAACACCGGGTAAAGGCTGTGGACCCAAGGTAGTCCTGCGGACCTCTGCTTGCCCCAGTAAGGGAAAAAAAACCTGAAGAGCACTGGCCTATTCAGATACACATGGGCAAGAAAGAATTTGTAGAAATCCAGCCTGCTTGTGGGGAGATGCCAACACACCTTTGGAACGAGAAGGATGAGTTTGTACTCAGTGGAAAGAGAGAAGCTCTTGCTAGAGCCCTCCCACCCAGGGCAACACTCCATGGGGCTAAACTGTCAGGTGTGGGCAACCACTCCTGTGGAGGAGGCAGAGCACTGTGAGTGAGTGCCTGACTACCCCAATTAATCCAGTTCTGTGGGTCATGGCTCAAGAAACCCATTTCCCTCCAGCAGCACCCAGGGTAGGACATCCATGACTGGGGGAAGGAGGGGAAAGGGTAGGAAACAAACAAGAATATCAAAAGGGCATTAAAGGAACGTGGTTCCTTCTGACTGCTTCAGGACTTCACCAGGAAGTCGGCCCCCAAGCCTTCGGGAACATCCCACTTGAGAACCCCACCCCCCCACCTTGAGTGCTAGACCTGCACCTCCCCCACCCTGTGGCCCCCCACTTTGTGAGTGGTCCCAAGTGCACGGGTGAGAGCAGGTCCAGTTATTGGAGAACTCTCAGAAAAACGGGTCTGTGGGCAAAGGAGAAACCACAAACTGCAACTGTAAGAGTCACTTTATGGAAAACGAGAGGGTTCGAGCAGCAGCCTCGTGAGTTACAAGCCTAGGAAAAGATGGAAAAGCTTAAGAACTCTGCCACAAGAAGGAGTGAGGATAGTGGAGCCAGGTCTACCCATTCAAAGGCTGAGGAAACCCCAGATTTAGTAACTCCAGTGATCACTACCCCCATCTGAAGCAATCAATAAAGATTTAAGAAGATGAATGGGAAGACAGCAATGCAAAAATATAAGGAATGTGAAAAATAAAATACGTCACCCCCCAAAAGATATAATTTCCCAATAACCCAGTTGTTATAATTTCCCAACAACTCAACAGAATACTGTGATCTGACTGGTAAAGAAACAATTCAGGATAGCTATTTTGAAGATATTCAGTGATATTAGGGGAAAACCATACATGAACAACAAAAATGAATCCTCTACCAAAGATATGGAAATTCTAGAAGAGAACCAAACAAATTCTGAGGCTAGATTAATTCAGTGAGTGAGATGAAGAATATAGTAGAGAGCATTTGTAGCAGAATCACACAAATGGAAGATAGAATTAGTGACTTAGAGGACAGAAATTTAGAAATAATTCAGAAGTGAACAAAGAAAAAGGAATAAAAAAGAGCAAAGCCTGAGTGACCTATGGGACTTAGTCACAAGGGCAATCATTAGAATAATTGGGATTCCAGAAGGCGAAGAGAGGGAGAAGGAGACAAAGAGTTTATTTAAAGAAATAATAGCTGAAAACTTCCTAAACCTGAGGAAACACTTGGGCATCCAAGTTCATGAGAAAATAGATCACCAAGTTACATAACAATCAACAACTAATTAGACATCCATCCGTGAACAAAAGGTAGACATAAACAGAAGGAAAAATAAACAATGGGATGTACAAAACAACCAGAAAGCAATAGATAAGATGACCATAGTAAGTCCTTACAAATCAATAATTACTCTAAATTTAAATGGATTGAATTCACACAATCACATCCAGGCACAGAATGAATGGATGGATAAAAAAAAACAGGACCCAACAATGTGATGCCTATAAGAGATCCACTTCAGCTCTAAGGACGCAGGCTCAAAGTGAAGGGATGGAAAAAGATATCCCATACATGTAGAAACCAAAAGAAAGCAGGATAGCTATACTAATGTCAGAAAAAATAGACTTTAAACCAAACATGGAAACAGGAAACAGAGGTCATTCATTATATAATGATAAAGGTGTCAACACACCAAGAAGATAGAGGAGTCGTAAATATGTACTCATCCAACATTGGTGCACCTAACTACTTTAAGCAATTACTAATAGATCTGAAGGGAGAAAGAGACAATATAATAATAGTAGGGGACTTCATGGGGCGCCTGGCTGGCTCAGTCGCTTGAGCATCCAACTTTGACTCAGATCATGATCTCATATGTCGGGCTTGTGCTGACAGCTCAGAGCCTGGAGCCTGCTTCAGATTCTGTGACTCCCTCTCTCTCTGCCCCTCCCCTGCTCGTGCTCCATCTCTCTCTCTCTCAAAACTAAATAAACATTAAAAAAAAAAAATAGTAGGGGACTTCAATACCCCACTTTCAGCAAAGGATAGATCATTCAGATAGAAAATCAACAAGGAAACATTGGAATTGGATCATACTTTAGACCAAATGGACTTAACAGACCTATGTAGAACATGCTATCCAATAACAGCAGAATACACATTCTTCTCACGTGAACGTGGAACATTCTCCAGGATAGATCATATAAGATAAAAGACAAATCTTAGCAAATTTAAGGAGATTGAAATAATACTAGCTATCTCTTCCAACCACAATGGTGTGAAACTAGATACCAGTAAATAACAAGAAGAAAGCTGGAAAATCTACAAATATGTGTAAGTAACACACTTCTGAACAACCAGTGGGTCAAAGGAGAAATCAAAAAGGAAATAAATAAATATCTTGAAATAAATGAAAATGGAGGGGCGCCTGGGTGGCTCAGTTGGTTAAGCGACTGACTTCAGCTTGGGTCATGATCTCGCAATTGATCCCCGCGCTGGGCTCTGTGCTGACAGCTCAGAGCCTGGAGCTTACTTCGGATTCTGTGTTTCCCCCTCTCTCTACCCCTCCCCTGCTCATGTTCTGTGTCTCTCTGTCTCTCAATAATAAATAAATGGTAAAAAAAAATTAAAGAAAAACAAAGAAATAAATGAAAATGGAAACACAACAGACTAAAATTTATGGGATGCTGCAAAAGTTCTGAGAGGGAAGTTCACAGCAATAAATGCATCCATTAAAAATGTTAGAAAGAGTTTTGGGGCATCTAGATGGTTCGGTCAGTTAAGCATCCAACTCTTGGTTTCAGCTCGGGTCACGATCTCAGAATTTGTGAGTTCGAGCCCTGCAACAGGTTCCTTGCTGTCTCAGACCCTGCTTGGGATTCTCTCTTTCTCCCTCTCTCTTTCTACCCCTCCCCTCAAAAAATAAACAAATAAACTTTAAAAAAATTGGAAAGATATCAAACAACCTAATTTACATCTGAAGGAATTAGAAAAAGAGAAGCCCAAAATTAGTAGAAAGAAGGAAATAATAAAGACTGGTGAATAAGTGAAAGATAAGAAAAACAATTAAAAAACCCAACAAAACTGAGTTGGCTTTTCAAAAAGACAAAACGGACAAACCTTTAGTTAGACTAACCAAGGAAAAATAGAACATTCAAATCAGAAACAAAAGAGGAGACATTATAACTGCAGAAATGCATAGGATCATGAGACTATTATGAACAATTATATGCCAACAAATTAGACAACCTAGATAAATTCCTAGAAACATGGAACACTGAATTGGGACAAAATAGAAAATATGAATAGACCAATAGTAAGTAAAGAGATTGAATCAATAATCAAAAACTTTCCAACACAGAGGGCTGGATGGCTTTACTGGTGAATAACACCAAACATTTAAAGAATTAATGGCAATCTTTTGCAAAATCTTCCAAAAAACTGAAGAGGAGGGAACTAAACCTGTTAGGCAAGCCCAATATTACCCTGATACCAAAGTCAGATAAGGACACTACAAAGGAAAGAGAACTGTAGATCAGTATCCCTGATAAATATAGACGCAAAAATTCTCAGAAAATATTAGCAAACTGAATGCAAGAACATTATGCATCATGATCAAGTGATATGTGTCCCTAGGATGTGAGGAGGGTTCAACATATGCAAATCAATAAATGTTTTACACCACATTAATAGAATGAAAGATAAAAATCATGTCATCTCACAATAGACACAGAAGAAACATTTGACAAAATACAATATTCTTTCATGATAAATATCCTCAATAGATGGGGTATAGAAGTAACATACATAAAGGCCATGTATGACAGACTCACAGCTAACATTATACTCAATGGAGGAAAATTGAAAGCTGTTTCCTCTAAGATCAAAAACTAGACAAGTATGCCCATTGTCATCATTCTTACTCAACATAGTACCGGAAGTCCTTGCCAGAGTAATTAGACAAGACAAAAATTTAAATAAAAGGCATCCAATTGGGAAAGGAAGAAGTAAAATTGATATTATTTGCAGATGATATTATTTTACATAGGGAGATCCCAAAGACTCAACCAAAAACTACTGGCACTAATCAAATTTAGTAAGATTGAAGGATATAAAATCAACATACAGAAATCAGTTGCATCTCTACACACTAACAATTGAAATGCTTAAAAAAGCAACAAAGAAAAATATCCTAGTCACAGTAACCTCAAAACCAACAAAATAAGAATAAATTTAACTAGGGAAGTGAAGGATCTATACAATGAAAACTGTAGGACTTCACTGAAAGAAATCAAAGAAGGCACAAACAAATGGAAAGTCATTGTGTGTTCATCGATGGGAAGAATTAATATAGTTACAATGTCCAAACTACCCAAAGCCCCATTACCCATACTACCTTATTGTTTATTTTTACCTTTGCTAGAGTATTGTGCACTTTCATTTACTTCTATGTAAGTAATTAGCATCTTTTCATTTCAGCTTGAGGAACTTCTTTGAGCATTTCTTGCAAGGCAGGTCTAGTGGTGGTGAACTCCCTAAGTTTTGTCTGAGAAAACCTTTGTTTCTCCTTCATATTTGAAGGATAACTTGGCCATAAAAGTATTGTGGGCTGGCAGTTTTTATTTTTTAGCACGTAAAAATGTCATTCTATTCTCTCCCGGCTTGTAGCGTTTCTGCTGAGAAATCTGATACTCTAATGGGGGTTTCTTTGTCAGTTGTGTTCTTTTTTTCCCCTGGCTGCCTTTATGATTCTTTATCATTGATTTTTGACAGTTTCATTGTAATGTGTCTTGGAGAAGATTTTTTGCACTGAGATAAGTTTGTTCTATAGGGTTCTCGGACTTGTATTTCCAGTTCCTTCCCCAGGGTTGGGAAATTCTCAGCTAGTATTTCTCTAAATATACTCTCTGCTCCCTTTACCCTCTGTTCTCTTTCAGGTAGACCAGTTATTGTTATATATGCACTTCTTATCTTATCCAATAGCTCTCATAGGATGCCTTCACTTTTTTAAAATCTTAGTTCTCTCTCTTCTTCTAACTGGATTATTTCTAAATATTTATCCTCCAGATCATTAATTCTTTCTTCAGTCTAATCTGTACTATTTCCTAGGCTCTAATGCATTCTTCATTGGATTCACTGAATTCTTTAGCTCCAGAATTTCTGTCTGGTTCTTTTTAAAATTTTCCATTTCTTTGGTGCAGAACTCTTCTGAAGAACTCCTTAATTTTATTCCTGAATTTCTTGAACTGCCTTTCTGAGTTTTCTTGTAATCTGTTGAATCTCTTCATAACAGCTATTTTGAATTATCACTTAGATCACTGTTCTATGTCTTTGGGTTTGATTGCCGGAGAATTATCACTTTCTTTTTGTGATACCATATTACCATGATGTTTCATAGTGTTTGATGAAACGTGCCTCTGTTGTTGCATCTGAAGTAGCACACACTTGTCTTGTTCTTTTTGACAATTCTACAGACTAGCAGTTAGAAACTTGGTTTTCCACAAGGTGGCAGTATATCTCAAATTTTTGGTTTCTCTTCCCCTGAACTGGCTCTGGGGCAGCACTGGGGAGGGCACACTTTAAAAAGCTGGTATAAAGAAAGGTGGTTGGGTGGGGGGGAAAGGGTGTGAACTTAGCACCTGGGGATTTGTGGGTGCCCACTGCCTGAAAGGGGGATCCTTGAGTGGGGGTACTCCCAGAGTTTTATGGGCAGACCTTCCACTGAGATCTTAAAGCAGACAGCATGAAACTCCTACCTTCAAAGCCTTGGTTATTCTAGTCTGCCTCTTTCCTTTTCTCTCCTTCTCTCCATCCCCCACTCGCCACCCCCTAGTAATGGAGGTCCCTCCTCAGAAACCATATTCCTGGAAGAAAACAGGTCCCTCTGTCTGTGACCTGCTCAGCCGGGTGGTCAGTTAGTCACACATCTTTTGCTTTCTACTTCTTCTGTGTGGGAGGTCACTGTCGTTGCTGCTGGCAAAACCCCAGGGCACTGCAGCGCCACCCTGGGGAATGGGACTGACTCCTTAATAGCCTCCTTCCCCTCTGTCTCCATACTCATCTCTGTCCTGCTCCAATGGCATGCCTGCTTCTCCATCAGGCTGCTAGAACTCTACGAATTTTCTACATCCCTTGCATGTCTGCTCTGTTTTGTATTCTCCACTTTTGCTTCCGCCACTAGCCCTTATTGTGTCAAGTGAGGGTGTGGAGACTCAGTGACTCCCTTGAATCCACAGCCCCCTTCAAAGTTCAGGCCTACTACTTTCTGAATCACAGTTGGTAGAAATCTCCTGTGTACTCTGGTGTAATGTCCAGAGGTACTTCTGTTTCATTATGAATGACAAATTAGTTGCAAATAAAAGGAAAAAGGAAAAAGGTAAAAGGTATAACTTATGCTGCCATGATGCTGACATCATCCTACCCAAAGCCATCTATAGGGTCAACGCAATCCCTACCAAAATTCCAATGGCATTTTTCACAGAAATAGAAAAAAAACTTAAAATTTGTACAGAACCACAAAAGACCCCAGCTATCCAAAGCAATCATGAAAAAGAAAACAAAGCCAGAGGCACTGCACTTTTAGGTTTCAAACTATACTACAAAGCTATAGTCATTAAAACAGTATGGTACTCACATAAAAATAGACACATAGACCAATGGAACAGAATAGAAAGCTCAGAATTAACCCCCTGCGTATATCCTCAACTAATAATTGACTAGGAACCAAGAATGCCTAATGGAGAAAGAACTGTCTTTTCAACAAATGGTGCTGGGAAAACTGGGTAGACACATGCAGAAAAATGAAATTGAACCCCTATCTTACACCACTCACAAAAATCAACTTGAAGTGACTCTGAAAAACAATAAGGAATTTCCCCAAAAAGTTAAAACTAGAACTACCTATGGTCCAGCAACTGCACTACTAGGTATTTACCCAAAGAATACAAAAATACTATTTCAAAGAGATACATGCACCATGATGTTTACAGCAGCATTATTTACAATAGCCAATTATATGGAGACAGCCTAAGTGTCCATCAACTGATGAATGGATAAAGCAGATGTGGTATACATGTATACAATGGGATATTACTCAGCCATAAGAAACGAATGAAATCTTGTCATTTTCAAAAAATGGATGGAGCTAGGGAATAATATGGTAAGCTAAATAAGTCAGTCAGAGTAAGACTAATACCATATGATTTCATTCATATGAGGAATTTAAGAAATAAAACAAATGAGAAAAGGGGAATAAGAGGCAGACCAAGAAAAAGACTCTTAACTATAGAGAACAAATTGATGGTTACCCATGGAGAGGTGGATAGGGAGATGGGTTAAATAGGTGATAGGGATTAAGGAGGGCACTTGTGATGAGCACAGGGTGATATATGGAAGTGTTGAATCATTATTTTGTACACCTGAAACTATGCTGTATGTTAACTAACTGGAATTTAAATAAAAACTTAAAAAAAATTAACCTGAAGTAGATCAAAGACTTAAAGATATGACCTGATACCATAAAACTCCTAGAAAAAAAACACAGGAACAAAGCTCCTTGACATTGCTCTTGGCAATTATTTTTTGGATTGATACCAAGAGCGCAAACAACCAAAAGTAAAAATCAACAAGTAGGACTAATGCTTCTCCACAGCAAAAGAAACAATCAACAAAATGAAAAAGGCAACCTACAGAATGAGAGAAAATATTTGCAAACCATATATGAGACAAGGGGTTAATATCCAATATATATAAAGAACTCACAACTCAATAACAAAAAAAAACTGATTTAAAAATGGATATTGGAACTAAATAGATATTTTTCTAAAGAAGACATCCAGATGGCCAACAGGTACATGAAAAGAGGCTCAACATTACTAATCATCAAATGCAAATCAAATGCAAATCAAAGCCACAATGAGATATCACATTACACCTGTTAAAATGGCTGTCATCAAGAAGACAGAAGATAACAAGAACTGCGGAGGATGTAGAGAAAAGGGAACTCTGTGCACTGTTGGTAGGAACACACATTTTTTTACACTGCTACAGAAAACAATAGGGTGGTTCCTCAAAAAAATAAGAACAAACCTATCATATCCAATAATTCCACATCTGGATATATACCTTAATAAAATAAAAACACAATATTTAAGAAACATAAGCAGTATTATGTTTATTGCAGTCTTCTGCACAACAGTCAACAGTCAAGATACAGAAACAATTTAAATGCCCATAAAGGAAGAATGGATAAGAAGATATATATAGATATATGTCATGAAATATTTGTGACAACATGAATGGACTTTGAGAGCATCATGCTAAGTGTGATAAGTCAGACAGGGAAAGAATTCTGTATGATATCACTTATATATGGAATCTAAAAAAAGCTGAACTCATGAAAACAGAGTAGAATGGTGGTTACAAGGGGCTGGTGGATAAGGGAATGGGAGAGATGTTTAATGGTACAAACTTGAAACTAGTATAAAATAAGTTCTGTACAAAATTAATACCCATTTATAAGTGGTGTTTTTTTTTTTAATTTTTTAAACGTTTATTTATTTCTGAGAGCCAGAGAGAGACTGAGTACAAGCCAGGCAGGGGCAGAGAGAGAGGGAGACACAGAATCTGAAGCAGGCTCCAGGCTCTGATCTGTCAGCACAGAGCCCGACACAGGACTCGAACCCACAAACCGTGAAATCATAAACTGAGCTGAAGTCAGATGCTTAACTGACTGAGCCACCCAGGTGCCCCTAAATCAGTGGTGTTTCTATACACTAATAATGAAGTAGCAGAAAGAGAAATTAAGAAAACAATTCCATTTACCATTGCACCAAAAATAACAAAATACCTAAGATTATACTTAACCAAAGAAGTGAAAGACTTGTACTCTGAAAACTATAAAACACTGATGAAAGAAATTGAAGACAACACAAACAAATGGAAAGATAGTCCATGATCATGGATTGGAGGAATTCATATCGTTAAAATGTCCATAGTACCTAAAGCAACCTACAAATTCAGCAATATCCCTATGAAAATGCCAATAGCATTCTTAACAGAATTAGAGCAAACAATACTAAAATTTGTACAAACTACAAAGACCCAAAATAGCCAAAGCAATCTTGAGAAAGAAGAACAATGCTGTGTATCACAATTCCAGACTTCAAGCTGTATTACAAAGCTGTAATCATGAAGACAGTACGGTACTGGCACAAAAATAGACACATAAATCAATGGAACAGAATACAGCCCAGAAATAAACCCATGCTTATATGGTCAATTAGTCTATGGCAAAGGAGAATATACAATGGGGAAAAGACAGTTTTTTCAAAAAATGGTGCTGGAAAAAACTGGACAGCTACCTGCAAAAGAATAAAACTGGACCACTTTCTAACACCATACACAAAAATAAACTCAAAATAGATTGAAGATTTAAATGTGAGATCTCAAACCATAAAAATTGTAGAGAAGAACACAGGCAGTAATTTCTTTGGCATTGGCAACATTTGTCCAGAAATGTCTCCTCAGGCAAGGAAGCAAAAACAAAAATAAACCATTAGGACTACATCAAAATTAAAAGTTTTGCACAGTGAAGGAAACCATCAACAAAACTAAAAAGCAACCTACTGAATGAGAGAAGATATTTGCTAATAATCTGTCCAATAAGGGATTGATACCCAGAATATATAAAGAACTACAACTCAACACAAAGAAAACCAAATAGTCCACTTAAAAAATGTGCAGAGGACCTGAATAGACGTTTTTCCAAAGAAGACATACAGATGGCCAATATACACATGAAAAGATGCTCAACATTACTCATCATCAGGGGTAGATGCAAAGTAAAACCGCAATGAAGTATTACCTCACACTTGTCAGAATGGCTAAAATAAAAAAGATAATCATAAGTGTTGACAAAGATGTGGAGAAAAAGGAATCTGTTGGTGGGAATGTAAACTGGCACAGCCACTGTGGAAAGCAATATAAAGTTTCTCAAAAAATTAAAAATAGTAATACCATAAGATCCAACAATTCTACTACTGGATATTTACCCAAAGAAATGAAACACTAATTTGTAAAGACATACGCACCCCTGTTTATTATAGCATTATTTACAGTAGCTAAGATATGGAACCAACCCAAGTGTCCATCAATAGATAAGTAAATGGAGAAGTTGTAGTTTAAATATACAATGGAATACTACACAGCCATAAAAAGAATGATATTTTTGCCACTTGGGACAAGATGGATGGACTTCGAGTGTGTTATGCTAAGTAAATAAGTCAAAGTAGGAAAGACAAATACCATATGATTCCACTCATATGTGAACTCTAGAAAGCAAAACAAATGAATAAACAAACAAAAAGCAGAATCAAGTCTATAAATACAGAGATCAAGCTGATGGTTGCCAGAGGGGAGGTCAGTGGGGGGGGGGGGGGGGTTGGAGGATGGACAAAATGGGTGGAGAAGAGTGGGAGATACAGGTTTCCATTTATGGAATGAATAAGTCATGGGAATAAAAGGAACAGTGTGGGAATGATGGTCGATAGTACTGTAATAGCATTGTATGGTGACAAATGGGGGCTACACTTGGGGTGAACACACCATATACAGAGAAGTTGAATCACTGTTGTGTACCTGAAACTAACGTAACACTGTATCAAATATGCTTAAATAAAAATTTTTTTAAAAAAAGACACTTGGGTGGTGGAGAAAAAAGAAAAAGAATCCTGGAAATCTATGTATAGTATGGTGATTACAGATAACAAGATTGTATTACAAAAATCAAACTTGGGGCACCTGCGTGGCCCAGTTGGTTAAGTGTCCAACTTTGGCTCAGGTCATGATCTTGCGGTTTGTGAGTTCAAGCCCCACGTCAGGCTCTGTGCTGATAGCTCGGAGCCTGGAGCCTGATTCAGATTCTGTGTCTCCTTCTCTCACTGCCCCTTACTGTCTTGCTCTCTCTCTCAAAAATAAGTAAACATTTAAAAAAATCAGAAAAAAATCAAACTTGCCAAGAGCCCAGATTTTAGTTATTTCCACCACAGAAAACAAATGATATGTGATATGGTAGAGGTACTAACAACAATGACAATCATCCTGGATTATGTACATGTATAAAATCAACATGTACACCTTAAGTTTACACAATGGTATATGTGAAATATATTTCGGTTAAAAAAATTGATAGGACTGGGAAAAGGAAAAAGAAACTCACAGACGTCTCTATTTCAGCTGTCCATATTTCAACCAGCCATTGCTTTCACCTTGAGCCCACGCACCGCGTGCTCCAGGACTGATTACCTGCATGGCCTCTAGAGTCAAATTGTCCCATTTCTAATCCTCACATGGCCCCTTGTTAATCCAAACCCTCAGTCCCTGTGAGCCTCAATTTTCTCGTGTGTAAGTGGGAATGCCAATAGTACTTACCTCATTGAATTACTGTGATAGCTACACGAACTAATCTGTGTGTCATGCCCAGGTCACGTCAGCGCATAATGAAATCGTTGCTTTTTTTTTTTTTAATTATTAAATTTATTTGCCTTTGCTCCAGAGGGAACTATATACAAATATAGACTGGTTAGTAAAGAGTATTTTTCACTTGCAGGGGTTTGCTCTGCTTGGCACATTGCCCTTCTGGAACCCTGTCTCTCAGTCAACCTTCCTTCACCATTTGAGCTCCTCACCACGGCTCCAACCCAGCCCCCAACCCCTACCCTGGGGTGGGAGAGGGGCTACATTTTGCAACACAGAAATCAGAGTGCTTTCCACTGTAAAGCTATCTTAGTTTCAGAAGTCAGGAATTCTAATTATTATGTTTAAAACCCTCTTTGTAAATGTATCTCCCACTTCCTGCAGTTTATTTATAGGTGCTTTCATGTTCCTGTGAAACTACAAGAGGCAATAATACCCAAACCACAAAACCATTCATTCTGGAATTAACAATGCATGTGACTCTTCTTTTCCAAAGGCACCCCCACCCCATCACCACCAAATATGAAGGCTAAAATGGATTATTTTCACACTCCACCCTTTGACACTAAGCACCACCCATACCCCAGTGAGCTGGCCCCATGCATGTGGCCTGGGCCTCCCTCAGAGAATTGTCCTGTGTTGGCTTTAATTAGATGTTATTTCCTAAATATATGGTATTTTTTATACCAGTTATTTGTGGAAACAGCAGAAGCTGGTTACTGACTATGCCTTCTACCCTTAAGCTGCCTTCTTAGTGCCCTGCGAGAGGACATACAGAATCAGGGATGCTGGGAAAAATTATTTTTAGGGTGAAGGAAGCTCCTAAATGGCCTGATAATGCAGAAAGTCATCATCTTCTCAGTTTTCAAAGGGACCAGTGCTACCTGTGTCCCATTTGAATGAATTCCAAATGTACTTCACATCTGACTGAAGGAAAATCTAATAAACTAAACCAGTAGATTTTATTTTATTTTTTTACATTTTTAAAAAATGTTTACTTATGTTTTTGAGACAGGCAGAGCGTGAGCGGGGGAGGGGCAGAGAGAGAGGGAGACACAGAATCCGAAGCAGGCTCCAGGCTCTGAGCTGTCAGCACAGAGCCCAACGCAGGGCTTGAACCCACGGACTGTGAGATCATGACCTGAGCTGAAGTCGGAGGCTAACCAACTGAGCCAGCCAGCAGGTGCCCCAATTTATTTATTTTTGAGAGAGAGAGAGAGAGTGCATGCATGCGAGAGTTAGTGGGGGAAGGGTGGGAGGTGGGGAGAGAATCCCAAGCAGGCTCCATTCAGTCAGTGCAGAGCCTGATGTGGGGCTTGAACTCACAAACTGTGAGATGGTTACCTGAGTCCGAAATCCCGAGTCAGATGCTCAACCAACTGAGCCACCCAAGTGCCCCAGTACTTTTGGAAGTTTGAAACAAAGAGTCTGCAGGTCTGGGTATGTAGTTCACTGAAAGTAGCAGCCTGAAATAAGCCACTG
Source organism: Panthera pardus (assembly GCF_024362965.1). Classification (NCBI taxonomy): domain Eukaryota; kingdom Metazoa; phylum Chordata; class Mammalia; order Carnivora; family Felidae; genus Panthera; species Panthera pardus. The sequence continues at coordinate 144,265,899 of NW_026526765.1, read as the reverse complement.
TGTGTCGACAGTATCCCTTGAACGCCTCACCAATCACTGCTCTCAGATTCATTAATAAACTTTTTTTTAATATACCTATTTTTTATTTTAGAGAGAGTGCATGCGTGAAAGCAGAGTAGAGGGGCAGAGAGGGTGAGAGAGGAATCTTAAGCAGGCTCCATGCTCAGTGTGGAGCCCAACACAGAGCTAGATCCCATGACCCGGGGATCATGACCTTGAGCCGAAATCAAGAGTTGGACGCTCAACCGACTGAGCCACACAGGCACCCCTCAGATTTATTAATAAACTTTTAAAAAATACAGCTGTCACCTATAACAAGCTGCTGTGGTCTGAACGTTTGTGTCCTCCCCAAATTCATATGTTGAAATCTAATCCCCATGGTGATGTCATGAAAAGAAGTGATGAGGTCACAAGGGTAGAATCTTCATGAATGGGATTAGTGCCTTTATATAAGAGACCCCAGACAGCTTGCTAGCCTCTTCTGCCATGGGAAGCCACAAGAAGTCTGTGACCCAGAAGAGGGCCCTCGCTTGCCCACTCCAGCACCCGGATCTTGGACCTCCAGCCTCCAGAACTGTGAGAACAGTGAGAAATAAATTTCTGTTGTTTATAAGCGACCCAGTCTGTGGTATTTGTTACAGCAGTCCAAACGGACTAAAACACAAACCTAGCTCCCAAGAGTTTGTGAATGTTTTATGCTAGGTAGGAAAGGCATAATTGTGGACCACAGGACATAGTAAGGGAGGACAAACCTGGGGAAGCCAGAGAGATGGAAAAAGTCAGTCTGGACACAGCTGACCAAGAGAAGATGCAACTAGAACTTGGTTTCTCCACCTTGGCACTGCTGACATCGGGGCTGGATAATTTAGTGTTGTACGGCCTGTCCTTTGCCTTGTAGAATCGTTAGCCATAGTATCCCCAGCCTCTGCACATTTGGTGCTGGTAAGTAGCCTGTGTCCCAGTTGCAACAGAGAGTGTCTCCAGACATTGCCTAACATCCCCTGGGCTGCAAAATCACCCTCAGTTGAGAACCATTGAAGTAGAGGATTCAGAGTTTCAGAGGAAAACTTTGCACTGTTACCTGTTGAGGCCCCTGATGGCAGTGCCACCAACTATGAGCTACTATGAAGCATTTGTCATATTCTGTCAAGAGTTTGACTTTAATTTTTTTAATGCTTATTTATTTTTGAGAAAGACAGAGCATGAACGGGGGAAGGGCAGGGAGAAAGGGAGACAGAGGATCCCAAGGAGGCCCCAGGCTCCAAGCTGTCAGCACAGAGCCCAACACAGGGCTTAAACCCACGAACCAAGAGATCATGACCTGAGCCAAAGTCGGACGTTTAACTGACTGAGACATCCAGGTGTCCCAAGAGTTTGACACTTAAAACCCATCTCAACTTGGGGCGCCTGGGTGGCTCAGTCAGTCAAGCGTCTGACTTCGGCTCAGGTCATGATCTCGTGGTTTGTGGGTTCGACCCCCACGTCGGGCTCTGTGCTGATAGCTCAGAGCCTGGACCCTGCTTTGGATTCTGTGTTTACCTCTTTCTCTGCCCCTCCCCTGTTCATGCTCTATCTCTCTCTGTCTCAAAATAAATAAAACATTAAAAAAAATTTTTTTTTAAACCCATCTCAACTTGATCCCGTCTATCCACTGTAGGGCCCTGAGCTCCAGCATTTTTGAAGATACTCATCAGGAGATTATGGAATCAATATAGTGGGTCCTAACTAGCATTAAAAAGGAAGGGAGAAGAAAGAAAGAAAGAAAGAAAGAAAGAAAGAAAGAAAGAAAGAAAGAAAGAAAGAAAGAAAAGAAAGAAAGAAAAGAAAGAGAATAAAACATTACAGAAAATATCAGAGTATACTTTGTAAAAATAAATGATTTGTAAAACTTTCAATTATGTTTTCCTGTGTGTACCACTGTGTTTGCTTGCTCATATTGGATATTGATATAAGATGTTTTTCCTTTTTCTCTTTTTAATGTTTATTTTATTTTTGAGAGAGCACAAGTGAGGGAGGGTCAGAGAGAGAGAGGGAGACAGAGGATCTGAAGCTGGCTCTGCGCTGACAGCCGTGAGCCTGATGTAGGGCTCGAACTCACCAAGTGTGAGATCATGACCTGAGCTGAAGTCAGACACTTAACTGACTGAGCCACTCAGGTGCCCCAGCAAATGGTTTTCTTACCAAGAGTTGGCAATTAAAAGAGTTTGAGAATCTCTATTCTATTTTAACATATCCTATGAACATTTACTTCACTTTTTTTTTAATGTTTATTTATTTTTGATAGAGAGATACAGAGTATGAGCAGGGGAGGGGCAGAGAGAGAGGGAGACACAGAATCTGAAGCAGGCTCCAGGCTCCAAGCTGTCAGCAGAGCCTGATGCGGGGCTTGAACTCACAAACTGTGAGATCATGACCTGAGCCAAAGTCGGACGCTTAACTGACTGAGCCACCCAGGTGCCCCAATTTACTTCACTTCTAATGTGCAATGTATTTATTCATTTTTCATTGCTGCTCTAACAAATTACCACAAACTTAGTGACTTAAAACAGACCACTTTCTTCTTTTACAGTTCTGGAGGTCAGAAATCCTAAGTCAGTTTCACTGCCCTACAGTCAATGTGCTGACAGGGCAAGGACCCCAATCTGATAGCTAGCTGCAAGGAACTGAATTCTACCCACAACCAGTGAGCTTACAGGAGGTTTGTAAGCCTCAGAGGAGGTAGCAGATGAGATGTTGTTTGCAGCCTTGTGAGACTCTCAACAGAAAGAAGACTTAGTCAAGATGTGCCTGGAGTCCAGACCCTTAGAAACTGTGAGTTAATAAATCGGTGTTTTAAGTCCCCAAGATTGTGGTCATTTGTTATGTAGCCTCAGGAAACTAATACAGACATTCAAGGGAATCACTAGTGCAAAAATCTAAACTATGCTGATGTAGCACCTGGATAGCAATATTAAAAGTAAGTGATTTTACGGGGCATCTGGGTGGCTCAGTCGGTTGAGTGTCCGACTTCGACTCAGGTCATGATCTCACAGCTTATGGGTTTGAGCCCCACACTGGGCTTTGTGCCTTCAGTGTGGAGCCTGCTTGAGATTTTTCTCCCTCTCTCTCTGTTCATCCTGTTTGTGATCTCTGTCTCTCTCTCAGAATAAATAAATAAACTTAAAAAAAAAAAAGCAAGTGATTTTATGCAATAACATGGAGAAATCTCAAAGTATTTTTGCTAAGTGACATAAACCACATCCAAAAGGCTGCATACTATAAGATTCCATTTATGTGACATCTTGGAGATGACAAAACTATAGGGATGAAGAACAGGTCAGTGGTTAACAAAGGTTGGGGAGGGGTGTTGACTACAAAGGGCAACAGGACGGCATCTGGGCGGCACGTGGACTGTTCCCTATTGTGACTGTGGTCATAGGTACACTTCTCTATATGTTTGTCAAAGGCCATGGAACTGTATACCACACAGATAGTGACTTTTCCTTTGCACAAATTTAAACATAAATTTTAAAATTGAGTGACTTTGAAAGAATTACAGATTCCTTACTTGGAATTCCTTGCCCTAAGGTTTTCCCTCAGCTGGGCAGTAAGAAAGGCTGAAGTTAAGAATTCCTTGTCCCAAGATTTCAGCCACCACTGTGGGGCTCAGCTGGGAGTCATAGAGAAGATGGCCTCCTGGGCTTGCCCTCTAAACACATCTGTCCATCTCATGGAGTCAGGGTCCAGTGATAATGATGAATTCAAATATATGGCCTGGTGAATTTGCTGGATTTCAAAGATAAGCAAAACTGTTAGGAAACGTGAATTATGTAGAAGGGCGGAAGTCAGGTTGGCTTTATATTTCTCCACAGTTGCAATGTCTAAAAATGTGTGGCAATGGATTAGAATTGGAGACATTAGTATGAACATTTAGTTTCCTCTAGATACAGATGGACATGTATAGTACTATTTCTAGATGCGTATATACATTAGTTGGCATGCCCACATACTTCTTTAGTCTGTCTGCTAAGAGGGTCCAGAAGAAGCAAAAGGAAAGAAGTGCCACACCCTGGTGGCAGTGAACACACCCAGCACCCAGATCTTGGATTCTAAACACCATTCTTCAATAAAAGGGAACAGAGCTCACTGGAGAAAGGGCTGGTCTTAGGGCTGGGGTTGGGAATATACAAGATGAGCCTGGAACATGTTGTGGTGCCAGGAAGTAAGGAAGGGCTCAAAAAAGATGGTGGGTGCATGTCAAGGGGACTCAAGAGCCAACTTAAAGGGGTGCCTGCTTGGCTCAGTCATTTAAGCATTTGACTCTTGATATTGGCTCAGGTCATGATTCCAGGATAGAGATTAAACCGCACTCTCTCGCTCTCAAAATAAATAAAATAGAAAAACTTAAAAAAGAAAGAGCTGACTGAAAGAACTCACAGTGGCCAAACCTGAAACAATCTGAGCAACGAAATAACTGAGTATTGGATTATAACCCAAAGTAGAAAATAAATATCTGAGTCCACCCTGATGCAATGAGTGGGTAAATAAAGAAATAAGAGTAGAGAAATCTGCTGTACAAAAGAAACTCACACAACTCATGTAGGGTCCTCTGCTCTTGAATCAATACTCTCAGAACGTCCTATCCCTTCGGCGTGGGCTGTGCATAGTGACCTCCGTCCAGAGTACAGCATGGAAAGGGGGGCACGGTTGGAGACCTCCCAATAAACACTGCCACTGCTATGTAATCAAGCTTGATGTCAGTGGACAGCATGAAACCTGCATGTGCTGTGGTGAGGATGGGACTTAGCCCTGGTGGTGTCCCTCTCAAGAACCCTGAACCTGACCATGAGGAAAACATCAGACAAACCCAAACCGAGGGCCAGTCTAGAAAGTAGCCTGACCCATACTCCTTCGAACTCCCAACGTCAAAAACAAGAAAAATATGAGGACCTGTCCTGGTCCAGAGAAGCCTAAGGAGAAAGGATGTTTCAATATAATATATCCTGGATGAGGTCCTGGGACAGAAGAGGATATCAGGTAAAAACTAAGGAAATTCAAATAAAGTATGGATTTTAGTTAATAATAATGTATTGACTCACTAGTTTTGGCAATTGTGCATACTAATGTAAGATATTGACACTGGGGACAACTTGACACTGGGTATAGAACCCTCTGTACTGGGTTGCCTGGGTGGCTCAGTCAGTTGCGTGTCTGACTCTCAATTTCAGCTCAGTCATGATCCCAGGGTTGTGGGATTGAGCCCCTGCATCGGGCACCAGGCTGGGCATTCTCTTTATCCCCTTCCCTCTGCTCCTCCCCAACTCACACACACACTCTCATTCTCACTTAAAAAAACCCACCCTCTGTAGTACTCTTACAACTTTTCTGTAAATCTAAAACTACTTTAAATTTTATTTTTTAATTGAGCTCTTTGTCTTTTTTAAAAATTTATTTTAGAGAGAGAGAGAGCACAAGTGGAGGAAGTGGCAGAGGGAGAGAGGGAGAGAGAGAAAGAATCTGAAACGGGTTGCACACTCAGCACTGAGCCCGACGCACGGGGCTGGAACTCACAGGCAGTGAGATCATGACCTGAGCTGAAGTCGGGCGCTTAATCGACTGAGCCACCCAGGAGCCCCAGAGCTCAGTTCTTTGTAGCCAAGAAAGCATATCAAAAAGGAAGCGATGAAACTAATCCAGAGTAGAGATGGGCATCATGTGAGAGGTGAGTGTGGCTTACTACAAATAATTGCTATTTCAGGTGAACGTAACTGCCGTATGTGATGAGTAAATGGAAAGATGACAAAACTTGAGAAGAACCACCCACTCTACTTATTTTCCCCTGTCGCTCAAAGCAGAAAAGGCAACCAGATCTCTCAATTTCTAAATCTTCATGTTAACTGGAAGTAGTTTCTAAGGCTTTATAATTGTAGCACTGGAAGGAATATCCAAAATTGCCGAGTCCTGTCCCATCACCTTGCAGATGGGGAACGGAGCATCTGTGTGCTTGGTTTTTAAGGAAACCATACAAGCCTACTTCTGCTTATAAAACAAATAAATCAGGAAGTGGATACTAATTTCACAAAATGAGCCAATGCAGTATTCCTTTCAATGTGCTCCCCATATGCTTTTAAAGTGCAATCCAGCTTATAAAAATGGAATCCACATGCACACACATGACCTTTAGGAATTCATCTAAATTTAGCAGATACACATTCCCAGAATGTCTAATGTGTGCAAGGCTTTGTACGGGGCACCATGGGCATCGTTGAGAGAGACACCCCGCCTCACTGTGAAGTGTTACATGACCTTGAAGAAAACTTCATTTTTCCTGGAAACATACAAAACAGGTTGTGACCATTTTCAGAAATCTTCAGAGTCCAACTACAAGGAACAAAAACCATGGTCACACCCATTTCCTGATGCCCTCCTCCTCCTCTTCAGTCATTGCTCTTCTGTGTGCCAGGCCAAGAGCCCACAAACATCTGATTAAAGCGAGTCAAGAGTTCCCTGGGAGGGACGGGAACTTGTCCCTGTCCTCCTCGTTTAAATACACTTGCATTTGGAGGAAGTAATGCTGAGTCTGCTCCACCCTGGTGTGACTGGGGCCCCGTGTCCCTGGCAGGCGCCGTGTCCCCATATGTCCCTTGGCAAATTCTGCCTCTTCTGGGAAGACCCATTGCTGCCTGCGTTTCAGCCTCGCCCGTTCCCTCCCCTTCCTGACAGTCAGACCCAGTTTCCTCAGCACGCAGAGAACACCCCATCAGCGGTTGCTAGAAAGGGTCAGCGCCCAGCCAACAGTTATGGGTCTGGCCCATATCCATGTGCCCTCAGCAAACTGGAAACCTCCATAGGCTTGAGCGGAAGTTAATGGAACACACACTAACCACCCTAACATTTCACAACAAGGAAGGGCTCACAGAAAACAAAATTAAAATGTTAAACTGAATTAAAAATGTCCACATGGAGACTTAAAAAAAGAAATTGGGAGAATAACATTGACAACACAAGTGGAAAGCCCACACGTCTGTTCCGGTTCTTTTAGAAAGAGCCCGCAATCTGAGAGGGATGCTCACATCCAAATATTCTTTTTTTTTTTAATGTTTATTTGTTTTGAGAGAGAGAGGGCATGAGCATGAGTGGACGTGAGGCAGAGAGAGAGAGAGAATCCCAAGCAGTCTCTGCACTGTCAGCGCAGAGCCCAACGCGGGGCTGGATCTCACCAACTGTGGGATCATGACTTGAGTTGAAATCAAGAGTTGGATGCTCAACCGACTGAGCCACCCAGGTGTCCCTCATAGCCAAATATTCTGAGCAACTTGCAAACTAGAGCCGGGGAAGGAGGGGCAGAAAAAGATGTGAACTATCAGCCTGAGTATTTCACAGCTGTCCATCTCACAAATGAGCTTCCAAGACTGATAGGAATCTTTTTTCTTTTTTCTTTTTGTTTTTACAATTTTATTGTGAAGAAATATATATATATAACATTTATCCTTGTAATATTTGTAAGCATATACTCAGTGGCATTAATTACATTCAAAATTCTTTGTACCCATTACTATGAGTTACCCCAAATTGAAAATAACCTCTGTACTCATGAAGAGTATGAGTTACATCCAGATTGAAAATGTCCACTGTACTCTTGAAGGAATAACTCCACCTTCCCCACCCCTGACTTTAGTCCTTGGTAATCTCTCCTTTCTTTTTTTTTTCCTTTACTTTTTAAATTTACATCCAAGTTAGTTAGCATATAGTGCAACAATGATTTCAGGAGTAGATTCTTTGGGCCCCTTACCCATTTAGCCCATCCGCCCTCCCAAAACCCCTCCAGCAACTCTCTGTTTGTTCTCTATATTTAAGAGTCTCTTATGTTTTTGTCCCCCTCCCTGTTTTTATATTGTTTTTGCTTCCCTTCCCTTATGTTCATCTGTTTTGTCTCTTAAAGTCCTCATATGAGTGAAGTCATATGATTTTTGTCTTTCTCTGACTGACTAATTTCACTTAGCATAATACCCTCCAGTTTTATCCACGTAGTTGCAAATGTCAAGATTTCCTTCTTTTTGATTGCCGAGTAATACTCCATTGTATATATACACCACATCTTCTATATCCATTCATCCATTGATGGACATTTGGGCTCTTTCCATACTTTGGCTATTGTGGATAGTGCTGCTATAAACATTGGGGTGCATGTGCCCCTTTGACACAGCACACCTGTATCCCTTGGGTAAATACCTAGTAGTACAATTGCTGGATTGTAGTGTAGTTCTATTTTAGTTTTTTGAGGAACCTTCATACTGTTTTCCAGAGTGGCTGCACCAGCTTGCATTCCCACCAACAATGCAAAAGAGATCCTCTTTCTCCACATCCTCACCAACATCTGTTGCCTGAGTTGTTAATGTGAGCCATCCTGACAGGTGTGAGGTGGTATCTCCATGTGGCTTTGATTTGTGTTTCTCTGATGATGAGTGATGTTGAGCATTTTTTCATGTGTTGGTTGGCCATACGGATGTCTTCTTTGGAGAAGTGTCTATTCATGTCTTTTGCCCATTTCTTCACTGGATTATTTGTTTTTTTGTGTGTGTTGAGTTTGATAAGTTCTTTATAGATCTTGGATACTAACCCTTTATCTGATATGTCATTTGCAAATATCTTCTCCCATCCTGTCAGTGGTCTTTTAGTTTTGCTGATTGTTTCCTTCTCTGTGCAGAAGCTTTTTATTTTGATGAGGTCCCAATAGTTCATTTTTGCTTTGGTTTCCCTTGCCCCTGGAGATGTGTTGAGTAAGAAGTTGCTGCAGCCAAGATCAAAGAGGTTTTTGCCTGCTTTTTCCTTGAGGACTTTGATGGTTTCCTGTCTTACATTTAGGTCTTTCATCCATTTTGAGTTTATTTTCGTGTATGGTGTAAGAAAGTGGTCCAGGTTCATTCTTCTGCATGTCGCTGTCCAGTTTTCCCAGCATCATTTGCTGAAGAGACTGTCTTGATTACATTGGATATTCTTTCCTGCTTTGTCACAGATTAGTTGGCCATATGTTTGTGGGTTCATTTCTGGGTTCTCTATTCTGTTCCATTGATCTGAGTGTCTGTTTTTGTGCCACTGATGGGAATCTTTAATCCAAGTTTAGTCACCTGAGCTGGCTCTTAAAATAACAACTTATATGCATCATGTTGTACTTAAATTTTAAGTTTTGACTGTTTAATGTAAAGTTCTCTTTCAAATGACATAATCTTGTCTTTGCAAGTAACGTGCAAGAAATTGCAAGAGGCTGAGTCTCAGGCTTCTGTTTCTTCTGTCAGTGCCTAGTGCACCTAAGCAGCTAATAGTAGGTGCACAATATGAAATGGAATTTGAGTTCCTCACAAAACTAACATCGCCCTCAGTAAAAATCTGCAATCCCCTTGTTAAAACAGGTGCATTCCGGGGGGCACCTGGGTGGTTCAGTCGGTTAAGCATCCGACTTCAGCTCAGGTCATGATCTCACAGCTCGTGGGTTCGAGACCCGCACTGGGGTTTGTGGTGACATCTGGGAGCCTAGAGCCTGCTTCAGATTCTGTGTCTCCCTCTCTCTCTCTGCCCACCTCCGCTGCTCATGCTCTTTCTCTCTCTGTCAAAAATAAATAAATATTAAAAGAAAAAAAAAACAGTGCATCCTTAACTCTACAGAAAACTACTTCTCTCTCACCTTCTTACACAACCCTGGAAGTGAGACACTGTGAGCACCTCCTCCCCACCCCCGTGATCTTCCAGTCAGTCCAGACAATCAGCTTGTGTGCAAAGGTATGGTCAAACTGATTGGAAAATACTGAACTGCTTTCATCCCTATTGGTCAACAGACACTGCTCTGAGCCACCAAACGTTCTCCCTCTGCCATCCGTGCTCCACCCCTGGGACTCCCAGACCTCCTCACCAACTGTACCAGTTTGCTAGGATGGCTGTAACTCAAGTCCACACACTGGGAGGCTTATACAACAGAAATGTGAGGTCTTACAATTCTGAGGGTAGACATCTGAAATGCAGGTGTTCCCTCTGAAGCTGTTTTTAGGGAAGGATCTATTCCAGACCTCTCCTCTAGCTTCTGGTAGTTTCCTGACAATCTTTGGTGTTCGTTGGGCTTGTAACCTGATCAGATTGTCACCTTGGTCTCCACCTCCTTGTTCACATGGTGTTCTTCCTGTGTGAGTGTCTGGGTCCAAATTCCCCCTTTTTATAAGCACAATAGTCATTTGGATTAGGGGTCCACCTACTCCAGTACGATGTCCTCTTAATACATCCACAGTGATCCTATTCCAAATAAGGTCACATTCTGAGGTTCTGAGTTAGGATTTCAACATATGACCCACTCACCCCCACCCCCCCAAATTGATGTGTTGAAATTCTACCCATAACATACAATTTTACCCATAACATCATCTACCAACTTGGGCAAACAGGAGGTCTCCAGGATTCACTCCAGCCCCTCATCGATTCTGATTTGTCCATTCATGTGATGTAGCACTTGGGAAATACTTTAAATAGTACGTTACTCCCATAAAGTTCATTCAGTGCTAATTGGTTGACTGACTTCCCAAGGTATATATAAAGATTTGTATATTAGTGATTCTGAGCCAGCTGCATGCTTAGAATTCCACCTTTATGTTTTACAAGCTGGTGAATCAGGAGGCACCAAATGGATCTACCTAGCTCCCCTCCCCTGGTGTCTAAGGAAAACCAGACCCTCAGAAGCTATTGGCAGCATGCTGAAGGAGGTTCTTAGAGGCTGGAGGCCTTTGACATCCAGCCATGAGGGTCTCTGAATTCGTGATCTGTTGGGATGAGCCAAGGTGGAATGAAGGTGTCTTTCAATGATAGGTGGAAGACCTTCAAGGGACTGAAAAACTTTCTTGCAGAACAGAGGAGTCCTTGGTAACCTTGAGCAAACTGAAGATCTCAACTACAGAGCCATGCATAGGGTTTTCATTTCCTCCCATGCACTTTTTATTCTCCTGTTTGTCAAGGGATTTCCAGCCATGGCCACATTTCAACTAATTGTCACAAAGCATGGCTGGGATCGTGTTTCAGCTTTCTTCTCTCCCTCCAGGACAGAATAACAGTTCCAGTGTTTGAATATCACTTCACAACTTTAACACTCACCACCGCCACCCCCTCCTGCCTGTTGGGGGGAAAATTTCCTTTCAAAATAAGGTTGGATCTAGGCCACATGGCGGATAGAACACCATCTACCCTTTGGGGTGGGGAGTGCAGGGCATAAGACGGGGGCGCCCTTGGGCATTTCAGTCAGGGACTTGAGCAATTCTTTAGGCCATTAGTTTTCAATGGTCTCCTTTCCAAGTTCAACAACAGCAGCTTCCTTCTTTTTTTCAAAATCCATTTCGAATAAAGAGTGCTATGCCATAAAATAAACAAGTTTAAAAATTTCTGATACAGGAAAACACTCTCCTTCTCAGAGCCGAGAACTCTGCAGTTCCAAGGAGTTTGGGCCTTACTTGGACACCCACAGTTGTCTCCCTGTGGCAAGGACAGCCTGAATTCAAGTGGCCTCTTTGTCAGCCCCAGACTCTTGCTCCTGCTCACCCCCCCCCCCCCCGCCACCTTCAAATGAAGTTGGCCCTCCTCTTGTTTTCTCTCTCTTGCCCATTGGGGGAAAAATGTCCTTTCAAAATAATGTCTCTGACCACAGAATCCTGAAAGGAGCTATGGCCACAGGAGGAGAGAGCACGGGGAGTCCCAAGTCAGGAGACATCTGAGTGTAAACATCTGGACAGCTGTCTCGGGCTCTGTGCAATGGCAGCCTGACGTTTTGACAAGCCCTCTTGATCTCTTATTACGCCCTCTGAGCCTCATGCTGAATTCTGTGGTGAGGCTTCTGTTTCTGTCATGTTGGAGGCTTGGAGGAGAGAGCAGAAGGAGACAAAGAGATCACAGAGCTTATGGCTGCTGTAGCTTTAGGCCATTCTAATGAATGCTGCCATCCTTCTCTTGGGTCCCAGCTCATCACTAGAGTATGGGTTCCTCACCTTCTGGCTGAGGGTAGCTGCAGGTTCTAACCAACCCCCATTGTCCCGGTGCGTCAACACCCCATAGTATCTGGGGGCAGCCTGGAGGTATTTGGTAGTGTAACAATCTTGGACACCGAAAGGCTGATGATCCTGCTCTTTTTTCCAACAGTGATACTGTGAAAGGTGATATAAAATGGAGTCGCTCATGCTGGGGTGGGGTGGGGGTTTAAAATGGAGCCAGGAGGCTACTAAGGAGTTGGGCCTTCCATATGTCCTCGCCAGGTGGAACCATGAATTTTTGAACTAGGCCAAACCACAAATACTCCAAAAACTCTGAAGACCTGCAAGTTGCTACAGTAACAGACCTTTGCGTAGAGAGAGCCTTAGCAACCAGTTCCATTTAGCTCTGATTTGTTTTCTTCTGCCAACACCCATCAAAATGTTTTGTAAACAACTTAAAATTTTTTTGTCTTTAAGAGCCCCTGATTTTTGCTCCCTAGTGGGATATTGTCTGGGTTGCTGCCCAAATCTGTGGACGCTGAATTGCAATTCTCCGATCACAAATAAACACTTTTGCTTAATCTTTGCCTCCTGACAATTTTTGGTTGACAGAACCCTAGCGCTATTCCAACATCAGCTACTCCAGCGCTTCCGCCTTTAGGTGGAAAGGCTCTCCGTGACTTAAAGAGGGAGAAGCAGACACACTTAATCTCTAGCTGGTGATTCAGCTACATTATTGTGTATGTAGGTGCAAATCAACTGCTGAACTATGAGTGATGCTTGACAATAAGCCCATTGCCAAGAAGCTCCATTGGGCGCATTACATTGGTCTGGTAATATTTGGAATTGTAAACTGTACTGCTTGGTATAATAGACTTCAGTTTTCATTTGGCCCAGTCCACCATAGCCGCAAAGAATTCCTCAGGAAGGCACATCTGGAAGTGCTCTTGCAGGTGTGTTGGAGGCTGGATGTCTGACTGACATGGGAGCAATCCAATGGGAGCAATACCTCTCTATCGGACACCAGACACCAGAAAAAAGTTGGGGACATAGAAACGTTTTTGATCTCTATCTTCTTGAGTTCCTCACCTTCAAAGAAGAAACACAAGCATGCTTAGTAGTTCCAGCCATCTGACTTAGGAAGAAAGTGATATAAGTATTTTCCTGACTTTTTAATTGTTTGGTCATAGTGAAAGGCAAGGTTTTAAGGCAAATTTGCATTCATTAAACCTCTGACTACAAGGCGGAGTAGGGAAGGGGCAAGATCAGAATCTAAATGTTCCCCATATGGGACTTGCTTTCCATACAGCAACAGTCTTGAGGTCTTGGACTATCCATAGCTATTCTTGCACATGCCTGGATGTTTTACTGCATGGGAAAATTTGGTCCTGACATATTTTGTCCTAAACTAAGAAATAAAGCTTCTTACGTGGGTTCTTTAAGAGGCAGGAGGTTATGTGCTATGGCTTTATTAGAGAGTGCAATCAAAGGAGTCGGGGAAATAGCAGAGAAGGGGAGTTGGGAGAGCCAACGTGTCTTTTGAGAGAAGGGCAGAAGAATTTATATTTGGGCTGTCAAATAAGATCTTGCCCACCTCTGTCCCCATTCTGGATTGTATAAGTTGTGGGCACTGAGTGGTCCCGTGCCTCGCCAACCTTGAGGAAGTTGAGGCCCAGGTCAAGGGGATCATGTTGCAAGAGGTGAGGACTGTCAGGCTGTTGGAGGCTCCATGGAGCTGGTTGTTGCAGAGGAGGTTGGATGGGAACAAGTGACCTCTGACTCCAGTGTCTTCTAGGCTCAAGGGCAAGAGTGGGATTTGACCTTACACCACAGGTGGCTCTGTGTCCCATTCACATGTTTGCATCTTCTCATCTCTTTACCCTCCTCCTTGGTTTGGACTAACCCATCAGCATGGTAGACACCGATGTGCATGATGGAGAGATCCTTCTTCAAGGCAGGATTTGCTTACCAGCCTTGGGAAGTGCAATCAGCAGACAGCCTCCAGCTTCTTGTTTAGGCTCTGCCTCTGTTGCAGAGTTTCTTTGCCTGAGGTCACTCCCAGCCTGGGGCAGTCTGCATTTGGTGACTGAACATGGGCTGGCCATTTATTTCAAGGAGATAAAGTCCTACACATTTGTCTTGGGTCAGCTCCAGAGGTCCCCTCTGGGTTGGTCTATGTCATGGTTTGACTTCTCTCTCTGTCAGTCCTTCCATCCTGTCACAGGAGTTGATACCTAATAGAAATCTACCTAATACCCAAAACGCCATCTCAGCTTCTGCCCCTGGAGAACCCACGTTGCCACAACCAGCTGACAATATCATCACTATCACATGCCCACCATGTGTCAAGTATGTTTAATGAATTGGAAAAGTTAAGTCATTCAAGAATGTACAGTTTGTCTTCTACCTCCCACCTCTGGCCCCCACCAGCCTCAAGGGACCTACAGGCCAGAGAACCCGGGGACAGAAAGCTTTGGAATTCCTGCAACTAAGTGCCCAAAGTAGTACATTGGGAACATTACCATACATGTGACCTCATGATATATCCAAAGGCTAGGACATATAGGTACATTTATGTTCAATATTTGGTGGCTGTAGATGACCTGAACCCTTGTATTTGCTCTCTAGGTTACTTACCACTGTCCTGGTTTCCATATTTATTAGTCCATGGGGGAGGCAGAGAGCCCCGTATCCTTCTTTTCTGCTTCTCCCCCACCCCTGGTCTTCTAGGTTGGTCCCATCTAGCATCACGATAGCATTCTGTTTGCTCATGTCATAAACTATGGGGTGACATCATAGGGGGCATGCCCTGTGCAGCATTACAGCCTCCATTATTCCATGAATGAGACTCACAGAACATGTAGTGTGTACTTATGTGGTCTCACACCTATGCGCTCCAGCACACCCTCCAGACAAGGCTCATCCCTCTTTCCATCAAGTTGTACCTGGAATCTCTTTGGCAGTCTTCTCTCCCGGTGAAAATAATGTATACTTCTTTTTTTTTTTTCAGTTCTTTTTAAATGTGTATTTATTTTTAAAAGAGAGACAGAGTGTGAGTGGGGAGGGGCAGAGAGATATAAGGAGACACAGAATCTGAAGCAGGCTTAAGGCTCTGAACCTGACAGCAGAGAGCCTGACATGGAGCTCGAACTCATGGACAGCGAGATCATGCCTTGAGCCAAAGTCGGAGCTTAACTGACTGAGCCACCCAGGAGCCCCAAAATATACTTCTTTAGAGAGAAATGGAAAAGGTAATTGAGAACTGAACATCTGTTGGAACCATCTTCTCTCAAATTCCATGTTATTTGATCCAGACATAGCGTAATGATGCATGGTAACTGACAGGAAGCTCCCTGTTTGCTCCATGCTATAGTTCAGGCCTCATGTAGTATGTCTACTCTCAGTATTGGAAATTCTTTCCATGTCCTGTCCTAACCACTGATTCATTTTGTGGAGCCGGGAATTATTGGGAGATTGCCAACTTAACTCAGTGAATTAACAAAAAACTAGGTTAAAGAGATCCAGAGGAAGTCAAAGGACAGGCACAGGTCAGGTAGGTGCTTGTGGCAGAAACAGCTGGAGGTCACCAACTATCCATGACTTCCTAGATTTCCCGGTGTCCCTTGCAGTTGAGGCATGTGTCTAGGCCTGGCCAACAGCCCAGCAGAAGTCATGCATGGCATTTTTATGCTGAGGCGTTTAACAGCTGGTGTGCCTCCACTGTAATCTCTTTCTCCTACTCCAGTGAACTTGGAGAACATAGCTTCCAAGCAGTGAAGCAAGAAATGGATAAAGACCACTTAAGCCACAATAGGCCTCTTTTCTCTCCCTGTAATCTTTGGTCCCTAGAGCCTCCCCAGGCTTTCTCTTCTCCCTGCCCTCCTGCCCCCATTCCTCAAATTACATCTTTCCCTGGTAAGGAGGCTAGGAGTAGCACTTGACAGAGACATGCGCGTGAGTAATATGAAGCTCAGGGTCATGCTGTGGAATTTGTCTATGAGACAATAATTTCCTGTTCTCCAGTGTCGCCTGTGTCTCTGTGGGGCCCGTGATGGCACAAGACGAAACCCATCATGCTTTTCTTTTTTTTTTTAAAAAAATTTTTTTTTCAATGTTTTTTATTTATTTTTGGGACAGAGAGAGACAGAGCATGAACGGGGGAGGGGCAGAGAGAAAGGGAGACACAGAATCGGAAACAGGCTCCAGGCTCCGAGCCATCAGCCCAGAGCCTGACGCGGGGCTCGAACTCACGGACCGCGAGATCGTGACCTGGCTGAAGTTGGACGCTTAACCGACTGCGCCACCCAGGCGCCCCCCCATCATGCTTTTCTTATTGCTAATTCTACAACTAGTCCTTGAACTAGGAATCATGTAACTTTAATTTTTCTCCAGGAGAATGCCCATGTGGTTGGATTTTGTACCATACTCAGTATTTGTTCTTTGTTATCTCTAATTAATGATAGAAAATATTCACATTTCAACGATTTTCAGGACCATTTATTTACTCTTTTCTTCAAGCTAACCAAATTTTATTTCCATTTTGTGATATTTATTACAACTGAGAAAATACTCAGTCCTTCTAAATCAAGATCAAAGTAAACATATAATAAAGCACCGTATTATATAGGCCTTGTCAAGAAAGTTTCTGCTTAATCCACTGACTCTGAAAAATTAACTTTCCTTACTCTTTTACTTGTATCCCAGATTGAGATTTTGCCACAACGTGGCAGAAGTAGAGACCTTTTCCTAGACACTTGAACAAATAAAAGCCTGTGGGCCAGCCACAGATTTTGTTTTAAATAAAAAATGGATCTAAGTCTGTGCTCTGTTTTCAACAGTGAATTCCTTCATGGCTCCTTATGTGTTCTTCTGGTTGTTACTGCCATTGTTGACTTCACAAACAGGACATCACGATTCCAAGGACACTGTGTCTTCTGGACCTGTCAGGAGACTCTGCCCTGGCCTGCCATTCTGATGGCATCCCTACCAATTATTGTCCTGTTTTCTCATCCACTCCCTGTCCCCCTTTCCCAGATGTTCATGTATTAATTCTTGCCAGATCCTTGCTATTACTGCTCTTTGGGGCCCTTTCAGAATAAGGAGTGGACAAGTTTACAATTTAAACCTTATGAGTTTACATTTTCAAGTTTTGAACTTAAACCTTTTGGTGATTACTCTTGTCCAAATCAGCTTCCTGCCCTCATGAAAAAAAAAATTGTCTCCAAAAACATTTGACATCTAGTAGCTATTACAGAACATATTGTTGGTGATTAAGTGTAAAGGAACCAGAAACATATGGATTACATTTCCTTTTAAAATGAACATGGTCTTCAAAATGAAGAGAGTCAATGAATTATTTGGCAACATCCGGTTTAGAGGTGGTCAATATTAAAGTATGTGAAAGGTAAGTCAGAGCACGAGGCCTGCTTCCAGGATTTCCCATCTTTGAGTGGCAGGGAGCTGCTATTCTTGGTTCCGTTGAGGCCATTCCCCAGCTGTGAGGCCTGTGGTGCAACACAACCACTGGCCTGGGTTGAGAGATCACTACTGTCCAAAAACATTACTTAGTGATGGTTCACCGCTCAAATGCATTTAACTAACACTCATAAATAAATGGCTCATAAATGCAAGACATAGCACTAATGGGGGTTTTATACACTTGAAGCCATCGCAATATATTAGTTATGAGTCCAGTCTTTGTAAACAGAACGGTCTGGTTTCAGATCCTAGGTAAGTGACCTTGGGCAAATCCCTGTGCTTTTCTCGGTCTATGTCCTCATCCGTATGAGCATTAAATAAGACAATGAACATAAAATGCCAGGTTCAGACCCTAAAAGATTCATTACTATGCAGATTTATTTGACTTCTCAGGATGGAGAAGAATGCGTTTTTGTCACTGCAGCAGGAAGAATGATTACAGCCTTTCTTGTATCAGACCCAATCTGACCCAGGTATGTGTTTCCAAGTTTTGCACAATGTGTAGAGATTGGTCAGAGATCTGATTAAACATTCATCTCTGAACTGTCTTTGTATTTCATATGTTTGGTATATTAGCGAAAATGAGAATCTAATTTGAAATTTGAAATTACTGTAAGAATTATTGAATAGCTTTCAAGTGCGGAACAGTGAGCTAGCTAGGGTGGGTAATACAGATTTGGGGATAAGTTAGCCAAGACCTGTAATCGACAGACAGAATTCAAGACAGTACTGTAATAGCAAGCAACCTTATATTATGGATACCCTGCGAATGCAAATCTGTCTTCTACTTCTAAACCTGTGTGGGGTTGGCAGCCTTTTTGGAATCGGGTCCCGCTGTATTCCTGAGTCATTCTGAAAGAAGCCCAGGTCCCCGGGAAGAGGGACCATACATAGCTGGAGCAAGAGCATTCTCACATCCTTTTTTTTTTTCTTGGTTACATTAATAACCTACATGGCTCTTTCAACAGCCACTGCAGACCTGACATGTGTAACAGGCAATGCACTTCTTTAGGCTTCCCAACCAGCTTCCTTCTACTGTCTTCCTTCTCTTGGTTGTTATGATACCCTCTCCCATTGAACCAAGTAGGTTGCCTTGGAACTATCTTGGACCCAGTCTTCTACTTCATCTCCCATTCTACTAAATCACCACATCCTGTCGGCTGTTTAAAAACACACTTTAATTGACATATAATTCACATTGTACACTTTGTCCATTCCAGGGGTACAATTCACTGGTTTCTAGGATAGTCACAGATATGTGCAGCTATCATCAGAGTCAATTTTAGAACATTTTCATCACCTCCAAAACAAATTTTGTCCCCTTTGGCTGTCACCCCTGTGCCCTCCCATTGTCCACCCCTGACGCCAGCCCTCAGCAACCTCTGCTTTACATTGTGGCTCCATAGATTGGCCTGTTCTGGAATTCCACGTGAATACAAATCTTGCAAGATGTTTTTTTTGGTGACTGGCTTCTTTCACGTAGCCTAATGTTTTCAAGATTCATCCATGTTGTTGCCTACTTCGGTATATCACTCTTCTCGATGGCCAAATATTTAATTATACTGACATATCACATTTTGTTTCTCCATTCATGGGCCTCTGGTGCATTTCCACTTTTTGGCTGTCATAAATAATGCTGCTACCTTTGTGTCCAAGTTTTTTGTGTGAACATACATTTTCCTTTCTCTTAGGCATATACCTGGGAGTAGGATTTCTGGGTGGCGGTAACTCTAAGCTTAATCCTTTGGAGGAACTGCCAGACTGTTTTCCAAAGTGGCTGCACCATTTGCCATTCCTACCAGCAGCATACAGTGTTTCAACTTCTCCACATTCTCTCCCACAGTTATTATTGCCTCCCATTTTGATTCTAGCTATCTTGTCGACTTGAGAAAAATCCTTTTTCTCTGAAAAAAAAAAAAAAAAAAGGCAACATCTCCCTTACCTAGAACTTTTTGTCTTTTCCCAGCACTGCCACCCTGTTTTAGCACTTCATCACCCCATGCAGAGTTCTGGAGTCTAGGCCTTTTTTTTTTTTTTTTAATTTCTCCCCTTTCCAAATCACACTGCCCACTGCTGCCAAACTCTATGAGGTGTGCAAAACTATGAAACAGGAAATGTGCATTCTTCTCTGCTTCATCTTCCTCAGATCCCATCAGTGGCTTCTCTGTTTCTTTTTTTTTTTTAACATTTATTTATTTTTTAGAGACAGAGAGAGCATGATGAGCAGGGGAGGGGCAGAGAGAGAGGGAGACACAGAATCCGAAGCAGGCTCCAGGCTCCGAGGCATCAGCACAGAGCCTGACGCTGGGCTCGAACTCACGAACCACGAGATCATGACCTGAGCCGAAGTCGGACGCTTAACCGACTGAGCCACCCAGGCGCCCCGTTGGCTTCTCTGTTTCTATTACACTACCTCTGAACTCCTCTCCTGGCTTTTCAGGGAGCCCCGGAAAATCCAGCCTCTTCCCATCTGCCTCACCACAATCCTTCTCCTCCCTGACCAGATATTCAGGCAGCTCTGACCCTGCCATCAGAACTGCTGCTGCTGCTTGGTTGTGGCCCATTGTCTTCAGACTCTTTACTGTGAATGGCCCTTCTTCTCTTTCCCTGGACCAACAAACACCAGAGCTTCCAAGAAGACTTCTAAGACTCTTTATCCCTTCCTTCCTCTGTCCACAAAGTGGGTGTGGCCAGTCATGTGTCCAAGATGTCTGCCAATCTTGTACTTTCTGCCTGGAATGCAAATCTGGGCCAAGTGATATTAGGATTGAAAAGCAGTGACAGTGGTTTCCTCCAAAGACTCTTCATTTTTTCCTATTATTCTGATCCCTGATTTGACCTTGAACTCCTGTTTCTTCCATGACCTGACTCTTTAACTCTTTTCTTGAATCTGTAAGCTGTTCCCTTAAATTACCAATACATTCTTTTGTATTTGTTTATGTGCCTGTATTAGCGAAAGTCAGCCTTTACTGATTAACCTTGATCATCCTAACAGCACGACGATACTATTAGGAATGATTCAGGCACTGTGCAAAACTTTCCACCTAGATTATTTCAATTCATCTTTGTGGTCACCCTGTGAAGTAAGTAGCATTTTCTTTCCCTTTTATGCATGAGGAAACTGTATCTCTGAGGAGGCAAGAATCTGTCCCGGGTGACACAGCTGATTAATGGAGGCACAAGGTTGATGCTAGGTTCCTGAGTATGTGCCCTTAGCTAATATGCAGCTAGGCCTCTCTGGCATCTGTCTGGCAGCCAGTGAGGGCTCTTCTCCCCTGGATGCCTTGTACACTCTTTGGTATTGAGGATAGGTCACGTTTCTCTCATGGCACTTAATCACATTCTGCTTGTCTTATAACTCTTTGTGTACATGCTTAAACCTCCATACCCCAGAATCCAGTATATATAAAAAGTAACCAATAAATATTTATGTGTAAGTAAGGAAATGTACAGTTGCTTCTAAAGAAGACCAAATGAAATTTTTAATTCTTCTAAATATTGTTTTAATGTTTGTTTATTTATTTTGAAAGAATGAGAGACAGAGAGAAAGAATCCCAAGCAGGCTCCACGATCAGCGTGGAGTCCAAATCGGGGTTCGATCTCACAACCGTGAGATCTTGACCTGAGTCAGAATCGAGAGTTGGACACTTAACTGACTTAGCCACCCAGGCACCCCAAAATTCTCAATCGTAATTGAAGAAATGATCCATTCTATCAGCCCAATAGAGGGACCTCACCCTGGCAAGATGGCAGCAGCTACCCTTTTCCCATGAACACATTTATAATTTCTTCTTTACAAAGCCTGTCATGTTATTACAAACTACTGATCTCCTTTCCAGTGCTTTACACGCAAACCTTTAATAGTGGATTGTGGTTTCGGTCACCAAGGTTACTTTAATTAAATTCAGCAGTTAGCCAATACTTGGTGGAAAAATTTCTCCCAAGTTATATCATTGGCCAGTGGAGCAAACTGCTTTTTGCCAGGGTCTCTTTGCTGATATATTTTCTCCTTTGCGTTCTTTTAACTTGGTTTTTTTTTTTTTTTTTCTTTTCATCTTGCTTCTCTAAGACTTTCATTATGGCACAGCTGAACCAGTTGCCTGTCTCCTTGTAATCTTGACATTACGTCTGGGAAGGAATTTGAGAAGAAACAGTTTCCCAAGTAGTGGCTATCGGTAAGGGTGAGGACGGAGGGAGGGGAGCAGCCCTGATGGGGTGGACTGATGCCAGAATGGCTGGCTGGTCCTGAGTAGAATTAAGCAGGGTGGCACAGGCCAGCACAAATGACGTCAGTAATAACATTGTCATGTTCCCACAGACTATATGAGTTGCCCAATTGAGGCAAGTTTTTGAAACTTTCACAGAAAAGATGCAAAATCTAAATTTCCCTTTTAAATATCCCCAGCCACTACAATTTACTCTGCAGGTTGTGCTGGCTCAGAATTTGTATTCTGAAACATTTGTATGTTCCATGTCCCCTTTAGTAACATAGCATGCTTTAAGCTGCCCCTGTCCGATTAACGATGTGATAGAAAACCTTGTGAAACTCTGCAGATTATGAGGACAGTTACAGAAGATCAGTATGGAGAAGGAAAGAACTGAGGATTAGCAGGGAGTTTGCCTCATTTCAAAAAGTGAATATATTCTACACACTATTTATATTTCATTTTATTCTATACATTATTTATATTTCATTTAACTGTTCCTCCCCAACATTAATAAATAAGCAGAATGGCTCTTAAAACAGCCATGTCGTATGATGGAAATATCACGGGCCCACAGAACCTAGATTTAAACCTGGGCTCTTCCATTTCTTGGCTCTGTGTTCTTGAGCAAATGGCTGAAGCTCGCCGAGCCTGGGTTTCCATGTTTGTACAATGGAGATAAAAACAACTGCTTGCAGGGCCTTAAGGAGTAGGTGAGATGTGTGTGTATAAAGTACTTGCTCTCATGAGTGGCACGTAGTAGTCGCTCAACATATGCTAGCAATAGATGTGGCCTCCTACCTCCAGTGTGCTGCCGAATCGCCAGCCTCTTCATCATGACAGCTGAAATTAACGTGATGGAGTTACTCTGTCCCAGTCACAAAGAGAGTGAGAGAAGTTAAAAGAATCAGTAGAAAGGCTTCTACAACAAAGAACATTTTTTTTTTTAAGATGGTATAGTTCTCTCATGTACAGTGTTCCTGGCACTGCAAAAGTACCTGAGCATCTCTTTTGTAAGACTGGAGGTAGCTGCAACCTTCAAATAGAGCTGCAGACTAAGTTAAGTACCTCAAGGCGAATGGAGGCTGCCCAGTTTGTAAGTACATTATGACCTCAATACAGTTCTAACAATGTTAATGCTTGCTAACTCAAGCCCGTCTGAGCACTCAGGAAAGCCAAGTTGAATCCCAGAAAGAAAAAAGAATGTTTGAAGCAATGGTGAATTTATGTTGTGCTGAAAGTAAAAGTGTCAGGGTAGAATGAACCTCACTATCTACACCACAGAGCTTTAATAACCTGCAATAGAAATAAACGATCAGCCTTATAATGAGTTATAAAGCCGCTGGATAAAAGCTGGAAAATTGGTTACATACCCATAACCAAAAACAAAAAAACAAACAAACAAACAAACAAACAAAAAACCCACAAGAATCATAGACCTTTGATTTTTATCTGGAAAGACAGATTTTATTTGGATTTGAACATTTAAATTATATGCAATAATTACATCTTCCCCAACCCCCTAGTTTTGGGAAATGACTCCTGGCCTTAGTAATAACATTTTTGAAAGCTGACTATGCTAGTGGACGTAGCTTCCATGAAAATGGAGTTGGAGCAGAGAGGAAAAAGCAGAACTTTAAAGATTGTTCATCAAATTTGCAACTGTCTTTAAACACTAACTTGTAATTTATCACATAGTTCCAGACAATGAGTCGCTCTGCCTAAACAAACTTTGTATGCAAGAACCAAAACAGTTAAAAAAAATTTTTTTTAATGTTTATTTATTTTTGAGAGACAGCAACAGAGAAGGAGCAGGGGAGGGGCAGAGAAAGGGAGACACAGAATCCAAAGCAGGCTCCAGGCTCTGAACTGTCAGCACAGAGCCCGACATGGGGCTCGAACTCACGAACTGCAAGATCATGACCTGAACCGAAGTTGGATGCTTAACTGACTGAGCCACCTAGGCGCCCCAAAACAGTTTTTTTTTAACTTAGCTATTTCTGTGAGGATGTTGGTTACATTTTCAGCATCCTTAGGCAGAATGGACAGCATATGACCAAACTTTGTTGACTTTGACCTGGAAGATAAGGATAGATGGTCTTGATTTTACATATCTAGAAGGCAGAGCAGTGATACATCAGGAAAAGATCTAGTTATAACTAATTAGCTATGAAGGCTTAGACAAATCACTTCATCTGGAATCTCGATGTTCTCATATTTAAAATTAGGGGTTGGGAAGCCTGGGTGGCTCAGTTGGTTAAGTGTCCAACTCTTGATTTCAGCTCAGGTCATGATCTCATGGTCGTGTGATTGAGCCCCACGTCGGGCTCCACACTGAGCGTGGATCCTGCTTAAGATTCTCTCTCTCCCTCTGCCTTTCTCCCCCACTGGTGCTCTTTTTCTCAAAGAAAATTTTAAAAATAGATTTAAAAAAATTAGGGATTGATTTGTAAGTGTCTTCAAGAATTGAAGTTCTTTACTTCCGAGATCAGTTACGGGATTATGCTCTGAAGCCATATGCTGTAGCTAAGCCATGTCTTTATCTTACTTAACCCCTGAGCAGTATTTAACACAACTGATCATCCCCTCCCCTGAAAACAGCACCTCCCCTTGGGTTCCAGGACTCTACTCATCTGTTTTCCACTTACTTCACTTGCCTCCCCTCTTCTGTGTTCATTGTTGAATGCTCCTCATCTTCCTAAAGTCTAAATGTTGGAATGCAACATCCCCTGTCCATGCATGCATCTTTCCTAAATTATTTCACCCAGTTCTATGGCTAAAGCCATAAAAATATCCCAACTATTGACAGTAACTCCCAGGTTTATATGTATAGTCCCAATGTCTCCCCCGAATTCCAGAAAACCTACTCAGTGTCTCCATTTGAGTACCTACTAGGTGTATCAAAATCAGTGATCTAACACAGAACTCCTAATTTCCCTCCATGTGCCTAATCCTTGCCAAGAATTCCAGATGTCAGTAAATGGCACTTCCATGTATCCTGTTTGGCAGGTCAAAGCTTTGGAGTCAGTCTTGGCTCTTTTCTTTTCTTTTCTTTTCTTTTCTTTTCTTTTCTTTTCCCTTTTTCTCTTCTCTTTATTATTTTTTAATTAATTAATTAATTAATTAACTTTTATTCTTATTTAGAGAGAGAGAGTGAGCAAGAATGGGGCAGAGGGGCAGAGGGAAAGAAAGAATCTTAAAAAAATTTTTTTTGTAATGTTTATTTCTGAGAGAGAGAGAGACAGAGCGTGAGTGGGTTAGGGGCAGAGAGAGAGAGGGAGACACAGAATCTGAAGCAGGCTCTAGGCTCTGAGTTGTCAGCACAGAGCCTGATGTGAGGCTTGAACTCATAAGCCATGAGATCACGACCTGAGCAAAAGTCAGACGCTCAACCGAGCCACCCAGGTGCCCCCAGCCAACGTTTTTTATATACAATTTTACTGGCTGAAAGGAAATGTCATTCTGTGCTCAGATCCACCCAAGTGACAAGGAGCCATACTATAAAATTAGCACCCTGGCTTTCTACCCCTGACTGGGGGCTTGAACCCATGAACTGTGAGATCATGACCAGAGCCCTTAACCGATTGAGGCACCAAAACACCCTGAGAAAAAGAGACAGAGAGAGAATCTTAAGCACACTTCATGCTCAGTGCAGAGCCTGGTGCAGGGCTCAATCCCATGACATGGGATCATGACCTGAGCCAAAATCAAGAGTCAGATGCTCAACTGACTGAGCCACCCAGGTGCCCCGTGGCTCTTCCCTTTCACTCAAATGCCGTATGTCTTGTATTAGCAGATGCTCTTACCTCCACTTTCTTTTTTTTTTTTAATATATAAATTTATTGTCAAATTGGTTTCCATACAACACCCAGTGGTCATCCCAAAAGATGCCCTCTTCAATACCCATCACCCACCCTGCCCTCCCTCCCACCCCCCATCAGCCCTCAGTTTGTTCTCAGTTTTTAACAGTCTCTTATGCTTTGGCTCTCTCCCATTCTAACCTCTCTTTTTTTTTTTTTTCTCCCCTTCCCCTCCCCCATGGGTTCCTGTTAAGTTTCTCAGGATCCACATAAGAGTGAAAACATATGGTATCTGTCTTTCTCTGTATGGCTTATTTCACTCAGTATAACACTCTCCAGTTCCGTCCACGTTGCTACAAAGGGCCATATTTCATTCTTTCTCATTGCCACATAGTACTCCATTGTGTATATAAACCACAATTTCTTTATCCATTCATCAGTTGATGGACATTTAGGCTCTTTCCATAATTTGGCTATTGCTGAGAGTGCTGCTATAAACATTGGGGTACAAGTGCCCCTATGCATCAGTACTCCTGTATCCCTTGGGTACATTCCTAGCAGTGCTACTGCTGGGTCATAGGGTAGGTCTATTTTGAATTTTCTGAGGAACCTCCACACTGCTTTCCAGAGCGGCTGCACCAATTTGCATTCCCACCAACAGTGCAAGAGGGTTCCCGTTTCTCCACATCCTCGCCAGCATCTATAGTCTCCTGATTTGTTCATTTTGGCCACTCTGACTGGCGTGAGGTGATATCTGAGTGTGGTTTTGATTTGTATTTCCCTGATGAGGAGCGACGTTGAGCATCTTTTCATGTGCCTGTTGGCCATCCAGATGTCTTCTTTAGAGAAGTGTCTATTCATGTTTTCTGCCCATTTCTTCCCTGGATTATTTGTTTTTTGGGTGTGGAGTTTGGTGAGTTCTTTATAGATTTTGGATACTAGCCCTTTGTCCGATATGTCATTTGCAAATATCTTTTCCCATTCTGTTGGTTGCCTTTTAGTTTTGTTGATTGTTTCCTTTGCTGTGCAGAAGCTTTTTATCTTCATGAGGTCCCAATAGTTCATTTTTGCTTTTAATTCCCTTGCCTTTGGGGATATGTCAAGTAAGAAATTGCTATGGCTGAGGTCAGAGAGGTCTTTTCCTGCTTTCTCCTCTAGGGTTTTGATGGTTTCCTGTCTCACATTCAGGTCCTTTATCCATTTTGAGTTTATTTTTGTGAATGGTGTGAGAAAGTGGTCTAATTTAAACCTTCTGCATGTTGCTGTCCAGTTCTCCCAGCACCATTTGTTAAAGAGACTGTCTTTTTTCCATTGGATATTCTTTCCTGCTTTGTCAAAGATAAGTTGGCCATACTTTTGTGGGTCTAGTTCTGGGGTTTCTATTCTATTCCATTGGTCTATGTGTCTGTCTTTGTGCCAATACCATGCTGTCTTGATGATTTCAGCTTTGTAGTAGAGGCTAAAGTCTGGGATTGTGATGCCTCCTGCTTTGGTCTTCTTCTTCAAAATTACTTTGGCTATTCGGGGCCTTTTGTGGTTCCATACGAATTTTAGGATTGCTTATTCTAGCTTCGAGAAGAATGCTGGTGGAATTTTGATTGGGATTGCATTGAATGTGTAGATAGCTTTGAGTAGTATTGACATTTTGACAATATTTATTCTTCCAACCCATGAGCACAGAATGTTTTTCCATTTCTTTATATCTTCTTCAATTTCCTTCATAAGCTTTCTATAGTTTTCAGCATACAGATCTTGTACATCTTTGGTTAGATTTATTCCTAGGTATTTCATGCTTCTTGGTGCAATTGTGAATGGGATCAGTTTCTTTATTTGTCTTTCTGTTGCTTCATTATTAGTGTATAAGAATGCAACTGATTTCTGTACATTGATTGTGTATCCTGTGACTTTGCTGAATTCATGTATCAGTTCTAGCAGACTTTTGGTTCTTACCTCCACTTTCAAAACGTATCCTCAGTCCAACTCCTTCTCAATACCTTCAACTGATACCACACTTGTCCAAGATACCGTTGTATGTTGCCTTGAGACGGTCTCTTTACTGGAGTGATCCTTTTGAAATACAACCTGACAATATATCTCCCCTGCTCACAACTTTTCAATGGCTTCCCAGCACAAGGAGAAGAGACTTGGAAATCCTTACCTTGCACTGGGTGACCAGGCTCTGGCAGTGCTCTGCTCCATCTGCCTCCTTGCTGTTTCCTAAATTCAGTAAGCACACTCTCACCCTAGGGTCCTCACTCTTCCTTCTGCCTGTAATGCTTTCCCTCCAGATCTGTGCCTGTGCATAGATCCCTCCCTCACTTGTCTCAAAAGTCACTTGTCCACTTCTCTAGCCATTCTGGATAAAATTGTGGCTACCCCACTTCCGCCATTCTCTTCCTTTATTGGCTTCATATTCATTTAAAACCTTTATTTCTACCCAATATTATGGATTTGTTTGCTTGATGGTTGTATGTCTTCCTTGATTAGAATGTCATCTTCTTGAGGGCTGAGACTTGGGCTGTTTCATTCCCTGCTGCATCCCCAAAAGCTACAACAGTGGCTGGCATTCAGTAGGAGCTCAATACATGTTTGTCAAATGACTTATGAAGGTATCGGACTGTTTGCATCTAACTTAACTTGTCCCAAAATATTCGCAAGCAGAACGTTTGATGGCATTACTTCTCAGTGTCCCAGTTTCCCTCCCACCTTTTTATAATCTGCTGCTCCTCATGAACTATGGTTATAACCGTAAGAATCCCAGGGTTCCCAGGGAAAGCAAGATAGATAAACTTGTTATGACAGTGAGATTAATTTTATGCACGATGCTGCATTAATAGGCCGTATCTGTGGCAATAAAGAATGGGAGCCAGAAGCATGGGTGTCTCATTATTATGATTCATCCACCAACCAGCTGTGTGATGAGGGTGAGTCACCTGGTTTCCCATCCCCTGATCTGTCCTGAGGTCCTGAAGATAACTTCATGTGGCTGCTGGAGAGCAGATTACGTAAATTTGTGATACTTATTTCTATCACCACTGAGATTTTTTTTTTCTTGCTTTTGGATTTTGGGCTGAGTGAGAGATATACTTGGTTGAAGTCATATAGTAGTTGATTGGAATTTGGGAATCTTATATTCCTTCATTAACTATATAAAAGACTTATTGGGCATATACAATGCCAAGCTGTGAAATAAGAACTGTAAATAAAGTGGTGAATAAGCCAGTCTTTAACTTTGCCTACATGGAGTAAACAGTCCAGTGGATAAGATAGCCCTCAAACAAGTGATCACGGGCCAGGAGACCACTTAAGAGCCTGAATCAATGCTCCAGGTCAACAGTAACATTACCGTGGCCCAGGAGTGTACACAGCTACTGAGGAGAGAGAAAATTGGAGAGATGTTTTGGAGGCAAAACTGATAAGCCTTGGCAATCGACTGAATGTGAGGAGTGCAGAAGGGAAAACGTGAGTAACTCCCCAAGTCTGGTGGTTGACTGGCTGTGAGAAATGAGGACAAGGGAGGAAACATGGCTGACTCCTAACCTTCTGGCTTGAACAACTGGGGTGGAAAGACAGGGTGCCAATTCTCAAGACTGAACACCCTGGAAGTGGAGCAGATGTGGGCGTTACAGGTCAGGAGAGAAAACGAGGAGCCCGTGAGACAGAGAAGATGTCAAGGAGCAGGTGGGTTCATGGGAAAAGACTGCAGACACAAATGTAGGATTTGTCAGCATATGTGACATATGCGCCTACAGGACAGGGTCCCCAACACTCGGGGCAAGGGCACACAGTCAGAAGAGGACAGGACCCACGGACAAGCCTTGAGGAATTCTTATATTTAATATTTGAGCAGAAGGGAAGATTGAGCCAAGGGATCTAAAAAGATGGGCCAGAGAGGAAGACACCAAGGAGAGCTGGGTCCCAGAGGTCCAGCAGAAGAGAGCAGACAACTGTGATAAACACGGCAGAGAGGCCACGTAAGGCCAGAACTTCAGATTCCACCCTGTCCGCACAACAGTGCAGTTCAAGGAGATGACAGGTTGCAGTGCTTTGAAGAGCGAGTGACAAGAAAGAGTGCCTGAAGGCGAGAAAACAGGGTAAAAGCACATAACTTTTTAGAGGAGTTCTGTAAGGCAGAGGAGACAGAATCATAAACAGAAGGGCACAGGAAGTCAAGGGAATATCTTTTTTTTTTTTTTTAAGTGCAGGCTTAAGCACATTTAAATGGGAAGAGAAATGATCAGCGGAGGGGGAGAGGAAAGAGAGTGGGAGCAAGTGTAAGAAAGAACAAGATAAGAATAGCACAAGATTTCCAAGAAAGAATAATAGAATAACATTGGGAACATAAGTGGAGGAACTGAGTCTAAATCAGAAGCAAATGTTATTTGTTGCATCCAAGGGAAAGGGGAAAAGATGGGTGTGGCTGTAGATAAGTCTGGCTGGTATGGAAACTTGAAGCGGCTCCCAGCTGATGACTTCTATTTTCTCTGTAGAGCAGGAGGTAAAAGGGAGGAGAAGGATCACGAGTGAGGACAGTGGAGAATGTGTGGAGATAGTCGTGGTAGATAGTGAAAAAGCAAGACAGCCAAGATGGTAGGACCAAGGACCCAGCAGAGGCTGGTCACCATGACTGGGGAGTGTTACCAGCCTGCTAGGTCATGTGACCTCCTGGCATCCTGAGCCAGGCGTGGAGACAGCCAGTAGCTGGATTCAGGATGCTTTGTGAACTTGCCAAGTGGTACAAGGTATTCACATGGGAGCTCAGGGGTATACAGAGCGTGGTGGGCAGTTTGAAGAAATACCCCCAAATATTATGGCTGATTTGCATTTGCTTTTTCACACTTTTCTCTATTTTACTTTTACAACAAACAAGGTTGTAACAGACCTTCGGTGTTGGCATACCCGGCATCCTCCCCCCTTCCTCCAGAAATAGCCCCAGCGTTTTACTTGATGATTTTTCCTGATCAACTCTCAGCCCAGATGGTCTGGGTGGGGCCACAGGATGGGTACAAGGGCCCTGTGGTCTGTCCTGGCCTGTCAAATGTCTGCGTCTCCCTGGCCACTGTAACATACTCTGGTGTAACAGCCTATGTCCCCAGCTGGCCTGGTCAGAGTAAATATCAGGCTATAAATATCAGGGAAAAGGTAAGGCCGAAAGTACTGTCACCATCTGGCAACCATGAGGAAGAGCCAACTAAGAACCGACGAAAGAGCAAACATGGCTGAGGAGAGAGAGAGAGAAATCTGCTCCCTAATGACACGGAAC
Organism: Panthera pardus; assembly: GCF_024362965.1. NCBI lineage: Eukaryota > Metazoa > Chordata > Mammalia > Carnivora > Felidae > Panthera > Panthera pardus. Next base: position 144,235,178 of record NW_026526765.1, on the reverse strand, counting down.
CCTGGACCTAGCAATACTGGCACTGACACCATGGCCTTTCTAGTTCTGTGAGCCAGTAAGTTTCCCTTTTTCACTTGAGCGGGTTTTCAAAAGGTGTTTTACCTGGTGCAGAATTTTCATTTTCATTTTTTTTATTATTTATTTTTTTTAAATGTTTATTTTTGAGAGACAGGGAGAGGGACAGAACAGGAGACAGGGAGAGGGAGGGGAAGACAGAGAAGGAGACACAGAAGCCAAAGCAGGCTCCAGGCTCTGAGCTGTCAGCACAGAGCCCGACGTGGGTTTCGAACTCACGGACCATGAGATCATGACCTGAGCCGAAGTCGGACGCTTAACTGACTGAGCTGTTGGTGGTTGTCCTCAAATGGCCACTGATCCTTAGCTATCAGTTCGTGTGTAAGCATGAGGCTCTACATTGCCAGTTGGAGTTTTATGTGTGGTGGGTGGAAAAGTCCTGGAGAGGCTGCTCTCAGGGTCCTTCATTGAGGGATCACAGGACATTGGCTGCTCTTTCTGTCCAGGGTCTCATGCCAGAAGACTTCTCTGTGGAGCTGTTTAGTTTCTCAACAGAAAACTCACCTCTGGTCTGGGATCTCTGCCATCCTGCTAGAATTCTGAGAGGAAGGCAGCATGAGGGGCAGTCCTTCCATTTAGTGTGTAGAATTTAACTAAGCCATCCATTAGTTCATTTAGCAAACACTTGTTGATACCTATTATGTGACAGGCACTATTTAGGGGAACTTGGGAATTCATCAGTAAACAACACAGGGAAGGATCCTTGCCCTCATGGGACATAGAGTCCAGCAGCCTGAAGACAGCCATAGCCTGAAGATAGAAATAAACAAATTATATAGCATCTTGATAGGTGATAAGTGCTGTAGAAAAAGGAAAATAATAGAGCAGGTTGAGGGGGATTAGGAATATTACCTGGTTGCAGTTTTATTTTTATTTATTTATTTATTTATTTATTTATTTACTTATTTTGAGAGAGAGCAAGAGCACACATGAGCAGGGAAGGGGCAGAGAGAGGGAGAGAGAGAATTCCAAGTAGGCTCCACACTGTCAGTGCAGAGCCAGACATGGGCTCGATCTCACACACCATGAGATCATGACCTGAGCCCAAATCAAGAATCAGACGCTTAACCATCTGAGCCACCCAGGTGCCCCGACATGGTTGTAATTTTTAAAAAGGTGGTCGGGGTAGGCCTTTTTAAGAAATTTGGCTATTTGTTTATTTTAATTTTTTTCAACTTTATTTATTTCTTTTGAGAGAGACAGAGACAGCGCGAGTCAGGGAGGGGCAGAGAGAGAGGGAGCGAGCGAATCCCAAGCACGCTCCGGGCTGCCAGCACAGACCCTAATGCAGAGGGCCAAGAGTCAGACACTTAACTAACTGAGCCACCCAAGCACCCCAAGAAATTGGTTTTTAAACAAAAAAGAAACCTGGTGGAAATGGGGTTAGGCATATGGATATCTGGTCTATTCTTATCTACAATACTTCTGACACCAAATGTGTCCTCACACTGATCAGTTCTCCAATCCTCTGGACACCAACTGGGTGCCCTACAATTCTGTCCAGTCATGACACTAACTGCCCAGAGTAGGCACAGACCTCAAAGGTTAAGGACTCAGCCTCAGTAAGACAGCCCTGCTTCGGGAACCACTCACCAGTCCTGGGCCTTCTGTACCTCTGATGACCAGCTATACATCAGAGTTTCCCATAATCCCCACTCAGGTTTGATCATTTGCTAGAATGGCTGACAGAACTCAGGGAAAACAGTTTAGTTGCTATTACCAGATTATTACAAAAGGATACACATGAAGAGCCAGGTGCCTATGGAAAGGTTCCGAGCACAGGAGCTTCCGTCCTCGTGGAGTTGGGGTGCACCACCCTCCTGGTTGGTGGACTCATCCACATGCCAAATTCCTTGAACCCCATCATTTAGGGGGTTTTATGGAGATTCCATTATATAGGCACAATTGGTTAAGTCATTGGCCATTGGTGATTAACTCAACCTCTAACCCTTTTCTCTTCTCCAGAGGTTGAGGGATGGGACTGAAAGTCCAACCTTCTAATGCATGGTTGGTTCCTCTGGCAACCAGCCTCCATCTAGAAGCTATGGGAGGGAAGGGCCCAGCCCTACAAAAGATACTCTTATCTGTGCAGAGATTCCAAGGGTTTTAGGAGCTGTGTGCCAGGAATCAGGGAGGAAGACCAAATATATATTTATCACAGGATATCTGGGGCAAGATTGGAGCAGTCTAGTTGAAAGGAACAGTGAGTCATTTATCCAAGGGATACAGGTGTGCTGTTTCGAAGGGACACATGCACCCCCATGTTTATAGCAGCACTATCCACAATAGCCAAAGTATGGAGAGAGCCCAAATATCCATCGATGGATGAATGGATAAAGAAGATGTAATATATATACAATGGAGTATTACTCAGCGATCAAAAAGAAGGAAATCTTGCCATTTGCAACTATGTGGATGGAACTGGAGGGTATTATGCTAAGTGAAATTAGTCAGTCAGAGAAAGACAAAAATCATATGATTTCACTCATATGAGGACTTTAAGAGACAAAACAGATGAACATAAGGGAAGGGAAACAAAAATAACATAAAAACAGGGAGGGGGACAAAACAAAAGAGACTCATAAATATGGAGGAACTGAGGGTTACGGGAGGGGTTGTGGGAGGGGGGATGGGCTAAATGGGTAAGGGGCACTAGGGAATCTACTCTTGAAATCATTGTTGCACTATATGCTAACTAATTTGGATGTAAATTAAAAAAAATAAAAATAAAATAAAATAAAATAAAATAAACAAATATTCCAATTAAAGTTAGGAACAAGGCAATGGTGCCTTTATTGTTGCTACTCTCTGACATTGTTCTGTATGGCTAGCCAACCCAATAAAGCCAGAAAAAAGGTTTTTTAAACATATAATCTAAGAACACTTAAAAAATAGTTTTAACATTCATAACATGAATGATTAACAGATTAAAAAAAGAAAAAAGAAAGGAACAGCCAGTGCAAAGGCCCTGAGGTAGAAGCAGATCTGTCATGTTAGAGGACTAGAGGACTAGCAAGGTTAATACAGCAGTAAGAGAGTGATTGAGGAGGACACAGAAGGAGAAGGGGTCACAGAGGTGCAAGGAGGGCTTTCTGGGTAATGGGAAGCTTTTACTGAGAATAGAGGGGCACCATTACAAAGTGTGAACCAAAGAGTGACAGGATCTGACTAGGGGTTTCAAAGAATGGCTCGTGCACTTGAGAGAATAAATCACAGGGAGCAGCATCCAAAGTGAGAAGACCAGTTGGGAGGCTATTCCAAGTCATCTAGGAGAGAGAGACATAGAGAGAGATGGTAACTTGTACCAGTGTGGCAACAATAAAGGTGGTGAACAGTAGTTGGATTCTGGATTTATTTTCAAAGTAGAGTCAACAGGAGTTTCAGATAGAATCGGTGTCAAGTGTAGGAGAGACAGAGGTGTCAAGGAGGACTCCCAGGTCTGGAGATCGTTCAACGGAAGGAAGAAACTGCCGTGCGCTAAAATGAGAGGAGTGTCTGGAGTTCAGCTGGGATGTGTTCCAGCTTCCTCCTTTCCTTCCCGTGGCTTACCTCGCCCTCTGCTGGGTGCAGTTCAGTTCTTCCAAAGAACGAACCTGCTGTTCGTTACCCGTATGTGTGGAGATGGGGTGGGAGCCGTAACAAGTGAGCAAAAGGGTGTGTGAGAGCTTGAACTGTTCCCTATGTGTTCAGCCAAGTCCCCTGATTGTATTCCCACATCTTGTTGCTGCCTTCCATGAGAACAGATACCTTCACGTTCTCAGCCTCTCTGGGGTTCCGTGGAGGTTGATTCCCTTGCCGTTCACCTCCGCAGACACCTGGGCTTCAACTGGCTCAGGTTTTCAAAGTGTTCCAAAAATGTGTTGGAATTTCTTATGCATTCTTGCCTGTTCCCATCCTTGAGTAAGCATGCACGTGACTGTGTTTGGCGAACAAGAGCGTATAACGCTTGTGATCAATTTGTGATGTTGAGCTAGAAATATGCAGTAGGAAAAAACCCCACCTTTTTAAAAAGTCTTCATGATTTCATATCATCTCATTTTCCCCTCTCTCCTCACCTTGATGTTTTAATGATCAGCAGTGACACATTACCTGCCAAAGACCTTACAACACACCGAGACCCTGCAGTTCAAAACCCTGGCTTTCCGCATGATGACGGAATCGAGAAACCATGATTTCTGGGACCTCTGTCATTCTCAGGAAGCCCTTCCATTATGAGGCCCAGCTCTGGCTTGGAATTGGAAAATAAAGCATGGCATAGTTAAGAAGGGAGTAATGAGATTAAGTTCTGAGAATGCATTATTCAGAACAGATAAACAACATCTTCTAAAATATTCCATTCCAGCAAAAGGAAACTGAGTCATACTCCTGTGGTTTGGGACATAAATAATGAATTATTAAAAACTGAAAATGTCTTGGGGTGCCTGGGTGGCTCAGTCGGTTGAGCGTCTGACTTCGGCTCAGGTCATGATCTTGCGGTTTGTGGGTTCAAACAAACCCGCTGTGCTGACAGCCCAGAACCTGGAGCCTGCTTCGGATTCTGTGTCTCCCTCTGTCTCTGCCCCTCCCCAACTCATGCTCTGTCTCTGTCTCTGTCAAAAATAAATAAACATTAAAAAAAATTAAATAAAAAACTGAAAATGTCTTCCTATTCTTGGTTCCCTCAACCCTTATTCTTCATGGATTTAGATATTATGAAAGACCATCTGTACAGATGCTCCTGGCTTTTGTGGTTTTCCCCTTAGAATCCAGTACTTGCCATTTCTGATTAATTGGTACAAACTTCCCCCTCACTTCCAGCCACAAAACATTTATTCTGAGCACCTTTGAAGATTGCTTGTTTCACCCCAGTTTGCCAAAGGGGAAAAATCCCTAGGTCTGCTAGAACTATTTAATCTTCCGAAGGGAACAGTCATAACTTCATCAGGCAGTGAACTTCAATTTTTCAGGAAAAAGTAAAAAGTGTATTTTATTATTTTCTCGGTGGAAGAGACACATGACCTTATATTCAAGTATCAAGTAAAAGCAATGAGTTGATCCACATATATGAGTAAGCAATTGTATTGTAGGTTGTTTAAATTCAATTTACATTTTCAAATCATTTGATAGTGACACTGCTTGCTTCCTGGGCATATGTTTGTACATTTGGTTTCGATACCAGTGAGAAGAAAATTTGCTCTCTCGTCCATACTAAGGTTTGTCCTCAAATGTCCAGTGGTCCTTGGCCAGCTTGCCGTCTGATGGTTTTCGCTGTCAGACGACATGGGGGCTGAGCTGTCCTTGTTTTTTTAAAAAAAAATGTTTATTCATTTTTGAGAGACAGAGAGTATGAGTACGGAGGGGCAGAGAGAGCGAGCGACAGAAAATCTGAAGCAGGTTATGCTCTGACAGCAGAGAGCCTGATAAGGGGCTCAAACTCGTGAACCATGAGATGTGACCTGAGCTGAAGTCAGACGTTCAACAGGTTGAGCCACCCAGGTGCCTCCTAAGCTGCCCTTTGTAAGGATGGGGTCTCCCAGGGTCTGTTTCTGGAGATTTGTTTTCTGTAGACATTCAGTTTCTCTAGAGAAAAATCCTTCAGTCTCCCTTTTGGAGATACACGTGCCCAAGTGACAGAGTAGCCTGAAAGGAAAAAGAACTTCAGTTGACTACTCTTTTTGGTAAATTTGCAGCCTAAGATTGGGATAGGGGGTGGGGAGCAGGTAAGGCAAGGCAGGATAGAGGAGTCGTGCATCTCTCTTTGTGAGTGCCTTTACAATGCCCTATCAGCCAATTTCACCAGGTAGAACCTTCAACTTTTGTCCGACTGTCTACTTCTAGAAAGAACCAATGTACTTAGCATTCACATTCTTTAAATGCCTATAAGAGTTCTTTAAATGAACTCTTTAAATGAAGAATATAGCTAACATCTGTTATTGGCTAGAAATGAAGAAATGAATTCTTCAAATGAAGAATATAGCTAACATCTGTTATTGGCTAGGCATCATTTTAAGGCTTTTGTATCCTGGAGGAAAGGCCATGTGAGCCCACAGCGAGAGATGCCTGTCTGTATGCCAGCAAGAGAACACTCAGCAGACACCAAGTCTGCCAGCACCTTGATCTTGGCCTTCCAGCTCCCAGAACCGTGAGAAATACATTTCTGTGGTTTAAGCCACCTGGTCTGTGGTATTTTGTTCTGGCAGCTGGAGATGAGTTAGACACTAGCCCAATGACCATTTAACTGGAAAGCCACAGTCTGAGGAATGAAACCTGGTCCACTCTAATGTCAGCACCTGCTCTCTTTACTACTGCACAAGATGGCCTCTCTGAGGTATAAATAAAACATTAGAACACCAATAAACGAATGTGGGGGGCACCTGGGTGTCTCACTCGCTTGAGCGTTGGACATTGGTTGGTTTGTGAGGACCACCACCTCAGCAAACAACCCCAATGGTAGATTATTTCCTGACTTTGGAATCTGTGACATGATGATATGTTGTCTAATGACATTGAGATGTGTATAGGCAGGGCACGGCCTCACAGCACTAGTTACAGGAACTCTTGGTTCCAAAGAGCAGTGACTCCTTTTGACATGACCATGGCCTTCAACATCAGCTCCATTGAAAAATAGCTTTCTGGGGGCTCCCGGGTGGCTCAGTCAGTTAAGCGTCCAACTTTGGCTCAGGTCATGATCTCTCAGTTTGGGGGTTCGAGCCCCGCCTTGGGCTCTGTGCTGACAGCTCAGAGCCTGGACCCTGCTTCAGATTCTGCGTCTCCTCTCTCTGCTCCTCCCCTGTTCATTCTCTGTCTCTCTCTCTTTCTCAAAAATAAATAAACATTAAAAAAAATTAAAAAAAAAAAAGAAAAATAGCTTTCTGTTTCTGGCTCTTCCATCCTGGGCAGGAGGGACTTAGGGAGAAGTAGTAGAGATTCCAGAAGAGGCTAGATTCCTGGCCCACAACAGCTGGTTTTCATTAATTTTGTTTTAGATTTTCTTTTTCCATTCTGCTTTATTTTCTTCTTGTATTAAGGACTTACCTGTTGTATGTCTCACTATCTTCAAACTCATAATATTAGAGGAATGGATATTTTATCAAAGCACCTGCCTGTGGATTCAATTTGTGATTTAGTTCTCTCTTACCCAGAGAGAAAAGTGCCAGAACATCAATCCAGTCACGAGGGTAGCTTATGTGTGGCATTTGGGGATCAAGCAGGGTGGCATCCTATAGACTTGAGGTATAGCTCCTTGGAGTAACTGCCTGTGCTGGAGAGTGGAGAGTCCTTTGGTGAATGTCAGGGCATTCTTTCAGAAACCCCTGGAAGGAAACTCCTCGATCTTAGGGCTGAATTAACCCTTGAGGAGAAGCTGTTTTAGATCTGGCCTGCCAAAGCCTAAAAACGAGCATCAGCGGCACCAAGCTGCGAGTTAACTGTCTGCCAGAACAAAGTCACAGCTCTCTGCAAGTCTGGATCTTCCCTGAGGCCGACACCGAATGCCAAGATGAGATTAAACGTGCAAGGATTTTACGAGGGGAAATGCCTGTGGGGAAGGAAATAGGCAGAAAGCCAGGCAAGAACGGAGTGTCATCAGACCTCAGTGTAAATCTAACCCCAAGTAAAGAGAGAGGGGGAGACATTGGATGGAAGCGCTCTGACCTGCCCTGAAGTTTATGGCAAGGTTGACAAAGCTGCTGGGGAGTCCTTGAGCCCAGAGATTTCCACCAGAGAGTTCTGTGTCTCCCTGCCTCGCTCAGTGGGGATCAACCCATAGGAGGCATGGCCACCTTTCGGTGATGGCTTTGTAAGCACAGCAGCTGGGGCCCTCCTTCAATTGTATGCCCCGAAGTTCAGCGAGGTGCCTTCTCATGGCTTCCAAAGACCCCCTGTGCAGATCTACTGTTCCACATTGTTTTGGGGAGCAGCCCCTGTCGTGGGCACCCGGGGCATTTTCCTCACCCCCTCCACAGGCTCTGAGCCATGTATCAGGTAGTCTTCCTGTGGTGTCTGCACCTGTTCCCTCTGAGAGCTTCTGAGACCGTTGCTTTGCAATGCCAGTGGGCGCTTTCATTAGTATGGTTAGGAGCTGGAAGTCTGGCTCACACGTACCCATCCCAATATTTCTATAATCAGGGGCTTTTGGATTCCTTCCACTGCAGCAATGGTTCTCAACACAAGGACCCACCTGAGGACTTTTAAAAACACAAATGCTTGGGTCCCACCTCAGACTAATTACAAAAATATCTGTGGGCATGCGGGCCTCAGAGTCATTTTTAGTTTGAAAACGTTGAGGTGATTCTTTTTTTAAAACGTTTTTAATGTTTATTTATTTTTGAGAGAGGGAGAGACAGCACGAACAGGGGAAGGGCAGAGAGAGAGGGAGACACAGGATCCGAAGCAAACTCCAGGCTCTGAGCTGTCAGCACAGAGCCTGACGCGGGGCTCACACTCATGAACTGTGAGATCATGACCTGAGCTGAAGTTGGACACTTAACCAGCTAGCCACCCAGGCGCCCAACTTTGAGGTGATTCTAATGCACACCCAGGGTTGGAACCACTGCTCTAATTCTGGCACATCAGGCTCACTGACTGTAGGTTAGTCAGTGAGTTAAACGGCTGAGTATAGGATCCAATTAATTCCAGTCCAGATCTCCAAGCTAACATATTAAATATGGAGTCTTCAATGAGTTCACCAATATCAAGAAATTTGACCTGATTCAATCTTATGCAGTAAAACCTTGGTTTGTGCTTATAATTTGTTCTGGAAACACGCTTGTAATCCAAAGCACTTGTATATCAAAGGGAATTTCCTCATAAGAAATAATGGGAACTCAGATAAGTGGTTCCACAACCCCAAAATATTCATATAAAAAGGATTACAATACTGTAATATAATACAAAATAATAAAGTATTGTATGCTGTAATAAAATACAAGATATAAAGAAAAATAAACAGATTAACCTGCACTTACCTTTGAAAACCTTCGTGGCTGGTGTGAGAAAGACAAAAGAGACAAGGGTTATTATGTAGAATGACTTTCACTATCACTAACGGATGTCGACTACAGTACAGTATTAATAGACTCTTGTCATCTACTGTATTTAATGTAACTGGCAGTAAGACAGAAAAGGAAAGGGTCTATATCTGCAGGCAGCCTGACTTATACGGAAGCAAAGCATTCCTAAACTTACTCTTATAGGGAAAAGCAAAGAACTGTCCATAGGTGCTTTGAAGTGACAAAAAATACATTAGTTCCAGTTGTGGGCACCTTGCAACGTTCTGAAAAATCGCTGATTTCTGCCAACCACTGTGGCCTGCGACCAAGCATCCAAACATGAGAGACCATCACCCACAATCCCACAGAAATAGAGAGAGAGAGAGAGAGAGAGAGAGAGAGAGAGAGAGAAGAACCATTGGGTCAGATGTGATCATGTAATGTTAGGCATCACGTACTACTCATATTGCAAGACATTGCTCGTTTATCAAGTTAAAATGTATTAGAAATGTTTGTTCATCTTGCAGAACACTTGCAGAACAAGTTACTTGCAATCCAAGGTTTTACTGTGTTTGGTGTAACACCCTTAGAATCTATTCCCATATATGCTCCCCAAGCTTCTGGGGGAATTGGAAGAACCCAGATGTGCAGGCTCTCTTCCTGGAGAAGGAATAGAGCACTTCTTCTTCTGGGCTATTTTAGGGTCTCATTTTAAGCCTTAGGGCAATGAGAAGTGAGTGAGTGAAGCCTGAGAATAAGTATCTCTTTATAAGGCACCTGCTCCAGATGAGGCACAAAGGTGTTTCTGCAAGAAGACACTGTTTCCTCAGACAGAGTGGAGGGTTGCTTCCCCTGGTAAAGAAGGGTCTGAGGGAACTGATGGCTTGAAATTCTCAGCTTTGTTTTTGTCCAAATATCCTCATGCCCCTTCTCAGCCTCCTACTCTTTTCCAAACGGTGCCCTTACCTTAGCATTTATAGACCTGGTGGGGTTGCCCATTTAACTGATGTAGCAACCAGGGCCCTAATCCAAACTATGCTGGTCTCCCATATGACCATAAGATGGTCACAGGATATGAGATGAGATAAGGGACTTCTTTAAAGTAACTGTAGAAGTTTTCTGAATGTTCACTTATACCTTGGAATGGGAATTTAAAGCCTTATACTTATCTTTCACTTTTTGGCTCTCCCTGGGGCATTCAGAAGAAGCCATAATAATCCATAACCCTCATAATCACCAGCTCAGTCAACAGCTCAGTCCTACAGCCTCTCCATCTCTCAATGCCTTGCTTTCTCCCTGTAACCCATCCTGTGCTGCCATTGGTGAAGATCTGGGTAAGCACCATCCCATAAAGGAGGATATTCATGTGCTCTTGAAATATGTGAGCTGCCCAATCCCATAGTCACATTTCGAGAGTCTGTTTCCTGGGACGTATATTCCTGATTAGATGATTGTATCAGGTCCCAACAGAAAACACATTGCACAATCCAAGGATTTAACTGGAGGGAATTTAGCAAAGCGGCTGTTTCTGGAGTTGTGGACATGATAAAGGGAAGCAAAAAGGAATCATCACACACCCAGGGATTAGCAACCGCGAGAAGTCGTTACCACACTTGGACCCCAAGTGGCAAGAGGAAATGGTTGTACCAGTCCCTGGAGAGAGCTGGATTGTGCAAGAGAACCCCTCCACAGGAGCTGAGACTACAGACAGGCTCAGCGCCTGCCAGAATCATAGAGCTGAGTGAGGTCCAGAAGGAGTCAGGGGGAAGAAGTACCTCAACCTCTCTCTGCCTTTTGATCTCTTGATGACACCTCCCACTGGTCAAACTCATCTGGACTCAGAGGTCAAGAGAGGCTGGCTGATGCAGTTAGCAAAGATCAGCCTCCTACAGCAGAGCACAAGGCAAAAATTGAATTAGGTGATGGGAAACAGAATAATTTTCCCGAGATACCAATCTGTGTCCAAAAAGCTGCTGCAGGAGCGAAACAGATCATTTTGAAATCTCTGCTGATCGTAGCCTTTGCTACCTATGAATTTATCTTTGGCCACCGATGAGATGCTTCCAGGATATGGGAATTAAAATAAATATTTTATCATTCTTGATCTTATTTTGATACTGTCCCTCCACGGAGAAGCTTCTTAGTGAGGTCGTAATAGAACCAGGAAGGAAAATGAGATGATCTAACTCTTAGCCTACTGTTCGGTTCTCTATCTTAACTCCAGAACATTCCCTGTCTTGCTTTTGTATGGTGAACCTGACTGACACAAATGCTGAAGCTTCACTTGATGCTGGCTAAGAGCCTTCTGGCCTCTGAGCAGGCTGAGTGAGATGCCGATTATAGGGCAGGGCTCAGTAAAACTCTCGCCTTCTCAGGGTATAGGAAATGGGGTGGAGTGGTGGTAATTTCAGACAGAACCCTGGAGAAGTGAAGATGTAGTTGGCAGCTCTGAGCCTCATTTTGGGGGTGAACTTTGTTGCTTTCCTATGGCTCATAAACTGTGTGACAAACGATAACCACACTGTGAGTGATTTCTGTGCATTCTTAGATAAAAATAACGTTTGGCATTACACAGCATTTTTTCTGAAGTTTAGCTTCGTGGCAGCTTCCTCTTTGTAAGCATTTTATGTAAATCCTGAGGCAAGAATGACCGCACTAAACTGTTTTTTTTTTTTCCCAAGCATGGCAAAACAGCTAATTGTCTTCAATATCTGTTTGTTCCTTCTTTTAATAATATAAATCTTTCCATAGGATTATAGAGACAAATCTCGTTTTCCTTAGAGCTAGATAGATACAGCCATATGATTTCCTAATCGTTGGAATATGAACAAAAAAGACATGTGCAACCCATCTGTGTCCTAAAAGAAAACACTAGCCCTCCACTTTCTCTCTCTTCCCTCCATGGGGCCGGGTTGCAGCTGTATCGGTGGGCCGGTGCTGAGCGCGTGCACAAGGACGACCCGCTTGGGGGACAGGTGATGTCATGGCCAAGAGCCACCTGCTCATCTTGGATCCTCCACTTAGCTCTGGACGATCCTGTGAAAAAGTAAACTTCTGTTTTGCTGGAGCCACTACTCTTTTGTGATCCCTTTGTTACAGCAGCTTAGCCGAACCCTTAACTAACGCTTCAGGCTCGTCTGGAAATAACAGATGACAACTGGCCATTTTGCGCAAACGTGTCTGAGAAGTTCTCCTGTGATCCTTGACTTCCCATCTCAGTAAACAGGTGTCCAAACACAGTATTTTATTGAAAAGCACCTTTATTGGATTTTATGTAATTAAATGGCTAGCTGGAAGAAAGGAAAAGAATTGAGCAGAAATTAAAAAAAAATATTTTTTTTAATGTTTATTTACTTTTGAGGAAGAGAGAGACAGACCGAGTGTGAGTGGGGGAGGAGCAGAGACAGGGTGAGACACAGAATCTGAAGCAGGCTCCAGGCTCCGGACTGTCAGCACAGAACCTGAAGGGGGGCTCGAACTCATGAACCATGAGATAATGACCTGAGCCAAAGTCAGGTGCCCCTACTGAGCCACCCAGGTGCCCCTGAGCACAAGTTTGAATGTATATTTTTTAACAGATTGGTTTTCTCCTTCATGTGTTTTTCTTCCTCTCCTTTTTTTTTCTAGTGACAGTTTTCCCTACTTCTAGTTCCCACGCCAGACTGTGTTCAAGATACTCCACAGAAAAAAACATTCATGACATCATCTTTCTCTTCTTTACAGTTCGTTCTCAATTATTATATATGAACTGCCAAAGTCAGGCAGCATATTTTCCCATTTAGGAGAGAGGGTTGATTTACACAGTCGATCTTTATTTTAAATACATTAACTTAGTGAAAGTACCAAAGATATATACCATATGACAGAGTAAGAGAACTTAACTCTTTGGGGAACTAACTGTTTGGGTCCCATCGTTCATTCCACAAACATTTATTGAACATATTAGGCTGTGAGGGTGCTGTGCTCAGTGTTTCATTAACACTCAGTTCGTGCCTTCTGTGCCAAACGCCTTTCGCGGATGGTAGGGAAGAGAACTATTTGCACGTGTGTCTAGTGTAAGACTGCTAAGTGATGGGGGGAGAGGCCCTCTGTAAAACAGCCTTTCAAGAGAGCACCTGGTACACCCTTCCCGGCTTGCCACTACAATACCCAATCAGCTAGAACTCCACTATCCACTCCTTAGATCAGACACAGTGGTGCCGGTGGTAGTGGGGCAGAGAGTGGAGACTATTTCGAGCTCGAGGAACACAGCCCTGACTGAGAGCCACCGTCACCATCCGTAAGTGTGTGAGACTCTTGATTTCACTCTCTACTTGGTCAAATATCTTTCTGAATACAAAGCCTGGATACTGTCCTTACCTGAGTCTCGATACTGAGTAGATTTTGTCTTTTTGTGCAGCTGTGCTGTGGGAAGAAAACACTTGATGAAGTCTCCAAGAAATACAGAGAAAAATGACTTAAGAAAAAAATAAGGAGGGGGGCTCCTGGGTGGCTCAGTCGGTTAAGGGTGTGACTTTTGATTTCTGCTCAGGTCATGATATCATGATGAGATCCAGCCAGCCATGGGCCCTGTGCTGACAGCTGGGAGCCTGCTTGGGATTCTCCCTCTGCCTCCTTTCTCTGCCCCTCCCCCACTCGTGCCTACGCGCACATGCACTCTCTCAAAATAAAGACACAGTTTTTGGGGTACCTGGGTCGCTCAGCTGGTTGGGCCTCTGACTTCAGCTCAGGTCATGATCTCACAGTTGGTGAGTTCCAGCCCCACGTCAGGCTCTGTGCTGACAGCTGGGAGCCTGGGGCCTGCTTTGGATGCTCTGTCTCCCTCTCTCTGCCCTTCCCCAGCTCGCACTCTCTCTCTTTGTCTTTCAAAAGTCAATAAACATTAAAAAAATTTAAAAACAAATAAACATTTTGAAAAAAATCAATGAAAGAGTCTTGCTCTTAAACACAATGGCAATAATTTTTGAATTATGAAGATAAAAAAATTCTGTGTATATACTGACCAACGTGTGACAGAATTTTATGTATTTATTTAATTTACTTATTTTTAAAAATGGAACGCTTCACGAATTTGCTCACCGTCCTTGCTGCAGGAGCCATGCTAATTTTAGTATATGTGGTTGCCGAAGCGAGCACGTGTCACAGAATTTTAAACAGGACTTGTTCTATCGTGTGCTAGTGTGGGTGGTCCAAGAAGCTCCAAGATGGGATTAGAAGTGGAAAGGATTTGCTGGGGGAACTAAGTGTGAGGGAAAGGTCATGGAGCCAGGGGAGGTGGGTCTGCCTTTGGGCTGTGATGCTGTTGTGACTTTCTCCGTTGGAGGGAGGGAAGAGGAGGGCTGGATGAGAATCGTCTCAGACTATAGCGCTGGGTTAAGAAAGTTTCTGGCAGACCAATGCGAAGTTTTTCAGCTAAACTTGTCCATCAGCCGAGAGTCCTTCCTAGGGCCTTCATTAACATCCCTGCTAGGCTCAGTCATTCATTGGCCCGGAGGAGCCCAAGGAGGCGTGGCCTCAGCATAGACAGGAAATGGCGGAGGGGGGCGGAGTTCACAGCAGCAGCTGGAGCTGTCAGTCAATTGCATTTTCTCTCCAGCCTGAAGGATACCCTTTCATGGTCACCGCATGCAATCAGCCAAAATCCTAAACCTGAGAACCATAGATGGTAAATATTGACTCCTTTACAGTTTAGACACACGTAAGCAGGACTTGGTAACTGACAGCGGAAGTAGTCTAGAGACTGGTACCCCAACCAAGCTCTATAAGGAAAGGCTACAATTTGGAATTTCCAAAGAAAATAATTGAAAGGAAATTTCTCTCTTCCTGGAAGGCTACTATTCTCTCTTCAGTTATCTCTATCCTGCTTTAATATCAGGTATGTGACATATATATCCAGCAAAGGACTCATATCAAAAAAATATGTAGTCAATAAGAAAAAGACCACCGATGGAAGAACATGCAACACCCTTGAATAAGTCCTCCACAAATGAGGAACTCCAAAGACCTAATGATTATGTGAAAAAGTCCTTAGCTTCACTGTAAATCAAAGAGGTGAAAACTGAAACCACACACCAAAGCAGCTAAAAATCACAAGATGGGTAATATTACATATTAGCAAAGTTATGGAAGACTGGGAACTCTCCCACACAGCTGCTGAGAGTGTGCCTTAGTACCACCAGTAGCTTTGCAACCTCTACTTAAGTTGAAGGTACACACATATTGTATAGTTTAATAATTTCATGCCTAGATATATACTCAACAAAAATACATACCAGAATACATATATACAAGAGTACTTATAGCATCATTTTTCATAATAGGTCCTTATTAAAAATAACTCAAATATCTATCAACAGTAGAATGGACAAATCATGGAATATACATGCAATGGAATACTGTAAACTCCATTAAAAATTAAGAATAAATCAAAAGTTGGGACACCTGGGTGGCTCAGTCAGTTAAGCACCAGACTTCAGCTCAGGTCATGATCTCATGGTCTGTGGGTTGGAGTCCCACATCAGGCTCTGTGCTGACAGCTCAGAGCCTGGAGTCTGCTTCAGATTCTGTGTCTCCCTCTCCCTCTGTCCCTCCCTTTCTCGCACTCTGTCTCTCTCTCCCAAAAATGAATAAACACTAAAAAAAAAAAAAAAAAAAAAAAAGAACTCAAAAGTTAAATGCATTATCATGCATAAATCTGACAAACATAATGTTGAACCAAAAAAGCCAGACATCAAAGAGTAATATTAATGTTCTTTTCTATATAAAGTCTAAAAATAGTAAAAACTAATATATAAGGGTTAGAGATGCACATATAGATGGTAAGATAACACAGAAAACAAAGTGAATATTGTAAAACTAAGAAGACAGGAGTTTTAGGGGGAAGGGGGATTTACCATCAGGAGGGAATTGTAACAAGGTTTCTAGGGGATGCTGGTAATGTTTTCTTTCTTTTTTCTTTTTCTTTTTTAAATTTTTAATGTTTATTTATTTTTGAGAGAGAGAGAGTGCGAGTGGGGAAAGAGCAGGGAGACACAGAATCTGAAGCAGGCTCTAGTCTCTCAGCTGTTAGCACAGAACCCGATGTGGGGCTCAAACTCACAGACCGCGAGATCATGATCTGAGCTGAAGTCGGACGCTTAACCAACTGAGCCACCCAGGCACCCCACTTTCTTTTTTCTTATTTCTTCTGGTCTTTTTTTTTTTTTAATGTTTATTTATTTTGAGAGAGAGAGAGAGGGAACGCAACTGGAGGAGGGGCAGAGAGAGAGGGAAACAGAGAATCCCAAGCAGGCTCTGCACTGTCAGCGGCCATGTGGGGTTCGATCTCACAAACCATGAGATCATGACCTGAGCCACAATCATTTGGGGAGCCTGGGTGGCTCAGTCGGTTAAGCATCCGACTTCAGCTCAGGTCATGATCTCACAATTCGGTTCATGCTTGGGTTCAAGCCCCGCATTGGTCTTTGTACTGACAGCTCAGAGCCTGGAGCCTGCTTCAGATTCTGTGTCTTCTTCTCTCTCTGCCCCTCCCCTGCTTGCTCTCTCTCTCTCTCTCTCTCTCTCTCTCAAAAATAAATAAGCATTAAAAGAAAACCTTAAAAAAAAAAAGAGTTGGATGGCTAACCGACTGAGCTACCCAGGTGCCCCTGGTCCTTTTTTTTTTTTTAATTTTTTTTTTTGAGAGAGAGAGAGAGAGGGGCACTGAGTGGGGGAGGGGGCAGAGGGAAAGAGAGAGAATCTTAAGCAGGCTACACGCTCAACTCAGAGCCTGACTTGGGGCTTGATCCTATGACCCTAGGATCATGACCTGAGCCAATATCAAGAATTGGGCCCTCAACTGACTGAGCCACTCAGGCACCCCTCTTCTAATCTTTTATTCCAACATAGTATTTATTTTTTCCAAAAAGATTCTTATTTTTTCCCCTAGAAGCTCAACTGTTACATTTCCAAAGCAACACATACAATTGTAAACAAGCATTCATGGACTAAAACACCCAGACAGTGACAACAACTCTTAACCTAATGCTGTCTGCATATTCTTGAATTTTATTGAATATTAGATCTTGATCACTATTAATAACAAAATCTTACTATTATGCTTAGATTTACAGTCTGTTTTTAATGGTATATATATATATATATATATATAATGTATATATATCACATATATGTGTGTACATGATATATATATCATATATATCTATCTATCTCTCTATATATCATAAGTTTTACCATTTTAACCATTTCTCAGTGTATAATTCAATGGCATTAAATACATTCACACTGTTGTGTAAACATTACCACTATCTATACCTGAAGCTTTTTCATCAATCCCAACAAAAACTTTTTACCCATTAAACAATAATTTTCCCTTTCCCCTCCCCCTAGGTCCTGGTAACCTCTAACCTGCCTTCTGTCTCTGTGTGTTTGACTCTTCCAGGTTATGTCATATAACCTCACACGATCACACAATATTTACTTTTCTGTGTCAGCTTACTTTCCTAAGCATGCTTTCAAATCCCATCCATGTAGCATAAATCAACATTTCAATCCTTTTCATGGCAGAATAATATTCCATTGTATGTATATACCACATTGTGTTTATACACTCATCTGTTGCTGGACATTTGGGTTTCCACCTTTTGGGTGTTGTGAGAAATGTTGCTATGAACGTTGGTATACAAATGTCTTTTTGATTCCCTGTTTTCAATTATTATGGATATATATACATAGGAGTAGGATATGCTTGGTCATATGGAAGTTCTGTGTTTAATCTTTTGAGAAACCACCAAACTGTTTTCCACAGAGGCTGCATCATTTTACGTTCCCACCAGCAATGCATGATAGTTTTTCCACATCCTTGCCAATACTTAGTTTACTTTTTTTTTTTAATTGTAGCAATCCTAATGGGTATGAAATTGTATATCATTGTGATTTTAATTTGCATTCCCTAATAAGTAATGATGTGAGGCATCTTTTTATGTGCTTATTTGACTACTTGCCTGTCTTCTTTGGAGAATTGTCGATTCAAGTCATTTTCCCATTTTTGAATTGGGTTGTTTGTTTTTTGTTGTTGAATTGTAGGAGTTGTTTCTATATTAATAAAATAACATATTAGTATTATTGTAGTATATCAATATTATATTAATTAATAATTACATTATAATATAACTATTAATATATAACATAATTATATTAACGTTAATTACTATGCTCATATTCATAAATATAATTATTAATATATACTATATTATATTACATATAAGGTATGTTAATACCTTATCAGATATATAATATACAAATATTCTCATTCTTTAGGTTCTTTTGTTTTCTTGATAGTATCTTTTGAAGCACAAAAGTACTTAATTTTGATAATGTCCAACTTAAGTTTCTTTTACTCTCTGTGTCTTTGATGTCACATTTATGAAGTCATCACCAAATCCCATGTCATACTTTCTCCAATGTTTTCTTCTACAAGTTTTAGGTTTTTAGCTTTTACGTTTAGGTCTTTGATCCACTTTGAGTTTATTATTTTTAGATGGTGTGAAGTAAGGTTCCAGTTTCATTCTTTTGTGTATGGATATCCAGTTTTCCCAGCACCATCTGTTGAAAAGACTGTCCTTCCCCCATTGAACAGTCTCAGCATACTTGTGAAAAGTCAACTGACCAGGAGCACGTGGGTAGCTCAGTTGGTTAAGCATCTGACTCTTGATTTCGGCTCAGGTCATGATCTCACGGTTGTGAGATGGAGCCCCACGTCAGGTTCTGCTCTGGGTGTGGAGCCTGCTTAAGAATCTCTCTCTTCCTCTCCTTCTGCCCCTCCCCAACGTTCTCTATCTCTCTCTAAAGAAATACATTGTAATCAACTGACCATATACAAAACTTTATTTCTGGGCTATTTTATTCTGTTGATCTATATATTTATCCCCATGCCAGTGCCACACTGTTTTAATTACTTTAGCTTTATATTGAATTTCAAAGTCAAGAAGTGTCTGTCCATCAACTTTCTAAAGATTACATTGGCTATTGGGGCCATTGTAAATCATATGAATTTGAGTACTGGCTTTTCTATTTCAGTGAAATAGGCTGTTGGGATTTTGATAGGGATTGTGTTGAATCTGTATGTCATTTTGTGTGACATTAATATCTTAACAATGTTAAGTTTTCCTATTGATGAATATGGGATATCTTTCCATTTATTTAGATTTTCTTTAAATCATTTCAGCAATGTTTTATCATTTTCATCATATAAGTCTTTCACTTTCTTGTTTCGATTTATTCCTAAGTATTTGATTCTTTTAGATGCTATTTTAAACAGAATTGCTTTCCCAATTTCACTTTCAGACTGTTCATTGCTGGCATATAGAAACAGAACTGATTTTTGTGTGTTGATCTTATATCCTGCATCTTTGCTGAGTTCATTTTTTAGCTACAATACCTTTCATGTGAATTCTTTGGGATTTTCTGTACATAGGATCATGTCTTCTGCAAACAGAGGTAATTTTATCTCTTTCTTTCCAATTTGGGTTGCTTTTATTTATTTTTTTCTTGTCTAATAGCTCTGGCTAGAACTTGCAGTACAATGTTGAATAGCAGCAATAAAGGCAAACACACTTGTCTTGTTCCTGATCTTGGGGGGGGGGGGGTAGTATTCAGTCTTTCACTGTTGAATATGTTATCAGTTGTGGGCTTTTCATAAATATTCTTTATCATGTTGAGTAACTTTCCTTCTATTCCTAGTGTCTGAGAAGTTTTATCAATATAAGTTTTTATAAATAAAAGGTTGTATTCTGTGAAATGCTTTTTTTCTGTATCAATTGAGATGATCATGCTCTATTAATGTGTTGATGCATTTTCTTGTGTTGAACCACCCTTCCATTTGAGGTACAAATTCCACTTGGTCATGATGAATAATCCTTTTAACTCTCCTGGATTTTATTTGCTAATATTTTCTGGAGAATTTTGCAACTATATTCATAAAGATTTTTCTTTAATGTTTATGTATTTATTTTGAAAGAGAGGACAGAGTATAAGCAGGAGAGGGGCAGAGAGAGAGGGAGACACAGAATCTGAAGTGGGCTCCAGGCTCTGAGCTGTCAGCATAGATGCAGGGCTTGAACTCACGGACCATGAGATCATGTCCTGAACCAAAGTTGGAAGCTTAACTGACTGAGCCACCCAGGAGCCCCTCAATTTCTTTACTTGTTGTAGTCTGTTGAGATTTTTGATCTCTTTTTGAGTCAGCTTAAGTAATTTGTGTATTTCAGAAAATTTGTCCATTTCTTTGAGTTAACTAATTTGCTGGCATATAATTGCTTATATTTTCTGTTATATTCCTCTTGATCTCTGTAAAGCTGATAGTAATGTCTCCACTTTAATTTCTGATTTCATTTTTTTATGTCTTCTGTCTTTTTTTTTCTGTCAGTCTAACCAATGGTTTGTCAATTTTGTTGATCTTCTCCGGGAACCATATTTATTTCCATTGATTTTCTCTATTATTTTTCTATTCTCTATTTTCTTTGTCTCCACTCTAGTCTTTATTATTTCCTATTTTCAACTTTAGTTTGCTAAATTTAGGTTACTGATTTGAGATCTTTATTCTTTTTTAATGTAGACATTTATACATTTATAGCTATCAACTTCCCTCTGAGCATTGACCCATTAGTTGTTTGAGATTTGTGTTGTTTAATTTCCACATATTTGTGAATTTTTCAATTTTCTTTCTGTTATTTATTTCTGACTTCATCTTGCTATGTTCAGAAAAGATGCTTTGAATAATGTCTTTCTTTTAAATTAATTGAGAATTGTTTTCTGGCCTAACATATGGCCTATCCATGGAGAAATCTCAGGTGTGCTTGAAAAGAATGGGTATTCTGCTGTTGTTTGGGTGGAATGTTGTGTATAGACTGTTAGGCCTAGGTGGTTTCTTGTATTGTTCAAGTCTTCTAATTCCTTACTTATTACCCAGCTGATTGATCTATCCATTATTGAAAGTGGGATGCTGAAGTCTCCAACTATTATTGTAGAATATTATTGTGGAACTGTCTAGTTCTCCCTTAGACTTTGTTCATTTTTGCTTTATGTATTTTGAGGATATGTTATAGATGTGTATAAATGTTTATAATTCTTACATCTTACTGTATTGAACCTCTTACTGGTATGTAATATCCTTTCTCTTTTGTAACATTTTTTGATTAAAAGTCTATTTTGTCTGATATTAGTATAGCCAGCTCAGTTCTCTTTTGGTCACTATAAGCATGGAATATTGTTTTCCCTTCTCTCACATTGAACACATGTCTTTGGATCTAAAATGAGTCTCTTGTAGACAACAGATAACTAAGTCATGTTTAGAAAAAAATCATTCTGCCAATCTCTGTCTTTTGGTTGCAGAGTTTAATTCATTTACATTTAAAGAAAATTACTATGAGGAGGGATTTAGTTCTGCCATTTTGCTATACGTTTCCTATATGTCTTGTAATTTTTTTCCATTTCCCCCATTAGTGCCTTCTTTTGTGTTTAGTTGATATTTGATTGAAATATTTTGATTCCTTTCTTATTTCATTATGTATATAATCTAAAGATCTTCTTTGTAATTTCCAGGGGGATTATATTTAACATTCTAAAGTCATACCAACCTAATTTGAATTTATACAAACTAACTTCAGTAACATACAAAGACTCTGCTCCCATACAGTTCAATCCCCCCTTCCGGTTAATGATGGCACAGACTACATCTTTATACATCGTGTGTTCAATAACATAAATTAATATTTGTCTTTATGCCTTTGTCTTTTTTAAAAAATGTTTATTTATTTTTGAGAGAGATGGAGTACTAGCGGAGGAGAGGCAGTGAGAGGTGGCCAGAGGGTCTGAAGCAGGCTCTGTGCTGACAGCAGCGAGCCCACTGTGGGGCTTGAACTCAAGAACTCTGAGATCATGACCTGAACCGGAGTCAAATGCTCAACTGATTGAGCCACCCAGGCACCTCTATGCCTTGTCTTTTAAATCACATAGAGAATTAAAAAATGGACTTACAAACCAAAAATTACAATACTACTAGCTTTTATAATTGCCGATCTGTTTACCTTTCTCAGAGATCTTTATTTCTTCTTTGAGTGGTTCCAAACACCTTCAGCTTTTGTTTATCTGGGAATGTCTTATGTCTCCCTCATTTTTGAAGAACAGTTTTGCTGGATATAGAATTATCAGTTGATAGGGATTTTTTTTCTGGCACTTTGAACAGATCAACCTTCTCATCTCCAAGATTTCTGATGAACAGTCAGCTGGTAGTCTTAATGGGAGTCTCTTGTATGTGAAAAATCACATCTGCCTTGCTGCTTGCAGGATTCTCTCTTTGTCCTTGGCTGTCGACAGTTTGAGTATAATGTGTCTTGGTACTCATTTCTTTGAATTTATCCTACTTGCAATTTGTTGAGCTTTGTTAGATTTGTAGATTTGATTCTTGCAAAAAATTGGGGGAATTTTTGGACATTATTTCTTCAAGTCATGTGTCTGCTCCCTTCTCTTGCTATTTTCCTTCTGGAACTTCTACAATCTGTACACTAGTCAGCTTGATGGTATCCCACAGTTCTGTTAAGCCCTCTTCATTTTTCTTTGTTCTTTTTTCCTTTATGTTACTCAGACTGAATAATCTCATTTAGCCTATCTTCAATCTCATTGATTATTTCTCCTTTCCGATAAAAAACAAACAAAAAAAAAAAGACGAAAAAAAACTGCTGTTAAGGCCCTTTAGTGATTTTTAAATTTTCAGTTAATGCACTTTCAGCTCTAGAATTTCTATTTGATTCATTTTTTTAGGTCTTAATCTTTTTATTGATATTTTTCATTTGACGAGATATTATTCCCCTACTTCCCTTTAGCTCTTTAGACATGGTTTCTTTTGGTTCATTCAACCTTATTTAAAATAGCTAATTCAAAGTCTTTGTCTAATAAACCCAATCCAATGTTTGAAAGTCCTTAGGGACACTTTCTATTGATGACTTTTCTCTGTGTATGGGCATACATTTGTGTTTCCTTGTATGTCTCATAATTTTTTGTTGCTGTGGGAAACACAATATGTTAAATAATATGACAAGTCTAAGATCTCTTGCCCTTTCAGGACTTGTTGTTGCTGATTATGGTTGTAGTTATTTGTATGCTTAGAGGCTTTTCTGAACGAATTCAGTAAAGTCTGTATTCTTTGTTTTGGTGGCTACTTATGTCTTTGCTCATTAGCTTAGAGGTCAGCTAATGGTGAGACAGAGAGTCCCCTGAATACCTGGAACCAGTAAATCTCCCATTTTTTAAGATTTTTAAAAATGTTTTTATTTATTTTTGAGAGAGAGAGAGAGTGTGAGCAGGAGGGGCACAGAGAGAGTGGGGGACAGAGGATCTGAAGCGGGCTCTGCACTGACAACAGAGAGCCCAATGTGGGGCTTGAACCCATGAACTGTGAAATCATGACCTGAGCTGAAGTCAGACACTCAACCCGCTGAGCCACCCAGGCCCCCTAAATCTCCCAGGTTTTGCCAAGGGGCTCTGTGTAGGTGTTGAGGTATCCCTTCAACATTCAACCAGGCAGTCGACAACTCTGTCTTAGGCTTGACATCCAGTTTGAGCAATGCCTCAAGATAAGCTGGATGTGCTTAGGGCTTTCTTGGGTCTTTTCCAAGCATGTGGGTAGCCTTAGTCGTGTGCACGGCCCATAGCAGGCATATGGCCTTTTAGTTTTTCAGGAATCTGTTGGAGCTTTTCAAAGCCCCCTCTAGATATATAATTCCTGAACGTTTCCTTTTAAACTTTCTGACAAGCTTAATGTTTGCTTCAATTGTTTGCCCGCCTCAGGCAGTTGCAAAATTAAACAATTACCTATGGTTATTTTCAACCAGTGCCCCTTAGGAAAGGCTGTTCACACAGACTGAACTGTGAATCAGGTCAAATAAAGATAACCTTGAGAGCAGTCTTCCAGGGAACCCCCCCCGGTAGTTCAAATATGACAATTCTCTGAGAATGAGGCTTTCAAGGGTCTTTAAAGGGACTATATGCTCCTTCCAGTGGTGGCCAGGCTACTGATTTGCACCATGATAGCAGGCTGTTGATTTTTAAGGCTACTGCAGAGCTGAGAAGAAGGAAATGAGAATAAAGCAAGTTAGAATGTTATAAAGCTCAGGTTTGTTTCTTTTTAACTGAGATTGGGCTGTTTGTTTATTTTTGAACAAACACTCTCCAGATTGCTCCAAGATTTTGGCTATTTCCCAGAGTTCTGAAATAGTTAATTCAGACCATTTTTTTCCAGCATTCACCTTGCTTTCACGGAGGAGAGGATTTTCAATGCTCCTTCCTCTGCCTTAATTCTGGTTATTTGGTTTCTGACTCTTGATCAATTTATTATGTGTTGACTCAGGTCTGAAATTCTCCCTGGAGACCCCTAGGGTTAGTTTTGTTACTGGTAGTTTGCAGTTGGATTTATGGGTCTGATATACCTGGCTTGATTATTTAAAAGGGGTTCTCTAAGAGTTTCTACTTTGAGCTTTCTGTAAACAAGGTTCCTCTCACAGACCTTGGTGGACTGAGCTGGTGACACAGCAGGGACCGTTTATGCAAATAAGGGCCCTTGGGGAGCTGGCACTGGTGATGTCTCTCTGACCTCCTATACTTGTCTGTAATCTCTGTTGCTGCACTGTATCCTTTGCCTTTGTTTTCCAGAGAGAGAGAGACAGAGAGAGGAGCGTGAGTGGGGAGGGGCAGAGAGAGAGACACAGAACCGAAAGCAGGCTCCAGGCTCTGAGCTGTCAGCACAGAGTATGACGCATTGCTCGAACCCACAGACCGTGAGATCATGACCTAAGCTGAAGTCAGACGCTTAAACGACTGAGCCACCCAGGCGCCCCTCCTGTGCCTTTAAATACAAGCCTATGTGAAGATACTCTGTGGAGTCTGGTGAATCCTTCCAAATAACCAAACTAGGAAAATCTCTGCAACAGTATAGCCATACAATGCAGCTGTAGAAATGAATGTGAAAGATATCTGTGGAGTGATATGGAAAGATCCCCAGAATATAATGTTAAATGAAAATGCAAGGTGCAGAGTGCACTTTACTACACTATTTCTTATGTAAGAAAGGGGAGAGATACAAGAGTATGCAATTGTATAAGGAAACACAGAGAAGATACACATAAAAACTATGGAAGCAGTGGAAGCAACATATCTCAACATAACTGTCCATACTGTTTTGATTGTTGAGCCTTATGACTATATTACCCGTTCAAAAAAATCAGATTTTCAAAGTAAATGAAGAAAAATGAAAAGAAAAATTGAGTCATATGGCCCAAGGGAAATAATAAAGTATCACAGAAGTTCATAATAAGTACCAAGATATAAAGATGGAAGAATAGGGGCACCCGGGTGGCTCAGTCGGTTAAGCTTTGGACTCTTGGTTTCAGCTCAGGTCAGGATCTCACTGTTCATGAGTTTGACCCCTGCGATGGGCTGATAATGTAGAGCCTGCCTGGGATTCTCTCTCTCTCCCTCTCTGTCTGTCCCTCCCCCGTGTGTGCTCTCTCAATAAATAAATAAAGCTTTTAAAAATTTTTTTAAAGATGCAAGAATAATAGACATGTCAAAGCATAAGCATAAACAAAAGTAAATAGGTACAAAGATGCAAAGGTGAAGTCCCATTTGGACAGTATATAAAAGCCTGGACCTCTACCCACTAGATGCCAATAGAACTCGCTCACCCAATCCCCCACCCCCGCCCACCCTTCAAAGCTGTGACAATCGAAAGTCTCCAAAAATTGTCAAATGTCCAGGAGAGAGTCAGCAAAAGCACCTCCAGTTGAGAATCACTGCTTTTAGCTGGTCTGAATAGTGAGTGGATTTTCTGAGCATCTCCTTAAGTTATTTGTTTGTTTTTAGGGGCACCTCGGTGGTTCGGTCTGTTAAGCATGGGTCTCTTGATCTCAGCTCAGGTCCTGATCTCAGGGTCATGAATTCAAGCCCCGCCTTGGGGCTTGGTGCTGGTCGTGACGCCTACTCGGGGGGGGGGGGGGGGGGGGGGGGGAAGAATTTTGTTAAAATTTTTAGTGAATGTATTCCTGGCAAATGGTCTATTTCCCAGAACTATTCTTTCCCTGAAGTGTCAGAAATTTCATGTAATAATATTCTCCAGTTTTTAAGTAATTGACATAAGCATGACTCAGCTAGTGTGTTATTTAGCAACTTTTGAGTGACATGAACGATTTCTCAGAATCATTTGGTGCCATTTTATTACTTTGAGTCTTTGTGTGGTGGCCAATTTCTATTTGTTTAATGACAAACTGAGGGGAGGAACACCTCTAATATGAATTTGAAGTAACTCAGTTAATGACTCCTTTTATCTCTTTAACATTTCCTTGGGAGTCTGGAATCCTTCAAGAAATTGTCCTGTGGGTGGTGAGGACAATTATTAGCTCTACATCTGGGACACCCCACTAGCTCAGTAGCGCACAGTTCCAACAGAAGGAGCTGTTTCTCCCTCAGCTCTACCCAGGACCTTCTGGAAGGTGGCCACCCCACCATTATTTTCAAATATGATCGTTTAGGGGCGCCTGGGTGGCTCAGTCAGTTAAGTGTCCGACTTCGGCTCAGGTCATGAGCTCACAGTCTGTGAGTTAGAGCCCCGCCTCGGGCTCTGTGCTGACCGCTCAGAGCCTGGAGCCTGTTTCAGATTCTGTGTCTCCCTCTCTCTGACCCTCCCCCATTCATGCTCTGTCTCTCTCTCTCTCAAAAATAAATAAACGTTAAAAAAAATTAAAAAACATATGATCATTTCATTGCTGAAGAAAGCAGGTCAAACCTGTAATCAGGACACGGGTCTGTCTACAGATTACAGCACAACCATCTGTGTGAGCTTGGTGTCGAAGTTTCCTTCTTCCGCCCTGTCCCGTTCCGGAAGTTTATTTTTAACGTGATTAATTTCATTGGGAAGGTCAATTTGCCAGGGGAATCACCTTGGTTTACCCCACCTCTGAACTCAGGTGGAGGGGTTTCCTCCTTGGATGGGACCTAGCAGGAGCGTGAAGACTGTTTTCTGGCAGAGATGGAAAATTTCTCTGAGTTCTGAAAGTCTGAAGATGGGATGCGCTCAAGTAAATCTTCAGCCAGCAAGAGAATTTTTAACCACCCTCTCGCCTCCCCCAGTGCCTCCGGAGTACGCGCAACCCCATTCGCAATGCACGCGAGCGCGTGCTTGCAGAGCTCCGCTCCCAGGCCGGGGAACTCTCCCTGCAGCACGGGCTAAATAGCAAACAGATGCCCAGCAAGCCAAAGATCTCACCGACTGGGGCACCGCCTGGGACACGGGTCCCGCCCCGGCAGTTTCCGAGTGGAAAGGCTGGCCGCACTACTATGGCTTGAAACGGACCGGTTTGGAAATCAGAACGTCCCCTTTCCCAGGGACGACCCCTCTCCACCTCGCAGCCCCGGAGGAACTCCCCTTGCCTTTCGGTCGGCCCCTCCTCCAGCCCCGCCTCGCCAGCTCGGAACGGCTCGGGGACTCCTGGCCTTGTCTCCATCTTCGCACTCTCTGCCTGGGCTGCGTGAGTCCTGAGCGTATTCAGGAGGCGAATGTAGGGCCAACGGTTTGGCTCCGGGAGTTAGTTCTGATGGCGTGGATGTCCTTCTGAGGGTCATTTCAGAGTGCGTCTCTAAAAGTTCTGATCCTTAAGCCCCTCACCCAACCTCTAGCCCTCGCTTCCCCAGCTGGTGGCCAGCAGGTGTGCTGTCCGCAGACCGTCCGGCAGTCAAGGAGCAGCGTGGGCCCTGCACTTGTCTCTTTTCCGACAACACCTGAGACCGCACTGGGGCGCATCTAACAAATCCCATGAATCCAGACATCCTCGTCGGAAGCGTCTAAGTTCGAGTGTGGTCCGACCGTCCCTTTCGCGCGTCGACTCTGGAAGCCTCTTGTGCGAGGTCTTTTCCTTTGGACCCAAAGGGGCGCGCGCTGCGGTGCGCGGGATCCGCCTCTTCCCCAGGCTCCGGCGGGGCGGGGGTGGGTGGGCAGGGACCTGGATCTGATTAGCTGGGAGGGGGAAGCCGTGGTCCCAACCGTTCGCTCCTGTCTCCTCAGCTCCTCGCGGAGGAGGAGGCGGGACGGTACAGAGAAGAGCGAAGGGGGTCCCATCACTGAGCACCCGGGCCACGATTTGAGCCGCCGAGGTCTCCCGGCTGTCGCCCGGCCCTCGCCCCGGCCCCAGCCATGGGGCCCCTTTCCAGCTCTGGCTTCTACGTGAGCCGCGCGGTAGCCCTGCTGCTGGCCGCGCTGGCCGCCGCGCTCCTGCTGGCGCTGGCGGTGCTCGCCGCCCTGTACGGCCGCTGCGCGCGCGTCCAGCCGTCCGACCTCCATCACAGCGGGGTCCCGGACGCCGCGTCCTCGCCGCGCGGCACGCAGGAGGAGCAGCTGCCCACCTGGCCGCCCCGCCCCACTCGTGAACCGGCGGGTACGGCCACCCCGGGCCACTGGCGACCCCCGGGCCCCTGGGACCAGCTGCGCCTGCCGCCCTGGCTCGTGCCGCTGCACTATGAGCTGGAGCTGTGGCCCCGGCTGCGTCCGAACGAGTTCCAGTCTCCGACGTTGAGCTTCACCGGCCGCGTGAACATCACCGTGCGCTGCACCGCGGCCACCGCGCGGCTGCTGCTGCACAGCCTCTTCCTGGACTGCGAGAGCGCCGAGGTGCGGGGTCCTCTGTCCTCTGGCGCCCGAGACGGCGCGGTGGGTCGCGTGCCCGTGGACGACGTGTGGTTCGCTTTCGACATGCAGTATATGGTCCTGGAGCTCGGCGCGACCCTGCAGCCCGGGAGCCGGTATGAGCTGCAGCTCAGTTTCTCGGGCCTGGTGTACCGGGACCTCAGGGAGGGGCTCTTCTTCAGCATCTACACGGACCAGGGCGAGCGCAGGTAAGGACAGGCGGGCCCCGGTCCCCCGCTCTAGCTGGGAGTCCCGCTGCTGCCTGCGTCCCAGTGCGCGTCTCCTGCGCTTCCCCGCAAAGCCCCCACCCCTCGCGACGCTTGCTTGCAGAGCCAAAAGGCGAGCGCCTCCACCCCCCGCTGCCCTGTAGAGACCCTGCTTGTCATAAAGCCTCTCGGACCGTGGTCCTGCCTCTGGCCAGTTTTCAGCCCCATCCCTGCCCGTCCAGTTTGTTTCTGTCCTTGCTTTTCTAAGGTCGCTACTACCCTAGAGGTTGATCGAAGGCTTCAGAAAGCCCCGCTTCTGCTCTAACCCCGGAGGGCTTGTTTCACCACAGGGGGCAAATAAATCCCTTGCTATTCAGTTTGGTCCGCGGGCCGGCGGTCGCTGTAATATCTGGGAGCTCGTCCGAAATGCAGATCTCCCCCCGCCCCACCTCGATCAAAGGGATCAGACTCTGCGTTTTAACGAGACCACCGGGGGATTTCTGGGGGTTAGAGGTGGAGAAGCCTGGGGCTGCCGCACCCACACGCTCGCCGAAGTTCCCTCCCCCAGCGCCCCTCCGCGCTCAGCTCCCTGCTCTGCCTTTCCCCTGGGCGCTCCGTAGATGCTACTCTTGCAACAGGCAGACTCACGTCGGTGCTCTTCTCATTTTTTATTTCTTTTGCTGAGGGTTCTCCCAAATTTAAGAATCCCCTTTAATTCATCCCCTCCCACCCCCTGCCTGGGGAAGGCGTCTTGTTTTGGGGATGAGTAGCAGCACCCCCACCCCTCCCAAGCTTTTTGAACAGCTCTCGGGACGCTGCTTCCGCTGGGCGTGGGGGTGGGGGTGGGGGGAGTACTAACAGCGGTGACAAGAGACCTCCCCTCTGAGTCTGCAAGCTCACGCCGCTTACATGTGTTCTCTTTACACTCATTTGGGATAATGTCTTCCACACGGAATGTTTCCAGCGCAAGAATTGCCTCTTCCACGCCCTGAGATCACGCTACTGAACTCAGGAGAGCGCTGGGGAAATCGTTTCTGCGGAAGACACCAGAAAGGTCTTTCTCCAGGCTGGCGAGCTTCTTCACTCACGCACTGGTGGGGCATTTGCGGTTTACACAACTGCATGTACTTTGCCTTTTATTATTAGAGAAAATGTTCTCAGATGTTCTCTGGGGGAGAGGAACCTAGTAAATTATCCCCTAAATCATCTCCTGCCCTGTTTTCAAAACGCCAGGGGTTTTAAAATAAGTTTAATAAGCTGCCTTAGCGGATGTGTAATCTGTAACTTTTGTTTTTAAGGACTGTATGCTTGGTTTGTTTGTTTGTTTGTTTTCTTTCAAAAATGCACCAGTGCTTGAAAAAGAGTTTTGGAAACTTTCTCATTGGGATGATGTGTCACAGGACTTACGGACACCAGAAACCTTTTAAAGTGACTGTATGTGTATTTCAGAATGCAAGATTTTTAGAGGAAACACACACACACACACACACACACACACACACACACACACACACACACACACAAGGGACCACTGCACATACACCTGACAGTATTTTCTGCTGTCAGCCAGTAAATCTTCATCTGCTAACCCATCTCTTCCTTTTTCCTAATAAGGCCACGGCCTGGATGAACTGCCCTAGAAATATGGGAAACGAAAGGCCCCTTTCCATCTTTCCATCGTGTGGCCAACTCGAGTGGTAACTAGAAACCATATTTTGAGAACATGAAAATTCAAACAAGCAGAAATCCTAATCAAGTCCCACAGATGTTCATAGACCGATGTAGAGTTCCAAAACTGTGGCATCTTGAAGGGGCTGTTGCTCAGGAGTTGTTCTCCTGGGTCTCTGCTTTGCAAACCGCAAGGGAAAGCAAACGGCCAGTGGAGCTGGAAGCCAAGGTCGCGAAGAACTTGGACAAAATGATGACTTATGGTGAAGCAGATTTTGGAAGCCCGGCAGGCCCGAGTCTGAGCTGTGTGCCTTGAGTCGGTCTCTTCATGTCTCTGAGCTCATTGCCTCATTCACGGAATGGAGCTGAGTGTCAGCTTTTAGGGCCTTGTGAGAATTAATGAGAGAGAGGTCGGTGCCTGGCACACAGTCCATGCAGTGGCAGCTACTGTCGTTAGCTCACAGTGTAACTGTTAGGGGCAGCTTCTTGTCACCTAAGCGAGAAACCTGCCACGTTCTGGGTAGATCTGAGTCGAAGAAGAAGAGGGCCCCCACCTGGGGGACAAACTGCCTAATCCCAGCTGGGGTTTCTAATCCCAGCTGCCAGTGGTTGAACATGTTTGCCTCTCTTGTTTGGTGACCCCGTATCACAGTCTGGACAGGCTGAAGCCTTTAAATAATTTTACTACTCAACACTAAGGGAAGAGAAAAAGAAAACCCTTCCAGAAAGTGCAAAGAGCATCGCCGTCTCACACTTCTAAGGCTTGGGTGAAGATTTTCTGGCTTAAGAGGTTGCTGGGGAAGCTTCTCTGCCTTTCTGCACGTGGCAGGTGCCATCCCATGTCTGCATGTAGGAGCCATCCACCGAGTGCCTTAGATGTGTGCTTCTGTGTGTGAGTGTGTGGTGCTCTCCTCATTCCATGTGCCAAAAGTTGAGAGCAAACTCCAAATGTTAATGTTCCTTGAAGCGGTGTTTCCCAGACTTGATTCTCTGGCATGTCGCTACCCAAGGTTTTGCCCTATTCACACACCTCTGGCCATATTTTTTTGCTTAAAAAAAATCACTCAGTTTAAACAAAAATAATAAGTAGATTCATTAAAAAGCAACACTACATTATTATCATAAGTCAGAAACCATTTGGAATTTATAGTCATGCAACTGACCAATACAATGAAAAACAATGTCACTGAGTTCTCCCTGCTTTTATTGTCTGCTGAAGAATCCGATGCCTCTGAATCCACGGGCTGCTCTCTCTTTCTTAAAAAGGGAAATTGGAACTAGGTGTTCAAGAGAAATAACATCAAACCAAGGTTTTTCTTTTGATCTTACCAGAATGATTCATAAAATTTGAAAAAGACTGACGTTCTCGTGTGTGAGTCAGATCTCTATAATAAGTGTGTGAGGGTTACCCCAAATCCTTGCCCATCTACACGTGAGGAAATCCTGAATTAGAGCAGTGGTTCACAAACTTTTAAAGTATATTAGAGGGGCGCCCAGGTGGCTCAGTTGGTTGAGTGTTGGACTTTGGCTCAGGTCATGATCTCGAAGTTCGTGAGTTCAAGCCCCGCGTTGGGCTCTGTGCTGACAGCTCAGAGCCTGGAGCCTGCTTCCAATTCTGTGTTTCCCTGTCTCTCTGCCCCATCCCCCTCTTGTACTCTGTCTCTCTCTCAAAATAAATAAACATTAAAAAAATAAAAAAAAATTATAAGAATAAAGCATATTTAAAAAATAAATAAAGTATATTAGAGTCACCAGAGGAGTTTATGAAACAGAGTCCTGGGGCACACCTTCAGAAATTCCAGATCCGTACACATGTTCAGAGCAACATTAGTCAAAACGGCCACCAGGTGGAAGCAATGCATGCCCATCAATGGATGGATGGATGAACAAAAGGCGGTATATACGTAAAAGGGAGTATTATTCCACCTTAAAAAGGAAGGAGATTCTGACCTATGCTACAGCATAGATGAACCTTGAGGGCATTGTATAAGTGCCTAGAGTAGTTAAATTCAGAGACGGAAAGTAGAATGTAGGTTGCTAGGAGCTGGCAGGGGCAGGGAGAAGTTGTTACATGGGGACATTTTGGTTGTTTCCAGGTTTGCCTATTACAAACAAAGCTTCCATGAGCAATTTTGTATACGTTTTTGGACAAACACAAGTTTTCATCTTTCTGGAATCAACACCCAGATTCCACGATTGGTGGGTCATACTGTTGTTTCACATGTAGTTTTCAAGAAACTGCTAACTTGCTTCCCAAAGTGTACCATTTACATTCCCACCAACAATGTATGAATGATAGTTTCTCTGCCGCTTAGCCACCATTTGCTTTTACCACTGTTTTTATTTTAGCTGTCATGATGAGTATGTAGTGATACCTCATTGTGGTTTTAATTTGCATTTTTCCAAGGGCTCATGATATTCAGCTTTTTCTCATGCTTACTTGGCATCTGTATATCACCTTTGATGAAATGTCTCCTCATGTCTTTTGCCCATTTTCTAATTGAATTGTTTGTTTGTTTACTTTTGAGTTCTGAGAGTTTATACATTCTAGATCTGAGTCTGTTGTGAGATATGTGGTTTACAAATGGGTTCTCCTGGTCTGTAGCTTGTTTTTTCACCTTAATAAGGTCTTCCAGGAACACGTGGCTGACTCAGTTATAAAAGGATGCAACTCTTTGTTTGTTTATTCTTGAGAGAGAGAGCACTCGAGCAGAGGAGGAGCAGACAGAGGGGAACACAGGATCCGAAGTTGGCTCTGTGCTGACAGCAGAGAACTCATGAACTGTGAGATCATGACCTAGGCCCAAGTCAAACACTTAGTCAGCTGAGCCACCTACATGCCCCTAAAAAAGGATGCAACTCTTAATCTCGGGGCCCTGAG
The DNA here is from genome assembly GCF_024362965.1 of Panthera pardus. Taxonomy (NCBI): domain Eukaryota; kingdom Metazoa; phylum Chordata; class Mammalia; order Carnivora; family Felidae; genus Panthera; species Panthera pardus. The sequence goes on along the minus strand of NW_026526765.1, from coordinate 144,201,653 downwards.
CCCCATGTTGGATGTAGAGATTACTTAAATAAATAAAACTTTAAAATAATAGTAATGATAATAATCATCTCCAGGGAGCAAAAATTTTTCATTAAATGAAGTCCGATTTATCAATTATTTCTTTATTATTATTTTTTTCCGATTTATCAATTGTTTAAATAGACCAGGCTTTTGTATCATGGCTAAGGATGCTTTCTTAAAAAGGCTTTTGTTTTAGAGCAATTTTAGGTTTACAACAAAATTGGAGGTACGGAGATTTCCCATATAGCCCCTGCACCTACACCTACATGGCCTCCCCCATTATCAATACCACCCACCAGAATGATATATTTTTTTTAACCAAAGGTGAAGCTATGTTGGCATACCATAATCACCCAGAGTCCATAGTTTACTGTAGGGTTCACTCTTGCTGTTATGCATTCTATCTGTTTGGACAAGTGTGTAATGACATATATCATTATAATATCATACAGAGTACTTTAACTGACCTAAAAATTCTCTGTTATCTGCCTGTTCATCCCTTGCCCCCATCACTGATCTTTCTTGTCTTCATTGTATTGCCTTTTCTAGAATGTCTTATGTTTGGAATCATATTATGCAATATGCATTTGAGATTCCTTCATGTCTCTTCATGTCTTGATAGTTCATTTCTTTTCAGCACTGAATAATATTCTATTGTCTGGGTATACCATTGTTTATTTATGCATTCACCTACTGAAAACTATCTTCGTTGCTTCAGGTTTTGGTGATTCTGAAAAAGTTGCTCTTAACTCTTTGTGCAGATTCTTGTGTAGACAAAAACTTTCAGGTGATTTTCTTTAGTTAAATACCAATGAGCATAATTGCTGAGTCATATGATAAGACTGTGCTTAGTTGTACAAGAAGCCACGAAACTGTCTTTCAAAGTGGCTGCACCGTTTTATGTTCCCACCAACAATGGATGAGAGTGCTTGTTACTCCGTATCCTCACCAGCATTTGGTGGTGTCAGCGTTCTGGATTTTGGCTATTCTAATAAGTCGATAGTGGTATCTCGTTGTTGTTTTAATTTGCATTTCCCTGATGACATATGATGTGGAGCACCTTTTAATGTGCTTATTTGTCATGTGTATAATTTCTTCGGTGAGTTGTTTGTTGGGGTTTTGGCCCATTTTTAAATTGAGTTGTTTTCTTATTGTGTGTTGTAAGAGTTCTTTGCATATTTTAGGTAACCATCCTTTATCAGATATGTCTTTTGCAAATATATTCTCCTGGTCTGTGGCTTGTCTTCTCGTTCTCTTTTTTTATTCTGTTTATTTCTGTCATGGATCATGTCTTTGGTGTAGTATCTAAAAAGACATCAGCATACTCAAGGTCATATAGGTTTTCTCCTGTGTTACCTTGTAGGAGTTTTGTGTTTTTGCATTTACATTTTAAAGTGGCCCATTGTGAGTTAATTTGACCCTTTATGAGCTTAATTTTTGTGAAGGGTGTAAGGTTTTGTGTCTACATTCAATTTTTTTGCATGTGAATGTCTAGTATTCCAGAAACATTTGTTGAAGAGACTGTCACTGCTCCATTGCATTGCCTTTGCTCCTTTGTCAAAGATCAGTTGGCTGTATTTGGGTTTATTTCTGGGCTATTCTGTTCATTGATCCATTTGTCTGTTCTTTCAGCAATATCACACTCTTGATTACCGTAGCTTTCTGGTAAGTCTTAAAGTCAGATAGTGTCAATCTTCCAACATTGTTCTTCTCCTTCAATATTGTGTTGGCTATTCCGGGTCTTTTACCTCTCCATATAAATTTTAGAATTGGCTTATTGATATTCACAAGTTTAGCTTGCTAGGATTTTCGTTGTGATTGCATTGAATCTATAGACTAATTTGGTAAGAACTGACATCTTGATAATATGAGTCATCCTATCTATGAACATGGAATCTTTCCCCATTTATTTAGTTCTTTTTAAAATTTCATTCTTCAAAACTTTCTATTTTTCCTTGTATAGATCTTGCATATATTTTGTTAGATACCTAAGTATTTCATTTTTTGGGGGGAGTACTAATATAAATGGCATTCTGTTTTTAATTTCAAATTTCACTTAATTGTTGGCAGGTAGGAAAGCAATTTGCTTTTGTGTATTAGTCTTGTATACTGCAACCTTGCTATAATTGCTTATGAGTTTCAGGAGTTTCTTTGTCAATTCTTTTGGATTTTCTACATAGACAGTCATGTCATCTATGACCAAAGACTGTTTTGTTTCTTCCCTCCCAATCTATATACCATTTATTTCCTTTTCCCGACTTACTGCATTAGTAAGGACTTCCAGCACAATGATGAAGAATGGTGAGAGGGCACATCCTTGCCTTGTACTTGACCTGAATGGGAAAGCCTTCAGTTCTCACCAGTAAGTGTGAAGTTAGCTGTAGATTTTTTGCAATCTTTAATTCAGGATGAGTAAGTTCCCTTCTGTTCCCATTTTACTGAGAGTGTTTTTTTTTTAAACCACGAATGGATGTTGGATTTTGGCAAATGCTTGTCCTGCATCTATTAATCAGATCATGTGATTTTTTTCTTATTTACTCTCTTGATATGATAGATTACATTAATTATTTTTCAAATGTTGAACCAGTCTTGCATACCTGAGATAAATCCCACTTGGTTGTGGTATACAATTCTTTGTATACATTGTTGTATTCAATTTGCTGATATTTTGTTGAGAATTTTTGCATCTGTGTTCATGAGAGATGTTGGTCAATAATTTTCATTTTTTGTAATGTGTTTGTTTTGATATTGGGGTAATGCTGTCCTCACAGGATGTGTTAGGAAGTATTTGCTTCTATCCTCTGAAAGAAATTGTAGAGAATTGTTATCATTTCTTCCTTAAATATTTGGTAGAATTCACCAGTGAACCCATCTGGGCCTGGTGCTTTCTTTTTTGGAAGGTTATTAATTATTGATTCAATTTTTAAAATAGATATAGGCTTATTCAGATTGTGTCTTCCTATGTGTTTTGGAAGATTATGTCTTTTAGGGAATTGGTCCATTTCATCTAGGTTACCAAATCTATGAACATAGAGCTGTTCATAGTACTTATTATCCTTTTAATGTTCATGGGATCTGTACGGATGTCTCCCTTTTCACTTCTGATCTTGGTTTTTTTTTAATGTTTACTTATTTTTGAGAGAGAGAGACAGAGTGTGAGCAGGGGAGGAACGGGGGGGGGGGGGTGGGGAGACACAAAATCCAAAGCAAACTCCAGGCTCTGAGGTGTCAGCACAACACAGGGCTCAAACCACGAACCATGAGATCGTGGCCTGAGCCAAAGTTGGATGTTTAATGGACTGAGCCACCCAGGCACCACTCTGATTTTGGTATTAATATAGTTGAATTAATATTTATCATGTGCATTATTGTTTTTTTTTAATTGCCATTGCTCTTTGCTCCTATTTTTGTCTTCCACTCCTATTCTCCCTTTCTTTACTATGTTCAATCTGCCAGTCCATAAACATAGTATGTATGTACACTGTTTAGATCTTTGATTTATTTCATAAGCATTTTATTGTTTTCACCATACAAGTCCTATACTCTACCCATGGGTAGAGTGCTTTGGGTTTCCTAATCCAAGGTCAAATTGGGCAATTCAAACCGTATCTAACCCCTAAGCACTTAATTTTATTTGAACAATTGTAAATGGTATTGTATTTTTAATTTGAGTCTTCATATGATTGTTGCTACTCTCTAGAAATACTGAATTTTGTATGTTTGTTTTGATATCCTATGACTTGCTCATCTCACTTACTAGGTCTAGGAATTTTTTTTTTGTAGATTCCTTGGGCTATTATACACAAAGATTTGAGAAGTATTCATGTATCAGTCTGTGTATGAATTCTTTGTGTGAATTCCTTTTTTTTTTTCAGTAAATAACTAGTGGAGTGGATGACTGGAAAATACAGTAAGTAGGTGTTTAATTTCTTAAAAAATTATAAAATTATTTTCCAAATATTTTTACTATTTTACATTTTCATCAATACTATAGGAGAATTCTAGTTTATCTTCATCAACACTTGGTATTGCCAGCAGACTTTCTCATTTTAGCCATTCGAATAGGTGACTCTGACTGCAGTTTTAATTTGTATTTCCCTAATAACTAATAATGTGCATCATTTCCTGTACTTATTTGTCATCCATGTATCTTAGCAAAATGTCTGTTAAAATCTTTTGTCCATTTTTGTTGTTTTGTTATTGTTGAATTTTTAAAGGGTCTTTTCTCAAACATATAATTTGCAAATATTTTCTCAGTCTGTGGTTTGTGTTTTTATTTTCTTAATAGCATCTTTGAAAGCAAAAGTTTTCCATCTTGATGAAGTCCAATTTATCATTTTTTTCTTTTATGTATCAGCCTTTTAGCATTGTATCTAAAAAAGCATTGTCTACACAAAGTTCACAAAAAATTTCTCCTATGCCTTTTATTACAAGTTGCATAGTTTTAGGTTTTGTAGTTACACCTATGATCCATTTTGAGGTAAGTTTTAAAAAATGTTTATTTTTGAGAGAGAGAGAGAGAGAGAGCACAAGTGGAGGCCAGGAAGAGAGAGGGGAACAGAGGGTCTGAAGTGGACTCTGTGCTGACAGCAAGAGGGCCAATGCAGGGCTTGAACCCACGAGCCATGAGATTATGACCTGAGCCAGAGTTGGACACTTAACTGACTGAGCACTCAGGCACCCCTGAGTTAATTTTGGTATATGATATGAGATATGGATTGAAGGTCATTTTTAAATTTTTTGCATACAGATATTGAATGGTTTTGATACGATTTACCGAAGAGTCTACTGTTTCTTCTTTGAATTGTCTTTATACCTTGTAAAACATCAATTGTTCATATATAGGAGGGTGTATTTTTGAATTTCCTCTTCTACTTCATTGGTTTATTTGTATATCTTTATGCCAATTCCACAGTGTCTTGATTGCTAAAGCTTTATAATAAATCTTGAAACCTGATAATATTTATCACCAACTTTGTTTTCTTTTTAAAAGTTGTTTAGGCTATTCTAGATCCTTTGTGTTTTCATATGAATTTTAGAATTAGCTTGTCATTTTCTACCAACAAAAACATCTGCTGATCTATAAAGCAATGGGGGAGAATTCAAGTTTTAAAATATTGAGTCTTCTAACCCACGAATATGATATATCTCCCTATTTATTTGTGGTCCTCTTCAATGTCCCTTGGCAAGGTTTTATAGCTTTAAGTGTACATATCTCGCACATGCCTTATCAAATTTTCCCTATTTTATATTTTAAACGTATTATAAATGGTATTTAAAAAAATTCCAATTTCCAATTGTTTGTTGTTAGTTAATTTTTGTGTATTGATTTTCTATGCTGTCACCTTACTAAACTCACTTCTTAGCTTTAGCAGCTTTTTTGTTAATTCCTGTTTTGACTTTGTTAAATTAACATGTTACATAGCCTTGGGGTGTTAGATAGTGAGCCAAGGTTCAACGAAAGACCGCAAAGGAATTGAAATGGAGAAGTTTATTATTCCTAGGCTCTGGAGGAAGTACATGGCACACCTTGAGGGGTCACATGGGGAGATCAAGGCAAGGTATAGGTAGAACAACAGGAGCTGGGGCGCCTGCCTTTATTAGGGTTCATGGCCAGAGTGCTTTGGGGTTTTTAGTCCATGGCCAGATTGTGTAATTCAACTGAAAAAGAGTGAGGTTTTGTTAAGCTTTGCAGGGATGGCCCTGCAGGTGGGGAAGGCTTTGTCACAAGGTATATCAGGAGTCACATCAGGAGCTTGTATTTACCTGTGACTCTGCAGGCTGTTGTCTAGAGCATGTACTTGTATGAGGCTAATGTCAGGTTAAGGCCCCTAAAGGCTGCTTGGCCAAACAATATGGATGCCAAAGCAGCAATACCATGGAGTAGCTTAGCTAAACTGAGAATTCCATTAAATTTTCTGTATCAGTGATTATATAGTCTTGAATAAAGAGAGTTTTACTTTTTGGTTACTTTAAGTGCCTTTTATGTCTTTCCCTTGCTTTACTTCCATGGTTAGAGCCTCAATACAATGTTGGATAAAAGTAGTTAAGTACAGATATCCTTGTTTTGTTCCTTATCATAAGCTGAAAGCATTCAGTCTTGCACTGCTAAGTATGATTTTTTCCTGTAGCTTTTCTTCTTTCTCTTCTTCTTCCACCTCCTCTTCCCCTTCTCCTCCTCCTCTTCCTCTTCCTCTTCCTCTTCCTTTTCCTTCTTCATCGTCTTCTCTTTATAGATTCCCTGTATCAGATTGAGGAAGTTCCCTTCTGTTTCTAGTTTTCTGAGAGTTTTTATCAGATTGGATGCCAGATTTTGTCAAATGCTTTATCTGCATCTATTGAGATGATCATATGGTTCTTCTTTTTTTAGCCTGTTAATATGGCAAATTACATTACTTGATTTTCTAATGATAAATTAACATTGCATTTGCAAGATATATACTACTTGGTTTTGATGTATTATCTTTTTTATATTTTGTTGCATTTGATTTACTAAAATTTTGGTTTTAATTTTTGCATCCCTGTTCATGGGGTTTCTTTTTCTTTGTCTTGTTTTGGTATCAGAGTAACGCTGCCTTCAAAGAATACATTTAGAAGTTTCTTTGATTTTGGGGGAAGAATTTATATGGAATTGGCATTGATTATTGCTTAAATTTTTGGTTGAATTTCACTAATGAAGCCACCTGGGCCTCGAGGGGTTTTTTTTTTGTTTGTTTGTTTGTTTCTGTGGGATGGTTTTAAACTACAAATTAAATTTTTTTAATGAATAGAGGGCTATTCAGGTTATCTATTTCCTCATGAGCAAGCTTTGGTCGTTTGGGTCTTTCAAGGAATTTGCCCATTTAGTCAAAGTTGTCAAATTTAAGTATAATTAATGTTCAAAATATTCCTTTATTATTTTAATATCTGTAGAATCTGTAGTGATGTCACTTCTCTAACCCCTGACATTGGTCAGCTTTTTGTAAGGTAAAAGTCTCTTCCACTTCCAGTGTCTCTTCCACTTCTGACAGACAATAAGTTTGATCAGTGTGCCTTGAGATTTATCTACTTTGTTAATCTGTTTCAATGATTTTCTCTACTGTTTTTTTGTTTTTCAGTGCAATGCTTTATGTATTATTCTTTATTATTTCCTTTCTTCTTCTTACTTTGGGCTTCCTTTCCTTTTCTTTTTCTATTTTCTTAAGGTGGGTGCAAGGTAAGTGATTTAAGGTATTTTCTTCTTCTCTAACATAAATATTTAGTGCTATAAAATTTCCAGTAACTACTGCATTAGTGGCATGCCACAAATATTGTCATGTTGCTTTTAAAATTTTCATCCAGTTCCACATACTTTGTAATTTCCCTTTTGATTTCTTCTTTGAATCATGGGTTATGTAGAACTGTGCTATTTAGTTTCCAAATATTTGGGCATTTTCTCATTTTTTATTGCGTGCCTGACATTTCAAAGTTTATGTTGCTCAATGCCACATTTTGTTACATTGCTTTAATGAATGCTGGTCTTTTTTGGATAGGTGTACAAGTTATTTGGTGACCTTGATCCTTGTTTGATCCGCCATGTCTTGTGTTTAAGTTCTTTGAGAATGGATCTAAAGTCATCTAAAGTCACTAAAGGGGCACATAGGTGGATCAGTTGGTTAAGCATCTGACACTTGATTTTGGCTCAGGCCATGATCTCATGGCTTGTGGGTTCAAGCCCCATGTTGGGGTCCATGCTGGCAGTTGGAGCCTGCTTGGGATTCTCTCTCTCCCTCTCTCTCTCTCTGCTCCTCCCCGACTTTCACTCCCCCCCCCACCAAGATAAATAAATTAATTAAAAAAAAATTAAAGTTGCTTTTACTCCAAGGCTACTTTAGTTCACTGCTCAGGCATTACCTTCCTGGTCTCTGTTGAAAATCCATTTATTCTAGCAATTTCTGTACTCTGGCTTGTGGGAATTGGAACAATTCCTAGCATTGTGTGAGCTCCAGGAATTGTTCACCTTTCCTCTCCATGGTAGCTGTTCTTTCTTTGCTTGACCTCTTAAAGTACAGGTTAATATTTGACCAAAGGCTCGGGGTGAGGAGGGGTTATGTGGACTCTGTGCAGATTTCTGGATTTCTGCCCTGAAGATTCTAGCTATCTAGGTCTCCCTGAGCATCAGTCATAGCCTCCTCAATTCAACGAGACCACTGCACTCTGTTTTTGTTCCCTTTCCTTGTGCTGCAGTTGAGAAATTACATCCAGGTAGGCGAGGTGATTATAGAGTTCACATCTTTTGTTTCTCTTCTCTTGGAAATCACAGTCCAGTGCTTCCTGTTACCTAATGTCTGAAAACAGTTGTTTCATATATTTCATCAGAGTTTTTAGTTGTTTTCAACAGAAGGCTAATTCTAGCCTGTGGTACTACAGAAGTCTCATCATCTCTAGATTTGGTAATGTTATTAAGTATAAAGTTAATCCTCAGTTCTTCCTCATGATATCTTGGTCTGCTCATAGTTTCTATTACATGGTGTTCTACAAAGCACCTAAAAGGATCCCAGGAGAGGGAGCTAGCTGGAAAGGACCCCAGGTTGGGAAGCTGGAGCCTTCGTTCCGGTACTACCCCAACCCCTGCCACTTACTAGTTGTCTAACCAGTTATATAAATTCCCCAGGGTGCCAGCTTCCACATCTATAAATCGAGATGGGACTCTCCAAGGTCTCTTCCACTTTGGAAATTCAGTGAAAGAAAGAATTTGTAATCCCATTGTTGTTCAAAGTGTCCTTTAAGAATACTCGTTGCATTTCCAATCATGCCATGTCCTGTATAAATATAAGGTAGAACAGGGAGGTATTCAGGGGAATGAGAGTAGGAAAATTAAGAGATGAGGGCAGCTCACTAGTGTGAAATGGCTGGAGAAAATTAGGATTTTTATCTGGGACCCGTTAAGGGGAGAACCGCGTGATTAAAATCCATCAGCATGTGCAGGTGTAGAAAGAATGAACAGAGAACTGGAAAAGACGTCCTTCCAGTTGCTGTTTATGCTAGGAAATCTGGCACCAGCCTCAGAGAATGACACACAAGAGAGAAATTTGAGCAATATTAGGAAAGAATTTAGAAGTATCCAAACAAGGTCAGTGAACTCAAATACCGAGCACATGATCTCACTGGTGTCACAGATAAAAGAGGTCATTTCGTTATCCTATAGAGGTGTTGAGCCCACATGTCTCACGAGGCCCAGCTGTCTTCTCTGGGAGATGGTTTTGCTCATCCAAGATTCAGATCCTGTATCTTTTGCAAGCAAGTGTAACCAGCCTATCGAAAAGGCACACCTCCCAGTTCAGTAAAAATGCAACTGTGTTTCTCCCACTGTGCTTTTACAATTTAGTCTCAGAGATCATCTTTCCTGCTCCTGCTTAAATACTCTAACAGCCCCATAATTTACTGCTCATTCTTAGGTGACAGATGAGCTACATTCCCTAAGTCACAAACACTGTCCAGATGCAAAAATTTGAGCATCCAGTCCTGTGTCAAAGCTTTTGAAAGCTTTGAACTGAGTTAGCTGTTAAATCTCCCTTTCTCTCCCTCCACCCTCCCTCCCTCAAGCTTGGGTGGGCTTTCGGGTTAGAAGCCTGCAGTCGGTCAGGGGTAGTGGTGCTTCCTTCCCTTTCTCCACCTCAGGGTTCTAGCCCCCCCCTCCCCTTTATCTTGAGAGCTGCTTCTACGCCCCGACCAGATCCGGTGGGTCTGGGGGAGACATGGAGAGGTGACACGTAGGGCAGTTCTCACCTGAGCCAGCACTCTTGCTATTTGTCCTGACTCTGGCCTAGCACATACCTTTTTTCCCTTGAGATGTCATTTTCTCACTGTTTCCCTTTCTACTACAATGTTCTTGACCCTGCAGAATGCTGCCTCTAGTTCTCCATTCTGGTGGTCACTAGTGACCCCTTCCTCAGCCCCTAGACACGGAGGAGTGCATCTCCAAGCTCTTCTAGTTTCATGCAGGTGGGCCCTGTTGGACAGAACCCAAGTCAGTCCCCGTCCTGGCTCAGCCCGAGTCTCAGGGCCCACAGCTGTTCCAAGGAACACTCCTAATCCCTGGCTTGGGGCTCACGTGGGTCCCAAGGCAAGAGTATTCTTCTGGTTCCACCTCCAACGCCTTTCCTTTTGCCTTTTACATTCCCACTGGTGGGAGTTCAACTCCGACCGGGGTCAGTTTCGGCTTTCCCAGCAGTAAGCTGGGTACCAGGCTCTGAGTCTCTCTGCTTCTGCTCTCTGAGGGATCTTCTCCCCCATGGCTCACCCCAGTTAGGGGGTTTCCCTCCTCCCAGCACCCTGAGATCAAGAAGCTTGGCTAACCCGCACCACCTCCTCCCCCCCACCTAGAAATCTCTCCTCTCATCTCTGGCCTCCGTTGCCTGACCTTCCTTCCATGTGTTTTTGGTGGAGCCCAGAGGCCCCAGAAGGGCCCCAGGTCCTCAAGGCCGTCTACTCCGAAAACTTTCATAAGGTGGTTTGGCACCTCTCTCTGGGATTGCACGTCTATTGTGTTTTGTTGCCTGGTGGAAACTTCAGCTTTAAGATCCTATGACACAAGTAATAAACAAACATGATTCATGGGCCAATCCTTGAACCACAGTCCAGTGGTGTAATATGTGTCTTTACTAAAACATTTTGATTTCTGAGGGTGTTGTTGTGTAAAAACAACTTGGGGAGACGAGCTTTCCGGTCTTATTTAACCCTTGACCAGTTATGTCATGTAGCACTTGTTAGCTAGAGCTGTAGGCAGAGTTCATACAATGACTTGGAATGAATGAGTGGATATTTTTTATATGGCAGTAGATGGATCCCAAAGGATATCACGTGGTCTTGACCCCTAAGCCCTCTTCTAGCACAAGAAAGTGGTGAGCCCATGATTCCCTGGCCACACAAGAGGGCAGGAGAGTGGCTTTGCAATACTGAGCCGCTACGGGACAAATTGTCCCAAATTAACTCCCTCACCAACTGACCGCGCTAAACCCAGACTTGTCAGGCACCATAATAGCATGTTTCGGCGAGGTTTGAAGGGAGCAGAGGGTGGATGGTTCTATTTTCTGAGGTCAAGATATCTTTACAGGGTTGCTTGAATCCAAAGCAGAGAGAGAGAGAGAGAAGGGAAATAAATACCAGTGTTGAGTTCCCAGATGTGGCATAACCAGATCGTGTGTGTTGCTGGCTGGCCCTGACCTTTGCAGTTAGGACTGCGAGCCAGAAGGGCTGTGTGTTGTAGGGACTTTTTTCCCTTTTTGTTTGTTTGTATAAAACCAGGGAGGGAAATAGTTGAGTAAAATCCAAGAGTCTCTTCTATTTCACCTCTCAAGAGGCCTGAATCATGGAATAGGAAGGCACTTGCTTGCTATTTGCTTAAAGTGGTGACTCTCTGAGCTGATGTCTCTTAGCCTTTTTGAACCTGTAGCCCCCTTTGAGAAGGTTAAAACTTTCCCACTTCCTTGAAGAGTCTGATTTTCTCTCTTGACCTTGCAGCTTCCTTGAGAGGCCTATGATTTGTGAGGTCATGGCAGTGGAGATGTTACCAAGCTTTATGTTTTATAGTTTCTATTACAAAAACAATAGGCATGTGGTGGCTTTCCAGATGGATAAGCATGTTTTATAAAATTGGCTGTGCTTTTTCACTCTACATTATACTTTTTCAGGCTAATTTATTACCATTAGTACAAAATGGCCTACAATTCCAGGGGGCTCACAGGCCTCATGGAGGCCAGGCATGAACTTCCAAGGGGGCTGTTTCTCCCAACCCTAGATGACTCAGTCATGGTCACCTCAGGGGCTCCTTTTTCAATTCTGTTGGATGTCTTTATCCCTGTTAGAATCCATTTTGGGGGGCACCTCAGTAGCTTAGTTTGTTAGGTGTCCCAGCTCTTGGTTTCTGCTCAGGTCATGATCTCATGGTTCGTGAGATCAAGCACGATATCAGGCTCTGCACTGACAGCGTGGATTCTCTCTCTCTGACCCTACACCACTCATGCTTGCTCTCTCTCTCAAAATAAATTAATTAATATTAAAATTTTTTTAATGTTTATTTTTGAGAGTGAGCTCAAGTGAGAGAAGGGCAGAGAGAGAGGGAAACACAGAATCTGAAGCAGGCTCCGGACTCTGAGCTGTCAGCACAGAGCCCCATGGGGAGCCCGAATTCACGAACCACAAGATCATAACCTGAGCTGAAGTCAGACGCTTAACCGACTGAGCCACCCAGGCGCCCCATCTCCTTGAATTCTATAGTTCATCTACGTGGAGAGCAGTTTGTGAGGTTGCAAGGAATATAGCAGAATTCAGAGGTGGTTTGTTGATACATTCAGCTAGTAATAATGTGAAAGCTCAAACAGCAATAAAAGGTTGGTAGTGCCATTGCTTTCTGGATGGGGAAACTGAGGCTCGGCAGGAATGTGGGACCTGTCCAGGATTACTCAGCTAGCAGGAGATGGAACAGAGTCCTGCAGACAAAGTGGCTGGTATCAGAGTTCACAGGCCACCTTCCAGTCCATGCAAGCAAGAGCAACATACAGTGGGAAGCTGCAAGTAGGGAAGGCTTGTTGAAAATTACACTTTGGTCACGGTGAGGTGATGAACACATCCAGTTAGCTGACTGTGGGTGGCTTTTGAACGTGCTGATCGTTGCCTGTGAATTTTCATGTGAGTAGAGGCCTTATCGTGGTAGAGGAGGGATCCCAGAGGTGGGTGGTGGTGACGGAGGGACCATACTCTCTTGTGGCACCCTGTTGAATTCCCCTGTTACTTATCTAAGAGCTGGGCCTGAAGTAAGAGTAAATGCATCAGGGACACTAAGTCTCAGGGTCTTAGGAGAAAAAAAAGAATTAGCATCCACAGTTGTCCTCCCAAAACAGGTTCCCAAGTCTCTAAGTCTGTCTTTCTTTCAGAAAGAGAGAGAGAGAGTGAGCTAGGAGGGGAGGGGCAGGGAGAGAGGGAGACAGAGGATCTGAAGAGGGCTCCATGCTGACAGCAGAGAGACCAGTGTGGGTCTCGAACTTGTGCACTGTGAGATCATGACCTAAGCCAAAGGCAGACGCTTAATTGAATGAGCCGCTCGGGAACCCCCTACCCCCACCCCAAACCCCACCCCCACCCCAGGTGACTGAGTCTTAGTGATTCCACAGGTTTATTCTGAGGAGAGTTGTTAGCTAGGCCCCATGTCCTGTCAGACTTAGGCCCCATTGACACAGAATGAACCTGACCATCTCCTCATTTGCTCAGGACACTCTTGACCCTAAACTATTCTCCATAAATCACCAGTGCACTGTGAGATAATGCCACTTTTTAAAAAATTTTCCATGGAGATGGGGGGAAGGAGCAGAAGGGATTTGATAAATCTACCCACCTGGAAACAAAAATTATCTTTTCCACTTGACACGCACCTGTATTGTTTACCCCCAAGAGGGTGCAAAATAAAACATTTTCTAAGTTTTCAACCCAGAAGAACAGGTGAGAAACAGATAAAAATGTGGACATTCTTGGGGTGTCTGGGTGGCTCAGTCACTTAAGCATCTGACTTCAGCTCAGGTCATGATCTCATGGTTCGTGAATTGGAGCCCCACATCAGGCTCTGCACTCACAGCATGGAGCCTGCCTGGGATTCTCTCTCTCCTTCTCTCTCTCTCTCTCTCTCTGCCCTTCCCCAATTCGAGCTTTCTCTCTCTCTCTTAAAATAAATAAATAAACTTTAAGAAAATCTTTAAAAAAATGCATTCTTCAGCAGACACTGCTTACACTTTGGTGGAAGATGAAAGGAATAGTCCGTTCCCCAAAAAGAAATCCTAGTTTAAAAAAATACTTGGTTCTCAAAAGCCTGCCATTGCACATTTGCTATATTTGTTCCTATTTTGTTTGCAGAAGGTTTTAAAGGCATATGATGTAATGAAGTAAATAGTATTTTGTGGTTGAAAATTAAATAGGTCTTTTGTATTTTAGGTCTTACAAGAATTGCAAGGTGCGGTGAGCCTTGGGAGTGTGTGTGTTTTAACTGGAAGGCAGTGCGGAAGATGAGGGGAAATGTTCTAGCTCCTTCCTGAATATAATTACAAGCCATCATCCCTCAATATTTTTGTGTGTGTGTCCACTAACTTGAAATAAAAATAAATAGGGTTTTTCCCCCCCAAATGTGTTACAGGGCCCTGTTAGCATCTCAGATGGAGCCAACATTTGCCAGGAGCGTTTTTCCTTGTTTTGATGAGCCAGCTCTAAAGGCAACCTTTAATATTACAATTATTCATCATCCAAGCTATGGGGCCCTTTCCAATATGCCAAAGCTAGGTAAGTAAGATTTCCTGTCATGATATGTGTGAATATGTTAATTACAATAGTGTGCACATATATGGACCTACAGATATATGTGTATACTCGCACATACATATATATTTAACTCTTTAATAGCTTTTATAGCAATGGCTTTTCTAGGCCGTGTGTTGGTAGCGTATTATAATTAGGGAGAGCAGTCACATGGGGTACGTATCAGCACCCACATTTTAGAGATGGCAAGTCCTGATTCTTTTTGCACAGGAATCTGGGGACACCATTTCGTTCTACTTTGGTAGCCTGTCTGCCCACTAGTTTGGGCTTCAACATTGATCGTTAGTGATAAGCTCGAGGACTTAGGCTGAATCTGGTACACAGATGTGTTTCATTTGGCTCGCGTGATTTTTTTTTCCTTCTGATTGAACTTTTAAAAATCCAGAGATTTCTCATAAACATCAAGATTTTTACTCCCTTGTAAACTTAGAAGATCTAACAACGCAGGGCCTGCAGCTGCTTTGTGACAGCAATAGTTACAGCTCACGAGAGACTGTCCCCTGCAGACGCCTCCCCCCCAGACTTGCCATGGTCCCCACCACTGCCCTGTTAATGTTTGCCAGCCTGATTCACATCAAATACCTGCCCTCGGCTTGGAAGGCCCAGCTTGCCTCTACTGAAGATCTTGCTGAAACCTAGCAATGGCAAAATTATACTTCTATGACCTGTCATAGGCTCTAGATTAAGCATCATGAGAGGTGGCCTGGTCAATGAAACAGTAGAAGTAGATGGAAAAGATGAGACATGGGTGGTGGGCGTCACTTGAGGTGCCCATGGATTAGGTCCTCAGTCAAGACCGTGTTATTCAAGATACTGATTCGGAGCAAAGAGGCTGTCCTTAGACCTTCCTAATGCGGTTTGTTTTTAAATGTCTATTTATTTATTTTGAGAGAGAGAGAGAGACAGAGAGCACAAGTGGGGCAAGGGCAGAGAGAGAGAGAAGAGAATCCCAAGCAGGCTCCACCCTATCAGCACAGAGCCAGATGTAGTGCTCGATCTCACTAACCATGAGATCGTGACTTGAGATGAAATCAAGAGTCAGATGCTTAACCTACTGAGCCACCCAGGTGCCCATTGTTTGTTTTTAATTGAAGTACAGTTGACTACAAGATTACATTGGTTGCAGGTGTATACCATAGTGATTCAACAATTATGTAATATTATTGCAATGCTCACCATACAAAGTTAGGACTTTTATTTTTTTAATCTTTATTTATTTTTGAGAGAGAGAGAGAGAGAGAAACACACATTCAGGGGAGGGGTGGGGTGGGGGAGACACAGAGTCTAAAACAGGCTCCAGGGTGAGCTGTCAGCACAGAGCCCGACGCAGGGCTTGAACTCACAGACTGTGAGATCATGACCTGAGCCCAAGTCGGACGCTCAACCGACTGAGCCACCCAGGCGTCCCCTAAAGTTAGGACTGTTAATGACAGACTTCTCCATGCTGTACATTCTTTCCCCATGGAATTGGTTTTGTAACCTAGAAGTTTGTAGCTCTTAATCTCCTTTACCCATTTTGCTCATCTCCCTAGCCCCCTCCCCATTGGCAACCACCATTTTAGTCTCTGTATTCCTGAGTCTGTGCTTTTTTTTTGTTGTTGTTCATGTGTTTTGCCTTTTAAATTTCACACGTCAGTGAAATTGTATGGTGTTTGTCTTTCCCTGACTTATTTCACTTAATATGGTTTTGACAGGCTTAGGGGTGCAGAAATCCACACTGCTAGACTATGGGTGACAGTCAACTGCACACATTGTTTCAAAGGTAGCTATTACTGCTTAAGTTTAACAGTGATTTGGACTAAAACCAATTTCCGTAGGTCAGTCTGAAAAAAGAGACGTGAATGGAAGCGTGTGGACTGTTACCACCTTTTCCACCACTCCCCACATGCCAACTTATTTAGTCGCGTTGGCCATATGTGACTATGACCACGTCAGCAGAACTGAAAGGGGCCAAGAGGTGAGTGAGGAAGATTCTGCAGGTAAGGGTGCCTTCATACTGGCCACAGGTGGTTCATCCATTCTCTCTGCATCCAGGGGTTATGCCTACATTTCCCATCGTCACCTCCTGGTGGCCCCTCTGACTTTTTCCAAGCCCTGTTGAAACCCTTAGGGTGGCTTTGCAGATGGGACGCCACCATTCTCCCTTTTGGCTCTGTGGAAAGGCTGCACTCAAGGTAGGTTCTGGGCCCCCTCTTCCCGGGCTGTTGGCACCTTTCAGAAGACAGGGGAGCTGCCAAACTAGCACCTCGAAGCTCAGGTTTACCTGTTGTGTAGCCGATGCCATTCATGAAGCGGGGGTGATAATCCAAGTGTCTGGCAGTCTGGGCACCAACCGACCAGAAGGGACACCAGCTGGGAACAACTGTAATGGCAGACAGAGTGCCTGCAGGATGGATACCTGTAGGTAAGTATCGCCCCATCGAGAAGGAGCCCCGCTGGATTCCTCAACTCTGAGACACCCGGCACCTCCCCACAGTTGTACGAAGTGGGCGCTCTGTCTTGAAATACCCAGTCTTCACCCAGTTACAGCCTCATCACATAATAATCCTCTCAGAATGGGGCACCTGGGTGGCTCAGTCGGGTACACGTCTGACTCTTGATCTCAGCCCAGGTCGCGATCTCACGGTTCGCGTGTTCGAGCCCCACGCTGGGCTCCGTGCTGGCAGCGCAGAGCCTGCTTGGGATCCTCTCTCTCTCTCCCCCCCCCCACCGCCTCTCTCTGCCCCCCCCCAACATAAATAAATAAATAAACTTCAAAAAATAATAATTCTTTAGGAAAATGTCAGGGCTGCTGTGACAAGTACTTTACATGCTGGTTCACTGCCCCTTCTGCAGTGTGGAGGGAAGGCCGATTCCGTAGGCTGGGATCTTGCTTGCCAGATGGACTTCACAGAGCTGAGGAAAATCAGGCCCCCACAGTCCCATCTGAGACTCTCTCCTGGGCCCGCCCCAGATCTCCCAGGCTCGTCCCGCTGACTTGTGGAGATAACGAAGCTGTGCATGAGCCAAGTCTGTCGCCAGGAGGAGAATCACCCAGAGCTGCTCCTCTGGAGGATGCATTAATAACAACGTGTTAGACGGAGACCACAGCTTATCTTCCTCAACTGTTGGCTCCAGCCTGAAGAATCACTGGTAGATCCTTGATATCCACAGATGGAACACAGGCCACGCCGAACACAGCCAGAAATTGTGGGCACGACTTAGTGTGTTAATCTCTCTTAATGTTTATTTTTTTTAAAAAAAAAATTTTTTTTAACGTTTATTTATTTTTGAGACAGAGAGAGGCAGAGCATGAACGGGGGAGGGTCAGAGAGAGAGGGAGACACAGAATCCGAAACAGGCTCCAGGCTCTGAGCTGTCAGCACGGAGCCCGACGCGGGGCTCGAACTCACAGACCGCGAGATCGTGACCTGAGCCGAAGTCGGACGCTTAACCCACCGAGCCACCCAGGCGCCCCAATGTTTATTTATTTTTGAGAGAGAGAGAGACAGACAGACAGACAGTGTGAGCAGGGGAGGAGTAGAGAGAGACAGAGACACAGAATTCGAAACAGGCTCCAGGCTCTGAGCTGTCAGCACAGAGCCCGACGCGGGGCTCGAACTCACAGACCACGAGATCATGACCTGAGCCGAAGTCGGCCGCTTAACCGACTGAGCCACCCAGGCGCCCCTGTTGTTGTTTTTTGAGAGAGAGAGAGAGAGAGAGAGAGAGAGAGAGAGAGAGAGAGAGAGAGAGAGGGGCAGAGTGTGAGTGGGGGAGGGTCAGAGAGAGAGGGAGACACAGAATCCGAAACAGGCTCCAGGCTCTGAGCTGTCAGCACGGAGCCCGACCTGGGGCTCGAACTCACAGACCGCGAGATCGTGACCTGAGCCGAAGTCGGACGCTTAACCGACCAAGCCACCCAGGCGCCCCAATGTTTATTTATTTTTGAGAGAGAGAGACAGACAGACAGACAGACAGACAGACAGACAGACAGTGTGAGCAGGGGAGGAGTAGAGAGAGACAGAGACACAGAATCTGAAACAGGCTCCAGGCTCTGAGCTGTCAGCACAGAGCCCGACACGGGGCTCAAACTCACAAACCGTGAGATTGTGACCTGAGCCGAAGTCGGACGCCTAACCAAGAGAGCCACCCAGGAGCCCCCTTGGGCACTATTTAGAAGCGCGTGCTTTGTGCCTGGCATGAAGGAGCCGAGCCCCGGAGCTCACGAGCGACCCGAGGTGGTGTGTCAGTATCCACATCTCAAGTGGCTTGCCCATCTCAATGCTGCCATACTGCAACCACGTCTTACAAAAGGGACAGGTCTGTTTCTTGGTGAAGGACAGCCCTGAAAAGAAAACCAGCTGCCGTTGGAAGCAGAGAGGAAATGGAACATGCCTGAGGAGGTCATGTTCTTAGCCAGAAAATTGAAATTTGGGATTAATTTATCAGCGGAATGCTGCATTTGGCGATGGCTCAGCTCTGCAAAGGGAAGGAGTCCACCATAGTCTACAGGGGAGCCAGAATGTACTCTTGGAATAGTGTCCAGAGTATATGAAGAGTTGCTTATTAAGTAAGAGATAAAAATTTAGTAAAACTGAAAATGCAGTTAAATCCTTGTTGACATCAGGATAAACGTGGAAACGTAACTAAGGATGGAAATCATATATATATATATATATATATATATATATATATATATATATATGTATATATATATATACATATATATATATGTATATTATATATATTAAGTTTATGTATTTTTGAGAGAGAGAGAGAGAGAGAGGAGGATGAGTGGGGGAGGGACAGAGAGAGAGGGAAACACAGAATCTGAAGCAGGCTCCAGGCTCTGAGCTGTCAGCACACAGCCCACGCAGGGCTTGAACCCACGAACCGTGAGATCATGACCTGAGCTGAAGTCAGATGCCCAACAGACTGAGCCACCTGAAAATCACATACTTTGAACAGAGCTTAGCACACACGGGCATGTGTAAAGGTACTCCTCTCTCAGGCGGTAAGGTCCACTGTGTTCATGGAGAACCACAAGAATACACTGGTGGACTAGCCGTGGTGTTGAAAGAACTTTGTGGCTGCATCTCCAAAGTGTTCCTCACTATTTTGTGTTCCTGGCGGCCCTGCTGGGGGCTCCCTGCCCCTTCCCACACAGCTTGAAATCTCCATCCTTTGCCTCCCCTTTGGCTTATAAAATGGTAGTTTATGAGAGGGGCTTTGGAAACGTTGAGTTAAATATACAAAGGCTTGATTATTTTCCCATAGGTTACAGTGGAAATGCACACATCTTGAATGTGGGGAGTGGGGACTATTCTTTCCACTCAGTAGCTTAGGCTTTGGTTCAGCAATCTTCCCCTTGCCTCTGGAGTTAGAAATGAGGGGGGCGGGGGGAAGGTGGGTAGGTGTAGCACAGGGGCAGGGCTGAATCCTGGGGCCACCTTCCGAGATAAGGAGGCCTCTGCAGCACGGGGGAGGCAGAGGAGAACGAGGTAGGAGGCCTCAAAAACAGGTGGTTGCATTTTGTGAAAGGGGAACATTCCTGAAGACCTCACGTAATGCAATGTTCACATAATTCAAGACAAATTTTCCAGCAGAAATAAAAGTGAAGTTAAGGTGGATGTGTTCTTGGGCTGCAGCCATCTGCAAATATCGTTGCTCTGCTTCTCATTTTCCTAGCATTCTCTCTAATGTTTTGCAGAGAACCCTTTCTCAAAGCGACTGTGTTCACATCAGGACAATTGCCCTCATGCCCTCATTGCTAACTTTTGTAACAAGGTTACTGAGTTTCACACATGTTCTGCGGCATGAATGTTAGTGACTCCATTAAAAAGTGCTCCGATGGTGGTGGTGTGGGATAGAAAGTGATTTCATATTAAAATAATAATGAACAGTATAACAAGAGCAAATTAGCCACCGAGTCGCGCAAATAAATTCCCGAGTCCCCAAACAACAACACAGTTACATTAAACTAACAAAACGTGGCAAGGCTTTCTCTTTACCTGCTACAGAGGAAGGGGTCATAAACAATAGAATTCCCTTGTTCAACAACTGTAAAATCATAAGACTTGTGATGCACTTCTTTAAATTAGGGGAATTAACCTTATTGAAAAACTTTGAAAACAAGATCACACTGTTAATGATCTTAGCATTGAAAACATTAACAAACCGTTTTAAATTTGCACAACTCAGGTGTGTTTCATAATGTACCATATTGTGTGAGCCCTGCCAACTACACAGTTCTGTTTTGGAACATTGGAAACATGTCCTAAAAAGGGAAGCAGGGGTCTGAGATAACTTCTTACTCTAAGATAGAGTCTACATTTTCTGTAGGGGTAGATACCATCCCAGAGATTATTTCTGAATTCCAAAAGTTACACATGTCATTGTGAAAAACAAAACAAAACAAAACACGACTAAATAACACCCTTTCCAGAGAATCACAGCTCACATCTTAGTGACTAGCCTTCTGGACTTTCTCCAGAGCATGTACACATTTACAGCTGACCTTGAAGAACACAAATTTGAACTGAGTGGGTCCGTGTACACACAGGTTTAAAAAAAAAAATTTTTTTTAGCACTTTATTTTTGACAAAGTGCGAGCGGGGGAGGGGCAGAGAGAAAGACACACACAGAATCCGAATCAGGCTCCAGGCTCCGAGTTGTCAGCACAGAGCCCAACATGGGCCTTGAACTCACGAACTGTGAGATCATGACCTTAGCCGAAGTTGGATGTTTAACCAACTGAGCCACCCAGGCACCCTAACTTCCTCATGATTTTTGAAAATAACATTTGCTTTTTCTTTTTACTACCTTACTTTATTGTAAGTTTACAATATATGATACATATATAAAATATGCATTAATCTACTGTTTACATTATGGGTAAAGGCTTCCCGTCAACAGTAGGCTGTTAGTAGTTAGGTTTTTGGGGAGTCACAAGTTACAGTTATATGCAGATTTTTGACTGCACGGGGTCAGCACCCTTAACCTCCATGCTGTTCAGGATTCGTCAACTGTCAACATTTCGTCGTGTAGCTTCTTCTGGAAAGGTAAGTCTTTGACTCGAGAGCATCAGAAAATTGGCCCATGCAGGCTGCCTCTTTCCAAAGTTCACTACCGCTTTCCCTAATCACTGCTTAATTGTTTTTGATTTAGATACGCATCTGGGCCCGGAAAGATGCCATCGCAAATGGAAACGCAGCCTTTGCTTTGAACATCACAGGTCCTATCTTCTCTTTTCTGGAAGATTTGTTTAATATTAGTTACCCTCTTCCTAAAACAGGTGAGCCATCTTCTGTTCCAATGCCATTGGTTTCCTATTGTTGGGGCCCTGGGTTAAGGTCAAGGGCACACAGACGAGCCTCCCCTGACCCATTGTTACCACTTAGCCTCTGTCAGAGGCAGCCCTGCGGGCGTCCCATCCGTAAGTGTGACACCTTCCCAAACACAGAGAGGCCTATCGGCTATTTCTCCATACACTGCCCAGTGCCCGCAGGTGTTCTCAGCATTTAGATTCCTCCTGGGTGTTCGATGCCAGCCTCTCCCCCTACAGAGGCTGCCGTCCCTCCTGCATTCTGTCCTTTCCTCTCCTAGTGCATGTGTGTGACAACACAGTTCTGGGTCCTTTTAGCAAGCCTATGTGAGTTACTCCATGTCCCATGAATAAGGTTGGTGGTGGTTTATGGGGGGTAGCGTTTGTATGTCTGTTTGTTTTTTAATATTCTTTAGCTGTGAGTCATTGGATTAGGACGTGGGGGTCCTTTCTGTCATACAAACTTGGAATCACGTGTGAACCCTATACAGTCCTTGAGGAAATATAGAGACATTTTGTTACTCCTAGATCTGTACAGTATGCCCTTAAAATTGTGTTGAGCCCCTCCGCTCAGAAAGCTGTCCGGCGTTTTCTCTGTCTCTGGTATCGTGTCAATGTATCTTGTTCCTCTGACCTGTTCTGCAAAGTCTTGGAAAAAGTGTGCTCTGCCTTTTTCACCATCAGCTCGGCTGATGGTGGAAGAGGGTAGGAAGTAATTGTCCAGGAGCTCAAGCCTCCTGAACACCGGCGAGCCAGGGGTCTAGGCAGCTTGAGCCTTCTGGCTGGGGAGGAACGGGGAGCAAACCAGGCTTGGCCCATTCAGGGATCCCGGAAGTGATACCTCTCCTTCTGGGAGTTGGAGGTATCAGAAGCCTGGGCTTGGAGACATCTGTGACTGGAGGCTGTCACAGTGACACTTGTCTAGGCAAGGAAAGTTCCATTTGTCTTTATTTACATAAACAATGGTCCAGAGTCACCCTCCGTTCCCTGTTCCGTAAAGCACCTCCTCCCTCCAGTTAGTCTCCTCATTATTGTCCCCACCCCTTCCCTGCTGGCCCCCTCGAGCCCGTCTTGCAACACTGAGGCACGGGGGATCTTTCCACAGCAAAACGTGACAACCATGTTACTGTAATATTACATATTGCTGTCCTCTTTAAAGCCTCTCTGTGGCTTCCTGTTGCCCTGAGGATAAAGTCCAAACCCTGTGCCCTGTCTTTACAACAGTGCATCTCTGGCCAAACTCTCAGGGCTTTTGGCAACTCCTCAGAGTTGGAAGGATGCCCTAGCATCCGCTCTGTCCCCTCTCTACCTTCCTCTTCTCCTCTCCCTCAGGCTCTTGCACATGGACTTTGTACATCCTGCAATGCAGTCTCTCCAGCTTGTTACTTTGTATGTTTCTGAACCCAGTGCCTCCTCCTCCAGGAAGCTTTCCCTGATTCCCTTTTCCTCATGCTTCCACAGCATCCTATGCACCCCTCCGTTTGAGCTCTTGACTTAACTACAACTTAATTGTTTCTCTTATTAGATCAAGAGTAACTTGGGTTCAGGATCCGGCTTG
This sequence comes from Panthera pardus, assembly GCF_024362965.1. NCBI lineage: Eukaryota > Metazoa > Chordata > Mammalia > Carnivora > Felidae > Panthera > Panthera pardus. The sequence continues at coordinate 144,178,449 of NW_026526765.1, read as the reverse complement.
TCTTTTTCTTTGTGCACACAGAGCCTATTGAGACTTCTTCTTCTAGAATGGTAGACAGTAACTTTTTTTTTCTTTTTTAATGTTTATTTTGGGGGAGAGAGAGAGAGAGAGAGAGAGAGAGAGAGAGAGAGAGAATGAGAATCCAAAGCAGGCTCCAGGCTCTGAGCTGTCAGCACGGAGCCCAACACGGGGCTCAAATCCACAAACCATGAGATCATGACCTGAGCCCAAGTTGGATGCTTAAGCGACTGAGCCACCTAGGCGCCTCTGCGTTGTTAGAAGATTTGAAAGAAGAAGTGGCATGATGCTTTTAAGAATAAATGTGGACATTTAAAGATTTATAGAGTTTTAGAATAGCAACTTCTCTTCTAAGTTTTAATTGTGCTTTTAACTTAAAAAAATTTTTTTTGACGTTTATTCATTTTTGAGACAGAGGGAGACAGAGCACGAATGGGGGAAGGTCAGAGAGAGAGGGAGACACAGAATCTGAAAAGGCTCCAGACTCCGAGCTGTCAGCACAGAGCCTGACGCGGGGCTCGAACTCACGGATCGCGAGATCGTGACCTGAGCCGAAGTCGGACGCCCAACCGACTGAGCCACCCAGGCGCCCCTGTGCTTTTAACTTTAAATAACAGAGTCCAAACTATATATACTACACATCCACACATGATTTGTATTTTTTGTAGCAATGAAACTCAGGTACAATATAAATCATAAAACAGTGAAATAATGACCATAATCAGTGAGAATCTATGGAGCAAATACTGGTTACCTATTACTTTTCTAGGTGCTTTTTTTTAAAAGATTTTTTTTTGGAATGTTTCTATTTATTTTTAAGGAGAGAGAGAGAGACAGAGCATGAGTGGGAGAGGAACAGAGAGAGAGAGGGAGACATAGAATTCGAAGCAGGCTCCAGGCTCTAGCTGTCAGCACAGAGCCTGATGTGGGGCTCGAACCCACAAAGTGTGAGATCATGACCTGAGCCGAAGTCGGACGCTTAACTGACTGAGCCACCCAGGCTCCCCTCTAGGTGCTTTTTGAACGCAAAAGAAGTAAGTGGCTGGGGCTCTCTGTTTAAGTAGCTGAGTTGGGGTGATACTTTCAATATGTAGAAACAAAAGCAACAGATCACCAAGTAAGGGATAATGTACTGGCTTAAGTAAAAGTCTTAAAAGAAAGAGGGTTAAGAAGTGGTAATGGGAGTAGCCTACATATATAAAGAACACCTACAAATAAATAAGAAAATACAGTAGAAAAAAATAAAAGATACCTGGATAGATGTTATAAAGAAAAAGGAACACATGTAGCTAATACACTTATGAAGGGATATTGAACCTCATTAGTAACTGAGAAACGAATGTCCAAGGCCATGGTGAGGCCCCATTTTATACCTACTCACTTATCAAAAAGGAGGCATGTGACAAACACCAAATGTTAGAAAATGGAAGGGAGTATCAATTGCTACAACACCTTTGAAACATATTTATCATCTTGCAGTGTTGATCATTAGAATACCTTAAGACCCAGGGGCGCCTGGGTGGCTCAGTCGGTTAAGTGTCCGACTTCAGCTCAGGTGATGATCTTGTAGTTTTTGAGTTCGAGCTCTGCATCAGGCTCTGTGCTGACAGCTCAGTGTCTGGAGCCTGCTTTGGATTCTTTGTCCCCCTCTCTCTGCGCCTCCCCTGCTCACACTCTGTCTTTCTCTCTCTGTCTCAAAAATAAGTAAATGTTAAAAAATATTTTTTAGTTAAAAAAAGAATATCTTAAAACCCAATAATTCCATTTCTAAATAGATCTCCAAGAGGAATTTGATCACTTGTGTACCAGAAGACAAGTGCAAGAATGTTCATAGCTACAGTTCTTATAATAGCTCCAGACTGAAGGCAACCAAAATGGTCATTGACAGGCAAATGGATAGATAAATTACAGTTCATTCACACAATGAAAAACTCTGTAGCATTGAAAGTGAAACAATTTTTCTAAAGTTAAAAAAAAAATGAACTTGCTGATAGTAATTTAACTTCTGGAAGAATACACTGAAGGGTGAGTTGAGAGGCAGCACAAAGAAAGATATAAGTCAGTGGTTCTCAAACTTCAGCATGCATTGGAACCACCTGAAAGCCTTGTTAAAACACAGATTGTTGCTGCTGTCCCAAGAATTTCTGATTCATTAGGACTGCAGTTGGTCCCAGAATTTCCATTTCTAGTAAGTTCCCAGATGGTGCTGATGATGTTGGTCTGGGGGGAGTGGATCACAGTATGAGTTATTACTAATATTCTCCATTAGGAGTTGGCAAACTATCAAATATGGCCCACTGCCTTTTTCTCTACGGCCCACGAATTAAGAGTGGTCTTTACATTTTTAAATGAGTTTAAAAAATCAAAAGAAGACTATTTTGTTGACACATGACAGTTATATGAAATTCCAATTCTAAGGTCTGTAAGTAAAGAGCCAAAGTTGGGTGCTTAACCAACTGAACCGCCAAGGTGCCCCTGCTTGTTTATTTTTAATGGAAATGGAACCATAGTTTGAGACTGTTCTTTGACTTTTTTTTTGGTTTGTTTTAAAAGGTTGTTACTGTATGTAGCAACATGGTCCAGGTAGCTATTCTTTTGTATCGTCATTTTTATTTTATTTTTTGAGAGAGAGAGAGTGTGTGTGTGTGTGTGCACACATGCACACGAGTAGGGGAGAGGGACCAAGGAAGAGGGAGAGAGAGAATCTTAAGCAGGCTCCGTGCTCAGCACAGAGCCCAAGGTAGGGCTCGGACTGGGGAACTCTGAGATCCTGACCTGAGCCTAGGAGTCAGACACTTAACCTACTGAGCCACCCAGGTGCCCCTCTATTGTCATTTTAAACACAGAGAATGCTTACACATTGATTTGACAAAATAACTTATTTAATCCTCTGTGGTTGAACATTTGGACTAATTCTACACCTCCCCTCCCCCACCCATTTTGGGCCAGTTTAGAAACACTAAAGAGGGGCGCCTGGGTGGCTCAGTCAGTTGAGCATCCGACTTCGGCTCAGGTCATGATCTCACGGTTTGTGAGTTCGAGCCCCGGATGAGAGCCTGGAGCCTGCTTCGGATTCTGTGTCTTCCTCTCTCTCTCTGCCCCTCCCCCACTCATGCTCTGTCTCTGTCTCAGAAATAAATAGACATTAAAAAAAAAAAATTAAAAAAAAAAAGAAACACTAAAGAAAACATAAGGAGTGTATACAAATATCCATGCTGTTTGCCCTAAATTCCAAAAGTTAAATGACTTAGCCAAAGCGTAGGAACATTTTTAAAAATTATAAAGCATTTTGCTGGATTGTCCTGGAAAGATTGTAGCAGTTCACACCCTTATCAACAGGCATTATGCCAGTTCTCCTTTACCTAATTATTAATACTAATATAGTACTAATTATTAATCTTCTCACACCTTTGAAAGATTAAGTTATATCATTGTTTTAATTTTTGTTTCTGATAATTAATGAAGTTGAATGTTTCAGGTAAGATTTTTGACTATTTTAATTGTTTAGTGAACTGTTCACATTTTTTAAAATTTTAATTTGTTAGGTTTTTTTTTTTAATATTGAAAAAAAACACTGTCTAGTTGTTTGTGCTATATGCTGCAAATATTTTTCCCAGTTTGTGGCTTGCCTTTCATATTTGTTTATGGTGTCTTTTGGTGAACTAAAATATTTCATTGTAACTAGACTATTTTTTAGAGCAGTTGCAGGTTTATCGGAAAATTACACACAAAGCATAGGGTTTTCTCATTTACCTCCTCTCCTCCCCCCGTCCCCAGTTTATCCTAATGTAAATATCTTCCATTAGAGTGGCACATTTGTTACAATTGATGAACCGATATTGATACGATATCATTAATTAAAGCCCGTAGTTTACATTAGGTTTCACTCTTGGTGCTGGACATTCTATGAGTTTTGACAAATGTATATTGACACGTGTCCAAAATTACAGTATCCTACAGAATAGTTTCACTGTCATAAAAATCCCCTGTGCTCTACATATGCATCCCCCACTTCTGCCCAGAGTCCTGATAACCACACATCTTTTTCCTGTCTCTCTGGTTTTACCTTTTCTGTAAGTAAAACCTTGGATTGTGAGTAACTTGTTCCAGAGTTCCAGAGGATGAGCAAACATTTCTAATAAATTTTAACTTGATCAACGAGCAGTGTTCTGTAATATGAGTAGTACGTGATGCTGAACGTCACATGGTCACTACTGAGCCAATGGTTCCTGAAATTCACTTGGATGCACGAGTGCTTTGGATTACAAATGTGTTTCTGGAATGAATTATGCTCGCAAACCAAGGTTTTGCTGTAGTTGGAATGGTACCATTGTATAGCTTTTCCCAGCTAGCGTCTTTTGCTTAGCAATCTGTGTGTAAATTTCCTCTGTGATCTCTCATAGCTGGATAGCTCATTTCTTTTTACTGATGAATGATGCTCTATGGTATGGATAGATATACTGAAGTTTGTTTATACGTTCGCCTTTTGAAATCCATCTTGGTTGCTTCTGATTTTTCCCAGTTACCAATAAATCTGCTGTAAACATTCATTTGCTATTTTTTTGTGGACTTAAGTCTTCAACTCACGTGGGTGAAGGACTTTGGAGCTCAATTGCTAGACTATATGGTCAGCTTTTATTTAGTTTTATAAGAAACGACCGAACTGTCTTCCAAAGCGTCTATGCCATTTTGCCTTCCCGCCAGCAATGAGGGAGAGTTCTGCTGTTCCGTATCTTCTCCAGCATTTGTTGGTGTGTTTTGGATTTAAACCATCCTAATAGTTGTGTCGTAGTATCCCGTTGTTTTAATTTGTAATTTTCTGATGACCTATGATGTTGGGCATCTTTTAATATGCCTATTTCCTTTTTGCCTATCTTATGTCATAAAGTGTCTCTTCAGATGGGTTATTTGCCAAGTTTGAAAAGTTTATTTTTTATAGTTATGTTTTGAGAGTTCTCTGTGCAGATTCCTTATCAAAAGTATGTGATTTTCAGATAATCAAAGCAATTTGTTTTCTGGATTCTGTCTTTGGTATTAGTCTTCTCTCCCCTCAGATTAAAAATACTCACTTGCATTTTCTTTCAGTAATTTTATGATTTCATTTTGACATACTTATATCTGGAAATCTCAGACTTTTTGGAAGAGATGATTTCATTTTTCCCTCCATTTAAATCCACTTAGATATAATTGCCTTGCCTACTTTTGACAACAGTGCAATGGAAAACTGGGGACTATTGATATTCGATGAGTCATTATTGTTGATGCAACCAAATGATCAAGTAACAGACAAAAAGGCTGTGATCTCCTTCATTCTCTCCCACGAGATTGGACATCAGGCATGTGGTAAAATGTTCTTTCTTATTTCACATGAAGATATTCTCCAGCTGCTCTACGAAGGATAGCAAAAACCAAACCAAAACAAAACAAAAAACTGTATGGTACACCAGATTACTTTAATTCATTCATTCATTCATTTAATGTTTATTTATTTTGAGAGGGAGGGAGAGAGAGAAAGCAGGGGAGGGGCAGAGAGAGAGAGAGAGAGAGAGAGAGAGAGAGAGACAGAGAATCCCAAGCAGGCTCCATGCTGTCAGCTCAGAGCCAGATGCAGGGCTGGAACCAGCAAACCCTGAGATCATGACCTGAGCTGAAATCAACAGTTGGATGCTCAACGTATTGAGCCACCCAGGTGCCCCTATGGTACACCAGATTTTAAAAAATCATTCAAAAAGTGGGACAGTGAAGGAAGGATCTGTGTAATCAGATCTTGTGTGGATTTGAACTATTGGTGATGGATCATAGAGATGAGACCTTACAGGCCATTCAGAGGTCAAGTATTCATATCCAAAGGTAGACTTTGCTCCACAGAGCCCTGTTCAAGGAAAGTAAGTCAACCAGAGGGATGATAATTTGTTTTCATTCCATCTTAAAATAAGGGATATTCAAAAAGGTCACTGAAAGATATCCACATTTCTTTCATCAGTACATCATTATAGACTTTGTTTTGTTTTGTTTTTTGAAGAGAGGTTCAAGGGGTGTCAGCAATGTTAATGTCAGTGGGATGAGTAGTTATCAATCCTCAAGCTGCATACCCAAAATCAGTGTAAACAAGGAGTTATTTCTTTAGATCTGTGCCTTCACGCCGTGATTTTAGAAGCTTTGCTGTGTGTTTAATGGAGGTTCTCACACCTGCTTTTTGACCTTGACTCCATTCATACCAGTTTGTCAAGAAAGAAATGATCTAAGCTATGAAATTGTTATCTTCTTGCTATGTGGATCTATAAGAAGTTTTGGGAAAGAGTGATTTACTAGGATAGAATAACCCCTTGTTGAGTAGTCAAAACAAACCATGACAAGTTTTGATCAGTCCCCCCAAAATGTCATTTTTTTATGATTGCTCAAGCGACACATTGTTTTGGAAGACAGGCTGATGACTATTAGTATAACACAGCTGTTATAAGAACTTGACTAAATACTAGGGTATGGATTAGTTGGTTTTAGAAATTATTCTGTTCTTCTTTCCTGATTCTATGCATTGTCCATTTGGCACTTTCTTTCTGTTAAGGTCAAATAGACAATAATTACAGCTGGACCACTTTGTAGAACATATGAGCGATTTGTCTATGGCACAGCTCAAAACATGTTCTTGAAACATAATTGCTTCCAGAAAAATCCTGATGTAGTCTATTTGTAGGATGCTATAATTAGTAGGTGTTAAGTGAACATTCCAAACTTCTGCTTTATTTAACTTAATGTAACTTTTGGGGAAGTGGACAGTTTAGGAAATGATACTCTAGCTTACCTCATCTTTGAACATGACAGGTTTTTTTTTTTAATGTTTATTTACTTTTGAGAGAGAGCGAGCGTGAACGAGGGAGGGGCTGAGAGAGAGGGAGACACAGAATCTGAGGCAGGTTCCAGGCTCTGAGCTGTCATCACAGAGCCTGACATGGGGCTCGAACTTGGGAACCATGAGATCACGACCTGAGCCGCAGTCGAACACTTAACCGACTGAGCATCTAGGTGCCCCTGAACTTGACAGTTTTAAAACAAATTGCTTTCAGTCATTTGGATGTGAAATAATTATTTCAGAGAAATGCACGACTGCCATCTCTTCATGTTAAAGAAACAACCTGCTTTTTGGAGTCCTATTTTCAAGTTTGATTATTGAAGGCAAATAAAGTTTAATTGTGTCTTTGACCTTACATTTATTTAACATGCAATTACAGTAAATATTACTTAAGTCAAATTTAAGAAAGCTCTTTTTTCTCCCATCTCCAAAAGTGGTTTGGAAATCTGGTTACCATGAATTGGTGGAATGATATCTGGCTCAAAGAAGGTTTTGCATCTTATTTTGAATTTGGAGTCATTAACTACTTCAATCCTAAATTCCGAAGAGTAAGTGTGTCTGTTAAATTTACTTATATTTTTTTCTCCTAATTATAAAAGTAATGCATTTCATTGTTTCGAGTGTGTGAAGTACAGAAAAGTATAGGGAATGTTAAATTATCTGTAATACCAGAGGTGATCAGTGTTCTCTTTTTTGTGATTTCTTTTTCCAGGATTTTACTCATTATAAATATTCGTAAAAGTGGGAATTACTTTTTTTACACAGAAACATGTAATGCCTTCTGTACTACCTATTGTATCAAGAGAGTTTCCACAAATCATTATATCATTTTTGAAAACAGGAATTTTTTAAATATGGAATTTATTGTCAAATTGGTTTCCATACAGCACCCAGTGCTCATCCCAACAGGTGCCCTCCTCAATGCCCATCACCCACTTTCCCCTCCCTCCCACCCCCCATCAACCCTCCGTGAAAACAGGATTTTTAAGGGTTGCCTAATATTTTATTATGTCACCTTATGAGATATATACATATTTTATTCCCCTACTCTCAGATTTTAGGTCATTTTCACTTATTCCTACCTAGACTAAATTCTAAAGCCGCTGTAATTAGTAGTCTCTGACTTTAATGGTAAGTAATATCATTAAATAAAATAGAATAATATGGATAATATAATATTTTATAGTATTTATAAAATATATATGTAATATATAATATGTAATGTTACAATATTTATAATATTATATTATTGTGAAATTATATATCAGCTATGTTGCTGATAGCATATGGAATAGTATGGATAATATAATATTTTATGGTATTTATAAAATATAATATATATAATATATAATATGTAATGTTATATTTATAATATGTTATTATATTATTAAATTATATATCAGCTGTGTTGCTGATAGCATATATGTTATAGTTGATAGTATTTTGACATTTTCAATGAATAGTAGTATAAAAATATAACTTCATGAATATGCAAATCTGGTGATTTCAACTATATGTTGTACTTCTGGTCGTTTAAGTAGATTAATTAGGTACTGCTTTTAGAATGTCATGATAAAGCCAAATTGATTTTACTTGACTTTGATCTTTAAATGTTTAGATGTAATATCATCCTTTGCCATGTCCCTCATTTTTTTATAGCAGCCTGGGGTCCTTGCTTCCCCTCTGTCCCTGCCTCCCTTTATCTTTGTTTCTTTCTTTTCATTTTTTAAAATGTTTATTTACTTTTGAGAGAGAGTGCGTGAGTGGGGGGGGGGAGGGGAGGAGCAAAGAGAGAGGGGGACAGAGGATCCCAAGGGGGCTCTATGGGGACAGCAGCAAACCTGACGTGGGGCTCAAACTCACGAACCCATAAGATCATGACCTGAGCCAAAGTCTGCTGCTCAACCAACCGAGCCACCCAGGCACCCCTGCCTTTACCTTTCAGATGCTCAGGGTTGCTTATCCCGCTGCTCTTTGCTGTCCTGTCCCTCATCCCTTCCCCCCAGTGTTTCCAAGCTTGGTTTTTGGCCTCTTTTCTTCTTTCCCCATCCTCACTCAGTATACTGATATTTGAAAGGCTGATTAATCTCCACTGGCCAGGTCATTATTACAGGCTAAATGTACTCACTTTGAAGGAGATTCTAAGCTTATGTTTTTCCTATTACATTGGCAATAAAATTTCTCTTTTTTTAATGAGAGGATGGAGACGGTAGGTAGATGATATTCTGTTTTTTTTTGCTGATAATTTGGCAGAATAAAACATTGGAAAACCTAACTTGGCCCCATGGAAACTTTATTTAACCCCCCCCTTTTTTTTAACCTATTCATGAATTCAGTTTGTGGGAAGCACTGATGTAGCAGCCTCTTTTTTTTTTAAAGTTTATTTATTTATTTTGAGAGGGAGAGAGTGAGCATGGGGGAGGGGCAGGCGGAGATGGAGAGAGAGAATCCCAAGCAGGCTCCACGCCATCAGCACAGAGCCCAACGCGGGGTTCCATCCCACAAACCGTGAGACAATGACCCGAGACGAAATTAAGAGTCGGATGCCCAACTGACTGAGCCGCCCAGGCACCCCGCAATACCCTGGTTCCATGCAACCCACCGTATGCTTTGTGGACTTCCTATAAATCGCCCACCACCCCGCAGTCCAGCTGCCCTGAGGTGCCCCTGCCCCCCTTCCCCTGGGTTGGACATCATTATGTAGATAAGGAAACTAAAATACTGGATGGTCAAGTGACTTGCCCAAGTCATTTGCATGATTGAGACAGAAGTGTGATTATAACCCAGTTGTCTGGGCCCAGTCTGATGACGAAGGTGATGACAATAATAATGGCAATAATACTGCGTTTCCTATACACCAAGCGCTTAGGACTTATGTCCCAGGTAGTGTGAGTTTCGTACGTGCCTCATCTTACTCAGTTCTCAAAACGATCATAGGAGTCTAGTTGTCATTTTGTCCATTTTCCAGTAGAGGGAAGTGGCTTGGGAGCATTAAGTAAGTTGTTCAAGGTCTCATGGCTACTAGATGTCAGAGATGAGGTTCAGTCCCAGGTTTCTCTGACTCCGAGCCCATGCCTTCACCCCACTGTGCTCTGCAGAGAAAATTCAGAGTGTTCTTGTCCTCTAAGAGCTAATGGGATGTGTGTGTGTGAGAGAGTTCATTATATGACTCTTTCCATTTAGATAAACTTTATATATGTAAACATCAGTTGTCTTCAAAAGTCCTTTCAATATACTCTATACCTACAAAATTGTTTATATCTCTCTTTGAGAAGCTAGAATCTATGCATGGTTTATGTCATCCATAAACGTTTATGAAAGCATTTGGTTGTATCCCAAATTAACCCTGCTTGGATTCAATAAGAAAAGAAGTTCCATTCCTGCGAAACAATTAGATTCATCCTTTATTTTCTTAGCTGAATGGAATATATCATTGCCATCAATCAATTACCCCTTAATGCAATTGAAATGGCTAAGGTACTATCATATCTGGGAAAATTTGATGAAAATATATTACTGGTGTTTTTGAAGCAAATATGATAAGATTAGCTTCTTTTTGTAGCATTTAGTTACTTGTTTTAATCGTTGCTTTAAAATTTTTTTTTTAATGTTTATTTATTTTTGAGAGAGACAGAGTGTGAGTGGGGGAGGGACAGAGAGAAAGGAAGACAGAATCTGGAGCAGGCTCCAGGCTCTGAGCAAGCTGTCAGCACAGAGCCCGACACAGGGCCTGAACCAACAAACTGCGAGATCATGACCTGAGCCAAAGTCAGGCACTAAACCAACTGAGCCACCCAGGTGCCTCAGAAAAATTTTTAAATGTTTACTTATTTTTGAAGGAGAGAGTGAGCATGAGTGGGGGAGGGACAGAGAGAGAGGGAGACATAGACTCTGAAACAGGCTCTAGGCTCCGAGCTGTCAGCACAGAGCCTGATCGCAGGGCTCGAACTCAAGAGCTGTGAGACCATGACCTGAGCTGAAGTCAGACACTCAACCAACTGAGCCACCCAGGCGCCCCATACGCCTTGCTTTCTTAATACCTCTTTTCTGAATCTACATTTCTCAGTGTTTGTGAAGCTGACTGAATATAACTCTGGGCAAAAGAGCGTGAGATCCTGGCGCTTGAGGAATCTCCCGTGAGCTTTGCGTTTTAAAAGCTTAAAGCCTTATTTCAATGATCTTTGAGAGATCAAGAACTTTGGCCTCCTTTTAATCTGGTCATTAAATTGACATTGGGGAAGAGAATCACAGAACCATATGCCGAATCAGATTCCCGTTTTTTTCTTTCTTGGTCTCATTTCAGCTGAAAGCCATTAAAACATGTTATGAATGGGTCATGGTCCCAGATTCAGAAAACATCAGGCACCGGTTGGTTTCTTGGTCCCTGAAGCCCCAGCTCTGATGCTGCCACCCACTGACTTTTCTGTCTCTCTTTCTCTGGCTTAAGGAAGCAACAGACTTGGCGGAGGGAAAGGAACATAGGAGCCTTGCAGACAGTCACGTCTTAACTCTGTTTTTACAATCATTGTAAGCTGCCCACCTCTAAGCTTTAGTTCCTCATTGGTAAAGTAAGTTTCATGCAGTCACACAACAAATTATTGAGGATCTACGAGGCAGCATCGTGACAACTACCGTTTATAGAGTGTCGTATCCATTATCTGACTCAGTCCTCAGCGAACTCTACAGAAATCATAATAGTGACAATTTTGATAAGTAATTGTGAGTGAGTAACCCTCACTGAGCATGTTCTGTTTGCCAGGCACTGTGCTACGAACTTTATGTAAATTGATTTAGTCCTGATAATAATCCCATGAGGACAGTTTTCTTCCCTCCATTTCTAGATGGAGAAACCAGAGTTTCAGAGAGATAAAGTTGGTTGCCTTTTATGAGTAACACAGTTCCAAAGAGGGTAAGGTAGGATTCACACCCAGGCAGCTCAATTCCAAATCCTGTTTTTCTTTTTTTCTTTTTTTCAGTTTATTTTTGTATTTTGAGAGACAGAGAGAATGAATGGGATGGGGCAAAGAGAGAGGGGGGAGAGAGAGAATCCCAAGAAACTCTGTGCTGCCAGCACAGAGCCCGACTCAAGGCTCGAACCCACCAACCATGAGATCATGACCTGAGCTGAAATCAAGAGTTGGATGCTTAACCGACTGAGCTATCCAGGTGCCCCCAAAGCCTGTGCTTTTAACCACAGTGATAGTCCATGCAAATTGATTATAATAAATACTGTTGTGTTTCTTAGGATAAAAATAGATTTAATAGGAGTAGATCTTTTTCTCTATAATCTCACAGCTACCGGAAGAAAGTAATGGTGAGTATACACACTCCCTGTCTCCAGTCACTGTATGTAGTGGCTAGATATGAATTTCTAAAAGTCTAACATTTTTGTCAAGTGTTTTCCTCCAGCAGACTGGAACAGGCTGGAACAAGCATTAATTTGTGGGAGGCCCAGAGAAGAATCGACCTCAAGGATATTGAGGAAGAGGTGTTTGCCCCATTCATCACAGTTAACTTGTATGATTATAATGACACCTAGAAGATGATATAAGATCTTACACCAGGCAGGCAGAAGAGACAATCCATTCGGGGGTCAAGGGTGGGGTTCACAAAATCTGGAAAAGTCTATGTATAAAGGTGTTGTTAAAACATTGTTCATAACAACAGAAAGCTGGAAGCAACTTCGATGCCTAATAGGAAAACGATGAAGTCAGTTATGGTTCATTCATCGACTCAACAATGGGCCATTCTGCAACTCTGCATTTATTTATTTATTTTTATTATTATTTTTTTAATGTTTAGTTTTGAGAGAGAGAGAGAGACACAGAGCATGAGCACGGGAGGGGCAGAGAGAAAGGGAGACACAGAATCCGAAGCAGGCTCCAGGCTCCGAGCTGTCAGCACAGAGCTCGATGTGGGGCTGAAACCCACAAACCCCGAAATCATGACCTGAGCAAAAGTTGGACGCTTAACCGACTGAGCCACCCAGGTGCCCCTGAATTCACACATGTTTGATTGTGATCAGATCCACAAGGCATCCTTATTCACATTAAAGTTTGAGATGCACTGGTCTAAATGACAGGCTTTCTCATTTCTAGCAGAGCAGAATTTGATAATCACAGAATCAGTGGTGTTAGTAAATGAAAAAGGAGAGAGTTGGTTAGAACATTGGCTAATGGAAGCAGGCAGAAATTGAAGGAGTCAGCTTGGGGACCCCAGAGATAGCCGTTGGGGAGTTGAGGCTTCTTGTGGATTATTAGGGGGCTCACCCAGCTCTGTGGGGTCTGAGCCAGCTGTCTCTGTCTCTTCTTAACCACTATCCTTTCTTCAGCTTTGCTGTCCCACGCACCTCTCTGGCTGTACCTTGGTTTTCCTTTTATTTTTCCTTCCAAAAAGAAATGCCCTTTGTCATGTGTCTGAGAGAAGTCTATTTGTTTTTAATAAAATTATTTAAGTTTATTTATTTTAAGAGAAAGAGAGTGTGGAGGAAGGGCAGAGAGAGAGGCAGAGAGAGAGTCCCAGGCAGGCTCCATGTTATTAGCATGGAGCGTGATGCGGGGCTCGAACAAACGAACTGCGAGATCATGACCTGAGCTGAAACCAAGAGTCGGATGCTTAACTGACTGAACCACTCAGGCGCCCCTATTTTTTTTTTTTTTGCAGAGTTCTGTACTTCTCATTAAAATATAATAAGTTGTCGTCTCATAATGCATGATCTGTAAGCCGTACTCTCCAGTCTGTGGATTTATTTCCAATTACAAATTCTGACATCATCGTTGGATTTGTAAATCTGGCCTGGTTTTGGTTTGCAAATGTTCATATAAGAGAGGTTGATCCATTTTAAGGGGTTACTAATAAAATAACCAATAAAATTCTAGAGGATTAAAACCACCTAAAGATGCTATTCTCTGGTAGGTCCTGTCTGTATGGCCAGGGATCTGCTTTGGGGGAATGTAGATAAGCTCTCTTGGAAAACACATCAACTTTGTAATGGGTTTGGTGTTTGTTTGTTTGTTTTCATTGAAATAAAAAGGGCTATTCAAGGGGAAGGAAAGTAGCTTAGAATTTTGTTATTCAAGGATTCCTAACTTATTTGGCATACGACAGCTCATAGAGCACATCGGAATGATTTTTGTCCCCTCTTCTGTGTCAGTTTTTGAAAGTATTTTTTGTAAGTATTTTGAAAGCATTTGGATTTTGTGTTTCTGTGAAACCTGAGAAGTTAATGCTGCTCACTCTTTTCCTTTTAGAATGAAGTCTTTTTTTCTAACATTTTACATCATGTCCTCAGTGAAGATCACGCCCTGGTGTCTAGAGCTGTGTCCTTGAAGGTGGAAAATTTCACAGAAACCAGTGAAATAAATGAACTCTTTGACTTATTTACTTACAACAAGGTAAAATTAGTTACATATTTTCTTTTGTTTTGCACTCTCGCATGAAGGTGCATAAAGTGGATTCTAAGAATAATAGATTAATAGGATACTAGAAAACTTTTGATACAAATAACTGTGATTTTATTCAGTGGGTGCATTTCAGAAGAGGTGGATAAATCAATTCTCATCTAGCAAACATTAATCAAGCCCATTTTAGGTGCTCAGTACCATCCATCATTATAAAAACACTGAGACAACTTGCTGCTTTTAAGGAGAACCCTTCTGTTTGGTGGAAATTTATTCTTACCATGTAAATATCTCAGCTTAAAACATGTTGTGTATCCTGAATTCTTTTTTTTTTAAATTTTTTTAATCTTTATGTATTTTTGAGAGAGAGAGAGAAAGAGGGAATGAGCAGGGGAGGGGCAGAGAGGGAGGGAGACACAGGATCCAAAGCAGGCTCCAGGCTCCAAGCTGTCAGCACAGAGCCCGCCATGGGGCTCGAACTCACAAACCGTAGATCATAACCTGAACCGACGTCGGGTGCTTAGCCAACTGAGCCACCCAGATGCCCCCTGAATTCCTTATATGTAGGACATTTGTTCACTTTTTACCTAGTAATTAGTGACAGTCTACTATTTTATCAGCAATTTGGGCATAACCCAAACATTCAACTCAAGTCCACAAAGCAATGAGGAGAAAAGCCCAGAATATTGCTCATCAGAATGGCATGTGTTGGCTTTATATATTGAATTTGTTCAAATGATGGACTGTTTCTTATGTCTTAGGGAGCATCTTTGGCCCGAATGCTTTCTAGCTTTCTGAATGAGAATGTATTTATCAGTGCACTCAAGGTGAGTTTGCAAAATTGTTGTTACTTGGCAGGAAGTAGACTTACATGGTTTAGGCATGTTATTTATTTTAACCTTCGCTTTTCCATTCTTCTATTTTTTACAGTCATATTTGAAGACATTTTCTTACTCAAATGCTGAGCAAGATGATTTATGGAGGCATTTTCAAATGGTAATTGTCCTACTTCCTGACTCATGTTGAATGAATGAATGAATGAATGAATGAATGAATGAATACACTAAGGATTCATTCACATATAGAGTTCAATAGGGTTCTGAATTTGGCCCCGAAGATCACCCACTGGGAATCACTGCATAGATGAGGAACAGAATAGCCAGGTAGTTTCTTTTAGGCAGAAGATTTTGATGGTAAATATCTGCTCTTGTGATGATTTTCTAAAACAGGTCGTAGACGACCAGAGTAAAATTCTTTTGCCAGCGCCAGTAAAAAGCATAATGGACCGTTGGACACACCAGAGTGGTTTTCCAGTCATCACCTTAAATGTATCTACTGGTGCCATGAAACAGGAACCATTTTATCTTGGAAAGGTTAAAAATCAGACTCTCCTAACCCACAAGTAGGTACATTTGCTTCTCTGTACTCACCTTCCTTGGGGGTAGAGCTCTCTGATCAAATGGAAAGCAGCCTGTGGGTGAGGAAGCATATAATTCCAGCTGGGTACACACTCTTCTGCAGAGAGGCTCTGGGATGGCAACTTCATGGTCCATGCAGGGTGTTGTTCCTGGGGTGCTGGGATGAGGCAGAGCCCCTGATATCCTAAGCAAGGCCAGAGACCTGCACTGAAGGGTTCAAGGCAGTGCCCCTCCCCTGGCATTTAGGATGACACCAGCAGCCAGTGCTTTGGGGGTTATGCATTTTATTCGTCCTTCAGACAGAAGGAATCCATTTACTCAGGATTCTGGGTGAGAGACAAGAAAGTAGAACCATGCATGGCCTCATGTTAGTTGAGAGAAAAGAGGATCCTGCAGCACAGCTGTCTTCTTTTCCCTAGAAACAGAATCGAACGGTCACTGCATCCTTGAGAAATCATTCTGTGCATGTCCGCACGTACACGTACGTGTGTATTTATCGCCATGCCTATAATATTAGAATGAGGGCCTTTAGATTCCCTGACACCTGGGTTTAAATATCAACTTCCCCGAAATTCAAACCTTAGGTAAGTCTAATTTTAAAAATCTCTTGAGTTGCGGTTGCCTTAGCTATAAAGTAAATGTGACAGCGTATATCCCAGGGGACTGTTGTTAAAATGAAATGAAAAAATGAGTATAAGGCAGCCTAGCGCCCATCTCTTCCCCTATTTCCCTTCCCTTCCCTCTCTTAACTTGTTAGAGAATGTTCCAGGGTGTTTGATAAAGTTCTGATATTCACTTCTCACTGTGGTGAGTTAGGGGTACACACGAGGGAGTAATTTTCAAACAGCATCACTGTGGTATGCAGGCCATCGTCTTCTTCCTCTAAAACCCCAGGAGAAAGAAAGAGGAGAACTGAAGTTCCCTCACCATGCTGCTATTCTGTGACTTGCTTTTTTTTTTTTAAGCTTTTATTTTAATTCCACTTCGTTAACGTCCCGTGTTGTATTAGTTGTGAACCTACAATACAGTGATTTCAACACTCCCATCCATCACCCTGTGCTCATCAAGGCTCCGTGACTTTTGAGAAGATGTGTGCCTTAGCAATTAGATCAACAACACACCCTCGTTCGAAGTCTTTTGAGAAACCAGGCTTGTGAGCGTTTGAGCCAGATGGCAAGTCTTGCCCAAACTCCGAGGAGTGTGACTCTTCAAATGACTAATGTCCTCCTCGTGGTCATCAGCTTCCTCCAGGTCACGTCTACCAATGTGGGAAGAATGTCGGCATTCAGTAAATATGAATAATCTGGCTGATCCGTGCTGAACACTTTTCAGATGGGGAGAAAGCTTGAGGCAGAAAAGCATTTTGAAATGTTTGTCAAGCTTTTTCTTCTTAAATTACTCTTGGCCTCTCTTGGCACGGATGAATTTGGGTCTGTCTACAGCATTTGGACAACCCCCCCAGTGAGGCCAAGTAGCTGTAATTTAATATAAACAGGCCTTGAGAGTTTCAGATACAAAAAAAAAGAAAGTTTCAGATACAAGATAGTCTTAGTAGCTACTTTAAGTTGTAAGAAAAAGTAAAGAAGAAATAAAAGAGTAAACAGATGGTCAAAGCAAAACTGGCTTATAAAAACAACATTGAATGGGGTCGCCTGGGTAGCCTAGTCGTTTAAGCGTCCAGCTTTGGCTCAGGTCATGATCTCACAGTTCAGGGGTTCCAACCCCGAGTCGGGCTCTGTGCTGACAGCTGGGAGCCTGGAGCCTGCTTGGGATTCTATGTCTCCTCTCTCTGCCCCTCCCCTGCTCGTGTGCTCACGCTGTGTCTCTCTCTCTCTCTCTCTCTCTCTCTCTCTCTCTCTCTCTCTCAGAAATAAATGAGCATTGAAACAAAAATTAAATAAATAATTAAATTAAATAAAAACCACATTGAATAATCCTAAGAGCAAACCCTTGCAGATCCAGAGAAAATGACCAAAGAATTCGGGTTCTGTCTGTTATTTTATGATCTCATTTAATATTGGCTCAGAGTTTATATCTTATCTGTGAGAATAAACTGAAATTTTTTTTCTTTTTCCAAATAAGCGACACATGGATTGTACCTATTCTCTGGATAAAAAATGGAATCACACAGTCTCTAGTTTGGCTAGATAAAAGCAGCAGTAAGTAACACATTTTTAAAATATTTTCACATACATGCATGAATATATATCACCCACACACACATATATCAAGGAAGGGAATAAAATGTTGAAGCATATAGCTTTTGAAAAGCTGTCTTGCTTTAAAGTAAAATGTTATATCATTCTGGTTGAACACAGAGCCATAAAGAAAAGTTTTAAATCAAAGCCATTACTTGTGAAAAAATACATATGGTAAGATCAGTATATATTTTAGAATTCCTTTCTCTTTTTTTTGTTGGATTTACTGGGTTTACTATTTAGGATTAAGAGGATATAGTATAAACAATTATGGGAATATTTTTTAGATGGACCATTTCATACTTTTCCCATATTCCTTTGTAGAAATATTCCCTGAAATGCAAGTTTCAGATTCTGATCACGACTGGGTGATTCTAAATTTTAATATGACTGGATATTACAGAGTTAACTATGATAACGTAGGTTGGAAAAAGCTAAAACAACAGCTTGAAAAAGATCCTAAGGTAAGATTATTTTATGCCTGTTATTAAATAACATTAATATTGCACTCTGGAGTCTTCTTCTTTTTTTTTTTTTCTTTAAAGTTATCTATTTTGAGAGACAGAGAGAAAGCATGGGAAGGGCAGAGAGACAGGGAGAGAGAGAGAATCTCTCTGCAGTGACAGTACAGAGCCTGACCTGGGGCTCAAACTCACAAACCATGAGATCGTGACCTGAGCTGAAATCGAGAGTCAGAGGCTTAACCGACTGAGCCCCTCAGACGCCCCTAGAGTTAAGCGTTCATAAACCTGTCTGGTGGGAGGAACTCTACCCTCGCTGCCACCTCTCACACCATGCCATACAGGACTTTTTCTCCCTCATTCTTAGAAAGGGGAGGTTTGGGTTGAACGTATTATTTTTGAACATTAATATCATTTTTATACAACAATTTTACGTTTCTAGGTGAAAATCAGAATACATTTTCCTATTAACTATTAGTTTTGTGATCTTAGACAAGTTACTTAAATGCTCCGTTTCCATATCTTCACTTTAAAATAGGAATAACAGGGGCACCTGGCTGGCTCCATCGGGAGAGCATGTAACTCTTGATCTCAGGGTTGTGAGTTCAAGACATACATTGGGTGTAGAGACTCCTTAAAAAAAAATTGAAAAAAATAAAATGGGCACAATATATTTCTGTTATTTATCACAAGGATTAGAGACAACGTAGGTAAACATATGTTTAAAAATTTTAAGCCCTTAATGGGTACTCAGTATATGCTAGAAAGTGTTAATTCTTAAAAAATTATATTCCTGGGGTGCCTGGATGGCCCAGCTGGTTAAGCATCTGACTCTTGGTTTCAACTCAGGTCATGATCTCATGGTTCGTGAGATCCATGGGCTCTGCGCTGACAGCACGGAGCCTGCTTGGGATTCTCTCTCTCTTTCTCTCTCTCTCTCTGCCCCTCCCCTGCTTGCTCGCTCTCTCTCTCTCTCTCAAAATAAATAAATAAACTTAAAAAAATGTGTGTGTGTGTGTGTGTATGTATGTGTGTGTGTGTGTGTGTGTGTGTGTGTGTATATATATATATATATATATATATATATATATATATATTCCTACTCTCCCTCAGGGAAGTTAATTCACAAAATATCAATAGAATCTAACACCACTTTATCACAAAATAGAAGTCATTATGGAATATATAAATATTAAAACGTTGGCTAGGTCTAATCAGTCAGATTTTAATTGGTTCCATGAAACCAAATCTCCATTGGTGCAGATGGATGCCGCCGTAGGGGTCTGCGGAGTTGGCTCTGCTGTGAAACCATGGGCGGTTCGTTGAGATGGCCTTGTTCAAGCTAGAGTGTTGACTGGAAGATATCTTTGGTGTCTCTGTCTTCGAAAGCTCTCTGAGACACAGAGCAGAAGACAAAGTACAGTATATTGGTGGGGGTTCTGCATCAGGTAGACTGTGTTCATCGATCACCAGATGTGCAACCTTGGGCTTTCTTATCTGGCGAGTCATGCCTCAGTTTTCCCATCTGTATTATGACGTTTGAATAGACCAACCTTAAAGGGTTGGGAAGATTAGATAAGGTGATATATGCATTATGTTTAACAGAGGCCAGACACAAGCCAGGCCTTAAGAACATAGTAAGTTTTAAAAATTATTATAGGGCTTTTGAATAAGACCACACAATCCACTCATAAGAAAATTTTACTTTTTTAAAATTTGTTTTAGGGGCGCCTGGGTGGCGCAGTCAGTTAAGCCTCCGACTTCAGCCAGGTCACGATCTCGCGGTCCGTGAGTTCGAGCCCCGCGTCAGGCTCTGGGCTGATGGCTTGGAGCCTGGAGCCTGTTTCCGATTCTGTGTCTCCCTCTCTCTCTGACCCTCCCCCATTCATGCTCTGTCTCTCTCTGTCCCAAAATAAATAAAAAACGTTGAAAAAAAAAATTAAAATTTGTTTTAACATTTATTTATTTTTGAGAGAGAGAAAGAATGATTGCGAGCAGGGTGGACGAGCAGAGAGAGAGGGAGACACAGAATCTGAAGCAGGCTCCAGGCTCCGAGCTGTCAGCACAGAGCTGGATGTTGGGCTCGAACTCACAACCACGAGATCATGACCTGAGCCGAAGTTGGAGGCTTAACCGACTGAGCCACCCAGGCGCCCCATAAAATTTTATTTTTAAATCGTTTTCAAGGGTGCCTAGCTAGCTCCATGGTCTATGTGTTTGACTCTTGATTTCAGCTCAGGTCATGATCTCTCAGGCGTGGGATCGAGCCCCATGTCGGATTCCACGATGGGTGTGGAACCTGCTTAAGATTCTCATTCTCTCTCCCTCTCTCTCTCTCCCTCCCTCCGCCCCTCCCCCGCTAATTCTCTCTCCCCACCCCACTCCTCCTCCACTCATTCCCCCCCCTCAAAAAAAATCTTCCAGAGTAGCTACATCCTTATTGATTTCTAAGGGCACTTTAAGCTACAGAGACAAGGTCATCCCAGTCTAGCAATGATTTCTTGAAACCATTGTAGGCTTACTTTTTGAAAAACTGAGGTCAGTTATTTCTACTCTGTAATTGGGGACCAAATGAAACAGCATGTCTGCCATTAATATTAATTTAGAAAACTGAAGTGTTGTTACTGCCAGAAAAGAAATGAGAGTGCTACCAGGGAAAGATTGAAGTCTGGCTTGCTAAGAAGTTCAAAGATATGTTGTAAAGATTGATTTTTCTGGGACCAAACTTGTGAAAATGTGCGAGGTGTGGAAGGAATTCTATAGGAGGCTTTGGGCCCCCTCAGGCCACTCAAGCTGTGACAGAGTCCTGTGGCCAGGCAATGCCACGGAGCTCACTAAGCAGTTAGATTGGCAGTCGACCCTGCCTTTTCTGATTCAAAGGGCTCTGTTGGTGGATTGGGTCAAATTAGGAAAATCTTGAGAAGACAGGATCCTGCTTACCAGATACTGTATTCGATACTGTATTATCAACATGATGCTAAATAATATTTGCGTAAGGCTTCCTGTGCCTAAAAGCTTCCTGACAACAACTTGGACATTATAATACAATTTAATGTACACTTTCTGTTTTGGAGAGCCTTTTAAACATGGCCTCCTGTTTAATTTTCTAACATGCCGTTTTTCGGGGAGTATTTTGGCAAAACGTTCGACCAGCTGAAAGCCTGATGATTGATGTCCAGAGGGATCATTTAGCAAAACCAGATGCATAATAAATAAATCATGGGGACTATCCTTAGTAATTAGCATTTCTCGGCACACGAGCCAATTCACGTGAAAGTGCTTTGTAAGCAACGCTGATTCTGAAATGCTGTTACTATTTTGGAAATTATTTTGGTACTAAAAACATGTTCTCATCTCTTTCTGCACATATTTGGGTCTCATTTGCAGGCCATCCCTGTTATTCACAGACTGCAGATGATCGATGATGCCTTTTCCTTGTCAAAGTGAGTATATTCTCTTCACTCGTGGTTTTGTTTTGTTTTGTTTTAACATTTATTTATTGTTGAGAGACGGAGAGAGAGACAGAGCACAAGCAGGGGAGGGGCAGAGAGAGAGGGAGACACAGAATCCGAAGCAGGCTCCAGGCTCTGAGCCATCAGCCCAGAGCCCGACGCAGGGCTCAGATTCGTGAACCACGGGATCATGACCTGAGCTGAAGTCGGACGCTTAACCCACTGAGCCTCTCAGTCACCCCTCTTCACTCATGGTTTTAAAAGTGTACCTTGAGAACTTTATAAAAATAAACAAATAACCAGATCAGTATGACATGAAATTGGTTCTTCACTGTATACAGGGCCCAGCTTATTAGGATTAGGATCAAATTCCATGGATACAGTGGAATTTTATAACATAAAAGTTGCTGGGGTATGCAACAGCGTGGATGTACTTTGAGGCCATCGTGCTAATGAAATAAGCCAGTCACAGAAAGGCAAGCAGCTTGTGATTCCATTTATAGGAGCTACTTAAAGTAGTTAGAAGCACAGAGACAGAAAAGGGGAGGGTAGTTTCCTGGGGGCCATGGGGAGGAAGAATGAAGAGTTGGTGTTTAATGGGGAAGGAGTTTCGTTTCTACAAGATGAAGTACAATTTGAGATTAAAAAAAAAATTTTTTTTAGTGTTTATTTGAGAGAGTGAGAGAGAAAGAAAGAGAGTGAGGGAGGGGCAGAGAGAAAGGAAGACATAGCATCTGAACCAGGCTCCAGGCTATGAGCTGTCGGCACAGACCTGGACATGGGGCTCCAACTCACAAGCCATGAGATCATGACCTGAGCCGAAGTTGGACGCCTAACTGACTGGACTACCCAGGCGCCTGTAATTCAACATTTTAAAATGAACCCCTTAAAGGAGAAATTTTAGAAGGATGCAGTAGAGAAGATAGAAATTGAAAAGGTCACAGAATTTAAATATTTATCATAAATATTTATAGGATTATCACAAAAAGTGTAAGAATCATTATTTTTTAAATTTCCAGTAAGAATAGAATCTCAGGTAAAAATACAAGTGATTCAGGCTTAGCACTTGTAAAGGCCATTAAATATTAAAACGGATAAATGTAGGAAGAGCGTAGATGCATTGGTATTTTTCTGTGATACTGTAAATTGAGGAAGTAGCTAACATACCCCCCCAAAAAAAGAATTGCCTGAAATAAATACACAATCAACTGAGATTTTGAAATGAGTTTTGTTGCCCTAGGCTGATGGCCATAGGTATAATTTTAATGAGATATGGCCTATATTTTAGTATCCTACAGAATTACATTTTATCTTT
The DNA here is from genome assembly GCF_024362965.1 of Panthera pardus. Classification (NCBI taxonomy): domain Eukaryota; kingdom Metazoa; phylum Chordata; class Mammalia; order Carnivora; family Felidae; genus Panthera; species Panthera pardus. The sequence continues at coordinate 144,155,337 of NW_026526765.1, read as the reverse complement.
ATCGCATTTATTCAATATAAGATGTGCTAAGTATTTCAACAGGTAGATTAATATGTGCTCAGAATTTAAATTTTCAGACAATAAAATTAAAGAGTATACATGATAAGTTATCCAGTGTGTTCTCTCTTTCTTTGGCCTGTCCTATTTCTTAAATGGATATCTATTTATTTTGTCCTTCATGCCTTTACCACTTTCCCCTCTGACCTATGGCACATGCCCTTGCCCGCTGCCTCGCTGACACCTCTCTCTGGGACATCCATGACTTTGAGACTTTTGACCACATCATCTGGGAAACTTCTCTTTTGTCTTCCCGAGACTGGGATATGCAAACCCGGTTCTCCTCCTATAGCTCACGTTTCTCCTGCTGCCATGAGCATCCTTAAGACCAATCACAGTTATGGGACACCTGGGTGGCTCAGTCGGTTAAGCGTCCGACTCTTGATTTTGGCTCAGGTCATGATCTCAGGTTTGTGAGTTTGAGCCCCGCATCAGGCTCTGTGCTGACAGCACGAAGCCTGCTTGGGATTCTCTCTCTCCTTCTCTCTCTGCCCCTCCCCCGCTCTCTCCCTCTTTTCTCTCCCTCTCTTCCTCTCTCTCTTTCTCTCTCAATCAATAAACTTAAAAAAAAAGACCAATCATGGTTCTTTTCTCTCACCTTTCTCTTCTGGTTTCCATGATCGTTTTTATTCTGTGCACGTCCAGTGCCCAGCAGATACAAGGTGATCAGGAAAGCCTTGTGAAAGGATCACGACTCCGCCTGTCCCCTCCTGTCTTCTGCTTATCCTGTGGTCATTTACACTCAGGATTTCGGCCGCTGCACTTTATTTCTGTTTCTGAGTTGCTCCTGTTGTCAATTTCTCTCTGTCGAAGTACCACTCTACTTCCCATGGCCCAAACTTGAAGAATCAGAGATATCCCGGACTCCTCTCTCTCTCTCTCTCCATCTGCCATCTAGCCACCCTGTCTTATCTGTTTGTTCCTGAGGATGTCTTCTGGATTCTCCCCTGACTTACCAGCTCCACTGCTTCCATGCTAAGGCAAGTACACGTCTTCTTTCACTTAGCCGGTTACGTGAGCCTTAGCCTTCATTCAGTTCCTTTCAATACCATTCTGTCTCCTTCGGCACCGTAGCAATAAAGTTTGTCGGCAACAACTTCCTGATGTTACCCCAATTGTTGAAACACCTTCTCGCCACACATAAACTCTTGGTCCTGACATTCAAGGTTCCCTGCAGCTTTCATCCACCTGGTCTACTAGCCCTCCCCCTCTTGACTCCCCACAAAAGAAATTCTGTGTCTCAGTTGTGTGGTCTGCCCATCACACCAATTCCTGCTTTATCTTCTTTGTCATATGCTGCCTTCCTCTTTCTCTCCAACCATTTCCATCCTATCCATCCTTCATTGCCCGTCTCAAGTTCCTCCTCCAGGAAGCCTTCCCTGACTTTTCCATCACATGCCTGTGTTTTCCTCCTCTGCTACTTGATTCTGGGACTCATTAACAGCTTCTTCTGCAAAAGTCTCAGCTAGCTCTTGACTGAAATAGTAAGTTCCCCACTGGTAGACAGTTGTGTCCTACATACCAGTTTGTGTTCCCACAAGTAGCTGGCAGAGCATTAGAGAATGACTTCTAATTAATACTTGCTGAATGAAAATTATACTCTCGTAAGAACGCATACTAAATGCGCAAGTATTCTTTTGCCCGATGAGCCGTCCAACATTTGGCCTGGATTTTCCCATAGCCTCCTAGAATTTGGGCACTTGAATGTACCAAATTGCAGTGGAGGGCCTGTCGGCATGGGTTGGCTTCCATTTATCAGTGAGATGGACCCTCGACCCTCTAACTTCTTCATCTCACGTACCTTGTTGAAATCAGGCGTCGAAGCGTGGAACAAATGTGGAAAGTGTGCACATTATTTAGCAAGTGGAGGTTTTTTTGAGTGTGTATCTTTTTGAACCAAACAGAAACAATTATGTTGAGATTGAAACAGCCCTTGATTTAACCAAGTACCTTGCTGAAGAAGATGAAATCATAGTATGGTATGCAGTCTTGGTGAACCTGGTAACCAAGGATCTTGTTTTTGATGTGAACAACTATGATATGTACCCATTATTAAAGGTAATTTCCTTCTTTGTTATGGGGTTTAGAAAAAAATCCTCTCTTCCTCTTTCTGTATCTAGACAGCATCTGTGAAACACATCTTTCCGGAAGTAATAGTCTATTCGTTCCATATATACATTGGTTTTCTTAGGGACGGCTGGTTATTCTTAGAAGAAAACACTTTAGTCATAGACCTGATCTAGGAGTTGAGTGTGAGAGAACTTTGGAAAGGCCTTTAATTCTTGGTGAAGTAAAAGGTGCCCTAAGAATCCAGGAGTGGATGGATATGGTATGCCTTTTCTCTTATAACAACTATTTTCCCAAAAGATTGTTAGTCAAACAGAAAGGCTTTTTCCTTAATGTTTATTTTTGAGAGAGAGAGAGCACATGCATGTGAGTGGGGGAGGGGCAGAGGCAGAGGGGGACGGAGGATCCAAAGTAGGCTCCCCACTGACAGTAGAGAACCCAATGCAGGGCTCAAACTGGTGAACCAAACTCACGAACCATGAGGTCATGGCCTAAGCCAAGGTCAGAAGCTCCACCGACTGAGCCATCCATGCGCCCCTAAACAGAAAGACTTTAAAAACCCCATACTCATAATTGAAATACTCTGATTTACAGGACTAGCACTTAACCAGAGAGGTATGTTCCAGAAAAAAAAAAAAAAGTGCAGGTTTTGAAGCTGCTTTTGATGTTGGCAAGCGAGAGAGGGAAATTGGAATTAATGAGGCAATGACATGCCATCATAACTGAAACAATATAAAAGGAGGAAAGTTCCATTATTAGATCTTAAACAGTGATCAGAAGAAAGATGGCCCAGGGAAGACCAAAGCAACAGTTGGGGAGCAACTGTTTGGAGAGGTAGGGACCAGAAACAAACCAGAAAGTTGCCACGTGATAATGCCAAGTGAGCTTCTGGGGGAGGCTGAGGGCAAGATCACAAATACCTCAGGGGCCCAGGCTTTGCTTCTTCTGCTGTCCAAAGTGCTGGTGGGAAGGTCCTTGAATGTGGGCATGGTGACCAAGGAAAGAAGTCACTTAACTGTTCATGGCATCAAAGTGGCTTGTTGATAATATCTGATGCCTGGTTCTGGGTAAAGAAGTAAAAATTAGTATTTGTTTTTAAAAAATTTCAGTGAATAACATCTACTTTGTTCTTAGGGATGTCTTATAAATGGGTAACTTTTTTTAATGTTTATTTTATTTTTTGAGAGAGAGAGAGAGACTGAGCATGAGCAGGGGAGATGCAGAGAGAGAGAGGAAGACACAGAATCCGAAGCAGGCTCCAGGCTCTGAGCTGTCAGCACAGAGCCCAACATGGGGCTCAAACTCACATGTGAGATAATGACCTGAGCCAAAGTCGGATGCTTAACTGACTGAGCCACCCAGGCTCCCCTCAATGGATAACTTTTATAATCTTATTATTCATCAGCTGATAGAGCAGTTGAAGAAACTTTATTTCAGACTCAGGGCTTAAAATGGTCCAAACCATAAATCAGTTCTTATTTTCTTGGACGTATAAATACTAAGCATGGAGATGTTAAGGTAGAAAGTTTAGTAGTTTAATATTTTTTACATTTCTTTCTCTATGTTCCAGGTGATATTAAGTGGTAATAATACCTAACATTTATTGAGTTCCTACGTGCCAGGCAATGCATTCACATACGTAATATTGTTTTGTTGTCCCAAAACTGTGCTATTGGTATTCTTGTCAATTCCATTTTCCCAATCAGGAAACTGATGTAGAGAGGTTACAAAATAAACCAGTTATACGTATAGTAACAAATAAAGATAACTTCTGAAGACATATCTGTCACTTCTCTACTAATGTCTTTTCGGACAAAGAGAAATATGATGCAAATCCAGTGTTGCAAGCCAAAATTAATAGTAGGTTTTTCCTTATTGTTTATAGAAGTATCTGTTAAAGAGACTTATCTCAATATGGAATATGTATTCAACTGTAATTCGTGAAAACGTGGCAGCATTACAAGATGACTATTTAGCCCTGTAAGTATTTTTGGAGCAGTGATAATTCAATAACAAGATTTGTATGAATAGATAGGCTCCCAGATTCATATTAAAAAGATCTGGACACCTATGATTTCACTGAGAGATTGTGTATGCAATTTGAGAACAGTAGCTCTGGGACTGGTGAGCTACATGTATCCTAATAGGAAATAATAGTTTGGGATCTTAATTTATTTGCAAAGCACATGCATGTAGACACAGAAATTTATAGCTCTAGACTCTCAATTCTGAGGCTGCTGAAATATCCAAGCCATTTACTTGTGAGCATGCGTAAGTATTGCAAATGGTTTTCCTATCATTGGTGTGGTGAGAGGAGTAAGCAGGTTGTCCTGATGGTCTGAGAAGGAGGAGTGAAAGAAAAAATAGGGCTGCGGTACCCCCGGCCTCCCTGTGACCCAAGGTTTGTAGGGGAGTTAGGGGCTTCTAGATTTAGAGAGGGAATTTGTTATCTACAGTGGTACAGGAATTATGTTTACAGCTCTGGTCAACACCAAGCTGAAATCAATGAGGCCAAGTAAGTAATACAAAATACACAAAATGTGATTACTCACTCTCAGGAGTATCCTTCTGAGAGGGGAGACATTTCAGTGCTGGGGCATGTGACTGGAAGGACATGGGGTTGACCAAACACGTAAAGGGAAGATGGCGAGGACTAGCTGGGATAGTTAAGTGGGCAGGCCAGTTGGGTGAATGAAGAGGAAGGCAAAAGTGTGTTCACACAGGCAGCACAGACCTTAACCCGCCATAACCTTGGTTCTCCTCAACTAGACAGAAGTGACCATCCAGGGCCAGTTGTCTTCAGAGTGACTTTGGGGAGTTGGTGTACTTGTAGGGAATTCTGTCTTTTGGCAGCCAACTTGTGATGGGTAGGGAGATGGTGTGAGTGTGTAAACGAATGCTCAGAACCATCACTCCGAGGTCCTCCAGCCTTGGACATTCTTCTTGTCAGAAAGTCAGGCCAGGCTGGGTTGAAACAGGAGGGTGAAGCAACCAGATTTGGCCCTTGCATTTTCTGTAAATTTATGGCCACTTGGTGTTCCGTTACCTCTGACTCCAAGTCAGAGAGTAGGGAGTATAGAGAGACGTACCTCAAAGGCATTGCTTATCTGGATTTATGATTACCCTTCGCCATATTCTTTTGAACTATTTTTGTTTTGAACCATAATGTGTGGTCCTGCTCAGCTATCAAAACAAAACAAAACAAGATTCTCTGGTCTTTTTCTGGATGCGAACATAATAGCCAAACAGAGTAGAGGACAAAACAGAAATTCAAGCAAGGGAAAGCATATTGTCCAAAGGGAGAAAGAAACCATTCCCTCTCCTTTCCGTGTAGAGAGAAAAAAACTTTAATTTTAAGGTATTAGATCAAATACTCCAAAGCCTTCTTTTTTTTTTTTTCTATCCATAAGGCAAATTATTGTAAAAGGGAGGAAAAAATAAATTGATAACAGATGTGGAGTGTGTACTCCCACGTATGTTTGCGGGAGGTGAGAGATGGCAATAATTTATTCCCAACTTTCAAAAAATACCAATCTTGGGAGTTTATTTGGTGCCTGAAAGCCTCTCAGCAAATATTTCTCTGAGCCCTAAATAAGTTTGCCATCCACAAAAGCTATTTTTTTTTTTTAACAAACCTGGTATTATTGGAAGGATATTTTAAAATACCCATCCTTTTATGAAACACACATAGTTGGAGGCAGGGAGAAAAAATGAATATAGTAAACGGAGCAAAATAAAATGTTTTTCTTTGTGCTTTCTTTTAAGCGTGGCCCTGGAAAAACTTTTTGAAACTGCGTGTTGGTTGGGACTGGAAGACTGTCTTCAGCTGTCAAGAGAACTCTTCAAACACTGGACAAACCATCCAGGGAATGAGTAAGAGTAGTATCAGATTGCCCTTGTTTTCGTCCTGTTTCAACACCAATAATGTCTCTCCCTTTTTGATGTTTTCTTTCTGGGAGTGATTGTTTTATTTTTGTTTGGGTAGTCTGTGTCTCCTATTTTTTTCAAGTATCTTTTGTTTTTGTTTTTGTTTTTGTTTTTTTTCCCCCTGTCGATTTGCCTTAGGGTTATGAGTTCGAGCCCCACGTTGGGTGTGGAGATTACTAAAAAAAAAAAAAAAAAAAAAAGATATGAGCCCAAGCCCAATTATCAGCATATGTTGATTGAACTATTATAATTTCCTTCTTTCTTAAACCTCTTTAGTTTCTAAGCTAATCTGATGATTTCTTCTCAGTTAACTTTCTAGATCCCTGCTTTTGATCTTTATATCTGAGATCTCCATGTTTTTTTCTAGGTACATCCTTCTAAATATATAACAGCATAGATTCCACATATGGATGAAATCATATGATATTTGTCTTTCTCTGACTTATTTTGCTTAGCGTAATACCCTCTAGCTCCATCCACATTGTTGCAAAGGGCTAGATTTCATTCTTTCTGATCGCTCAGTAATATTCCATTGTATATATATACCACAACGTCTCTATCCATTCATCAGTCGATGGACACTGGCTTCTCTCCATAATTTGGCTATTGTTGATAGTGCTGCTATACACACTGGGGTGCATATGCCCCTTCAGATCAGCATTTTTGTGTCCTTTGGATACATTGGCTATTGTTGATAAAGGAACAAAACGATGAATGTAGGAGAAGGGAAGGAAAAATAAAGTAAGAAAAAACAGGGAGGCAAGCTATAAGAGACTCCTTTTTTTATGTTTATTTATTTTTGAGAGAGCAAGTGAGTGGGGGAGGGTCAGAGAGAGAGAGAAAGAGGATCTGAAGCGGGCTCCGCACTGACAGCAGCGAGCCCAATGTGGGGCTCGAACTTACGAACCATGAGATCATGACCTGAACTGAAGTCAGGCACTCAACCTACTGAGCCACCCAGGCTCCTAAGAGACTCTTAGCAACAGAGAACAAACTGAGGGTTGCTGGAGGAGAGGTGGGTGGAAGATGGGCCAGACGGATGATGGGCATTAAGGAGGACACTTGTTGGGACGAGCACTGGGTATCGTATGGAAGTGATGAGTCACCGAATTCTACTCCTGAAACCAATACTACACTACATATTAACTAACTTGAATTTAAATTTTTTTTAACGTTTATTTATTTTTGAAACAGAGAGAGACAGAGCATAAATGGGGGAGGGTCAGAGAGAGAGGGAGACACAGAATCTGAAACAGGCTCCAGGCTCTGAGCTGTCAGCACAGAGCCCGACATGGGGCTCGAACTCACAGACTGCAAGACCATGACCTGAGCCGAAGTTGGACGCTCAACTGACTGAGCCACCCAGGCGCCCTGCTAACTAACTTGAATTTAAAGTGAAACATACATATGTGTGTGTGTGTGTGTGTGTGTGTGTGTATTTAACAACCTAAATAAACATATAAATTGACTACTATGAGAAATAGCATTGCACCTTCTACCTTACAGAATACCTTATCCGATTAAAAGTGTAGTTTTATGTTATGGCGTTGCCTTCGGAAGTGATGAAGAATGGGACTTTTTGTTAAATATGTACTCTAATAAAACAAAGGAAGAAGAAAGGATTCAACTCACTTATGCGATGAGCTGCAGTAAAGACCCATGGATACTTCACAGGTAATCTGGCCAAAGTTCTCAGCAGAAAGGGCGGGGTGGGTGGCTGGGTGGCCACTGGGTGGCTCAGTCAGTTAAGCATCTCACTTCGGCTCAGGTCATGATCTCGTGGCTCATGAGTTCGAGGCCTGCATCGGGCTTTCTGTTGTCAGCATGGAGCCTGCTTCGGATCCTCTGTCCTCTTCTCTCGGCCCCTCTCCTGTTCTCTCTCTGTTTCAAAAATAAATAAACATTAAAAATATTTTAAAAATAAAGAGATCCTAGCAGAAGAATGCAATTCATAAACCAAGGGGAGAGAAATAGACCATGTGCTCATATAGGAGTTAAAATAATACCTATTTGTGCGCTGACTCAGAACCCTAAGGGATCTTATGTCCATTTGTTGAAATCCACTCTTTATATTGGATAATGTTTGCATATTTCTTTTCTGCACATGCATTTTTGCAGATATTTGGAGTATGCCGTCACGGCAGCTCCATTCACTTTTAACGAAACAAATATAATGGAAGTTGTGGCGGAATCCGAAGTAGGCCGGTACATTGTGAAGGACTTTTTAATCAACAATTGGCAAGCTGTGAGTGAAAGGTAAGGAGCTAATAGGCAACCTCTCTTTCATACAGGTCACTGGTTTGGGGCTAGAAGCTCAGCTTTAGCCCGTCGAGGTCCCAAAAGTCCTTTGCCTGGATCAGGAAAGTGATGATTTTGCTTGCATTCAGTCTCACTTGTGGAAGAGAAGGTCGCTTACCCCCAGTGTTGGCTTTCTATGTGAAAATGGATTTGCATGGGATACTTACCTACCTCAGTTTCCCCACTGTGCCCACTAAGAAGATTGTCATCAGAGACACAGAGTAGAGCAGGTCATGTGCTTTGGTTTGAGTGCATACCGCCCATTCATTTATTTTGTGAAGCAGACCGCTACATTTCAAGAAACACCAACGCTCATCGCTTCCTCGCGTCTTATTTGTTATAATATTCCCTTTACATATCTGGGTTCCGTATTCTTGAATTTTTCATATTTCTCACCTTTTGAGATGAAATCTGCTTGCTTCATAGCCCCCTGTTGGGTGAAGTAAATGCTGACGGGCAAAAATAAGACAGCATGCTGGGGTACCTGGGTGGCTCAGTCGGTTGAGTATCTGACTTTGGCTCAGGTCATAATCTCATGGTTTGTGGGTTTGAGCCCCACATGGGGATCTGTGCTGACAATTTGGAGCCTGCTTCGGATTCTTCCCCTCTCTCTCTCTGCCCCTCCCCTGATCACGCTCTGTCTCTCTCTCTCAAAAATAAATAAATGTTAAAAAATTAAAAAAAGAAATCAGCATGCCCTTGATGGCTGGTCTTTCTAGAACATTACTTAATCATATCTGATTAATCACATCACTGAAAGCCTAGAATAATGTCTTACAAGTGCTCACATACTCTAGAGTTAGCAAATACAAAGTGGCCAGCAGTCCAGGTCCAAACACCTGTAAAGGTGGAAGATGCTTTTTTGCAAATAAATTTATCCTTGTTGGACAGAAAGTATATTTAGAATATAAATGTTTAAAGAATGTGAATATAGCTCTCTTAAGGAACAAAATCATGGAAAGTTTTTCTTTTGTAAACACTTATTGAATTCCTTTACAATACCAAAATATTGTGCTTTTAAATGGGAAATTTGCAACACACAGGGGCGGCTGGGTGGCTCAGTCGGTTGAGCATCCGACTTTGGGTTCGTGGGTTCAAGCCTCACATTGGGCTCTGTGCTGACAGTGTGAAGCCTACTTCAGATCTTCTGTCTCCCTCTCTCTCTGCACCCCTCCAAATAAATAAACATTAAAAAACAGAAGTTTACAACATGGAGGTAGAGACTTATTTGCACAGCATTTTTCTGGTCATCAGTGGAATGCATTTAGCATAGTCACATACTAAGAAAATTGACCTTACATCCAGTTTTATATTTTCTAAGTTCATTGCTTTGGAGGGTCTTTGGAATTCCTTAAATTTTCTCAGATTCCTAAGACTTTGGCAGTAAAGGGTATCCTTCCCTTCTTGCTTCAGTCATTAAAAATAATACCCTCCTTCCTAGGCCCTACTGGGAATTTGGGAGTTAGGATATAAATCAGAATTATTGACATTGGTCCCCTTGTTCCCTGAGATTTCAGAGATCCCAGCCTCACAGGGGTGTTTCTTCATTTCTGTTCTCTCTCCCTGGAGTTTGTAACAACAGTGCTGTCTCCACTTGGCTTTGCCTGGCCTGGGAGGTCACCTGTCCTCTTGCTGCTGTGGGGCACTCGCTTTGGCTACAGCCCTTGACTGTTTTCTTCCCACGCTTCCTACCAAACAGTCTAGTAGCAGTTTGGGCATGAAAATGTTGAGAGAGCAGCTCCTTTAAGAAATATGTTTTGATTCACCAGAGGTCCCAACTTGTCATCACCACTGGCTGTTGATTCCTCCGATCCTTCCCGTGCACTTTTGGGTCCCGAGGAAGACAGAGGTTCACAGTTATGAACCAGGCTTAGTATTTAGCTGTGCCTGGCACCTAGTATGTCCTTGCAAGTGCTGAGGATTGAATTTATTATCATTGTGGCTCATAGTGACATGGTGCCTGGCGTTCAGGCAGGTGATCCCAGCCACAAGGTTGGAAATCGCCTATAGTAGCTAAGGAACCTAAAGACCTCAAGCCCACCCACCCATCCCCCCTTCAAAATCAAAATCTTCCCGGCGCCTGAGTAGTTCAGTCGGTTAAGTGTCTGACTTTGGCTCAGGTCATGATGTCATGGTTCATGAGTTCGAGCCCTGTGTCGTGCTCTCTGCTGTCAGCATGGAGCCTAGAGCCCACTTCGGATCCTCTGTCCCCCTCTCTCCCTGCTCCTTGCCCCCTCTCAAAAATAAACATTAAAAAAAATAAAAATGAAAATAAGTAAAATCAGAATCTGCCAAAACAGGGCAGAAATCTGCACCTTTCACTAGCTCCCCGGGCAACTCTGGTATAGTTTAACCTGGAACCATTTGGCACCTGAGTAAAATATTATCTGAGGCTGCATTGCTCAATATGATAGCCACTAGCTAACATATAGATATTTGAATTTACATTTGAACTGATAAGTAATGAAATAAAATTTGAAATTCGGTTCTGCAGTTGCACTGGCCCTGTTCTAAGAGTGTGATATGGCCAAGCAGCCGTCACGTTGGACAGCTCCGATGTAGAACATTGTCCTCACCACAGAGAGTTCGGCTGGATAGCACTGCTCCTGGGGGTAATGAGCCCCTCAATTCATTTTTTCCTCTCTTCTTCATGCAGGGCACATGTGCCAACCAAGCCCCCAAAATGCCTTTGACCAACCCGTGGGGAAGACTCCTCTCAATTTAAGTGACTTGAAGTGTATTTTAACTTTTATTCCTCAGAAGAACCCTTTTTCTGTAGTTAGAGAATGAGAACATGTTGGTAACAGTCTCTGAAAAGTCCACCGTGTAGCAATTTATTTAAGTGATGTGCATAACAATATTAAATGGAGAGAATGCCTCCCCTTTCTTTTTAACTCTAAATGGGTCTTATTAACCTCAAGGAGCTCCTAGAATTATAAATGTATAAACTTTTTTTTTAAGTTTATTTATCTTTTGAGGGAGGGAGGGAGGGAGGGAGAGAGAGAGAGAGAGAGAGAGAGCACGTGCATGAGTGGGGTAAGGGCAGAAAGAGGGAGAGAGAATCCCAAGCAGGCTCCACACTGTCAGCACAGAGCCCCATGCGGCACTCGAACTCATGGCCCTTAAGATCATGACCTGAGCCGAGATCAAGAGTCGGACGCTTAACTAACTGAGCCATCCAGGTGCCCGTAAATGTATGAACTTTTAATCCATGGCTTGAATATTTTTATCTCTTATCGACAAAATGTCATGCCCATAAAACAGATACCTATTTACAATAAATTCATCTCAGCCCCCTCCTCTCATAGAGTCTGCTACACAATGTCTTTCAGACTCAAATAAGTTTGCTTTCTACATCAAGTACATTTATTTTTATTTATTTTTTCTTTATTTCATATTAATTGTAATGTTCATCAGTCTTGCTGGATTTTGCCAATAATTTGGTTTCAATAAACGGTGATAACATTTATGGATTCGTAGAAGGAAGTAAAGTTCAAATTAATAATTAAACTATCATAAACACTAAACATGAAACAAGAATGCTTACTCAATTCTTTGTACATCAGAGAAATTAATCATCACGTATTTCAACACTTACATTTCAAGGGCGTCTGGGTTGCTCAGTCGGTTAAGCGGCCAACTTCAGCTCAGGTCATGATCTCACGGTTTGTGGGTTCAAGCCCCGCGTCGGGCTCTGTGCTGACAGCTCGGAGCCTGGAGCCTGCTTCGGATTCTGTGTCTCCCTCTCTCTCTGCCCTTCCCCTGCTCGCACTCTGTCTCTCTCTCTCTCAAAAATAAATAAACATTTAAAAAAAAATTAAGAGTTATATTTGACAAGAAGACTAGCATGTTACCTGTCTCCATACAATGATAAAGACAGCACGAAAGGATAAATAAAAAAATGCCTCTGACAAATTAAATTTTACCTTAATTATGTGAGAAAGACTTATTCTGAGTTTGCTGAAACGTGACTGATGACTAGCAAGTTAGCTTTGAAATTAGTGTTTCTCCAGTACGTTCCACCGAGCATTGTTCATGGAAGACGTTGCTCAGACTTCTGTGAGCAAGAAAGACCGTCAGTTTGGGAACTGTCTGTTCGAATCTCTGCTTTTTGCAAATTCACAGTCTATGCTAGCATCATAAAGACCCCAAGAAGCCCCACGGAAGGAAATCTCGAGTTTTCCACACCCTTTTTCCTGCATCTTATAGCCATAACTGTATACGTAATGTTCATAAAGTGTCATTTTGCCAGGAGAGAAGTTCTGGGAGAGAAACAGACAACAACAAACTGAGTTCTCTGACCCTCTCCTCTGGAGCTGTAACTAAAACAACTGTTTATTGTTTACTTGTTAACATTTCAGCCTTGGTTTCCTCTTACATAGAACGAAAGGTATTTGATCGATTCCAAGGTTCCTTCTCGTAGTGAGAAAGTTCTAGTTTCTCCATGCCAGGGCACAGTTAATTTAAGCTCTTGTCAGGAATACGAGGTGACGAGGACATGGTATCTGACAAATGCTGGAGAGGAGAGCTGGGGAAGGTTTGGGGGAACCCAAAGAGAAGAATGGCATTTGTGTGGGATTTGAACAAGCAGTTGGGAAAAATTACCTTCTGCACGGAGGAGAGGACACCAGAAAATGCCTCAGGGCAGGACTAAGTGTCTGACTTGGGACCTGTCACAGTAAGTGGGCCAGGAAGCCTCCTCTGAAACTATATTTTGGAATATTTGTACGAAGGAAAAGAGCTTTGGTTTGGTCCTGCCCCTCCCTCCCATGTTTAGGGCACTGGTCTGGTTGCTGCAGGGTATTTGAGTTCATTATTGGGCCGGAGATGATCTTTTGAGTCCTGATGGCAATGAGGGAGGCTCCACTGACCACAAAGACATCTTGCAGGCTGCAGAAAAATGCTCTCGGGCCATTAGCTACAGATAGATCTTATGGAAGAACGTGTGGATATAGACATGAGGCAGTAGTGTTTGTAGGCATTATTCCTGGAGGCGGTAGAAACCCTCTCTGTGCCCTGGCATCCTGGTCAAGTGCTTCTGGCTTTCTTACAACGATGTAGACCTTGCAGCCTCTGGGAAAACCCTAGCTTTGCATGAATACAGAACGCAGGGTGTGATCAGTTTCAAATTCAACTGATCCCAAAGGAAATCTTACTCCGTTCTTCACCTAGCACTCGATTTCTTCTTCAAATACTGTTGTTACATGGGCTGCAGTCCTCAGCGTGAAAGCTGGTACACGTTCCTACTCTGTCTCTGTTGTGTTTCATCATGGGGAGTACGGAGCTGAAGAGAGAAATGGAGAACAAGCAAATGGAGAGAAGTTAGGCGTTATGGAGTGGGGCACCCGAGCTCTGAACAGCCTATTCCCACTGCCAGTCATTGGATCAGGCTGGATGCCTTGGTACCCCCATGCTTGTCCAGTGGCCACGCTTGCCTCAGGAAATCAGACATGGCAGGGGAAGGTTGAGGAGGGAGAATTCGAAAGGAGAGAGGAGGCGATCCAGACGAGAGGGGCCCAAATCCCTGTGCACACCCTACCACAGAATGTTACCAATTTTTTTATTTTTCAGTTTATTTATTTTTGAGAGGAGTGGGGGGGGGGCAGACAGAGAGAGAGGAAGGGAGAGAGAATCCCAAGTAGGCTCAACGCTGTCAGCGCAGAGCCCCTAACATGGGGCTCGAACACACAAACTGAGATGGTGACCTGAGCTGAAATCAAGAGTCAGATGCTCAGCTCAACAGACAGAGCCACCCAGGCTCCCTTGAATGTTACCAGTTTTTTAAAACGGTAACTAAACTGACACACATCGGCTCTGGTCGTTCCGTTCATGAGCACGTTCCATGAGCACGTTCCGTTCATGAGCACGTATCGGACAACTGGCAGGATAAACTATTTGTAATGTATATAGTTTTGCTCAGTAAGGTTTCAGAGATGGCTCTCTCAACAAGAGGGACAGATCATCTGTGGCAGAAAGACCTCCTCTTGGAATTTGCAAGAATAGTAAGGGATAAAACGTGCCGGGTACTCTGATGGGTGCTTCAATACATAGCATCTCATTTCATCTCTAGAACAATGCTTCGAACTACATGTCAGTCCCCATCTTTTTTAAGTTATAAACTGCTCAAGATAATTTCAAACCTAGCCCTGCCTCTCAGGGTAGTCTTCTTCCTCTGGTAGAAAATCACACTGGTAGGGCCCTAGGTAGCTCTCCCCTTTTTTTTTTTTTTTTTAAGTTTGGAACTCAGGTTTGTTTTGGCTTTTTTTGTTTGTTTGTTTTTTTTGTTGTTTTTGCAAATATTGCCAAATTTCTTGAGTTGTTTTACAAGCTTTTAATACTTGACCAATAAAAATGGAGAACTAAGGGGGGCGCCTGAGTGGCTTAGTCAGTTGAGCATCTGACTTCGGCTCAGGCCATGATCTCATAGTTGGTGAGTTCAAGACCCGCCTCGCGCTCCGTGCTGACAGCTCGGAGCCCGGAGCCTTTTTTGGATTCTGTGTCTCCCTCTCTCTCTGCCCCTCCCTGACTGGTGCTCTGTCTCTCGTTCTCTCTCAAAAATAAATAAACATTTAAAAAATTAAAAAAAAATGGAAAACTAAGAAGCGTGTCCTCTTTTCCTATAGAAACAAATTTGTTTATATGTAGACTATGTCTCCTTCGCTTTCATCAGGAAGACACAGCTTAAGTTACAGCTGAAAACTTAAAAAAGAATGAAAGCATTGTTTTCTCTCACTGTTGTTTGGATATTATGCCAACGTGAAGTCTTGCAATTTTTAGTGTCAAGTATACATTTTTGAAGTAAGTCAGTCGTGTGTATTAACCGTCAACTATCAATAAAACAGTGTCACTGCAACCCTCTTTTGTTCAGTCCAAAGCATTAACCCTATTTTAATTTTCTTTCTTCTTTAATGCATCCAAAAGTCTTTATTTACCTTTTTAACTTCAGCAAGGCTTTGGGCAGGTATGTATCTGCTGTATTTCCATAACAATGTTTCCTGGGGTTTTATTGCAGAAGATCCCTGTTGGCTACTCAAGGAGACTAAACTAGAGGGGAAGTTACAGTCACTGTGCCTCTTTGAGGGAACAGAAGTACTTAGCCCTTCTGCGATCACCAACATCTTGAGACTCTCCAAAGACATGGATCATTTCTCCAAAAACAATATACAAATTCAAAATTTTAAATAAGCTTTCAGGGTAGTTTAGCCAGAGTTTCCGAAAGTGATCCCATATTAATAACTGTTTGTTAAGGGGCATAATTTTGCATATTTACTTACCCCCTTATAGATTATGTTAATTTGAAGTGTGTGACCACTATTCTAACCACTTCATTTAAAAAGATAAAAACAGTTGTTTTTAGGAGCTTTTTATATGTAACTAAAAGTTTTAGAACTACGTGTACACAAATCGATATTTAACTGTAATGTTTCCTTAGTGCTGATAAAATTCTCTATATAATAGATTCCCTCTTAAATGATGACCCTAACCTTATTCATACATGATTTTGCTTAGATTCAGGAGATAGGAATCAATAGGGGCTGTACGCTTAGCATTTACCTGCTACATAAAGTATAGCTTTATCTTGCAAAACATTTTCCACGTCTGATTAGCATCTCGTTGCTTTGTAGGTATGGAACACAATCGCTGGTTAATCTAATGTACATAATAGGGAGAACCATAAGCACAGATTTACAGATCACAGAGGTAAGTACTTTAGATATTGTGAATTGTAACAATAATTCAGGAGCCATTTTTAACGTAATTTGGAATTGCTAAAATTAAAAACAACAGGCTTGGGGCTCCTGAGTGGCTCAGTGGGTTAAGCATCCGACTTCAGTTCAGGTGGTGCTCACGGTTTGTGAGTTTAAGACCTGCGTCAGGTTCTGTGCTGACAGCTCAGAGCCTGGGGCCTGCGTTGGATTCTGTATCCCCTTCTCTCTCTCCTCTCTCCCTCCCCTGCTCACACTCTCTTTCAAAAGAATAAATAAACATTAAAAATAGATTAAAAACAACAGGCTTATTTGAATTATTATATTCCCTGCTCCTACCGGTGTTATTTTCACTGTATGCAGGAAATTACTTTTAATTCTCTCTTGCTGCTGAAATAGAGACCATTCTTGTTCGCAGAGGACTAGACTCCGTCCTTCCTCACCTAACTTACTGCAGGGGACTCTGGCCAGGGCCCTGTACCCCAGGCTGGTCTTCCGTGCCTCCTAGCCCTCATGCTGCTGCCACACCTTGCCCAGCTGTCAAAGCTTCAGTAGCTCATTGCAGCTCTAGAAGAGATTTTTTTTCGTCTTTTAATTAGCATCCTTTATAACCTGGCCCCCATCTGCCTCTCTGGCTTCATTTTTGCTCACCTCACCGCCGAGCATCGGGGAACAAGAGAGACAGACACTTCCAAATATTTTCCCTCTAGTTGAACTGTACCACATACAGGTTTTCTTAAATTTGCATGTTGTTCCACATTTTCCAGATTTTGGAAACACTCTGCGTTCTGATCTGGGTGACTTCCCCATGCCTGGCCTTGGCTGGATAAATCTCGTTACCCTTTAAGACCCTGCTCCAAACACCTGTTCCAGGAATTTTTCCATGAACTGATTTATACCTTCTCCTCAATCATCCTATGAATATCTGTACCCTGGCTGTGACTACATTATACTGTAATTGGGGTGTAAATATGTCTACTCCCTGAGGCTATAATGAGCTCCCTGAGGACAGAGACCGCATTTTAGTCCTATCTGTATTCTAGAAACTAACAATGGGGCTTGTCATTTCCAGGCTCTGCTTTCTCCTGGGCTGATTTTCTTCTTAGGCAGGCTTTCTCTACGTGGAGGCAAACATAGCTCCAGGCTTATGTCAGCCCTAGCACTGTCACTTGCAGGAAAAGAGGTCCTTGCTCACCTAATGTCAAGTTCCAGCCCCATAGAATGACCCTGGTTGGTCCTGCGTGGGTCGCATGCACCAATCACTGTGTCCGGTGGGGCGGGGGCGGGGGGGCAGTGAAATACTCCAATGGCCTCGCCTGGGTCATGTGCCCACCTTTGGAGCCAGCCTCACTCAAACCTCAGGCCCTGGGATAGGAGAGGAATAGTTCTAGAAAGAAAATGGGATCCTTTAACCAGAAAGTAAACTAAGGGGCCAAAGCAAATAACTATTAAAAAAAGAAATCACACACACACACACACTGTAAAACAAGGGTAATATATAAATACAACCTCCACACACCCAGTAGCATAGGTAAAATTAGAAAGATTTATAATACCACACACTGACAGAGAAGTGAAGCAACCAGAACTCTCTTTTTCTGCTGGTGAGAATGGAACATGGTACAACTATTTTGGAAAATAGTTTGGAAAATAGGCAGTATTTTATTTTATTGAAAAAAATTTTAATGTTTACTCATTTTTGAGAGAGAGAGAGAGAGAGAGAGAGAGAGAGAGTGTGTGTGTGTGTGTGTGTGTGTGTGTGTGTGTGTGTGAGTAGGGGAGGGGCAGAGAGAGAGGGAGACAGAAATAGAAGCAGGCTCCAGGCTCCAAGCTGTCAGCACAGAGCCCGACGCTGGGCTTGAACCCACAGCCGTAAGATCATGACCTGAGCTGAAGTTGGACGCTTCAACCAGGCGCCCCAAGGCAGTATTTTAAAATGTCACTAGACACAGAGTGACCTATTAATTCCACTTTTAGGTTTTTTTACTCAAGAGACATTAAAGCCTACATCCACACAGTCTTCTACATGAATATTCATAGCAGCTTCATTCTCGTTAGCCGAAAAATGGAAACCATCCAAACATCCATCGATAGGTGAATTGATAAAGAAAATGTAATATATCCACACCAGGGAATACTACCCTGCAATTAAAAAAAAAAAAGAAAGAAAGAATAGGTTTGTGTAATGGCCTGGATAGATCTCAAGATGATGGTGCTGAGTTTAAAACACACACGCACATTCTAAACAACGCAAATATAATCTCTAGTGATAAAAGGCAGATCAATGGCTGCCTGGGACAGAGGGAGGGTTGCAAAGTGCCTGAAGGACTTTGTGGGTAGTGGAAATGTACTGTGTTTTGAACGTGTCTATGTGTCTCACAGGTGTATATAGTCATCACAACTCATTTGTATGTTTTAGTGAGTATAATTTATTGTCCATTGATTTCATTTCAATAGACTTAATTTTTTTTTTTTTTTAATGCCTGAGTACAAATTAAACACCATGGCCTGGGACCATATTCCTAAGAACAGAAGGGGCCTGTGTAAATAAGAAAGGAAACTCAATCGCCTCTTGGCCTTTTGGCTCAGATCAAGCGTAGTATCTGTTCTTATCAGTTTTATAACTGACACATCCTCTCTCCGAGGGCAATATATTAAATGGATTTGGGGAGCAGGGAGATGGCCTAGGAGCTTGGTCCGTCCCCTCCATGCATCGAGCTGGTTAAAAAAACGAGAAGAAAGAAAAAATCAACCTCTCTGCCCCAGCAAATACACCAATACACATGTAAGTCATAAAGGCCTGAGGTTTGATCGTGAGACAAAAAAAAAAGAGAGAGAGAGAGAGAGAGGAGAGAGAGAGAGAAGCAGTGAGCTGTGTAGTTGTTAAGAGAGAGGAAGAACCACTAATTCCTGAAGGAATGATCTCTGTTTGCATTTGGCCTGCCTGAGACTGAGCTGTCAGGACGTGATTTACCAGGGACTCCCTGGACAAGAGAGTGAAGGGCACACCCAGAAATGCTGGAAGGAGTGCTCCCACAGTGATGGCGAGTTTGTGCAAGTATCTTCCTTTTTTTTTTTTTTTTTTAATGTTTATTTATTTTTGAGAGAGAGAGTGCATACGCAAGCAGGGGAGGGACAGACAGAGAGGGAGACCCAGAATCCGAAGCAGGCTCCAGGCTGTGAGCTATCAGCACAGAGCCCGACTCGGGGCTGGACCCTGTTCATGAGATATAGTTAGACACTCAACCGGCTGAGCCACCCAGGAGCCCAGTGTGCTGGTATCGTCTAAAGGGCATCAGTTCATCTTTGTGTCTACAGAACCCAGCAAAGATTTTTTGTTGTTTAATGAATGAAGTGTGTATAAATTTATCTGTCCTCAAAGTTCCGAAACTGTACTCACTGATAGTTGATTTTTATTAATGCAAAAGTATGTTTCGCAGGGGTTCAATTCTTGCAGTTTTGAAAACAAGTTAAATTAGCTACTACGAATAGCCTTGCCAAAAAGTAGTCATCTCCAAGGGTCCTGCCGTAATCTATCTGTTCACAGGATCATATGGAGAATAATGACAAGAATAAAAATGAAAAGTCGCACGAGTCTCTTCTCCCTCTAGCGTAGCACAGGTTCTATACACTCTCCACTATTTCTTGCTCAGGGCTTCATACTGCACCCGCCAGAGCCTGGCCTCACGCTCTCCAGCACACATGAAGCCCACCTACGGTCCCACAGACCCCCCCACCCCCCACCATGCACTACAGGTGCATCGGGGCTGTGGCCTGTCGCTCCCACGGCAGGCAGGTGTGGGAGAGGCCGGGAGGTCTGTTCCTGGTTCCTTCACCTGCTCTTTCCTCCAAACTGACTTTTCTTTGGCCTTGTAATTAGGCTTGATGGCCTATTTCTGCTCAATTTCAAGTACATTAGTGTTTAAGTGACATTTTGTGAGCGGGGGATGGGTACACAGTCATCTGGGATGTTCTAAATTCTAATCCAGTGACACAGAAATAGACTTTTAGAATATAACTTATTAGTTCATTGGGGTCTGGCTGATGCAGAATATTGAGGTAGATGTTTCCATAAATAAATGCCCCAGCTGACCCAGTGAAGGAATCTAGCCAGTGGACAAAGCTACTATCTCAATATTTTTTTTTAATGTTTGTTTATTTTTGAGAGACAGTGCAAGCGGGGGAAGGATAGAGATAGGGGGACAGAGGATTTGAAGCAGGCTCTGTGCTGACAGCAATGAGCCTGATGTGGCACTCGAACTCACGAACTGTGGGATCATGACCTGAGCCAAAGTTGGACGCTCAACCAACTGAACCACCCAGGTGGCCCGTTTCAATATTCTTTTTTAAAATAACTTAAAAAGTTTTTTTTAAGTATTTATTTTTGAGAGAGAGACAGACAGAGGGTGAGTAGGGAGGGGCAGAGAGAGAGAGAGAGAGAGAGAGAGAGAGACACACACAGAATCCAAAGCAGGCTCCAGGCTCTAACCTGTCTGCCTAGAGCCTGATGTGGGACTCAAATTCAGGAACCATGAAATCATGACCTGAGCTGAAGTTGGACGCCTAACCTACTGAGCCACCCAGGCCCCCCCGCCCCCGCCACCATCTCAGTATTCTTAAATAAAGGATACACTTGTAAAGGCACAGATGTAAGGTGCCAGCTTTGAGCTTGAGGAGTTGCAAAGTTTCTTTTGAGATAAGAGAAGATCTCACTGTATCTCTGCCCACACATTTTGTATAATCCCCGATACGCATTCAGTAGGTCATTATCAAGCACCTACTGTGTGCCCCCGGGGGAATAGAGCAGTGAACAAAATAGATGAAGTTCCCATTCCACAGATGGAATCCGCACCTGATTCTTCAGGGTAGGTGTGCGGTCTCCCCAGGAGCACGCCATCTAGAGGCCGGCCTTCCCACCCGCCCCTGCCCACACCGGCCATTTGCAAGCCTGTTGTTACTGAGCATGAACTTGGCCTTCTTCTGGCTAAACGAGACCTGAGTTTGCACTGACCGGCCTTCCCTTTGTCCTTCAAGCTGCAGCAGTTTTTCGGCAACATGTTGGAAGAGCACCAGAAGCTCACAGTTCGTGCCAAATTACAGACAATAAAGAACAAAAATGTGGAAAACAAAAAGCGCAATGCCAGGATGACAGCGTGGCTACGGAAAAACACGTAACTGAGCGGCGGCCACTTCCGGCACCCCTCTAGGCCCGTCATAATGTACTTTGTGCAGAGTTTTGTCCTCCAATACTTTGTGAGTCTGGAAAACCTCATGTTCTGTCATTCGTGTGTCCGTCACATTTGCTCCTGGGAGTCCTTCCCGTCCTTCCCATATTGTCACGTTCGGCCCTCAGGCTCAGTGACGGCTGAGGGTTTTGCCAGTGCTGCTCCGTTCCGGGGGGAGATTTCATGTTGGGCTACAAAACCACAGAATTTACTTTAACTGCCTTGTGAAAACAAATTCACCTTAGAAGAGTCTTGCTTGTTCTGTTGTGAAAGTCAGTGGGATGTTAAATCCTTGGCCAACAGCGCACATTCTTTTCTGAGGGAAATACGGATTTGCAATACTCTGGGGTTTATTTAGTGCAGTATTTAAAAGTGTAATGAGCAAATAACACAGCAGTGTAAAGGAACAGAAACCAGAAAAACTAATAGTCCCTAGCACGCAGAAAAGCCAAGGAAAGCAAATTTTAAAAAGAAGAAATAGGTCATTTTATGAGCCATGTTAAGTGCCCTAAAGGCAAGCGATGTGTCTGCCTGTTTCTCTCTCCCCACAGTGCCCGTTGCCTGTGTCACAGTTTACAGGCTACCGAGCCTTTATTGTGTCACGAAAAGAGCCAGGATCGAAGG
This sequence comes from Panthera pardus, assembly GCF_024362965.1. Lineage (NCBI taxonomy): Eukaryota > Metazoa > Chordata > Mammalia > Carnivora > Felidae > Panthera > Panthera pardus. The sequence continues at coordinate 144,133,433 of NW_026526765.1, read as the reverse complement.
ATCCACAAAGTGCCCTTGGGATTGCTGTCGTGGAGGCCGGAATGAGAGGAAGGCTTTGCTCTGAAGCTGGAGACTGCGTACCCACCTGTGGGCCAGACGCTCATTTGGCCAAAGTCTCTGTGCAAAAATAATGCTGTCAACAGACAGTAGCAATTAGGGGCAGATCTTCAGCCCCAGGGAAGTGGCCAAATACAGAGAAATAGAGCTAAAAGGCCAACATGCTAACCAGAGCATAATCTTTACAGCCAAGCCCTCAGGGGACTAAGTTTGAAACGCGGTTTCATCTGGCCAAATCGAACCTGTTTGTAGTTTGGAGAACTTTAAAGGCGTTCATCAGTTACGATGTATGGAATTAGCTTAGTTTCGTTACACAGGATTAAATCGGGACTGCTAAAGCAAGGCATCCTGCTCTAGACTTTGTGTGATTTAATTCTGTGTTTTCACGCTGATTTTGTTTTTGTTGAATGGGGGTAAAACCACAGATCTCTGATCTACCTCAGAGTGATGTAAACATTAAGAAATATGCCAGTTAAATGCCTTAAAGATGTTGTATAAACTCAAGGCAACGTGATCTCAAGTTTTTCCCTCTTGCTGGAGTAAGTCAATGTAGTCGCAAGTGAAGAAGCAGAACCAAAGTTTGGTTTTGTATTTGTCTCACACAAAGAGGCTCCCTGAGTGAGTGGATGTGGCCATGAAAACCAACCAAAGCACCACCCACCCCCCAGACTTGACCATGGGTCATAGGTCAGAGTCGTCTTCTCCAAATTTACAAATTTAAAACGGGGGTGCCTGGGTGGCTCAGTTGGTTAAGTGTCCGACTTTGCCTCGGGTCGTGATCTCACGGTCCCTGGTTTTGAGCCGTGTGTTGGGCTCTGTGCTGACAGCTCAGAGCCTGGAGCCTGCTTCAGATCCGGTGTCTCCCCCTCTCTCTGCCCCTTCTCCACTCATGCTCTGTCTCTCTCTCTCAAAAATAAAGATGAAAAAAAATTAAAAGAAAAAGAAATTTTAAATGTAAGCAATAGAATATCACCGTGCATCCAAGTCATTATGTGTGAGATATCTCCCGGTATTTTCTAGACCATCCATTCTCTATTTCCTATATTTCCTCTGATGACGGTCCCCATTTCCAATAACCATGTCACCTGTGTCTTTTCTTCCACGTTCCTCTTCCTCCTCTTCCTCTCCCTCCTTATCCCTCTTGGGCTCCCTTCTCCCTTTCCAGCAACCTCTGCCTGCCTTCTGCCTGGCTGTCTGCCCCTCCTGTGACCTTGGTCTTGCTACCCCGCTGTGCTCTCCATCCAAGTGTGCTGGATGTCAGGCTCTGACACTGGTCACCAGGTGTGGGTGACACCGCCGAGGACTGCCTGATCCCACCAGAGGAGTGCCCAAGTGCCACTCTCTAGCTATCTGTTGAAAGTCAAAATCCAGTTACATCTTAGCTTTTGTAGTAAATAAAAAGCACTTAAAGAGCTTATGGGGCACCTGGGTGGCTCAGTCGGTTAAGTGTCCGACTTCGGCTCAGGTCATGATCTCACTCACGGTTTGTGGGTTTGAGCCCCGCATCAGGGTCTGTGCTGATAGCTCAGAGCTTGGAGCCTGCTTCAGATTCTGTGTCTCCCTCTGTCTCTGCCCCTCCCCTGCTCACACTCTGTCTCTCTCAAAAATAAATAAACACTAAATTTTTTTTTTTAAAAAAGAGCTTATCAAATGCCCACCTGATTGGTTAATAGTCCTTCCTCTGAATATGAAAAAGAATTCTGAGTAATATACATTTGTCTTACCTGGATGAAGACAGTTATTCCAGATAGGCATTGCATTTTATTATATTGTACTTACCCTCGGTATAAAGTGAAGTAATTATTGAGTCACTACTGAGATAGCAAGAAGTCAGGGAGGGATACTGATGTAGATTTGTGTAAAGGGCATAAATACTCCATTCACCAATAACCCAGCTTACCTATTAGTGCCCCACCTATACAAACACTTCTCCAAGCCATCCAGTTTACCCAGTTTGCTCTGTACTGTTCACCTTATAAAAAAAAAAATTTATAAGATGTACAATGTGGTCGTGACTGTTTTCCATTTGGTAACTAGAAATGAAAAGTTTTCCTTACAATCTTCTGCTTCTTTCCTGATTAACCCACTCAGTGACTTCCCATCGCTGACTTTAAAGGAAAGAACAGATGCCTTGGTCTTGAGGACTGGAGATCATCTGTAATTTAGAGCTCTGGGGTCAAGCTGTACTGCAGTTTATTCTGAGGAATGAATGAAGGAGAGAAATGAGCTTTATTTTGTTTTTAATTTTTTTAGTGTTTATTTATTTTTGAGAGAGAGAGACACAGAGCGTGAGCAGGGGAGGAGCAGAGAGAGGCAGACACAGAATCTGAAGCAGGCTCCTGGCTCCGAGCTGTCAGCACAGAGCCGGATGCGTGGCTCGAATTCACAAACTGCAAGATTATGACCTGAGCCAAAGTCAGAGGCTTAACCAACTGAGCCACCAGGCTCCCTGAGATGAGCTTTAAAAGGGAAGCCTGCTCGATTGCTTTTTCTGTTTGCTTCAACAAATGCTATCTTTTTTCCATCCAAACTCTAGCAGGATTAACATGGCCAGAGCAAAGCCTTAATGGGGTTCACAGTAAATAGAACTGCCTCCCTCACGCGGAGGAGCAGGAATCAGCATTCGAGACCATGTAAATATTGCTTTTGGCCCGCTCTTCTCTGGAATCCAACAACATTCAGCAAAGATATTCCTTACAACACACATATCTAAGAGTCATGTGGACTTTTCCTCTTCTCCTCCTTCATAAACAGGTTGGTCCTTAAGGTGAGGCAGAGCAAGGCAGGCCTCTTTATGAGGGGGAGTCAGGGGTGGGGCCGGGGAGACCCATGACCTGGAGTGGGTGGGGGAATTTGGATGGGCGATGGGGGAGTCTGTACAGTGGGGAGCAGCTTGGTACAGGATGGCAGAGCCCAGGAAGGTGAGTAGGACATGCACACGGGGCAGGGAGGGGGCTTACAACATGGAGAGTCCGAGCCAAAGAGGGTAAGGTGGACATCTAGCAGGGGTCCACCTAGCATGGGCAGTCGGAGCCCAAACAGGGTGAGAATGGGGAGTCCAAGCCCTAGTGGAGTGAAGGGGACTTTCAGAGCCAGGGCAGTGACCCAGCATGAGGTAAGGGAGCCTGAGGATGGTGAGGAGGGCATCACGTGGGGTGGGGGGAGGACAGTGATGGGAGCTTGGTGACCACAGATGAGTGAATCATATCCAAAGATACATAAATGATAATAGGACCCAGGTTTCTCACTGTTGGAGAAGAGCATAGCAAACATTCAAAAAGGGAAACCTAGAAGGGACCTTTTGTCGTTGGATTGGAGTTGGAGGTATGGATGTGAACAGTCCTCACAGTTTTCAGTATATGGATACAGTCCTGCATAGACATGTAAATGTGTGTAGACGCATCTTGCCCCTTCTGTAGACGAACAGATGTGTAGGTACAGATATGTATACAGATACGGATATAGATATACATGTCAACATCAATCCTACCTTCTCAGCAGAGAGGGCCTGGGAGCAGCCACACCCTACCAACAACGAACACAGCTAGTGCCCAGATCTTGGCTTCTAAACACCATGGTCTACTATGCAAACCAGGGCTCCACAGAGAAATGGCTGATTTCAGGGCTTTCATGGGAAAGGGACAATTTGAGACGGAACGTCTTTTTGTACCGAAAGACAAGGAAGTGTTCAAAGAATGATGGGAACATTGATACTTAAGCCAGCTTGAAGCACCTCCCTTTTCATCCAATCTGGGAAAATTTGAGCACCATAATAAAGACAGCAAGTAACCAAATAGGGACTCATGAATCTATAGTTCTCTAATGAATAATTGAAATGTTGATGAGGAAAAGGATATATACACAATTTCAAGGTGACTTACCATAAAACACGAATAAATTACAAAGGGAAAGTGAGTAATTTACAATTATCACCTGGCAGACATCCCCTCACTCCACCTGTGAATGTGAACATCATCCCAGTGGAATTAATTAAAAAAAAAATTGCTCCGTTTAAAAAGCCGAGATGACACTTTTGTTATATCCTTGACAAACCTCCATGACATGAATCTAACCATGAGGAAACATCGGACAAACCCAAATTAAGGTACATGCCAGAAAGCAGTCTTCAAAAGCCTCAAGGTCACAGAAGTAAAGGAAAGACAGAGGATAGAGGACCATCTTAGACTGAAGGGAATTAAAGATACATGACAACAAAGTGTAATGTGATTCTGAACTGGATCCTTTTGCTATGAAGAACGTTACTGGGACAACTGGAAATATTTGAATGGAGTCTGAGGATTAGATACTAGAAATGTATCCACATTAATTTTCTGACTCTGACAGGTGTGTTGTATTAGGTAGAAAATATCCCTGGTTGTAGGAAATACACATCAAGGGGTGAATGGGGCATCCAGTGACAACTTACTCTTAACGATTCAGGAAAAAATATTTTTGTATTGTAATTCCAATTTTTCTATAAATGTGTGATTAAATAAATTTAAAAATAAATGTTATTTTTTAGTAAAACTGTAATATATTTTTCTTTCAAACCATTTTTGTCTTTCAGGCGTGGTAACAGCCACTCACAGTCCTCAAGTTTATCTGTTAAACATTTCAGTTAACACAAAGGAAAAACTTAAGTTGTCCCAAGAAACCTAATGTCTTGTTTCAGCCAATATTTTCCTAGAGGAAATTTTAGTCCTAGAGGGACTAAAAACTTAAAATAAAAAATTATTGGGCACCAGTGTGACTCAGTTGGTTGGGTGTCTGACTCTTAGTTTCAGGTCAGTGTGATCCCAGGGTCTTGGGATCAAGCCCTGTGTCGGGCTCGGTGATGAGCATGGAGCCTGCTTGGATTCCCTCTCTCTCTCTCTCTCTCTCTCTCTCTCTCTCTCTCTCTCTCTGTCTCTCTCCCCCTCCCTCTCTCTGAAAAAGTGTTATTCAAGGGGTGCCTGGGTCATTCAGTTGGTTAAGCATCTGACTTTGGCTCAGGTCATGATCTCACGGTTCATTGAGCCCCGCATCGGGCTAGGTGCTATCAGCATGGAACCTGCTTCAGATCCTCTGTCCCCTCCTCTCTTTGTCCTTCCCTCTCTCTCTCTCTCTCTCTCTCAAAAATAAACATTACAAAAAAAAAAAAAAGAATGGCCCCTCAACACTAGCATCTCTTACATGGGATCAACACAGTCTGATAATTTCACCAATTCATGCGAACCAGTCCTTAGTGAGGCCGTGGGTCTGAGGCCTCATTTAGGAGATTGTCCTAAGAATGCCCCGTGACAGAGGATAGGTATGGTTTCTTCCAGAAGGCGTTTCTTGGACTTCAACAGTGAGCAGAAGGCCTTCCGAATCACCAGTGCCAGACGGTGGCTTCAGTCTTAGGAGCTTCCGTGAAAGCTAGGCAGGGGGAGGGGACAGATTTCTTCCATGGGGTTGGTGTTCTCCCTGCCCCCGCACCAACACACCCCCTGATTTTACAGAAAATACACTCTTTTTATAAATAGGTACAGAGTGGGGCACCTGGGTGGCTCAGGCAGTTAAGCATCTGACTTCGGTTCAGGTCATGATCTCGCAGTCTGTGAGTTCGAGCCCCGAGTCGGGCTCCATGCTGACAGCTCAGAGCCTAGAGCCTGCTTCTGATTCTGTGTCTCCCTCTCTTCCCCTTCCCCATTCATGCTCTGGTTTTCTCTGTCTCTCAAAAATGAGTAAACGTTAAAAAGTGAAAAAATAAAAACACTTAAAAATTTTTTTAATTAAAAAAAAAGCTTATTTTAGAACTCCCTTTGAAGATCTCTGGTTCAATGACTAGGACTTGAGCTGGTCATTTGCTTCCTGTAAGTGCCCAGCACACTCACAAATGGCCATGTTGTCCCACCTCCTCCCGGTGACAGTGGCTAAACAGCAGCCGCTGGGGCCTTGAAGGTGCTTGTTCGCTAAGTACCCCTTTGTAATTAACCTGATCGACGGGCAGTGTCAGCGCTGCGTCCAAGGCCAGGGGCGTGATCAGAATCCCACCTTGAGAGTCTATTTTCTGGGAGTCTGCTGCCGTCCCTCAGGCCTCAGTCAGGAAAACAGAAACCAGATCTGCTTTCTTTGGACTGAGAGAACTTACCATAAAAAAAAAAAAAAAAAATGGTATAGAGGAGCCCGGGGGGGGGGGGGGGGGGGCTCAGTTGGTGAGTGTCTCACTTTTGATTTTGGCTCAGGTCATGGTCCCAGAGTCATGGGATCCGTTCTCTGAAGAGAATTTCTCTCTTTCTCTTTTTCTTCATTTTTTTAAACGTTTATTCATTTTTGAAAGACAGAGGGGTGAGTGGGGGAGGGGCAGAGAGGGAGACATAGAATCCCAAGCAGGCTCCAGGCTCTGAGCTGTCAGCACAGAGTCTGATATGGGGCTTGAATCCACCAACCGTGAGATCATGACCTGGTCGGAAGTGGGACGCTTAACCGGCTGAGCCACCCAGGTGCCCCTCCGAAGAGAATTTCTTAAGAGATTGTTAAGATCCTCTCTCTCTCTCCCCATGCCCCTCTCCCCTTCTCATGCTGTCCCTCTCCCTAAAATAAAAAATAAACTGGTGCATCTGGGTGGCCCAGTCGGTTGGGCGTTTGACTTCAACTCAGGTCATGATCTCAAGGTTCGTGAGTTCGAGCCCCACGTGGGGCTGTCTGCTGACAGCGCAGAGCCGGCTTCAGATCCTGTCCTCTCCCCCACTGGTGCATGCGTGTTCACTCTCTCTCAAAAATAAATCTTTAAAAATAAAATAGTAAATCAATAAATAGTATATAAGAAACTGAAGGGTTAAAAGAGTAACAATGAGATAACCTCAAGGGAGGTGAAAAAACCTGCAAGAAACGGCTAGCACCTCCCGGGCAGGAGTAACAAGGGGAAGAGGTGAGCTTATGCAGAACCTAGAGGCAGGTGCTGCTGCCTCAGCTCAGAGAAAGGGCGGGCAGGGCGGGGACCCAGACCTTGAGGACGGGGCCTCTGGCACTCTGAGGCGACACACCAGGCTCGGTCTCGGAGACCAGGGGGAATATCCCAGGAACTGGAATCCAACAACCACCCTCAGGAGAAAGGGTCATTGCTGGGGTGATGATGGCAGAGCCGGAAGCAAAGAGGAAGGAGCAAGCCCCTTCGCCCCACCCCAGCTTTTCCGTGAGCCTCAGCGCCCCCTGCTGGCAGGGCTGGCACAGCCCAGATTCGGTTTGCAGAGCCGGGTCCTGCCCTCGCTACAGCAGAGAACAAGGTGGATTTGGGACTGAGAGATGGTGGCCTCCTTACCAACTCAGGTCAGTGTAATTGTTCCAATTTCAACACACGGGGCAACAGACGCAGAAGCCAGAATTTAACACATGCTGTGTACTGCCAAACCTCATTTACTGTGGCATTTTCTTTGATCTATCAATTCAGGACACGGTGAAGATGCTCTTATAGGAATCACACACACTTACTATGGGCCAGAACTAGAGAGTGGGCCAGCTTTTTTTTTTTTTTTTTTTAAGTTTATTCATTTTGAGAGAGACACAGACAGCACAGTGTGGGAGGGGCAGAGAGAGAGAGAGAGAGAGGGAGACAGAGAATCCCAAGCAGGCTCCAGGCTCTGAGCTGTCAGCGCAGAGCCGATGCAGGGTTCGAACTTACCAACAGCAAGATCATGCATGACCCGAGCTGAAACCAGGAGTCAGATGGTTAACCGAGGCATCCAGCTGCCCCTCAAGTAAGCAGCTCTTGGAAAAACAGGCAATGCTTCATGCAGGCACAGCCTTCAGAACAAAAGAAAACTTTCTAAGAATGATTTGTATAAGAACATTAGATTTGGACCTGTATTGAAAAGAAACCTTAGGGTAAATGCATTTAAAGAGGTTATTGGATCTACTTTGCAAACACTATTTACATAGATTTTTAAGGAATGGCCAAAGTTCTAAAATAACTAGCTTCACGTTGTCAAATCATTAATTGCTATGGTTTATAATTACATTTAAAACCTATGGATTATATAGAAAGTATAGCCTAAGGATACTTTATTGATAGAAATAAACTTTATTCATGTAAATGTGACTCACAGATATGCTTATGCTACTCCTAAAAGCTAGCTTTAGTGGTAACACTCCATTCCTACTGGTTTCATAAACCACATATGGCCATAAAAAGGATTTAAGTGAGGGGCGCCTGGGTGGCTCAGTCGGTTAAGCGTCCGACTTCGGCTCAGGTCATGATGCTCAGGTCATGATCTCATGGCTCGTGGGGTCGACCCGCGTCGGGCTCTGTGCTGACAGCTCGGAGCCTGGAGCCTGCTTCAGATTCTGTGTCTGCCTCTCCCCTGCTTGCACTCTCTCTCTCAAAAATACATAAATGTTAAAAAAATTTTTTTAAAGGCTTTAAGTGACTCCAAAGTTAAAAATCCCAGAAATTTAATTTAATATGAATTCCAAATGCAGATGTCAAATTTGTGAAAAAGTGCTGAATTTATTGGTGCATTTTGACTGTCCTTAGTGATGTTTTCCTTTGAAAGCAATTAATGATTTTCATCTTTTTATGTAATTTTTTTCCATTTGAAATTGGAAACTCTCTTCCTGTGAGCAATCCTTTTCCTTGGTAACTTGAAAGTAATGCAAAGTGCATTATTGATTTTCTCTAGCGTTTCTTGGAATTATGCTATGGATTCTATAGATGTTGATTAAGCACCTCCAATTCCTTGATTATGTTGACCACCAATGGGGGGCAGGGGAGGACTCAGGCAAAGGGAAACCCAAAAGGGTTCTTGTTCCCAAACTCCATTTCACTTGAGATACCTCTGGTTTTGTGGGTTTCACGCGTTGGGGTTGATTTAGAGGAAAATCTAAAAAATGACGTTTGAAAACTGATGGACTCCGTGATCTCCAAAGCCCTTTCCAGGTGCGACATCACATAGACATCTAGCTTGTTTGCTCCTCAAGAACCTTCTAGACAAATCATGTTGTTCTGCAGCCTCTGTAGGTCCCACACATGCCCTCCTCAGACGCCCGTCGCTTACCTCTGACATAACTCACCTATGGCTGTAGAAGAGGTCAAACAAATGATATTTGGTGGGCATGAAAATTCTGGAGCAGCAGTCCATTTACTGATGCTTGGCCGGTAAGAAACGTGCCCTCCACATGGCGTTCCTGAAGATTTTCTCTCTGGATTGAGGTTTTGCGCCATCTGCTGGGCATATTTATTTTGCACATACTCTGAGAAATTGCGTTTATTCTCAGACCTAGGTTTCAAAATATTTATTACTAATTTTAAAAACTGTAAAATAGATGGTTAGTCTAGGAAACATGTAAGTGTAGGGGATAATGAAGGGTAAAACAAAAATACAAAGATACCTACTATTCTTAATGACAGTTCCTTGTACATGCACACAGGAATATGTTGTCTTTTGGTTTTGGCTTGTGTTTTTTTAATTTTAATTTTAATTTTAATTTTAAGTTAGAGAGGGAGAGAGAAAGAAAGAGAGAGAGAGACCAGGGTAAAGGGGCAGAGGAGGAGAGTGAGAGAATCCTAAGGAGGAATCCCCAGCCCTGGGATCGTGACCTGAGTCGAAATCGAGAGTGGGACCCTCAACTGACTGAGCCACCCAGGCGCCCCTTGTGGTTTTTTTTAAACACAAATTTGAGATCAACACTGCATTAGTTTAGGTTGTGTCAGTAGTAAAAGGAGAAGACACATTGCAGATCTAAGATTCATGGGGAGGGACGGTTGTGTAATTTACTTTTGCTACGCAAGGCAGGAATCTTATGTTCCAATTTAACAGGCAGGCAGGATAGAGGTAGGGTTAGGGGACTGGGTGAGATCCTAGAAGAGTGCCCTACAGTGCTCAGAATCACAGGAAACAGATCCCCAAGTTACTATTTCCAGTGGTAAATGTGGCATCCCGCTTTTCTCTTAGTGGATATGTCGTGAGCCCCAATGTGCTAGTCACTGAGACACGTGTTCTAGAACCAGGAGGCCTTACAGATGCTGCTTTGAAGTGAGAGAAGGCCAGGAGGGGACGTAAGTGTGTACAGAAGCAACTATAAATACAGACTTGGAAACACGGAAGCAGGGAGCTTATCCTAATTGGGCAAAGGGACTGTGTGGAACACATAAGTGGGTCCTGAAGGTGGGAACGTTCCTTGCATTTAGGAATGGCTAATGGAAGTCAGGTTTGAGGGAAGGCTGCGGTGACCGTGAGCTGGGAAAGTAGATGTAGGTCATGTCACGGATGGCCTGAAATACGGGCCAAGGATCACACAGCATCACTAAGGTGTTGGAAGGGGAAAACGACACAATGGAATCCATTTTAGGAGAATGTCACTGTGGTCGTGATGTGTGAGGACGTGAAGGACTGAAGGCAGAGACACCAGGTTCGAGTCAGAAGATGGCTTTGTAGGTATGGGAGGTATTAAACAGACATGAAAAATCACTATTCGGCGGACCTAGGAACAGAGCGCGGTCAGAAAACCACAGTCCACGAATAATGACTGCTAAATAAAGCAAAATTTGGACCCAGTTGTGAAAGAAATCGGACAGCAAACTTCGCCCTGTGGATCTTTAACGATATGCAGCCTTCCAATTTACATCATGCACGCTGACGGAAACCGGAAATCCTTGAAACTGCAAGCCTCAGGCTTCCAGAGCAACCCTGGGGCCTGAGAGACATCCTGGAAAGACAGAAAATGGAACGGAATGGGGACATGCACAGACAAGCCACCTTGCTACTGGAGTGGTAGGGGGTGGGGGTGGGGCAGCCAGCCCTGCACGTCCTGGCCTCCATCAGTGAAAGGACCAGAGGGCCTTCCAGGCTTGATTGTAAGCCAAGAGCACATGTGGAGGCTTACACCCAGAGCAGGGGGTTGGTGGGAAACTTTCCAAGTCAACATATCTCTGCTCTCCCCGGTTCACCTCCCCAGTCCCTTTTCCCATTATCTGTCATCAAATAGCTGTCCCAGAAAGCCTGGCCTCCATGCATGGTCTCCAGACAATCAGAGAAAATCAGCCTGGAACCTTTCCAAAGGCACTGGGGTAAACATCACAAATAACTGATAAAGAATGCATAAGAAAACAAATATACCAGAAAGCAGAAGAAAATACCAAGAAACTTCTCCATGGAATAAAATATTAGGAAAATATTTCTTCTTTGAAACAAGAGTTCAAATTGTAGATAGGACTCAAATATGGTAAAAGGAGACAAGTAAATCGAGCAGACAGAAGCAGACCTAATGAGATTTATATCCACAAATGCTCATATTAGAAGAAAAAAAGGAATAGGGGTGTCTGGTGGCTTAGTCATTTAAGTGTCCAACTTCAGCTCAGGTCATGATCCCACAGTTCACGGGTTCAAGCCCCGCATTGGGCTCTGTGCTGACGGGTCAGAGCTTTGAGCCTGTTTCAGATTTTGCGTCTTTCTTTCTCTCTGCCCACCCCCTCAAAAATAAATAAACATTAAAAAATGTTTTTTAAAAGAAAAAAAAAAGGAATAAAAACTAATGAGCTGAGCATTCATCTTAAGACAAAAGAAAAATAACACGAAAAGAGACCCAAATATATGAAATGGAAAAAAAAATATATATATATATAAGAATGAATGAATGAATGGAAGGAAGAGAAAGAAAGAAAGGAAGGAAGAAAGAAAGAAAGAAGGAAAGAAAGAAAAAGAGCTTTTTTTGATAGGATGAGAAATGTCTAAGAGAGAAGGCACAGATAGCATTAGGAATAAAAAGGGAAACATAACTACAGATACTTCTGACAGAAAACATAATGATGTTTTGAACAAATTTATGTCAATAACATTGAAAACTTGGAAAAAATGGTTAAGCTCCTAGAAAAATGTGATTTACCAAAATACCTCTAGGGGAAAAAAATACACCCTGTAGATTCTCATCTGAAATGTTCTTTCTTTCTTTCTTTCTTTCTTTCTTTCTTTCTTTCTTTCTTCTTTCTTTCTTCTTTCTTTCTTTCTTTTTCTTTCTGTCTTTCTGTCTTTCTTTTTAATGTTTATTTATTTATTTAGAAAGAGAGAGAGAGAGAGAGAGAGAGACTGTATGTGTGCACAGGAGTGGGGAAGGGCAGAGGAAGAGAAATAGAATCTTAAGCAGGCTTCATGTGCAGTGTGGAGCCGGACGCGGGGCTCCATCCCATGACTGTCAGATTATGTGAGATCGTGAACTGATCCGAAATCAAGAGTCAGCCGCTAACCCCCTGAGTCACCCAGGCGCCCCTGGAATGTGCTTTCTTAACATTCAAGTATGTATATATTTCTTCCTGTTAACAAATACATTTCCACAGCATCATTTTAAGGGCTACATTGTATTACATAATTTTGTTTAATAAAGAAGTCGTTAAATTTTTGCTCTCCCAACTTAGCAACTCTATAATCTAGCAATTAAAACAAGATGCTAAATTTTTGCAAAGAGCTTTATCTTTCCTTAGAAGAAGTCCCTCAGAGTTAATTGCTGGGTCAAAGATGCTCTTTAAAGATTTTTTACACACCACCTGTCTATAGTTTTTTTAAGGCATGATGGGAAGTCACTTCTAGAAGACAGAACAACAGAAACAAATTGAGGTACAGCAAATACAAAACGTGTCCTGAGATTGGGAAGTAGTTCATGAAGAAACAAATGTTACTATGACATTAGTAACTGAAAATAGCACAGCAATATTTACTTAATAGTTATGCTAATAGCAATAGTAAATATACAGTAATAATAATCAGTGTCATAGTAATAATAGTAAAACAATTCAATCTTTTTTAAAAAAATTTTTAACGTTTATTAATTTTTGAGAGACAGCAACAGAGCACGAGTGGGGGAGGGGCAGAGAGAGAGAGACACGCACACACAGAATCCGAAGCAGGCTGCAGGCTCTGAGCTGTCAGCACAGAGCTTGACACGGGGCTCGAACCCACAAACCAGGAGATCGTGGGCTGAGTAGAAGTCAGATGCTGAACTAAGCCACCCAGGCGCCCCAAACAATTCAGTCTTTTTCAAAAGAAAGCAGTTTGCCTGCACACCATAGAAACTTTTACTGATCTTTGTTCAGGTTACAAATTGTGTGAAATCAGTTTGACTAGTTTTCCAGAACAGAGATGCTGGAGCTCTCAAAACTACATACCTCTGCTGACGCTCTTCTCCCTTGCCTCATTCATGTCATCTGCCAGCAGCCACTCTATTGTTGTCTGGGAAAGGCATTTAGTAGAGTCTATAAATACACAGATGCTATCTCCATGCACTTGTGGCTCAGCCTTACCGTAGCCTGGACCACGCCTCCACCTGCCAGCAGACCCTTCTGAAAGATGTAGACTTCCCCTACCTATAGCTCTTGCTTAGAGCAGCTCCATCCACCTGGAATGCCCTTCCCACTGTCTCTCTACCTAGTTTCTCCGTTCTTTTTTCAAAATGAACTCAATTGGCACCTCTTCTCGGGAGCCCTCCTTGATATCCCTTTCCAGGGAAAGCCACTAGTCTCTCTACCCCATCCCCTGGCCCTGGCAGTGTCCTGAGCAATTATGATGCATATGTTGTATCTGTTTGATTTACATATCGCCTTCTAGACTTAGGAGCTCTTTAGAGAGAGAACCATGTGTTACTTGTCTTGTTATCTTTCACACAGTTCCTGGAAGGTAACAGGTATGTAATCAATGCCTGCTGAGTGAATGGTTGGAAAAGCAGATGCCCCTGGACGCCTCTGGAGCTGGAGCCACGGCTCCTGGCTCGGGTTATCAGCTCCATGCACCATCGGACTTCCATGGAGATTCCCCGCTAGGAAGCCTGCCTTTTCAAAAGTACAACTCATTACAGTTTCATAGTGTAAAAGCACCTTAATCAAACACTAGCCACAGTGAACCCACAGCAATAGTGCCCAGACAATGAAGATTATTCTCAGTTGGATTCTTTCATTAGACTGTTAATAAGCCCAGCGCGAGCTTGTCCAGTAGCTGACGAGGACGCTAACACATTTAGGAAGATAAAACTAGAAACTTACCTACCACAGATTTCCTCCCTAGATGCTTACCGCTCTCGGAGCCAGTGACTTTTTGATTATTTCATAAGCAACACCTTACACCATACTGAATTTATTGAAATTGTTTGACTACAAGTAACAGATTGTCTCAGATCTCTTTCTTCCTTTTTTTTTATTATTTATTTATTTTGAGAGAGAGAAAGAGGGTGGGGGGGGCGGGGGGGGGGGGCAGAGAGAAAAAGGAAGAGAGAATCCCAAGCAGGTACAGTGCTGTCAGCACAGAACCCAACACAGGGCTTGAACTCATGAAACCGTGAGATCATGACCTGAGCTGAAATCAAGAGCCAGTCACCTAGGCACCCCACAGATCCCTTTCTTTCCTACATGAAGGGTAGTAATACTTCCTTACCCGGAGAGTAGATATTCTATCACACTCTGTTATTTTCATTAAATAATACAGTCTATAGATCACTCTGTATCGCATCATAGGGATCTTTCCTACTCTCTTCTCATGTTTATGGTACACATGGATATACCATACGTTATTCAACCACTTGCCCATATATGGGCATTCCAATATTTTGCAATAATAAGTGTTATCACGATAAATAAGCTTATAGAGCCATGTTCCCTGTATCGTCCAGTGTATATTACACATTAATATTCAACTAGCTACAAACTGATAAAATAAGTTAATACAGCTCTCCAACACAAAGATTTTTACTCTCCAGGAATTAGTAAGTGAACCGAAGAGTGTTTTAGTACGTGAATCCTTCATTTGAAAAAGCAACCAATTTTAAATATTGTCCAGAAAACCTGAAGACATCTGAAGATGAAAGAAATCATAGTTTCTTAGCAAAAGCTATGTAGAAAATGCAATACATTTGCATTTTCCATTCCATTCCAAATATTCCATTCCAAAAAATGGAATAGCAAATTTAGTGAGGTATTATTAATTTTTATTCCATCTTTTAAGATTAAATTTTAATCTTTGTGAAAACATGATGTAAAACTCTTCTGAAGATTTGCCAGTTAAACCATGAGTTTGAACAGCTAATAGATTTTGCTTGAGAAAATTGGAAATAGTACAGGATAATTATTTTGTATGATTTATTTTCTTTTTTCAATTGAAGCAATAAGAGGAAGTAATAATCTTCAATCCCCTGGCACACTGTTCTTTCTTAGCACTTCAATTTTTTTTTTTTTTTTTTTTTTTTAAGTTTTCAGTTGGAACTTTTGGTTGGTGAAAATCCTCATTCTTTAGACGGCTTTCCTCCATCTGGTTTTAAGAGGATTCCTGTCCTTGCGTTTGGCCCTTGATGTGATCATACCTTCTGTGTTCATCTTGTGTGGTAAAATCAGGGACGAGTACCTTTTCCTGTGGAATGTGTAAGAACAGAGCCAAATGCTGGCCAAAGAATGTATATTTGTAAGATGTGATTGTGGGAAAGCCTGGTGGGATTTTTAGCTGCTTTGAGGTTTTTGGATCTTTCATCAGCGAGATGGGATTGGCAATCCTTAAATGGCAAGATGGCAACATTTTTATATGCAAAATTTCCTGTGTGATCTCAAAAATATAGCAGTTGCTTAGCGGATATAAAGTTTAGATCAAATATACTTAATTCTGGCACCACCGTAAAGTATTGTATCATTGCCAGATGGATTGCAAGCTCTTATAACTGAAGATTTTGTTTCTTTTCCCTTGTTCTTTGTAGCAAAAGTAATTAGGAATAAAATGGTGGTTTTTTACCCTCTAATTCACAAATGAACGGGGCGGGTATGAACCTGCCAGTGAAGCGGTTTTAATGACTCACAGCACAATATCAGAGTCCTGGTGGCAGAGGACAATCGTTAGAGGGCTGTAATTTAGAGATTAATATATACCTTAGGCACGACTTGTAAACATGACCTGGCTTTCTCTTGGGACCACACAATTTTTTCCCTAAATGGTTTTTAGCTTAAATGTATATATGTTTAAATTTTGATATGCAAGGTTTACTGTGTAATCTGAAAGATACAGCAGTTTGCTTAAAGGATGTAAATTTTAAATCAAATATACTTAATCCTGGCACAACCTTAAGGTTTTGTAGCATTGCCAGATGGGTTATAACCTTTTCTAAGTGAAGATTTTGTTTCCTCTCCTGTTCTTCTTAAGAACACTATATATATACTTTATATATATATATATATATATATATATATATATATATATATATACTGTACTATGTATACTGTAATATATACTATATAAATAACAATGTATAGATAATATATAATATATACAAGTTATACATAATATGAATAATATATAAAATATGATTATCATATTATAAGATATTATAATACATGAATATATGAATCATAATATATCACATAATGTAAATAATGCAAATAATAAAAATAAGAATATATAAATAATATATAATTTTACAGTGGTAATATAATACTATAATATTAATGTAGTTATACATTACATAATATAATTATAAATTGTATGATAAAATAATTAAATTATATAATAATATAGTTATAAATTACGTAATAATACAATATAAACTATACTTCATAGATACTATATATGTGTGTGTGTGTATATAAAGTATCTCTACTTTAGAGATACTATGTGGGGGTGTGTATGCTGTTTACACTGAAATATAAATACAGCCTGGGGAGCAACTGGGGTTAACATTTGTTGAACATTTGCAGTCAACATAGGAGACTCAATAGTAAAGTCAAAACTTAAGCTTGAGACTCACTGCTTCGGGGCGATGGGAGATGGTGAGCAGATTTACCTTCATTCCCTGATGTCGTATGATTTTAGAACAGGGTCTCGGTGGAAGAGAAAGTCAAGGATCACTCTCCACCCCTGACACCCACCCCACTTCCCATTTGCCACCTCTGCTCCTCTCCACCATTATTAAAAAAGCGTTCAACTGTAGGAGGACCTTAGAGGCCTTGTGTCTTTTTCCCTGGAGGGCTCTACGGTTTCTCAGCAAAACAAAGGAAACAAGGAAGAACATTTTCTCTTGTTTCCACTATTCCTTCCTTCTTTTTCATCCAACTGAAAGGTATGTGCTCTTTCTCTTTACCCCCCATCGCTGGGCTTGATGCGTCGACTCTCCTTAGGAAGGAGAGAGCGAGGGAGAGTGGGAGGTCAGTCATTTCAAGGATGCTCCTTCTCTGAGGATGCACATAAACTTGATTCCCTCTGAGCGTGGTAGAGAGAGACAAGGCTAAAGCAGGCCACCAGATATTGACTCTGAATAAATATTGCGATACTAATGTGTTGTCATTAAGAGTGGAAGAAAATTGGGGGTCCTGTTGTTACAGTGTGGACTGAAATAAAAACGGCAGCAAAGAAATGCATAGAAAAGAAACTTACGGGGGTCTGGAGCGAAGAACCTCCATCCCTAAAAGGTGGGATGAGTAGTTGGAAGTATATCTGTCAGGACAATGCTGTGGTAGGGAGGAAGAATTTCCTCTGCCCTTCAAGATTTTTCTCACTGGACTTAGAATCAAATTGACAGGAGACAGATTAACAGGAGAAAATCAGATTGAATAGTGTACATACGGGGAATCTACACGGACATGGACATTTCAAAGACAGTAAGGCAACAGGACACTTACGCAAACTAAGAAGGGGCTAGGGGTCTGAAGATAGGAACAGGAGGAAAACTCAGCAGGAAGGTGAAAGGGGATGTTTGAAAAACAGAGTGCCCTCTTATGTAGATACATTTCTTAGGTAAAGGGGAGTCTCTGTTATTGGCTCTCATCCTGGTGCAAGCAGGCAGTTGAGGGGGGGGAGTGTGTGTAAAGAGCTTTTCCTGAGTCTGCTGGGTTTTGATTGCATTTCACTTGCAATAATGTTCATGCCAAAGGTCCCCCTACAGCGGAAAATGGCCTAATCTTCTGGCGTCATTAAAGAGTTGTCTTCCTTCTTTCCTTTCCATTGATGGGGCAGGCTAAACACACAGCTTTCTGTTTTTTGTAGTCTTTGAAATTGAATGAAAATGTGTAATTCAGGAGATCCAGGTTATAACTAAGGTGTGACTGGAGAGGCCCTTGTGGCTGCAGATAATTTAAGTGACCCAGATATGCTTTTCAGGAGGTTTAGTTACAGAGTGATGCCCGGTTACCACATTCTGGCAATGGCATTAACACCCCTGTGGTCACATTGTCAATTTCTGGTGACCGTCCCTTCAAATTACTTTAAAAGCATGATGTTTGTTTTCACATTATTTTATATTGAGCCACAGAAGGGTGTGTGTATGTGTGTGTGATGTATATTTTATATTATTTATATATCTTTATAAAATATATATATTATAGTATATATATAGTTGTATACTATATATTTATAAAAATATATATATTTACAGCAATATATATATAAGATATATATAACTAGGATACATACTTATATTTTGTAAATAAAGTTGTTTCTAAAGTGTCCACATTGTTTATCTAAAAAACACCCCCAAAGGCTTGGATCCAAGTTACTATGAATACTTTTGGACAAATGGCAGTCAAGGTTTTGTTAGAGGTTATTGTGCAGTTTTGTGGCTTTGAAACCAGCTGACTCAGCTGGGAGGGAGCAGCAGGGGAATGGCTTAATTGATCACCAGCACAGTGTTTCTCTTTACCAGGGTGTCCCTGGTGGGATCTGCGTCACCTGTCAATTACCTCAGTGACTTATCATTTTTAGCAGGTATGGGAAACTAAGGCTGGAGACAGAATGAGATCAAAATAGCTCGAATCTCTACTGTGAGTCGCAGCTTTTAATGAAAACCTTTCGATCCATTCACTACCACACTATGCATTTGAATGTTCTCTATGGATGTCTATGTGTGTGTCTTTTCTAAATATTTTCTGAGGAGTGTCTTCCAGATAGTTCTCAGATTACACAGCTTTATCAGCTCCTGAATAAAAGCAGAGGTCAACTTTTGGGCTAGAGTATAAACTGAACATTTTTCTTGCTTTGCTAATTTGCTAGTGTCATTCGGGATGAAAAGTAGGAAAAATAGGGGCGCCTGAGTGGCTCCGTTGGTTGAGCATCTGACTTTAGCTCAGGTCATGATGTCGCAGTTTGTGAGTTCGAGCCCCACATGGGATTCTCTGCGGTCAGCGTAGAGTGTGTTTCAGATCCTCTGTTCCCCTCTCTCTGCCCCTTCCCCCACTCTCAAAAATAAATAAACATTGAAAGAAAAAAAGAAAAAAATGTACTTATTCCACCTTATGCAAGATATAATCAGCCCTTGGGGCACCTGAGTGGCTCAGTCAGTAACCACCTGACTCTTGATCTCAGCTCAGGTCTTGATCTTAGGGTCGTGAGTTCAAGCCCTGTGTTAGCCTCCTCGCTAGGCATGAAGCCTATTTAAAAAACAAAACACAAAAGGATATAATAAGCCCTCAAAAATTCAACTCTATGGTGCTGGGGGCATCCTAAAAATAAGTGTGAATGATTCAAGTGTGAGCCATTTTCCTGCATTCCCCTCTATGACCAGTGCCCCAGAGTGACCAGGAAGATGATCTGGACCTGGGCTGCTTCTAGGGTGACATAGTTCCCAAGGCCTCCATAGAGCCAGCAACTTGCCAGGTGATGTGATTCTGAGGTTTCAAGGTAAACAATTTATCCATGGTGGCTCCTACCCTAAGCCAACTACTTCATTTGATGTTCAATAGAAGAAACAATGATTTATCCTGATGCTGGTGAAATGTCTGGCTGTATAAAGCTATTCTCTATGTAGCATTTTCTGAAGGCGTTTTCAAGGTAACTTTGCCTACACATGACTTTCTTCTTTTTTCTAAGTAATCTGTGCCCCCAACATGGGGCTTGAACCCACGACCCTGAGACCAAGAGTTATAGGCTCTACTATCTAAGCCAGCCTGGCACCCCACTGGCTTTCTTCTTTTATGCTGACTTCTGAATCCCATCCTGAAATCAGATGTGGCTCATGTGCCTCAGGTGGAAGTCTTTTCCCAGCACACCCTTTGAGATGTGAGGGCAAACTTGAGGTTATCTAAAGTGCATCCTCCCTCAGTCCTTCTCCATACCTTCTTTTGAAAAGGACAACAATATCCCCTCCCTCTGCAATGTCCTGTGTAGAAATGGTGGTCATCATTAAAACAAATACATATTTTTAAGTTTATTTATTTATTTTGAGAGAGAGAGAGAGAAAGTGTGCGTGAGTAGAGGAGGGGCAGAGAAAGAGCATCCCAAGCAGGTTCCACGCTGTCAGCATGGAACCCAACAAGAGGCTTGATCTTGAGGTTCTCGAGATCATGCCCCGAGCCGAAATCAAGAGTCAGAGGCTTGACCAACCGAGCCACCCAGGTGCCCATAAAACAAATCTTAAAGCTGTGTAACATCCTGAGAAAAGCTTAGTTTTGGGGGCCAAAGAGATCTGGGTTTCAGACTCATGTAGCCTACTTGTACCTGTGGGGCCAAAAGGATCTTTCTGGGCCTTAGTTTGGTCATCTGAAAGATAGACATAACATCTAGTTCACAGTCGTGGAATCGAATGAAGTAGTCTAAGTGCCTGGCGCTTAGTAGGTCTCTAATAATTGGCATCCACTAGCCTAATATTCAGGGGGTACGTATCGAGCAGTAGGCACTAGGTAAAGAAAGGTGTAAGACCACTTCCAGAGCTGAAGACCCAGTAGAACTCCAGTTTTCTCCAGGTCCTCAATCACAGTGAATTAGAGCTTATGCCAGCATGTCTATCAGTGAACTGCCTTCTCCAGGAAGACCGTCGTGCTATGAAGAAAAATGTCCGCTAAACTACCCAGTGTTCTGGGGGCGCACCTGGGTGGCTCGGTTGGTTCAGCATCCAACTCTTGATTTTAGCTTGGGTCATGATCTCACAGTTCGTGAGTTCGAACCTTGCATCGGACTCTGCACTCGTGGACTGTGCAGAGCCTGCTTGGGATTCTCTGTCTCCCTCTCTCTCTCATTTAAAAATAAATTGAGTCAGTTGATTTCCATTCGGGCTCAAAGCCCCATCCTTGGCCACACCTGGAGGACCCCTGCTCTGGGAGTCTCTGCTCCCTTGGGAGCCTCTTCTTTTTGGGCTAGATCATATTTTGGGTCTTTCATATGCAATCTGATGTAATGTGAGGACTGAACACAGAGTTTGTTAAATCGATGTTCTCTTTGCGTTCCATTAAGTGTGATAGCCTAGGACATACCACATTGCTTCCAGCCCTATGAGCCTCTTCTACAGCCTGGAGCTGTTGTTTTTCAACTCTAGGATCAGCAGAGGTGGTGGCAGTGGGTCTTCCTGCCTCTGTGCAAGGGTTTTAAATCTGACTTTTGTGTCCTGGACCCCTTTCGGCCAACAGGGTTAGATCTATGGACAATTTCCCAGAATGTTCGTTTGTTTAGGATGAATTTTTATGTTTTTTTAAAATTATATTTAAAAATTTTGTTGTTGTTGTTATTTACATAATCTCAACATCCAGCGTGGTGCTCGAACTCACAACCCCAAGATCAAGAGTACCATGTTCCTCTGAGCCAGCCAGGTGCCCCTAGAATGATGTTTTTAATCATATGAAATAAGATCTGTGAGGTTACAAAGGAAAGCAATTACACTGAAAGACACTTATCCAAATGTTAAAAACAATTTGTGATAGCAGTATATGTGTTTCATTATTCACCTATCAAATACATTCTAGCAGTGGGCCAAGAACTACCATCATTTTAAAGAAGGGGTAAGTGTAAATAACATTTGGACGGGTCGACAGCAATTTTAACGGGTGATGAAAACATCTGTGTTTTCAGTGGCAAGAAAATCACAAGTACTGCTAACACTATTATTATTTGTTGGTTGCCTTGTAATAGAAGGAAATGCCAGAATTTCGGTTAGAGGTTAGTGGGAATAAATATGTACTGTATTCTTTACTCATGCAAGGTCAAGAGCCCCTGCCTTGGGAAAACCAAGCAGGGGGGAAAAAAGGGGGAATTCTGAACACTTTTATTACTTTTCCTGGGACAGATATTTTGGGCTTATAATAGAATCCAATTAAACTTCAGTCCCCAGGGATATTGTATCATAATTTCCTTTTGCTTTATTTGTAATATGAAGAAGCAAGTCCCCCTACCCCCACCCCCAATCTATTTGTGGAAAAGTGTATTTCACAAAGCACTTAAATAAAAGGCTCTCAGGCAGAGGATTTACATAAGATACTCATTTCTCTCATTGCAGTTACACGGATGCCTTTTCAGGAAAAATTCTAGCTTGCAAGGATAATCATGAGCTCGTATTTATTCCCATGAGGAGGAAAACTTGTTACATGAAGAGGGTAGAGGGTTTAGGGTCCCTTGGTGGGGGGTGGGGGGTTTGGGGAGGAGAGATTTTCTTCAGGAAGCACCAAAGAGATCCCAAGCCTGCAGGGACTAGAGAGATCAGAGGAGGTTTCTGGAGCCTTCTTGGAGCAGAGACCAGAGTTCAAAGGTCAAGTGCCGAGTTAGGTGGGAGGTGAGAGGTGTGTTTGTTACTGGGAATGGTGAGATCAGGCAGGCTCAGCCCTGAATGGGGGTGTGCGGGGAGTCGAGTGTAGACATGGGTGAGTTGGGGGTAGTTGGGACCGACCTTCTCTGCTATGGTGGGCTTGTGGGGTGTTATTGTGGGAACTCATCGAAGTCTTATAATAGGAATGAGATAAAGAAATATCGGATTTAGGAAAATATTATCACAACCACAATGGTTTGGATGAATTGAGGGTGGGAGGAAAATACAGACAGTAGTTTTAGGATCAGATGGCAAGACTGGTTGGAGAAAACTAACACCTACTTGTTGTTGTTGTTTAAGGGGAGTTTAAGGGGAAGATTCACCTGCAGGGCTCATTAATGATATAGATTACCAGGATTCTGCTTTGCAAATTGCAAGCCCAGTAGGTCTGGAATTTGAAAGTGTAACTGGGGGCCAGGGGTGCAAGAGCCAAACAGATGAGGTTCTGCTGCTCACGGCTCACAAAATCCAAAGGCAGAGAGAGGAGGGATTTATTTCAGCAAGGCCAACACCGGAAAGATCTCAAAGATTGTCTCCAAAGTGCTAGAAATACTTGTAGGTTTATGTAAGGGAAATGTGGGACAGAGGTGGGTGGGTCTCCACAGGTGGGCAGTGCAGGTCAGGTGTATCTTTGTCTTGGGATCAGTCACTTGGGGTCTTGCTGGCTCAGGCCAGTCCTAATTGCTTGAGCCGGTAGTTGGGTTCCCGTAGGGGCTGCTTTGCTCTCAGGGTCTTTTGCCAGAGTTAAGAGGTAAGCTGGAGATTTCACTCACATGTGGAATTTAAGAAATAAAACAGATGAACATAAGGGAGGGAAAAAAGAAGAGAGAGAGAGAGAGAGAGAGAGAGAGAGAAGCAAACCGTAAGAGAGTCTTAACTATACAGAACAAACTGAGGGTTGATGGAGGAATGGGGGGGGATGGGCTAAATGGGTGACGGCCACTAAGGACAATACTTGTTGGGATGAGCACTGGGTGTTATATGTAAGTGATGAATCACTAAATTCTACTCCTGAAACCAATACTACACTATATGCTAACGAACTGGAGTTTAAACAAAAATTTCAGAGGTGCCTGGTGGCTTCGTTGGCTAAGGGTCCAACTTCGGCTCAGGTCATGATCTCACAGTTTGTGAGTTCAAGCCTGGTGTCGGGCTCTGTGCTAACAGCTCGGAGCCTGGAGCCTGCTTCAGATGCTGTGACTCCCTGTCTCCTCTGTCTCTCCCTTGTTTGTGCACTCTCTCTCTCTCAAAAATAAATACACATTAAAACAATTTTTTTAAATAAAACTTTGCGAAAAAAGATAAGCTGGAAAGATCTTAATTAGGAAGTAGACATGGAGGTCAGAATGGAAGTAGTTCTAAGTCCTCCTTCTTCAGGAAATTTACAATTTTTAAAATAGCTCCGTGTGATTTTATCTTCAGATGAATTGGAAAATACTCCGCGTGAGTGTTTGGCTGATCACAAGTGACACTGCATGTGAGACTGTCAAAGGAAAAATTGCACGGGACACAGGTAAACAGGCAAGACTTGGTTCAAGACCGTGATGACAGGGGAGAGAAGCCAGAACTCAGTGTGAACTCAGCGTGACCCAAAAGGCAGAAGGAAACAACTGGAGGGCTTGACAGAGGCTGATCCAGGAGATGTGTCGAGCACGTTGAGTTTTGCAAATGGTTTTCTCCGTGATTAAGCCACCTGTGTTTGCTAATTGGCACCCACCAATTAGCAAGTTAGGCTCTACCTTCCCACAGAGACTGGCAAACGCAAACACAGGTGCCATCTTCCTGGCTGATTACATTTCAAAGGGATGCCTCCTAATCTTTGAGCAAGACATTCCTGGGTTGTAAAACTGGCTGGAGGCTCTGAGAAGATTTACATGTCAATGGGACAGAGAAAGAATTTATAACGATGAGTTTTCTGAAGTAAAAACTCTGGGAAAAAGGAGGTCAGTTTCAAGAGTCAGGAAGAAGCCTGGGCTGGGGTTTCGTCAAGCTGACGCAAACGTTAAAGCTGTCCTGATCAAAGGTAAGTACCATTAATACTAAGGCCGCTATCTGTAGGGTGGATTCCACCTGATAGAGAATGAAAAGGAAAATCAATTGTTAGGGAAAGAAAACTCAACTTCCTGACCTACTATGGGGAACTGGAGAGTGCGGGATACAGAAGAGTGGACGGTCTATGACTTAGACCTGGGAGAATGCAGATACGCGGATAGATCCAGCTGGCAAGCAGCAAGCCTGTGGTGCCAAACGCCCCCAGGGACCTTGGTAAAGCATAAGTCAGGCTTCTTCGGTAGAAACAGCACCCTTGTAGACAGTCCCAGCAGTGGATGAGAGGTAAGACAACCCGCAGGGCTGTGGGAGCCACCTCTGGAGCTTGGTCCTTTCTGAGAGAGAACACTGCAGAGCAGCCTGGGATATGCAATTTGCGATTAGCATCCCATGTTGACCTCACCTGAGTCACGCATCCATAAACGGCACCCTGTGTATACAACCAAGTATTTCAGAGCAAATTGTAGGCATGTTAGCAGCTGGGTTTTATGGACACCGGATGCCTTCCCTTTTGCCCATGTTGTACTAGAAATGTGTCAGAAAACTTGAGTGAGGAAGCCAGGGCTTTTAGAGCACCCTGAGGAACTATCTGCACAAAGAGGTGACACTGAACCCACAAGAGTGGATGGGATTTTCACAATGTTACTGGGGACATATGACATTCACGTGTCTTACTTTTTGTCAAGGGATTATGTGTAATGGGGGAACAATGGGGGTCTAAGAATGCAGACTCTTAAAGAGAAGTGGGGTGCCTGGGTGGCTCACTGGGTTTAGTGTCCGACTCTTGGTTTTGTCTCAGGTCATGATCTCACGGTTCCTGAGTTCGAGCCCCGCATCAGGCTCTGTGCTGACAGCAAGGAGCCTGCTTAAGATTCTCTCTCCCTCTCTCCTTCTCTCTCTCTGCCCCTCCTCTGCTCACGCTCTCTTGCTCACTCTCAAAAATAAAATAAACATTTAAAAAGAGAGTGAGAGAGAGAAGTGGATGGTCCCAGGGTGGTCTGCTCCAGCAAAGTCTGTGATGCTAAGAATGGTTAGAAGTTAGGTGTGATTTGTTCATGGAACTCCCGGCAGATAAAAGCATTGGTCAGGTGGTCTGGGGGGAGGCAGATATGGGATTTTGGAGTGAGGGGTAAAAAAAGAAGCCAGGAGAGTGGATGGCTTTTGCAGGAAACCTGGCTTTGAAAGAAAGAAGGATGTAGTGAGAGAGCCAGAAAGTCCCAGGATTAGGTTACCGGAGATATATCATACTAATGTGTTCTCTTTCGGTCCCAGTTCCTTCGTTTAGTGATTGGAAATGAATGAACAATCAGAGAAGAGTGTCACGCAAGAGGGACACACAGGTCAAAGCTCTCCTGAGAAAGACTGTCAGATCGGACAAAAGCAGCTGGTATGGCAAGTGGATATTAGGGTTTCATGGTATTTGGAGAGGTCTCAGCTCGGGGATCTCGGAGGTGAGCCTGGTCTTGGGTGGAAGGTGGGTCCCATCAGGATTTCACAGGAAGGTTCTCTGCTCCTCCATACGGGTGGGGCTTTTCCCCCATTTCTTTCTGCTCTCTGAGGGGCTGGTCTCACTTCACGTACCTCCTCTCTGCCACTCACCTCCCTTGATTTACAACCCAATGTTCTGTGCAATAAAATCCTGCCCCTTGGAGAAAAATATTTGCAGAGACTATAGTCCAGTGTTTTTATTTAACAAGCCCTAAGGTTTTTTTTTTGCCCCCTATTACCTGCTGGTCATGATTCTAAAACTTGGTACATATTAATTCATCAAACTTGTATCACAGGGTACTATCGTGACCCCGTTTTGCAAAGGGAATCAGTGAGGCTTAGAGAAGTGGGAGCTTGTTCAGTGCACACCCCTGACAAGTGGCCAAGGTTTGAACTTGCGTCTCATGTCTGTGTTCTTACACTTTTGTCATGGAACTGACAATGACAGTAGACGATATGAAGTTGTCTTTATTTCACAGCCATACCTAAATACAGAATTGTTTCATACGGTCTAGTTTGTAAAACAAACCCATACACACACACCAAAATGAAAATTTAAAGAAACATGTGGCACCTGGGTGGCTCAGTGGGTTAAGCATCCAACTTTGGCTCAGGTCATGATCTCGTGGTTTGTGTATTCAAGCCCTATGGCAGGCTGTGCACTGACCGTGTTGTGTCTGCTTGGGATTCTCTCTCTCTCTCTCTCTCTCTCTCTCTCTCTCTACCTCTCCCTTTCCCTCTCCCTCTTTCTCTGCTCTTCCCCTGCTTGTGCTCTCTCCTTTCTCTCAAAGTAGTAAATAAATAAACTTAAAAAATAACCCAGAAAATTTAAAAGAACATATTTATATTATTTTAGACAAACTGGACTATTATTATAAGCTAAATCAACTGCAGACAAGGCTGAAGTTGTTACTGACTTGTTACGTTGAAATTCACACTTTGAAAGTTTCCCTTTTGTTTCCAGGTGTGGTATTTCATCTCTGTATGACAGCCTGTGTGTTTTGGGGCCAATGAGATTATATTCTTCTGAAATCCTTCAGAATAGCATTCCCTTCCCTAGTGACCTATGTGCCACATTTTTGAAATAAGGTGTCAGGATTTATTGAAGAAGCATCTTTGTTCCTTGTCTTTCTCAATTGGGCTCCATTTCTTTTCCATCTGTAAATGTCCCCAGATGGAGTCTTTTGAAAATCTCCACTAACACTCTAGAAAGCCATGCGAGGAAGATTTTCTTCCTCAAATCTGGCTCTTACTGAGAGTGGATCCTTCAGGTGGGTGCACACTGCCTTGAAGTGATCCAACAACATGATTGTTGTGAAACATATTCCAGAACACGGGGGGGGGGGGGGGGGGGAGGATGGGGCTGTGTGCACTTTGGGGTCCCATTGTGGTTTGAGACCCTTCACCTTGAGTTTCTGCAGCCAAGAGTTGCAGAAGGGCTCTCTTCCCTTTTTCCCTCCCTCCATAAAATGCTAATTCTGACTTTCATCCCCATCAGATTTGAGAAGCCAACTGGTATTTTCCAGGTGTAAAAGGATTTCTGTTCCTGCTGGGTTGTTTTCTATGGTTTTCCTTTTTTAATTATATGAGTTTTTTACTGTGGATTTCTTCATTCAGAAAGAATGACCTAATGTGAGGAAATTTACACGTGAGGACATTTATATCATCTTTAGAGACTGAATCAAATAAAACTGTTTCTTTCTCTAGGTAAAACATCTGTGCTTTCATGATATTATGGCGGAAGTTTATTTTGATACAACATAAAACAACTCTCAAATTCTTACTACTAATACATTTTATTTGTTTTGTAGCAACAGATAGAGCGGCAGTTAAAATGCTTGGCATTTCAAAACCCTGGACCACAGGTAGCAGACTTTAATCCTGAAACAAGGCAGCAGAAAAAGAAAGCTCGGATGTCAAAGATGAATGAGTATTTTTCTGTAAAATACAAGTAAGATCATGATTTATTGTATTTGATTTGCAGGATTGTAACATGCCTGAATTCTCCCGGACAAAGCAAAGATTGCCTCTTCTTTATGTTTTAAAAATATCTTTTCTTGGGGCGCCTGGGTGGCTCAGTCGGTTGAGCATCCGACTTCAGCTCAGGTCACGATCTCACGGTCCGTGAGTTCGAGCCCCGCGTCAGGCTCTGGGCTGATGGCTCAGAGCCTGGAGCCTGCTTCTGATTCTGTGTCTCCCTCTCTCTCTGCCCCTCCCCATTCATGCTCTGTCTCTCTCTCTGTCTCAAAAATAAATAAACATTAAAAAAAATTAAAAAAAATATCTTTTCTCAAGTGCAGTATTGCCCCACGTATTTGGAAGTTAGCAACTTCAAGAAATAGACAATAATCCCAGACTAGTAATCAGTTTTTTAAAGGTACCAGAAACCCTTGGATTAGAGTAATAGCTTTAGTAAGAAAGATGATTAAAAGTAAGAAAGATGTAGGGTCCAGCTTTGGCTCAGGTCATGGTCTCACGGTTGGGGGGTTCAAGCCCCGTGTCAGGCCTTGTGCTGACGGATCGGAGCCTGGAGCCTGCTTCGGATTCTGTGTCTCCCTCTCCCTCTCTCTCAAAAATAAACATTAAAAATTTTTTGAAAACTTAAAAATTTATGCCCATTAAAATACGCCTTAAAAATAGTGAAAGACAAACCACAGGATAGGAGAAGTTATTTATAATTTGGAAGGTCAGTATCCAGAGTTTATATAAGTCAATAAGAAAAAGATAAACATCTAAAGAGAGAAATGAACCAAACAATGAAGAAAAGGCTAATGAACATTCAGGATACAGAACCTCATCAGTACAGCAGAGAGGTTCCAGAGAGAGGCAGCATTTAGTCTGACAATACCAATGTTGATGAATTTTGTTTTTTTATGTTAAATCTTTTTTAACATTTATTTATGTTTGAGAGATAGAGCACGAGTGCGGGAGGGGCAGAGAGAGAAGGAAACACGGAATCCTAAGGAGGGTCTAGGCTCTGAGTGCCGGGCTCGAACCCACAAACCATGAAATCATGACCTGAGCTGAAGTCGGACGCTTAACCAACTGAGCCACCCAGGGCCCCTTAATTTTTTTTAATGTTTATTTATTTTTGAGAGAGAGAGACAGAGAGTGATCGGGGAAGGGGCAGAGAGAGAGAGAGAGAGAGAGGGAATCTGAAGCAGGTTCCAGACTCTGAGCTGTCAGCGTGGAGCCCAACATGGGGGTCAAACTCATGAGCCACGAGATCAGGACCAGAGCCGAAGTCGGACACCGAAGCGACTGAGCCACCCAGGCGCCCCAGATGCCCAATGTGGGGCTTGAAGTCATGACCCCAAGATCAAGAATTGCATACTGTACCGACTGAGCCAACTCAAGACCCCAAGGGATTGTTATTACTTAAAGCTGTGGTTCCTCTTGGAGGGCCGGGTTGAGGGATGCTGTGGGCGGGCCATGGAGAAGACCTCAGTGCCATAATACTCTTTTATCAAGCTGGGCAGTGGGCAAGTAGAGATTTGGTTTATTCTTCTTCTTTACCTGTGCATTTATGTTTTGCACACTTTATTTTTTAAGTTCATTTATTTATTTAAAAGTAATCCCATTGGGCGCCTGGGTGGCTCAGTCAGTTAAGCATCCGAGTCTTGATTTTAGCTCAGGTCATGATCTCACGGTTCGTGGAATCAAGCCCCACGTCAGACTCTGTGCTGAGTGTGGAGCCTTCTTGAGATTCTCTTTCTCCCTGTCTCTCTCTGTCCTGCCCTGGCTCGCGCATGTGCTTGCGTGCTCTCAAAAAATAAATATATAAACATTTAAAATAATCTTTGCCACCCAACATGGTGCTCAAACTCATGACCCCAAGATCAAGAGCTCTTCTAACTGAGCCAGCCTGGCACCCCTGTTTTGCACACTTTTGTATGTCTGATATTTGAGAGTTTTATAAAAGAAAGCATCAGATGAACAGGAAACTATAAAATCTGTGTGTTGGTATCAGAGTTAAGGCAAAGGAATATTTTTGGGTTAAGGCAAGGTGACAAGGACAAGATCTGGTATGTGCTCTCTGGTGGCTTCATGACCACGGTTTCCATATTGGATTTTTTTTTTATTAATTTATTTTTTAATGTTTAGTTTTGAAAGAGAGAGAGAGAGAGAGCATGAGTAGGGGAGGGGCAAAGAGAGAAGGGAGACACAGAATCTGAAGCAGGCTCCAGGCTCTGAGCTATTAGCACAGAGCTCAATATGGGACTTGAACCCATGGACCGTGAGATCATGACCTGAGCCAAAGTCAGACTCTTAACTGACTGAGCCACCCAGGCGCCCCCATATTAGATTTTAAATCTCCTGGTCTGCTGGCACCTGAATTTCCTGGTGGACATGGGAGGGGGTGGTCTGTGCATCCCACAGACAAAGCACTCCAGATGTAAATCCTCTTTGGAAGGTATTCCCGATAAAGTGAGAAAATCGGGCAGCAAGTTTCCATAGTGATCCCCAGCCTCCCCTGCTTTGTTAGGAGAGGGAGGAAGAAGAAACAGCGTTACTCAGCTGAACCGGAAGAGAGGAGATTCTGTGCCTGTTTCAGGATAAAGGGAGCAGAAAAGTGGACAGTCTCACCACACCAGCTTAGGGCCAGCCCTTGTTAATTTTTTACTTCCAATTGTTAATAAGGGATACAAGCTATATAGAGGCACTTTTGTCACACTGAGGCTTTCACGCGGCTCACTTTTGAAGGGTTTATTTCAGAAGGGTCTGTTTGGAGAGGATGGCAGAATTCTTGTGGAAGCTTTTGCCTCCTGGACGTGTTGCAGGGGCTGACAGAGAAAGTGTGGGCACTTAGAGCAGGGTGTGGGCTCCACTGCTCGCCTCGGGTACAGAACTAATTGCCTTCACTTAGCTCATGACGGATCCTACCACCTTGATCACCTGCTCTCTCTCCTTCCACTGGGTAAGAAACAAAATCAGAAAGGAAGGGAAGCAAGGGTACCTGGAGACTGTTAGGTAGCAAAGGACTGTTAGCGCGTGTGTGTGTCTTTCTTCTTAATGATGATGGCGTAGTAATGCACAGTTCTAATATTTATCTCGAGTTATTAAAAATATAACTGTATTCACTGTAGTGCTTTAAAAAAAGTTTATATATTTTGACAGAGAGTGCATGTGCATGCGCAAGTGGGAGAGGGGCAGGCAGAGAGAGGGGGAGACAGAGAGAGAATCCCACGCAGGCTCTACGCTGTCAACCCAGAGTCCGACGCGGGGCTCGAACTCACCAACTGTGAGATCATGGCCTGAGCAGAAACCAAGAGTCAGATGCTCAACCGACTGAGCCACCCAGGTGCCCCTCCCTCTAGTGTTTTTTTTTTTTTAAGAAAGAAAAAAAGAGTGCAATTTTTCAGGGAAAACTTCATCAAGGATGATTACAGTTTTGAAGAAAAATTGGGGGCATTCGTAGGAAGAAGCTTTTATTCAGCTGTTCTTTCTCATTTGCTTCGGTGGAATATTCTGTTCCCCAGCATGCTGGGAAAACAAAGTGACTAGCCTGGCCGTGTTGGGAATCCGTGGCATGTTGGCTGAATTTCCCCAAACACCACTGCCATATCACATTCTGGAGCATGGCTGGGTAATCTTGAGGATGACATTTGCTCAGAATAGACAGGCTGTATTTATGAAGTGAGCTGCATAGTCCTTCATTCTCCGTGCTGAGGAAACCGGGACTGTCGTCTGCTTTCTCGGCAGGGTCAGGAAGAAGTACGACAAAAGTGGTCGGCTGATCTGTAACGACGCCGATCTGTGTGATTGCCTGGAGAAGAATTGTCTGGGCTGCTTCTACCCTTGTCCCAAGTGCAACTCCAACAAGTGTGGGCCCGAGTGCCGGTGCAACCGTCGGTGGGTCTATGATGCCATTGTCACCGAATCTGGGGAGGTGGTCAGCACACTGCCATACCCCGTTCCTGACTAGGAGCTGTTCCCTGGGAACAGCTTTGTTTCTTCTTTATGTTTCTTCTTGACAGTGAAGCCAACCTCTTTCTCATGGGTGGATTTTAGGGCTTGGGGGAAATGCTGGGAGAAGATGCTGAAGGTTCATGTTCTCTGAAACTGTAGAACAATGTAGAATGGGCAGTCGCTCCAATGCCTTCACTCGTGACCAAAGGGTGACAGTGCATGGTCTCAGCATCGCCTCCCTCGAACACCTCCGTCTCTGCCCTCAAGTCAAAAATGTCTTTCGTCTTTACTGGTACCTGAGAAGATGTAGTTTTAAGATGTTCAGAACTCTGTAGCTGAGAGCTCTCCTTACAGAGAACATACAATCATAAGTTTGTAAGAGCTAGCTACCCTTGCAACCTTACACACCACAAGTTCCAAGTCCGACTCACTTCTTGAATTAAAAATACACCCCCACACTCTGTGACTTTGCACTGTATTGTCTTGTTTTTTATATGTTGATAACATTAAAATTAAATTTGGTAATACCTGGCAGTATTTTTATGAAAAATTTGTATTTTATTTGCAAACTTGAGAAATTGGGATGACGGTATCCTACACGCCAGTGGTTGACTTTTTCTTTGCAATTCAGGATCAGTATTTCAAGATTCTTTTCAAAAGGAGGAAACAAGTTATGTAAAAGTGTGTTGTTGTAGGTTAGTTGACTAAGTAGACGTGATTTTTTTCAATTCTGATACATTGTAGAAGGTTATACAGACCTTTGAGCTGAGCCTTCTTTGGATTTGCTTTTATTTTTTTAATTAATTCCTTTTTATTTGGGAGAAAGAGCATGGGTGGGGGAGGGGCAGAGGGAAAAAGAGAGAAAGAGGAAGAGAGAGAATCTCAAGCAGGTTCCAAGCTCAGCATGGAGCCCAAGGCGGGGCTCCATCCCGTGAACCATGAGATCATGACCTGAACTGAAATCAAGAGTCAGATGCTTAACTGACCGAGCCACCCAGGCGCCCCTGGGTCTGCTTTTGTAACAGAATCCTGTTTACCGTAAGTCAGGGGTCTCATACTTCAGAGTGCAACAGAACCACTTGGAAGACATTTACATCATTGATTTTGCTGTCCCCCACCAAGAGTTTTGGATGCCTTAGGTCTGGGGCAGGGCTCAAGAATTCGCATTTCCAAGGTGATGCTGCTGGTGTGTGCATTTCACCTGTAGAACCATTAATTCAAGTTATATGAACAATATAATATATGGAAGCCTTTAAATAGAGTAATGTATAATTTTTTAAAAAAAGATTTAGTATCGGGGCGCCTGGGTGGCTCAGTCAGTTGTGTCCAACTTCAGCTCAGGTCATGATCTCGCGGTCTGTGAGTTTGAGCCCCGCATCGGGCTCTGTGCTGACAGCTCGGAGCCTGGAGCCTGCTTCAGATTCTGTGTCTCCCTCTCTCTCTGCCCCTCTCCCACTCACACTCTGTCTCTATCTCTCAAAAATAAATAAATGTAAAAAAAAATTAGTATTTGATTTTAGAATAAACTTGAAATGTTATAAACAAGAGTTTTCAGGGTTTATTTTTCCTTCTTTATCAGTGTCCCAAGCACATGTGCCAGGGAAGGTTCTGAATGATTCTCGACTTGTTACTTGACAGTATGTTTTGGGACTAAATTAACAAAAATCCTAAAAGTTATGCTATGACTATGGTATTCCTGTGTACGTGGCCTGAGAACTTACTCTGTTTTCCACATAATTTCCTGGGTTTTCCAGATTCAACTCCCTTTTACTGAGCCTCTACTTAACATTTGTGAGCCACATGTGATGCTAAGTGCATCCACTTCATCACCTTGAACCGTCACCATCCTGTGAAGAAGGCGTGAAACCCAGTGACCCAGGTCTGATCCTTTGAAATGCTCACCAGCCACCTGCCAGTCAAAGGAGTGGGGGGAGCTGTTTTGTCTGTTTATATTTTGTTTTGTTTTGAGAATATTGTTTTGCAAATGGCTGACCAAATGGATTATTTTATTATTGATTTTAGAATCATATGGTTTTAAATTTGAAAAGGAATCTTCTATGTTGTCCAGCTAGTGAATTGTTCAACAAATAACCAAGAGGTTGTCCTGTGCTGGGGAACT
The DNA here is from genome assembly GCF_024362965.1 of Panthera pardus. Classification (NCBI taxonomy): domain Eukaryota; kingdom Metazoa; phylum Chordata; class Mammalia; order Carnivora; family Felidae; genus Panthera; species Panthera pardus. The sequence continues at coordinate 144,099,337 of NW_026526765.1, read as the reverse complement.
GGGCTAGGCAGAGATCCAGCTGTGAGCATAGGCCAGTGGGTTCCTGTCTTCAAGGGGATTTTGGACTAAAACCTGTCTTGCTGTTGTTTTATTTTTACGAGCGAGGAAATTTAGCCCCAATGAGATCAAATGACTCAGTTAAGGACACACAGAAGACCTGGCCACTCTTGGTATTTTTGAACCCCAGTAGTAGGTCAGTCTTCTTTCCATGAAACCAAGCATTTCCCTGGTTTGCCTGATCATGAAATTCCTTCAAATGCTTTTAATAATACTCATTCTGAGCCCTACCCTAAACCTCAGGAATCAGAGCCTCCAAGGAGGGGGCCTGGAAATCCATACTTTTTTTTCCTCCAGCACCCCAGGTAAGTCTTAATGATCAAGTAAGTTTGAGAAACACTGCCGTATTGCTAGCTGTCCTATTTTCATGTTAATAAATAAATAAATAAATAAATAAGGCAGGGAAGCTGGGTAGCTCAGTTGGTTAAGCATCTTACTTTGGCTCATGTCATGATCTCACGGTTTGTGGGTTCAAGCCCTGCTTTGGGCTCTCTGCTGTCAGCACAGAGCCTGCTTCAGATCCTCTGTCCCTCTCTCTCCCTATGCCCACCTCGCTGTCTCTCTCTTTCTCCCCCAAAAATAAACATTAAAAATAAAATAAGGTAAATTAACCTTAAAGTGTCTTTACCTTTGGTCTCTTCTTATCATTGAGTCTTAAACATTAGATGAGATAATCTGATTTAACTGGTTTGGGGGTGCCTGGGTGGCTCAGTCAGTTGAGCATCCGATTTCTGCTCAGGTCATGATCTGATGGCTCCTGAGTTCGAGCCCCACATCGGGCTCTGTGCTGACAACTCAGAGCCTGGAGCCTGCTTCAGATTCTGTGTCTCCCTCTGTCTCTCTCTGCCATTCCCTGCCTTGTGCTCTGTCTCTCTCTCTCTCTCAAAAATAAATAAACATTAAACAAAATTTTTTAAATTAAAATAAAATGTATTGATTTAAAAAGTATGTTGGTAAATCATGTTGGTAAGTTCTCCAAGTAAAGCAAAAAATAAAGAATTTGAATGATTACTAAGCAGACCCCTCCTACTGCTTTTATAGAAACCTAGCAAAACATTTGATGAAGTGCTTTTTTAGAAACCACATTATTTCATCTTGATCTAATGCCATTTCTATGCATTTTTTAAAAGGCTCCTGCACTAAATGATTATGGCAAAAATAAATCTAGGGGAATTGTCAGAAATTTATTTTGCAAGTGTCTAATTTTTATCACAAAATGAACAAAGCTCTTTAGTGATCTGAACTAAATTCAGATTAGCCAAGAAATGTAGCTGTCCTGTCTGATGACACGAACCAAGGAAATTGTCTTGTCATTGTAACAGGATTTTCCTCTTTCTTGCTTGGCTATCTTTCAATCCTGGCATATGTCTTCATGAATATGTATAGAAGTTGTAGATATCACAGATCGTTCTTCCATAATGCCTTGGAAACTGAAACGTATGAGTGGGTCTGCGGTGCTTGGCCATAGAGGTTATTTGCTGCATGCGCCCAGGGGATTCCTTTCCCATAGTCTACACTGCCAACCACACCTCCTACAGTTAGTTGTTCAGCAAAGTGGCCCTGTAGGCAGGTGCCATTGGATATGTGGATTTCTCTATCTCTCTTTTTTAAGTTTATTTATTTTGAGAGAGAGACAGAGCGCCTGCAGGGGAAGGGCAGAGAGAGGGGGACAGAGGATCTGAAGCAGGCTCTGTACTGTCAGCACAGAGCCCTATGTGGGGCTCAAACTCACAAACTTATGAGATTATGACCTGAGCAGAAGTTGGACACTTAACTGGTTGAGCCATCCAGGCACCCCTGATGTGTGGATTTCTCAATTGCTTGCATTTATTGACACTTTTAATATGTGCCAGGCATTGAGTGCTTTAGCTTACCCCGTAGATAAAATCCTTTTATCTTATTTCTTTTCCTTCCTTCTTCCTGGTGTCTACAACAGAAGTCAGTTTTCAGGAGCATTCAGGAGAGTGGCCCATATTTATGATCCAGGCTAAGCAGTTTTACTCTGTGTTTCTTTTTCAGAATCTCTATATTTTAATCCTGTATTTGGAATATTCTTTTTCCAATTGACAGATTTCCTAAAATTCTGCCTATTTTATGGTACTTTTCCTTCATCCTATAGAAGGCAATGGGCTTATCATCACTAGTCATGCCTAACAAACAGTGGATTTTGTGTTTACAGTTTGTAGTTTTAGCTGTTTTACACTTTATATGATTGTGTTCTTGGTTTTTTTTTTTTAATGTTTATTTATTTTTAAGAGAGAGACAGAGCACGAGCAGGGAAGGGAAGAGAGAGGGGGACACAGGATCTGAAGTAGGCTCCAGGCTCTGAGCTGTCAGCACAGAGCCCCATGCAGAGGTCAAACCCATGAACCATGAGATTATGACCTGAGCTGAAGTAGAATGCCCAACTGACCTAACCACCCAGGCACCCCTGTCTGTGTTCTTTTTAAATTCGCCAATGTTTAGGTCATATATAATAAATTCAAAGAGATCAAGGACTGGGTTTAAATGGTTTTCTTCAATAGTGCTTTCAACAGCCCTTCATGCTTAATAGATCCATTCATTCATTTATTTATTTGTTCATTAACCAAGCACCTCTTACTTGCCAGACACTTTATTAAGCACTAGGGATACAAGGTGTAAGAAAGAAAGAAAAAACCCTAGGCTATATGAAGTAAAAAGGAACCCCCATCATCATTCCTCCTGTCTGAGGCCCCTATCCACCTGCCTGCTTATCTCCTGCTTTCAGAGACATCTTATGTTTGTTGTATATGTAATGTCCAGCCTTTTTAGCTGTACTTAGAGGAATAGAAAAAGTGCATCCACCCCAACTTTCTATAAGCTGAAGTTCCTTGTTTGGGTTTTGATATCAAGGTAATGCTGGCTTCACATAAGAAGTGGGAACTCCTTGGAACACCTGGGTAGCTCAGTTGGTTAAGTGTCCGACTTCGGCTCAGGTCATGATCTCACGGTTCGTGGGTTCGAGTCCCACATTGGGCTCTGTGCTGACAGCTCAGAGCCTGGAGCCTGCTTCGGATTCTGTGTCTCCCTCTCTCTCTGTCCCTCCCCTACTCAAGCTCTGTCTCTCTTTGTCTCTCAAAAATAAATAAACATTGAAAAAAATTAAAAAAAAAAAGTGGGAACTCCTTTCTTCTATGGAAGGCTTTGTTTTAGATAACATTTTTCTTCCTCAAATACTTGCTGGAACTTGGCAGTAAAGCCATTTGGGCCTCAAGGTTTGTTTTTTAACCCATTTTATTTAAATTTTCAAATTTGTGAACATTACGTCACACAAAATAAACTCATCATTTTACCTATAAAACATTTTCCGCTAATTTTAACTGTAAACTACGAAAAGGAGAGTACAAACCAGTATCCTTTTAATAAATTCCTTTCCCCTCTTAAATTAGCCCGAATTGGGTTCTGTTGTTTATAAACCAAACACCCTAACTAGTGTAGGTACCACCCAGAAAATGGAGAGACATTTATAACTGCAGCAAATTCCTTTTCAACAAACTTTTTTTGAGATTTGTGTTCCTTTTCTTTTTTAAGGTATACCTAAGGCCTGATTTAGGAGGTCTGAGTTAAAGGCTCTCCAGGTTCTTTTCAACACATCTGTTTCCAGTATGAACCGGTATGCTCCTGCAATGGCAATTGAAAATGTGTTGTTATACAACTCACAGAATGTGTCAGCTGAAATAGAATACAAATTACCTACTTTTCAGGAGTTATTGCAAGCAAGTCCCAGAGACAGAAGAGAGAAAGAGAGGAAGGAAGGAGGGTGGGGGAATGCTTCTCTTTAGAACTGCTTGAGATTCAGAATCTCCTTCCAGCTTTAAAATTTTCTATAGAGCACTTGGCAGCAGAGTAGCATTAAATTATATGATTTCTATGATTTTTGCATATATTTTTGGAAAATGAAGCTCATTTGCATTTTGCAGTTTTTAATAACCCATTTTCCTAAAAGGTTTGTAGAGAAGAAAAAAAAATTACATGTATGGTTTTGGCTCCCTCTGCTGGCCATTCTTGGGCACTTTAAGTCTACACAAGAGACTCCATCACTGAAATAGATTTGGGATTCTTTTCCCCTGAAAGTTCAATTCAACATTTAGTCTAACGTCTCCAAATTTATGACAGCTCTTTAGGTTTGGTAAATATATTTTTATTTTGCTACTCTTTTTTCTTTTTGCTTCAGAACTATCCCTGAAAACAGGAGGCATTTAGCAGAAAAATAGTTTAGAAAATATTTCAGATAAAATGCGTAACTCACATGTCTCTCAAGCTGTCGGTGGTGAAGGTACCCAGTGGACTGATATGTGTTTTGTTTTGCTTTTTTAAGTTTCTTCGTTGTTTTTCCACGATCAGCATGTAGGCATGTTTATGACAGTTGGGGTTTTGCAACTACAAAGAGCTGGGGCTAATTGAAGCCGAAAAAGAGTCCATCCCATGTAAGGAAATGTACAAGAGCTGGCCTTGGGAAGAACAGATGCCCAGGCAGCTCTGTGGGGCTGGGTAGCATTGTCCTCCAGGACCAATTGCCAGGTGAGCTGGGGGAGAGGCAGGTTGTTAGGTGTCCCAGTAGCTAATTAATGCAACAAACAAGCCAAAGAGGAAGACGTAAGGTTTTTTTTTTTTTTAATTTTTTTTAAATGTTTATTTCTGAGACAGAGACAGAGCATGAGTGGGGGAGGGACAGAGAGAGAGGGAGACACAGAATCAGAAGCAGATTCCAGGCTCTGAGCCATCAGCACAGAGCATGATGCAGGGCTTGAGCTCACGAACGGTGAGATCATGACCTTGAGCTCAGGAACCTTGAGATCATGACCTGAGCCGAAGTCTGATGCTCAACCGACTGAGCCACCCAGGCACCCCAGAAGACGTAAGCTTTTAATCACTGCCTCGCTTTAGAGGGAGACTGAAACCAGACAAAGCATGACTCCCCCTGTTCCATTTTCCTAATGGTTGAGTTCAGGTGGATCTGGGCAATTGCTGCCAACGAGCCCTGAACAAAGGCTTCTGCAGTTTCACACACCCTGTGTTGGGGTCGATAAGCTGGGGGGTGTGGGGGAGGTCAGGTCTAGGATAATGGCTACTGTAGTCAGTAATGGCTGGAAAAGTAATGGCTACTGTAGTCAGAGGGGGGAAAGGTGTCTTTCAGATTCCCTTCTCCTCTCTGTAAGGAGCCCCTTCCCGAAGTGCCTAAAGAAGATGTGTGTGTACCCAAAGCCTCAGACATAGAGACCAAGGAGTGAAGACACTTGGCCAGAAATTGAGATGTGCCAAGAACATGTGCCAAAGGCGCCCAAGTCCTCGACTGTGACTCCCTCAAATTCAATGCACTGGCCGCACACCCTGCTGCCATGGGGTGGGCAAACTCCCTCCCGAAGTCTGCCAGGGAAAGCTTTTGAAATTGCCTGTGGTCAGGCTGAAAGATCACACATAGATTTTTAAGTAGGAGCCGGATTCCTCCTCATTGTTGGGGTGAATCAGCTCCTGGGGTCAATCACTGGAGTTTTAGAGTCCCTGGGGAAAGTCGTTGAGTGGTCCTGAGGCGGATCAGAACCTACCCTTCACAGACTAAAGATCCCAAGAAGACAGCATGGAGAAGGAGAAGGGGATTTACCCAAATAAGATCAGGAGCTGTTGCAAAACTGAGAAAGGAAAAGTTAGGTGGGTCAGCTCACTGCCCATGTACAACCCCTGCTCTGGTCTCTCCATTCTTAGAAAAAGCAAAGCAAAACCAGTTGTAGAAAAGATATCTCTTGAGGCGCCTGGGTGGCTCAGTGGGTTAAGCATCCGACTTCAGCTCAGGTCATGATCTTGAGGTTTGTGGGTTCGAGCCCCGCATCGGGCCCTGCGCTACTAACTCAGAGCCTGGACCCTGCTTTGGATTCTGTGTTTCCCCTTTCTCTGCCCCTCCCCTGCTTGCACTCCGTCTCCCTCTCAACAATAAATAAACATAAAAAAAAACAAAATATTAAAATAAAAGGTCTCTCTTTAGGTTGATGTCTATTGCTGACCCCTCCCTTTATCTGAACAGCCAGGCTTCTAGAAATAATATTCAAACATTGCCGTATTTTTTTTTTTTTTTTTTTTTTTTTTTTAGCTTTTAAGTAAATTCTACCCACAACGTGGGGCTCGGACCCACAACTCTGAGATCAAGAGCAACATGCTCTACCAACTAAGCCAGCCAGGCGCCCTTCAGTGTATCCACTTCTCTGTCACTTATTTCTTCATTTGTCAACTCACTATGTTCTTTGCATTGCCACCCCTGCCCCACCTCTCCCACTCCAGTCCTCCACCCCATGCAACCCAAACTTCCCTTGCCAAGATCCCCAACGACCCCACTGTGGTTAAAGCCCAAGAACCTTTATATCATTGTGTTGGTTGACCTCCTCTTGGTGTTTGATGCTGCTGGCCACACTCTTTGTTTTTGAAACCATCTCAACCCTTGATTGTACCTCTCTCCTCCCTGACGGTTCCTTCTCAGCCTTTCCTGTTATGCATTCATCACAACGTTTCTGTCGTGAGTCCTTGTGAAAGTAAAGCTCCTTGATACCCTCAGCCTTTCTGGATCTCTCAGCAGGACAGTGGCTGAGAGCCAGTCTTGAGTTAGCACAAGGTGTTCAGGTCCTGGCTCTACCCACCACCGACGAGTGAGTGACTGTGGGAAAGTTATGCAAATCCTCTAAGGTTTGTGAATTTCCTTACCCACTCCAGTGGACCTGCCCACAGGACTGTCGTGACGTACAATGAAATAATGTTCTTCAAACAATGCTGGGCACAAGCATAGCTTGATAAAGTGTGGCTCTCATAGTGTATTCAGAGCATCCACAGTGGCCTGTGTTCACCTCAATCACGACACTTTTTTCCGCCTTATATCTTTTTTTTTTAATTTCTTTTTTAAAAAAATTTTTTTAATGTTTATTTTTGAGAGAGACAGAGACAAAGTGTGAGCAGGAGAAGGGCAGGGAGAGAGGGAGACACAGAATCCGAAGAAGGTTTGAGGCTCCAAGCTGTCAGCACAGAGCCTGACACGGGGCTCAAACTCACGAGCTGGGAGATCATGACCTGAGCTGAAGTCGAACGCTCAACTGACTGAGCCACCCAGGCAGGCGCCCCTTTAATTTCATATTGGTTTGTAAATTCCTTGAGTGGGCGGACTGTGTTTTTAAAATCTCAGATCTTAATCTGGAGTATTTTTTACAATTGCTAAACCTATACTGATACATCACTATTAACTCAAATGCGTACTTTATTCGGGTTTATTAGCTTTTGCCGATGTCCTTTTTCTGTTTGAGACTGTATCACAAAGGAGAAACTTCTCCAGTGTAGACAGAGAACCAAGGATGGGTTGTTAGAACAATGAGGTTGGGTGACATGCCACACAAATTCTGTGAATGACCTGGGGCTCTCTTGAGACCAGTTAGGACCTCTCTGGCTATTTGACTTGTTAGAAGGATCACTTTATCTTCAGTGATGCGGCACTGACTGGTTCTGAAGAAAACTAACTATGCCCCTCTCATCAATTTAGGAACATAAACAGACGCTAAAGGGAAAACCTCTTAAAATCCTGTGTAAACAAAAGAAAAGCAGTTATACCGAAGAGAGAAATGATCAGCATTCTTTTTAAATGCAATAGTCTTCATAATTTACTGTGAGCTTTCCTTTCCCCATACACACACACAAAAACCATCCTTAAGTGAATTTTGATGATGATTGATGAATTAAAATTATTTACAAATTACCCTGAGAAATAATGTTAGTATTTGGGTCACTCAAAGTAATGTTATTGATATGTAACCTCTTTTAGTACCTAATGTACCTAATGTAAAAAAAAAAACCTGGGCACACAGTAATTCATTTATTTTCATTATGTTTTGAATCATGACTTTACTGTTACTGTAAAAATAACACATCCTCATTATCAGAAAGTTCAGCAATACAAAGAAGTACACAGTAAACGGTGAAAAATTATAGAAAATATTTTTATCTTTATTTTAAGTTTTTTAGCTTTATTTATTTTGAGAGAGAGAGAAAGAGAGAGCACAAGCCAGGGAGGAGCAGAGAATGAAGAAGAGAGAGGATTCCAAGCAGGTTCCGCCCTGTCAGCTCAGAGTCCAGTGCAGGGCTCGAACTCATGAACCGTGAACTCATGACCTGAGCCAAAATCAGATGTCAGATGCTTAACCGACTGAGCCACCCATGCGCCCCCCAAATTATAGAAAATCTTACCCACCAGAAATATTGTGAACATTTGCCAAAGTGAATTCCAGTAATCTCTGTACGCATATTTATATCTAAATCTCAGTTTATATAGGATACATGCAATCTACATATAGACAAATAGAAATGATTTTATTCAAGTGGATAAGAGAAGGAAAAGAAACTGAAGAAATTATTTTAGGTAGTTGTTTCTTCAACAAAGAAAGGTTTGTGTGTTCCTAAAATACTCCTCTAAAGCAGGGGTCTCAAACTCAAGTGGCTTTGGGCATAGACTATAAGTCACAAAGCAAGCTGTAATTGTTAAATTGCTTAGTATTGTTTCCAAAATAAAAATCTCTCGGATTACATTGCCTATGTCCTCACTGAGTTGGTCACACAAATGGAGCAAAACACCTCCACAGTCCGTGGCCCAGTATCTAGATTGTTACCCTTGCGACAATTAAGAATAGACTAAGAAGTCCTAGTCAATTTATTGCCTGAGTGATGTATTACATCCCATTTCATATGGGGTGTCTGGGTGGCTCAGTCCACTGAGCGTCTGACTTTGGCTCAGGTCATAATCTCACAGCCCTTGTGAGTTCAAGCCCAACGTCGGGCTCTTTGCTGAGGGCTCAGAGCCTGGAGCCTGCTTCGGATTGTGTCTCCCTCGCTCTCTGCCCCTCCCCCACCCATGCTCTGTCTCTCGTTGTCTCTCGAAAATGAATAAACGTCAAAAAAAAAATTTTAAGATAGGGTGAAGTATGTAGAGAGTTTAATTAAACCTTAGTTCTACAATGGATTTAACATTCACTACATGCCAAAGGACCCCCATTCCTGACTCGTTTGTTTTCATTAATCTCTTGGTTGGCTTGTTTTTAACTCTCAGTTTCCCCAGAAGGAACATGTAAAAATTACAAATGCAATCCCGTTTGAGCATATGGGAACTTTGGTTAATAATTGCATAGCATATTGGCTGGATTTAGGCATTTTTCTCAAAACTTTGTTGCCAGTGAAGAAGTCTGAGGCTGGTTGATTCTTTTTCCTCTATTTTTTTTTTTTTCATTTGGATACCCAAAGAATTGTCTCTTTATCCTTGGAGGTTGAGAACTTGACCAGAATTTGCCCCAGCCTCACCATTTTATATCAGGCTCTTCAGAACACAATCTGTTCTTCCATCAAATGACATATACAGGGTTTCCAATGTTATAGAGAAAGTGTCTTCTGGTGTATGTGTGTTGTGATCTTCCCATAGGCATGAGGCAGCCTCACCCACCCCCAGCTGGAACTGGGTTTGGTGCAGAGCCTGATGAAGGTACACGCATGCCAATAAGGTGTGAAATGGTTAATTACTCACATAATGAGGCTTTCTTTTATATGTATATGTATATTTTTAAATGTTTTATTTATTTATTTTTGAGAGAGGGGGCTGGGTAGGGACAGAGAGAGAGAGAGACAGAGGCTCAGAAGCAGGCTCCGGGCTCTGAGCTGTCAGCACAGAGCCTGATGCAGGGCTGGAGCTCATGAACTGTGAGATCCTGACCTGAGTTGAACTCGGATGCTTAACCGGCTGAGCCACCCACTGACAGTGAGGAGCCTAAGTGGGATGTCTCCCCCTCTCTACTGTCCCAACTCACTCTCATTCTCTCTCTCAAAATAAAAATAAATAAATAAATAAAACTTAAAAAAATATGGGACAACTGGGTGGCTCAGTCGGTTAAGCATCTGACTTCGGCTCAGGTCATAATCTTGTGGTCCGTGAGCTCGAGCTGTGCTGACAGCTCAGAGCCTGGAGTCTGCTTCAGATTCTGTGTCTCCTTCTCTCTGTGTTAAAAATAAATGAACATTAAAAAAAAAAACTTAAAAGAAAACTTAAAAAAATAAAAGAAATCGAATTTGCAATTGTGTTTAGTCTGTTTGTCTCAGTGTCTAATTTACGTATTAGTTAGGAAATGGCATACTTTTGGTCCTCGGTCTCTTTCTTTTGTTTCACAATGCCTTCTATGCCGATTTGGGTGTTTTCTCAAGTTGTCTCTTAGTTTTCGTTCCATCAAGTTTATTTCCTTATTAAGTTCTATCTTGAACATTCACATGGGATTTGCTGCTGCCTCTTTGGTCATTATTTTATTCCAGATTCCATTATTTTATTCCATTATTTTATTTTCATCTGCTTTTTTTTTTTTTTTTTTTTTTTTTTTTTTTGCGTACCGTGCGCCTCTTTTTCGTATATTTCTTTCTGTAGGATGATCGCGTACTTGCCGCGTCCCTTTTTCTCATCCAATTTGTGTGGGTCATGGACCGCTCTGCCCAGACCTCTGATGTGGTGCCAGAATTTTCCAGTGCCTGTGCCTGCCACTGTGAGATCTGTTTGTTTTTCCATTCAGGATGCCAGCTTGATGGCTCAGTGTTGCCTTCTATCTGTCTACAAAAAGCTTAAGGGGAAGTTGGGACCCAGGGTAACAGTTTTTTGGTTTTTTTGTTTCGTTTTTTTTTTTTTTTTTGGTGGGTGTGACTTTCAGTTTCTCAACTTGGAGATTTTATTCACTGTCCTGTAGCAGGATTCACTCCACTTTTATTTTTTAAGTTTATTTATTTATTTTGAGAGAGAGAGCACAAACAGAGGAGGGGTAGAGAGAGAGGGAGAGAGAGAATCTCAAGCAGGCTCTATGTCAGCTCGGAGCCTGATGTGGGGCTCGAACTCACGACCTCATGAGACCATGACCTGAGCAGAAATCAAGAGTAAGATGCTTAACTGATACCCAGGCATCCCAGATTCACTCCACTTTTAGGGGGCAAGTTCAGTCCCTGAGCAGGGACTGAAATTAAAATTTTTTTATGTTTATTTATTTTTGAGACAGAGAGATACAGAGCATGAACAGGGGGAGGGCAGAGAAAGAGGGAGACACAGAATCCACAGCAGGCTCCAGGCTCTGAGCTGTCAGCACAGAGCCCAACGTGGGGCTTGAACTTGCGAACTGTGAGATCATGACCTGAGCTGAAGTTGGGGGCTTAACTGACTGAGCCATCCAGGCGCACCTGGGATGCCCCAGGCTTTAGATCAGCCCTTCATTAACTGTGGTACCCCAGACCCTCTGATCCCTCCTGAGCCCTGATGTTCACTTTTTTCATTCTTTCATTTCCCCTTCCTGTAGTGGAAGGACTGGGGTGCCTGTGGGCTTCAGCCAGTGTTAACAGTGGGGGAAGGGAAGGCTATTTTCACTGCAGCTGCAATGTAACCTCCCCCTGGCTTTTGTCTATGGGTATCTTTGCTTCTTGTTTTCTCTTTTCAGATTTCCAACTCCTTCATCACTTGGGGAGTTAGATATAGTTTTGTTTTTTTCTGCCTTACCGCTCTATGCTCTTCTTTCCCCTTGGCCCAGAGGCAATAAACCTGTGACTCCTGGAGGCTCCTCCCCTGAGTGCTGGATCAGCCCTCAGACGCTTAAAGCCTCCACAGATAGCCTTCCCCTTGGCTGCCTATTTCTCTCCCATTCTGCTCCCTTCTAAACCGGGGAATACATACATTGGGGAATTCTCATGGCTTTGTGGACACCTTTCTTCAGCACTGTTTCAGCAGGTGGGGGATCACCTTTCAAGTCCATCTTGACAGGGGCAGATGCTTTGTTTCTTTTCCTGGCAGACACTTCTTCAAGTGTGTTATTAAGTCAGGCTTCTTTGCTCGTTTGCTGTTGGGTGGGGTTTTCTTTTCCTGTTGCGTGTTTGAGGTGTCTACTGCCTTTATTTCCTTTACTAGTCACTGGGTCAAAGGGATGTGTACCAGCACCACTCGCAATATGTCTATGGGGGAACTGCCATCAGCTTCTCTTCCTACTGGGTTCGCTGGTGGAAATTACTGAAGAATCCATTAAATCTGTCACATGTCCTGTGTGTAAATATCAGTCCTGTTAATGACATAGGCCTCTGGGAAGTAGAATGGAGAAAAGCAAGTGCCAATTAAAACAGAGGGGTGGGGGCGCCTGGGCAGCTCAGTGGGTTGAGCACCGGACTTCAGTTCAGGTGATGATCTCATGGTTCCTGAGTTTGAGCCCTGCGTTGGGCTCTGTGCTGACAGCATGGAGCCCGATATGGATCATCTGTTTCCCTCTCTCTCTGCCCCTCCCATGCTTTCTGTATCTCAAAAATAAATAAACATCAAAAGAAATTTAAAAATGGATTAGAAAGGGATCTGTTCATGTATCACAAAGTATATTTTTTGTTACATTTTAATAAACATTTCCCTCCCATACCGTCCCCCACCCTCCATTTGGTTAATACTGTGTTTTGTTTTGTTTTGTTTTCTGGGCAAATGTGGCCTGCAACTTTGATGCTATTCCTTTTCTCTTTTCTTTTCTTCTCTTTTTTTTTTCTTTTTTTCCCCTAAGCTTCTTTCTTCCTTTTCACATCACAGCCTGGCATGCAAATAAATACTCAGAGAATAGATTATGTTCCTGCGTTCCTTGTTCCTGATGGATCTCACCTCAATCAGGCACATTCACATAACCACCTCATAAATAAAAATATCCAATTTTGAAACTCCATTCCCCGGAGAATCTCTGGAGAAGCTGTGGAACAGACTGTTGCATGTTTCCCGTCTAGAAGGCGTTCTTCAGTTCTACTCCTATTGATCCACTCACAGTCATAAAGCAAGTGCTGACTACTGAGCTAAAAACAGGGCTAGCAACTGTGACCGCGTGGTGGTGTGGAGAGGGGGTGGTGTGTTCCTTGTGGTGCTGAGGAGGAGGAAAACTGGGCCAATGGCTTCTGCAAGCAAATGCAGCTGAATATGAATTTTGTATTTGATAGGACATGAGTGGCAGGTAGTTTTAGCCCTCTGCCTATGTGATTCTAAGCTACCTTTGAAAGTTCACCCGAGACACTCAACATGAATTGTAGGACCACAGACACTCACAGGGTTAAGGACCTGGGCCAGACGCTTAGCTAACCCACTGCCAGAATAATCTGGGTGTGTAATAAAATGCCCATACCCCCAATCTGACCATATATATCAAGAGCTTCCTTGCAAGGTTGTTTCAGCTGAACTCGGTTCCTGGGGCTCAGATACTAGTCTGTTGGGTGAGTAGGTGTTACCTTTCCTCCAAAGATAACCATTTGCATTGGTAGCTGGAATACTGAGGTGTGGATTTGGGCTGGGCTTGTAGGTGTACCCAGGGTTTACTTAAGGGTTGGAGGAGACTTTTGGAGGGGAGGGAAAGGCTCAGATCCATTGAGTGCCAAAGATATAAATCATGCCTAGCAGGTAGAGAGTGGGTGTAGACTATATTGCAGGAAATGGCCATGGGGCCCGGGAGATGGAACTCACCCAGAGGGTGGGACTTCAAACCGGACAAAGGTCACACCCAGAAGGAAGTGTTAGCTCTCAGGACACAGAGGACCTTGCTCCAACCTGTGCTGTTATAGACTTTGGTAAAACAACTAGGCATATGTGAAATAAAAAGGCTGCATCACCAAAGAGCTAAAACATTCAAGGCTTAAGCAACTCTTGTGTTGAAATTCCACTCAAGGAGTTAAATGGTCTCTGAGTTATGCACCCCCCTCACCCCCAGATATGCTCAACCTTACTGCATCCCAGGCTTCAGTGTATTGTTCAACTTCCCTGACAAAGTGGCTGCTGGGAACTCTGAACTGTTCCCATGGTCTTAAAGCCCTTGCCATTTGCTGCCACCCTTGGCAGGGTAGGGGGTGGGAGAGGACACATCTGGATTAGGTATGGGCATGAGCTCACTTCTTTTACAGTTTTTGGGACTTGGATCGTACTCTACCAAACTCATGGAGGCTCTGGATTTTCCAATGATGCCTAAAGGCAACAGGTGACATACCTCGGGAGGACAGGGGAGGTATGAGCCATGGCACAAATTGTGACCAGCAAGAGACAGAAGATTGGAAAGAGTCTGCAGACAAATTTGTTTTCCCCTCACTCCCACCTCCTGGCGGTTCTAAGACACAGTAACTCAAAATAGTGTGTCTGGAAATATCCCACAGTACCGAGAAATAAACTGGGTTTTAAATCTATTGTAATGCCCCCGATTTCGAATCTGAGAGACCACCAAGGAGCCGATACTGATGCAAACGCACGAGGGTTTATTTGCAAGCTGGAGCTTGGGCCCAAGTATACCCGACACAGCGGAGCAGGGACTTGGACCCCTAGGTTAAGAGGCATAGCAGTTTTATAGGGGCCAGTGGCCAATGAGATTGTAACACACACAGAAAGTTGCATAGTCATGTCAGTCCACACGCAGGTGGCCAATTGAATTACAATTTACCCTATAGTAACTGTTTGAACTAGCCTATCACTCTGGTCAGAATTGGTGCGCAAGTTTGGCAGGCAAAAGGCGGGGTTTAAGAATTGGCACGCAAGTTTGGCGGGCAAAAGGCGGGGTTTACATTCTTTGGCGGTTAGGGGTTCCGCATTCCTATATGAGCCGGTTTCCAGTAAGGGTGTGCTCAGCGGCTTGACTAGGGTGGGGGAGTGTCTTAAGGAATAAGTAGGTCATGTGGGGGTTATACATGAGATGGTGGGTGTAGCACAAAATGGAGTTAGTCTTGCTCTGCTTGTCCAGGGGTAGGGGATTTTTGTTAAATTCCTTGGGTCCCACACTATAACCAACTGGATAACATGCCACCTTGTATAACATACACACACACACACACACACACACACACACACACACACACAATGTTAGATTTGGTGAAAGTTACAGTGAAGACAACGATATGGAAGAAATAAAATTGGGGGCATTCAGCATGTTTAGTAGTCACAACAGATCAAGGGCAGCCATTCTGGGCTCCGGATCCATCATAAAGTTGGGATGACACGTTCGAGGGTTAGGGGTAAAGTGTGGTCATGGAACTGTGTCTCCAGAAGGTACATATCCTGTTCTCTAGCAGGTGGTAACAGGTAGCCAAGTATAAGGGCTTTTTCATGGAAATATATATGTCTATACCCTAGAGACCACAGAAACATTTTGGGTGAGAGTTTCATGTAAGGGGTGAAATTATTTTCTGCATCAAGCCTTTATAGCAATGAGTGCCAATAAGAAGTGATCACCCCGTCAGTGAAAATGATGAGAATTACCAGAGACTTTTTTGGTACAACCTTAGAAGTCTGTGCTTTGTGTTATAAAGGAGGGGAGAATGCTTCTTGCACATATACATCACATTGTTAAATTCTTATCACAGCTCAGGGGAGCAGACATTATTCTCATCCCCATTTTACAGATCAGAAATAAGAAATTTAAGTGAGGAAAAGTGCTCTGTTCCAAGTTACATGGATTCAGGGCTCAAACCACCCTGATGCCTTTTTGCTCAAAATCCCAGCTATGGTTTTGAAGGAAACAGGGAGGTAAACTTCACTAGAGAGTCAAAAATGCTGGTTAATGGCTCTACTTTAGGTAATGAATGGAGACAAAAGGGAAATTATTCAGAAGTCGAGGGAATTGGGACCCTTCTAAAATTATGCCAGGTAAAGTAATCTGTGTTTGTATCAGAGACCTATAATTTATGTAAATCCACATACCTCTTTTTCAGATACTGCATAAATTGGGGAGCGTGTGGCGTGTTGTGGAATTAAATGTATTTGTATGTGTTCGACACACTGTATAATTGACTCAATTATCCATGTGGGGATTATTCACTTTTAATTTGCAATCTGGCTTCTCCCTTCAGTTAGGATGTTTTTGGGCTGCTCTAGGAATGCCAACTAATTTAAATAATAATTTAAGTAAAACATAATTAGGTAAGAAAATTACATTCAATCTTTTGCCAGCTCCTGAAGATTCTACAGCTGAAATGGAACTCTAATTCACTCCCTGCCTTTTTTTTTTTTCCATTCTCCAATGCTATTTTACTACCACAGGATTTTAATGCTTTCCATAGATTATTGCAATAGTTCCCTGTTTGACTTTCCTGCTTACCTCTTTCCAATCCAATCACCATTCTGCTGACAGTAATCTTCAAAAGACGAAAAACAACACACAGGCACGCACACACACACACACACGCGTAATCAATAGCATCTCTCATCACAAAAATTTCTTTACTGGAAAACATTAATGACTCCCTATTTCTCACTAGCTCAAGCGCACACACCATAATCTATCATTCAAGACTTCATGCCACCTGCAACAGGAAGTTTTCCTCATCCTAATGCTCTACCTCCCATGCTTTATCATTCTTCCCACCTCTGAATCCCTTTAACACACCACGTGTTTTTCTCTAAGGCGACAAAGGTAATCACGAACCCATGTTGTATCCCTGCTCTACTGTGAGATTCTAAAGAGCAGCCTCTGCGGGGATGCGTCTCTCCTATTAAGCAGTACCTAGCTCAGTGCGGCACCCCAAAGGGGCACAATAAAACTTGTCCCTTTGAACTGCTGGCAAGCCTTGAGGGCAGGGATTTTGGTCTTTTGCATCCCAAGTGCCTAGCATAGTGCCTGCTTACAGGGTCTGGTGCTCAGTAACTACTACGGTACATACTACATACGAAGGTACATACTACAAGCTCTGTGGGGTGCCCTACAGAGTTCCAGGCAGGCAGATACTGGAAGGGCTGATCGCACAGTACCTAGGCTGGTGGCGCAGACTTCTACTGCGGGATGTTGTGTGACACCCCCCACTGGTTTGGGGAAGAGTGTTCCCCTTCCTGCCCCCACGCAGCACAGGCCAGACACTGGCTGGGATGGGGTGCTCACTCTTCGTTAAAAAAACCGTGTATGTACATGTACACACACCTAAATATATGTTTATACACACCTACTCCATAAAAATACACATGCATATCCAAATTTGAACTGTGCATGCCTACTCATACTTGGATTCTTTTGATAAGCATAGTACAGTGCCATAATGTATTTTCCTAGTAACATTTTCATTTCTCTAGCTTGCTTTAGCTTATTTTATTGTAATAACGCAGTACGTAAAAAATATACAAAATACAAGCAAGGACTATGTTACCAGTAAGGCATCTGGCCAACAGTAGACTATTAGTACTGAAGTTTTGGGGACATCAAAAGTTATACGTGGAATTTTGACTTTTGGGGGAGAGGCACCCTTAACCTCCAGGTGTTCAAGGGTCAAATGTGCATATATAACAAGTAAATAGATAAATATAAATAAGTTAATATGCGAACAGGGTTAAGGCAGAACACTGCCGGTTGGGAGGGTGGCTGCGACCCTCCCTTGGCCTGGAGGACCGCAGGAGAAGACACAGACCTCGAACCTGAGGGGCTTGGGCCTTCCGGCGTTCCGTAGACCCGCCGCCATTGGCTGAGCTTGAGACAGCTGACAGGCGGCGGCTGGGCGTGGGAGCTTGAAACATGGCGGCCACCACGGCGCTGATCCTGCCGGAGAGCCCCAGGTAGTCGCCAGAGGTGGCATGGATGGGACCGACGCAGGGACTCCCTTGTTAGCTGTCGCCTTTGGCTCCGAAGCGGGGCGGGCCCTGGGCTGGAGATACCGCGGTGCGGCCCTGCAGGAGTGCGGGGGACTGTGGGTGTCTCGCCTTCTCGGTGGTTCACTTACGTGGGGTTACAATGCGCCTGGCAGTTGGGGTCAGTAGGACAGTGTGTGATGTGTGTCACCGTTCCCAGAGTGTGGGATCAGAAGTACCCAAGTCTGCCTGGAGTAGTGCTGAAGCACGTGGAGAGCTAAACAGTTTCTGTTTTCAACTCTCCTTCAGGCCTGATTACAAGAAAGGTTCCCATTAGTGCTGGAAGGTCTTTAATCCCTAACACGTGCCATTACCCCTTTTCAATCAAGATGGACTAGGCCTCGTTTTGGGCTAGTAAGGTGCCTAAGCAGAATTTGGTAACATTGCTTTTGATTTCATTTTAAAATTTATTTTTAGCTCATTTCTACTTATGGTAGGGAAGCTCGGTTGTCCAGGGTGGTGATATAAAGTTCTGTCTTAATATACAATTATTGAAGTAGAAATGACTCCCATTTCATGAAAAACAAGTAATAGTGCAGGTAGTGATGTGGAAAAAGTTGGACAGTAACAATTTCCTTGCGCCTGAATTGGGCAGGAATCTTGACGAAGAGAGTTGTCATTTTAAAGTTTTTTCCCTTCTTCCCGGATTCCTTGAGTTCTGACAGCCAGTTGTTCTCCTCATATCAGTGTCCTGCTTAAGAGCCGCCACGTCACTAAGCCATATCCAGTATGATGCAGAATTGTTCTTATCACATAATTTAAAGTTGATGATTACAGGAGAAGTAAGGTTTTAAAACAACTGTGTGCTGTTACCCTAAATGATTTCATATGTCATATATACGTTGTTTTATCGCATTATCTGCCATGCAGTATTCTTTGCTTTGTATTTTGGTGTAACTGCCACTTTGCTCCTTCTCTTTCCATAGTTCCATTGTGGGTTAAGTGGATATTAAATATTTACTGCTGAGTGATTAATGGCATTCCCCACAGAGTGCAAGCTTCCCCTAGTTGTCTGCCTTGCCCAAAAGAAAGAGAAACTTTTCCAAATGGACTTTTTCAACACAAATACTTTTTGGGAGGCATCTGTTTGGAAATGTCCTGCCTCTTTTGCTGGCCATCATCTGTTTTTCTTTATAGCAATCAGAGTTGTTGAAATGGAAACTTAAAGACAACTGCACTTGTAGACAAGCATGCTTATAGCAAGTACAGTTTCACCTGGAAAACTCATTTTAAAATTTTGTTTTACACATTTATTTAGCATGAAAAAAGCAGTGTCGCTGATAAATGCAATAGACATAGGAAGATTTCCACGATTGCTCACCCGAATTCTTCAAAAACTTCATCTGAAGGTTTGTATTTTTGCATTTCTGTAGTTTATAGTACTTTTCTTGTGATTGCACTGAAACTCTTTTGTTTGTATTTGAAAAACTTTTTGTGACGTATAGTGTTCTCCAGTGTGTCCTAGGGAACACAGGCTCTGTACAAAATTTTGTAATGTCCCAAAAGTTTGGGAAACTCTGTCTTCATTAAAGTTAATCTTTTTTTATTATGTAAATTTTCAGAGTGTATATATATATATATTTTTTTTCAGAGTATATTTTATGATAGTGTTTACAGTAAATATTTAAGGGTGAATATGATGTGCAAAACTTTTCAAACAAGTTTGACCTTGCAACTGATGTCTCATGGTATATATTTTGGGACTCAGGTTCCGTGTAACATGCTTTGGAAATATTCTGATTTCATTCTTCCTCTTAAAAATAATGCTTTTGGGGCTCCTGGGTGGCTAAGTTGGTTAAGCATCCAACTTCAGAGCTCAGGTCATGATCTCACGGTTCATGAGTTCGAGCCCCGTCAGGCTCTGTGTTGACAGCTCAGAGCCTGGAGCCTGCTTCAGATTCTGTGTCTCCCTCTCTCTCTGCTCCAACCCCTCTCATGCTCTGTCTCTCTGTCTGTCAAAAAATAAACATTAAAAATTTTTTAAAAAATGCTGTAGTTTTCTTATCACCCCAGTATTTAATCTTTCCTTTAATCTTTCCCTTTCACTTATTTCAAGGGTGTGGTTATTTTGGACACATTAATGTTTAGTGATTCACTGCTTGGTCACCAACCTAAGTTAACTTCTTTTTCAGGTTATAAAAATTTAATTCCATCCAACACATGTTTATGGAGCATCTAGTAACTGCTCTTCCTGGTGGTACATGGCATCACCATTAAATGAGAATTAAATGGACTTTTTTTTTTAAATTAGTTTTTATTTTATTTTTATTTTTATTTTTTTAAATTTTTTTAAATGTTTATTTATTTTTGACAGAGAGAGAGAGAGAGACAGAGCATGAGTGGAGGAGGGGCAGAGAGAGAGACACACACAGAATCCGAAGCAGGCTCCATCCAGGCTCTGAGCTGTCAGCACAGAGCGTGACACGGGGCTCGAACTCACAGACTGTGAGATCATGACCTGAGCCGAAGTCGGACGCTCAACCCCAAATTAGTTTTTATTTTAAATTCCAGTTAGTTAACATACAGTGTGATACTAGTTTTAGGTGTAGAATATAGTGATACAGCACTTCCATACTTCACCTGGAGAACCCGGACCCTCTTCTCTTATTTTTCCTCAGAAGCCAGCTCACTTCTGAGTCCCTTCTCCCTCTTAAGTGTCTCTCAAATCCAAGTTCTCTTCATAGTCTTAGTTCAGATCCTTATTATCCCTGTCTTAGACTGCAGTGACTGCCTCCAAACTGATACCTCTACCTGAAGTCTACTCCCTCCTATCACTTCTTCATAATGCTAGTCCATTTATCTCTACAAATATTTTTTTCTAAAAAAAAAAAAAAAAAAAAAGAATTCAGTGTATCTTTACAGTGTTTGAAGCTGTCATTGACTTCCCATTGCCTCATGGAAAAAAGTTCAAAATCTTTAGAATTGTATTGTAATCACGTTATAACAACATTATAATATGGCCACAGGCTTTATTTTCCCATTTTGCAAGTGCTCCAGTCACACCGGGCTGTGCACTTTTACCGGAATATGCCATGAACTTTTCCAACTCTGTTTCCATGCATATACTCTTTCCCTTACCTGCAATGTCTTTTTTTCCCCTTTTTTATTGAGTAGACTGGATGTCTCAAGGATCTTGCTGTCTCACTCTCAGCACTTTGTTTTCTGTGCTTCTAAAACACTTGGTTCATTGTCATCTCATTTTAGTCCTGCAGTGTAAGTATTTGTTTTATGGTGCCAGGGTCTTTCGCTGACCTTGAAGATCTTGAGCATCATGTCTTACTTATCTTTATATTTTCCATGCCTAATACACTTATATGGTCTGCGCTCAGTAGCTGTTCTTGCAGTTAATTCTTATCCTTGCATGGGAAACACAAAACAAATGCAGGTCCTCTAAATTCCGGGCTATAAGGAATTTGTGATGTAGATGGAGAGACAAGAGGAGCCAGCAGAGTAATATAATAGCAGCCACATTCTGAAGTATTTGTGATTCAGTTATGTTCCTCCCTCTGGTAGTGTTCTAATGACTTTGTGGTGTTAATTCATCTGATCCTTACAGCAACTTTAGGAAGTAGGTACTATTGTCACCCTTATTTCATCCAAGAAGAAACTGAGATAGACA
Source organism: Panthera pardus (assembly GCF_024362965.1). Taxonomy (NCBI): domain Eukaryota; kingdom Metazoa; phylum Chordata; class Mammalia; order Carnivora; family Felidae; genus Panthera; species Panthera pardus. The sequence continues at coordinate 144,078,014 of NW_026526765.1, read as the reverse complement.
CCAGTTAAATAATTTGTGCACGGACACACACCTAGCTAGTAAGCTCCCTGGTTCCAGAATCCATCCCTTCAATCCATCCCTGTTTATTACAATCAACCTCAGGAAAGAGTACAAAACAGTATATAAGTTAGTACAAAAGTGAATGATGTAAGCAATCAGTCCAGAAGTTCTGCTGTGATTTCCCGAGCTGGTAGCTGTCTTCTCAAACTTACAAAACAGTGTGGGACAAAAAACTCTCAAACGAATCTTTTGTTCTTTATGATGAGGGAGGATAGGAAATTTGTAGGAAAACGGTGATATGTAGTTTGTCTTTGATCCTCTCAGTCATTTCTGGGGTTGTGAATAAGTTAGCGTCTATCTTAGAGTAAGTGGGTGGCCAGAGCATTCTATAGAGATGCTTGGATGCTATGCCATCAGTGGCAGGGGAGTGAACATGAGGAGGTCTGGTCGTTGACAGCTGAAGCAGTTGAGAACAGAAACATATGCAGGTGATAACTTTGCCAGCTAAGATAGAAAGCAAAGGTGCATTTTTTTTTTTCCTGGACAGTTTCAGGCAGTGTTCTTCTAGAGGGGTTCCTATTGTGATAAGAGTTTGTAGCAAGTAAAGTTTGCAGTGACATTCAGGATCTGCCAGATTTCTTTTTGTGTTCTTGGTCTGTTAAGTTGGACTTTGCCTTGAGACAAGCAGAGCTCTTAGAACAGTGAAACCTGATGCGGGTGCATAGGTGAAGAATTTTAGGGATTGGGTTGCTCTTCTAAATGTCATCAGCTTAACACTTTCATTTTTTTATGGGCTTTGTCCAGACTGGTTCCTTGGAATCCCTAGTTGGAATAAACATAGGGAGAAGCCTTAAGCATGGAATATGGGTGTGCTTAAGCAGGGGTCTGGGAGTCCTCTTTGAACTGGTCATCTTTCTGGCTCATCCTAGCATATAGAAATACATGGGAAGTTTTGGGGGGTTATTACTAATGCCCGGGAACTAAATGTATTGTGCGGAATGGTCCCACAAGGTTTGTCTCATCCAGCATGCTAATGGAGTCTGCATTGGGAAACACTGACAGAAGTGAGATTAGGGACTTAGAAAGAACAATTTATGGCCTCTGAGTTTAAAAGAAAAAAAAAAAAATAGCTGTCACAACTCATGCAATTAAAAAAGCTCACATACTTTGCTCCACTGGAGAGACTTGTAGGCCATCACACAAAGCCTGTTGGTCCAGCTATGCTGTATGTCTAATTCTGAGAGATCAGTTCTTTGGATACCTGGCTGTGGCAAACTAGAAACAGCAAACTGGGGGGTGAAGATGCTGCTGTGATGGGCGTGGAGGCAGTTTCAAGAATTGACTTATAAAAATCAGATGCAAGAAATGTAAATGCCTAGAAATCTGAGGGTTGGTTGTTTACTTACTTACTTACTTTATTTATTTATTTATTTTTTCCTGAAGTGAAAAATCATTAGTGTATCTTAGGAGTTCCTTGCAATACTGTTCATAGCATTCTGATGCTCATCATTGTGACGGACTCATCATAAGAAATTAGTTTAAACCAATATACTTTGTTTACAAAAGTCTAGAATGGGTGTGATACATTTTAGAAAGATTGCTTTCATAAGTTGGAAAAAGAATTCTTGTATTTGATAGATTCACTTGTGGAACCTCTGTATTTCCTCATTATGACAGATAGAGAAGTCTCAGTATGTTAACATAAAGGACAGTCACAAATGCGAATCTCAGCCTATAGAAATGCCTAAGAATTTTTCTTGGCTATTATAACGTATGGAGGGTGCCACTAGCATTTAATGCCTGGGACTTTAAGGGTCCTGTGTGCAGGAGAGGCCTGCGCAAAGGAGAATTGGCCCCACCGATCTAGATAAAAAAGAAAAGGGCAGTTCATCTCTGAAAATACATTTATTTTGTAGTTAATGTAAGATGGTATAAGTTAATATAGGATGTGTAAGGTCTTCTTACACATGGGTTTATTGGGTAAGAATGATATATATACACTTTGAATTATAATAGTTGGAAAATAGTAGTACTGTGTGTTCTTCCATTGAGGTTTTGTGCGTAAGACAGTGAATGTGAGTCAGAGCTTGGGCTCTGGACAGCAGGCCTCTCTGTTTCTAAATCCATACTCTGAGGTTGTTTTTGTTTTTGAGAGCGAGTGAGCACATGAGCAGAGGATAGGGGCAGAGAGGGAGAGAGAGAATCTCAGGCAGGCTCCATGCTCAGCACAGAGCCTGACCAGGGGCTCTGTGTCATGACCGTGAGATCATTGACCTGACCCAAAATTGAGAGTCGGACACTTAACCGCCTGGGTCACCCAGATGTCCCCCCCATGCTCTGAGTATTTAAAGCCTAATTGCTTTCATAATTATTTACCTAATATACTATCTTCATATAGTAGAAGACATATTTAATTTTCTAAGGAATGTGACCTGATTGCAACTACTGAGGTTAGTTTACTCATCATGCATGTTAAGAAAACGAATTCTTCAAAAAAGATAAAAAAGAAAAAGACAATTCGGAAAAATGGATTTTTTAATTTGCTTTTTTTGTGGCTTTCTAGCTCAAAATTCTTAGAGCGTTTAAATTAAGCATCTTGATAACAAATTTTAGATTTCACAAATAGTTTATGAGTAAGTTTTTGTGTTAAGAAATTTACATAGTGTGGACAACCTGAAATGCCCCCTTGGTTAACTCTGGCTCTCCTTTCATCTTCATTCTCTCCTTTATTATTTATTGCTGAATTACAAATTACCCCCAAACTTAGCACCTTAAAACAAGAGTAAACATTTATTATACTCGCAGTTCGTGTAGGTCAAGAATGTAGGAGAGGCTTGACTGCTGTTTCTGGCTTGGCTGCGTGGTTCTGGCTTGGGGTTCTCATGAAGTTGCTGCCAGATGTTGTTGGGGCTGCTGTTAATCTGAAGGTTTGGCCGAGGTTGGAGGATTTCCTTCCAATATGATTACCTGGTGGGAGGCCTCAGTTCCTTGCTGCACAGGCCTTTCCTCCCAACATGGAGGTTGGCTTCTTCCAGAACCAGTGACCCAAGAGAGGGAGGTGCTGTCCTTTTTGTGACCTGGCGTTTGATGTCACAGAGCTTCACTTTTACTATATTATCCTTGTTAGAAGTAAGTCATTCCGTCTGGATCACATTCAAGGGAAAGAAACGAGGCTCCATCCTTTGAAGGGAGGAGTACTAAAGAATTTTGAGATATAATAAAACCACCACACCTCCCCAGAGGTAGCCTTGTTACCAATTTGGTTTTTATTCTGGATTCTTCATGTGTTAATAAATACAGACGTGCATACACATGTGCATACACATATACATAGAAATGTGCAGTTTGTGTGTTTTTACGCAAGTGGTATCGTACTGTATATATTGCCCTGTTGTTTACCTTTTCTCGCTTGCCACTTTTTTTTTTAATTGTTTTTTTTAATGTTTATTTATTTTTGAGACAGAGAGAGACAGAGCATGAATGGGGGAGGGTCAGAGAGAGGGAGACACAGAATCTGAAACAGGCTCCAGTCTCTGAGCTGTCAGCAGAGAGCCCGATGCGGGGCTCGAACTCACGGACCGTGAGATCATGACCTGAGCCGAAGTCGGATGTTTAACCGACTGAGCCACCCAGGCGCCCCTTGCTTGCCACTTTTTTAAGAGACCTTTCCACATCACTTCATATAGCACTGCCTTATATTCTTCATGTGTTGTTTTTCCTTTCTGCTTGTGTATGTGTATTTATGGCATATGTTCTTTAAATATATAGAAAAAATTAATACCCACTTTCCATTCTATTTATTAAAAAAAACTTTTTTTAATGTTTATTTTTGAGAGACAGAGACAGAGCGTAAACAGGGGAGGGGCAGAGAGAGAGGGAGACACAGAATCCGAAGCAGGCGCCAGGCTCTGAGCTGTCAGCACAGGGCCCGACATGGGGTTTGAACTCATGAGCTGTGAGATCCTGACTTGGGCCGAGGTCAGACGCTTAACTGACTGAGCCACCCAGGCACCCTGTCACTTTCCATCTTAAAATTTAAGTTTCGGGGCGCCTGGGTGGCTCAGTTGGTTAAGCGGCCGACTTCGGCTCAGGTCATGATCTCGTGGTCCGTGAGTTCGAGCCCCGCGTTGGGCTCTGTGCTGACAGCTCAGAGCCTGGAGCCTGTTTCAGATTCTGTGTCTCGCTCTCTCTCTCTCTCTCTGACCCTCCCCCATTCATGCTCTGTCTCTCTGTCTCAAAAATAAATAAACGTTAAAAAAAATTAAAAAAAAATAAAATTTAAGTTTCTTGGACATTTCTTCTCTAATTTTATAAACCTAGACCTTAATTTTTTCCCATTGAGAGGATAAAAAAGAATGTATCTTGTTTACCTTCTCTTTTACTCCTAGATATGTGTGGGTTGCTTTTGGTAGACAGAAATAAGTTAAATTGCTGCTTTTTGGGAGCAAATAGAGGTACTTCATGCTTAATATTTATTTGACCCAAGGTTGCTTTTGGAGCAGGGTATTGAATATGTGTTTGGAACTTTTTTTAAAGCTGTATTCTCTATTTGCTCCCATATTTTACACTCCATCTTATTTTAAGGTTGCATTCCTGATGTACCCGTGGATGGGGGAAAGTAAATATTCCCTTAGCCCCCTTCACTCCAAACCACTTTATTTTTTTAAATATTTATTTATTTGTTTTAAACATTTCTTTAAAAATTTTTATTTTTTTTTTTTTAGAGAGAGAGCTAGTGTGTGAGTGGGGGAGAGGGGCAGATTGAGAGAGAGAGAGAGAGAGAGAGAGAGCGAAAGAATCCTAAGCAGGCTTCCATACTCAGCATGGAGCCTGACACAGTGCTTGGTCCCCTGACCCTGGGATCACGACCTAAGCTGAAATCAAGAGTTGGATGCTCAACTGACTGAGCCAACCAGGCATTCCTTATTTTTTTTTAAGTTTACTTACTTGTTTTGAAGGAGGGAGAGAGAATGAGTCAGGAGCAGAGAGAGAGTCAGAGAGAGAATCCCAAGCAGACTCTGTGCTGTCAGTATGGAGCCTGACACGGGGGCTTGATCTTACAAATTGTAAGATCACAGCCTGAGCCAAAATCTAGAGTCGGATGCTCAACCAATTGAACTACCCAGGTGCCCCCCCCAAACCACTTTATTTAAAAAAAAAATTTTTTTTTGCATCTTTATTTATTTTTAATAGAGAGAGAGAGAGCGCGCAAGAGCGGGGGAGGGGTAGAGAGAGAGGAAGATACAGAATCTGAAGCAGGCTCTAAGCTCTGAGCTGTCAGCACAGAGCCCGATGAGGGGCTCGAACTCACAGATTGTGAGATCATGACATGAGCAGAAGTCAGACGCCCAACCAACTGAGCCATCCAGGTGCCCCTCCCCAAACCACTTTATTAATATAATGCCCTTGGAAATCTTGAGAATGTCTCTCTCTCTCTCTCTTCTTTTTTTGTTTGCTGTATTTTTTAAACAAATTTCCCTTCCTTGTACATATTGGGGACACTGAAAGTTTATTTTTGTACCTCCTCAATCACTATTATTATTTTGTGAAAACAGCTTATTTAGCATGTGTTCCAAGGCATCAGATTGCCTGACTTGGTTAAATTATAAGTATCCATTGAATTTATTTGTTATTTATTTATTTATTTTTTTAATGTTTTATTTTATTTTTGAGAGAGAGAGACAGCATGAGTAGGGGAGGAGCAGAGAGAGAGGGAGACACAGAATCCGAAGCAGGCTCCAGGCTCCGAGCTGTCAGCAAAGAGCCCATCGCGGGGCTCGAACCCACATACTGTAAGATCATGACCTGAGTCGAAGTTGGACGCTTAACCGACTGAGCCACCTAAGCGCCCCAATATCCATTGAATTTAATACAACACGTGGTTCTGATTATATACATGTAATACCATTACCTTCCTCACATTGATGAAATCTGGTACTCTAGGTCATTATTTCAAGAAGACATATGGTAGTCACAGAAATTCTGAAACTTTTAAGTCAAAATGTTGCTCTTGAAGTAAGTAATTGGCATTTTGGCTAAATTTGGCTCATGATTTTCTCAGTCATAAAACAGGGAGTAGAGACTGGAAGTTCTGGTGAGTAGCCTCCAAAAGTACGCTAGCTTAAAGCTCTAATGCAGCTTTGGTTGAACAGCCAGATAGGTGTACGTCATCGTAAGCTGTCAAGGGAGGGCTTGTGAACTTCTGAATTTTCTCCCTATTGCTGTTCGGGAGAGGCAGCCATAGGGAGAGTTGTTTTTAGTATGTGTGGATAATATGGGTTATTTATTTTGTTTTATATCTTATTTTATATTATTTTCTTTTAATTCATTTATTTTTAAAGGAGTTCTTTTTATTTTAAAGTTGTTCAAGTGGTACACATTTTTCCTACATAATAAACTAATGTCTTTAGATCAAGGAGATTATTTTGGATACAAAAGAAAGAAGACTTCTCAGAGGTTCTATTCAGATGGCTGTCTTCTTTCATGTATTGGTCATAAAATTACTGTGTATAATGTGTGAGTTTTGGAAAATATGTATGAAAATGATAAAAAAGACCTAATTTCTTGCTTTATGCATGCTCTTATAATAACTCACATTTTTGCAGAACTCATCAAAATGAAAATTACATGAATGAGTATTTGTATTTGTATGTCTAACTAGAGTACCGTATACTTGAGGACATGAACTGCCTTTCTCTGTAGCACATAATAGATACTCAGTAAATATATTTGAATGAGGAAGGCGGACATTACTGTCAATTATTATTAACATTTTGGGGTTTTACCTTCTAGTATTGTTTTTTCTAAACATCCATTTCTTTTAGTAAATACTGGTAGTTTCCACCTCCTATAAATCATAGAACTTAAAGTAATGTGTTTTTTTAATTTATTTAAAATGAGCTTCATTTGGCATGATCCAGATAATGAATTATACTATGATTTTGAGTTGTTGAAATTTATAAACACATCAGATTCTTTCGCTTTTTCTTAACATTTCTCACCCATGTTTGAATAAAGGAATCTTCAGATACTCTTCTGTGGAGTATCTAAGTTTTGAATACCTGCATGTGTGCTAATAGCTTGCTTTTTGTGTTGTAGGCTGAGAACAGTTTCAGTGAGGAAGAAGAAGAAAAGCTTCAGGCTGCGTTTTCTCTAGAGAAACAAGATCTTCACCTAGTTCTTGAAACAATATCATTCATTTTAGAACAGGTATTTTTATTGCCCCAAACCTCCTAAACATGCTTTCTTTACTGCATATCTGTATTGCTATGATAGCTATCAATTTTTTTTATTTACGTACTTTTTAATTAAAAAAATTTTTTTTAAGTTTATATTGAGAGAGAGAGAAAGCACACGCATGATTGCGAGCTAGGGGGAGGGGTAGAGAGAGCCTTTGCAGGCTGTCAGCACAAAGCCCGATGTGGGGCTCAAACCCATGAACCGTGAGATCATGACCTGGGCTTAAATCAAGAGTTGGACACTTAACCCACTGAGCCACCCAGGGGCGCCTATCGCTTTTTATTTTTTCAAAAAAAGTATACGGTTGGAAGCTGTGAATATATTGTACTTGAGAATTTGAAGGTAGTAAAAATATTTGAATGTATGATTTTTTCCTACGGTATTGCAGTCTACAAAACAATCTAAATGTTAAGTAGCATGAGTAAAGTATTTAACAACGTGAATCAGGGCTTCATTGACTTGAGACAGGTATAAAACATTTTAATTCATTGTTACTGGGTTTATAACTTGGAGAAGTGAGCGCATTTTATTTAAGAAATTTAAGAAATGATTTCGGGGGGATTTATTTGACTAGGATGATAAAACATTTAGAAAAGACATAGTTGTCAAAGGACTTTTTGTCATACAATTTCTTCCTATTAAACTGCCCTTTTGCATCCCTTTTTCAGCTGTTAAATGTGGTTCAAGTCCCATCTCCTCTCACTGTAGCTTTGACCCCTTGCACTTGGCAGTTTTGCCCTAATTTGGATTCCTTTTATCCTTGGCTCATCCGAGTGGAGCACATTGTTAGTCTTTGATTATTTCATGTGTGTCAGCCTTCATTAGGTTTTGAATTTGTGAGGGACCTGTCATATTTTTAATTCACCTTCTATAAACCTAGCACATTGCTGGACTTAAAATAGATTTCAATAAATTCCTGTTGGGTGACTTCATAGAATACTTGTGAAATAAAGTTTAAATAGTACTGTAGCTTCATAGGCATTTTAGTGAACAGATATGGTTAGGAAGACAAGTACCCAGGCGTCTACTACACACAGCCTTATGCAGATTACAGGCCAGAAACAGGACTATGGTTCTGAACCCTGGTGAACCTCCAGTAGAAGGAGGGATAATCAAGGAGGACCCAGCAACATGGACTTCATGAGAAAGTCGTTCCAGAATAATGTTAAGAACTAGAACAGATATTATTAAAAATGTTTTATTTTCACATGTTTACAATATTTTATTATTGTAAACTATTATTGTATGTTTACAATATTTATTACGTATGTTTACAATGTTTTATTATGTATTACCTAGGCAGTTGGGTAGACGAAGGTGGTTTTGAGAAAGCGCTTCCTGGAAAAAGTTTGTTTGTTGGGAAATGAAACCGTTGTACGTTTCTTTGAAATAGTTCAGTGAAATGAGGAAATGATAGCTTATTTTATTTGCTTACATTATTTATTTATTTAAGTAATCTCTACACCCAGTGTGGGGCTCACGGTCATGACCCTGAGGTCAAAAGTTGCAGGCTCCTCCGACTCACCCAGCCAGGCACCCCAGAAATGATACTTTAAATAGAGTATCACTTACATAGCTAACGTAAAGAAGACATTTTTCCGTTAAGTGGATTTAGGATTACTTAAGACACAGGCAAAAGTGGGAAAATGTAGCCTGAATAGTTTAAATTAGGCCATTTAACCCTGCGTCTCCCTGTTGTGTATATTATTATTGGTAAATAGATATAAAACACTTACGGGATGCCTGGGTGACTCAGTCGGTTAAGCGTCCGACTTCAACCCAGGTCATGATCTCGCGGTTTGTGGGTTCGAGCCCTGCATCGGGCTCTGTGCCAACAGCTCAGAGCCTGGAGCCTGCTTTGGATTCTGTGTTTCCCCTCTCTCTGCCCCTCCCCTGCTCATGCTCGCTCTCTCAGTCTCTCTCAAAGAATAAACATTAAAAAAAATACATAAAACATTTCTGATAGAAATAGGAAATTTTTTGTTGATTTAAATCATTTAAAAATAATTTTGTATTTGAGTATAATTCAAGGGATCTGAGTATCAGGGACAGAGGTAATGTTTGCCCTCTCGTAACTAGGCGGTGTATCACAGCGTGAAGCCAGCGGCTCTGCAGCAGCAGTTAGAGAGCCTTCATCTCAGACAAGACAAAGCGGAAGCGTTCGGCAATGCTTGGTCTTCTATGGGTCAAGAAACAGTTGAAAAATTCAGACAGAGGATTCTTGCTCCCCACAAGGTATAGGGTTATACTACCCCATGATATTTTCCAGTAAGAATGGCAAAAATGGTTGTACTGGAAGGGTTTTCAAGGTGATCATGTTTTGTACAGAGGCAGTCTGGCAAAAGAAAGAATATATACACTAGGCCTTAAGGTTATTTCCATACGTATTGGACACCACGATGTGATTTAATTTTACTTACGGTTTAAAATATGTCTCTGTAACTTCAGAATAGGAATGAGTCAGTCTGTTTTCCCTTTTTTTTTTTTTTTTATCTTGGGCAGAGTGGGCTATTCTTGTTAACGGTGTACCTGTGTATAAGTCTTACGATATGTTTACTGAATCACGTAATTGTGTGTGTCTGTATTAGTGCCTAGCAGAATGTACTTGGTATGTGTGGAATAGCAAATAGCGAAAAAGGGAGCACTTTGGGACAAATACAAAATAACAGCAGTGTTTCAAAACTGCTGGGGGACCTTTAGTCACTGTTAATAGAGGTTAAGTTGATCATACAGATTTTGACCTTTTTTCTAATAGTAGGTTGTATTACATCACTGATTTTCAGATTTACAGCCCGCTGTATTCCTGGGATCAGTCTCATGGGTTGTTGTGTATCATGCTTTTTATATGTTGCTGTTTGATTTGCTTATGTTTTGTTAAAAAATTTTCCATCTGTGTTCATGAGGGCTCTTGGTCTATATAGGTTTCTCGTGATGTCTTTGGTGGTATCAGAGTGCAACTGACATTGGAAAGTGAGCTGGGAAGTGTTCTCACCTCCTCTTCCATTTTCTGTAAGAATTTGTGAAGGATTGGTATTATTTTACACTTTGCCAGCATTATATGAGAGTTCTAGTACCTTGTCAGCACTTGGTATTGTCACTTTTTTAAAAAAATATTTTTTTAAAAATATTTTTATTTTGAGAGAGACAGAGAGAGAACGAGTGGGGGAGGAGCAGAGAGAGAGGGAGAGACAAAATCTGAAGCAGGCTTCAGGCTCTGAGCTGTCAGCACAGAGCCCAACGCGGGGCTTGAACTCATGAACCGTGAGATCATGACCTGAGTCAAAGTCAGACGTATAACCGACTGAGCCACTCAGGTGCCTCACATTTTTTTTTTTTTTTTTTTTTTTTTAATGTTTATTTCTTGGGGAGAAAGGGAGAGTACAAGCAGGGGAGGGGCTGAGGAGGAGGGGAACAGAGAATTGGAAGCAGGCTCCGTGCTAATAGCAGAAAGCCCGATGCTGGGCTTGAATTCACGAGCTGTGAGCCCATGGGCTGAGCTGAAGTCAGACACTCAACCAACTGAGCCACCCAGGCGCTCCATTGTCACTTGTTTTTATCAAAACTATTCTGTTAGGTTTCTAGTGGTATTTTGTATTTTTAATTTGCGTTTTCCTAATAACAAATTATATGATCTCTTTATTTGCTTACTTGTCTCCATATATCTTCATTGGTAGAATATTTGTTCACATCTTTTGCCTAATTGTATTTCCACATTGTGAAAGATAAGGAAGTTCCATTATAGTAATTTAAAGGACAGTCTCAGGAGTAAATCCCAGCATATGGAAATGCACGGGAATTTTTTTGTTCTGGGTTTTTCAAATGTGTGGAGGGTGTTTGTTTTCTTTCAGCTTTTGTGAGGTTTTTATATATTATTCTAGGCATGTGTCCTTTCTCACCTATGATTTACGGGAAAGCTTTTTATTCTAATGAAGTTTGATTTATCAGTTATTTTCTTTTATCGATCCTTTTGGTTTTGTATCTAAGAATTTGTGGGCTAATGCAGTATCACAAAGATTTTATTTTCTTCTGTTTTATAGGTTTATTTTTTCCATTTAGCTCTAAAATCTATTTTGAGTTAATTTGGTATAAGGCTCAGATTAAATTTCCTTTTTTCTGCGTATAGATGTTCATTTTAGATGTTCATTTATACACGTCCAGCATAACTTACTGATAACATCTTTTTGTCCCTGAAGTGCCTCACCCTTTTGTCAAAAATCATTTGACATGTTTGTGTGGGTCTTTCTCTGGACTCTCTGTTTAGACCATTGATCTTTCTATCTTTATGCTAATATGATACCTTAATTTCTGTAGCTTTGTAGTAAACTTTAAAAGTCAAGTATTGTGAGTCTGCTAACTTTGCGGGTTTTTTTTTCCCCATAATTGTTTTGGATATTCTAACTTCTTTGACTTTTTATATAAATTTAAAAACCAGCTTTGCTAGTTTTAAAAATCCTGCTGGGATTTTTGATTATGTTTAACTTACAGATCACTTAATAGAGAAATGACTTCTTAGCAGTACTGAGTATACCTCTCTATTTAGGTCCTCTTTGATTTCTTATGTCACTTTTGTTCATTTTTCAGCCTACACATCCTTCATATGTTTTGTTAGATTTATGCCTGAGTATTTTGTGTTTTTGGAGTTGTTGTAATGGTACTGTTTTTGAAATTTTGGTTTTTAGTTGTTTCTTGCTAGTATATAGAGTTGATTTTTGTATATCGACCTTGTATTCTGTGACCTTGGTAAATTCCTTAATTAGTTACAGCAGTTTTTTTGTGTGGATTTTTTGTGATTTTCTTTATGGATAGTTACATTGTCCATGAATAGAGACTGTTTTGTTTCTTCTTTTCCAGTCTGTTCAGCTTTTATTTTTTTTCTTGCCCTATTGCACTGAGTTGGACTTTTTTTTTTTAACGTTTATTTATTATTGAGAGACACAGAGAGACAGAGCATGAGCATGGGAGGGGCAGAGAGAGAAGGAGACACAGAATCTGAAGCAGGCTCCAGGCTCTGAGCTGTTAACACAGAGCCTAACGTGGGGCTCGAACTCACAAACCGCGAGATCATGACCTGAGCTGAAGTTGGACGCTTAACTGACTGAGCCACCCAGGTGTCCCTGAGTAGGACTTTTAATATGATTTAAATAGGACTCAGAAGTCCAAACATCCTGCCTGCTTCCAATTTTATCTATCTATCTTTTTAAGATGTTTATTTTTAAGCCATTTCTGTGCTCACCCCAGGGCTCAGACTCACAACCCTGAGATCCAGAGTTGCATGCTCCACCAACAGACCAGCCAGACGTTCTGCCTTGTTTCTAGTTTTAGAGGGAAAGGGTTCAGTCTTTTACCATAAAGTATGGTGTTAGCTACAGGTGTTTAAAAGTGCCCCTTTATTGTTTTCATTTCTCTCCTGTTTTTTTTTTTTTTTTTGAACTCTGCATTCTCAGTGTCCTCAAGCATTCTCCACATCATTACTTCATTTTACATCAGTTAAATTTCTACTTTTCCCTACATCCTTTACAGATTTTAGGTTTTCCCACTTTGTGTCCCTGAAATTCTTCTTTCATCCATTCCCATTTTTAAGCAATCTCACTTGCCTTTTAATATTTGCCTGTTTTCTGTTTGTATAATTTTATTTTATAGAGTTCATTTTTTCTTGAATTTATACAAGTATAGTATACTTGCACAGTTAAACATTTTTTTTCTGCTTCCGTTAGTCAGTAATTTTTCAGTGTCTTCCAGATGATAGTATTTTTATTTTTATTTTTTAGAGAGAGAGCAGGGAAGAGGGATAGAAGGACGGGGGGAGAGAGAGAGAGAGAGAAGAGGAGAGGGGGGAGAATCTTAAGCAGGGTACACGCTCAGTGCAGAGCCTGATGTGGGGCTCGATCCCACAACCCTGGAATTGTGACCTGAGCCGAAATCAAGAGTCAGACACTCAACCAACTGAGCCACCCAGGCTTGTTCCTTTTTCTTTTTTTAAGGTAATATTTCTTCTCCAAATTATGTTGCATTGTATCAATATCTAAGAAGTGGTTTAGTCATTTGCCATATAAAACATGCAGGAAAGTTGTAAGGACATGATTAATTGTACATCATTCCCTTGATAATGCAGAAAATTATCTTTTATTAATACAGATTATCTGAGAGGATAGCTAATACATTATTTTTTATTTTTTTATTAAAAAAAATTTTTTTTAACGTTTATTTATTTTTGAGACAGAGAGAGACAGAGCATGAACAGGGGAGGGGCAGAGAGAGAGGGAGACACAGAATCTGAAACAGGCTCCAGGCTCTGAGCTGTCAGCACAGACAGAGCCTGATGCGGGGCTCGAACTCACAGACCGTGAGATCATGACCTGAGCCGAAGTCGGACGCTTAACCAACCGAGCCACCCAGGCGCCCTGCTAATACATTATTTTAATACCTTAAACAATTAATACAGTGGTAGCAAACTTCCTTTTTTGTGCAAGTATAGTTGACACACAATGTTATATTAACTTCAGATGTACAACATGGTGACTCTCCAAGTCTGTATGTTATGCTATGCTTACTACAAGTATAGCCCCATTTTGTCATTATACACTGCTGCTACATTACCACTGACTTTATTTCCTGTGCTTGTATGCCCATAACTTATTCCATAACTGGAAGTCTGTATCTCCCACCCCCCTTCACTCATTTTGCCCATCCCCTATCCCTGTTTCTCTCTGGCAGCCATCTGTGTAGCCTCTGTATTTATGGGTCTGTTTCTGCTTTTTGTTTGTTTATTCATTCTTTTGCTTTTTAGATTCTACATGTAAGTGAAATCCTATGGTAATCGTCTTCTGTTGGAGTTATTGGACTTGGTATAATACTCTCTAGGTCTATTCGTGGTGTTGAAAATGGTAACATCTCATTCTTTTTAATGCTCGGTACTATCCCATTGTGTATATATAGCACATGTGTCTCGATTCATCTATCGATGGACACTTGGGTTCTTCCATATCTTGGCTGTTGTAAATAGTGCCACAATAGACATAGGGGTGCGTATATATTTTCAAATTAGTGTTTTCATTTTCGTTGGGTAATTATCCAAAGAATTACTGAATCACATGGTATTTCTACTTAAAAAAATTTTTTTGAAGAAGCTCTACACCCAATGCAGGGCTTGAACTCATGACCCTGAGATCAAGAGTCACTTGCTCTACCAACTGAGCCAGCCAGGTTCCCCTCTGTTATTAAGTGTTGGAGGAACCTCCATGCTCTTTTCCACAGTGGCTGCACCAATTTACATCCCCACCAGTAGTGCACAAGCATTCCTTTTTCTCCACATCCTCGCCCTGTTCCTGTCTCCTTGATTCTCACCATTTTGACAGGTATAAGGTGATATCTCATGGTGGTTTTGATTTGCATTTCCCTGAGGATGAGTCACATTGAACATCTTCTCATGTATCTGTTGGCCACATGTATGTCTTCTTTGGAAAAAGATCTGTTCAATTGACCAGTTTTTAATCAGATTGTGTTTTTGGAGTTGAGTTTTATAAGTTCTTTATTTTGGATATTTACCCCTTATCCGATACATCATTTGTGAATATCTTCTCCCATTCGGTCGGTTGTCTTTTCGTTTTCATTGTTTCCTTTGCTGTGCAAAAACATTTTCTTTTGGTGTGGTCCCGGTAGTTTATTTTTGCTTTTGTTTCCCTTGCCTGAGGTGACATATCTAAAAAAATGTTGCGATGGTCCATGTCATATTTGCTGCCTATGTTTTCTTCCAGAAGTTTTATGGTTTCATGTTTCACCTTTAGGTCTTTAATGCATGTTGGGTCATTTGTATGTGTGGTGTTAGAAAGCGGTCCGGTTTCTTTATTTTGCATGAAGGTGTGCAGTTTGCTTAGTACTGTTTATTGAAGACACTATTTCCCATTGCATATTCTTGCCTCCTTTGTCTCAGATTAATTGACCATATAAGCACGGGTTTATTTCTGGGCTCTATTCTGTCCCATTGATCTCTGTGTCTGTTATTGTGCCCGTACCATATTGTTTTGGTTACCACGGCTTGGTAATATATCTTGAAATCTGGAATTGGGATACCTCCAGCTTTGTTCTTCTTTCTTGAGATCATAGCAAGCATTTCTTGTGTTTATTGAGGGCCACATACTCTGCTGGGTGCTTTGTATCTTGTAAAACCTGCTTATAGTTATAGCTTATATTTAAAATACAACTGAGGTTTAGAAGGATTAAATAATTGGTTCAGGGTCGTGTAGCTGAGTAAGTTTGACACAATAGTCACCCTTGTAAGCCATTATACTATACTTCTACCTAGGTGTTACCTACACAGTTTTTCCGTGAAGAGTGGTTGACATAGTTTTGTGTGTAAGTAGGATATCTTTGGAAAGGAAGAAAATAAAACCTCATACATAAAGTGTAAGTTTATCACCCCAATCAGTTGGTCTTTTGGTAAAACTGACCTGAGAATCAGATGTATTTTTTAAGCCTTGTTTTTCGTTTTTTTAAAATATTTATTTAATGGGGCATGTGAGTGGCTCAGTCGGTTGAGCATCTGCCTTCAGCTCATGTCATGATCTCACGGTTCGTGAGTTTGAGCTCCGCGTGGGGCTCTGTGCTCACAGCTCAGGGCCTGGAGCCTGCTTTAGATTCTCATTCTCTCTGTCTCTCTCTTTCTCTCTCTCCCTGTCTCCGTCTCTCTCTCTGCCCCTCCCCCACTCACACTCTGTGTCTCTCTCTCTCTCCCCTTCAAAAATAAATAAATGTTAAAAAAAAATTTAAATACTTATTTTTGAGACAGGGTGTGGAAGCAGGGGTGTGGGCAGAAAGAGAGGGAGAGAGAGAATCCCATGCAGGCTCTGCGTTGTCATCGCAGAGCCTGATGTGGGGCTCGATCTCACCAACCGTGAGGTCATGACCTGAGCTGAAATCAAGAGTTGGATGTTTAACTGACTGAGCCACCCAGGTGCCCCTTAAGCCTTGCTCCTTTTAAGTCATGCTACCTCTGGCAGCGATAATGCTGTCTTCCTTTTTGGCTCTGCTATTTATTTCGGCTATGTGTGAAAATAGATCCTGTCCATGGCAGAGACTTGTTATGTAATGAACAAAAGGTATATTTACAGTGCTGCTTTTGGTAATTTAGGGGCTCACGTGCATAAACTCTCTGTGCAGTGCTGGCAGAACATCTGTGGGTAATAATTCTAAGTTCAAAGAGTCAGGTTCCATTAAATAATAAGTTGTAAAATCGAAGGTGCTTATTTTTGATTTAATTTTTTAAAACACCTTCTTTTGTCTTATATTATTTAGATCCAATAAGAGAGAGGGAGATTGAAAATTAATCTTAATGGTAGCCTTTTGCTGGATATGATTGAACAGATTTTTAAATTTTATCCTATTTCACTTTTTTTTTTTTTAATATGCTTTATTTTAATCTTTTCGGAGACTTGAGACTGAAATGTCACCATGACTTATTTGAATTTCATATTCTTCCCTCTTTTATCACCATTGCCTCTGTCAGCATTGTCCTCCTAACAGGGTCTTCTCTTGATTTTTGTTACAATGCCTGTGCTACAACATGTATTAAGTTGCGAATTTCCTTTCAGACAGAACTTGAATGCTATACTTCATTTTACTCCTTAAAGTCTGCCAGGAGTTCCCGTACATATATTCCTACTATATAAATGTAAAAACTTATATGTCAGATGCTATTGACTTGTCTATTTTCTGAGACCTGAAAGTGGCAAAATGGGGATTTATTACAGGGAATCACACTCGTAAGCCATTATGCTATATTACCGTAACCTAGATGTTAGCTGCACAATTGATACTAGAGAATATAAAGGCTTATTTTTCTAAAATAATTTTACATTCCAAATTAACTTTGCTCCTCAGTTAGTAACAGATGTGATGATGAGAAATATATGTAAGGCATATTTTAAGCACTCTGAGTAGCCAGCTCCTTTTCTTAAAATGCACTTATATGCTAGGGAATTCTTAAATACATATTTGACACTTAACGTTTGTTTCCAATGTTTGAAGTAGGTTTATTTATTTACGTTTTTAATATATATATTTTTAATGTTTATTTATTTTTGAGAGAGACAGAATGTGAGCAGGGGAGGGGCAAAGAGATATAAGGAGACCCAGAATCTGAAGCAGGCTCCAGGCTCTGAGCTGTCAGCACAGAGCCCAACGTGGGGCTCAAACCCACAGACTGTGAGATCATGACCTGAGCCAAAATCGGATGCTTCACCGACTGAGCCACCCAGGTGACCCTGTTTGAAATAGGTTTAATGGGAATTTCTCTCACTGAGAATGTTCTTTACCAATTACTTGGCGAATTTATTCATAGTATTTACTCACTGCATTGTACTCTAGTGAAATTTCATCCTATCTTGCAGGTTCTTGAGAAGTCTCTGTTTAAAGTTGGATAGCCACTGTTTCTGAGGTTGTAGTGTTCCTATAACATTCTTACAAATGTATCCCCTTTTAGCCTTTAGAGTACAATTTACTTTATCGTTAAGTGCAACAGCTAATTGTTTGAATTACTATTAAAAATACCTGTTTTTTATATGGAGTGTAAGAAATTAGACATTTGGACTTGATACTTGCAAAATTTACTGTATTATTTTGCTTTAGTATTTTCTTTGACATCCTTGTTTCATTTCTTTTGGAATCCTAAGGATGGATAAATAGCTTTATATAAAGAGGGCAGAAAGAGCACACTTCATGCAGCTAAATCTTGAGATTTTTAAGAGTTCAGTCTGATGAGTTTCAGAAATTATACACACCCATTTAATCATTATCCATAACAAAATAAAGAATTTCATCACCCGGAAAATGCCTAATGTTGGTTCCTCCGTTCCCACCTTTGCTTTCCATCACCAGCGATTGGTTCTGTCTGTTCTTGGATATAACGTAAATGGACTCAGAAAAATGTGTCTGACTAATTTCTCTCAACGTGATATATTTTTTGGATTCATTTATGTTGTTACTTGGATCAGTCATTTTTCTATTGCAGAGTAGTATTTCATAGTATAAAAATACCACCTTTTGTCTCTCCATCCCCATGTTGATGGACATTTAGGTTGTCTCTAGTTTCTAGCTATTATGAATTAAGACTGTTGTGAACATTTGTGTACAAGTCTTTTTGTGGACATATATTTTAATTTTTCTGGGATCCATACTGAGGAAGGGTTTGCTGGCCCCCTGGAGCGAGATCTGAGAGTTTCTATTTAAGTTTGAGCCAGCCTGTGCTGGGTGGTTTGGGGAAACTCATATAAATGTGAATCTATCACCTTGTGTGGTTCCCGTCTTAAATGAGTTGAATTCCCTTAACTTCTACCTGCTTTTAGCCATTCTCCAATGCCTTCAAATCATTGTTTGGAAGATATTTTGTATAGTGGTTATAATTTTATTTGTAAAGAGGGTAATGTAATATAAACTGTTTCCTACCATTACCAGATTAGGAGCTCTAAAAGTGATTTTTTTGGGGGGTCTGGGTGGCTCAGTCGGTTGAGCATCCGACTTCAGCTCAGGTATGATCTTACAGTTTGTGGGTTTGAGCCCCGCTTCGGGCTCTGTGCTGACAGCTCAGAGCCTGGAACCTGCTTTGGGTTCTGTGTCTCCCCTTTTCTCTGCCCCTCCCCTGCTCACATTCTGTCTCTCTCACTCTCAAAAATAAATAAAACATTAAAAAAAATTTGTTTAAAAAGTGATTTTTTAAAATTCTAAGTCTTATTCTATCTCTCCTTTACTCCAAATCCACCAAAGACTTTCAATGTTTCTTATAATAGAAGTCAAATTTCTTAGGATTCCCCATGATCTATAACCTCCTTAGTCCGCTACCTTATCTTGTTGACCTTCTCCTTTTAACATCCTTCACCTGGCTGACTTTGGTCACCTCTGATCTCTTTACTTCAAAAGCCCTTCTCCTGGAGATTCATATGACTGGCTTCCTTTTTCGACTCTTTTGTTCTAAAGCATCTTTGTCATTGAATCTTGCCCTGATCATCATCATGAAAAGTGGCCACATCTCTGTGGTACTTTTTTACTTCATTTTTTTTTTAACATAACATTTAGTCTTATCCAGCACATTATATATTTCACTTGTTTATTTTTAAAATTCTCTGTCTCTGTTACTAAACTGTGAGTCCACAAGGGTATTTGTTCACTATTGTATTTCCATTGCCCTAGCCCTTGGAAGATAGTGGGTTGTCAATAAATAATTGTTGGATGAATAAATGCACAATATCTCTGCTTTACAAGTTGTACTATTTTGAAGTGCAGTCTTTTAGGTTTTCTTTTTTTTTTTATTAAAAAAATTTTTTTTGGTAACATTTATTATTGAGAGACAGAGAGAGACAGAGCATGAGTATGGTGGGGGGGCCAGCAGAGAGAGGAGGAGACACAGAATCCAAAACAGGCTCCAGGCTCTGAGCTGTTAGCACAGAGCCCAACACGGGGCTCGCACCCACAAACCGTGAGATCATGACCTGAGCCGAAGTTGGATGCTTAACCTACTGAACCACCCAGGCGCCCCATTAGATTTTCTTACAAAGAAGGGTATTTGTACTGATTAGTGGAGAAAGACCAAATAAGAAGGGGGTATGGATATATTTTTTATTTCCTAGTATTCTTTTTTTTTTTTAAAGTTTATTTATTTATTTTAAGTGATCTTTACACCCAACATGGGGCTCTAACTCACCACTCTGAGATCAAGAGTCACACGCTCTTCTGACTGAGCCAGCCAGGCGCCTCTCTCCTAGTATTCTTCTGTTTTTATTTTGGTTGTACTTCAAACCTTTTGTGGTTCATTTATTTCATGACTCTTGAGGTTTGCTGGAATACTTGATTCAACCATTTACATTTTTTCCTTTTTAAAACTGGAAATATAGAAAGAATTGCTGTAGCTTGAAACCGAAATTCTCCCAGAAAACAAGGTGATGTCATTAGCTGTATTGCAGCAATCAATTAAAAGAGCTGTAGATCTAAGAGCTCCTTAATCAGTCTTATTTGAAACAGAAATGTGTTCTCTGCTTTATAAATAATTGCACAAAACCAGAACCATTAACAAATTAAATAAAGATTTTACTAATGCCAAAAATTGTGCTGTTAGCAAAATTACTCTTATGTGCCTAGCATTCAGAAATTGCTAAATAGAGTTGATGTACTTTTTGAGAGTGTTGCCAATTGTGAGAGCATTAGTTGAATGACATTTCAGTGTCCTCAACCTTGTGCTATCTTTTTCATAAATTCTTGGTATGCAGACGTGGCAAACAGTTTGAAGGATGGTTCATTGGTGTTTTCCCTCCTTTTCAGCTTGGATGTAAAGACCATGATTAGGTGTTTTGGCCAAGTCTGTGAGTCAAGGAGTATAATTAAGTTCCATGCCATCCTAGCGGTGAGACTAGGTTGGCTTTTGTGACATCTAAACTTAAGGATATAGATTAGGGAGTATCCCTAAGTTGTGATACTTACAGTAAAGCATTTGTACCTCTTATTATGATTTGGTGTAGCAGCAGCATTAACGAAGGGCATTGGCTTAGTCACTTTGGGAGTTTTGATGTCGTCTGGAGATTGCCTAATGTGTAGCCTTTATGATTTATGTAGTATGTTTTATGGAGGTTGGCAGTCATCTGGGTGGAGGATAGAGCCAGTATTAATTCAAGAAGTTTATCTGTTTGCATCTTTGTGATATATGCTAATATACTCACATCAGTGTAATATGGATGTCATATTACATAGCAGTCGTTTCCAAGATCCTGACATTGATTATACCTAACAGATGTCACAATGGAGGATTCTTTCTCTAGGATGCAAGCAGTAGTGAGTGTGGCTTGGTCCTTGGAAACTTATTGCCTCCTGTTCTTGCCCATGATTAGAGGGTGGCAGAGAGGGTGATGGGAGTGGGTGGCTGAAGATGTTCTCCCATTTGCAGCTGTCATTCTTCTGTTAAAACCTTTAGTGTGTTGTTTTTTGTGTTTTTTTTAAAAGTTTATTTAGTTTTGAGAGAGAGAGAGAGAGAGTGAGCTTGGGCGGGGCAGAGAGAGAGAACTGTGAGATCATGACCTGAGCCAGAATCAGGAGTCAGACGCTTTACTGCTTCATCGAGCCACGCAGGTGTCCTGGTGTATTGTATCTTTAAATTTTTTTTAAAAAATTTTTTAATGTTTATTTATTTTTTTACACAGAGAGAGACAGAGCATGAGCAGGGGAGGGACAGAGAGAGAGAGAGAGAGACAGAGAGAGAGAAAGAGAGAGAGGGAGACACAGAATACAAAGCAGGCTCCAGGCTCTGAGCTGTCAGCACAGAACCCGCAGGGCTCAAACCCACAGACTGCAAGATCATGGCCTGAGCTGAAGTTGGACACCTAACCAGCTGAGCCACCCAGGCGCCTCCAGTATATTGTATCTTTTAAAAAACAATGTTAGTTGAGTTATAATTTACATAGTGTAAACCGTATCCTTTTAAATTGTACAGTTTGATGAATTTTGGTGCATGTACACCCATGAGATCACTACCGCAATCAACACACAGAGCATTTTCGTCACCTTCAAAAGTTGCCTCATGCCCCTTGGAAGTCCCTTTTCCCCCTAATCTTGGCCCTAGGAAACCACTGATACACTTTCTGTCACTGTAAACTGCATAGCAGTGTATGAATAGAATTAATACAGATGTTCTTTTTTCCTGTCCGCCTTCTTCGTCTGAGTCAGATTTTGATGTTCATCCATAGTGTTGTGTGTATTAGTAGTTTGTGCTTTCTTACTGCAGCATAGTGTTCTGTCTTGTGGATATATCACTTTGTCCAGCCACCTGCTCATGCATGGGTCTTTGGGCCATTTCTGGTTTTGGGCTATTTTAAATAAATCTGTCAATATTCATATATACATCTTTGTTTGGACATATATTTTCATTTCTCTTGGATAAATACTCAGGAGTGGATTGATTGGTTAAGTGTTAATATCAAACGGTTTTCCAAAGTGGTTCTCCTATTTTATATTCCAGCCAGTAATTTTTTTTCACATAGTGGTCAACACCTGGTATTGCCAATCTTTAAAAAAAAAATTGTTAAGTTTATTTATTTTGAGAGAGCGAGAGTACATGCATGTGAGTTGGGGAGGGGCGGAGGGAAAGAGAGAGTCCCAAGCAGGCTCCGTGCTGTCAGCATAGAGCTGGATACAGGGCCCCATCCCACAAACCATGAGATCAGGACCTGAGCCGCAATCAAGAGTCATACGCTTCACTGATGGAGCCACCCAGGTGCCTCCTAAATTTTAGTCCTTCTAGTAGCTGCAAGGATAGTGAACCTAAAGATGTTGAGCACCTTTTATGTGTTTTTTGGCCATTTGTGTGTCTTCTGTGAATTATCTGTTCACATCTTTGCCCATTTTTGTATAGACTTGTCTTTTTATTCCTGAGTGGTAAGAATCCTATTTGATCAGTCTGTGGCTTGCCTTTCCTTTTTCTTAATGGTGACATTTGAAGAACAGAAGTTTTGGAGCACCTGGGTGACTCTGCTGGTTGAGCGTCCAACTTTAGCTCAGGTCATGATCTCACAGCCCATGAGTTCACGCCCCCTGTCGGGCTCTGTGCTGACAGCTCAGAGCCTGGGGCCTGCTTCAGATTCTGTGTCTCCATCTCTGTCTGCCCCTCCCCCACTCGAACTCTGTCACACTCTCTCTCAAAAACAAATAAACATTAAAAATAAATAAATGAAGAACAGAAGTTTTAATTTTGATGAAGTCCAGTTTATAATTTTTTTCTTTTATGGTTAATGCTTTTAATGTTCTACCTAAAACCTCTTTGCCTATCCCAAGATAACAAAGGTTTTCTTTTGTGTTTTCTTCCAGAGGTTTGATGGTTATAGCACTTACATTTAGCTCTCTGATCCATTTTGAGTTCATTTTTGTGTTGGGTGTTAAGTAGGGGTTGTTGTTCATTTCCTTCCTGTGTAGATACCTAGTTATTCTGGCATCATTTGCCCTGGCATCTTGGTCGGAAGTCAGCTAATGTGTCTATATTTCTATTCTTTTGCCAGTGGCACATTGTCTTTATTGCTGTGGCTTTGGATTAAGTCCTTTTTTAAAAAACGTTGTTATTTTTTTTCAAGTTTAGTTATTTATTTTGACAGCGGGAGCATGAAGGAGGGGGAGGAGAGGAGGACAACAGGAGAGAGAGAGAGAGCGAGAGAGCAAAAATGAATGAATCTCAAGCAGGCTTGGCATTGTCAGTGTGGAGCCCGATACAGGGCTTGAACTCACCAGCCATGAGATCATGACCTGAGCCGAAATAAGAGTGAGACATTAACTGACTGAGCCACCCAGACACCCCTATACTAAGTCGTAAAGTTAGGTAGTGTAGTTCTTCCAAATTAAAACACACAGACACACACAGACACACACACACACACACACACACACACACACACACACACACACCAAACTGCTTTGGCTCTTTCAGATCATTTCCATTCCATTTAAATTTTATCTATCTATCTATCTATCTGTCTACCTATTTATTTATTTATTTATTTATTTATTTATTTATTTATTTATTTAAGAGAGCGTGAGTGGAGGAGAGGGCAGAAGGAAAGAGAGAGAGAGAAACTTAAGCAGGCTCCACACTTAGCGCAGAGCCAGACACGGGGCTTGGTCTCACCACTGTGAGATCATGACCTGAGGCGAAATCAAGAGTTGGATGCTCAGCTGACTGAGCCACCCAGGCGCCCCTCCATTCCATTTAAATTTTAAAATCAGCTTGTCAGTTTCTATGAAAAAGTACCTGCTGGGAATTTAATTGGATTGTTCTCAATCCGTAGATCCCTTTTGGAAGAATTGACCTTCTAACAATGTTAAACTTTTAAATTCATGAACATGGTGTATCTCTATTTACCGATACCTTCTTTAATTTATTCCAGTAATGTGTGTAGATTTTCAAGGATCAGGATATACACAGATTTTGTTAAAGTTATCCCTATGCTGTTGACTGAATGTGTCTTCCCAAAATTCTTATGTTCAAACTTAACCTTCACGGTGATGATAGGAGGTGGGGTCTTTGGGAGGTGATTAGTTCATGGGGGCACAACCCTAATGAATGGGAATAATGCCCTCATAAAAGAGGCCAGAGAGAACTGCGTTACCCCATCTGCCTTGTGAGAACACAAAGAGAAGTCGCAGCCTGGAAGGGGGCCCTCACCCAACCATGCTGGCACTCTGATCTTGAACTTCCAGCCTCCAGAACTGTGAGAAATGTTTACTATTAAGCCACAGTCTGTTGTATTTTGTTATAGCAGCCCAAACCGACTAAGGCACTATGTATTTTCATGGTTTGGGTTGCTAGTATAAATGGGATTGCATTTTTTTATATTCCCTATTTGTTTCTACTGTCTTGAACTAATACTGATTTTTCACATTAATCTTGTGTGCCATAGCTTTCCTAAAATCACCCACTAGTTTTAGTAGCTTTTTAGCAGATAACTTGAAAGTTTCTGCCTATATGATGATATGTTACATCATAATTGTTTTTGTATAGTTTGTCTTCATCACTAGACTGAGAGCTTTGGGGACAGATTGTAAATTTATACGTTTTTATGCCACCAGCACCTACGATGGTATAAAAGTCAGATCCACACTCCCTTGGTTTTTCCCCTTTCTGGCTGCCTTTTTGGTCATGTTTCCTGCTTTCGTGGCCGTGACTCATTTCCACACTTTTGCATATAGCTAGGACTCAGTCCTTGGTTCTCTTCTATTTTCTTTTGTCCCTTCCCTGGCAATTTCACGTAGGCCTCGGGGTTTAAATGCTATTTTATAATTTTTTTTTCCTCTAACCTGCGCTCGCCTACTTGATAAATTTATTGGATGTCTAATAAGCATCTCAAACTGAACATTAAAAAAAAACAAACAAAAAACTGATCCTTGGAACATTCCTCTTGGAATTGTTCCTGTAGTTTTCCATTTCAGCTAATGGTAATTTTGTTATTTTTGTTTTTGTTTTTCTCCATTTGTACAAGCCGGTCTTTATATCATTTTTTGCTAAAAATGAATAGAAAACTAGGATGAAAGTCTGATTCTCTTGGTAAGAAGTGTGGGTTTCATAAACTTAATGGAATTTACATAAAGATAGGAATCATTAGTACCCTGAAAGTACCAAGCTTTTCTCAGATTGGATACTTGTGTTTGGGCTGATATTTGTGTATAGAATACTTAGGAAAGCCACATGTATATAAAATGCTGGAAATTGAAGATTTGTCTTAATCTAAGGTATTACTTATTTTTAGCCATTGGGTGAAGGGGCTTTGTTATATTTTGTCCTAACTGCTCTGGTTAGGACAAAAGTAGACCCACTTGCGTTTCTTGTGTTGAATTACTTGGGAATTACTTGGTAACTTAGTCACCATTTATAATAGTATTCTCTTTGCAAATTTGTTCTGTGTTCCTAATGAGACGTTTTAGAATGCAACTTTGTAAGTAGGGCACAAACAGCTTAAAAGTGGGGGGGGGGTAAAATTTGGGATCTCCTGGAGGGCCTCCAAAGGACAGACTGTTTAAAATGTTTGCTGATTTGATTAATGGATCTATTTGAGCTGATGATATGTCCGTTATTCATAGTCTCTATTATTTTCTTTCCAAAGAAAAGGTCAAAATTTGAGGAATAATCATCTGTACTCTTACTGGTATATAGAATGTTTCCAGTCAAATGTACTTCTAAATTGGTGGTGTTGTCTTGTGTCCTTGGGCAAATTCTGTACCTGTTTTGCCTGAGGAAATGTCTCCCTACATTATAATGGAAATACTGGAAACTTTTCTGTTTTAGACGAATGTAAAATTACTCTGACTCTATCATTTTAAACAAAGATTAATTGCATACACATACATACAGTCATGCTATTATTGAGAGATTGTAAGTATGACCTTTTAAATATTCAGAAATTGATTTTCCCAGCAGGTATTGCTTTCTTGGTGATACATGTTTATAATGAGAAATACTTCAAGGAGCTAACCTTATTAAACAGATTACATGGAATTGAAAAATTCCCTTCTCTGTGTGGAAGATGTAGAAGTTCTTACCTCATGCTTCATTTTTATACATCTAATTTTTGGAAACAAAGAATATGGAACAGCCAATTAGAATTATAGGGACCTTGTTGAGCAGTAGGTTTGCTTTAAGTGCTATAATCATATACCTAAGAATGAGGTGTAAAGATGAATTTGGCAAAATTTCTGTGATTATTTACATTTATTAATCTTTCTCCTCTTCTTCATGCCATTCCTCTTTTAAGTGAATTAGCCTTTTGATAATGATACATACACATGCAGTGGTAGGAAGTGATACAGAGAGATCCCTTATACCCATCCCCCAGTTTCCCCTAGTGATAACATCTTGCATAACTCTAGTACAATATCTCAGCCAGGACATTAGCATTCATCCAGTCAAGATACAGAACGTTGCCATCACCACAAGGTTCTTTTATGACCCTTTATGGCCTGATGATTCTCTTCCCATTCATGCCTGCCATGCCATACCCTTCAGGCAGCCACCAATTTCTTCTATAATTTCTATGTAGAACTTCTTCTGTAAAATCTGTATTTTACAGAAAAACTTCTGTGATTTCAAGAAGTATAATGTAAATGGAATCATACAGAATGTAACGTTCTGGGATTGACTTTTTTTCCCACTTGCCATAATTCTCTGGATATCCGTTCTGGTTTAACAACCAGAATTGGTTGTTATAATTAATACCTAATGAGGTATTAATAGTCCATTCCTTTTTATTGCTATATAGTATTCCATGGTATGTATATAAAACAGATTGCTTAAGCATTTAGCTTTTGGAAGATATCTGCATTGCTTTCAGTTTTTGTCTGTTATAGCTGAAGTTGTCATAGACATTTGTGTATAGGTTTTTACATCAGCATAAATATTTATTTCTCTAGAATAAATACTCGTAAGTGAAGTTGCTGGGTGGTAGGATAGTTATAGATTTAGTGTTTTATTTTTTAAGGACTTTATTTTTTTAATGTTTATTCTTGAGAGAGAGAGAGACAGAGCATAAGCAGGGGAGAAGCAGAGAGAGAGGGAGAGACAGAATTCAAAGCAGGCTCCAGGCTCCGTGCTGTCAGCACAGAGCCCATCACGGGGCTGGAACCCAGGAACCATGGGGATAATGACCTGAGCCAAAGTTGGACGCTGAACCGACTGAGCCATCCAGGTGTCCCAATTTAGTTTTTTTCTAGCTTTTTTTTTTTAAGTTATTTATTTTGGGAGAGGGAGAGAGAGAGCTCAGGCATGCATGCATGAGCAGGGGAAGGGCAGAGAGAGGCAGAGAGAATCCCAAGCAGACCAGCATGGAGCCTGACATGGGGCTTGATCTTACAAACTGAGATCACGACCTGAGCCAAAAGCAAGAGTCGCTTAGCCAACTGAGCTGCCCAGGCACTCCTGTATATTTAGTTTTGTAAGAATCTCTCAAACCATTTCCCAGAGTAGTTAAATCATTTTGTATTCTCATCAGCAATGTATGAGGGATCCACGTTCTCTGCATCCTTGCCAGCATTTGGAGTTGTTACCATTTTTTATTGTAATTGTTCTGATAGGTATGCAGTGATACCTCATTGTGGCTTTTATTTGCATTTCTTGGATAACTAATGA
This sequence comes from Panthera pardus, assembly GCF_024362965.1. Classification (NCBI taxonomy): domain Eukaryota; kingdom Metazoa; phylum Chordata; class Mammalia; order Carnivora; family Felidae; genus Panthera; species Panthera pardus. The sequence goes on along the minus strand of NW_026526765.1, from coordinate 144,050,140 downwards.
TGTCGAACAGTTTTTCTTGTATTTATTTGCCATCTGTAGATCCTCTTCAGTGAAATGTCTCTTTATGCCTTTTGCACATTTTCTAATTGGATTACTTCTTTTTAAAAAAAAAAAAAACTATTAAGTTTTGAGAGTTATTTGTGTATTTTAGATACTAATCCTTTCAAGTACATGGTTTGCAGATGCTGTCTTCCAGTCTGTGCTTTGACTTCTCATCCTCTTAATTAGGATCCTTTGGAGAGCAAAAATTTTTCATTTTGTTGAAGACCAATTAATCAGTTTTTCTTATAATGGATTTTGCTTTTGGTGTCATGTCTCAACTGTTTCCCTTACCCTAGACCATTTAAGCACTCGTGGCTTAGTTTTGTTTTTATTTCCCTAAAAATTTGTGGTTTTGAATTTTTTATTTATGCCCATGGACATTTTTGAATTAATTTGTGTATAAGATACATGAGTTGGTTGAGGTTAACTTTTTTGCCTGTGGTTCTTGAGATTCTTAGGTCATTGATGTGAGATTTTTCTTCTTTTCAAATGTAAGTATTTGGTAGTTTTTTTTAATTTTATTTTTTAATGTTTACTTATTTTGAGAAAGGACAGAGTGCACGTGGGGGAGGGGCAGAGAGAGAGGGAGATACAGAATCTGAAGCAGGTTCCAGGCTCTGAGCTGTCAGCACAGAGCCCAACGCAGGGCTTGAACTCACGAGCTGTGAGATCATGACCTGAGCTGAAGGCAGGTGCTCAATTGACTGAGCCACCTAGGCGTCTGGAAGTATTTGGTACTTTTAAATTTTCTTCTCAGCATTGCCTTAGCTATATCCCACAAATTTTGATATTTTATGTTTTTTATTTTTAAGTTGTTCACTGTGTATTTTGATTTTTCTTGAGACTCATGGATTATTTAAAATTATGTTGTTGAGTTTCCAGATTTTCCTCTTTCTGTTACTGATTTCTAGTTTAGTGCCATTGTGGTGAGAAAACACATTCTGTATGATTTCAGCTCTTTTTATTTGTTAAGGCATATGTTTTATGGCCCGGAATATGGTCTGTCTTGGTGTATGTTTTGTAGGTGTTTGCAAAGAATGTTTATTCTGCTGTTGTTGAGTGAAGCGTTCTATAAATATCAATTAGATTCTTTTGGTTGATGTTGAATTCATATATAGTCTGGCTGATGTTCTGTCCAGCTACTCTATCAGTTGTTGAGAAACAAGTGTTGAAGTCTAACTATACGTGTGGATTTATCTAGTTCTTTTAGTTCCATCCATTTTTACTTGACATATATTGCAGTTCTAAGACCTTTAGTATTGTTTTCATACTTTTATTGTTATTTAATGTCCTCCTCTGTCTCAGATAATTTTATAGCCTTCCCTGCTTTGTTTTGATCAATGTTTGCATGATATATCTTTTTCCATCATTTAACTTTGAAACTGCCTATGTCATTATATTACAAGTGTTTTTCTCTAGTCTGCATGTACTTGTCTCATTTTAAAAAAGGGAGATGTAATTGGCTTATAACATTATATCTGTTTCAGGGGTATGTGATGCAGTATTTGTGTGCATTGTGAAGTAATCACTATAGTAACTCTACTTAACATCCATCACCATGCACAGCGATTGTGTGTGTGTGTGTGTGTGTGTGTGTGTGTGTGATGAGAACTTTTAAGATTTACTCTCTCAGCAACTTTCAAACACACGACACAGTAGTATTGACGACAGTCACCATTCTGTACCTTATACCTCCAGCAAATATATATATATATATATATATATATATATATATATATATATATATATATATTTGCTTTTGTTACATTTGCTTTTGATGTCAGATCCAAAAAGTCATCACCAAGAGTGATGCCAAGGAGCTTACCATCCATGTTTTTTTCTAGGAGTTTTAGGTTCCAGTCTCTAATTTATTTTGAGTTAGTTTTTGTGTATGGAACAAGATCGTGGTCCAGTTTCATTCTTTTGAATGTGGCTGTTCAGTTTTCCCAACACCATTTATTGAAGAGATTGTCCTTTCCCCATTGGTATTTTTGGCTTCTTTGTTGTAGATTAATTGACCACACATGTGTGGGCTTATTTCTCGGCTTTCTGTTGTGTTCCACTGATGTATGTATGTGTTTGTTTCTATGCCAGTGTCATGTTTTTTATTTCTACAGCTTTGTACTGTAGTTTGAAATCAGGAAGCATGATGCCTGCAGCTTTGTTCTATCTCAAGATAGTTTTGGCTATTAGGGATCTTTTGTAGTGCCATACAAATTTTAGGATTGTTTGCTCTATTTCTGTGAAGAATACCATTGGCATTCTGATAGGAAATGCACTGAATTTGTAGATTGCTTTGGGTAGTATGGACATTTTAGCAATACTGATTCTTCCAATCTATGAGCATGGGATATTTTTCCATATATTTGTGTCTTCATTTGCTTTCATTAGTCTCTTGTGACTTTCAGTGTACAGGTCTTTCACCTCCTTGGTTAAATTTATTCCTAGGTATTTTATTCTTTTGACACAATTGTAAATGGGATTGTCTTCTTAACTTCTTTCTGATAGTTTATTATTAGTGTAGAAAAATGTAGTAAATATGTTGATTTTTGTATCACACAGCTTTACTGACCTCATTTATTAAAATTTCAAGAGTTATTTGGTGGCTTCATTAGGATGTTGTATATATAAAATCTTGTCATATTGAGGAGGGCACCTTTTGGGATGAGCACTGGGTGTTGTATGGAAACCAATTTGACAATGCATTTCATATATTGAAAATAAATAAATAAATAAATGAACATTAAAAAATAAAAAAAATAAAATCTTGTCATCAGAGTGACACATTTACATGTTTCTGTTGGATTTGGATGCCTTTTATTTATTTATTTTTTTTTCTTGCTGAATTGCTTTGGCTAAGGCTTTGAATATTTTGTTGAAGAAAAGTGGGAAGAGTGGCCATTCTTGTCTTGTTCTTGATCTTAGAGGAAAAACATTAAACTTTTCACCGTTTAGTATGATGCTAGCTGTGGGCTTGTCATATCTGTCCTTTATTATGTTGAGGTATGTTCCCTCTGTACCCAGTCCTTGGGGAGTTTTTTTTTTTTTTGCTTCTTTTTTTTTTTTTTTTTTAAATCATAAATGGATGCTTAATTTTGTCAAATGCTTTTTCTGCATCTGTTGAAATGATCATATGATTTTTATCTTTCATTTTGTTAATGCAGTGTAGCACATTGATTCATTTGTGGGTATTGAACTATCCTTGCATCCCTGGAAAAATCCCACTTGATCATGGCATATGGTTCTTTTAATGTATGGCTGAATTTGGTTTGCTAATACTTTGTTGAGGACTTTTGCACCAATGTTTATCAAGATATTGGCCTGATTTTTTTTTTTTTTTCTTTTCTTGTGGCACCCTTGTCTGGTTTTCATGGTGATAATGCTGGCCTTATAAAATGAGTTTGGAAGTGTTCTCTCATCTTTTATTTTTGGAAGACTTAGAGAAGGATTGATATTAATTCTTCTTTAAATATTTGGTAGATTTCACCAGTGAACCCATCTGGTCCTGGACTTTTGTTTGTTTGGAATTTTTTTTTTTTTTTTTAACGTTTTTATTTATTTTTGAGACAGAGAGAGACAGAGCATGAATGGGGGAGGGGCAGAGAGAGAGGGAGACACAGAATCGGAAGCAGGCTCCAGGCTCTGAGCCATCAGCCCAGAGCCCGATGCGGGGCTCGAACTCACGGACCGTGAGATCGTGACCTGAGCTGAAGTCGGACGCTTAACTGACTGAGCCACCCAGGCGCCCCTGTTTGGAATTTTTTGATTAGTGATTCAGTCTCCTTATGAGGAATTGGTCTATTAAAAAAAAATCGAATTGGTGTGTTCAGATTTTCTCTGGTTTTTTTTTTTTTGTTTTTTTTTTTTAATGTCTAATTCAGTCTTGGTAGGTTGTGTGTTCCTAGGGATTTATACATTTCTTGTAGGTTACAATATGTTGACATTTAATTTGTTCATAGTATTCTTTTATGGTCTTTTGCATTTCTGTGGTATCAGTTGTAATGTTTCTCTTTAATTTCTGATATTATTTATTTGATTCTTACCCCCAGCCCTTTTTTGGTGAGTCTTGCTAAAGGTTTGTCAATTTTGGTTTATCTTTAAAAAAAAAAAATCTAGCTCTTAGGGGGTGCCTGGGTAGGTCAGTAAGTTAAGGGTCTGACTTCTGCTCAGGTCATGATCTCATGGTCCACGGTTCGAGTCCCGTGTCAGGCTGTGTGCTGACATTCAGTGCCTGGAACCTGCTTCAGATTCTGTATCTCCCTCTCTCTCTGCCCCTCCCCGGCTTTTGCCACTCTCTCTTTCTCTCAAAAATGAGTAAACATTAAAAAAAAATAATAATAAAAGACAAGAAATTGTAAAAAAAAATAACTAGCTCTTAGTTTGATCTTTCTTTTTAATGTTTTATTTTATTTTGAGAGAGCACAAGCAGGGGAAGGGCAAAGAGAGAGGGATAGAGATCTGAAGCAGGCTCTGTGCTGACAGCAGTGAGCCTGATGTGGGGCTTGAACTCTCGAACTGTTAGGTTATGACCCAAGCTGAAGTTCGACACTAAACCAACTGAGTCACCCAGGTGCCCCTGATTGATCTTTTTTTAAGTTGTCTTTTTAGTTTCTATCTCATTTATTTATTATTTAAAAAAAAATTTTTTTTAATGCTTATTTGTTATTTAGAGACAGAGAGACAGAACGTGAGCAGGGGAGGGGCAGAGAGAGAGGGAGACACAGAATGGGAAGCAGGCTCCAGGCTCTGAGCTGTCAGCACAGAGCCCGACGCGGGGCTCGAACTCACAAACTGTGAGATCATGACCTGAGCCGAAGTCGGTTGCTTAACTGACTGAGCCACCCCAGGTGCCCCTCATTTATTTCTAATATTCATTTTTTCCATCTTTTTACTTTGAGTTTTGTTTATTCTTTTTCTAGTGTAAAGTTCTTTGAGGTAAGTTTTGTTCATTCTTTTTCTAGTGTAAAGTTCTTTGAGGTGTAAAGGTAGGTTGTTTATTTGAGATCTTTTTTGTTTCTTGATGTAAGTAAGCATTTGATACGAACTTTTCTTTTCAAACTGGTTTTGTGGCATCCCATAAATTTTGTTATGTTGTATTTTCAATTTGTCTCAAAGTAGTTTTTTTATTTCTCTTTGATTTCTTCTTTGACCCATGTGTGCTAACATTGTATTATGTTTTGATTCTCTAAAGTCTATGTGCTTTTGTTCCTTATAGAGCCCTTAGAGAGTTGTTCTTTGTATTTTGTTGAGAGTTTGTAGGTGTTGTTCATGGAAAGATTGTTTTTATTTTCTTTTTTTTAGATGCACAGCCCTTGATACCAGAAGTCACTGTTTCTTAAATTGGGAGCTTCATAGAATTAATCAGATTTAGAGAGGAAAAAAAAATCATTGAAGTCAGAAGTGGTTAAGAAAAAATTTGTAGAGCAGGCATTTAGCTAAGCTTTACAAATAGGTTTATGTTCTTAAATTAAGCATTGAGTCAACTTCCTAATTTTTGTATTTTCATTAGAGTAAATAGAGGTATATAGTTTCTGTAATGAGCCATACATAAATGAAATTTCTGCTTATGGTATTTTCTAGTTATAAAATAAATGGTGGATTGTAGCAACAGAATATAGATAGTGTTTTCTATTTTAGCAGTTACAGCTCTAATTGTATGTATTTTCATGATTTATTATGATAAATAATAAAATGTTTCATGAATACCTATGCACATAGTTCCTGAAACTCATTCAGGGTTTCTGAGCAGTATTTTCCTAGCTATAGATAGCCTGAAATATTAGGGTTTATTGGGTAATGAAATCAATTTAGAGGGTTTTCAAATAGCATTTTCAAAATGAAACGTAATAAAGCTTATTAAAGAACTCGGCTCTGGGTAAAAATTGTTCTGTGTAACTTTAGTATATCGGTTTGCACCGTAAAAGTATTTCTTACTGTGTTGTATGGTTCAAACAGTGGCTTCTGTTTTAGAGTGCCCCAGTAGTTAAAATCTGGTATAAAACTTTACCTTTTCTTTTTTGCCACTTAAAAGGGTTAATATAATCACAATTTTGGCTGAGTTTTGTGTGTGTTTGGAATGGTGGTTTAAAAAGCAATTATGAGAATTTAAGTTTATCTTGAGGTTGTTAAATTAAAATTAGAGAATAAAGTCGTTTTATACACACACACACGTGTATGTATTTGTTTTTGAAGTTATTATACTTTGGACTGACATCTTAGTAACATTGTCAGGTAAGAAGTAATGTTAGTGAGATGTGTAAGAACTACCATTTAAACAGTTTAGCTTGTGTTGAAAAACATTAAAAGTATCAGTGGCTTGGGGTGCCTGGGTGACTCAGTCCGTCCATTAAGCATCCAACTCTTGGTCTGAGCTCAGGTCTTGATCTCAGTGTTGTGAGTTCAAGCCCCGTGTTGGGTTCTGTGCTAGATGTGAAGCCTACTTAAAAAAAAAAAAAAAAAAAAAAAGAAAGAAAGAAGAAATCAGTGGCTTATTTTTCTTGTGTTTTATGTTATTTTGATGATGCTTAAATTTAGGATGTTGAGGGGGCCTGGGTGGCCCAGTCACTGGAGTGTCCGACTTCGGCTCAGATCACCATCTCACGGAATGTGAATATGAGCCCACATCTGACTCGCTGCTGTCAGTGCAGAGCCTGCTTGGGATCCTTGGTCCCCCTCTCACTCTACCTCTCTCTCACTAGTGCTCTCTCTCTCTCAAAAATAAGTAAAACATTAAAAAAAAAAATCTAGGATGTTGATTAAGGCCTAAGGACCCTCGGATGTAAATCTGAGCATAAAATTAAAAAACAAATGTTAAAATATTTCCTGGTATTTTAATATACAGATTCTGCTGTACACAAGGCAGAGTTTTATTTTAAATAGAAGCAAATGTAGTTGAGCTCATGTAAGTCAAAATCCTTCACTAGATTTTCTTGTTTTATATGTAATTAAAATATTGATGACTGTTGTATTTGTTTCTTAGTTATGAGTCTCAAAGGAATAATTCAGTACAATACTATATGATTTTCACCTACGCAAAGGGATTTTACTTTTTCTTATTTATATTACTGCTGCCTATTAGAGACATGGCAAATAATATAATAATATGTTGTAAGCAGTGTAAGGAATTGCTTCTTTCTTGGCTTTTCTTTGTTTTTTTAGGACATTTATGTTTCTGAAGTGTATGTTTCACTTATTTTTCATGATGTTCCTTCATTTTATTTTTCTTTTGTTTCTTCATAATCAAATTGAGGTTATGATTTTTTTTTTTTTTTGTCTAGAAAGCTACATAAATAATGTGGTCTTTGCAGGGTTTCGCACCTAGGGCTACATGATGGTTTTTTTTTTTTGCCACTTTTTGATGATGTTAATTTTGTTCTTTGGTTAAGATCTTTGTTTTCTTCACTGCACAATTGCTTGCTTTCTTCTGTAGCTAACCAGCAGTTGTGGGTGGAAACTTTGTGACTTTGCATTCCAAATTAAACTTTCCCCTCCTAGATTTAGTATCCATTGATGATTCTTAGTTGAATCAATTTCTTATAACTTGTGATTTTGATTTTTATGTAATTTGAAACTTAGTGAAAAGAAGAATTGAAATAATAACATAAGGACGTTTATATACTCTTTGCTACAGTTCACCAGTTATTTACATTATATATATTTAATTTGTAAAAAGGGTGTAATAAGAGTCCTTATCTCAAGTAGTATTGATTTTCATTGCCTCTGAGTTTCACTGAAAAGTGTGTTTTCTTGTTACTATTCTGTGTAATTGTAAAGTATTCTTTTATAATTCTCCTTATTCTTTCTATATTCCCTCTCCATTTTAAGGCTTCTGAATACTGGTCATTTTCTACGAAATTTTACATGTAGTTGTGTGATGTGCATATACATAATATGAACTTAGCAATTCTTTGTACTTTTTAAATTACTCTTTAACGTGGGTGTGGGACAAATATTTTCACATCACAAAGTTCTGTAGATAAGGTTCAGGAATTTAAGAAAGGCAACCTATCAACTCTTTTAGTCATGACTCTTAAACATTACCTTTCCTAGCAAAGGGCACCTGGATGGCTCTGTTGGTTAAGCATTCATTTAGCTCAGATCATGATCCCGGGGTCATGGTATTGAGCCCCACATTGGGCTTCATGCTGAGCATAGAGCCCACTGAAGATTCTCTCTCTCCCTCTGCCTCTCTCCCTCGCTAGTGCTCTCTCTTTCTCCCTCTTAAAAAAAATTACCTTCCCTTGGGAGTATTCTTTGACTCATTTCAATTCAATTCAACAGATAGATATAGAGTGCCTACAGTATTTAAAAGATAGTGTAGAAGAAACCAGGTAATCGAAATGCCTTATATTTACAATGTTTTGCAGTTTTCAAAACACCTTTGAATATGCATTTTCTTTAAAAAAAATTTTTTTTTAATGTTTTATTTATTTTTGAGAGAGAGAGAGAAAGAGTGAGTGAGTGAGCAAGCAGGGGAGGGGCAGAGAGAGAGGGAGGCAGAGAATCCCAAGCAGGCTCCAGGCTCTGAGCTGTCAGCACAGAGCCCGACCTGGGGCTAGAACTCACAAACTGTGAGATCATGACCTGAGCCAAAGTTGGATGCTTAACTGACTGAGCCACCCTCTGAGTATGCATTTTCTTAATTGTCATTACCATAACTCAGCAAAGTAGATAGTTCAGATAGATTTATTCTCATTGTATATGAAGAAACTGAAGTCTTGAAAGATTGTGACTTAACCAGGGTCCCATAGCTAGGGAGTGACAGCTTAAGCATGAACCAAAGCATAAGCTCAGTGCTCTTTTAAATTCTCCTTCACCACCTGTATATAGTGACTGTATATTTATAGTGACTATAAATTAACATATTAATTTATTATGCAAATTTACTGACCACAACAGAGGTATTTTTTAATTTTTTCACTTAATATTTATCTTAAGTGCTTCAAGGGCAGGGATAGGATCAGTAAAATAAGATCAAGACAGTGTCTTGTAAGTTAATATGAGTACCTTCCAGATACTTTCAACTAAGACAGTGATGTGTAATCAGCTCAATTGGTTAAGCATTTGACTCTTGGTTTCAACTGAGGTCATGATTTCACACTTGGTGAGTTGGAGTCCTGGGTCAGGCTCTGCGCTGACAATGTGGAGCCTTCTTGGGATTCTCTGTCTCTTTCTCTCCCTGCCCCTCTCTTGCCTGTGCGCTCTCACTCTCTCAAAACAAATAAGTAAACATTTAAAAAAAAAGATAGTGATGTGTATCAGAATGCTTGGATATATGAGAGTGGTTATGACATGCTTTTTCTTGTTTTGTTGGTGGGTCTGTTGAATGTGACTATTAAAAATAGTGGTGGGCAGGTAAAGGAAACAAAAGCAAAAGTGAACTATCAGAACTTCATCAAAATAAAAAGCTCCCCTCTGGGACACAGCAAAGGTGGTCATAAGAGGAAAATATATAGCAATCGAGGCCTTCCTAAAGAAGGAAGAAAGGTCTCAGATACACAAGCTAACCGTACACCTTATAGAGCTGGAAAAAGAACAGAAAAGAAAACCCCAAACCAGCAGGAGACAGGAGATAATAAAGATTAGAGCAGAAATCAATGCTATCGAAACCAAAAAAACAGCAGAACAAATCAATGAAACCAGAAGCTGGTTCTTGAAAGAATTAACAAAATTGATAAACCACTAGCCAGTTTGATCAAAAAGAAAAAGGAAAGGACCCAACTAAATAAAATCAAGAATGAAAGAGGAGAGATCACAACCAACACAGCTGAAATAAAAACTGCCAGAGTCCAGCTCCAGCAGGTCCAGGGGTTCCCAAAAGATGGACAGCATCGGTGAAAATAAAACCAAACTAAAATAAAAAACTAAAACTAAAATAAAAATGGACACAGACAACAACAGTGTGTTGAACTGGCCGATTTATTGTAGCAAATGTGGCATTGTATTTGTTAGTGATTTTTTTGTAGTATATGTCATCTATGGTTTTCTAACATTACCTAATCTTGAAAATGTTCCTATGTGTAATCAACCTTTAAGAAATAACATGGCGATTTTCTTGTAATGTTCCCTCATACCCTTTGATTATTGATTAATTTCCTACATTATTTCATTATGCATCTGTGTTTATCTATAATCTATAAAGCATTTGCTTTGCTGTTCTCATGAAAGGCCCCTTATCTCTTAACACCTCAAGTCCCAGGTGCCAGGAAGGGGCCGAAAGGACCTTAGAAACCCATGCCTCACACATTCTCAGAAAGACAATGCACCTAGGAATTAATGAACCATTCTGTACCTTAACCGACTAGGTTCAGTCATCATCTGGAATGCCTTTTGGGGGCCGGGTAGGCCTAGGGGTTGAAGTCACCTGTGCTCATAGATACACTCCTTAGTTGCCGGAGTGGGGCTCTCAAATCCATATGTCTCTCCTTTGTCGGCCTCCTTAGCTGGCAAGTGTATGAGGCTATCCTTCCTGTAAGTAGAGGAGTCTCCATAGGGGATGGCAAGGGCTAGATGTAAGGCCGCACAGTTTCTTGCGGAACCTTATTTTCTTTCCTAATGGTTCTTTTCCCAGGGGGCCTGTCGAGGGCAATTCCCCAATCGACTGAGACAATACCCTAGGTAGTCTTACGGCCAAATTACCTAAAAGCGGGAGTCCAAGAAGCTTCACTTTCGGTGGGTCGCCTTGCAGTCACCAATCCGTCCGCAGCCCGGGCCTTGCCATCAGGCTGGGATAGCTCGGCTTCCAGCAAAAAACAATAATAAGAGAATATTATGAGCGATTATATGCCAATAAAATGGGCAATCTGGAAGAAATGGAAAAATTCCTAGAAGCATATACACTACTGAAACTGAAACAGGAAGAAATAGAAAATTTGAACAGACCCATAACCAGTAAAGAAATTGAATTAGTAATCAAAAATCTCCCAAAAAACAAGACTCCAGGGCCAGATGGCTTTCCAGGGGAATTCTACCAGACATTTATGGAAGAGTTAACACCTATTCTCTTGAAGCTGTTCCAAAAAATAGAAATGGAAGGAAAACTTCCAAACTCTTTCTATGAGGCCAGCATTACGTTGATTCCAAAACCAGACAGAGACCCTACTAAAAAGGAGAACTATAGACCAATTTCCTTGATGAACATGGATGCAGAACTCCTCAACAAGATATTAGCCAACCAGATCCTACAATACATTAAAAAAATTATTCACCATGACCAAGTGGTATTTATACCTGGGATGCAGGGTTGGTTCAGTATCTGCAAAACAACTTGATTCATCGCATCAATAAAAGAAAGGACAAGAACCATATGATCCTCTCAATAGATGCAGAGAAAGCACTTGACAAAATACAGCATCTTTCTTGATAAAAACCTTCAAGAAAGTAGAGATAGAAGGAGCATACCTCAAGATAATAAAAGCCATATATGAATGACCCAATGCTAATATCATCCTCAATGGGGAAAAACTGAGAGCTTTCCCCCTAAGGTGAGGAACAAGACAGGGATGTCCACTCTTGCCACTGTTATTCAACCTAGTATTGGAAGTCTTAGCCTCTGCAATCAGTCAACACAAAGAAATAAAAGGCATCCAAGTCGTCCAGGAGGAGGTCAAACTTTCACTCTTCGCAGATGACATGATACTCTATATGGAAAACCTAAAAGATTCCATCAGAAAACTGCTAGAACTGATTCATGAATTCAGCAAAGTTGCAAGATATAAAATCAATGCACAGAAATCGGTTGCATTCCTATTCACTAACAATGAAGCAACAGAAAGAGAAGGAATCAATCCCATTTACAATTGCACCAAAAACCATACAATACCTAGGAATAAATCTAACTAAAGAGGTTAAAAATTTATACACTGAAAACTATGGAAAGCTTATGAAAGAAATTGAAGAAGACACAAAAAAATGGTAAAAGATTCCATGCTCTTAGATAGAAGTGAAAAATATTGTTAAAATATTGATACTACTCAAGGCAATCTACATATTCAATGCAATCTCTATCAAAATAACACCAACGTTCTTCACAGAGCTAGAACAAATAATCCGAAAATTTGTATGGAACCAGAAAAGACCCTGAATAGCCAAAGCAATCTTGAAAAAGAAAACCAAAGCAGGAGGCATCACAATCTCGGACTTCAAGCTATACTACAAAGCTGTAATCAGCAAGACAGTATGGTACTGGCACAACACAAACACTCAGATCAATGGAACAGAATAGAGAACCCAGAAACGGACCCACAAATGTATGGGCAACTAATCTTTGACAAAGCAAGAAAGAATATCCAATGGAATAAAGACAGTCACTTCAGCAAGTGGTGCTGGGAAAACTGGACAGCAACATGCAGAAGAATGAACCTGGACCACTTTCTTACCCCATACACAAAACTAAACTCAAAATGGATGAAAGTCCTCAAAGTAAGCCATAAAAGGAAGCCATAAAAATCCTTGAGGAGAAAGCAGTCAAAAACCTCTTTGATCTTGGCCGCAGCAACTTCTTACTCAACATGTCTCCAGAGGGAAGGAAACAAAAGCAAAAATGAACTACTGGGACCTCATCAAAATAAAAAGCTTCTGCACAGCGAAGGAAACAGTTAGCAAAACTAAAAGGCAACCAACAGAATAGGAGAAGATATTTGCAAATGGCACATCAGATAAAGAGTATCCAAAATCTGTAAAGAACTTTTCTTTTTTTTTTTAAAGTTTTTTTTTTTTAATGTTTATTTATTTTTGAGACAGAGCCAGCATGAATGGGGGAGGGGCAGAGAGAGAGGGAGACACAGGATCGGAAGCAGGCTCCAGGCTCTGAGCCATCAGCCCAGAGCCCGACGCGGGGCTCGAACTCACGAACCGTGAGATCGTGACCTGAGCTGAAGTCGGACACTCAACCGACTGAGCCACCCAGGCGCCCCTATAAAGAACTTTTCAAACTCAACACCCAAAAAGCAAATAATCCAGTGTAGAAATGGGCAAAAGGCATGAATAGACACTTCTCCAAAGAAGACATCCAGATGGCCAACCGACACATAAAAAATGCTCCACATCACTCATCATCAGGGAAATACAAATCAAAACCACAATGAGATACCACCTTACTCCTGTCAGAATGGCTAAAACTAACAACTCAGGCAACAACAGATGTTGGCGAGGATGCGGAGAAAGAGGATCTCTTTTGCATTGTTGGTGGGAATGCAAGCTGGTGCAGCCACTCTGGAAAACAGTATGGAGGTTCCTCAAAAAAATTAAAAACAGAACTACCCTACGACCCAGCAATTTCATTACTAGGTATTTATCCAAGGGATACAGGTGTGCTGTTTCGAAGGGACACATGCACCCCAATGTTTATAGCAGCACTAGCCACAATAGCCCAAAGTAGGGAGCCTAAATATCTATTGACTAATGAATGGATAAAGAAGATGTGGTATATATTACACGATGAAATATTACTCAGCCATCAAAAAGAGTGAAATCTTTCCATTTGCCACAATATGGATGGAGCTAGAGTATTAAGCTAAGTGAAGTAAATAGAGAAAGACAAATATCATAGGATTTCACTCATGTAATTTAAGAAACAAAACAGATGAACATATGGGAGGTGGGGGAAAAGAGGCAAACAAACCGCAAGAGGCTTTTAATGATGGAGAACAAATTGGGGGGTATTGATGGAGGGAGGAGAGTGGGGATGGGTTAGATGGGTGATGGGTCTTCAGGAGGGTACTTGTGATGAGCACTGAGTGTTGTGTTGTATTTAAGTGATGAATTACTGAATTCTGCTCCTGAAACCAAATGCCCTGTGTGCAAAACCAAACTAACTGGAATCTAAATAAAAATTTGAAAAAAAAATTGTGGTGGGCTGGTATTAGAGACTACACTTACTAAGGTCACTGTTCAAGATCAGTATGTTAAAGATCCTTAACACACACCATTACACTGATTTTTTTATTTAGGTGTTGTGGATTATGTCCGTGTGACATCTTCCCTCTTTTTACCCATAACCTCTCAAAGGTTCAGTGCCAGAAAGAACAGAAATACATCTTTATTTTCTCATCGCATCCTCTCTTGAATAGATAATACTTCCATTGCTCTCTTTCCAATTTGGCTTCGAGTCGCTGCTGTGATTCTGCTGTTGAACAGTCTTTTAAGTCAGAAGTTAGTATTCTGGTTAAGTAAAAAAAAAAAAAAAAAAAAAAAAAAATTGTGAGACTGCCCATCTTACCAGTGTAGCTAAGGTAGTTTTTACTAAATCAGTTATTAGGGCCATGTTGTGAGAGGCATGTGACAATTGCATTTCACACATCTTTCCTAAATAGTGTTTCTCGAATTTATTGGAAATTTAATACTCCTGGTACTGAGGTTCTGAGGTTAGCGAAACCAATCATGTCTCAAGTTCAGTAAAACCACATTTGTGCTATTTAATATTTTAGAAGAAAACTTAAACAGTTTTAGTCTGTCTTTACTATTTTTGCCTTACCTGATTGAATTTTGCTCTTGTGTTAATTAATAAGTTCATAGGAAATGTTCTAATTAGTTTCTGTCATAACTGGGAACCATAATAAGTTAGAGTACTTTGGAAAGCATGATAACACCTGCTCACTAGTAAATATCAATTCTTGGTCTGGCTCTTTTCCAGTCTCGCTAACTGTGTCTAAATGTGTGAACCTCTTACCATCTGCGTGCTTCAATTTTCCTCTAAATTAAAAAAAAAAAAAAGTCTTACCTGTATTCTATGCAGTTCAGAGTTTTGAAAGACAACGAGAGGTCATTAAAGTGTAAAATCCCTAACTGTTGAGAAAACCATTGGCTTTAAAATATACTGTTGTGAAATAGTAATATGCTATTTAAAGACCATGGACTCTTTTACTGTACTTTGTTGCTTAGTCTAAGACCTCTATTTTCAAAATGCAGTGTATTTGAAGACGAGTTTTACTGTTGAATTTGACAGGCCTGGCACAAGGCCAATCTCATGAGCCCAAAGGGAGAGTTTGCAGAAAACGCAGGTTGAAGGAGCCATAGAATTGACTTTCCATGAAGTCTAGGCTTATCCATGTTCATTCCTACGGGTGGGAGATTTGCTGAAAGTTGACTGTTTTCTTCCTTCCATACCATCTGATTCCAATCTGTACTTGTCTTTTATAGCTAGAGACGGTCGGATGGCAGCTTAACCTTCAGATGGCTCACTCTGCCCAAGCGAAACTAAAATCTCCTCAAGCCGTGTTACAGCTGGGAGTGAGTGGTGAAGATTCAAAGGTAAGAAATGGTACCTCAGTGAAATGCTGCATTTTGTTTACCAGGTAGGTCTTGTAGTTTATTGTGAGCAGAGTCTCTGCCCCCTGGATTGAAATTTTAAACACAATTAAATTAAAATTCAACAAGGATTAACAAATGGCTAGATCTTTGTGACAGGTTTTGAGAATCAGAGTTACTTATCCCTTTGTTATTCATTTGAAGAAATGTCTTGCACGAGCATTTCATAACCTCTTCTTTTAAATTCTGCAGTGGGAAAACTTGGTAACAGCCATATAAAATTAAGATTTTAATGATTTAGATATTTGTGGATATTTGTAGGTGTTTTGTGTTTTAAGATGCTTACATATAGTAGAAGGAATTTTGTTGTCTAGCCAATGCCTGCATTACCAAGATGATGTGAATTGTGTTTGTGTGTGTGTAACATTAGCGTGCATGAGTTTAAATCCCAGCTGTTGCAAAATGGAATTTTGGATTCGTTTATACTGCGCGATGATTTCTTTTTTAGCGTTAATTTCAGGAAGCTTGATTTGGAATTTTTTTTTTTTTTTTTACTGTAGCGTATAGAGAAATATATATTTAAGATAGCAGTGAAAGATATTTGTTATCTTTTTATTGTAATCGATTATCTTTTTAAGATGGATAAAGGGGAGTGACTTTTTCCCCCTAAATAAAGGAGACTGCTTCTTTTTAACACAGAGAGGTGAAAATCAGGTAGGAAGATCTGAGGAAAGAGAGGTAACTATGACTGGATGTAATCAGAGAATAATTGGAGAAATGTTATTGTTTATAATGGGCATTGAAGGATGAGAGCAGTATTACTTCTTTGTTAGAACTTTCATCATGTGTTATATATCATGCGCATTTTTATCTTCCATGGTAATGGGGACCAGTACGTAGCCCAGGTTAACAAGTCTATAAAATTTTAGGCAATTGAGTTGGGACTCACTGTATATAATTTATTAATTCATTCAGTGTTTCAAAAGTATTGCATTTCACACATTTTAAGTTGGTGAATACAGTATAAATAACAATAATTTATAAAATAATATAAGTTTAGTAGTTAAGAGTTGAAGTGACTGGTATATTATATATGCTCTACAATTTAGAAGTGGTGTAGCTTTGGGCAGGGCAAGTCACTTCATCTTTATGAGTATCAGCTTCTTCATCTGTAAACCGGGGATAACATTACCTGTTGCACGGGGTTACCCAGTGTATGGAGTGCTTATTTAGTCCGATGCCTAGTGTTAGGTAAATGCTTAAAAAAAGCAGGCTGCTGCCATTTTCATCATCGTCGGCAATAAAACTTATTTTTGGCTAATGAATAAATAAATGCCTTTGTTTTAAACCAAAGCTGACAGTGAATTTATTTCCTGATGAAATTAATCATTTCCCTTTCCTTGCCCCCTTCCGCCTTGTTAGTTCTCGATCTTCTTTTTCATATCTGTGCTTACTGAGACCTCGGGAGGGGAAGGGCAGCCTGGAAAGCCTGATGTTTTCTTACAGTGAACTAGGGAAGGCATTCCTTTAGGTTTGGGATAACAGTCTGGAACTCACTAGTTCCAGTGTAGACTGGAACTATTCTGAGTGAAGACACACACGCGTACGTATGTACAGATGTACGTACACACATTCGTATGTTCTCCAAGTGTCTGTACACCTTCACTGTTGTATTTCTCTGGACTGTCATATGTTAAGTCTGAACAGGTAAATGGAATTGATAGGCTGGAAGGAAACTGTTGTGACCGTATATGGGGTGTACTTTGAGCATCATTGTGTAGGCAGTGGTGGACCTTGGGATGCCTGAGTCCTCCCGGCTCCTTTATCATGTCTTCAAAATACGTTTATGTCAGTTCTATGTTGAGACAGTAGGAATGAATGAGTAATACTTCTAGTAAAAGAGTCATGTTTTTAATCCATGTTACTCAGAAAATCTCTACAGATGTGAAATCCAGCTCACTGGGAGATAGAACCTGGAGTACATTTGTATTTCCCTGTGTGTTGCTATTTTGAAGTTTTGAACGAGCGTTTGGTTATCCATGTAACTTGTAGAGCTGGAGAACCATTTGCATCGACAAACAGACGATGCAAAGAAGAGCAGCGGCCTACAAAGGAAAAGGATATTTTCTTTTTTTTTTTTTTTTTTAAGTTTATTTATTTTGAGAGAGAGACAGAGCATGAGCAGGGGAAGGGCAGAGAGGGGGGAGACACAGAATCCCAAGCAGGCTCTGGGATCTGACCTGTTGGCACACAGCACGATGCAGGGCTCAAACCCATGAGCCGTGAGATCATGACCTGAGCCAAGATCAAGAGTCAGATGCCCAACCAGCTGAGCCACCCGAGCACCCTGATATTTTCATTTTGGTGCAGACTTAAGTGCACCTCTTTCCCTTGTATTGCCTCTCTTCCCTATGGCATTGTGTGGATTTGACCTGTTTCTCATATCTGCTAAAGAAGACACACGTAATGGAGCGTATCACAGCTGTCAGCCTGGACAGACACCTGCCATCTCCAAGTGCTGTGTGTCCCAGCTCCAAGGAGCAGTTAACCACCACACCTCTGTTCTCTCAGTGAACTGCTGTTGGGAAGATTTACTTTTTCTTCTTTTCATATTCTCCCTCTCTCTTTTTGTGATCTGGTACTCTGTTCTTTGTACTCGTGTGAGACTTTGGGAATTCTTGACAGGTGGGAATATTAGATGAAAGGAACAGGAATATGGAACATGTTTTAAAAACCATGTTTGTTAAAAGAAAGGAGAACTTTTTCTAAAAAATTTTTAAGTTTGTTTATTTGAGAGAGAGAGAGAGAGAGAGAGAAAGCAGGGGAGGGGCAGAGAGAAAATCCCAAGCAGGCTCTGTGCTGATAGTACAGAGTCTGATGTGGGGCTCGAACTCACAAACTGTGAGATCATAACCTGAGGCGAAACCAAGAGTCAGACGCTTAACCAACTGAGCCACCCAGGCGCCCAAGAAGGGAGAAGTTTTATTGAAAATGATGACAAGTTATCACTGGTTAGTGTATGATGGAAAGTATCATAGAATGCAGAGTTGCCATATTATGAAATTGGCATTTGTTTAAAAAGCAGAAAGCATGAAATAAAATTCTTTTAAGTGTGTATGTTAAAGGGTATTTTTCCTGAAAGTATTCATGTATTAAAATAATTCTGAGAGGGGTACCTGGGTGGCTCAGTCAGTTCAACATTTGACTCTTGATTTTGGCTCAGGTCATGATCTCACGGTTTGTGAGATTGAGCCCCATGTTGGGCTCTGTGCTGACAGAGTGGAGCCTGCTTGGGGTTCTCTGTCTCTTCTTTCTCTCTTCCTCCCCTGCTCTCTCTCTCAAAATAAATAAACTTAAAAAAAATTCTGAGAGGGTTAGTCAGTGAACATTATGAGAGACTCTTTTGATGGTGTTTACTTTTGAGCTGCTGAGCTGAAAACTTCCTGCAGTTCATCAAAGTGTGTGGTTTCTAAAAGTCTTTCTTCTCATTCACTTCCAACATACACATGAAAAGCGTAGCCTGCAGTGAAGTTCTAATTGCTATCATATTAGATAGCACTGTTGCATTCGTGTCCTTTCTCTTGGAACGTTCCTGTCTCAAGGCTTTCCTGTTTTGCTACTAATTTTATCATGAAAACTGGGTGATTGTAACTTCTCTTGCAGTATTTTGATTTATATATTCTAGTTGTTTGCAATTAATTGTCTTAGTGTTTATCTACTGCATTTAGCAAAGTAAGATTATTTTCCTGTTCTGAGATACATCAAAAAGAGGGTTTTTTGTTTTTTGTTTTTGGTTTATTTCATTAGAGGGCAGTAGAGCTCTGCTTACCTAACCTCTGGCACTTACAGTGTTATTTGAAATAACATTCAAAATAATTTGTGAAGTCAGTAGTTGTGGGAAATGCTAAGTGTTCACATTTCTAATCTGTATATAACAATAGAGTTCTTTTGTTTCCATCAACAAAATTAATGCCTATTAATCAGATATGTATAGAACAAATAAATGAAATCATCATGATTTCATTGTTTGTTAGTTTCTCTGTGATTATTTGCCAAAATGAAGTTTATTAAAAAGCCTTCAACACTATTGACTATTTTTGTAACATTCTGTCGCTTGTATTAATTTCTTTGTGAGAAAAGAGAACACAGTAATCCCAAGATAGTTGAATGGCTCTAGTATAACTACTTCCAGGCTAATCATAGTTGGCATTTCTTTATTTATAGAGAATAGCAATTTTATACTTAACAAATGTTGGTAATTTTGAGTATTCCAAGCACCTTAACTTTAAATATCCTAAAAACACTAAAATACTTAAATTTTGCTCTTGGTTGTGCATTATTATGTTTCCCCCAGTAACTTTGCACTTCTGAGACAATCACGTTTTGTTAGTACAGTGACTCTAAAATTTTTTGGTACATCTTTTAAGAAAGAATCTTGGTGTTTCATTCGTTTCTTCTTTTGAAACAACTGGGATAAAATCGCCGTGGAAGGGAACTGTCATTTACCTTAAGGTTAAGTTGGATTATGCTCAGGTTGCACAAGGTACTTTGTGGTGGGTTACGATTTCAAGTGAATTTAGGACTTTAAGTACTAATTTGTTGAGTTAGAGATCTTCATTCTTATTTCCAAAATGGGTGACAAATTCTATTTAGAGTGACGAAAAAGGAGGGAAAGCCCTGTTTTAGTGCTTATTCTGTGCTAGACATGGTATCTCCTCCTTTACTTCTGGGGTGCCTGGGTGGCTCAGTCAGTGCAGCTCAGGTCATGGTCTCACGGTCCGAGTGAGTTCGAGCCCTGCGTGGGCTCTGTGCTGACAGCTCGGAGCCTGGAGCCTGCTTCAGAGTCTGTGTCTCCCTCTCTCTCTGCCTCTCTCCTGCTCACACTCTGTTTCTTTCTGTCTCTCAAAAATAAATAAACATTAAAAAAAATTTTTTTTTTTAGATAAAATACTTCTTTCACGGTTACCTGGGTGGCTCAGTTGGCTAAACATCCAACTTAGGTCATGATCTCACGGTTCGTGGGTTTGAGCCCCACATCGTGCTCTGCACTGACAGCATGGAGCCCTCTTGGGATTCTCTCCCAAGGAGTGTGTATGAACTCCTCTTCTCTCTGATCCATCCCCGCACCTGCATGCACTTTCTCTCTCACATGCTCTCTCGCTCTCTCAAAATAAATAAATAAACTTAAAAAAAAAAATAAAGCTGTCATCATATTGAAAAAATGAAAATAAAAGATTTCTTTCTTTTATGAATGAATTGTTATTGTTATTATACTGTTATTGTCATTATCTTGTTATTATCCCTATTTTATAGGAAGATGGAGAAATGGAAACACATAGAGATTAACCCCGAGGTTATACAACCAAA
The DNA here is from genome assembly GCF_024362965.1 of Panthera pardus. Classification (NCBI taxonomy): domain Eukaryota; kingdom Metazoa; phylum Chordata; class Mammalia; order Carnivora; family Felidae; genus Panthera; species Panthera pardus. Next base: position 144,029,485 of record NW_026526765.1, on the reverse strand, counting down.
AACAAGTAGAACTAGGATTTGAAACCAGACAGTTTAACTTCAGAGCACTGTACTTTATTCATTGCTGAGATACTGCCTCTTTTTGCTTGTTTAATGACTTAGCAGTTGATCCTGTAATGTATGTATGTTTGAAGTTGCTGAACGTGTTCTAATACGCACTGTTGTATCTTGTTGGTTGTTGTTCTCCATACAGTGATAGGCATATGGATTCTCAATTTCATTTTGCTTTTCTCTGATTAAGCTGAAATAATTTTACACCTAAAGTCAATGAGAGACACTAAGAAATACTTTTACATAGTAAATAAAGTTTTATGTTTTGATGTTACCTGTTAGTTCACTAAAGACTGTGTTTATTGACACACTTTACTATAACAGCTATATGGCATCATGGATGTTGATACCTTATGAACAAAGAAATAGGCTATATCATTGAAAAGAAAACATCCTTAGATCTGTTTATGACAGATTCCTTAGTAAGAGAAAAATACGTCTTTATTCAAATTATGAACTCTTGTATTAGAAATGTGAAGTATTCTGATCTCCCTAAAAGTGATGGTTGTATTGACTGATTTTGAAGGGCCTTCAGATTTCTCGAGCTGCTCTCACAAGCAGGTCTGAATTTTACAAATACTGTATTTTTACTAATCTAATCTGTATAAATAAATATATTTCAGTATATTTCCCTTGATAATTTAAGTTTATTTTTCTCTTTAACAAAAATTTTTTTTAAATGTTTATATTTGAGAGAGAGAGAGAGAGGGACAGAATGCAAGTGGGTGAGGGGCAGAGAAGGAGGGAGGCATAGAATCTGAAGCAGGCTCCAGGCTCCAAGCTGTTATGACAGTACAGAGCCCACAAGGGGCTCGAACTCACAGATCACGAGATCATGACCTGAGTTGAAGTCAGATGCTTAACCGACTGAGCCACCCATGCGCCCCTATTTTTCTCTTTTTTAAAAGTTGTGCATCTATTATGGACATTTTTAAAAATATAGGAAAAAAAAGACAAAACCGTACCCACAACACTGTTATGTTTTGCTATAGGACTTTCTAGTTGTTTTTTACTTTGCATCTCTTAACTTGTAAATGATTAAAAAAAAATAATGATGTTTGCATTTGGTTTAGGAAAAAATTGAGATTTTATTATTACTGTTCAGTACTTGATATGGTTATGAGAAGATAATCTCATTCATTAACCAGAATTTTTTTCCATTTTGATAAGTAGCAATTACTGCTTTTTCTAGAACGTGGTCTCCTGTGATCTGAAGAAACATTCAGTAAAGTCTTGGGCTTTTTACTCACTGATTTTGATGAGAAATTTTATAAAATGAGCTTTGCTTCCAGCAGTTCTGTATTAAGATACTAATTTTCATTTGTGCCATTTGGGATGGTTATTTAGGGTTCAGAAAATTTTGAAGACAGGTCAGTGGTTTTTCTTCTCAAATGAAATGATTGATAAGTATCGTCTTTTTAAAAATTGTGGTTCTTGGGGCACCTGGGTGGTTCAGTCAGTTGAGTGCCTTTGTTTTTTTTCTTTAAAGTTTATTATTTTGAGAGAGAGAGAGATACAGTGTGAGTGGGGTAGAGGCACAAACAGAGGGGAGAGAGAGAATCCAAAGCAGGCTCCATGCTGTCCGTACAGAGCTTCACGTGGGGCTCGAACTCATGAGTCGTGAGATCATGACCTGAGCCGAAATCAAGAGTCAAATGTGTAACCAACCTAACCACCCAGGCAACCTGAGTGTCTGAGTCTTGATTTTAGCTCAGGTCATGATCTCACTGTTGTGAGATCAAGCACCATGTCAGGCTCTGTGATGGGTGTGGAGCCTCCTTCAGATTCCCTTTCCCTATCCCTTTGCCCCTTCCTTGTGCAGATGCGCTCTCTCGTGCACGCGCTCTCTCTCTCTCTCTCTCTCTCTCTCTCTCAAAAAACAGGAAGTAAATAATTATGGTTTTTTTCATTAGTTAGGTTATGTATGTTTATTGTAGAAAACTTGTAGAAAATTGTAGAAATTGTAGAAAATTCCAGAGATATAAAGAAAATCTCAGAGGTTTACCCCCAAGATGCAGCCAATCTATTTGACCTATTTTATTTCCGTGTTTATTCTACGGATACTTTCTTCTGAGAGTGTGATTCTATGACTTTTTTGATTTTATGTTCTGCTTTTGTCCTGTAACTCTGTAAAACTTTTTCCATATTGCTTCCAACTCACCATGCGTGTATTTTAAATGACTGTATTGTACTTTGGCTACGAAATACTATGGTTTTCTCCCAGTTCCTCCATTGTCAAATAATGGGTTTGTTTCCAGTATTTTCCTGTTATATTGTGACAAACATATTTGTGTATATATACATAGTAGGTGCTTAATAAACATGTACTGACTGACTGACTGACTGAATAAAGCCTCCTTAGTATATAGGATTATTCCCCGGGAGTATAATTAGTGGGTAAAAGGGTATAAACTAAAAAGAGGTCTTGCTATAGTTTGATAAATGGCTTTCCGTAATTATTTTGGAAACATGCTCAGAAACTCAAGGGGTGCATTCAGAGGATTTAAGAGCTTCTGGAGAAAGGTGTGACATTACTATCTCACATATAGGCTCTTTCGTAACTGGTTAATTAAGTACTTTGGATAATTGTAGGAGATCAGTTAAAAGCTCAAATACTTTTGTGATATTAGAGAATCGTCCATTTTATAATTTCTTTATTCCATTAGTGTACGTATAAGCTTTCATTATGTGTGTTTTGGTTTATTATAGAACGTGCAGAAGCAATCTGATCAAATACTCTGGCAGTTAAAGAAAATAGAAATAGCCCTTATTTGTGAGATAATTGCCCAGATACTCTGAGAACAAAGCCTGGTCCTTTGCAATCTAATTTATTTAAGTATTCCTAAGGCTGTGTGGCTCTAGTTTTCTTGTTTTTAACTTTGTTTTGTATCCTTTTTCAGTGTGATCAGTTTCTCAATGACTTTGTCCTTCAAGGGGTCATGTTTTCTACATAAGAACAATACAAAATGTTTTTCCTCAATTTAGTGCGTATTTTGGTTTTGTAATCAATTTGACTTTCTAAAAGCCCTTATGTATTCAAGTCATATGTGTACATTTTCATGATATCACAGTGAATCTCTTGGTCTCTGTGTGAGAGCGTATGTGTGTGTGCAAGCTTTTTTCAAATTTCAGGCTCCCTAATGGAAACTCTGCATTTAACCGTAAGAAGACTTTATAAGCTTAAAAAAAAAAATACTGTTTGGATACTATCTTTGAGGAGTAAAAACAAACAGAATATTAATACACAATTAGAGTGTGATAGTATTTAGTATTCATGTGGGGAAAGTGATAGAAGAGTCTTGGAGAAGAAAATCCTTTCTAAAAATAATCCAGAAAGTTCATGCATTTCAGACTTAAAATATCATCTTTTCACTAACATTCTTTTAAAAAATTCTGTGGGATTCCAAAGTAGGTAAACAAACAGTATCACCCTTAGTTGTCTTTCCTAGCTTGGAGCCTTTTTAACTTTTTATATCCAGAGGCAATTGATAATTGTGGAATTCCCCAGACATAATAGAATATATTTAGAAGTACCTCTAAATTTTGTTTGATGTATTTTTATGGATTAGAAATGACATTAATGTAAACCAGTGGTTTAAGTATTTTGATATGAAAGTGTTTACACTGCATTAGACAACTGAACAAATAAAATGCTGTTTCAGAAATTAAATAAGCAGTAACTTTTTGAATAGCTCAGATTCTGTTCAAGAAGTACTTATTAAGGGGCACCTGGTGGCTCAGTCGGTTAGGCGTCTGACTTCGGCTCAGGTCATGATCTCACGGTTCGTGAGTTCGAGCCCCACGTCGGGTTCTGTGCTGACAGCTCGGAGCCTGGAGGCTGCTTCAGATTCTGTGTCTCCCCCTCTCTCTCTGCCCCTCCCCTGTTTGTGCTTTGCCTCTCAAAAATGAATAAATGTTAAAAAAAAATTGAAAAAAAAGTATTTACTAAACATTTTGTATGTAAGAGACACTAGGCAAAATGTTAATGATATGAGAAGGTCTTATTTTCTATCATGGAGTTTACGGTCTAGCAAGCCAGTAAATATAAGTTTAGTGACTGTTACAAAAGAGGGAATATATGGAGCCCCAGAGACTGACAGCAAGTAGTTAGAGACTGTGACAGGCAGGGGAGTTTCTGGTGAGAGAAAGAGCACATGAAAAAGGATGGAGGCTTGTCTCTTGAGCCTGTTGAGTATGAGGTAGCTGTAATATCCAGGTGGAGATTGGTTGGCAATCTGGGGCTTGAGAGAAAATTATAGACTAGAAACTGAGATTTGGAAATCATCGAGGGTTAGATTGTAGTTTCAGTCATGAGAATGGTGGAGATCAATCACTTAGGGAGAAAATATAGAAATTTATGAGCTCAGGATACTGGGGGGTGGGGGGGAGCTCAGTTAATTTAGCATCCGGCTTCAGCTCGGGTCATGATCTCGTGGTTTGTGAGTTTGAGCCATGCGTCGGGCACACTGCTGTCAACACAGAGCCTGCTTCAGATTCTCTTTGCCCATCTCTCTCTTCCCCTCCCCTGCTCACACTCTCTCTCTCCTATGAGCTCCTAAATTTAAAAGGCAAGTAGAGTTGGAGGAGCTTATGACAGCGAATAGGAAGGAGCAGTCTGAGATGAAAGGAAGAACATTTCTTGGAAAGTGAATTATGTCACACATTCCTAAGAGGTAATAGAGAAGAAAAAAGTAAATTAACTAATTTAATCCTCAGAGCTGTGAATTAGGTCCTGATATTTTCCCTGGTTTGCTCAGTGGTTAAATATCAGTGCCTAGATTGAGTACTAGAAAGTGAGAGAGTCAAGATTTGAATCCAGGTCCGTGTGACTCAACAGCCTCAACCTCTAATCACTATACAGGGATAAAAAAGTGAATTCAGTGACATGGAGATCACTGGTGATCATTGTCTAGGGGCAGGAGGAGCTGTTTTAAGATGGCGGGTAGTACTGAATGCTGTTGAGAGGTCAGGAAAGAGAATAGGCATGTGAGTGTTGTATTTGGTTAGATGGACCTCTCTGATAACCTTGACAGTGGTCATCTCGGTTACAACTGAGAGGAAAAAGAAACCTGCTTGGATTAAACTGAGGAGAGAATGTGAGGACACAAAGTGGAAGCCACCAGATAAGTTAACTCTTTCAAGAAGCCTGGAGGTAGGATGGTCCCTGTAGGGAGTGTGGATTTAATGACTGCAGATGTTAGAGGAGGCTTGTATGCCGATGCCCCAGATCCATGGAGAGAGAAATTGATAACGCAGCACAGAGAGGGATATAATTTTCTTGAGAAAGTGAGAAGTTGCAAGATCCAGAGTGCAAATGGAAGGGTTGGACTGTGAAAGAAGTGAGAACATGGCATTTGTTGTAATAGGAAATAAGAGTATGGGTTAGGTATGTAGTTTTGAGTGTTGGAAGAGAAATTTGTGTCTGATTCCTGCTTTTTTCTCCAGGCAGCTGAGGGAGTGGGTAGGTTTAAGAGGTTTGAGAAACAGAGGAGAAAGTATGAAATAGTATTTTGTATACTGGGAAAATGAACAAACTCGGGATTTTAGTCTGCTTCACTGTGTTGAACAGTGCTGATTGCCCATTTGCAATTTGTGGCCATAAATTTAAAATGGGAACTGTTGGAAGGTTGTACATTTTTCTTGATCCATTTTTAGCTGCAGAGGTAGAGCAGGTGGGTAATTGGATTTAATCAGGGTTTCATCTTTGCCTGGGGTATCAGATGAAGGGAGAAAGGGAGAAAGGATGGCCTGTGTGTAAAAGGGAGCGATTCTAAATTGAGTCAGGTAGAGAGACAGCATAATGTGTGTTGGGGGTAGGTTGTTGGAGAAGAAATGGCTGGAGACAGAAATGGAACCCCGAGCCACAGCCTCCCTAGAGTAGGTTGTGGTGTAGAGGGCCCTCAGATAGGTCCAGGATCACTTGGGGAGTTTTTAATTTGAATCTTCAGACTTCTTTGGCTTGGTCTGGTGTATGGCAAGCATGTCCTTTAAGAGAGAGAAGTAGATAAAAGTAAAACCTATCGTCTGATCTTGTCGGAACGTTTAGCCCTGCATCAGCTTGGAAACTGAAGTGGTCCAGATATATGAAGATCGGTTCCATATCTAAGAGCTCTTAACGTGTGGCCACTGGCTACGCCTTGGTCTGTTGCTTCCTTGGCTGACGATATACCCAACAGCTGCTGGAAAATACTGGAGTAGTTCACAATGAGCCCTCTATATTAACGATACTACAGCCAGAAATCAGTTAAAATGTGTAAAATGTAAATGTTTTATGTCTCAACTGAATTTATTAACTTTTGAACACCATTGGTGATTTTCTGAATTGCTTTTCTAAATCTAGTACTCTAATTTGGGAATAGTACTATAAATTTTAGATTCAAGAAACAGTAAAGTTGGCTAGGCTAAGTTTTCTCGCAAGTAAATTGCAGTGTTGAATATTGAATCAGTTCTGATAATTTTGGCAAAAAAAAAAAAAAAATTTGACAAATTTCTCTCCTGGCCTAATTTATGTGAGATTTTAAGCATTTTTGCTGTTATGTCACCATGTGAGTGCTTAAATGTATCTTTAATAGATTATGTAAATTGTGTTTCTTTAAAATTTTTTCATTCCTTTTCCTGAGAAGCATTTGGAGAAAATTAAACTTATATGAAGAAGACTCACTTTGTTATATAATATATTTCTCTCCTCAGAACAAATTTTTGGGCACTATTGACTGTATTTATGGTATTGGGGAAAGTAAAGATTTTTCTTTATATTGGTGTTTTTGGTTGTTTGTTTTTGTTGTTGTTTTAACTTTTCTACTATCCTTAATACTTATCCCGAATTATGTAATCTTTAAAAAACATCTCATGTCTGTATATAAAGCGCTTTAATGATTTTAATCAGATCCTCAAGTCTTGGGTCACCTGCCCTCTTATCTGGAAGTGTGGCCGTCCCAAGATTCCTGGTCATTGCGAGTCTGTGGCCGTTTACATGTTTGTGTGTAGCATCTGCTCAGTGTCACAGGTTCTGTGTTTCCGGTCTGTATTTGGGTGACATGTCTGAGGGTCTGAAGGCAGCTGTTCAGTTAGTGCACAGACTGTAGTCACTTTCAGTCACCTTATGCAATGGGGAGTGGAATTCCCACGCAGTGGGAACATACCACAGCGAGGGCTTTTAGATGAAATAAGGGGTAGCAAGTCGGGCCGGTGGAGCAATGCTGTCCTTGTCTTACCACTTACCCCACCTCTTGCTACTAGCAGAAACAAGAGACAGAATAGAATCTCATTTTTGCACATCTTGGTAACTTGTTTCAGAAAAGTTTTGATCCTAATTAATGAAGTGACCGACTATATACCATTTTTACAATGTCATATTTTGTTTTTAAAACTTGTTTTGTGGGGCGACTGGGTGGCTTAGTCAGTTAAGCGTTGGACTCCTGATATCCGCTCAGGTCATGATCTCATGGTTCATGAGTTCGAGCTCTGCGTTGGGGTAGATAGAGCCTGCTTAAGATTCTTTCTCTCTTTGCCCCTCCTCCCCCCCTTCAAAATAAATAAACTTAAAAAAAAAAATTGTTATTTTTTGGAGTTTATATACATAAAATTTGCTGATACTCAGTAAATATCATAACATCAGTGAAATGCTATATGTTTGTTGTAGTGGTTGTGGTTAGTTAACAAAAAAAACATAGCTGACAAATTATTCAGGGTGAAGATAAAATGTAATAATAAGTGAATGTGTAAAAAGAGGTTCCTTTTTTTTTTTTTTTAATTTAGTTTGAGAGAGTGTGCATATTCACATTTGAGCAGGGCACGGGCAGAGAGAGAGAGAAAGAGAATCCTAAGCAGACTCTGCACTGTCAGCACAGAGCTCTATCTACTTGGGGTTCAATCTCACGAACCATGAGATCATGACCTGAATGAAAATCATGAGTCAGACGCTTAACCAGCTGAGCCACCTAGGCATCCCATGATAATAATTTTGAATGAGATATTTTAATTGATATATGGCTTTCTGAGTATATGTATTATAAACTAGTTGTTTCCCACCATAGAGCATTACGTTGTAAATACCTTTCAACCTTTCAATGTCAATAAATGAAATTTTAACCAGCAATATCACTTTAAATGGCTGCAGAGTATTGTGTTGTTTATATATTCCATCTTCTTTTTCTTTTCTTTTTCTTTGGGGGGGGGTAAACATGGTTTATTTTTCAAGTAATCCTTCAGCAATGCCTTTCCTTTTGAAGCCATATTTAAGCCTTTTGGTAGACACGAACATTATTGGCCAGTTAAAATAAGGGAAGTAGATCTTAGAAATGATTCCATGTGTTAGAATTCTAGTAACTGCCAGAGTAATGAGTTTTTATTGCAGGGTAAGCTGTCTTTCCACGGTTTATCATGTTTGGACATTTAGTCCAGAACATCCTTTTTTTTTTTTTTTTATTATACTTATTTTTTATTTTATTTTTTAAGTTTTCATTTAAATTCAACTTAATATACAGCGTAATATTAGTTCCAGGCGTACAGTATAGTGATTCACCTCTTCCATACATCACCCAGTGCTCATCACAGCAAGTGCCCTCCTTAGTCCCCATCACCTATTTCACCCATCCCCCACTCCCCTCCCCTCTGGTAACCATCAGGTTGTTCTCTAGAGTTGAGTCTGTTTCTTGGTTTGCCTCTCTCCTTTTTCTCTCAATGATTGTGTGTTTTGTTTCTTAAATTCCACATCTGAGTGAATTATATGGTATTTGTCTTTCTCCCACTGACTTATTTTACTTAGCATAATACTGTCTAGCTCCATCCACGTTGTTGCAAATGGCAAGATTTCTTTTTTTTTTTTGATGGGTAATATTCCATTGTGTGTGTATATATACATATATACATATATATGTGTATATATACCTGTGTGTGCGTGTGTGTATATATATATATGTATATATACACATATATATATGTATATATACACATACACAAATTGCATCTTTTTTATCCATTCATCAGTTGATGGACATGTGAGCTATTTCCATGATTTGGCTATAGTATATAATGCTGCTGTAAACATGGAGGTGCATGTTGGAATGGCTTTTAAATTTGTATGTGTGTGTTCATTAATTCATGAGGTTCTCAAACAGTGTTTGCTTCCTTCTTTCCTCTCTTCCTCCCTTTCTCTTCCCCCCTTCTTCCTTTCTTCTTTATAATGGAGGAGAAAGCAGTTTCTTTCAGAGCTATCCCATTTTATCTCAAGGAGTTCCAGCCCGACCATCTTATTAACAGGGTAATTTTATCCATGCTTAAAATCCTGCCACTTCCTTGATAAGGACAATGTAATAAATACTCCAAAATAACCCAGCAGTAAAACAAAGAGAGTTACTCAGGTACAACTTTATTTATGAAATGAGCAAAAGCTTATGGAATACACCAGCAAAAAGAGATCTTAGATGGATATGGCAATGAATTCTTAGGGTAGATAGCAAAAACACGAACAGCAAAGGAAAGAAGATAAATTAGACTTCCTTGAAATGAAAAACTTTTGTGCATTGAAGGACTGTGAAGAAAATGAAAAGATAACCTAAAGAATGGAAGAAAATGTTTGCACATCATATATCTGCTAAGGGATTTGTTTCTCATATATTTGACGAACTCCTGCAACTCAACAACAAAAACAACTCCACTAAAAAATGGGCAAAGGACTTGGATAGACATTTCTCCAAAGAAGATGTACAAATGGCCAAAAAGCCCGTGAAAAGATAATGTACCATTAGGCATTAGGGGAATGCAAATCAAAACTACAAGGAGATATCACTTCACACTCATTGGGGTGGCTATAATTACAAAGAGAGAGGAAGGAAGGAAGGAGGGAAGGAAGGAAGAAAGAAAAAGACAGAAAATAGGTGTTGGTAAGGATGGGGAGATATTAGGACCCTTGTAATTGCTGTAGGGAATATAAAATTGGTGAGCCCCAATACTTTGTCAGTTCCTCAGAAATTCAAACATAGTATTATCATATGACTCTGCAGCCCCACTGCTAGAAATATATCAGGAAGGACTCAAGTCAGTAAATGTACATGTGTGTGGAGAGCAGTATTAGTCACAGTAGCCAGAAGGTCCCAGATGTCCCATCAGTGGATGCATGGAGAAACAATGTCTGTAAATACATACAAAGGAATATTATTGAACCATAAGAAGGAATGAAGTACGATACATGCCTCAGTGTGGATGAACCTCAGAAACATTCGCTTAGTGAGTGAAACCAGACCCAAAAGGTCACATATTGTGTGATTCCCTTTGTGTAAAATATCCAGGTTAGGCAAATCCATAGAAGCAGCAATCAGATCAGAAGCTGCCAGAGCCTGGGGGAGGGAAGGAAGGTAGAGGAGTGACAGCTTAAAGGTTAGGAGTTTCTTTTTGAGGTGAGGGAATGTTCTGGAATCAGAGAGTGGTAATATATTGTGAATGTATCAGGAACCACTGAATTGTATACTTTAAAGTGATTAAAATGGTAAATTTGATAGACATCAGGAAAGAGAATAAGGGAAACTGACTTTAGGAATAATTCAAACTTCTTCCTAAGTTTATTGATGAGGAAAGTCAGGCCCAGTGAGATTAAATGATTTGTCAGTTATTTTTTGCACAGCCGGATGAGATCCTTGTCTGACAGAATGGAGGGGACCGTGGATTTAAAGTGACAAAACTGGGGCGCCTCAGTGGCTCAGTTAAGCATCCGACCCTTGACTTCAGCTCAGGCCATGATCTCACGATTCATAGGATCACGCCCTGTGTTGGGCTCTGTGCTGACAGCCCGGAGCCTGCTTGGGATTCTCTCTCTCCCTCTGCCCCTGTCCCCTTCTCATGCTCTTTCTTTTCTCAAAATAAATAAACATTTTTTTTTAAAGGTAAAATGATAAAACTGAGTTTAAATTCTTAGAATGTGGGCAAGAATCTGAATTTACAGCAAACTTCCCTTTTTGAAAATGTGTCTAGTAATACCTCTCTTAGGATTATTGTTGATAGAACTCATTGAGATAATGTCAGCAAAATGCCTATTAGAGGGAGTCCCACATAGTAGGTACTTGATGTTAATTGGATCTGAATTTGCAATGCTGTAGTCTAACCTTGTGTTAGGAACATAAGTTTTTCTGGAAAATTTTTTTAGGAATATATTATCTTGGAAGTACTTGAGTGCTGGCTTCATAGCTTATATGATAGTTTGCTCTTTAAAAAATACTGTGCAGCATTACAGTATTCTAGCTTCTAAGCAGGCTCTTAGAATTGAGATTGAATTGTCTGTAGCCATCGTTTTTAACAAATCACTGTTGCATTTCTCTTATTTAGTAGAAAGGATTCCCAAATGAATATGGAGGAAGGATACTACTTCCTTAATTGCTAATACTGCATTGTAGGCTACTTGAACTCGCTGTGGGACCTTTTTTTTTTTTTTTTTTTAACCCGCAGTGACCTTTCATAGAGTGTGTGCTCTGAGAGACCAAATTGGCATGGCAGTGTGCCAATTATAAGTGTAATTTTCTGTGATATTAAATCATCTTTGCTTTTATTTGATCATTCTCAATGACAGTACTTTCTATTTACTTAGTAGCTTTCAGCAGGGCTCAAAACTCTGCAAATATTGAGCCTCAAAACACTCCTTTGAAGCAGGCATACTGTAATCATCCATATTTGTTAGGAGAGGAGGAGGATGTTACCACTTCATTGTTAATACTGTAATAAGAGAAGAAATAGTCTATTAAAAATCGGTTGCTAATTAGAGGATGGTTTTCTTTGAAAATGAGAACCAAGGGCGCCTGGATGGCTCAGTCGGTTAAGTGTCTGACGTTGGCTCAGGTAACGATCTCACTGTTTATGGGTTCAAGTCCCGCATTGGGCTTTCTGCTGTTGCCATGGAGTCCACTTTAGATCCTCTGTCTCTCTCACTCTCTGCCCCTTCCCTGCTCGTGCTCTCCCTTTCTCAAAAATCAACAAACATTTAAATGAATAATAAATAAATAAAGTAAAATAAAATAAAAAAGAAAATGGAAACCAAGTTTTTCTGCCTCATGTAGATGATGCTCAGGATTTCCATCCTCATTTTAATTTGCCTATTTTCTCTACTTTTCAACCAATTGTAATGTGTATTGACTTCTTCAGATTCTCAAGTACAAGAAGAAAGTTGCAAGCGTGTACCTAAAGTAGTGTAACTGAATTATATCAGTTGTCAAGTCTTTTTGTTCTAGACAGATCAGTAGAGTAATTTATATATTTTTTTAGCTTTGAGCGTGAGTACTGTGTAGTCAGTTGTAAGTTACATGACAGTCACCTCCTCAGGTATTTTAGGTTGGCATGGCAATGACTAATAATACCACTGGCATGTGCTTCGCATTGATGGTATGCATTTTATGAATAAAGTACTGCCTAATCCAGTATCTTTTGGCTGTTTGTTTCTTGAGCGTTGATCTTTGGAGATGGGGAGATATCCTATAGGTTAAGATACAGAACAAGCTTAAAAATGCGGTTTAAAATGGGGCCTACTTAATGATAATTCCCGAAAAAAGATAAAACATTTCTCATAAGGAAATTTAGTTTGTTGTTTTTGTTTGTTTTTTAAAAATTTTTTAGTTAACATACAGTGTAATTTTGGTTTCAGGAGAATTCAGTGATTCATCACTTACATACAACACCCAGTGCTCATCACAAGAGTCCTCAATACCCATCACCTATCTAGCCCATCCCCCACCAACCACCCTCCATCAACCCTCAGTTCTCTGTTGTTAAGTGTCTCTTGTGGTTTGTTTCCCTCTCTTCCCCCCCTTCTCGCATGTTCATCTGTTTTGTTTGTTAAATTCCACATATGAGTGAAATCATAGGGTGTTTGTCTTTTTCTGATGGACTTACTTTGCATAGCATGGTATGCTCTAGCTCCATCCACATCACTGCAAATGGCAAGATTTCATTCTTTTTGATGGCTGAGTAATATTCCATTTTACATTTATATATAACACATCTTCTTTATCCATTCATCAGTCATTGGACATTTGGACTCTCTCCATAGTTTGGCTATTGTTGGTAATGCTTCTGTAAACATTGGGGTGCATGTACCCCTTCAAATATGTGTTTTTGTATCTTTCGGGTAAATACCTAGTAGTGGAGTTGCTGGGATGTAGGGTAGTTCCGTTTTTAGTTTTTTGAGGAACCTCCACACTGCTTTCCAGAGTGGCTGCGCTGGTTTGCATTCCCACAAGCAGTGCAAAAGAGTTCCCCTTTCTCCGCATCCTCGCCAGCATCTGTTGTTTCTTGTGTTGCTAATTCAATGTTAGCCATTCTGACAGGTGTGAGGTGGTATCTCATCGTGGTTTTGATTTGTATTTCCCAAATGATGAGTGACGTTGAGCATCTTGTCACGTGTCTGTTAGCCGTCTGGATGTCTTCTTTGGAAAAGTGTCTTTTCGTGTCTTCTGCCCAGGGAATTTGGTTTATGCTAAGAAGCAAATCCATAAGTTGCCTTGCGGTCGGTTAATATGGGCCAGGGCCCGTTTGGAGGTTGAAGGGACGTCTCATTTCTTCTTCATACTATATACAATTTGCAGTTGTCTGAGATATCTCGTTGTCTCCACTTCTCTCCTGCTGAACTCTGGCCAGCCTGGGTGGGTGGGGCGGGTTGAAGCTGAATCTTAGCAGCTGCAGTGCAGACAGTAACTGCTATACAGATTCTACCACATTCAAGCAAGCAGGAGGATAACGGTAATTTTATTGACCACTTAATATATGCCAGGTATTCTTTGTGCTTTGATGCTTTGTCTCATTGGACCCTTGGACTTAATAAACAGTGAGTCACTTTTTATTATTTGCCCAGGAGGACTGAAAATAATTTACAATTTAATAAAGTAGCCACCGTTCTAACATAATGATTACTTTGCCTCCTGCTTTTAGTGTGGTTCATGGCTAGTGCCTATTCTCACAGTCTATATTTTTGTTTTTTAACGTTTACTTATTTTTGAGAGAAACAGAGCGTGAGTAGGGGAGGGGCAGAGAGAGAGGGAGACACAGAATCCGAAGCAGGCTCCGGGCTCCGAGCTGTCAGCACAGAGCCCCATGCGGGGCTCGAACCCACAAACCGTGAGATCATGACCTGACCCAAAGTGAGATTCTTAACCGACTGAGCCGCACAGGCACCCCTAGCAGTCTTTATGGTTTTATCGTTGCTCTTAAACATTTTGTTTTGATGGCCATGAAAATCTCCTGAGGGTAAGTGATTTATTTCCATTTGCCAAGTGTGAGGAGTCAAAGACTGACCTTGATAGAGATGAGGCTGAGAATTGTTCCTGTTCTTTTTGGCTTTTTGGCAGGGCTGTCTGGGTGATCAAGTACTTATAGTACTAGGGCATCAGAGAATTTCTGGTAGGAAAATAGTCTGCACTGAATTTTTCTCAAGCATATCTCCACAGCTGTAGAGCAAGTAGGGAATAGGTCAGCTGAGATACCGACTGAGCCTCTGAGCCCTCGGGCAGCCAGGCAGGGTCTCCCGGCACTGGTGTTTTCCGATCACCCAGCCGCTAGCTGACTTGTGGACTAAACACACTGTAAAGTACAAACATTATCATTTGCTGTCAGTGCCAGGATGGGAGTTAGGCTGAGGAAACAGAATTTCCCTCAAAAATGGTAGGAAGTAGAAATTGTAAAATATTTTGTCTTTTTTTAAAAAACCGAATTCACTGTCTCATCTTCTGTTTAATTACTGGGAGGATATTGTATTCAGAGCTTGAAATCTACAGTTAGCAGTTTATTGTTAGTGATCTCAGAAGTTAGCAGTAGTGATTTGCAGAAAAATATAAGCATTTCCTGAATGCTGTGTCTACTGGCTGATGGTGTGGATTGACTGAGGGCAAATTTGACCTGTTTTCTGAGGATGCCTTTCACCCCCATTATTCTCTTGGGGGAAGTTTGGTTTACTAGCAGTTTTAGGTAATTTTTGAAGCTCTGACATAAAAATTCTTTTAGATAGTGAAGATGAGCTACTTCATCACTGATTGACAAACAGCAAGTTGACCCAAATCAGTTTCGAAGTGGATTCACAGACCACCTTAATTATTGCCACATTCTCATTTCTGCCAGCCTCTCCCACAAACCCTCATAGTTTTGTTTTTGCACCTTAATGTTAAAAAGCATCATGATCTCTTTTTTTCTTTTACGTACAGTGTCACCTCATCTAATGGGGAAACAGGTTTTAGAGTCTAAGGTCACGCAGGTGATGATGATCTCATGGAGAACACATTTTTTTTTTTTTAATGTTTACTTATTTATGGGAGACAGAGAGAGACAGTGTGAGTGGGAGAGTGGCAGAGAGAGAGGGAGACCCAGAATCCAAAGCAGGCTCCAGGCTCTGAGCCATTAGCACAGAGCCTGACACTTGGTCGAACCCACGAACAGTGATATCATGACCTGAGCCGAAGTCGGATGCTTAACCAGCTGAGCCCCCCAGGCGCCCCTTAGGCAGAGGGAATCCCTTACGAGCACATGGCATTGGACCCCAGCATCACATTCCTGTAAGGACATGTCACCCATTTTACGGTGCTTTGGCAGTTTGTTTGAACAGTTCAGTGTTTCTTTAGTTGAACATTTAGAGAGCATGTATGTCCTTTAGCACTGGAATCGCTGTTAGCCCACATGGGACCTCAGCTTGCATTGACTGGTGATACTGAGGGTGGACATTTTCCACCTCACTCCAGGACTTAAACTCGTTCAGGCGAATGGTGGGCCTAACTGCCTGTATTATTTGATTCTGTCTCTGTTTGCAAAGGGTATACTTGAGGTCATATAAGGGAATCATAGTTGAATTCACAGATTCAGTATCTTGTCACTCCATTGTGTCACCTGATACTTGTTCTGTACGTGCTTTGTCCCTCATATGTTTCACTTATTTATGCCTTCAGGTTCTTATTTCTGAGAATTTAAAAGTACTACTGTGTTCATTAAGAAAGTCCCCTGCCTGTTACCAATCTCCTACTGATGTATAGGATTAGAGCCTGTTAGGAGAGAGAAAAGGCTTTAAGTATAAGCTCACTGGAATTCTGTATTTGTTGTCTAAATATATTCTTTAAAAACCTTGCACATAAACATTCTGTGTGCCCAGTGAAAAAAGGAAGGGATAAGATAGTGAAGGTGATAGTTGCTAATTTTTAAATTGACAGGGCAGAGTGTATCTTGACCTAATTAGTGCCAGTTTGAAGAATACTAACTCTGATATGATTCTCTGTTTTCCTCCAAATATATTGAGCTGGGTTCTAATTGCTACCCACCAAGCAATTTTAATTGGATTTAGATTCAGATATGGCTGTCTCCCATGGTTTCCACTCTTGTAGACTCGACTTAGGCCGCTTTATACAGTAGGGGTTTGCCTTTATTTATATTAATAACATTAAACACCTATTTTTCTTCATTCTAGGCCATTAAAACCTATCACAGCCATTAGTGTAAGAAGCATTCTAAAAGTCAATCGTAACATTAAGACCTGAAAATTTTGAGAGCTGTAACATTTAATTTATTATATTTTAAAAGGTTTGGTTGAAGATTACTATTTGTGGGGTTTTTTGGTTTTTTTACACGCTAATATTGTTGCAGAGAGGGTTTAGACTCTATTACTAAATAGCTGTGTGTCCTGAGACAAAGCATTTGATGCTTTGCCTCTCTGATCTTGGTGCTATCCTGTCCAAAATAAAGGGCTCGGATTAAGTGATTTCTCCCATCCAGCTCATAAATAAGTCCGTATTAGATTTTGACAGACAATGGAGAGTGAGGTTGATGAATTTCAAGGTGGCGTTGGCGTTGGCATTCAGTGAAAACAACACAGGCTTCAGAAGCACACTGTTAGCCTCTTAGGAAGAATCTCAAGTGGGTTACGTATCTGCTTCGGGCTCAAATTCTAATCTGAAAATTTGGATAATAAGAGCTACCCAACAAGATTTGTCTGAGAACTAAATATGATAGGAAACGCAAAAGTGTCTATTACAGTACAGTTTAGTTCCTGGATATCTTTATCCCTTAAAGATAAG
This sequence comes from Panthera pardus, assembly GCF_024362965.1. NCBI lineage: Eukaryota > Metazoa > Chordata > Mammalia > Carnivora > Felidae > Panthera > Panthera pardus. The sequence continues at coordinate 144,012,407 of NW_026526765.1, read as the reverse complement.
GTGAGGACAAGGCAAATTGAAATGCCTCACCCTTTATAAGGCTGTTACTGAGTTTTGCCAAAAGTGGAACTGGCTGTTAAAGTAGAGGCATAAAGAAGACAATTCTTTGAATCTTTAAATATTCTCTCTAATATCTTTAGGATAAATTACTTTTGACAGCAGTTGGAAGAACATATTTAAGGGAAGTTTAGGTCTGTCACAAGACGTTACTGAATTTTCTTCTTTAGCACTAGTAACCTTCTTTTCTTTTCCTGGAGCATTGGAACTTAAATCAGAAATGAATACTAAGTAAACTTTCAGGCAAAAAGCTGGGTCCAGTTCTGTTGCTTTTATAGTGACTTTGGACTCATCACTTAACAGCTATGTACCTCTTTAGAGATAATGCCAATTTTAGGGATACTAGAATATACGCACTATCTTGAATATTTAAAGGAAACTAGCAAGTATCAAAGAATATGGACCATCAGAATATTTTGGAGGAATGGCCTCCAAGGAGGCCTATACAAGGAGTAAAAGCCTATAAATTTGTCAGTGTTTTCTGTTAGTACCTCATTGGTAAGAAATCTTAATGCGGTAGACTCTGTTTTGAATTTGTGGCTCTTGGGGCACCTGGATGGCCCAGTCAGTTAAACGACTGGCTTCAACTCAGGTCATGATCTCATGGTTCGTGAGTTCAGGCCCCACATTGGGCTTTGTGCTGACAGCTCAGTGCCTGGAGCCTGTTTCAGATTTTGTGTCTCCCTCTGTCTGTCCCTCCCCCACTCACGCTTAGTTTCTCTCTGCCTCTCAGAAAAAAATACACATTAACATTTTTTTTTTTTTGAATTTGTGGCTCTATAGTTGGTATCTTTTAAAAATTACTGGATATTTAATTATAATCTAGTTGGCATGTAGCCTTGAACTGAGTGTATGGGGTAATGATAGTGTACCTTTACGCACTGATTTGTTAAATAAATTATTGATAGACCAGGTGTGGTAGTGGTATTTGTTTGAACTTAGGCTTTGGTTTGTTATTTTCTGTTAGGATTGCAAAATCTTAACTTTTATCACTGGAGTTGGGCTAACCATTTGGGCTTATTGTGTTAGCTGTTTGAATCAACTGGAAAAAGCCACTAAGAATCTACCTTGATATTTGACTATACAAAAAGCTGTATGCTTAAGGGAAACCCTATCCCTTTGCTTACAACACATGAGAGAGCATAACTTTGAATGTTTGATGAATGGCAGGAGCTAGGACTATATCTGCTCAATTTTAAAATAAAAGTAAAGAAGTTAGAAGTAGGTAAGAGTATAACTTATTATGGAAAAATGTATAGAAGATAAAAATTAGGGAAATTATCAGCATTCCAATTTCACATTTGTGATGAAGATCTCAGAAGTTAAATGGAGTGTCTTAAATTTTGAATTTCTAGCCAGAGAAAAGTCATTTTTTATGAATACTTTAAAAAAAAATTTTTTTTAAATGTTTTTGTTTATTATTGAAAGGGAGAAAGACAGAGCATGAGTGGGGGAGGAGCAGAGAGAGAGGGAGACACAGAATTTGAAGCAGGCTCCAGGCTCTAAGCTGTTAGCACAGAGCCTGACGCGGGGCTCGAACTCACAGACTGTGAGATCATGACCTGAGCCGAAGTCGGTTGCTTAACCAACTGAGCCACCCAGGCGCCCCATGAAAACTTCTTTACAAAAAAATAGCCACTGACTTGGTTCTTAAATATTTAGACTAAGTCCTGTAGAAATTTCATCTGAAATGGATCTAGCAGCATGCAGTATTCATAATTATAAAATCAGCATGCTGTTTGGATCTTCTAAAACTGGTTCAGGAAATTTACTTAGTACAGTTTTACCCAAATGTGTAAGCGACCTTGAGATTTTTTTTTTCTTTTTTCTTTTAAATTTTTATTTTAATTCTAATTAGTTAACATACATTGTTACATTAGTTTCAGATGTACAGTATAATGATGCCACATACATCATCACCCTGTGCTCATCGTGACTAGTGCGCTCCTTAATCCCCAGGAATTTTTTTTATGTTTCGTTTTTTTATAATTTTTTTAATGTTTATTTATTTTGAGAGAGAGAGTGAGAGAGACAGATTGTAAGTGGGGGAGGGACAGAGAGGGAGACACAGAATCCGAAGCAGGCTCCAGGCACCCAGCTGGCAGCACAGAGCCCAGTGTGGGGCTCCAACTCACTAACTGTGAGATCATGACCTGAGCCAAAGTCAGACCTTAACCGAGCCACCCACCTGCCTCTGGAGCTTTTTCTTTTCTTTCTTTCTTTTTTTTTTTTTTTTTTAACAATACCATTCACAGTGGTGTCCTGTCAACGAAGCTTCAGTGAAACTGAAGCCAAAAAATTTTTTTAATGTTTGTTAGTTTTTGAGAGAAAGAAAGACAGCATGAGTGGGGGAGAGGCAGAGAGGGAGACACAGAATCCGAAACAGGCCACAGCCTTGAGCTGTCAGCACAGAGCCTGACGTGGGGCTCGAACTCATGAACCGTGAGATCATGACCTGAGCTGAAGTTGGCACTTAACCAACCGAACCATTCAGGCACCCCTGAAGCTAATTTAAAATTACTTAAGATTGGGGCTTGGTCAAGAGAAACTCTTTCACCTACCATTTCCCTCAATTGAAAATAACATAAGCAGAGAAGTAGATTTAAAAAAAAATATTATGGGTGAGTTTGTTTTCATTAAAGCCAGGAAAGTAAACTTATAACAAATTCCATTGTTGATATAAATAAAATATTTACATCTAAAATGTTAGGAGTCTCAGCTTTTCAGTTAATGTTCTGGAAAAATATTAACCATTAAAATATACATTCAAATAATGTGAATGGAACACACAATTTTTTGCCTCAGGTTCCAAGCACTTTATCAAATAACGAATAGAACTTTACAGTAGCATTACTACTGTTTCTCCTCTCCTAGCCTTTTGCTGCTGCTGCCATGCATTTTTCTTACATATGTTTTAAACCTCACACTATATGACGGTATTGGTTTAAACAGATCAATTATCTTTTAAATAAATTTAATTAAAGATCCAAGTCAGTTGACCTAAGGGAGATTATCAGGATGGGCCTGACTCGTCTGACTCATTATTTTTATTTATTTTTTTAAAATATGTTTTAGGGACGCCTGGGTGGCTCATTCGGTTAAGCATCTGACTTCGGCTCAGGTCATGATCTCACTGTTGGTGGGCTCGAGCTTGCATCGGGCTCTGTGCTGACAGCTCAGAGCCTGGAGCCTGCTTCGGATTCTGTGTCTCCCTCTCTCTCTGCCCCTCCCCCACTTGTGCTCTGTCTCTCACTCTTGCTCTCCCTCTCTCTCTCTCTCTCTCTCTCTCTCTCTCTCTCAGCATGTGTGAGCAGGGGAGGGACAGGCAGAGAGGGGGAAAGAGGATCCCCAGAAAAGGACTCAGTACTGCCAGCACAGAGCCCAATGCAGGGCTCGAACTCAGGAACCGTGAAGTCATGACCTGAGCTAAAGTCGGACGTTCAGCCGACTGAGCCACCCAGGTGCCCCCAGGTATACTGTTTAAAAGCACAAGGTTTGGGGGTGCCTGGGTAGCTCAGTTGGTTGAGCGTCTGACTTTGGCTCAGGTCATGATCTCACGGTTCGTGAGTTTGAGCCCCGCATTGGGCTCTGTGCTGACAGCTTGGAGCCGGGAGTCTGCTTCGATTTCTGTGTCTCCCTCTCTCTCTGCCCCTCCCCCGCTCATGCTCGCGCTCGCGCTGTCTCTCTCTCTGTCAAAAATAAATAAACATTTAAAACATTAAAAAAAAAACCGCAAAGTTTTCACTGGCTAGTAGCAGAAGAGGAAGTCAGGAAGCTTCACAGCAAGAGACTCCACGTGTTGCCAGTTTGAAGATGGAGAAATTAGTGAGACAGAATGAGGGCAGCCCCTAGGAGAAGAGAGTGTTCTCTGGTTGATGGCAAGGAAGTGGAGAACACAGACCATTAGCTGCAGGAACTAGATTCTGATTCTAGCTGCATCAATCTGAGTAAGCTTGGAAGCAGTTGCTTCCCCAGAACCCCAGATAGGAGCCCAGCGTGAGTGACACCTGATTACATACCCTCGTGAGAAACACAGAGGAGACGCCAGCCAAGCCTGACTGAAATTCTTACCTACGGAAATGTGAGCTACTCATTGGACGTTGCTTTAAACCACTAAGTTTCTGGTAGATAACCGTAAAAAACCAATATACCTTTGTAAGACCTTTTAGCAGTCTGAACGTTTCTAAGAGGCTCTGTTAGATCTTTCTGAAGTCTTCACATAGGACCTTCCAGTCCCACTCTAGATTTGACCTTTGCCTGGAAGCTGTTTCCTTCTTTGAGAATCATCTTATCAGCTGGAGGTGCTTGTTACCTCAGGGTTGTATTGTTAAATCCCGCAAGTCCCTGCCCCTCCAGAGTTAACGGTGTATTCTTTAGCTCATCTCTTTTTCTTTTCATATGTCATCATCATAGACAGTGAGAAGAAGCCCAGTGGGCACATTCAGTCATTGACTTCATTAGGAACATGTCCTATTTTCAAGTGTTCTGCCAACAACAGTATTTCTAAACTTCCTTCCAAAATAAAACCAGCATCCCTGCGACCTTTGCCAGGTCTTTTAAGCTTCCGCTAACACTCTCTTCACTCCCTTTTAGGCTTTAATATTCTCCACCTGGTTTCAATGCCAGTAGCAGCTAAATTCCACACGTTAGTGGCCTAAGGCAGAAGTGCATGGCCTTTTTATGACCCAGCCCCAGAAGTCCCATAGCATAATTTCTTTTTATTTTATTTTATTTTTTTAACATTTATTCATTTTTGAGAGACAGCATAAGCAGGGGAGGGGCAGAGAGGGAGACACAGAATCTGAAGCAGGCTCCAGGCTTGGAGCTGTCAGCACAGATCGTGACGCAGGGCTGGAACCACCAACCATGACATCATCACCTGAGCCTAAGTCAGACGCTTAACTGACTGAGGCACCCAGGCTCTCCCTCCCCCCATAGGATAATTTCTATGTGACTGTTGGTTGAAGCAATCACAAAGGTCTACCAAGTTCAAGGAGGAGGGATATTGACCCTACCTATCTATGGGACAAGTCTTAAAGTCATATTGTAAGAGAAGGATAAGAGATATTGTGTCTATATTTGGAGAATTAAATTGACCACAGATCTCAAAATGTTAGCTTGTATTTTAAAATTGCATATTGTCTGCTTTGTAATGCTCTTTAAAAATAAAACGGTACTAATCTTCTAGCCCATTTCACAATTACAGATTCATCGGAAAATGAGTTTTATTTATAATAGTGTTACAGCATATCCCGTACTAACATCAGCCAACTGGTACATTCTGAAAATTTAATTAAAGGTATTAGGTGCCAGTTCAAGCAGATTTTTTTTTCTTTTTTCTTGTTTAATGAGTTTATATTTTTTATTTGAGAGAGAGAGAGGGAGAATGACTGGGGGCAGGGGCAGGGGGTAGGAGGGATAGAGAGAGAGAGATAGTGGAGCTTGATCTCACCACCGAGAGACCATGACCTGAGTCGATAATCAAGAATCAGATGCTCAACTGCCTGAGCAGTTGCCGAGGTGCCCCAGTCTTTGTTTGTTTGTTTGTTTTTTAAAGAAAAGTATTCTCTGAAGTCAATCCGTCTGTAACTCTTTTATACTTGGGTTACAGATTTCAAAAATTATTCAACAGTAGAATATGAATTGGGCAGATAGGAGTTAATGTGTGTTTTTTTCAGTATGTTTTTGTGTATATTTGTTTTATAGTGGTTAAGAGAAAGTTCTAATTGAAGGTAGGTAATTTAGTATATTATTGTTTTGTACCATACATGTCTCTTATCACACAGGTCAAGTTGATACACAACTGGGATACGGTTTTGAAGCCTTGAGTGGGGTCTTACCTTGTGGGGTCTGCCATCTCTGGTCTTTGCCTGGCACAAAGGTCTTGTGTTTTCAGCTGTCAGGGCACAAGGAGGGAATTCTGCTCAAGTGTTTCTCCTCAAGTAAAATTTCACAAGAACTTCTGTAGAGCAACTAGATAAATGACGGAAGAAGCCATTTTATAACTATCAGGAATTTCTGAATTGCTATAGAACAGAGATCTCAATAAAGTATTATTGAAAGCAAATGGTGCTTCTGATGAGACACAGTGACCGGTTCCCCTCGTAATACGGTACCTGCTAGATTTTATCATGATGGAGCAAACACCGGGAATCCTTTCTACCCCTTTATTCTTAAGCAGGCTGACAGAATATATCACTGTTGTTTTGATTACATGTATTAAATAAAATCTCAGCAAAGCATCTCATTTTAGGAAATGGCTCTGTTCTGTGGTGCTCGCCAACCTAGACATGTTCTTAGTTCTCTTACTACCTGAGTCTGACCTGTAGCATCACTTATTCACATCTCTTACACATGCCAAATTATATGTATACAGAAAAATGCATAAAACATAGATGTCCAGTTATTCACAAGGGTAACATCTGTGTAACTACCACCCAGATCAAGGTCTAAAATAGTGCCAGCATGCCAGAAGTCTTGGCTTCTTCCAAATAAATTCCCCCCATGCAAATCTACCTTCTATGATACTATTTCTTGTTTTTCTTTATGCTTTTATCCCCTAATCATGTATCTCTGAACACTGCAGTTTAGCTTTGATGGTTTCATTTTTGACCTTATCTAACACAAATTATATTGACTATGCTCTTTTGTTTCTGGATTCTTCAGTGTTATGTTTGTGGTATTCATCCATGTAATATACAGCTGTAGTTTGTTCATTTGGTGTGTTGTATGGTGTTTTATGATATGAGTCAGCCATGTTTTACTTAGGCATTTGGGTTGTTTCTGTGTTTTTTTTTTTTATTTAAACTTAAAAAAAATAAGTTCTTTTATTTTGAGGGAGACAGTGAGCACAAGTAGGGGAGGGGCAGAGAGAGAACGTGAGAGAGAATCCCAAGCAGGCTCCACACTGTCAGCGCAGAGCCTAACACGGGGTTCGGACACATGAACTGTGACATCATGACCTGAGTGGAAATCAAGGGTCGGAGGCTTAACTGACTGAGCCACCCAGGTGCCCCTGGTTGTTTCCAGTTTTTAACTAATATATATACTGCTGCTGTCAGCATTCTTGTACGTGTGCCTCCTGTTACATGTGATCACCCATTTCTGTTTGGGTAGATGCCTGTGAGTGGAATTGCTGGGTTTTATGATAGGCCCAAAGCCATACTTTAAGTTCTTTCGGAGACATGCCTCTTCCAGTAGACTTACTTTGGGGGCATTCGCCTGCTGTGAGGCAACTCCTTTAAGCCTAGAAAGCTTAGCTGAGAGGGTCTGGTAGACCCCTCCATAATTCTTTTAGGTTAACAAAGGGTTTTATGTCTGGTCCCTTGATTTGGATCTACAGCCCTTGATGGTATTGTATTTGGTGAATGTTAGCCAGCTGAGAGACTGGAGATGAGAAACCGTCTTATTTTCCAGCCCAGCAAGGCTTGGCCCCTCTTTACGCCTCCTAAATTTTCCTTATAAAGCGATCACTTTTTTCTTTAGGTTGTGTCTTTCTTGCCATCATTAGCTTATCTTGCACGGCCAGGGACAATGAGCCGACTTTGAACATTTGCCTAGAGATCTCCGGCAAATCCAGATGTCCATCGAGTAACTTCTTCATCTTCTGAGTATTCTCAGTGACACGATTTTGCCACTTGTTTTGTTACTACAGGCACAGGCTCCTAAAATTTACAGCCTCCAGTGCAAGCTGTGTTCCCCTTTTCCAGCTTTTGCTAACAGTTTGCTCTCCATTTTTCAAGGCTTATTAGGCCACTGTTCAGTTCCAAAGCCAGTATTACATATATAATACACATATATAATCATATATATCATCATGGCTGTAATTCACTTTGGGTACCGTTAGCTCTTGCTGTATCACAAACCACTTCAAGATTCAGTGGTTGAAAACACTCACCGTTTATTATTGGTCACGAGTGTGCGAGTGGGCGGGGTAGTTTGCTCTCTGGGCTTGCCTGAGCCCAGTTGGCATCGCTCATGTGCCGGCAGTTGGCTGGGGGCGGGTGAGTTTTGGATGGCTTTACTTGCCACGGTGACTGGGGTGCTCGGGCTTCAGGTCTTTCATCACTGAGCAGCTTAGCCTGGGCTTGTTCACCAGGTTCAGAGGGGAAACACGAAACGACACCAGGCTTCCTGAGGCCTCAGTAAGGAACATGCGCACTGTTGTTTTCGTCACATTCTGTTGGCCAGAGTAAGTCACAAAGTAGGGAAATCGATTCTAATTAGTTCTCAGAGGTGCTGCAGAATCACATTTCAGAGGTAATGTCTTGTAGCAAAGGGTGAAGAATTGGGGTTGTTCTTACAATCTGCTCAAGGATGTGTGTGTTTAATTTGGAAGTAGTTGCACGGAATACACTCACACGGGCAGTGTGTAAGAACGTGTGATTGTTTGACATCGTTCCCAGAACTTGGCAGTAAGTCTTTTTAGTTTGTAGCCTTTTTGGTGAATGTGGTTTTTACTATCATGGTTTTAATATTTATTTTGTAAATTGCTGATAAGATGGATTGCCTTTACCACCCTCCCTGCTTTTTTTAATTGGTCATTTGAATGTCTGCTTCTCTTAAGGAGGAAGGGAGGAGTGCCCCCAAAGAATGAGTTTACATCCCTGGGCCACCCCAGGATCCTGAACTATAAATCGTCCCTTGGTTGTTGGCTCTCTAGTGCCTTCAAGGAAATGTTTTTTTAATTTTGCTTTCAATTCTTTTTTGTCAAGTTTTTCTACTTAATCCTTAGGGGGAGAGCTGGGCTTGGTCTCCCATTCCTGGAAGTAGATAATTCATTCCTGTCTTTGTAGTTTGGCTTTCATGAATCTGGCAGATTTGGGCATGTGCATCTAAAGCTTTAAGGATTAATCTACGTTATGGAAAAACCTTTGTAAATGAAGTGTCATTTGCCTTGCAAACAATTATTATTTTTCCCCCCCAGGTCTGACTAATTTGTTGGCAAACAGTTTTGTCGTGCTTTGACATGGAACAGGTGCTAACATCTTTTGCAGTCTTGTCGCCGGAATAGAGGTCACCATGTTCATTAATTAAGTCCAGGAAATTTTATTTTCTCCTGTGGCTAATCATTTATATTTGACAAGAATCTGTCATCTGTGCTTCTAGTCTCCCTGCTTCTACCTTTGTTCTCTGTAGCTTATTTTTCACACAGCAGTCGTAATTTTCAAACATAGTTCAGATTATGTCATTTCTCTGCTCACTGTACGCTTTGTCCTTCCCCTTATAACTGAGATTAAAACCCAAAGGCCTTAGCATTGCCTGTAAGGTCCTCCATGAGATGATTTCATGCTGTCTGTTTAACTTCATCTCTTACCTTTTTCCCTCCCTGTCTTCTAACCTGTTTTTTCCAGAGCACTTCCAACATGCGTCTGCCTCAGGGCCTTTGCACTCTCTGTATCCTCTTCTAGAATGCTTCTTCCCTTGACAGCCACATGGATTGCTGTTTCCCTTCTGCTAGGTCTCTGCTCAAATATCTTCCAGAGAGAAGCCTTCCTTGAACACTTTATATATAGTTACTCTCTGTTCCTCTTACTCTACTTTTCTTCATGGAACTGTCATCCCCTGACATACTATTACTTAGTATGTTTATTTGTGTATTTGCTGTTCCCCTATCCTAGAAAGTAAACTTCCTGAGAGCAGGAACATGCCTAAAACAGTGCCTGGCACGTGAGCTCTTCAGTTATTACTGTATTTTTAAAGAATGAATGTGTGGCTATTGCAGTATTTTTATTTCACACTTACAGACTGTTCTAAAAGGCTGAGCTCGATAGTTAAGTTGAACAACAGTAAAACCAATAGAGACCTTTCTGACCTAGTAGAAGAGCAGCTTTGAGCCCTGAGCACATCTGGCCATGGTGATAATGTTAGCTGTCTCTTCATGCAGTGACAGGGATGACAAGGGCATTCATTGCCTTTCTGATTTTATAAACTAATAAACCCTAGGGGCTTATTTGGGTTGGCTGGATGGCTCAGTTGGTTGAGCGTCTGACTTCGACTCAGGTCATAATCTCACGGTCCGTGTATTTGAGCCCTGCATTGGCCTCTGTGCTGACAGCTCAAAGCCTGGATCCTGCTTCAGATTCTGTGTCTCCCTCTCTCTCTGCTCCTCCCCAACTTGTGCTCTGTCTCTCTCTTTCTCTCTGTCTCTGTCTCAAAAATAAGCATTAAAATATTAAAAAAACTAATAAACCCCGAATTAGGAATTGGTTATAAAGTGAAATACTTTTTCTACATCTTAATTTGTAGGAGAATTTAAAATCAATATAATTATTTTAATTAAGCATGTATTACTAAGGAAGCTGGCTATATTGACAAGTATTTATTTGACAAATATTCTAACTTAAATAGAATAAAATAGATATATTTTTAGATATAATAAAAAATAGATATAAAAATAAATATAAATAGATCATCATCATCATATCTTAAAAAATAGATATAATTTTTAAAAATATAGATATAAAAATAGATATAAAAAATAGATATAAAAAATAAAAATATATTTTTTTAGATATAAAAAATTTTTTTATTTAGATATAAAAAATAAAAATAGATATAAAAAAATAGATATAAATTTAAGTTTGTTTATTTACCTAGAGATAGAAAGACAGAGCAGGAGGGGCGGAGAGAGGGAGAGAGAAAGAATCCCGAGCAGACTCAGCAATGGCAGTGCAGAACCCGACCCAGGCTCGAACTCACAAACTGTGAGATCATGACCTGAGCCGAAATCGAGAGTCCGACGCTTAACCGACTGAGCCACCCAGGAGCCCTTAAAATATGTCTATTTTAATGGCAAATAGGGAACTCAGATTTGGCCTTTTAACATTTTGTTAATAAATGGATTTGGGTATGGACTTAAAAAGTTTAATAAATTTAAAATTTTAAAATAGTGATTTCAAAGTCATCAGGGGATAGTTTTCTAGCTTTGTGCCTATACCTACCTTCTCTTGTCCTTCCACCAATGAAAACTCTTTCAGGATAGTCACACAAGTATTTGTTGTGTTCTTTGTTAGATACACTTGTTTGAGTACCACTGGTCTAAGCTAAGACTGTAATAATCATGGCTGAAATAAGGCTAAGTCTGTGTCACATGGACAACAGTGCCCACGTACTGGGTGTTTAGTATGTGCCAGTGCTTCAAATTTATTATTTAATTTACTCTTCTCAATGGTTCTGTCAAACATAGACTATTATCTCTATTCTAGAAACGAAGAAACAAAGCAAAATCATACAGCTAGTAAATAACTGAGTTGAGATCTGAATACAGGTCTGCCTCACTCTGATGTAATAAAGCATGCAGCGAATAAGTCTTCTGATTTAGAGACCAAGTTATTTCAACAGTTGTTTTTGTGTGGAAAAAGGGGAAAAAATGTTAGGAGTGAGGATGTGACGTGTGGAAAACATACTGATGATGTTAAGCAATTATTTATGTCAATTTGAACTAGAGAAGAAAATCAAGAATCAAATTTTGCTTTAGAATAAAAAAACTTGAAGATGGTGATAAAATTCTAGCTTATATTTTAGGTGAACACACAAGTGTATATTTCTCTTAATAAAATGCATAGTGTTAATAAAGTATCGAAATTCATTCAAAACCTCTTAGGTGCCATGCTCTGTGATAGGTACTGCATGGCTAAAAATGGGTGTGAAGTTTTTTCCTCTAGACAGACTCTCATTGATGTGAGAAAGGCTCAGAAACAGTGCAGTTAAGTGGGAAATATGTTAAGCACCTAAAATAGTGCCTGACATACGAGATGCTTATAAATGGTAATGAATTATGGAGGTTTATTCAAAGTGCAGTGTGAGCACATATATGTGTGGGCTTGATCTTTTCTAGATCCATAGGGAAGACTCCACAGAGGAGCGAGCGCACATTTGAATTAGGCCTTCAAAAGTGAGTGATCAAAGGAATGGACAGCATATAGAATGAATAATGAAATTCAGTAAGATTGAATCCTAAATATGTAGCCCAGAAAAATGCTTAATTCACCCTCCTTGTAGTTTTTTTTTTTAATTAAACAGTTAGAAAGCATTTTATTTTCAATATTGAGTAGATTGTTCTGATAACATCATATTATGACTTTAAGGGTGTCAGTGACAAAATCAACAATATTCATTTTATTATTTAATCTTTGGGCAGTGTCAGTACATAACCTAACTGCACCATGTGAAACGTAGGGCATCAGGATACTGTTTCATCCTTAAAAGAGAGAATTTGCCAATTACGTTGGCCTTATAAGAAGTATTTCATAAAAGCAGGAACTTTATTTCAAAGTGACCATTTAGAAGCTTTAGGCATCCAGTCTCCATTCTGAAGACTTTTGAAAATCAATCGGGATGGAATAGTAGAGCGGCAGGCGGCTATGAGGTACCTCGTGTGGTGCCCGATACACTAGGTGTTTATAAATAGTCATGAATTGGAGAGGTCAGTTCCAAGTTCAGCTGCAGCAAACAGCAGGTGATTTTCTGTCTGTGTGCCTCCCTTCCTAGACCCTTGATCCCATCCTTTGCCTGGCAAGTCAGTGAAATTACAAATAAATATAGTGCTTGAAAAAAGGTAAATATTTAGGTTTCCTTTTAGAAAATGCTATCAAAACATGAGTATTTATAATTTGTTGTGAGATGCTTGTATTAGTGACAAAGATATAAATTAAGGGGCTTAATCAAATAATTAGGCAAATTATTTTTTTCATTGGTTAAGTATTAAGTGAGAAATATTATAGAAACACATTTATCTGCTTTTTGAATAATATCACACATATATAGTGATTTTCCTTCTACCTTCGTAAACACTCTTAAGGTTGGTAGTATTCCTATCAGAATACAGTGTCAGCCATTCCATGACATGTGGAACTTTAAGGGAATAATTAGTAAGAGTGAGTTGTTCAGACTGCCGAGATATCCAGAAATGTCCAGAGTTCTCATGCCAGCGGAGAAGCATTGGAATACAATCTGAAATTCCCTGTGTTTATAGTTTAAATATGGAAGAGACTGTAGTGACTATTTGATGCATGCACTCAGAATTGATGTCTTTTGCTAGTGGTCACTGTCTTGAGGACAGACTGTGATTTTTTTTTTTAAATTTTTTTTAAGTTTATTCATTTTTGAGAGAGAGAGGCAGAGTGTGAGTGGGGGAGAGGCAGAGGGAGAGGGAGATACAGAATGGGAAGCAGGCTCCAGGCTCTGAGCAGTCAGCACAGAGCCGGACGCGGGGCTTGAACTCACAAACCTGAGATCATGACCTGGGCCGAAGTTGGACGCTTAACCAACTGAGCCACCCAGGTGCCCCAGACTATGAAATTTTTTAAATATAAATTTATTCTGAAAATTTAGCTCAAATTCACTTATTATTTGCATCTTTTTCTGGCTTGGCAGTGAGATAATAAATTCATTGTATACCCATCCTCAAAGAATAACAGCATTCTAATGTCAGATGCTGCATCAAAACATGAGAAAGACACAGCCCTGGCTCTTTTTAATTAAATGTGATAGGTAAGGCTGAGAAGACAGGAGAGCAGCTGCAGATGGATGGGTCTCTCAGGTACAAGGTAATAGATTTAGTCTTTTTAACTGCTCTTTTGATTGCATCAGGTGCAGAGATTTGATTTGAAGGAAAAACCTCAGGAAGCCCCGCTCTCTGTAACAGTACTGAAAATGTTCACTTACTGGTACCAGGAGCTTCTTTACCTTCTTTTTAAGCCTCTGATGATTTTCTTTGTCCGCAGAATCTTGGCACATCTAACTTTGAAAGAGCCCGTGGCTTTAGTCACCGCAACATGCATTCTTTATGTTTATTTATTTTTGAGAGACACAGAGACAGAGTGCAAGTGGGGAGGGGCAGAGAGAGGGAGACCCGGAATCCGAAGCAGCTTCCAGGCTCTGAGCCATCAGCACAGAGCCCGACACAGGGCTTGAACCCACGAACCACGAGATCATGACCTGAGCCGAAGTTGGATGCTTAACCGACTGAGCCACCCCGGCACCCCAGCGCAACACGCATTCTTACCACCACTATACTGAAAATAGGAAGAGTCTGTAGGACAATGTTTTAGCTTCTGTGTTTTACTCCTCTTGTACTTGTTCTCATCCTGCAGTTGGAGGCCCTGTGCTGTTCTGTGGTGAAAATTGCAAAACAAAAAATCAAAAACAAAAACAAAACACAAATAAAAACAAGCCTTCCAAAGAACGAACAGTTGACAACCTTTTTATATGGTTGTTTTATAAGGCTGTCAAACTTGTTTCTTATTTTGAGATTGTCTTTCTGTTCTGTTTCATTACATTATCCTTTTGTTTTAGGAAGTAATGGTGATAGTAGATAGGAGGACTTGTAAAAATATATGTTATTTCTTAGAAAATAAAATGTTGCCAGCGTTGTGAGGTCCACCAGTATTGTGTGTGTGTGTGTGTGTGTGTGTGTGTGTGTGTGTGTGTGTGTGTGTGTGTATTGTACTGGCCTGTGAGATACAATTATGGGAACAAATGTAACAACCTGTGTTACCTACGTTCAAATAAAGTAACACGGAATGGAATGGAATGGAAACTGCTGACGTAATGGAAAGATCCTAGGCTTTGGATTCAGCATATATGTAGTTTAAATGCTTTCTCTGATGTGGTGCTCATCTTTCTCATCTCTAAAATGTATGTGAATACTTGTCTCCTGGGGTTGTTGTGAGGATTGACCGAGATGATGTAGGTATGATGGCACAGTGCCAAGTGCATGAGGGGTGTGGAATAATTTTAGTTTGTTCTCTTCTTTCTTCTTAGCAGTAGCTGGGGGTGGAGGGAATTCAGGTAAAGTTACCATCCAAATGGAATGTAAACCCAAGAGGAAAAAAAATGAAGAAAGCAAAGGGCCTTGGCAGTCCACAGTTTGATGAACGTCTTAATAAAGGCACATGGATGGCATAGTGCCTTGTACATACTCAGAATTGTATTGATTTTAAATTATTTGAAAATGTTGGATAAGGGAGTTAATGATTGAACTACAAAACAAAGAAAAATATATCAAATTTAGAGAAACATTGAGGTTTGACATTTTATTATTATAGTAAAAGAAATCTGGCAATGAACAAAATACCATTTTTACACTGATAAGTCATTTTAGTAAAGTATTAAAAGTACATTTTTCCAATCTTATTATTTATACTTATAGCTATAATTTGTAACAATCCAAATATGTATTCTTTATTTTTCTGAAATATTTTTACACATTATGTCCTTAATGCTTCTATGTATGTACTGTGCGTATCAATATTAATAATAAATGAAAAAAGGCTGAAGGCAAGATGGTTAAGTGACTAGTATAGTTGTCATGGTTAGTCAATGATAATCAGAACCAGATCCTTTTTTTAAAAAAATTTTTTTTAAAATGTTTATTTTAATAATGAGAGAGAGGGAGACAGAGCAGGAGTGGGGGAGGGGCAGAACGAGGGAGGCACAGAATCTGAAGCAGGTTGCAGCCTCTGAGTTGCCACCACAGAGCCTGATGTGGGGCTCGAACCCATGAACTGTGAGATCATGTCCTGAGTAGAAGTCAGGCGCTTAACCAACTGAGCCACCCAGACACCCCTCCCCCTTTTTTTTTTTTTTTTTAAGTTTATTTATTTTGAGAGAGAGGGAGAGTGCTTGCAAACACAACTGGGGAAGGGACAGAGAGAGAGGGAGAGAGAGAATCTGAGGCAGGTTTTCCACTGTCAGTGCAGAGCCTAATGTGGGACTTGAACTCACAAACCATGAGATCATGACCTGAGCCAAAGTCAGAAGCTTAACCGAGCCACGCAGGTGCCCCCAGAACCAGATCTTAAAGTTATCTTTGTTTCTGTTGCTTTTGTTTATGACAGAGATAACTTTATTAGGACCTGGTGCATTTCAGCTTTTTACTTTTCTCTTGTGTTTCCGATGAATCATTTTAATCCTTATTCTTATAAATTGACAGTTTTATAAAGAGAATGATTTCCCCAAGGTCACATTATCGATCTTATAATTCTGAAACAGAATAGATCTGTCTAATCACTAAACTCCTCTGCTTGCCCTGATCTACAGTGGCAACAATCGTTGCCATGACAATTGAATAAAAACAGCCAAAGAAAATCTTTCTTGGTGTAGACATTTGGAATAGATGTCCCAGATACTTTTTCCATGTTTATGAGCTACTGAAGTTTTAGGGTTTACATATTTTAGAGAAACTTTTTCAAACTGCTTTAAACGTCCAAAGGTTTCCATGTAAAGCAAATTCAATTGTACCAAACATATACAAATCAACTCTCACTTAGTGAAATATATATATACATTATATATATATTATATATATATATAATATATATATAATGTATATATGGTGTCATCTATATCCTATATATGATATGTGGGTGGGGGGGGGTTAAAATTTTACCTGGTCACGGGCTACAACCTTTGGTAGCTATTGTCTCTGTAATTAGGTTCCCAGTTATCAGGCTAGGCTGTGATCTAACCAAGTAGTTTTTGGTAAATTTCTTTGCTGTAAGAAAGAATGTATGTTTTAGAGCTGAAAGGTCACCAAGCCCCACACCAGCTGGGTGGATGATGTATATTCATCATTCTAGATAATCGAACTTGGTTAATTTCGAGCTAATTGTGGTTGAAGACTTTAAAGTGGGGATAGCCCCACAATACAATGTGCACCCTGTTGCGAATGAACAGAGTGTGTACTGTCTTTGTGACAGAGTGTGACAACTTTGTGAGATGAAGTTGAGAAACAGAAGTCTTTTGGAAGAGAAACTGGTACATGTCCCCATCACTGTTTGGTTATCACACAGAGACACCTTGTAGGGTCTACTTTGGAGCAATAATTTTGTAGCTATTTTAGGTATAGGACTTTGCCTTCAAATAGATAAGATATTCAAATTGGTATTCAGACCCTCCCCCAACTCTTTATGTGTGTGTGTTTGACAAAAATGGAGCAAGTCTTGTTAAGTGAGCTGGAGTGAGGGAACCAGGCATTGTTAGAAATTTGGCCAACTCACACTTCCCCCTCAATTCCTGGAAATCTTTCTACCACCTTGAGGGCTCCTTACCACTTTCTTAGAGATTTAAATAAGAAAAGAGGAATCTTTCAACTTAAAGAATAAGCTAAAGGGAAATAATTATTTACCTTAGTGGAAATGTTTACCTCGATTAAATAGATATATGTGAATATTTACAGTATCAAAATATAAAACACATTTGTTAGTATCTTTTATATGGGTGCACTTAGATCTTTTAAGGCATTTTACTAAAATTTATTTATTTATTTATTTTACTTTCTTAAATTTTTTTTTAATGTTTACTTATTTTTGAGACAGAGGAAGACAGAGCGCAAGTGGGGGAGGGGCAGGGAGAGAGGGAGACACAGAATTTGAAACAGGCTCCAGGCTCTGAGCTGTCAGCACAGAGCCCGATGTGGGGCTCGAACCCACGAACCGTGAGATCATGACCTGAGCCGAAGTCAGATGCCCAACCGAATGAGCCACCCAGGCACCCCCTAGCCACCCAGGCACCCCCTAAAATTTATTTTTAAAATGGTATTGACTTTTTCTTCTTGAAAAGATCTTAAAACTATAATTTTAAAAACTCAAAAACCTACATGAGGAAGGTATTTTGGTTATTTTGTGAATGGCTTATAGTTTATGGTTGGATTTATTTTGTGGAATTAAATTCTTGAATTAGTATGAGATTGCTTTTTTGTTGTTATAATATAAAGTATTGATATTTTAAATAGTATTGATATTTAAGTATTGATATTTAAAATATCAAGTAGTGATATTTTACTTTTACTCTTTTTAGTATAGAACACTGTCGTATTGGGGCACCTGGGTGGCTCAGTCAGTTGGGCATCCGACTTTGGTTCAGGTCATGATCTCACAGTTCGTGAGTTCTAGACCCTGCATCAGTCTCTTTGCTGGCAGCTCAGAGCCTGGAGCCTGCTTTGGATTCTGTGTCTCCCTCTGTCTCTGCCCCTCCCCAACTAACACTCTGTCTCTCAAAAATGAATAAATGTTAAAAAAAAATATTTTTAAAGAAGACTGTTGTGTTAAAAGATAGATGTTGCATCTATTTTAATTTAAAAATTAAATGATGTGCAAAGAAAACCCAAATTCCATTCGAATGAAATTTATAAGTTTTTGGTTTTGCCTTGCATATGAGTAAGCAAACATAGTTTCTTCCTTCCTTTGTTGAAATTACTAGTTTATAGCTACATGGGATTACTTTATATTTTTATATATTGGTTTATAACGACATTAAGATTAGTTTGTGTAGCTATTTTCCCTACCCAATAGACACTAACTCTGGATTAGTCTCTAATTTGAATTACTGGTTAACTTTCCCCGATTTCAGTGTAAGTGTGGATAACTGATGGTTGTTTGTACAAAGCTTTGGATAGATCTGTGGTGAAATGTTCCCTAGTTTGGAATAAGTCCTCCAAGTGAGCATGTCTTTGTTTTCAAATCTTCATGCTATTACTGCTAATGAAATAAAAATGTTAAGCTAAAATAGAACCTGTCTAGCTTTTGAAACATGAACTATAAAAGCTAGCTGTCATGTTTTGCAAATAACTGCATATATCTCTTTATTTATAGTATAGTATAGTAATTTTTTAAAGTAGGTTCCATGCCCAGCATGGAGCCCAGCACAGGGCTTGAACTCACAACCCTGAGATTCAGAGCTGAGCTGAGAGCAAGAGTTGGATGCTTAACCGACTGAGCCACCCAGACACTCCATTTTTTTAGTTTATTTTTTTATTGAGATTTAATTGACATACAAAATTATATTTAGTTTTGGGTGTATATTGTAATGATTTAACATTTGTATAACTGGGAAATGAGTATAATGAGTCTAGTCACCATTTGTCAGCATAAAAGTTACAAAATACATGTGTATGTATATATTTTATAGCTTCATAGCTTTCAGTATACGAACATTATATAAACTAATGTTCGTATACTGAAAGCTATGAAGCTATAAAATATATACATACATATATATATGTGTATATATATATATATATATTGTGTTTGTGAGAGCACATGAGCAAATGAGTGAGCTTTCAGTATCTGCTCTCCCAGCAGCTTAAACTATGCACCACAATCCCATTGTCACCATGACCTATTCATCTTACAGCTGGAAGTGTGTACCCCCTCATCCCCTTCACCCATTTTGCCCATCTTCCCAACCTCCTCTCTGGCACTAACCACTCTATTCTCTGTATCCATGAGTTTTGTTTTGTTCGTTCGTTGATTTGTTTGTTTTTCCATGTATAAGTTAGATCCTGTGGTATTTGTCTTCCTTTGTCTGACTTGTTTCTCTTAGTAAAAACTTTCAGGGTCTTTCCATAATTACTGCAAATAGCAAGATTTCTTTTTTTTTTTTTTTTTTTTTAAGGCTGAGTATATCCCATTGTGTGTGTGTATCAATATCTATCTATACATATTCTCACACACACACACACACACACACACACACACACACACACACACACACACTGCGTCTTCTTTATTCATTCATCCATCAGTGGGCACTTAGGTTTTTTTCCCTATCTTGGCTATATGAATACTGCTGTAATGAAATGAACATAGGGGTGCATATATCTTTTCACTTGGTGTTTTCATTTTCTTTGGATAAATACCCAGAAGTGGAACTGCTAGGATCATATGGAAGTTATATTTTAAATATTTTGAGCAGCTTCCATACTGTTTTCATTGTGGCTGTACCAATTTATATTCCCAACAGTGCACAAGTGTTCCCTTTTCTCCACATCTTGCTCAGCAGCTGTTGTTTCTTATCTTTTTCATAATGCCATTCTAACAGGCATGAAGTGATATCTACAGTAAGACTACAATAGGATTTGATTTGCATTTCCCTGGTGATTTACTAATGTGGAACCTGTTTAGTGTACCTGTTGGCCATCTGTATGTTGTCTTTGGAAAAATGTCTGTTCAGATCCTCTGCCCATTTTTTAATCATATTGTGTTTTTGTTTTTGTTTTTTTTGCTGTTTAGTTGTATGAGTTTTTTTATGTATTTTGGATGTTAACCCCTTATTGGATATATGATGTGTACATATTTTCTCCAATGCAAGAGGTTCTCTTTTCATTTTGTTGATAGGTTCCTTCCCTGTGCAGAGGCTTTTTAGTTTGGAATAGTCTCACTTGTTTATTTTTGCTTTTGTTGCCTTTGCTTTTGGAGTCATATCTCCAAGACCTCTCCAAGACTGATGTCAAGGAGTTTACTACCTGTTTTCTTCTATGAGTCTTATGGTTTCAGGTTTTACATTCAAGTGTTTAATCCATTTTAAGTTAATTTTTGTGTATGGTATAAGATAGTAGTCTAGTTTCATTCTTTTGCACATGGCTGTTCAGTTTTTCCAGCACCATTTATTAAAGAGTCCTTTCCCCATTTTATATTCTTACCCTCTTTGTCTGACTGTATATATGTGGGTTTACTTCTGGACTCTTGCCTGTTTTATCTGTGTTTCTGTTTTTATGCCCATACTATACTATTTTGATTACTATAGCTTTGAAATTAGTGAACCTGAAACCTGTATCCTTGTTCTCCTTTCTCAAGATTGCTTTGGCTATTTGGGACCTTTTTTGGTTCCATACAAATTGCAGGATTGTTCTTTTTCTGAGAAAAAAGTGATGGGATTTTGATGAGAATTACATTGAATCTGTAGATTGCTTTGGGTAATATGGACAATTTTAGCAATATTAGTTCTTCCCATCTGTGAGCACAGATACCAGTTTGTGTCTGTCTCAGTTTCTTTTATGAGTATCTTTTTTTTTTAACATTTATTTATTTTGAGAGAGAGAGAGAGAGAGTAAATGCAAGTGAGGGAGGGGCAGAGAGAGAGAGGGAAAGAGAGAATCCCAAGCGGGGCTCAAACTCACAAAACTCAAGATCATTACCTGAGCCAAAATCAAGAGTTGGACACTTAACCAACTGATCCACTCAGATGCTCCTCTTTCATGAGTGTCTTACAGTTTTTAGTGTAAGGTCTTTCACTTCCTCAGTTAAAGGTATTCCTAGGTATTTTTAATGCAATTATGAATGGGATTATTTTCTTAATTTCTCTTTCTGAGAGTCCATTGTTACTGTATAGAAATCCATTGTTACTGTATGTTTTTGTACTCTGCAACTTTATTGAAATGGTTTATTAGGTCTTACAGTTTTTTTGTAGAGTTTCTAGGGTTTTCTGTATATAAAACCATGTTATTCTCCAATAGTGACAATTTTACTTACTTCTTTCTGATTTGGATGCCTTTTATTTCTTTTTCTTGTCTGATTACTGTGGCTAGGATTTCCAGTACTATGTTGAATAAAAGTGGGCATCCTTGTCTCTCCTGATCTTAGGGGAAAAGCTTATAGCTTTTCACCAATGAGTAAGGTGTCAGCTGTAGGTCAGTTGTAAATGTCCTTATTTATATTGAGGTACATTAACCCTTTATCCACTCTTTTGAAAGTTTTTATCATAACGGGTGTTGAATTTTGTCAAATGCTTTTTCTTCTTTTGTTGAGATGATCATATGATTTTAATTCTTTTTGTAATGTGGTATACCACATTGAGTTTGATGTTTATCGAACCATCCATGAAACCTTGGAATAAATCTTATGTGATCATGGTGTATTTTAATGTATTGTTGAATTTGGTTTGTGGAGGATTTTTGTGGAGGATTTTTGCATCAATGTTCCTCAGGGGTATTGTCCTATAATTTTCTTTTTTTGTCTCTGCTTTTGGTATCAAGGTAATGCTGACCTCATAAAATGATTCTGGAAGCATTCCTTCTTCAATTTTTTGAAAAGGATAGATATTCAATTTTGTTTAAATGTTTATTAGTTATTAGTAAATTCAACAATTTAGCCATCTAGTCCTGAATTTTTGTTTGTTAGGCAATTTTTATTACTGATTTAATCTCTTTATCAGTAATTGATTTATTCAGATTTTCTATTTCTTTATATTTCATTCTTGGAAGATTGTACATTTCTAGGAACCTGTCCATTGGTCAGTTTGTTGGCATATAATTGTACATGCTAGTCTCTTATGATCCTTTATATTTGTATGGTATCACTTAAAACTTTTAGTCATTCATTTCTGATTTTATTTATTTGACCTGTCTCTTTTTCTTGATGAGGCTAGATAAACATTTGTCAATTTTGATTATCTTTTCAAAGAACCAGCTCTTAGTTTCATTGATCTTTTCTTTTGTCTTTTTAGTGTATATTTCATTTATTTTTGTTCTGGTCTTTCTTTCTTTCTACTAATTTTGGTTTTTGTTTGTTCTTTTTCTAGTTTCTTAAGGTATAACTTTGCGTTGTTAGAGATCTTATTTTGAGGTAGGCGTATGTTACTATGAACTGCCTTCTGAGACCTGCTTTTGCTGTATTACAGAGATTTTGGTAAGCTGTAATACTGTTTTCATTTGTCTCAAGGTGTTTATTATTTTTCTTTTCTTTGTTGACCATTGATTGTTCAGTAGCATGTTGTTTAGCTTCCTTGTATCTGTATTTTCTCCAGTTTCTGTCTTATAATTTTCTATAGTTTCATACCATTGTGGTCAGAAAAGATGTCTGCTCTAATTTCAGTCTTCTTAAGTTTATTGAGATTTGTTTTGTGGGCAAACACATGATCTATCCTGGAGAATGTTCTATACATGTGAAAAGAATTTGTATTCTGCTGCTTTTGGATGGCATGTTCTGTATATATCTATTAAGTCCATTGGGTCTAATGTGTCATTTAAGGTCAATTTTTCCATATTGATTTTCTGTCTGAATGATTTATTCATTGATCTAAGTTTGATATTAAAGTCCTCTATTATTATTGCTATCTTTTTCTCCCTTTAGGTCTTTAATTTTTGCTTTATCTATTTAGGTGCTTCTAAATTGGGTATGTACATATTTACAAATGTTATATCCTCTTGTTAGATTGACCCCTGTATCATTATGTAATCCCCTTCTTTGTCTCTTGTTACACTATTAAAATTTTATTTTAGAGAGAGTATGAATGGGGGAGAGGGGCAGAGGGAGAAAGAGAGAATCTTAAGCATACCCATGTTCAGGACAGAGCCTGACACAGGGCTTGAGCCCATGACCCTGCGATCATGACTTGAACTGAAATCGAGTTTGGATGCTCACCTGACTGAGCCACCCAAGCGTTCCTACACTCTTTGTTTTAAAGTCTATTTTGCCTGATACAAATAATGCTACCTCACCTTTCTTTTGGTTTCCATTTGCATGAAATACTTTTTTCATACCTTTACTTTCAGTTTGTTGGATCCTTCTTACATCCAACATTAGCCTCTTATAGGCAGTGTATAAATAAATGGGTCATTTAATTGGAGAATAATTCAGTCCGTTTACATTTAAAGTAATTATTGTTAGGTGTTGCTTTGTTAATTGTTTTCTGTTTTGTAGTTCTTTTGTTTCTTTGTTTTGTTCTTTTACTTGGGGTTTGATGACTTTCTTTATGCTTAGATTTCTTTGTTATTAATTTTTTGTATATCTCCTGTAGGTTTTTGCTTTGTAGTTACCATGAAGCTCATATGTAACAGCCTGTATATAAAACCATCTATTTTAAGTGATAACAACTTATGTTTGAACACCTTCCTCTATATTTTTATCCCAACCCACATTTTATGTTTTTAATGCACATTTTACATCTTTTTATTTTGTGTATCCCTTAAGTGATGTTGTTATAGTTATCTTTGGTACTTCTGTTTTTTAACTTTCATACTAGCTTTATAAGTGATTAATCCACTACCTCTACTATATATTTACCTTTCCCAGTGATATTTATGTTTTCATATATTTTCTTGTTACTAATTAACACTTTTTCTTTCCAGTTTAAAGAAGTCCCTTTAACATTTCTTGTGAGGCTAGTTTAGTGGTAATGAACTCTTTTAGCTTTTGCTTGTTTGAAACATTCCTTATCTCTACTTCAGTTCTGAGTGATAATTTTGCCAGGTGAAGTATTCTTGGTTGGAAGTTTTTTCCATTCAGCACTTGGAATATATTTTGCCACTCCCTTCTGGCCTGCAATGTTTTGCTGAAAAATCTGCTTATAGTCTTATAGGGGTTTCCATGTATGTAACAAGTTGTTCTTTTTTTGCTCTTCTAAGATTCTTTCTGTATCTTTAGCTTTTGACATTTTCCCAAAATTTATTTATTTTTGAGAGAGAGAGGGTGTGGGGAGGGGCAAAGACAGAGGGAGACAGAGGATCTGAAGCAGGCTCTGTGCTGACAGCAGAGAGCCCAATGTGGGGCTCAAACTCATGAACCATGAGATCATGACCTGAGCTGAAGTTGGACATGTAACTGACTGAGCCACCCAGTTGCCCCTAACTTTTTACATTTTAATTATAATGTACTTTTGGTACTTTTGGGTTCATCTTTTTTGAAACTCTCTGGGCTTCCTTGATCTAGATGTCTGTTTCTGTTGCCAGGTTATGGAAGTTTTCAGCCATTATGTTATGTTATGTTATGTTATGTTATGTTATGTTATGTTGTTTTGTTTTTTATTTTTTTAAATTTATTTATCTTTGAGAGAGACAGAGATAGAGCATGAGCGCAAGAGTGGCAGAGAGAGAGGGAGACACAGAATCTGAAGCAGGCTCCAGGCTCCAAGCTGTCAGCACAGAGCCTGACACTGGGCCTGAACCCACGAACTGTGAGATCATGACCTGAGCCAAAGTCAGATGCTTAATGGACTGAGCCACTCAGGTGCTCCAGTTTTCAGCCATTATTACTTCAAATAAGTTTTCTGCCTCTTTTTCTTCCCCTTCTTCTTCTGGGACCCCTAATATATGAATGTTACTCTGCTTGATTTGCAGTTGGTCCTTTAAGCTATCTTCAGTTTTTCAAATTCATTTTTCTTTGTGCTACAGTTTGGTTGAGTTCTACTACCCTGTCTACCAGATTACTGATCCTTTCTTCTGCTTCATCTACTCTGCTGTTGCATCTCTTTATATTTCTCATCTCATTTATTGTATTCTTCAGCTCTGACTTCTGTTTGATATTTTCTTATATTTTATTTCTCTTTGTTGGAGTTCTCACTGTGGTCATCCCTTCTTGCCCCAATTTTGGTGAGTGTCTTTATGACTATTTGAACACTCTAGCAGGTAAATTGCTTATCTCTGTTTCTTTAAAATTTTTGTCTGAAGTTTTATGTTGTTCTTTGGTTTGGAGCATATTCTTTTTTCTCATTTTGCTTGACTCTTTTTTTTTTTTTTTTTCCTATGTATGGGGTGAAACTGCTACTTCTCCAAGTCTTGAAGAAGGGGCCTTACATAGGAAGTGAGCCTTATCTTTCAACCTTGCCCTAGCTCTCTCACCTTAGGCTAAGTGGGCTGATTCATTCTTGATAGGTCCAGTTGCTGAGTGTGTGCCAAGATCTGTCATTGTTCCAAAGTAAGGGATTTAAGTCAGCACCTAGTTTTAGGCTGATTAGAAGCCAGACCCTGAGGCAATTGCTTTTAAAGTATGCAAATATATATAATCTTGTGGGACTGCAGGTGTAATCTCTGCTGGTCTCCAGATCAGGCAATCTGGAAATGTCCTCTAGGTGACAGTTGCAAAAAACTGGGGCTTTAGATGAACATATGTGCTCCTTTTGAGGAAGTATGGAAGCTGTAGCAAGTTCAAGGAAGAGCACAAAGATGGTGTTCCCTGTCCTACATTCCCTAAAATCACCTTTGTAGCCTCTAGATGTGTGGCAAACCTGAAATCTGCCCCTCAGGCCAGATAAATAAATAGGCCTTTTTCATGGGAAGAGTGGGGGTGTGATAGCCTGCCTAGAATGGTCTCTGATTGGTACAGTCCCTTGGTGCCCAGGAATATAATCTGTCCTGCCACCAGAGCCAGGTGATCAAAGAGCATCCCTTGTGTGGACTGCATGCTCCCACTGGCTTTACTGAGTCAGTGAGAGAGTGCAGGGCCAGGGTGTGCCCTCCATCGTTTGTGGGGCAGCAGTACATAGGGCCACGGTACAGCTATAAGCTTTAGAGTGGACTGTGCAGGAGAACGAGGCTGGGGTGTGCCCCCAGTGCTATCAGGGGAGAGAGAGAGAGAGCACAAAAATGGCATCTGCTAGCACCTCCATACCTGGAGAAAGTCCCAACAGGCCCCTGCCCCTCAAGCAGATGCTTTAAGGTTAGCAAATGAACCTCCCTATATAGTCAAGGTACTTTTCAAACTGCTGCTTTTGTGCTGGTCCCTAAGGTGAGTGAGTCTGTGTGTGAGCCCCGGTTCCCTATAATCCTTTGGGTCTTCTAGATGTAACCCCATTGGTTTTCAAAGCCGGATGTTTTGGGGGCTCATTTCTCCATTGTAGGTCCCAAGGGTTTGAGTTGCCTAATGTGGGGCATGAACCCCTCACTCCTCAGGGAAAAGCTCCAGAATTGTGAGATCCGTGCTGATTTTGGGTCAGCATTTCAGGGGTGGGATTTTTGGCAAGACTCAGTCTCTGCCTCTCCTACCTGTCTCAGTGTGGCCCTTTTATTGTTTTTTTCATGAAAAACCAGTTCGGCTAGTTGAGATTTTTCAGAGAGAATTGTTCCATATGTACTTGTAGATTTGGTGTGTTTGTGAGAGGAGGTGAATTTAGGATTATCCTGTGCTGCCATCTTGGACCGCCCCCTCCACATATATCTTTATTACAAAGAAATTTATGAGTTACTTCATTCATTCACTCATTTATTTTAATGTCTATTTTTGAGAGAGAGAGTGCACATAAGCAGGGGAAAGGCTTATGTGAGAGAGGGAGACAGAGGATGTGTCCTCTAGGTGACAGTGGGCTCTTTGCTGACAGCAGAAAGCCTGATGCCAGGCTTGAACCCATGAACTGTGAAATCATTACCTGAGCTGAAGTCGGACACATAACTGACTGAGCCACCCAGACTCCCTATGGGTTACTTCATTTATATACTCATAATATATAAAGTAGTAAAAAGAAGATTGTGATTCTGGGCTGTACTGCTTGCTAAGACTCACTTCCATAATTTTGGGGGGAAAACGTTTAGATCTTTCTCAGGAGAGATTTTGTTGTACTGATCAAATAGGGTATTTTACACACAGCCCCTTAATAAGCTGTAATGTGCTCTTGGCAAAATAGAACAAACGGTGGTTATAGGTCTGAACCTTGGAATCTGTTTAAAGTCCTTGGAGTGTAGTAAAGCACACCTAAAGACTTGGAAATGAAGAAAACACTTCACCCTGTGAGAGTTGTCTTGTCCATACACGCAATGAATCATGGCCAAGATAGGAAAAGTCGCTGATACAGTCAGTATTTATCTCAGTCAATAGCTTATAGCTTTTCCAATTTATTAACATATGCAAAGAAAGTGTGCGGCCCTCTGAAGTTGCTAAGGTAGCCTTGTGCTGTTGAAGGCCAAAGAGAGCCTCTGAGACAAGGACCATAATTGGCAGGGCGTAAAGAAAGGAAATTTAACTCAGAAAAGTCTGAATGATCAGGTTCTCTTGTTGAGGGCATACCTTTGTGAGAAGGATATTTCAAGCCGTGAAAACATCATACCCTTGAAACTTCCCTGGTTTTGCCTCTTGGCTCCAAGTACAGTTCTATTCAGGAATGCAGGTGACCGTGTTCTATTTTTAGTAATTGTACTTTCTTATCATAAAGTCATAATTTAGCCATTCTTCTAGCTCCTGCATCCATAGTGTATTATTAGTCTGCTCTGGCTGCCATAACAAAATACTACCAACTGGGTGCCTTAAACAACAAACATGTATCCTCACAGTTCAGAAGCTGGGCAGTTCAGGATCAAGGTGTCAGCACATTGTTGGTGAGGTGAGGGCTCTCTTCCTGGTTTGTAGATGACTGCTTTCCCACTGTGTCCTTGTTTGACCTTTCCTCAGTGTTTGCACTCAGAGAGAGCAAGTGAGTTGTCTGTTATCTCTTCTTAGAAGGACGCTGATTGTATCATAGTAGCCTCATTGTGTTGTGTTGCATGTTGTGGCCTCATTTGACCTTAATTACTTCCTTAGAGGCCCTATTCAAATAACAGCCCCGTGTGAATTTGGGGGAGCACACATTGTTTATGTGCCCCTGCCAGATGCCCCCCGCCCCGGCCCACTTTTTTGATCAAATGAGGTCTGGGGGACTTGCATTACCATGAGTATACTGACTGCGATAGCGTATTCTCTAAGCTTGTTCTTTGCTCTTTGGGAGCTATTTTTCATCCCTTCATCTACAGATAGCTCTGTGGACTTGAGTCTGTTTCTCTCTCTAAAATAGTGGTAAGCATTGTTCCACAGAGTGGTTACTGGTCATGATTCTTGAAGGGAAAATATTTTAAGAACTGGAAAGTCAGAAGCAAAGAGGAGTTATTTTCATCAAGGCGTTCAGTGTTCCTTTATTTGCAAAGCTTAACGAGTTGAACCCAAATCGTCTAATTCCAAGTTTAGGATTCTGTGCGTGGCCAGACATGCTCATTTTCCCAGGATTATTGTAATTCTATACGGGCAGGTACTCTGGGGAAAGTCCCACAAAGTTTACTGGCACCACCTTGTGCAGTACACCCAAATACTGTGGTTTGCTTTGTGAATTAGCACGTCTAAACTCAGCTGCTGGTGGCTGGTGCCCCAAATAAAAGATTTCGCTTTGTGATATGTCTAGAGCTTATAGAAGAATAACCCAAGACTGGAAAAATACTTCTCTTAGCCCAGCCACTTTGCATATTACATATTGATAAGTTTGAAAATGTTAAGGAAACATCCTGTATTGCCTTACCAACTGGTATTTTTATAGAGAGAAAAATCTGATTTAAGTTAATATCTAAGGCTCAAGGGAGGTGGGGAGAAAAGGAGAGAAAAGCTTTGGATCATTACAGGACTGGGAAGGGTATAAATTCTCCCTCCTTAGAGCTACCAAGGGGGTAAGGAGAGGGAGAAAGAGAAAGAAAAAACTCTATGGTGATGCTAATTGTATTCTTTTCCCCCCTCTATATTTGCTACCCCAGATTAAGAGGCACCTTTAGTTTTGATTCCACAAAAGATTTTCCTCAGACTTGGAGCATTTGTTCAGACTAGCTATTGCTGTATGCTATCTATCCTAGGTAGGAGATATTTAAGGGCTTTTTCTTTACTCCTACAGAATTTTAATCTCCTACCATAAGAAACAGAGCTGAGTTCCCAACCAGAGAAAGGAATTTACTTAAAGTGTTCTGTTACGAAGCCATCCTGCCACTAGGGTGTCTCCTTCTGTAGCCACAGCCCTGGGCCTGGCTAGAAACCATGGAGCACAGGGCTACCGGGACCAGTGCCCTGGAGTCCTGACTATGCATGTATGTAGATTGAAGTTAAAAATACTAACTTATGCCATCCATTTGAATACATGAGGTTTTGGGGCTTGAACTCTCTGTGCTTTTAACTTTTTGAAAGCATGTTTAATGTTTCAGTGTTGTTAGGCTTGTAAAACTTTGCGTAATACATAGATGAATTAGTATGAGAAGACATCTTTAATAATTTTATTAATATTATCAAACCTTTGTATTCAGCTCTTGTAAAATTTGTAAGATTTAAATTGCCTAAAATTATGTCCGTATTGCAGTCTTCATTAGTGTTTATAATAATGGAGATTATTACATACAACTTTCTGTTTTGTATTCCTGTTTTCTTTTAATATAAAATGAAAATATTTAGGAAATCAATGAGTTAAGGTCAAGACAAAGCCATATAATCTTAATTCATCTAACAGCTGTCTCTTGTTCCCTGTTTTTTTGGTCATTTTTAAAGTAGTTTACAAATGAGAAAAGCTTTGGCATTAAATTTTCTTTCTTAGAAATGAAATTTTTAAGTGATACTTCCTTCAGCAACCATATTTCAACATTATTTCTGTGAGTGTAGTAATTTTCAATTTTCCTGTTGTATATACCTTTCAAATGCTACATGAGGCTAGTTAAGGAAGTTAATATCAGAGTAGGAGAATAAACTTTAGAATTTCCTGACTTTTAAAATTGTAACTTTTTCCTTTGGTGGGCTGGATCATGCAATTTAATTTATATAGTAAGTATAGATGTATTTTCTTTTCAATATGTGAAATTTATTGTCAAATTGGTTTCCATACAACACCCAGTGCTCATCCCAAAAGGTGCCCTCCTCGATACTCATCACCCACCCTCCCCTCCCTCCCACCCCCCCATCAGCCCTCAGTTTGTTCTCAGTTTTTAAGAGTTTCTTAGGCTTTGGCTCTCTCCCACAGTATAGATGTATTTATATTCAAAGAGGTAGTGGTTATTTTCAGCCATCGCACTGTGAATAGCTTTTAAAAAAAAGACTAATTTGCATTGTAGATAATGAAGTACTTGGTGTTTGCCCTTCACTTTTGATAGCTTTCAGTTTTCACCTCTCTGGCTATGACCAGAAGTCATTCCAAAAGTTGCAGTCAGATTTTTTGTAGAGGAGTTACAGTTGAATAATTATCCACCTTCTGTACGTATATTTGTACAAATACCAATAGAATTGTATGTGCTATCTGAAGAAGCCAGTGCAGTGGGTATTTATTTCCTTGTTGAAGTATTTTTCAACTGTTCCTCTTCCCAATAAGGACAGTCAGATTGCTAGTAAGAGGGATTCATTCATTCATGTATTCATTCAACAAACATGTGTTGAAAGCCTACCATGTGCCAAGCACTTCCAGGTATTGAGGATATATTAGCAATCAAAGCAAAGTCCCTGTCCTCTTAGATATTTCATTCCAGTGGGTAGAGAAAGAACATACAGGGATTGGATAAGTGTACACTCTGTGAGGTAGTTATAAATGCTATGATGAAAATCTAAGTAGAATAGGGAGATACGGAGTAATAATGGGGTGCTGTTTTGGGTATGGTGGTCAGGGAAGGCCATGCTCTCTGATAAGATAATATCTAACTGGAGACCCATAAGAGGTATGTGTATCTCAAGGAAGAACAATCTAGTAAGTAGGAACAAGTACAAGTGCAAAGGCCCTGTGATGGACGTGTGCTTGCAGTAAGTATTCCCAGGATAGTAAAATGACTGTGGCAGGGGTAGAATGTGTGGGGGAAAAAGAGTTTCAGTTGTTTGGTGAGGGTAAAAATAGGGGTCAGAGGACATGGAATCCCATAATGACTTATATAGGCCCTGGTAAACACTTTTTCTCCCAGTGGAGGATATGGAGCCAAAGAGAGGCAGGATCTGAATGAAAGTCCGCAAGGATCGCTGTGGTAGAGCAGAATGACTGATTGGTAGGTTAGTGCAATAATTCAGTCAAGAGATGATAGTGGTTTATGGGGCCCCTGGGTGGCTCAGTTGAGCATCCAGCTCTTGATTTTGGCTCAGGTTGTGATCTCACAGTTCCTGGGATTAAGCCCCCGAGCCCAGCTCTGTGCTGGGTGTGGAGCCTGCTTGAGATTTTCTCTCCCTCTCCCCAGCTCATGGACATGCACGCTCACGCTCTCTCTCTCTTGCTCTCTCAGAGTCTCTCTCTCTCTCTCTCTTTAAAAAACAAACAAAAAAAAAGGTGATCGTGGTTTAGACCAGAATGAAAGTGCTACAGGAGGTGGAAGGGGGATTCTGGAATACTTAGAAGGTAAAGGTGGTAGGATTTGTTGGTTAGAGATAATGTGTGAGAGAAAGTGAGTAATTAAGAACGACTCCAGAATTTACCTGGAAAATTTACGTCTCTCTCACTTGCCTCTTGCTACGTTTACTATGTTTACAGAAACCTTTTCTTCCTCATTCTGGTGATCCCCCACATTGTAGCCCCTGTGTCTTAATGTTTAGCAAAACTAGCAACCTTCCTGTAAGTCTGTTGATGTGGCCCATCTTAACTTTTCTGTAAGAAAATGGCCAAATTCTGAATGTTCACCAGATCTTTGGAATTCTTTTAAGCCATTTAAAATAGAAGGTTAACTTCTTTCTTTGAAATAATTGTATTTTATGGCAGATAGGATAAAATAGAGCCTGCTGATTAGAAGCCGTGGGGAACTAGTTTGCTGGGGAGCAAGTCTCTTTTGCTCTTTCGGCCTCTAAGAGCAATGTCTCCTCCCTCAGCATTCTCCTCACGTGGCACCATTCAGAGAGGACTTCTCTCACCACTCCGCTTAAAGCGCTGCCCCTGGGGTGCCCAGGTGGCTCAGTCAGTTAAGCATCCGGCTCTTGATTTCAGCTCAAGACTCTTGGGTTCCGGCTCAGGTCATGATCTCACAGTTCGCGGGATCAAGCCCCACGTCGGGCTCTGTGCTGACAGCATGGAGCCTGCTTGGGATTCTCTCTCTCTCTCTCTCTCTCTCTCTCTCTCTCTCTCTCCCCCCCCCCTTCTGTCTGCCTCTTCTCTGCTCACATGTACGTTCTTTCTCTCTCACTCTCTGTCAACATAAATAAACTTTAAAAAAAAATAAAGCACTCCTCCCTTTCTTTCTATCACCTTACCTTGTTTTGTTTGTCTCTCCTGGATTTATCATCATCTGTCATTGTTCCTTGTTTTTGTCTCTGTGTCACCCCACTGAAATATAAACTCCATAAGGGTAGTGGCATTGCTTTTTCTTCTGTTGTAGCGCCAGAGTCTAACACGGTACTTAACATGTAGTAGTTACTCAGTAAGTGACTGCACATGAATCGAATGAATGAATAGTTTTAAGCATATGTCCTTATGTGAAAGTATAGCACAGGATGGCACAGAATTGGTGTTTATTAAGTGGCCGCATGCGAAGAAAAACAGATACCCTTGTGCGTTGCCAGGGAGAATATAAAATGGCACAGCTGCTGTGGAAAATGATATCGCGATGCCTCAAAAATTAAACATAGAATTACCCTATGGTCCAGCAATTCCCCTTCTATGTATGTGTTCAGAAGAAGTGAAAGGAGGAGCACAAACATGTTTGTTCACCCATGTTCATATCAGCATTATTCATGGTAGCTAAAAGGTGGAAGCAGCCCACATTCTCACTGACAGATGAATGGATAAAAACACAGGAATGCCTAGGTGGCTCAGTAGGTTAAGCGTCCGACTTCGAATCAGGTCATGATCTCATGGTTTGTGGGTTCGAGTCCCGTGTCGGGCTCTGTGCTGACAGCTCGGAGCCTGGAGCCTGCTTCAGATTCTGTGTCTCCCTCTCTCTCTCCCCCTCTCCTGCTTACGCTCTGTCTCTCAAAAATAAATAAACGTTAAAATTTTTTTAAAATATGGTAAATATATATAAAATGGGATTTTATTCTGCCTTAAAAATGAATGAAATTCTGATATGTGCTACAACATGAAGACGTTTTGCTAACTAAAATAAGCCAGTCACAAAAGGACAAATACTTATGATGCCACCTATATGAGGTACCTAGAGTAGCGAAATTCATAGGGACAGAAAGCAGAAGGGTGGTTGCTAGGGATTGGGGGGAGGGGAGAATGGGAAATTAGTGTTCGTGGGTACAGAGTTTCCGTTGGAGAAGATGAAGAAGTTCTGGAGATGGATGGTGGTGATGGTTACGTAATTATGCGAATGTACTTAATGCCACTTAATGGACACTTCAGTATGTTTAAGATGGTACCTTTTATGCTATGTCTATTGTACTACAATTTAAAAAAGAAAAAATAGAAAAATGGACCTGAAAGCAGGGTATTCTGAGTTTGAATTTCACCTTGACCTTCTCAGTTTTCTGGGCTTTTTCATGGTTCCGCTTTAGGCTTTAACAAACAGAACCTGAAGTATTTACTAACATTCACTGTGTTGGGATCTTACCAGTACTCTTGTGAGGACTTTAATTTTGTATTTCCTCATTTCTAGGTACTTAAACTCAATTTTATTGTGGTTCTTTTCTGTAATTTTAAACATGTTTTTATGTATCTCAAATTCTTATTCTAAAGCCTTAAATCCTGTTTCCTGATGTTTAAGTCCTATCAGGTTGTACCCTTAATAGATGGTTTACTTTCATTTTCTCATTTTATTATTTATGAAAAAAAGATTTCCTAGTTATTAGTTCTCATGTTCTTCCTTCCCAAATAGTAAGTTACTTTTTACTGTTGCTGTCAGAACTTTCTATGTCTAACCAGGAAACAGAAACCACACAGTGATTTTATTTTAATTTTTTAAATGTTTATTTATTATTGAGAGAGAGAGAGAGAAAGAGAGAGAGCGCACAAGTGGGGGAAGGGCAGAGAGAGAAGGAGACACAGAATCCAAAGCAGGCTCCAGGCTCTGAGCTGTCAGCACAGAGCCCAATGCGGGTCTCGAACCCACGGGCTGTGAGATCATCACCTGAGCTGGAGTTGGACACTTAACCAACAGAGCCACCCAGGTGCCCCAGAAACTACACAGTGATTTAAACAGGAGAAGCTTAATATAGAGCTATTAGGCTACAATAGGTGAATAACTGTAAGATGTAAAAGAGAATGGTAATAGACACCCTAGGGCTGGAGGAGAGTGTTCAAGGAAGGAACACCTCCAAAGAGGGGACCCCTATCCAGAGCTGGAGTTCAGACCTTTCTGGAGAAGATGTGATTGTAGCTTCTCGGGCGGTGGAGAAGTTTGCTGTGTTGCTGGGGCCAGTGTTGGTCCCTGGGCACTAAGCAAGCAGGAAACAACCCTGTGGGGCATAGTCGAGCTGAGGCTGCTGGGTGGTCATGCTGGGCGCCACTGATTGGGAGCATGGGGCCCGGAGTGCAGGCTACAGCAAGGGGGTCAGGGATCGTACGCATAGAGCACTGATGGAGACAGAGAATCTGGAAGGGGCTGATGGCATTGGGTGTAGCAGAAAGAAGCTGGCATGTTTGGAATGGTGTGTGAGAAAGGACAGGAGGAGATTCAAGAGAAAGGTTTTTTTTTTTTTTCCCTCCTCTAATCCTCATGTGTTTAAAATGCATACCAGTAGCGTAAATGCTGCTTCTATTAATATATTCCTCTCAACCTCATTGCTTTAGCTTAGGCTTTCATCATCCCCATCCCAGGGGGCTACATTAATCTCCCAGTTTGTCTTTCTGCCCTCGGAATCTTTCTCTTTCATCTAGTATTAAAAATAAAGGGGCACTTGTGGGGGCTCAGCTGGCTAAGCATCCAACTCTTGATATTGGCTCAGGTAGTGATCTCATGGTTATAGATTGAGCCCCATGTCAGGCTCCATGCTGGGTGTAGAGCCTGCTTGGGGTTCTCTCTCTGTCTCTGTCTCTGTCTCTGTCTCTCTGTCCCTCTCCCTCTTTCGCTCCCTCCATCCCTCCCTCTCAAAAAATAAAAAAAATAAAGATCTGACATGACATTTTGCTACTTAAAATTCTATCATGACCCTCACCTCCACCCCCCACTGCTGAGTAACTCCAAGCTCCTCTGGTGGCATACAAGGCCCTGTAGGTTGGACGTCTGCCTTCCACCAGCCACCTTAGACACTTTCTGTATTGAATTTCTCTAACATCCGCAGACATGATTTTCCTCCCTGCATATTTTGTCCCCTCCGGTGTCCCTTACTTACCTTGACACCTGGAAAATACCTTCTCATCCTTTAAGTCTTCAATGTCACCTATTCTATCCCTGTTTGCCCAAGTCTTCCTCAGTGCCAGGTGACCACGTTACTTTCAGCCTGTTTCTGTTTGTTGATGTATGTCTCATCCCACAGTGGAACTGAGTTGTTGTTGTTGTTGTTTTTACATTATGTCTTAGTCTGTTCCGGCTGCTATAACAAAACTACAGACCGATGGCTTATAAACAGCAGAACTGTATTGCTCGTAGTCTGGAGGCTGAAGCAAGATTAGGGTGCCAGCACGACGGGGTGAAGGCTGTCTTCTGACTCTCAGACTTCTCATTGCACCCTCACATGGTGGAAAGGGCTAGGGATCTCTCTGGATCTTCTTTGGTCAAGGCATTAATCCCACTGATGAGGCTTCCATCCTTGTGAATTAAGTACCTTCCAAAGACCCCATCTACTAATACCGTCACATTCAGGGCTGAGGATTTCAGCATGTGAATTCGGTGGGGGAGGAGGGACACACACTTTCAGGCCATGGCACCCTATTCATCTTTTCACCTTGGTACTTAATGTACCACACGGCCTGTAGTAGGGCTCAGATGTTTGTTACGTGAATGAATGAACCACATCCACGCATACTTCGCTTCAAATAGTTTTTCACTCACGTAACATGGTCATCTGCCGTAACTTGAAAAAATAGACTTCAGAAGGATAAACGCTATGTTTGAGAATTATTGGGATTCTGTGTGTTTATACCTGTGTAAGAAATAATACTCTAATTTCTATACTGCTGTTTTCCTAATCCTTCAATATATATTGCCGTGGGATTGGTAGAGCAAGTTAGAGCTAAGAAAAGCAAGGTAAAAGTGAGCCCAAATCAAGGAGACAGATACTTAAGAGCCCCTTATACGTACCATAGTATTACATCTGTGACTCTGGGTACTCTTTCACATCTCAGATTCTGTGATTACTTTGTAAGATTTAGGCTTTACACAAAAGTTATTTAATGTTTTCCTAAAGTGGGTGGTTATGTTAAATATTTAAATATAAAGTTGTTGTAAAATTGTCACATTACATAAAATACAATAAGGCTGTATAATATACAGTGAACACTATGCTGTACTCCTTGACGATACCAAAAAATGCATCTTTTTATATGTCTGCACATGCACACTTTTACTCACAAAAACGTATGTGTGCCTATTTATAATTTCTAAAATCGGCACATAAATTTATAATTTGAAAAATTGGTACATGAATATAATATTGGTGGTGATGTCCCTTTTTTGAGTTCCGGTATCTGAAAAAACTACCATTCTAATTCCTAAAAAGCACGTAAAATTTTAGTGCCAGGAAATACATCCTCTTTGGCAAACTTT
Source organism: Panthera pardus (assembly GCF_024362965.1). Classification (NCBI taxonomy): domain Eukaryota; kingdom Metazoa; phylum Chordata; class Mammalia; order Carnivora; family Felidae; genus Panthera; species Panthera pardus. The sequence continues at coordinate 143,975,545 of NW_026526765.1, read as the reverse complement.
GTTTTCTAGCCTATGTAAGGCCTTTTGAGGTTGGTTCTGCTTTTCCTAGTAGCCTTAAGGAAAATTGATTTGATAAGATTTTAACAAAAGATTTGATGCCCTGACATATCCTCAAGAGTGGTTAGCTGTGAAAACAGCTGCTAGAATATATTCATAGAAACTGTCTTCCATTCCTAAGAGTTAGAAAAATATAATAAGGTATGCCTTAATCATCCAGTTGCATTAGGTTTGGTTATTCTATAATGCACCTGGACCAGGGACATATGGATTCCAGACACTTTTTGTTAAAGGGATACAAAGTAAGCATGGCTTTGTTTTTGTTTTTGTTTTTAAGTAGGCTCCACACCCAAAGTGGGGCTTGAACTCATGACCCTGAGATCAAGATTTGCACACTCTACTGACCACGCACAGGGCCAGCCAGGTGCCTCCAAAGTAAACATGTTTTAAACATAATTCGTAAACGTAATTCTGGGCCCATATTTATCCAAGTAATTTTATGATCCCATAACCAAAATAAAATAGCTGAAAGGGAACTAGTATGAAAAGAACAGTATTTTACTGTAGAGGTTGCCAAACGAGCTCTGCTAGAGTTTGCCACTCTTGCCACAGAATAATTTTCTGAAATACTGATTATAACTATTAGCAAATACATACTATGGCTTTCCTAAAAAAGAAATTCTCACTTTATCATTTGCTACTTATGTTAATTGAAGAAAACAAAAGGAAGGGAAGATTTAAAAAGCGAAACAAGTTGCCCCCCCATATCCTAATTTCATGATTTTGAAAATCATGACATTATTTTAAGGTTTTATTATTTAAAAGGGTATTTCTTTATTTATCTTGCTTGATATAAACAGAGGAGTTGTCACAGTTAATCAGTCACAGATATTTATTAAGGATCCTCATATCAAACAGTGTGCTATGTCTTGTTGAGTTTGCAGAAACATATAATACATAACTTTTATCCTCAGGAAGTTTATAACCTAGTAAAGAAGATTAAACATAGATAAAACATTTTATGTACGATTAAGTGTTGAATGAAATATTAAGGCACTAAATATGGTAGGAGTTAAAGAATTTTCAAACCAAAGGAGATTTTAGAGATAATCTCATTCCGTTTCTCGTTATACTGATGAGGAAGCAGAAGTCTGGAGGAGATGTTACCTCAGAAATCTGCCCAGAGTCCCACTGGATAATGTCAGAACCAGAGGTAGAACCCAGGCTTCTTGACTGTAGCCTTTTTGTAGTACTTTCTGTTTATAAGCACCTATGAACATGTATGGGTGGGCTTGATTCAAGACCCAAGGAAGAAGTGAGTTCTTGAAGGGTAGGGTTAGATTCTGGGGAGAAGAGCTGCTGTTTCCTGATGGAGAGAGGTCAGAAGGCTTGGGGAAGAATGGAGGGAATAGCCTAATGAGGGTAGAAGGCACATGGTAGGGACTGTTACTAACCTGGGGTTGGATAAGGAGCCCTTGCAAGCCAGGTAGATTTTTATGTTCTTGGTACTGGGGTGCTTTTATAGATCTCTTAAATGGACTCACTTGATAAAAATTATGTTTTGGGAAGATCAGTCTGTGATGGTGACCTTGAAAGATGGAAGTAAGATCACTCAAGGGCAAGGTGGGTTGGGTTATCAGGTTGTTGTAGTAGGAATAAAGTAGAAAATTAAAACCCACAAGGCATTTCTAGGAGAGGAAAACAATAGCCACAGATTGTAGTTTTATAAAGAGAATGAAGGGTAGAAGAGTGTAGAAGAATGGTATTTCCATGGACAGAAATAAAATAACTTGGATGAAGACCAACGTGTATTGAGTATTTTTGTGAAAACTTAAAATCAAGTTGTAAATGAAGGATTTTGGAAATCATCTGTGCTGAGTTGGGGGATAAATACTCTATCATCCAACTAAATGTATCCATTGGGGATTTGGAAACATAACAGTGAAGTGAAAGGGCCAAAATAGAGATTTTAGAATCTTGTCGATATGACTGTGTTGGAATTGTCAGGAGATACGAGTGCACTAAAGAAACAGGGGCGCAAGAGAGGAGACGGTCTTGGCAATGTTACCTACAATTGTAGGGGAGAGGGTGAAGAAGAGGAGCTAAAAGAGGAGACAGAAAAGAATGAATTAAAAATGTCAGAGTGCTGAGCACTAGTTAAGAGCACCATGGGCCTCAGGCCCACACAGACCTACAGTGAAGGTCATCGTCTGTCTCCACTTTGCTTTGTTACAGTCATCTTCTTTTAAGACTCGATTTTCCTCCTATGTGAAAGGCAATAGTAATAGTACCCCCATTTTAGGTAGGGGTTACTGCAAGCATTGAATAAAGCCAGGAAAAGTGCTTAGCTAGCTCAGGGCTTGCTACACAGATACAGTCAGTAAATCTTAGAAGATAAAGAGGGCCATGGAAGAGGTCATTTTCATGACAGTGCCTCTGAAAAGCAGAAAGATAAACTAACATCTGAAAGGTGGGTTTTGGGCAAAGCATCGTTGGAATAGAGTCATGATGCCGTAATTTGGCGCATATTCATGTGCCAGTTGTACGGTGGCGAGTCAGCTTTGAAGTAGAATCATATACTTTCCCATTCTAAGAATGAGAACTGAGAAAGCTTTTCCTGTTGGTCTTGATGTTAAAAGAATTACTACTGAGTGCTAATGAAGACTTACTGTAAATGTATTAACATGCTTTTTTAATGTTCTTTTTTATTTTTGAGAGAGAGAGAGAGACAGAGCACCAGCAGGAGAGGGGCAGAGAGAGAGGGAGACACAGAATCCGAGGCAGGCTCCAGGCTCTGAGCTGTCAGCACAGAGCCTGATGAGGTGATCGAACCCATGAACCGTGAGATCATGACCTGAGCCGAAGTCGGACGCTCAACCGACTGAGCCACCCAATTGCCCCTAAATGTATTAACATTTAACCTAAAATAGGATTTAGGTTTTAATTGGAGTTTCCCATATCTTTGGATAGTCAATAATGAAATGTGTGCATTTTAATTTAGAGTTAATAATCAGTTGTACCTGTTGTGTACACTTGGAGACTGTTAGGTTATCTCTGCATTTTTCATTTATACATATAAACAGCTTTGAATGGAAGGCTACTTACATTCAAGTTTATAAAAACCACTATGGATATGGTTTAAATCGAACAGCAGTAATATAGCTGAATCTGTAGTTGTCACTGCTTCTTTGTTTAGTATGCATTGTTAACACATTCACCAGTTCCCTTTTCTAGTAAAGTTATCCATTTACCTCTCGTTTAGATCCTAGGCCACCGGGATAGAGGAAAATATAAGAAATGGGCATTTTTTCCAGTCAATTTTTTTCCTATATTATTCTTTGAATAATGGATTTACTTTTTCATATAAGATGCTAGTGGTGCCTCACATCGTTAATAATACTTTCCTAAATGAAAGTAAAGCTTATTGTAATATTTCCTTCCTTCCTTCCTTCTCTTTCTTCCTTCTCCTTTTTAACTTTCTTTCTTTCTTTCTTTCTTTCTTTCTTTCTTTCTTTCTTTCTTTCTTTCTTTCCCTCTCTCTGTCTTTCTTTCTTTTGAGGCAGGGGGAAGGTAGGGGCAGAGAGAGAGAGAGAGAGAGAGAGAGAGAGAGAGAGAAAATCTTAAGCAGTGTCCACACCCAGCACAGAGCCCCACTGGGGGCTTGATCTCATGACCATGAGATCATGACCTGAGCCCAAGTCAAGAGTCAGATGCTTAACCGACTGAGCCACCCAGGTACCCATTGAATTTTCTATTAGCAATTCTTTCATAAATTTTTGAGAAATCATTAGCTTTTATGTTTGTGGCCTCAATCTTAAAGTTCATTTGAAAAATGTAGTAAAACTAAAATTTAAAAAAGAGAACAATTTTCCGGGTTAAAAAAATGAGTTTTTAAAGCTGTTTTCATAAAATCAGTTCTTTTAACTCAGGGACATTTAGGGAGATTTTGTATATTGTAGTATCCTGTCACCCCATGACTACATTTTTATACTTGTCATATTAAAAACTTTTTTTGTTATCATTTTGAGGAGAAAATGGAGAGATATTTGTTGATAAATCTTTATTATTCTTGTCATGCATCTATTTTAATCACAAATTATTTTACTTTTACTATATTTCTCTGTTGGATATATTGAGATCTTTGGAAATGTAGTAGTATGTGGATGTATGGTGTATGGATATTCAGTATGTGACTTCTAAAGCTGATTTTTATGCTATGAGATGTTTGTTTATCAGTGTCCTTATTATAGACCATGATTATGCTTTCTATATGCCATCTTCTGCAATTGTGTGAAATAGCAATATAAAGTAAATTAAAAGTAAGCTAGTGATTTGTAACTAATTTGTAAGATATTAGAAGTCAGAGTAGTTTAACCTCCGTACAGGCTGTATTATTTCTGAGTCACAGATTTAAAAAGCATAAAGCATAGTTAATCATGAAACTCCACATAAAGTAATAGGAAAATGATAAGAGGGAGTCTGTTCAGTTGAAGTCAACATTGTTAGAGGACCGCCATTTTGAAAGAGCACTGTGGTCCTGGTACTGCTGGTCCAAGGTAGACCTACCTGAAGGCATCAAGATGAGAATGAAAAGGAAGATTTTCTTTCTTTTTTATTTTTTTTTAATGTTTAATTATTTTTGAGAGAGAGAGAGAGAGAGAGAGAGAGAGAATATGAGCGGGGGAGGGGCAGAGAGAGAGGGAGACACAGAATCGGAAGCAGGCTCCAGGCTCTGAGCTCTCAGCACAGAGCCCGATGCGGGGCTGGAACCCACAAGCCGTGAGATCATGACCTGAGCCTAAATTGGACGCATAACCGACTGAGCCACCCAGGCGCCCCAAGAAGGAAGATTTTCTAATGTAAGAAAGTTATTTTTAACTTCTGGCTTCCCTGGTCTTGTCTACCACAGTTGTATGTATTATAAAACTGACCAGCATCTCAGCATTTCTTTATCTAAACTTGCCAATGTATTTATTCAGTTTTTCAATAAATATTTACTAAACATTTAATATGTGCCAGGCATGTTTTGAGCAGGGGAGAAAGAATAAGACCGATGTAGCTCCTACCCTCATGGAGGTCACATTCTCCTGGGGGGCACATAGGGGCAAAAACAGGTAAATAGGCAAATGATGTATTTGCTGGGTGAAGTATGTCATATGAAGGACACACACAAGGGGAAGAAGATTGAGAAGATCGGAGAGTAAACTGTGTCAGTTGTGGCGGAAGAGATGCCATGAAGTTGAAACCCTAAAGAGAAGGAACTAGGTCTTTTAGGAGGGAGGAACAGGGGCCGGCGCCTGGGTGGCTCGGTCGGTTGGGTGTTGTTGGACTTCCTCTTAGGTCATGATCTTGTGGTTCATGGGTTCGAGCCCCGAGTCAGGCTCTGTGCTGCCAGCTCACAGCTTAGAGCCTGCTTTGGATTCTGTGTCTCCTTCTCTGTCTGCCTCTCCCCTGCTGGTGATCTGTCTCTGTCTCTCAAAAATAAATAAACATTAAAAAAATAATAATAAAAAACCTTAAAAAAGGACAGAGGAACATTACTTCAATAGGGATAATTAAATGGCCATAGACCCTGAGGCAAGATTAAAATTCTTTATTCTTATAACTGGAAGTGGGTTAGCTTGCTTATAAATTTGGGGTTGGGAGCCCCGAGGGAGGTGAGGGAAAAGGAGAGAAATTAAGGGCAATCCTTAGGTTTCTAGCTTATGTAAATAGATGAATGGCAGCATTGTTTATGGGAATGGGGAAGGGTTATGTGTTTAGGATCAAGTGGGGCTCAGCTTTGTTTTGAGAATTTGGTCCAAGAAGTGGTCAGTTGAGGGGATTAAAATTGTTACTATATTAAGGTAAAATTGTATAGAGAAGAAACTTTAATTATCGCTGAGAAACTTAGGAGATCCCTCAAATGTTAATAAAATTTAGGAAGCCAAAGCAGTACTCTAGGGAAGCACCAAGGCTATCAAAGGATTTAGCAAAAAGCAATCTGTTTGGGGGGATTTGATGTACTTTGACCCCCCAGAAAGATTAAAAAGTTAGAAAGTCAAGTAAAAAAGTGTTAAAGTGGAAAAAGGTAGATTGTCCAGAAGGCACATGAAAATGATAAATTAAAATACATAATCATCAAGAGATTGTTGGTGAGAGAGGCCATTGGCTCATCAGATAATACAGAAAATAATTACGATAGACACAGAACATCTAACGCTATGGTTGAAATACGAGATGTTAATGTTCATGGGATATACTAAAGAGATGATGCCAGAATTGAAAGAAAAAGAAATTTCTAGAGGATCTAAAACCTAAAGATTTTAGCAAACTCCTTGAGAATAAACTTTCAATGCCTGAGTAGTTTTTAAAACTCCAGGTTTAGCTAGCTCATGGCTGAGAATTTCAATGACTACTTAGAATATGAACTCATTAAAATGAAAGTCAGTCTTGTTTTTATTTTTAATGTGATATTTCCCAGTTCTTTAAGTCCTTATTTAGAAGGACTTAAATGATTCATATCCTTACAAAAGTGAATGATAGGCCTTCTTGAAATTAATAAGGGTGAAGACTTGCTGAGTAGCATTCAGTTTAAACTTGGGACTTTCTTGCGAAAGAAAGCTTTGTTCTGAGAGAACCCTACTCTACGTCAGAAAGAAACAGACCATTTCTGTTTTGTTTCCCAATACGTGTGCTCACCATACTGGACACAGTGCTGGACGCATAGTAAGCTTTTAGTAAATACTTGTTGGATGAATATGAATTTTACAGTTTGGGGTTTTGTGGGAAGCTGATACCCTACAAAGCAGTTCAGTTGCGGTGCCTGAGGCGAAGTCTCTCCTATTACCGCATTCAGGTATTATGCTGTAGCAAGGCTGTCATGGAAATAGTGCTGATGGTCAGAAATGGGGTAGGACATTTTTAAGATGATGTGTTCCCATGCATCACAGAGAATACTGGTTATTTTAAGCCACCATAAATTCCTCTTAGAATTTTTGTGGATTGTAATTATTTTGATCAGTATCTTCTTTAAAGTTAATAATTTATGGTTGACTGTGTTGTTCCTAAATTCCAAGTAGTAAAAGATTGAGTTCATGGTGCTTTTGAGAACAAATACTATCAATGACTATTGAAAGAAGTTTTATGGATGATAGATGACCTATCCCAGGACCTCATTTTACTTGGATTCATTTCTAAAAGTCCAGTAGATATGCTTATTACTGTAGTCACATGTGGAAAAATGACACACATCTCTGCTCCATAGTTCTCTGTATTTTTTTTTCTAGCAGATCATTTCTTTTGTATTCACTCCCTAATTTTGGATCCATACTTTATTTACGCTAATTATGTGTCTGACCTTCCTTCTTCCTCTTTCTTTCTTCTTTCTTTCTTTCTTTCTTTCTTTCTTTCTTTCTTTCTTTCTTTCTCTCTGTTTCTTCTTTCCCTCTCTCTCTTTCTTTGTTTCTTCTTTCTTTCTCTTTCTTTCTTTCTTTCTTTCTTTCTTTCTTTCTTTCTTTCTTTTCTCTCTCTCTCCCCCTCCCTCCCTCCCTGTCTCCCTTCTTCCCTTCCCTTCCCTTCCCTTCCCTTCCCTTCCCTTCCCTTCCCTTCCCTTCCCTTCCCTTCCCTTCCCTTCCCTTCCCTCCTCCTCTTCTTTTTTCTTGACTACAATAAACTTTCTTCTAGAATAATATGAATTGACTTGGGATCCCTTTGTCATGCTCCTGTAATTCAGTGTTTATATTCTCAAATATTTGTCTCCACAACCTCTGTTCCTTTTATGTAGACACATTTTAGTGGTTGCAGACTCTTCTCCACCAGCCTTTCTGGATCACAGTAGTGGTTTACCCTGACCACAAGGATGGAACCTCATCAATCATGGAGATATAGAATTAGGTCATAGTGAACATTAAAGAAGCAACATCACCTTTTACTCTGGCACCCGTGGGGAGGATCATTATTTACCAAAAGAAAACAGATTGAGCGGAGGTCTATTAGAGTGAATATGTTATGTGCCATTACTGAAAAACAGTTATGCAATAAATTCTCAAGGGTTGAGCTGTTTTCAATGTTATGTATGAGAGCACACTTTATGGGCTTATAGCTGGGAATTTTATATATACGTGATGATAGAGGAACAGTGTAACATTTATAAACTTGGAGGCAAGGTAATGTGATGGCTTTGGGGTCTTTGGGATGAAATGCTTCGAATCCTGACCCCCTTCACTTACTAGCTTTATAACTGTGTGGAGGTTACTTTGACCTCTCCGGCCTCAGCCTCCTATTGTGCAAAATGGAAATAATATGATTTCCTGGCAAGAATTTTGTGAGAATCGAATGCAGTTACATACAGAAAATGCCAAGTGAAACGTTCGGCACATGTAGATATTTCCCCCAAAGAAAAATAGATTCTGCTGCTAAATATAGAAGGGGAGAGATAAAAAAAAAAAAAAAAAAAAAAAAAAAGTTTCTGCATGATTCGCTAGAGCTTTGTGCCCATAAACCTCTAGACTGTCTCAGCCTAAGGGGTCCACTATGATCTTAGCATGGATGTGTGTTTGAGAAAGGCATGGAATTTTTTTATATTTTTGTTTGCCTTGAACAAAAGGTCCACTTGTGCTCTGAGGTTGTAGGTGGCTGCTGGATAGAAGGATACGTATGGGAAGGAGGAGGTCGTGCAAGGGCAATTTAACAGGCCCCAGTCTACCTTCTGGCAGAGCAGCTCTTACCTCTCCGTTTTACCTTTTGTATTTTCATGGAAGGCATTGAATGAACAAAAGGGTCTGTGTTTTTCAGAAAAGTTTGCACAACCCAAAGCAGGCTCAGGTACCCCATTCCTGGACTTCCCTTTCCCTCAGGTCTCACTCTGCTTTTCCCTCAGCCTTTTAAAGTTTGTGGGAAAGGGTGGGGCAGGGAAGGATGTCCACTTCCAGGCTGTGTTATTGGTGGAGTTCTCAGCCAACAAAGCATGGAAAGGCAAGTGTCCTGTGCACAGAGGAGGGCATTCCTGGTGGAAACATTCCTTGGCCTCTTTACCTCTATAGTTGATCACTCACACAGAGCCACCTTTTGAGCCGTTATCAGAAATTTTGATTCAACTTTGAAGTAACAGCTACTGATGACTTCTTCTCTGCCTTTAGTTGACCCTTCTGGATTTTCCTTCTTTATCCATCTTGGACTCTTGTGTTCTCCAGCTCTTTCCCTACTACCCTTCCCTGCACCCGCCCATGAGAACTCTGACTCTGGGTGAATCTGTCTGTGTGTGCTCTGCCATCCAGCGCTGTTGGAGAAGATAACACACACATTGGGTGCATTCATTGCTTGTAGTTTTCTGAGCTCTGGCTCTGTCTCTTCCAGTTCTCTGAGTGGCCCCTCTGCCTTCTGTGCTCAGTGTCTTCTTCTCTGTTGGCCTCTCACTGACAACATGTAAATAAGCATGCTCAAAGGAGCCCAAGCATCACATGAAAATAACAGATGAGCCCATCCACTGCTTGAGGTACAGCCCTCTCTTGCCTCACAGACTTTTAATGTTTATTTGTTTTTGAGACACACACACACACACACACACACACACACACACACACACACAGTACAGTGGGGGAGGGGCAGAGAGAGACAGAATCTGAAGCAGGCTCCAGGCTCGGAGCTGTCAGCACAGAGCCCAATGTGGGGCTCGAACCCACGAACTGGGAGATCATGACCTGGGCTGAAGTCGGACGCTTAACCGACTGAGCCACCCAGTCGCCCCATCATGAATTTTTATTTAAAATCCATTGTTTATTTTCATGGTCCATGCAGTTTCTCCTCCTATAACCCAAACTGCTTGTGTAAATGTGTTTCACTTGCCTGCTTACTAATGTCCAGCAGCTTGTGTTCCCGCAGGAGGGAGTCTCATATGTGCTGCCTTATGTTCACGCCCTTCTGCTCCTCCTTTCCGCTCAGGCACACTGCCTTCATTTCCTCATGTATACTTACTTTTTTACTTATACTAGGTTTTTACAGATTCTATTCCTTCTTCCTGGAAAACAATAATCAGACTTTCTGTTGGGTCATCTCCTGAGAGAAGTTTTTCCCTGACCCGACCTGGCCAGGCTTGGTCCTCCTGCTTTATAACCCCCTCTTCATATCACTTGTCACATTTGTGGCTATCCTTTTACTGTCTTTCTTCCTATGTCTTTCAATGTGGCTTCTAGAGAATTGGCATCTCGTTGGTCATGAGAGCTGGTACTCGTAAGGAGTCCAAGGAATATATGTTTAAGAAATGACTGAGTAGGGGTGCCTGGGTGGCTCAGTCAGTTGAGTGTCCAACTGTTGATTTCGGCTCAGGTCATGATCCCAGGGTCATGAGATCGAGTCCAGCGTCAGACTCCACACTGAACGTGGAGCCTGTTCGAGATTCTTTCTCTCTCTCTCTCTCTCTCCCTCCCCTGCTCGCATGCACTCTTGCTCTCTAAGATTAAAAAAAAGAAAGAAACGACTGACTAAAGGAACAGCTTTATCTCTCCCTAGCTCTATGTCTTTGGCCTTGGGAGAACTTCTTTTTCCTTGGTAGAGTAAAAAGTTTTAAGTGGAGGTGAAACTGTTAGTTTCTCTACTGGAGTTTATGACTACAGTGTAGTCAATTGTACATAATAGCTGCAGAGTATACATACTTTTTCCTTATGGGTTTCTGCTTTTTGCTCTTTTAAAAAAACTAGAGGGGCACCTGGGTGGCTCGGTTGGTTGAGCCTCTAAGTCAGGCTCAGCTCTGGTCTTGATCTCAGGGTCTTGAGTTCAAGCTCCACGTCAGGCTCTGCACCGACGGTGCGGATCCTGCTTGGAATTCTCTCTCTCCCTCTCTCTGCCCCACCCCTTCTCAAAAAAAAATAAACATTAAAAAATTAGAAGACAAAAGTAACCTTTATATTATTTGCACAGCTACTTTATTGGTGTAAAAAAAAAAAAAATCCCCTGTCAACCTATCTACGTATGAATATGACAAAGAACCGTGACACTATTTGGGCTCTACTATAAAGTAGATTACATGATCTCTTAATTACTTCATGTATTCACATTTACATGTAAATATGTTCCTAGCGTATTTCAATTCAAACTCACAACATAAATGGAGAAATGACTGTAGTTTATATTTAACTGAGCTGAGAAAACATATTGTGGTAATTAAACTTTTTTTTTTTAAACAAAAGCTTTTTTTATAAATAAAATAGCTGGCTTCCAAGTACTTGTACTTTAATGAAAACAACTGTATGTTGTAAGCCAAATTTTCCTCTTAAATACTTCCTTTATATCTTATGCTGTATTTTCTCTAAATTATAGTTCTGTGTTTGGGGTTGAATTCTAAGAGAGTAATAATGGACTGTACCCTGCAGCCACAAAAGCAGTTTGGTAATACAGGAGCCAGGTGACACCTTTTCCCCTCCAAGTGTGTAGATCCGTGGTGTGGACGGGGATCTGCAATTATTCTGTCAGTGGACAGCAGAGTAGTGACCCTGTTCATTTCCACTGGCCATAATGGAAAGCGGCTTAGATGCACACTGGTACTGACCGCTTGACCAGTTACACTCAGGGTGGAGAAGGAAATAACCTGTACGTGACCTGCCATAACCCACCTCAGAAGCCAAACTCTGATTGCATTCCAGGTCTATCAATTGCATGGTTAAGCCCACCTGACTTAAGTAAAGCATGTTGTACTGGCAGGGTAAATTAGGGAAGGGGGCAGGAAATGGGAGTTTATAGAATTCTTTCTGTTGGAATTAGAGCTAAATAGTTGATTCAGAATAATCCGTGTGCTTACTTTCTACCAATAATTGTGTGATTTGGGAAATTACCTTTGTTGTGTTCCTTTTTAATGACGATCTATCAATCATATGGTGCCGCATAATTACTTAAATTCTGCTTTTAGGAGAATAATAAATTACATTTATTCAAGGCTCATTATAAGTTAGGATTTATTCTAGTTGCTGTGGTCCTGCCTCCCACTGAGTGGAGGCACTGATGCCAGCAGTGATGGCTCTAGCACTTTCAGCAGGTGCTTCCTAGTGTGACCCGTCCTTCGCATGATTTTGGTCACAGCTCTGGCTTCCTGGTGCCCCTTAGTTCCAGCTTGTTTCCCACTTCTGTTTCTTCACCATCATCCTTTTGTGTCCCTTTCTGCTTAAGTTCTCTGCAACCAAGAACTCTAACTGGTACAATGATTTTTGGCAAAAATCAATCTCTATTTGGAAATCTATCCCCCTTTTTAATTTTTTTTGGCAGCCATAGCTGTCAAAACCTTGTATTTCAGGTAACATAGTACAAGGGAATTTGAAGGGTAGAAAATAGAAGTTTAAATGCTTTGAGTCGTGGTATCAGAAGGAAACAGTAATGAAAGTCTAATAATGAATTACAATTTTCAAAGAAGTATTCCTAGTTTTCAGCACACTAGAAAACTTACAGAATTTTTTTGTAGATGTTATTGTCTGTTCACGTAAATTTTTTAAATGTTTATTTTGAGAGAGAGGGAGAGAGAATCCCAAGCAGGCCTCCTGTGAGCACAGAGCCCAACACGGGGCTCGAACTCATGAACCGTGACATCATGACCTGAGCCAAAATCAAAGAGTCCTAACACTTAACCGACTAAGCCATCCAGGTGCCCCTGTTCACATAATTTTTATTATGAAAAGATGTAATTTGTAATAGGCATGTATTCTTGATATCCTGAAAAACATCCTTTCAGTTTTCCTTTGAAGAATCCACCCTTTCCCTGCTCTTGGGGTCAGGTCACACTGACCAACCATCTCAGAGATGGTGTATGTGACTGATGTTAATCAGCAGCAAGCACCTTGCACCTCCTTGGACACATTAATTGGTCCAGGTTGAGTAAGTATAGTATATATCAGTATGCAGCGCCTTCAAGGTCTACTATAGACTCACATATCACAGGGAGCCTGAGGAGGAGACCAACATCTCAGGAAGTAGAACTAAGAGAATGGAGAGAGAGAAACTGAGTCCTGATTATATATTTTGAAGCCTAAATCCATTATTTCTGAAGCTATCCCTATTCCTCCACTTTTTAAAAAAATTTTCTTATTTATTTATTTTGAATAAAAATAATATTCAAGAGGGAGGGAGGGAAGGAGGGAGGAAGGGAGAGAGAGAGAGAAAGAAAGAGAAAGCACACACACAAACAGGGGAGAGGCAGAGAAGGAGACACAGAATCCCAAGCAGGCTCCATGCCATCAGTGCAGAGCCCAGTGTGGGACTCGAACTCATGAACTGTGAGATGGTAACCTGAGCCAAGATCAAGAGTTGGATGCTTAACTGACTGAGCCACCCAGGCGCCCCTCCTACGCTTTTAATCCTGTGAGACAACGTTATTACCTTTTTGCTTTTGCCAGTTGGGTTAGGTTTTTTGCCACTGGCAATCAAGAGTTCTAGTTCCTTTGGAATGTGAATGCTGCATCATCTTGAGTTTTTTCATGATACATTGCAACAACATTTTAAGACTAACTTTTAATTTATATCTTAATTACATACTGTTTTCATATATGAAATATTAATAAGGAAAAGCAGCTAAGACTTGAAGGTGACGTATGAATCCAGAAAGAGATGAGCAGGAAAATTCAAACCTTCAATTCTGTAAACACTTTGAAGTAGCTGCATTTTAACTTTCTATATGATTTAAATCTCTAAAACATGAATTTGGGAAATGCAAACTTAAAAAGAATAGGTAGGTCATGTAAAATGTGTATTTAAAAGAATAAAATTAAAACAAACATATTACAGACAGTAGCTGGATTATTTACAGACATCTGATCTGTAATAAGCATTTCCCTACATTTTATACTGTCTTGTTGCCTTATTATATAACTGTCTATGGTTTGACATTGTACCATTGTGATTTTCTATCAGACATCATCACGGAAAATAGGACTTCATGAAACAGAGTCATACTACTTTCAGATTTTGTACATAGATAGATATCCTAAGTAGGGACGCCTGAGTAGCTCTGTCAGTTAAGCGTCTGACTTTGGCTCGGGTCACAATCTCACAGTTCATGAGTTTGAGCCTAGCCTCAGGCTCTCTGCACTTACAGCGCAGAACCTGCTTCGAATCTCCCCCACTCACACATGTGCACAAAATAAATAAACATTAAAATTATCTATAAATATTGCCCTTAACTGCCCCAAACTCATTCTAGATCCCTGTATTTTCACCCTTCACTAGTCATCTTGAGCTGAAATTGAAACTGCTTTTCTTCATTTACCTTCTTGGTTCCCACATCCTCGGGCACTGGAGTGGAGGAAGAAAAGAACTAATAAATGAAGGCATTCCCCAGGGAGGATGACCTCAAGAGCAAACCCTCAGAAGCCTGTTAGTAAGGATTCTTTTGGGTGCTAGCATCCTGTTGTGAGCTAACTTACGTGAAGTTAGTCACCGGGTCAGGTAGCAGCTCTGAAACACGAAGACGCGAATCTCTAACCTCAGTCATGGCAGGATTCAGGGGCTCAGGCAGTGTCATCACAGCTTTGGGTCTGCATCCTTCAGCACTGCCTTCTTCTTGTCGGCTTTGTCTCCGGCAGGTACCGTCCACGGACGGCACGCACCCCAGATGTATATCATTCTCACAGTCCCAGATTTCAGATAAGTGTGAATGACTGTTGTTTTTCCAAGTGGCAACTAAAAATCTCTAGGAAAAAAAAAAAAGGCACTGACCCTCCTTGGTCCTTGTCACCAGGATTGGGGGCAGGCCACAGGATTGATAGTATCGCACTGAACTGGACTAGTGATATTTCCAAAAAAAGCAACAATGCCAGTGAGGAAAGTACATGTGTCCTCTTCAAGAGGGCCAATCTCCTTCTCACAGCAAGCTGTTCTCTTACTTTTCCTTCACTATCTACTGTACTGTTCTTGACTTCAGTGAAGTTGCCTCCTTTTTAAAAGATGAAAATACTGCTCCTGGTAGGATTTAGTTTAGTTATGCTCAGTGTCAATTAGATCAGAATACTTTCTTCTGATTTATGGCCGGGATCACCTGTGTTGAAGGACTGGGGATTTGGGCCGTGGAAAGTAAAGTACGTATTTTGAAGCACAGCCCACATGGCCAAGGGGTAGACAGAGTGGACCTTGGAAGCCATGTGGACCTGGGTATGACTTTTCCACTCCCCAGCAGTATGACTTGAGGCAGGTCACGTCATTCTTCAAAGCTTGATTTTTTTTTTAAACCTGTAAGATAAAAACGATACCTATCTCATACAGTGAAAATATGAAAATTAGTGGTAAACTACGTAAGGCGTTTGTCGCAATGCCTAGCACATAATGGATGACCAGTAAGGGATTGCTGATACTACTCCGCCTACCGACAACAGTAATAATCAACGTTTGTCCACTGCCATCCCTGTTTCTAGACAGTCCCCAACTACCTAGAATCAAGAGTTCACGATGGTTCCGTAGTTCAGCCCCGGTAAGGTCACGTTGAATTTTACCAGAATCTGGAAGCCTAAGTGCTGTTCATGACATTGGGTCCATGGAGATATTTTTCTTCCACATGAAGAAAATATATTTTTGTAGTAGAACTCCTTCTTGAGTGGAGTTAGCCTCCATTTGCTGTGTCTTTAAATTGTATCCCATTGTACTTTTATGAGGGGCAGGCAGTCCAACGAATAAGCGTCAGAATCTGTTTAATGAATGCATAAAGTATATTCACGGAGGCTTTTGACTGCTGTATAAGAACTTGTATCGTGATCGTGTGGCTTGCTTTGGGGGCTGCTTAACTGGGAGGCTTGATCGAGCTACACGTGAAATTTCAAGCTTTTTCATTTTGTCTGTGTATTCAGATGTTTAGCATTTCACGTTAAAAGTCCTGTCAAAACTTGCGGCCCTTTATAGTGGTGGGCTGGTGGACTCAGTATGAGGAAGTGTGGTTATGGTAAGCAGGCAAGGAATTCTCCTGGAGACCCTCTTATCGTTGTGAACACGGATCTCTATGAAAGCTGCACAGATATGCCAGGATACATGTACACAGCCAAATAGCAGGTGGTCGAGTGAATCTGTTGTCCCTGGTTTTATCAATAATATACAGTGCAGATGGATATTTTTTAAGGGTTTAAATAAAATAACTTTAAATTTTTTTAAAGTTAGCTAACATACAGGGTGTACAGTGTGCTCTTGGCTTCAGGAGTAGATTCCCATGATTCAGATGGATATTTTTAAAGGCTATTTGTATTCAGAGAATTTAGAGTAATTGTACTTATGCATATTTGCAAAAGTTATTTTCCACTTTCAACTGCTTTGTTGTCAGTGAGAGAAAAATCGTGGATGAATAATCTTACACACACAGAGCCATAAGGGTGACTTTCTAGTATAAAAATCTTAATAGCCAAATCTGTTAATACTCCCTATGCCTGTGCTGGTTAATGTAGGTGATTATCCCATGAGGTTAAGGTGTCAGAGTTACAAAATTGATATTGTACTGGTTTCATTTAAGAAAGAAAGTTAAGGGCGCCTGGGTGGCTCAGTTGGTTGAGCATCCAACTCTTGGTTTCAGCTCAGGTCATGATTTCACAATTCGTGAGTTCGAGCCCCGTGTCAGGCTCTGTGCTAACAGTGCAGAGCCTACTTGGGGTTCTCTCTCTGTCTCCCTCTCTCTTCCCCTCCCATGCTTTCTCTTTCTCTCTCAAATTAAATAAACTTAAAAAAAAGAAAGAAAGTACACTGTTTATGGCTATAAATTGTGTACAGCGTGCTGTTTTCAAACATCCCTCATGCTGTTATTAGTCACAGAAATATGTATGTGTATATGAATGGCTCATTCTAGTCTAATGTAGTGATTGGGGAAATAGCTAATACGGTATATTCTGAATTATGTGCCTGGGTAGCATATTATTAATTTTCAAATTTACCAAGAAGGCACTAAAAACCTAACAAATAATGGATATTGGTTTTGTGTGACAGATGATTTTCTAAATAAAGCTTAGAAGCGTTGCTATACCTGTATTCCTGTCTTCCAATATGTACATGAGTAACATCTTGATGTTGAGTGTTTTCCCTTTATAGATTGTTAGTAAATTTGTATCAGAAGTATATAATCAAGAAAGGGTAATTGTTTCTGCCAAATATCTATCTTTTTTTATCTTTTCTGCAGTAAACACTTCTGGCATTTTTTAATGTGAGGATGTCTTTCACATTTCACATAATGTAGTTTACAATGATAGGATCTTCATCATGTTCAGTTTTGGAAGAGACCATAAAGGTCATTTCATTCATTCCCCCGTCCATTTGATGGTAATGTGCTTTGTAGGTTTACTATGAAATTAACACCTTGGGTAACATTTTTTTTTATACTTTCTCGAATGTCCTTGACTTTTCTTGTAAACAGTTTTGTTTTTTCCCTTTCTTGCCAATGAGAATTATAAGTACAGCCGAGGACAGAATTTTATTTTTATAGAAATAGAGCATCTGTGGAAGAATTCCGCTACTTTAGCTACCTTTATGAAAGTGCAGTGAAGTCTCAGTTACCATATCGGCCCCCATGGAGGTGGCCAGTTACCGTTTGAGCAGAATTCATTTCAGATATGGAAGCATGGGGAGCATGTTGCACGACCTGCCTACGTTAAGTGTGGAGCTAGAGGTAGAGGTAGACTTGAAGCCTACTAGCCCGGTTCTCAAGTCAGTTCAGAGCCAGAGCGATAGGTGCTTTCTTTCCTCGTGGTTATCATGTGGAAGGCTTGAAACCAAAGATGTAAAGCGAGTTGCCCCACATCGTGTCCCCCCTCCCCTCACAGACATAGTCTCGGTGAATTTTGGTCATTTTTTTTCCACTGCATATGTACACACCCCACACGCAGTTTTGATTAGCTCTAGAAAAACTTGAGCCTTAAGGCAAGTTATCTTCAGAAATGTCCATTGCTCCCCTTGAAGGGAAGGACTTCAATTATTAGTTACAGTTGGAGAAAGAAGAGGAAACCTAGAGGGGGCACTTTAATTGTCAAGTACAATTTGATTTCATCCTTGCTATATATTGGAGATGTGTGCTTTCCAGTAGATGTTCACCTGTGATTGCCAGTGTCTTGCCTTTACCTGATGCTATAAAGGATTCCTAATACTATACTGACATTGGTTTGGTTGCTGTGGAAATCATTGTAATGTCATAAGCTGACACCCTGACAATACTGTAGCATTAAAGGAAGGGAATAAGAAGTTGCTGTTTGGTTTGGAGTCTATAAAGCAGATTCCTGGAAGGTCTTTGATTTATCAAAGTTACATAGCCTGTGAATGCCAGAGGTGGGACTAGAACCTAAATTTTTGCACTCTCAATCCAATTTCCTTTCTCCCGTGCTAAACTCTGCTTTTCTGAAAAGGAATATGCGGGGTGCCTGGGTGGCTCAGTCGGTTGAACATCCAATTCTTGGTTTCGGCTCGGGTCATGATCTTCGCGGTTTGTTGAGATCGAGCCCTGCATCTTGCTCTGTGATGACAGTGCCTGTTTGGGATTCTCTGCCTCTCTCTATTTCTGCCCCTCCCCTGCTCGTGCACTCCCTCTCTTTCTTTCTCAAAAATAAATAATACACTTAAAAAAAAATAAAAGGAATACAAACTGGTTCATATAGGGAAATGTTACACTGAGGCTTAAGTTAGTGTTTCTGATCCTATACTCATTTAGGTGTTTTCTGTTCTTCTCCTCTTCTCTGTACCTTCTTCTTTGATTTTCCTTTTGAACCTGTTTCCTCTGCTGAATAGTTACATATAAATGGCAAGTATTTGTACTGCTTTGAGGAAAAAATAATGTCTAATAATGTAACCCTTTCTTATATCATAGGCAGAAGGAGAACTGGAACACAAACCTGTCTTTCCTTTTGCTCACTGGAATTTACAGAATACATGAAAATCAATTGTAATATGCAAACAAAAGCATCATGCAGTCACAGCTTATATGCTTAATAAGAATTCAGGAAGATAATTAAATTGCAAAGTTTAGCATCATTGTACTTCGTTTTCCCGTGAATATTTGAACTTACTTATAACGGATATCTGCGTGTGAACTTGTTATTTACTGTGGAGGTCGGAATATAGGATTAAAGAAGACATTCAAGTAGAACTTGATTTGCCTTATGAGCTCCCAGGTTCCCACAGCAATTTTAGGCAACACATGCTGCTTTACTGGAAGAGTAACTAGAGGATAGAGTCTGATCACTCTCTACCTCCCCTGGTAAGCCTTCTGTTTGTTTTGTGAATTTAGTAGCTAAAGGTGCATGATAAAACTTACCATCTCTGTTAGATGCTGCTAAATCAGACAGTAATAAAATGGCTCCCAGGCTCCAGCAGCTCTTCTTTTTATTCCATTAAACATCGATTTCCTAGATGGTCATACATATGGTGTGTCTAAAACCTTACTCGGAAAGTGCTAAAATCCACGACGTCCATTTTAAACTCCAAGTGCAAGGGAGGAGGGAGGTTCCTCATTAAGTGTACACGTTCTTCCAACAAATGCAAGAAAACAGAATTTTTGGTAGAAATTTATCATTACTTTTCTGACCATCATATGATTTGCCTGGCGATATAAAACAATTCCCTGCAGTCCCTCCCATTTAATTGCTGGAGCAGAAAAGTACATTAAATCTTAATTAGCCATACTACCTATGGTAGCATCTGGTGTTATTGAGTTTTCGCCGGCATCTAGAAGCGGCACGGTAATCATTCCTTACCTGGAGGAAGATTCCACCATTCTGTTTCATTTGGTAGTTTTTCTCGTCTTTCTTTCATTACATGATTTGTTGAACAAAAAGTGTATATTCAGGTACATGATTCATTACAAAGATATACACATGCATGCATACACATGTGCATACATACAGACATGTTCACAACATATATGTTGTGTTGTGTGTGTATATATATATTATGTGTGTGTGTGTGTGTGTATTGTATATATATATGCATATGTGTTTGTGTGTGTGTGTGTGTGTGTGTGTGTGTGTGTGTGTGTTCCTGTCTAAATAGTATAGCATTGTATACCTTGGTAAAACATAAAATAACAACCAAAAAATAAGGTTGTGATGGCTTCTTTTAAAGAAACCTAAGACATGACATCAGTTTCTTGAGCACCTTCACAACACAGATGTTAGGCAAAGTTGAGGATTATTAATATGGTTTAGACATTTTGGTTTTTCCTTTTCTTTCTGCATCCTCTCAGTTACATATTTGCTTCCTGTTATTCGCAGTGTTCCTTATTTGTCTGAAACACTTTGCATTCCACCTCCACTGCTTCTTTTCTCTCCTTTGTTAGTTTGCATGCATTACTGACATGCTAGAATCTGAAAGTGAAAAGGAAATTCAGAAACAAAGCTGAATAAAATCTCATCATTCTTAATTCTGAAGATGGTTGCCTGAAATTATTAGCTCATTGCTGACTTGTCTTCAAGTCAAGCATTCAGCATATCAGCTCCTAGGTGGTTCAAAATTAGTTGATAGTCGCAGTATATGCCTGTGTATTGTGCACTATTCCTGAAGGAGATTTCCGCAGGTTGATCGTGAATTTTGGGCCAGCTGAACTTTTAAACTTGCTAATCCATTTGTTCCACTGAGTAGTCTTAGAGTTGAAATAGCAGTTTCCACTTCACTTATGCGTAGGTGAACCTGTGCACACATTTATCATTGATGTCCAGCCCTGAAACTATGTAGAAGTTAGAAGAGTTTGCTTGCTTATATTTAAAGGAGACCATTTTGAGGGTGTTTTCCTGAAAATATGATTGGTGAAATAAAAATTAAAATTCATATTTACTTTATGGGAAATAAACTATCAGACACAAACCTCTGTTGCCGATACTTGAGTTAGATACATTCCAACCAAGGCAGGTTCTTCTTCTGTCTGACTTTCCTTTGAGAAGCAGGGACACTCCATGATGTTGGGCTGACAGGCATGAGGAAGCAATCAGCGCTCCCCTTCTTTCTTCCTTCCAAAATATTATGAATGGAAATGTTGTGTTCAGATAACTGCAACACTATGATATAGCTTTTTTCTTCCCCTATTTTAGTGAACCTTTTTAATTTTTTAAGAATTAAGGTGAGTGGGGACCCCTGGGTGGCTCAGTTGGTTGAGTGTCCAACTTTGGCTCAAGTCATCATCTCACAGTTCGTGAGTTTGAGCCCCACATGGGGCTCACTGCTATCTGCATAGAGCCCGCTTTGGATGTTCCGTCCCCCCTCTCTCTTCCTCCCCCGTCTCTCTCAAAAATAAATAAGCTTTAAAAAGAAAGAATTAAGGTTAGTGAACTTGAAGAGACCATCTGAAGTACTTTTTATTTTATTGAATTGAATTGAATTGAATTGGTAGATTTCTCTGTTAATAAAATTGTTGCCTTACTATGTGCATTGCATTATATGTTAAAATCTGGAATACTTTTGGTCCTTTTACTCCTATAATGTTGAAATAATAATTTAATTTCTAGGTATTATAAATGTCTAATAGCTGTGTTTTGAATTGATATGAATTGCATTATGTTTTCTTACTAATAGTTGAGATGAATCTATATAACCAAGTCTGGGCCCACTGAAATGAGTAATCTCCAGTATAGTAGTAGGAGTAGAGATTTCTTGAACGGCTGGATTCTTCTTGTTGGTCCTTCAAGAGATTGCATAAAGATAAGACAGGTGCTCCATCTCACTCGTCAGATTTTCTGAATGAATTTCAGAACATTGCCTTATCAGAGAGGGGTGAAAAATCTCTCTCTCTCTCTCTCTTTTTTTTTTTATATCACACTCACCACCTCCGGTATTGTTTTTCATTCTTTCTTTTGGCCTGGCTAATGAGCCAGGCATTGTTCAAAGCTCTACCAATAAGTGACCATAATAGTTCTTCATGAAGTTGCGATTTAGTAGATATGGTATGTAAGAATGTAGATTCCAAAGTCACACTACCTTGGTTTTACTCTTGGTTGCACCACTAGTGATCGGGACGGGTCACCTAACCATCTGTGTCAGGTTCCTCCCTTCTACAATGAATATCACAACTCTATATTAAATGAGATAAAGCAGAGCTTAAATGAGATAACACCGATCACACTGAAGTTAGGAAAGGGAACATCTGGGCTCCTATCTTTAACTCACAAAAGTGAGTCAACCAGCCTTATTCAATTTATAATCATTTTATTTCACTTTGGGAGCCTTTTCCCCAGCTCTCCTGTAATGTTGGGAGTATACTCTGTTCACCTTTCCTTGTTTATTTCAAAAAGCTCCTTATTTAACGTCTCCTGGCTGGACATTGCCATACATGTAACACCCAGGACTCCCTGTTACACACACTGTGTAGTCATGGGCAGTTACTCCTTCCTTGTACATGTTGCTAATGGGGATTATTCATTTATTTACTTGAGTGAGACTGTATGGTGTCTTTTCAGTTGTGTATTATTTGTCTCTTATTGTAAGCCCCTTAGAAGGGAAGAGACCATAGCAGTCTACAACGGTAGGCATTTAATAATGGAAATATGTAAAAACAATTTCCATTTTCAATAGAAGTGAGCATAAGCTTTTTCTCACCAGGCCGTTTATGTGGTTAAGAACAAACAGGGCTGTCAGAACTGTACTATTATCTTACGCTTTAGATTCAGAGGCATACCTGTTTCTATTGAACCTTTTGTAGAAGGAGTTGCCTTTTTTTCCCCCTTAAAGCGTTTACAGTTCTCACTGTATTTGTGGGATGCACGTGCAATTTCTCCATTGTAGCTCATTTGTTAGATTAAACATTGGGAGTGTCTGTTTTATTGTGAGTGGGAAGTTTCTAGATTTTTACTTTTGTTTTGCTTTTTTATTTTTCTGCGAGATTCTTACTCTCTTTTCACAATTATTAGCATACACACATTTGATTCCTTTCCCATAGCCATTCACTTTTTCCCATCTTGCTCTAATGCCTTTCACAGCTATACAAGTAGATTAATAAATATTCTTCTTTCTTCTTCTAATTTTATGTGGAAATGTTTCATTTTTCTTTTGTAATCTTCCTTTCTTTACAGAAACAAGAATCAACTGTAACACTTCCTGGATAAGTACATACCAAGGCTTTGTAAACCTGGCATTTGAAATTTTTATTGTTCGAGAGAAAAGGTTGTGTGAACTGACCACCAACCACATAGGCTGCCATTTTGGTGCAACAAATCTGTCTGGATTTCCAGATAGTATTTCTTGGCATAATAAAAGCAAAGCTACAGACTACTCTGTATGATTTTTAGTTCTAAAGAAGTAACGTGAAAGTATTGCTGTTCTTATCTTGTAGCGCAAAAGTAAGCTAGAAGAGTTAGACTTGTTATTTGTCTATTCATATTGTTAGGTTAGTGGTACTGGCTCGCATGTGGTGGTATCACTAAACTTAAACCAAATTACCTGCCTCCTTGTTGAATTACCATAAGTCAAAATCAAAACACTAAGGAAAAAGTCAACACTAAAAATAGAATAGTAATTGGTAGTAGTGACCTAAAAGGCGATAATCAGATTATGTATGTATATACACACACAAACACACGTATATACAGACATATTCGTGTGTTTATTTGTTTCACTTATAAATCTTTTTCTCCAGGAAGAATAATAATTCTTTGTTTACAAAGTAACTATCGACTGATTGTTGGGATGACAACAGAGGAAGATTTGAAATACAGTCTAAGTATTATTATAGAGAACATACTCTGTACTCTGAGGACTGCCTAATAAATTAGTGTGCATCTGTTGACAGGTAATAGATCATTCTACAAACTTGTTAGTAGATATTGTTATTCATCCAGTCAAACATTCACGAATAGTCTGTCATAATCAGTGTATTCACACCCCACATCCAGTCCATCACAAATCATGTTGTCTCCACTTTCAGGTATATGTTAAATGTCACTGCTCCCTACCTTTATCACTACTTCCTTCCTTTGGAACCTTATTTCACCTTTTTAGAGACACCTTCCCTGTGCATTTTATCTAAAATAAGACCCCATTCCCCACTTCCACATTCTTCCTCTTTATCCTGTTTAATTGTTTTCCATAGCATTTCTACTTTTTGATATTCTTTTTGTTTTTTAGCTTACATATTAGCTTTGTTTAATTGTTGGTCTTCCCATTAGAATGTAGGTACCATGAGGGTGAGGGATTTGTCCTTGTTATTAATCTGATGGTCTCCAAATGTACAACAATGCCTGGCCTACCGTAGGTATTCAGGAAAGTGAATATAGGAAGGAGTGATTGCTGCAGAGATCCAGGAACGTGGTGCTGGCCGTTTTCACCAGCATCAAGCACAGTGCCTTCACACATTTTCATTTTTAAAAATCAGAGAATGAGTGAATGAATGCAGAAATTAGACTTTGGTATTCCACTTTGGGAACTATTTGGGAACTATTTGTTATTGTTGTCTAAAATGGAACATACATATGCCATGTATCCTGGAAATCCCACTTCTAGGTGTATCCCAACTGAAGTACAGAACTGATCACCAAGAGACATGAACGGTGTTGCTCATGGCAATACTCTTCATGAGGGCCGCAATGTAGAAACTACCCAAATGCCCATGAACAGTAGAATGGATAGATTGTGGTATGGTGATACGATGAAATACTATACACCAATTACAGTATAAATACTATGGCTATATTTAACACCATGGGTAAATCACCCAACTACAATGTTGAGTGAAAGAAGCCAAAGGCAAAAGAATATGTATTCTATAATTTTACTTCTTTGAAGTTCAAATCTGTGTTGTTAGATGTCAGGATAGTATTTACCTTAGAAGGCATAGCACGGGAAGGGGACATGAAGAGAAATTTTCGGGTTCTCCAATGTTTTATACCTTAAAAATACGTTTTGTATTTAAAGACCTTACCACACAACAATCCTAGCCTTAGAAGAACTAACTTAATGAAAGAGCAACAAACCAACATTGGGCTGAGTAAAATAAGTGATGTATAAAATGCTTTCAGTAAGCAGAAGCTGGAATCATTAATTTTATTGAGGTATGTGTAAAAAGATGACATTATAAGGACTTTTAATGTCTTTAATATTGCCCTTTGTTGTAAGTGCCAAACGTTTATATAGTATAAAACTTAAAAGTACTTTTCTTTTTAATTAATAGAATCCTCAAAACCAGGTAAGTTTGTGATGAATACACCAAGCACTTTTTAACAGATATTGTGCCTAAGTAAAGGCAGAACTAGAACACTTTATAAGAGGGAGAAATTAGATTTCCAGACTTAAAAGTTCAATTTTTAAATCTTTTAAATGACAGCACTCCAAAATGACTGTGGAAATATGTAAACACCATCACAATGCATTGTCAGCACTAAGAAAAATAAAATTTTATATCAGCAATGAATTTCACCGATGAGGCAGTGGAGTGATAAACCAAACACGGATGAGATAGCATTTGACATACCCATCAAATTGGCAAAAATGCGGAGGCCTGGTATTGCCAGATATTTATATAGGGAAATGAGAATTCTTTATACATTTCCGGTGGCAAAGGAAATTGGTGTAGGCACTTAATTTTTTTTACGTTTATTTATTTTTGAGAGAGAAAGTGAGTGAGAGTGAGCATGAGTGGGAGAGGGGCAGAGAGAGAGGGAGACACAGAATCCGAAGCAGGCTCCAGGCTCTAAGCTGTCAGCACAGAGCCACATGCGGGGCTTAAACCCATGAGCTGTGAGATCGTGACGTGAGCCAAAGTTGGATGCTTAACTGACTGAGCCACCCAGGCACCCTGGTGTAAGCACTTTAAAAAGCAGTTACCTAGGAGTTTTGGAGTTGCACAAACCCTATCAGCCTGAAGTTCACACCTCCGTGTGTCAGTACCAGAAAGCATTGTACATGTATAGGATGATCATTACATCTGTAATAGTGACAAAGTGAAACAATGTGAACGCCTATTCTAAGCTGATAATTAAAGAGGTCTCTGTACCGTGAGATAGAACAAAGTGGAAGAATTCGACTTCTGTGTTACCTTCAGAGATAAATTTCAACAAACAGTGCTGATTTTTTTTTAAGCAAGTTGCAAGATGAAGTGTACGGTTTGGCAACAATTTTGTCAAATTTTAAAACAGAACAACAGTATTCTTTTTTAAATATGGTGAAAGTAGCAAGTCTGAAACACTCTCATCGCTCAATAGTATCCCTACAGAGAATATGGTATGGTTCCTTTCTTCTGCAAGGATTTGACTAGAGATTTAGGGGAAGAAAAGTAAAGCATATAAGTTAATGTTATTTGAAATTGCAGTCAGCAGAATTTCAGTTTGTTACCTGATATATTACCATGAGATCATGTTAAATAAAAGAATTTGGTAATTATTTAGCTTGCTGTCTTTACTCATTAGTAAGTCACATTAATTTGTTGAAATTATTTTCATGTTTATTTTTGAGAGAGACAGAGACAGAGACAGGGACAGGGACAGAGTGCGAGCAGGGGCGGAGGGAGTGGGCAGAGAGAGAGGGAGACACAGAAGCCGAAGCAGGCTCCAGGCTCCCAGCTGTCTGCACATAGCCCGACGCAGGGCTTGAACTCACAGATGGAGAGATCATGACCTGAGCTGACCTCAGACACTTAACCAGCTGAGCCACCCAGGTGTCCCGACTCGTGGAATTTCTAGTAAGGTCCAAATCGCATATATAGACATTTTTATTTTTCAATTACTTCTTCAAATATATGCAGAATTTTAAATACATGGATTTTGAAGAGCAAAAAAAGTTTAATACATCTCTGTTTTAAACTACATTTTGGGGGCACCTGGGTGGCTCAGTCAGTTAAGCGTCCAACTCCTGATTTGGGCTCGGATCATGATCTCACAGTTGGTGAGTTCAAGCCCTACGTCGCGTTCCGCGCTGACACTGTGGAGCCAGCTTAGGATTCTCTCCCTCTCTCTCTGCCCCTCCTGGGCTTTTCCTCTCACTCTCTCTCAAAATAAGTGAAATCAACTTTAAAAATAAATCAATTACATCTTACCCATACACACCCTCAACAACTCACAAAATAATTATACAGTGATATTAAAGATTATATTATACAGTGATGTTTAAAACTTGAAATATACATAAGAGACAACAATGTGGAGCAGCTAAGAGAACAGACATGGATCAGGAAGAACTGCCTTTGAATTCCAGCCCTGTCAAGTTAACTGAACTTCCTCTGGTTTTCTCACACCTTGGTAAATTGCGATACCTCCTGCTTCATTGTGTTGATTAAACGAGAATCTATGTAAACAGCTAAGGTCAGGGCCTGATACCTAGCATACTTGGTAAACCATCAGTATATTAATTCTAACTTCTTTCTCCTGAAAAGCAATCTGAGAAATATCATTTGGATTTCCATCCCAGCCCTCAAAAGTTGACTTGATCCATCATTTAACTCAGAGTAATGTAAACAGTACCTAGAGTGAAGCAACCATCTGTAGCAGTGGTTTGATGAGAAAATACAGTCAGAGTTCCTATTAGAAAAACCAGAAACACTCTCTCCTATAAAGTTCTAGGAATAGAAGCAGTAATTCTCTTTACAGGCACCCTTACATCTTTTAATAAATTCACATATCTAAGCCAGTGGTGGTGGCTCTGGTTGCCTGGGGCTGGAGCTTTTTGTGGGGGCACTAGAAGGGAATTGAAGGTTGGAAGTGAGGTTCCCGGGGCTCCCGGGTGGCTCAGTTGGCTGAGCGTCCAACTTCAGCGCAGGTCATGATCTCACAGTTCGTGAGTTTGAGCCCCACTTCAGACTCTGTGCTGACGGCTCAGAGCCTAGAGCCTGCTTCGGATTCTGTGTCTCCCTCTCTCTCTGCCCCTCCCACACTCAAGTTCTGTTTCTCTCTCTCTGTCTCTCAAAAATAAATAAAACATTAAAAAAAAAAAAAAAGGAAAGAAATGAGGTTCCATTAAGAGACGCTGAAACACCATGCACGTGTGGGGTGAAAACATGTTGGCTGGGGAGGTGGGTAAAGGAGGGTGTCAAGTGTAGGCCAGGGTGATAGATGAAATAGAACTTCTGATCAGACAAACAAACATGCCAACTATACACTATTTCAAGAAATTATCTTGGCATTTCAGATAATGAATCCATCATATTTTATGATCCCAACCTTGTTTATTTTAAGAAAACTAACCGGATGTCTCATGGTTTGTCTTCATATGACGTAAGTTAGTGCAGACATTGAAGGCGATTATCAGCAAACCCATGTTAGAACTTTAATGGTTCTAGGAATTGGAGAACATAGTAAATGTATCTGTCACTTCTAACTACTTGTTTTAGGGTGTCCATAGTAAAACTTCAGCCATGTGGTTCTTTGTGGTCAATATTTTTAGAAATAAACATAGTGGATAATATGGAATGCTCATAGAAGATTGAGTAGGTTTTTGTTTTTTTGGTTTTTTTTACGTCTCTAAACTGCACAATGACTAGGAAGGATCTTGCACAAAATAGGGATTTAATAAATATGTTAATGAATGACTGTCTATGGAGATAATATACTTTTATTTATTTATTTATATTGGTTATCTTTTATAAGCCTGCTTTCATTTAGAGAATCATTGTGTTGTAACTGTCGAGGCGCCTTAGGATATGAAAGCACAGGTACTCTTTTTATTATGAGAAATTCAAAGACCTTCAGAAGATATTAATGACTGCCACTAAAACACTTCTTCATAATGATTCTACTAATGATGAGTCGTAAAGCTGCCAGAATCAAACTGAGATGTGAATGCCAGCCTCCCCCCAACTAGCTGGGGGGCTTCCTCCTTCACATCGGTCTCTGAACTTTGTTTTAGTGTAATTCAAATGTGTGCTCCAGCAAAATGACAAATTATCGCAGGACCTGGACCTTTGGGTTGCCATGAAAATGGTCATTGAGTATCAAGAGTCTGTGTAAGGGTACGGGTTCTGTGTTCAGAAGGTCTGTGAAGCTCCTAAAATTATCTGCTACATTTTGTGTCTATTTGCATACCCTATACCCTTTTTTTTGTTTGTTTTTCTGAGAAGAGGCCTGTAGCATTTACAAGGACTATCAAGTCTGTAAATCCAGAAAGGGTAAGGACTGATGCGTTCCTCACCTCTTCAGAGGTCTTTTACATTGAATAAACATTTGCCATCTCATTTCCTTGATAGGCAGCATATACATCTGGAGAAATGAAGATACCGTGTGAGTTTATTTATCAGTGTCATTTTCATTTTACATTTTGTGGCCTTTTCATAATTTACTGGTATTTCTTTTTTATGTGAATTCATATCTAATGCAAATGCAGTGTCAACGAATGTGATGGATAAAATGTGAATGATGTTTTATGTAGTTTTATTATGTGTGGTCAGCATTGTCTTATAAAGATGTAAGTATATAAAGAAAGTTTACTTACATTAAAGAGAGTACCTCAGAATATTTTAAGCACTATAGCTAGCTAGCATTGATGCATTATGGTCAAGTTCATTTCATTGAGAGGAATACAATAGAAATAATATTGAGCCAAGCCTTGTTATATCTAACTTTTATAAAATGGGCAATTAAAAAGATGTTGGTGACGGTTTTATTCAGTGTTTTGCTTATGTATATAGTATTTAGTTTAAATATAAATGGCTTTTGCCCTTATTCCCATCTGTTTATCTTTGATATCTTAATATTGCCTAATTATTTGTAGATGAATGCAGAGCTTTTTATTTTTTCCTTGAAGATTTCCTTTGTGAGGAAAATTTGGGTATAAATATCGGGGGATATACTGAGTGCCGTGAAGAAAAACGTTTTTTTTTTACTTCTTCCTATCAGGGTTAAAATGGAAAAGCTCCTGTTGAGGTTGCTGTCCTGTGGGAAAGGAAAAGCCTTATCATTTACAGAATTTAATATCAAGGGACAGTTGTTCTGAAGTAAGACATCCCAGACCATTACAGCACTGATACTTCTTTTCTCCAGTTAGATTAGAAGTTTAATCCTAAAAGAACACATTGTCCAATATTTTTGGATTCGGTGTTTTTGCAGACAAAAGAAGCACTTTAACGTTAAGGAAATCTTTTTTCCTTTGATATGTATTTTTAACCATGACCTACAGTTTTAGTTATTGGAAAAAGACTAGGTAGCAAACTGATCGGAAGATTTCACATTCGGGAGAAAATTTGAATTTCTCCAGAGGTTTTATTTGTAATATTTCCTATTGTGTTTCTGTTAATTCAGATTATTTTACTCACTGCTCAATTGTCTGCATTACAAAGATGAGATTAAAGCTGATCACCCAGATTACGTACAGTGTGTATATGTGTACAACCTTTACATGAACCAGAAAGGTTTTTTTGTGCTTTTAGTGGAAACATAAGACAAATCTGATATTCTCATAGAAACAGTTTTTAGAGCATTCAGTTATATTTTTGAAGAAGACCCATATTTTCACCACAACTACTATAAACAACACAGTTAATCAGCAGTAAATTTTATCATGTTTAGCACGGAACTTTCAAAACTGGGTATAAATTAAACATACCAGCATGGAATTATAATTTTGTTCAAGTTTCTATTATCTTTTTTAATTCCTGCACTACCAACACAAAGGTGAAAACTTTTAAATTAGGATTGTAGGATTCACAAAGATTTAGGGAGGAAGAGGTTTTAATAGTGTTTTAAAGATACTTTTGAGTAAACACATTGATTAAATAGCCATTAAGAAACAATGACATATATTTTTACAAAAGATGTTTTTTATTAATTCTGAAAATAATAGATAACCATTATAGAAGATTTAGAAAATACAGAGAGTATAAAGAAGGAAAAAAAATTCCCCCCAGTTCCACCACCCCTAATCAACCACTCTTAACGGTAAACTTCTTACAAATATTCCCTACTGTGTAGATTGGGGTTGTTTATAAGTTTACACAATAGAAACAGGTTTGCCTTGCATAGTTTCTGAGGATACATACTAATGAAAACAGAACACAATTTTCTAAATAAGCTGACCCAACTTAGTAAACATAATTAACAGGTCTTTATTTGGACCTTTAGGAACAGTACATGGGCTGGCTGTAGGAGTTTCCCTGATCCAGGTCTGGCATAAATTTGGGGGAAGCAGGAAAAGTGGAGCCAAATACCTAGGAAGCAGTCTCTTATAAGACAGGGTAGAAAAAAAAGGGAGAACCCTTTAGGGCCCGTCGTGGGTGGTAGAGTAATAAAGAGCTCAAAAAAACCTTGCACTTAGTTTTTTATCATTGGAATGTTTTTTTTTAATGTTTATTTATTTTTGAGAGAGAAATAGAGACCGAGCACAAGCAGGGGAGGGGCAGAGAGAGAGGGAGACACAGAATCCGAAGCAGGCTCTAGGCTCTGAGCTGTCAGCACAGAGACCCACATGGGCCTCAGTCTCATGAACCATGAGATCGTGACCTGAGCCGAAGTCGGACGCTTAAGTGGCTGAGTCACCCAGGTGCCCCTATCATTAGAACATTATAACTAGCCTTGACTGGGGCTTTGACTCCTCCCCCACATGAACCTTCTTTAGAGAGTGTTATGGACTCCCGTTATTTCCCCAAAATTCATATGTTGAAGCCGTAGCCCCTAATGCAATTGTATTTGGAGATAGGTCCTTTAAAGAGGTAATTAAGGTTAATTGAGGTCATAAGCGTGGGTTCCTGATCCAGTATGACTAGTGTCCTTTTAAGAAGAGGAAGAGAGATCAGGGATACATGTGCACAGAAGAGGCCTTGTGAAGACAAAGCAAGAAGGCGGCGACCTGCAAGCCAAGGAAAGAGGCCTCAGGAGAAACCCACCCTGCTGGTATCTGATCTTCAATTTCTTCCAGAACTGTGAAAGTAAATTTCTGTTGTTTAAGCCACCCAGTCTGTGGTATTTGGTATGGCAGCTCTAGCAAACTAATATTTGAGAAAAATGTTTTGTGTTTGTTTGTTTTTTTAAAGGAAAAGTGTGGTAGGTAGAATAATGGCTCCCCCAAAATATCAGGTATTAATCCCTGGACCTTGTGCATATTATCTAATAAGGAAAAGCATCTCTGCAGATTTGATGAAGTTAAGGATCTTGAGATGGAGAGATTATTCTGGAGTATCTGGGTAGGCTCTAAACGTAATCACAGATTCCTTTTGAGAGGCAGAGGGAGATTTGACAGACGTACATAGGAGAAGTTGATGGGATCCCTAGGGTAGAGACTGGAGTGACATGGCCTCAAGTCAAGAAATACTAAAGGAGATTCCCAGAGGGTACAGTCCTGTGACAACTAAGGGTTTGGCCCAGTGCATCTGTTTGCAGACTTTGTGAGTGAATACATTTGTGTTGTTTCAGCCATCAAGTTTGTGGTCGTTTGCTACCGCAGCTGTAGCACACTAAACACAATCTACCGACTAAATCTACCAAGTCCTGTTGGGCATCTATCCATGCCGTCTGAGGGTTTTGTATCCTACGCTGTTGGCTTTTGTTTTATGAAATGATGAATTATATTGATGATTCTTCTATCATTGAACCATCATGTTATTCTTGTAAAAGCTCTGCTTAATTTTGGTATTTTAATTTGTTCTTAATACCCCAGTGGATTTGATAATAATTTGATGATGGTTTCGCATTTTTTTTTTTCTTACCGTATGAAGGAATGAAATTGGTCTCTAGTTTTCCTTATTTATACTGTCTTTGTCAGGGTTTGGTCATAAGGTTATGTCAGATTTGTTTACCTATGTAGCCGGAGCCCAGATTACGCCAACTTTGAAAACCGGTCATCAAAGCTGAACCTTCCTATGATAGACATTTGGGAGCTGTTGTTGGTTATTCTTTTATATGTATATAGTTTATTTATTTTGAGAGACAGAGAGAGAGAGAGAGAGAGAGAGAGAGAGAGAGAGAGAATGAGCGCAGAAGGGGGAGAGAGAGAGAGAGAAAATCCCAAATAGGCTGTGGGCTATCAGCGCACAGCCCAATGTGGGGCTCAATCTCATGAACCGTGAGATCATGACCTGATCTGAAATTAAGAGTCAAATGCATAACCAACCAAGCCACCCAGCACCCCTTGTTGGTTCTTAAGCAGTAGAGAGACCTCATAAAAAAGACAGGAGTTAGATACTAAGCCATAAGAGTGCATCCAGCGTCATCTATAATTACCTATAGAGCATTATCAGGTATTATAGTATCAGGTAACAAGACCAGGTATTGAATTTCTCAGACGTACTGCACTCCATCCATGTTCTTGAGGAGCGAAGACTTACGTGCATTATGGGGCATTCAGTCAGAAAGCAAACTCTAAGGCACTGGAAAATGTCCTAGTGGGTGATGAAGAGTTGACCATACTTATCTTTGCTTCGTGATCCTTTCATTCCATTCTGTTCTTGCCTGGATGAGGTAGGCATCATAGAATCATGAACTTCGGGAAAGTTGGGGGATGATAAGGAAGGATTGGTATACATCACAGTTTCTCAGCTGATGGCCCTAGACTCTGTTGAGAGAAGGAAGAAGAGGGTTATTGCTAAGGATCCATTGACATATATGTAACCCAAGCAGTATCTGAGCACTGAAAAATAAAACGGCACACATTTGTTACTTCAGATTTTCACGTATACTCATTTATTTCATAACCCGTCTCAATCACCAAATGAACAATTAGGTTTTTGAATTTGTGGAACATCTAGTCGTTCATGTTTTTAAGCAACAAGTAATAAGAGCTTATACTTCTTGTCCCATGGGAATATGTCAAGTGTCTTGTTTTTGTGTTTTTAAAGCGACCGTCTTCTAAATAAACACCAGTCCCTTCATCTTACTGCTGAGGATATTCATGGTGATACAGTCCCTCGTGTTCACACTCCCAGTCAGTCACAGACTCCTGGTAGGAGCCTGTGTTCTCCAGATCCCTTAGAAAGGTATGAAAAAGACTTCTGAGATTTATAGTACTAATTACTGATGTTTAACTTTGAAAAAGTATAGATACCTGCATCTCTAGACATAGAGATACGTATACGCAGCACAGGCTACGTATAGATCGAAATGTATACTGTCACTTTTTGAAAGTTACAGGATAGCTTCTATTTTTATAAAATTGTTCTTAAATAAAAACTTTTTTTTTTTTGTACTTTCAATTTAGTGAGCTATGTGCGAGGTGGCTCTCCCGGTTGTTTTGGACGTTAGGTTTCAGTTTCAGCCACTGTTCTTTGTTTAAATGGGTTGTATGTCAAGAAGGAAGTAGAGGTTGATTTTTGGAGTCCTTTATCTTCTGAGATTTTTTTTCTTCCCAGAGGAAGAATAACTAGATAGATAAATAGATAGATGGGAGAACAGACAGTTCAACCAGGAAACAAAAACAAATAAACCTGCACAGCAGGTTTGTGAGAAGATGTACCGAGTCCCTTCATACGCGTATGTCCTTCGGTGAGCGCACGGGTGTAGGGATGCCTAGTACACCAGCCAGCATTGCTAAGTATGTGAATATATCGCAACTAGACATGGGATCAAGGGTGGAAAACTTATGAATGCTCCCTGGGGTGTTAAGGAGTTGGGGAGGACACAGAATACAATCAAGAAGAAATTGTGATGTCTTACTGTCTAGGGATAATTGAGCTCCATTTAAGCCTGCTACTGTGTTTTCATGAAAATGTTCCCCAAGTTGAAAAGAATAAATAGTAAGGCAGTTTACGTGGATCTTAAGAAAAGTAGGTTTTGACTGTTGGAATTAAATTTTAATTAAAGTTTAATTTGGAAATCCACTTATCCTGAAATCTCTCTTGGTGAAAACATGGAAACTTGTACTTTGGATTAGAATTATTAGAAAACATGGAAACTTGTAATATGGTTAACAATTATGGTTTCTGTACCTATTAGACTATCAAACTCTTATATTCCAAAGGGTTTTACATTGACTCATTGCCTCATCTAGTTAAATGGGAACGTGGTTTTAAAAGTAGAACAGAATCTCCTTGTAATCGTAAATTGACAGTGTTTTATGAGCAAATTTAACATTCTTTTCAGAAACA
The DNA here is from genome assembly GCF_024362965.1 of Panthera pardus. Taxonomy (NCBI): domain Eukaryota; kingdom Metazoa; phylum Chordata; class Mammalia; order Carnivora; family Felidae; genus Panthera; species Panthera pardus. The sequence goes on along the minus strand of NW_026526765.1, from coordinate 143,940,666 downwards.
TGAGGTTGGACAGAAAGATAACCTTATAAGAAATTACCTGTTATTCATTTGGCCTTTTTGTTCACAAAAGAAACTAGAATTCAAAAGAAAACAACATTTAGACTTTCTTTTAATGTTATGGTTATTTTAATTGATTGGTGTTTGCAGACTGCTATTAAGTAGACTATATAAAATATTTAATAGTATTTTGTGTTATTTTAGTTTTCTTTGTCCGTGCTTGTTATTTCTTTCAAGTTGACGTCTTTCACTGTATTTTTGCTGTCCACCTGTAAATTATATACTGAACGTCTTTACAGGAGTCAGATATATTCTATATTAAATGATTTTTTTCTTTATTAAAAAAAAAACAAGAGAAAGGGTGAAGAAGTGAAATCTAGGAGCTACTTTGGAAATGTCACTGTATTTCTACTTATTCACTAATGGCGAATGTAAAATAAGTTAAATTTATATACCAGGGGAAAAGGTTTTCACTACAAGATAATATGTGAAGTGAGAAATGATGAATATGGTTATTCATATTTTGTCTGAATGCCATTTATTTATTTATTTATTTATTTATTTATTTATTTATTTATATTTTAGAGAGAGAGTGCGTGAGCAGGGGAAGGGGGACTGGGGCAGAGGGAGAAAGAGTAAGAATCCTAAGCAGGCTCCATGCCCAGCCCCGAGCCCAACTCGGGACTCGATCCCATGACCCTGGGATCATGACCTGAGCCGTAATCAAGAGTCAGTCTTAACCGAATGAGCCACCCAGGCTCTTGATTTCAGCTCAGGTCATGATCTGATGGTTCATGAGATCAAGCCCTACAATCAGGTTCTGTGCTGACAGCATGGAACCTGCTTGGGATTCTCTCTCTCCTTCTCTCTGCCCCTTCCCTGTTTGTACTCTCTCTCTCTCTCTCTCAAAATAAAAAAACTTAAAGTTTTTTTTCTATATTTTCTTCCTGAAATTTTATAGTTTTATAGAGGAAAGGATAGTCTTTCAACAAGGGGTGTTGGGACAATTAGATAGCTGTATGGTCTATTCTTTATTTCATATAATTCCCTGGTGGTACCTTTGTCTAAAATCAGTTCATCATAAATGGAAGGGTTTATTTCTGGACTCTCTGTTACGCTGCATTGATTTAAATGTCCATCTTTAGACCAATACCACATCATCTTGATTGCTGTAGCTTTATAGCAGGTTTTTGAAATTGCATTAAATAATTCCTTCCTTTCTCAAAATTATTTTGCCTACTTTACATTCTTTGCATTTCCATATGTATATTAAGATCAGTTTGGTAGCTTTCAGTGAATAGATGTTATGCTTTTGTTGCTAAATTTATTGCGAAGGATTTTATTTTCTTAGAAGCTCTTATGAGTTGAATTATTTTCTCAGTTTCACTTTTGAATTGTTGCTGGTACACAGAGATACAATTTACACGGGCCTTGTAACCCATGACTTTCCTCAATGGTTTCTCAGTTCGAGTAGTTTTTGGAGAGGGCGAATCTCTCAGGTTTTTCTACATACAAGGGTCATGTTATCTGAGAATACAAACACTTTACTTGTTTTCAAATGTGTTTGCTTTCCATTTTTCTCTCTTACGGTATTTCACATTCCAAAACTACCTGTACATTGTTGAGTAAAAGTGATGGCAGCGTCTTTATGTAGTTTGTTTGCATTTTAATCTAGTGTTTTATCACTGCTGTCTCTGGCATTTTGTGTGACCACTTCAGTCATGACCAGAACGTGAACTCAGTTGATTTTAATAGTGCATATTAGAAAAAGAAAAGAAAAGAAAGAAAGAAACCTCTAAATGTTCAGTCAAATTCAAGTGAAGTTTTTCGATATTAACTTATACCTCAACTCTTCCATTTCCATGTTGATAGTTAATACCTTTTTTTTTTTAAGGGCTAGCATATTTCTATTTTAGCTGATGGGCTCTCCGCAGCTTCTATCAGTTTGTGTGTTTGTGCATTTAATAGTACAGCTAAAGCCACTATTGACTCCTCACCACTGTCAGATTTCTAGGCATTTGGGTGGAAAATAGTTTGGCATTAGTCATGGTGGTTATTGGAGAACTGAGAATTAAAAGGCAAGGCAAATATTTTTATTCTCAAAGGAAAATTTTCGGTCCTGCTGTGTTGTTGAACACTTTGTTCTCTTGTGAACTAACCCATTTTTAGGTTTTCTGCGATGACTAGCATTGTAACCATGAATTTACATGGCCAGAATTTATTGACTGTTCCCAGGTTAAATCAGTAAACAGTAATGTTATGTTATTGTCCTTTGATGTGGGAGTGTTTTCTCTAAGAAGAGTCAGACTTTTGTTTCTCCAGCTTTTCCAACATATTACCTCTATTATTGGTTATTTTGATATAGTTCCATGAACTTACTGAGTTTCACAGCTGGAAGGAGAGAACAAATGATTAGAACTGCAATCTGCTTACTTAATTGATGAAAAAAACTCAAGTGCAACCAGTTAAAATACTTCAAGTGGGTTAATACTAATGGGCAGTGTCAGAACTAGCTCTTGAACCTTGCTTCCCCACCTGTTTGGTATACCTAAGTTGACTTCCTCCTCAGAAAACTTAGAATGGTGTGACTTCCAAGAAGCTTTCATGTCCTGGGGCACCTGGGTGGCTCAGTCAGTTAAGCATCTGACTCTTGCTTTCGGCTCAGGTCACAATCTCATGGTTGCATGAGTTCAAGCTCCGTGTCAGGCTCTGCGCTGACATCACAGAGTCTGCTTGGGATTCTCTCTCCCCTCCACTCTGTCTCTCTTGCCCTCCCCCCATTCATGCTGTCTCTCTTTCAGAAATAAATAAATAAACTTAAAAAAAAAAAAAAGCTTTCATGTCTCTTTCAAGAAACCATCCCACCTCAAAATCATACAGTTTTCTTACTCTCTATATCTATATTTGATTAGCACATACAGCTTCTTTTGTTTCTTCAGTTATCAGAGTCTCCATAAGCTGCAAAATACGTATTTTTAAAATTTACTTGGAATGAAACATCAGTAAGTATGTGGTTGTGATTTTTTTCTTAAAACTGTAGAAGAAATTTGTTCCAACCTGAAACTAATTTTAATTTCATTTTAATTATAGAGCATGCTTGTTTTATGCACATTATCTACTAAATGGAAAAGAGATATGGAGATGGGCAGATAAACAAAAAGAATCAGCCTGGGCACATTGTATAATACCCTGTCTAGTGTTGTAACATAAGGTTGGGATATTGGAATGTCTCGAATAACGGCAGAGATTCCTGCTGTCTCTCTCTCTTTCCCTTCCTACTTCCCTCCCTCCCTTCCTTCTTTCTTTAACTAGTCCTGTCCTAAATCATAGCTCTTTTTTTAAAAGGCCCTTTGAGTACACTGGGACTTGGATGTTTGGTGTACTGTTACCTTAAGTTTACTCAAGGCGGAAACTTAGGACTCAGTCCTCAATTCCTCTCTTGCGTTCCCCCTATCCGTGTTTCAGCCATATTGCTTATCTCTTCAAATTATATCTTGAATCCACTTTTCCTCCCATATATCTGTTGCCACCTGTTCCAAAGTGTCATTGTTCTTTGACTTTCCAGATTCCCACTTTCCTCTCTAATCCATTGTTACACAGTTTACAGTTGACCTTCTTAAAATGTTATTTGGATAACCTCACTCCCTGCGTAAACCACTTTCCAGTAACTCTCCATTGTACTTAGTATAACATCTAGACTCTTTTTTGCTTATGATACCTTTTCCAGTGGGCCCAACTCTCTTGCTCTCCCACCTAATCTCGTTCATTGACCAATCATACTGATATCCTTGTAGTTCCTTACATGCTGGTATTTTTCTGCTGCACTTGAATCACAATGCTTTTTCATCTGCCCAGAACTCTTTTTCCAGCTTAGCACACAGCTAACTCGTTCCCTCTGCTTTCTTAACTCAAATAGATGTCCTTAGAAAGGTGTACCATGAACACCCTACCCATCCTGGTCCATTGTTACCTTCATTTTTACCTGTTATTATGGCTTGCAGTTCTTTTTGCCTGTTTCCTTGTATTTTCGTTTTTCTAAAATTTAAACTTCATGAGGGTAGGAGATCCTAAACACACTGTCTGGTCCATAGTAAGCATTCAGTTTTTACTAACTGCTTGAATGAAAGTTAGAGTGTTTTTGGACAAGTAGCTCAGCTTAAGCTAGAATGTCTGTAGGGGGGAAGAAAAGAACCTGTAAAATGTAATTGATTTTATCTAATCTTGCATTTTAAATGTGGCCATAAATTTATTTTGTGACTGTTAAATACAGCATTCAGTATGTAACATTAGACTGTAAATGTGTCTTAAAAATTTAAGTGCCACTGTTCCAGACTACTTATCAACTGAAATTATGTCCTGCTTAAAGATTTATCATTTTTAAATGATTGTACATAAAATAGCATGACCATTTTGTATTCAGTCTTCTCATTTGTGACATTTCCTGTCATGTATGCTTACCATTTATTGCTTATTTTGAGGAATTTATATAGTCTGTTTCCTGTGGAGCGCATACCAAGAGTTTTATAATTTGAGTGGTAAACATTTTCTGACTTTCACTTTTTAGAAGCCAAGCGGTAGTTGGGTCCGAAGTGGAGCACAGACAGTTGGGCATATTCACATGGTTAGGTTGTGGGGAAGATCCAAGTTGTGGGACCCACATTCCCATTTGTGAGCTGCAGAAGGCTGAGTTCCTAAGGTTGGAGGGGAAACTGGAGATCAGCCTGACAAGACTTCAGTCGCCTTCATTCTTAGCCTCACTGCAACCCCCTTGAGTTGGAGGAAATTCATCTTCTGCCCTTATCCTGAGGAGCAGTGATTTCTCGGTATGGATGAAACACCTGGAGAATTCCGAGATATTGGAGAAACACTTTAAGTACTACACAGCCCTACTCAGAATACTTAAACTCTTCCCCTCTCCTGGTCACCTTCAACGGGGAGACTGGGATCATGGTTCATGGCTGTGGCCATGTTGCTGCTTCTAGCCTTAGGTAATGATACTCCCAGAGTTCCACTCTGTGGACTCTCAGTCAGGCCGCCAAACAGAATATGCTTCTGGAGCACAGGTCTTACCAAAACATCCCTCAGCTCCTATCACCCCTTACCTTCCACGGAACCTCGGACAAATTCTAAGCTCAGTTCCATTATCAAGCGAGGTTAAATCATAGCATCACCTTCCTCCTAACATCATTGTGAGAATTCAGTGAGTTAATGCATACTAAAGTGTTTTTCACGGCAGCTGGCACTAGGTAGATATCATTGGTTGTGGCTGTCATCATCGTGGTTAAGGAAATCCACCACCCCCCCCACCCCCACCCCCCACCACAACAGCACCATTAGAGATCCTATAAAGAGTGTCAGGGGGAAGACTACTTTTTTAAGTATTCTAGAATTAGAAGTCTGTTCTGGGGTATGTACTCTTACCCTGACCTCCACTCTTTGCAAAATGATTCCCTCTCCCTCATGACATCTGTCAGAATAGAACATTTTCAGAGGCTCCAGGCACACCATTCTGGGAGTCAGTGTCCAGTCACATTAATGGGAATAGCCCTGTGATCTTTGTTCATGTCCTACCTGTCACCTACCCCAGATTTTTCTGGTAGCCCCCCAGGACGGTGTCACTATTGCACACAGGCTCCGCATGTTCCCCTACTCTTGTCTTGTCATGGATTTGCAGGAGCATAGACCCTTGCCACCACCTCTGTAATGCCTGCCCTGGGGGGCTCTTCCTCATTAAGATGCTGTCTGTTAATGTCTGTTGGAGCTTCCAAAATGGCATTGCGTTCACTTTAATAAATGCCGCTGTGCTTGGACTCCAGGTCTCACAGAATCCTTCCTGAAAACAACTTTTGTCTATAGGCCTAGCCCTAGTTTTTCCTCCCTTACCTGTCCTCGTCTGCCACCAGGTGTTGTTAGGCTTCCTTTCTGTGTGCGGGTCAGGCCGTACGTCCACTTGGGGATGTCCCTATTCTCCCATCCCATCCCACCACGGACATCCAGATACCTCTGGGTCCCAGCATGACTTCAGCCACACTGAAATTCCATACTTATTCATCAAAATTGCAGTGATGATTTATTATACCATACCCCTCATATACTATTAGGAGTTTATCATATAGGCAAGTTGCTAATCTTGACAGTTGAAGACATGAAACACTTGTCAGACTTCATCTAACTTCTCTTTGATTTTGCACAAATTCACGTTATTTCTGTGTTCAAAGCCCAAGGTGTTGGGAAATGTGCCTCTTCTGCTCACTCTGCCTGACTCTGTCTCACTCTCTTTGGCCTTTCTACTTTATGAGGCTGGTAAGCAGCACCCATTTCTATCAGTACGACAGGTTCACCCTTCTTGACATAAGTCAGAGTTGATCGTTTAAAATGAATTCTGGGGCACCTGGGTGGCACAGTCAGTTAAGCGTTTGACTCTTGGTTTTGGTTCAGGTCATGATCTCATGGTTCATGAGTTCAAACCCCACATCGGGCTCTGCACTGATGTTGCAGAGCCTGCTTGGGATTCTGTGTCGACTTCTCTCTGACCCTCCCCCACTTGTGCTCTCTCTCCCTCTTTCTCAAAATAAATAAACTTAAAAAAAATTTTTTTTTAAAAATAATCCTTACTTTAATACTAGATTCAGGCCGCAGACACATTCTTTTCTCTTACCTAGCTAGCTTCCCCCTCGACGGAGCCTCGCATTTGCCATCAACAAGGCTTAGGCTTGGGTTTCTTGGAGCAGACAGTATTATTCCCACCAGTAATTCTAATACCTTTGTGGTAAATTGGTTGCAGTTACCCCTCCTCTGCCTTTTCCTTCCATCAGTTCCTTTGAGGACCTCTTCCACTTTGCTTTCTCTATCTTTCACGGTATCTTTGAACGACTCCTTGATTTTACATCTGTAACGTGGTGCTACCCGCAGAGGCTTTTTACATGTATACTTCCTAATCATTTAACCTAGAATAGTACTGTCCTTGAAATTCCACATTTATGCCCTGTCTCAGATGCCTCCCAGCGCCAGTCCACTGTTACCTGCGGGGAACAGGGAACACGGCCAGAAATCCTAAGCCCACCCACTTAGGTGATTTCATTCTTCTTATCTTCATTTCCCAAGGTATTGGCTTCAGGATTTTTTTTTTTTTTTTTAGCTAGTGTTATTACAGGGCTTAGTTTTCTGACTTGATTGATGATACCAAGCGTTCACAGCTTTTCAGTTTCTCCATTTAGAAGCAAGGAATTTAAAAAAGTCACTATCGATGCCTTTTATCATGAAAAAGACAAGTAGAAGGAATTAGTCTCTCTCACCCAGGGATGTCAGTGTGTGTATACCACTGGGAACCAGACAGCATGTCTAGGTAAAATCACTTATCACAGTGCAGCTACTTTTTCACTATGGTAATTTCAGCTGAACCGGGTCATGTTAGAAATGTCAACAAGGCAAGAGAGGGAATAAAATGTCATCGGAATAATGCACATATGCTTACGTTTCAGTAGAGCTTAACATCTTTTATAGGAATCAGGATTAGAAGGGTGTTTTGTTTTCTCATTGTGGTGATAAATGTGAATACAGTCACTGTCACTGTGACTCCTAGGTGTTCATTTTGGCCTTGTTCCTGCTTTCCTTAAATTAGAAGAAAAAAAAAATCTCAATTTTTCCAGTGGAAGTTGGTGCAGATAGGAGTTTTTCAGCTAAATAGGTAATAGTCATTGTACTGGCTTGATTTAAAAACACACTTTCCATTCACCTTTAAAAAGTGGGTTAGGAGAAATAAAACAGCGTAGTGTGAGCCCCAAAACCACCATTTTGATACTAACATCATTTATATTCTAGGCCAGAGTTTTAAAATTGGAAAAATAAAATACAGTTTTTTTCATTATTGTTGATTTTGCATGACACAAACTAGAGGTTAATTTTAATTTAAATCACTTTAGGCAAAGTAATTAATGTAAGGAAATAACACACGTATCATGTTCATATATAGTCATTTCTTATTTCAAGTAAGAGAATTAGAGATAAAAAGGTATAATAAAATAGATTTGTCAAAAAGCCTTAAATAGGCTACTGGGTTTTTTTTTCCTTCAAATTTTCAATTAAATCTGAAGAGATGATATAATCCTGCTCTGACTTTAAATGAATGTTTTCATGGCTGCATAAATTTGTCATGAGTTGTAGGATTGTAAATGACAATTAAGCCTGGATTCTGATCCTTTTCCTTTCGAGCTTATTAAAATAGGACCTTTTGGGACCATTGTGACTATTTCCTTGATAGTTTCATGTTCTAATTTAACCCTGATTATAAACAAGTTTTAACTACTTCGTAGTTCAGTTTAATCTTTCTGCACTGGCAAAGAAAAATTTCTTCACCGTAAGTCAATAAGCATTGAAACATGGGCTTCTATTTGGAACATTAACTTACTATGAGAATCGTATTTTTTATTTTGACTCCCAGTTTATGATAGGATTAAGGTCGATTATTTTATCTCTCTCTTTTTTTAAGTTTATTTACTTATCTTGAGGGAGACAGAAAGTGCACAAGTGTGCAAGGGTGGGGCAGAAAGAGAGGAAGAGAGAGAGAGAATCTCAAGCAGGCTCCGCACTGTCAGCACAGGGCTCTAACTCAAGAACAGTGAGATCATGAGCTGAGCCGAAATCAAGAGTCAGATGCTTCCCTGGCTGAGCCACCCAGGAACCCTGATGATTTTATTTCTTTATAAAATAGTGTAAAGTAAATATCTGCCTACAGACATTATAATTCATATTACCTTCACATTTGGTCATACACATGCCTGTATATAGAGAACACTTACAATTTATCTACTTTAAAAATAATTATTTCCCTTTGTACTGTTTTTTAATTCCCACTTAGAGAATGAAAGATACAGGCAGTGGTTGTATATTTAAGACTGATCATTTGTGTTGAGACAGGTGCAGGCTTAATAATGACTAAGTCTGGTAAAGATATTTTGGGTTCAATCTCTAGGTGACAAGGTACTCTCGTGTAATAAAACTCACCACTTGAACTGGCATTGATTGTCATTGTTGTGGATAATCCTGGCAGGAGCAGCATTGATTGAATAAATGTAAAGATTGAAGTTGCCTTCTTCTCTAACGGCGGTCACAGAAGCAGGACGAAGTATAAAAGCTGACAGCACCACAGCATTAAATCCATTCAGCTGTACTTCAGAGAACAGAAATGACAGCGATTAAGGGCGCTGTTCGCTTCAACAGGCAGTTACTGAGTAGTCCTGTGGCCCAACACTGTGTTAGCTGCTAACAGATAAAGAAAGGAGAAGACAGTGTGATTTTTCTCTAAAGAAGTTGATCATCTAATTTGGGAGACAGACCATCCATATATGAAACAGCTGGAGAACAAAGTACAACAATATATATACTCTAGTGTAGCTTTGTGCCACAAAGGATGTGCCACTTGCCATCCGTCTGGCAAGTGAGAAGATATTTTTGTATCATGTGAAATTCTGTGTGGTGCCACGGAGTCACACAGCCCGGGTTATTTGAGACTTTCGATTACTTAAAAAGTCATTTAAAGGGGCGCCTGGGTGGCGCAGTCGGTTAAGCGTCCGACTTCAGCCAGGTCACGATCTCGCGGTCCGTGAGTTCGAGCCCCGCGTCAGGCTCTGGGCTGATGGCTCGGAGCCTGGAGCCTGTTTCCGATTCTGTGTCTCCCTCTCTCTGCCCCTCCCCCGTTCATGCTCTGTCTCTCTCTGTCCAAAAATAAATAAAAAACGTTGAAAAAAAAAAAAAAAAAAAAAAAAAAAAAAGTCATTTAAAAGATGTTTATTTGAAATACATTTAGCTCAACCTAAACACCAGTTAGATACATGATCACTTCATACGTGAGACAGTCAATAAATTCAAGAATCTTTTACTCCCTTTTAATGGCTCAGTCTATTGAATATAAACTTTATTAGGTTTTATCCAGGATTCTCTCTTTTCCTGTGATATCCTAAAGTTTCATTTAGTTTTTTCATTTCAGTAAGTCTTCAGTGTATTCTAAACATAGTTTATTTTTCCAGTGGCCAGGTATTCTGAAGGGTTTATTAGAAAGTAAGCCTCAAAGAGGACAGTCACCTGCTTGGCTTTGTGTAAGGAGGCCATGCGGTCAAGCATCCTGACTACCTTCTGTTTTTCTTATTGTTTTCTCCATTGCTTCTAAATGGTAATGGTGTAGGAGATTTTGATTGTTTTATTATTATTATTATTGGAAGAACAATTAACATGAGATCTACTCTCAACAAATTTTGAGTTATAATCCAATTTTGTTAACTGTAAATAGGCACAGTGTTGTACAGCAGACCTTTAGAACTTAATTGTGTTACATAACAAAACTTTATGCTTATTGTTTAGCAGCTTTCTCTCTGCTTCCGTGTGTGTTTTAGAGACTCATCTAAGTGGAATCATGCAGTATCTGTTCTTCTGTGACTGGCTTACTTCACTCGGCATAATGTCCTCAAAGTTCACCTATGTTGTTGCATTTGAGAGCATTGCCTCTTTTTTTCATTTTTTCCTTTTATAAGGCTGAAAAATATTCCATTCCAGTCCACATATACCACATTTTCATTATCCATTCTTCTGTTGATGGACATTTGAGGTTGTTCTGACATCTTGGCTTTTGTGAGTAATGCTTCAGTGAACATTAATGCAGATATATCTCTTCAAGATCCGATTTCAGTTCTTCTGGGTAAATACCCACAAGTGCAATATGGTATTTCCATTTGTTTTTTAATTTTTGAGGAACATCCATACTGTTTTCCATAGAAGTGGCATCATTTTACATTCCCACCAGTGGGGTACAAGAGTTCCAGTTTGCATTTCCCTGATGACTGGTAATGTTGAACATCTTTTCATATACCTGTTGGCCATTTGTATGTCTTTTGTGGATAACTTTTCAGTTCCTTTGCCTATTTTAAAAAATATTTGGTTTTTTGCTATTGAGTTGGAAATGTACCTTTTGTATTTTGGCTATTAACCCCTTATCACATATATGTTTTTGCACGTATTTCCTCCCATTCCATAAGCTCGTAGCTTGGAGTGGTTCAAATCTAAAATAAACACTCTCGAAATGGTTTTGCCAACTCTTAGAGTCTCTCAGAAATTCTACAATTAAGTCGAGCTGATGCCACAAGCTACTGGTGGTTGGTATTAGTGCTGTCATTTTGGCTAAATGTCATTGACATGAAATACAGTCATTAATCTGGTTAACAACTCACTAATTATTCACCTGGAATTTTTGGTGTCACAGTTTTTCATAGAGCTTTTTAATGTCAGCTAGTTTATTTTTGGCTATTATACTAAAGTGCTTAAACACCAGGATGTTGGGAGACTAACACTGTCGGGCAAATAGGAAGTCTTATATTTTAGTATGATCTGTTTTCTTCAGAGTCATTATTTCCTTAATCAAGGTATCTCAGTTTTCACTTCTGTGGGTGATATTTCCTGGCCATGAATTATACAAGAAATTCTCCAGTTCAACAGAGTGAAATTTGAAGGTTTTGTTTTTGGTAACCAGGCTTTCCCTGAAAACCTGTTTCAAATGCAGATTGAGACAGTGTGGTTTCGGCCTTCTTCTGACTGTAGTGTGGTGGTGTTAAAAGCACTGAGGTCACATCTAGGACATTACATGTTACAGAATGTAGTAACCACAACTGCACTTTTCTCTATTCATGGTGTGGTCAGTATTTATCATAATTTAAAAATATGACCATTTTTTTCTTTTTATCCGTTAGTAGTCCTTCTTGGATGTCACTGGCACTTCAGGTAATGGCCTTAATTTCTGTCCAGAGCATTATTTTATAAACATAAGGGAGGAGATTCATGGAAACATTTTTAAAAAACAAACATTTTCATTAGCATTTGAAAATTCAAATGATTTTATTAATGAGACACCAGACAAGTTCCTTCACCTCAATCGGAATTTGATCTGTTTGTCCAAGTTCACCTCAAATGTACTTCCTTTTTTAAGCCTCTCCATTCTTTTCTCTCTGCTCCATTCTGTTTTCTCTTTGGCCTCCTGAGTTTTACTTTCTCTTCCTGTATTCCTTTCTCCATTTGTCCACCTTTTCCCGTGTTAACCTCTTCCGTTTCCTCTCCCGTGTTGCTTGCATTTTGCATTCACGTGTATTCACTTCCTTTCTCATAGTTAATGTGCCTCCTTCATGTGCCATTGTGTCTTCTCCTCATTGAGTTTAATAAAGGATACAGTCTGTCATTCTCTTCTCTGCCTGGCTTTGCTTATGTTCATTTTTCTGTGACAAAGTTGAAGGGTGGATGGAAGAGTTTGGATGGGGTGAAATAGAGGTTCATTGAAAAAAAATATTTGTTATAGGGGCACCTGGGTGGCTCAGTCAGTTAGCGTCCACTTTGGCTCAGGTCATGATCTCACCATTGGGGAGTTTGAGCCCCGCCTCAGGCCCTGTGCTGACAGCTTGGAGCCTGGAGCCTGCTTCAGATTCTGTGTCTCCCCATCTCTCCGCCCCTCCCCTGTGTGCTCGGCTCTCTCTCTGTCTCTCTTTAAGTTGCACTAAACCAAAAAATATAAACATTAAAAAACAAAGTTAAAATATTTGTTGTTAACTTTAATTAACAAATATTGTGACAGTTGTTAGTTAACTAGGAGTGGGTAAATAACACGATGATCCTTGAGTGAAAAGTTAAGTTAGTATAGCAGTTGTGGTTGAAAGCCATGACTTAAACTGAGTAAAGATTCGTGACTGACATTAGAAGTAAGCTTTACTGTTCCCATTCCTTTAATTAAGGAGACAGTAGTTAAGAACACTGATCTCTTTAGTGGAAGATACTTATTTTTTAAAAATCAACTTGTTGATGCAATATGTTACTAGAGGGTGCCTTGAACTACTCTAAGTTTGAAACAAAGCCAAAAAACCAAAAACTTGGACAGCTAAATGCCAAGGCTTCAAAGCACTTTGGGATCCTCCAAATGGTGGGTCCAAACAAGGGAAGGCATTCAACAGATCCGTATTTGAAAATGACCTTTGTGATTACTGCTTTAAGTATGACCCAGTGGTACTTTGTCAGAGCTAAGTTAAGTCTCCATCACGGTCTTGGTCCTGTGCTTTGTTGGGCCCTTTTCCTGGGAATTTGTTACATATAAGGGGTATGGGTCTGGGTTTTCGTATTGTTGCCTGTAGAAATAGGTTTCTATACCTTAAGTAGAATTGATATTACTTGCTTCACTATGAACTCCTGGAGAACCTACACATGAAAAAAAGATTCTTACCAACTGTTAGATTAATGTTGAAATACACTACTAATCCTGTTACAGCATAGAGGGTACTTGCTTATGAGGTTCTTGGCACAGAACCTTGAGGTTTGTTAAATAAAACTTCATGGGAATATAGCCTGGTTTCTAACCATTAACAGATGTAACATTTAGGGAAACATTTTTAAATTGCAGTAAACCAGTTAAAAGTGGTCAGGACAATCATCAAAGATGTGAAAGTTGCCCAGTCTAGATTCATTGAAAACTCCTGCCTTTTAGCCTATTAATCATGAAAATGTTCTGTTCTTAATTATCATGTGCTCCAGAAAATTTGGGCAGTTTTTCTGTGTCACCAATGCTGTGAACAACCAGGCTGACGATTTCCTGATAATGTTTTATTATGGTGGTCGCAAGCCATTCTGGAAATAGCATTTGAAGAAATGTCTTGCTCAGAAGCATCATTTCTTCCAGGAAATAGCCTTTCATATTGGCCTAAAAAAGTTCAAGGATATGGCTTCCTGTTGGAGCTCTGGGGCGTTACCATTTTCAGACCTGGTTTGTATGCAACTGTGAGCCTTATTGATTTCCAGATAATATGAATTTATTCAAAACAGGAGATTGTAACATTGTACAACCAGATTGTTTTTAGTTTTATTAAAATTACTTGGATTATAACTAAGAAAATTGCTTTGAAACAACAGTGATATTATCTTCTGACCCCTGAGCTTTGCTGTCATTGACTACCGAAAAGTCCACCATTAGCCTAACTCTAATTGATAGTACAGATCAGGAAACGTAAGATTTAACAACAGTGTTGACTTTGGAGGAAATGCAGGATGTATTTATTGCATTTAAAAAAATAAATATAACCAACTGAACTTTGCTAAGTAATAATTTGGCCACTTAATAAAAAGCCCATTAGAGACGATGATTACTTATGATGGAAATCTTTTCAAAGAGTACTTCAGCTTACAGATCTTGCATATAATTTTGTTTGTTAGTTTGTTTGTTTTGGCATCCCTCAATTTAGAATAAAGGCATGGTGTGGTACAGTTCTTTTTCAAAATTTCCGGGCTTATGATAGAAATAAGTTAAATATAAATCACATAATTTTTATAACTGGAACACTAAATCTGTTTTAATAATAATACTAATGAAAGAGGAAATGTGCCATTTATTTTAAGTGTGTTTTGTTTTGTTTTGGAGGGAGAGAGTACGCACATGGGAGGGACAGAGATGGAGGTTGAGAGAGAATCCCAAGCAGGCTCCATGCTGTCAGCGCAGAGCCCGAAGCGGGGGGGCCCAACTGCATGAATTGTGAGATCATGACCTGAGCTGAAATCAAGTCAGTCGCTAATTAAGCGACCCGTGTGTCTCAGGAAATGTGTGATATAACCACACGTTTTACCCTGCAAAGACTTGCCATTCATTCAAACTGAGAAGTCTCTGTTAGCCTACAAAATCCTAAATGATCTTATTATCCAGTCTTCTCTCTCCGTCACTCAGTTCCCTGCAGCCACACTAACCCTCTTACTGCTCCTCACACATGCCAGGGACTTCCTGCTTTATGGTCTATCACTTTCTAACCTACTGTATAATATTTTTACTTTTTAAGAACATAATGTGTGAAATAAAACACCGAAGGCTGTTCAAAGATCATGGATGGGCACAAATAATGTATGTGCACTACAGAAAGGAAGTTAAGGGAATAATAATAATAATAAAAAAAAAATCACAAGACCTGAAGGTAGCTATTAATTTTCAGATGGAAGGGCTAAACAAGTATTAAGCAGAATAAATGAATTAAAATACTGCCATGTAAATACATACTCTTGGAGTTTCAACATGCCAAAGATAAAGAAGAAAATCCTAAGAGATACCAAAGAAGAAAAAAAAAAGTTACCAACAAAAGAACAGGAATCAAACTGTTAAACTCATCAGCAACCCTAAATTCCAAGGCGCAATGGAGAAAAGGTCATTAGGGCTCTATACGAGACTGGTTTTGTTTTTAATATTTGTTTTTGAGAGACAGAGTGTGAGCCGGGAAGGGGCAGAGAGAAAGGGAGACAGAATCCGAAGCAGGCTCCAGGCTCTGAGCTGTCAGCACAGAGCCCGACACAGGGCTCGGGCTCATGAACCTCAAGATCATGACCTGAGCCAAAGTCTGTTGCTTAACCGACCGAGCCACCCAGGCGTCCCAATATACGAGGCTGGTTTTGAAGCTAGAAACATATATGCACAGCCACACTATCCATGAAATGTGAACACAAATAAAGATAATTCCGACAGGCAAAAACTCTGAAAGTGCATCTCCAATAAAATGACAGGAGGTGAAGAGATGAGAGCTGAGTAACAGGGATTCTAGCCTCAGGAGTGTAATAGGAAAGTCAGATGCCCGAGATACTTACGTGGCAGCTTCGCAGCTATCGGAGAAGGCAACCGACTCAAATTGGGACTCAACCTCTGACAAACACACAACAGTCCCACAATTAACAGCCAAAGGGAATTGCAGTGTTTATAATTCTGAATCCAGAAGGACCACAGAGACTCCTCAAAGGAATTAAAAAGTATTTACTCTCTCCATTTAATGTATATTTTTAAATGAGCTTATTGTTAGCCCACACTCTCTCTTCTTAATTGTGTCTGTGTTTTTGTTTGTTTGTTTGTTTGTTTGTTTAACAGAAAAAGTAAATGAGTAGATTCTGGCACATTCACAACTGGAAAAAATAAAGGGTGAAATAATGTATAAAAAGCACAGCTCTGAAATCATATCACACAAGTGATTGATTTCTGTGTCCTGTTACAAATGGTACCTTCAAGGTTGAAGTTCATTGGTAGGGTATAGACAGTTGGATAGACAGGGTGAGGGTTTTCTAGCAAGATGAAAAGTCTCAGACCCCACACAGACTGCTGTGACCCAGACTCTTTTCTGGGTGGCTGATTAGTAGAGCTGTTGCCCTTTTCCCCTTTTCCCCCAGCCGCCACTCCCGCCCCCGGCTCCTTGTCAGCTCCTTCCTGTGCTCCATCAGCCATTTATACTTTAAGGGATCTCTGCACAAAAGGGACTCTGAGACCCTTTTAAAATCGGCTCTTTTAACCTTACAGATGAAATTATCCTATTGGGTGTGTTTTTAGAACTCATACTATTTTTTTAGCCAGTTCATAACTCGATCTGTGTTTAAATTATTTACAGAAGAGTACAGTTCCAGCCAAATTGCCCTATTTAAATGCATCATTACTGGACACTTCAATAGTTTGTCCATTGAACACTTGATTTTTTTTTTTACCTCATTCCAACTGTGTTTGCCTAAGCAGTCTCTGTCATTCTCTATTCACCCCTATTGCTGTATGAAAGAAACAGTTTTACCCATCTTCAGGGCCATATGCATTAGATTATTGCCACCATGAGAATTTCTATGTGAAGTATTTCCCTGCTTTGATGACCCTGTTTTAATGGTTGTTGCAGAATTGAAGTTGTTTCCTTTTCAATGCTACCCATTCCTTTGTTTCTAGAACAGTCTTTCAAATGCCTTGAGAGTGTCTGTTGGTAAGCAGAGCTGTCCAGATGACATTCTCTGTGTTTCCCTGGCAGTATTTCTCTGAGGGATTCACTGTGTGCTGCTGCCTGTGCCTTTTCTGGTTACTCCTGCCTCCACTGAGGGATTCACTGTGTGCTGCTGCCTGTGCCTTTTCTGGTTACTCCTGCCTCCACTGTCACACTGGCATCCTCAGCAGATTTCAGACCCATCTTCCCAACCCCAGTGCCAGGGGAAGCTGTGGCCTTGCCTCACGTCCTTCCTTACTGCCCGTAGGGATCCTGACCGGTCAGCCTTGTTAACTTCACTCCATCGTCCTATTTTCGTTTATTACTCTTCACCTGTTGTGTTAATGTGAAACCTCCATTTTCTAGTTGCCCAGGATTCTTTTCAGTTTTTTTTCTTTTTAATTTATTTATTTGAGAGAAACAGAGACAGCGTGAGTGGGGGAAGGGCAGAGAGAGAGAGAGAGAGAGAGAGAGAGAGAGAGAGAGAAGAGAAGAGAAGAGAGAGAGAGCCGGAAGCGGAGCTTGAACTCACAAAACTGCTGTGTCATGACATGAGCAGAAACCAAGAGCCGGCTGCTTAATGGACTGAGCCACCAGGCACCCTGCTGAGGATTCTTTTATAACCCTTAAAACCCAAAATATTTTGAATTTTGGATTTCTGTACAAATCCCTCAATTGGCTTCCCATCTAAAAATAGCCAAAATCCTAACAGTGGAATCCTAACAATGTCTCTTCCCGAATCCTCGAATGATTTCTCTCTTGGTTACTGTGTCCCAGTCATAATGTCTCCTTGTTGTTTCTTAAAAAGAATTTTTTATTTATTTGTGAAGAGAGGGAGAGAGAGACAGAGCATGAGCGGGGGAGGGGCAGAGGCAGAGAGGGAGACACAGAATCTGAAACAGGCTCCAGGCTCTGGGCTGTTGGCACAGAGCTTGATGCAGGGCTCGAACTCAGGAAGGGTGAGATCCTGACCTGAACCGAAGTCAGAGGATTAACCGATTAACCGACTGAGCCACCCAGGTGCCCCTCCTTGTTCTTTCTTAAAAGGCATCATGTACACTTTCTCCTCAGGGACTTTAGTAGTTGGCTGATTTCTTTGTCTGGAATGTTCTATTCCCAGATAAGCTCATGGTGCATTCCTCTGCTTCTGTGTCAAGTCTTTACTCAAATGTCACCTTACCAGTGAAGCCTTCCCTGTCTCCTGTAGGAACTAATAATTCATCATATTTTCAGGGGTTTTTTGATGTTTCTTAAGTTTTTGAGACAACATGAGTGGGGGAGGGGCAGAGAGAAAGGGAGACATAATCTGAAGCAGGCTCCACGCTGTCTGAGCAGAGCCCTGGGCGGGGCTCGAACTCACGAACTGTGAGATCATGAATGACCTGAGTCAAAATCAAGAGTAGGAAACTTAAATGATTGAACCACCAGGCACCCCCATCATATTTTTAGCATACCTCCTACCTCACGGCTTCAGAGAAGCTATATATTTTACTTATTTAAGTAAACTATATTTTACTTGTTTGTTTATTGTCTGTTAGCCTCCCCTGGAATGCGTAGTTCACCAGAGCAGGGAACTTTAGTTTTATAAACTTTTCTGAGCACCTAGAATAGTGCCTGACACATCATAAATAAATATTTGTTGAATTAATGAATATAATAAATGCTACGATGCTCCATATTTTACACGGGCATACATTTTGGCTAGAATTGACCAGTCTCTTGCAGTATGAGCATGGAATTAGAATCACATTACTGGAGTTTAAATAGGCTTCGTGTGACTTTGCATACATGTACTTAGTTTGCATCTGTGTCTCAGGCCTCAGAGGTTGCCTGAGGATTAAATGAGTTAATATATAGCAATTTTAATAGTGTCTGGCACATATAAGTGCTTTATAATTTTATGCCTAAGAAAATATTCAACCTCATCACATTTGGTTTTGTCATTTTTTTTTTTTTTTTGTAGGTGATTAAGCATTGTTATTTCTGAGTATTTATGCTAAGGTACTTTTGAGCAGAGTACTGGTCCTGATACCATGGATTGAATTTTATTCTAACTCATTTGTTCATCTTTTTTTCCTTAGGATGACTTTGATACTTCAGCATAAAAAACTTTATTTAGGGGCACCTGGGTGTCTCAGTCCCGCGTTGGGCTCTGTGCTGACAGCTCAGAGCCTGGAAACTGCTTGGGATTCTGTCTCCTTGTATCTCTGCCCCTTCCCCACTCGTGCTCTTTGTCTTTCTGTCTCTTGAAAATAATAAGTAAAAATGTTAAAAAAATTTTTTTTAATTAAAAAACTAAAAAAAAAACCCTTTCTTTAGGACAGAGATATTTAACTTGTATGTCCCAACAACGTCACATCAACCCACTTCTAGCCCCCCCCAACCCCGGCCCCCGGCCTTGTAACATCTTTAAAGCCTTCCGTCTCCAATGAGAGCTGCCACTTTGGTTCAGCCCAGTTTGGCTCAAAGCATTATGCCAATGGATGCCTCACAAAAGGCAGCGTATATGCTGCAGGTAACAAAACAAATATGCAAATATAACTCCGACTTCCTAAACAGATACAGTATGCAATCCTGGCTTGCTCTTAGGGGCAAACCCTTGAGAATGTACAAGTGAAGTTTGTGGCTCTCCAGCAACTAGAAAAAATTCACCTCAGTATGAAGTGGCTCTTGAGCTTGACACAGTGGAGTACAACTAATTCAGATAACTTCTCGGCCTTGGAGGGAGCGTGAAGTACTGTTGTTCCCTTCAGAAGTAGTTGTTTTCATACGGATCTTAAATAGTTCTTTGCAACTTGACTTTGATGTTAAACACATTTCATTTTTATCCCTCTTCATCTGTTCGTTTCTGGATTAGATTGAAGGAATTGCTCAGGTCTTCGTGTTCAACTGTTACTTCCCTGTTGGTTTCTTTGAAGACTTGTAAGTTTCCGGTGACAAGTTCTACAAAAATTAAAATAAGAAAATACACTTGCTCCTGGTGATTTTTTTTTTTTTTTTTTTTAATGAGAACATTTTAGCTGTTATGCTGAAATAGCTTCCTCTTTCCCTCTCATCAGGATTTTGTGAAAAGTCAGAAGAACAATTGGCCCATTGTTTAAGAAAATAATAAGTTCATCTTCAGACTAAAGTTCTAAAGTTACCCTTTGGTGTTCCTATGTCTTAATGAAGTATAACACCTGTAGCTCTGTGAGTTACTAGAAAATGAATATGCCTGTGTAACCACCACGCATTGAAGAAAGAAAACATTACCTGCATCTTCCAGAAGCCCTCTTACCGATTCCTAACCACTCTCCCTCCTTTCCTCCCTGAAGTTAACCCCTCTCCCTACTATTCTAATATGCTGGATTAGTTTTGTTTGTTTTATAAACTTCTTATAAACTGAATCAGTTGGAATGTACTGTTTTGCCTCTAGGTCCTTTTGCGTAACTTTGTATGTATGAGCTTCCTCCATATTTTGTGTGGCCCTACTTTATGTCCCTGGCTGCATAGTATTTCATGTAGTATGACCACAGCATATTCAACCATTTTTCATATTGATGCAAATCTCAGTTCGTACTGTGTTTGAAACACACATGTGTGCCTTTCTGTTGAGTCTATACTTAGATATAAAGCGTAGGATCAGGGGCGCCTGGGTGGCTCAGTGGGTTGAGCGTCTGACTTCGGCTCAGGTCATGATCTCACGGTCCGTGAGTTCGAGCCCCATGTTGGGCTCTGTGCTGACAGCGCAGAGCCTGGAGCCTGCTTCAGATTCTATCTCCCTCTCTCTCTGCCCCTCCCCCACTCTTGGTCTGTCTCTCTCTCTCTCTCTCTCTCTCTCTCTCTCTCTCTGTCAAAAATAAACAAACATTAAAAAAATAAAATGAAAAATAAAGTATTGGATCAGAGGCTCAATTTTGGTGGATAACCAAGTTTCCCAGAGTGGCTCTACCAATTCGCTTCCCACCAGCTGTGTAGAGCTGTGATTGCTACATATCTTTAAATCTCGGTATTGTTGTGTTTTTAATTTCTGGTGAGTTTGTAGACAGGTGTCACACTGGACTCGTAGTTTTCATTTCCTTGATTATTAGTGAGTTGAACATTTTTGACATGTGTATTGACTATTTAGATATCCACTGATATAGAGTACCTTCTCAAATCTCTTGTCCATTTATCTACCAGGTTGTCTTGTTTTTCATATTGAGTTGTTGATATTTTAGATACAAGCCCTTTGTTAATTGTATATATTGAAATTTTCTTTTTCCACTCCATGCCTTGCTTTTAAACTGTCTTAAGGTATCTTTTGAAGAAAGGAAATTTTAAATTTTGCTGTGGTACAACTTATCTCATTTATTTCTCAACATTTTCTTTTATGGTTTCTACTTTCTGTGTCCTATGTAAGAAATGATTCTATTCTAATGTCATGAAATTTTCTTCAATGTTATTGGAGGAATTTTTTTTTTTTTTTTACTCCAGCCTTCCCCGATTGTATGCCCTGTCAACAAAAATGTAGGAATATGCATAGTGTATATACATATCATTTATTTATATGTATCATATATATACTATGTATACAGTATACCCATTTTTACATAAAATTTAAAAAGCTAGAAAATAAGAAAATAATTAAATATAGATATGTCTTTTTTCCCACACCCTGATATTATATTAAATATTTCCTGATTTATACAGAGCACACTTTATGTCAGTCTTTTTAGAATCAAATAATATTGTCAAGTAAGTTATTTAAACTGTCACGTAGGAGGGGGTCCCCCTCTACTTGCTAGATGGAATACTGCCCAATTCATGAATCACTTAAGAAAGCCAACTAGATCTTCTAAATAAATAAGTAAGTAAGTAAGTAAGTAAGTAGTGTCATGTAGGAAACCTCACTCATTGAAAGTCCAGGCAGAAAGTTTTATTTGGAAATCTGCTTGATAACATTTTGAAGAAATAGTCTATAAGACAAGTTATTCCCCAGATTTTTACAAATTCTAATTTGGGAAGGGACATGGTCTTAAGTTATTTAGGCCTAGGATAGCCACTCAGCAAATACTTGATTTTTTTTCCCAAAATGTAGTTTTAATCATTTTATTTCCCTACTTTGAATCCTCAAATGATTCACCATACAGGTCCTTGCATCATACATTTGTCTGAAGGTTTTCTTATGTTTATGAGATTTGCTCGGATAGACTAAAGACTTGAACTAACCATGAAATGTTAAGAAAAAAACATGGCAGTTTTCTTTTCCCTTTTTTAAATAGCTGAGCCGAGACTTTTGTATTTTAAAGAATGTTTCTATTTTCCAATATGTAAATTTGTGGTTTATGATGACTTGAGTCACTAAGCACAATAAATGTCATCTGGTTCTTTCTCTCCTTTTCACAAAGCTTCTTATGTGGGATCAGTAGTCCCAAAGTTAGACCTTTTACAAATGGTGCTTTGGGATAAAAGCACATTTAGATTATCTGTTTTGTGCAGGAATTGACATAGTTTAAAAGAAATCTTCTCTGAGCTCAAAACAAACTCAGATTTGTCTGTTTATTTGACCTTCTAATCTATTCATATCTTGGGCAACTTATTTTGGAATCTTTACCCAAAAAAATGTAGAAAATAGAGGTTATTTCTGGCTCTTAAGTTATTATCGTTTTAGTGTTAAGAGTATTCCCTTGTATCAAAAATAAAATCCTCTTTTTCTTTAATCTGTATGTGAGGGTAAGGTCAAAAGAAAAACAATTTAAAGAATATTTTAGTATTAGTTAGGTTTCAAAACAATCAAGAAGGAAATAGGTTTCCTGGAATTATTTAAGCATCTGGTTTTCCAATAACCTCCACTATGTAGCCATTAGTTTTTAGAGGTGATTACATAATTATCAGAAAATTTGAATTCCAATGAAATGGAGTTTTAATGCATTTGGACTAGAGTAAAACGTTTTAGATATGGATATAAGGAGTGAAAAACAAAGGCGCAAGTCTGCTGTTGGCGGAACTCATTGTACTTAGAGCAACTGCTAAAGTGTATGTATTCCAGTGACATGTGTACATAGTCTGAAGGTTGATAAATTATGTATGTTAGCATCATAGGATCAGAGTTAGTATTATGATATTCATAGGAGCTTACCAATCGCAGAATAAGAAATTAGAAATCACTAAGATAAAATAAAAGCTGTTGCAAAAACATTATAAATGTTTCCCAAAATATCAGAGATTAGAGGAAACAAATTTCAAACCAGACCTCAATGCGTCTAACCATTTCTAGGCCACATAATCTGTTTAAATCCAAAAGAGAGGTACCATGCAAGGCCACTACATTAGATTCCCCTATCATGACTGATGAAAACTCTCTTAGCACTCAGAGATGCTTTTGACCAAAAGATTATCAAAGTTTTTTCCTTCAGATTGCTGAGTTCCAAACCTATCTTGGGGTACCCAGTGAACTCTGCCAGGTGTAAACTGAGATATCATTATCCACTACTTGTCACCATAAACTCGTGTTCTTTGTCATGTATTATGTTTCTTAACTGAATAAAGAATCAAACACTGAGTATTTTTCCTTAGACTCTGCTGCCGTGTGCTCACATCAGAATATTCATTAAATAGTCATCCCTCTGTGACCTTGAATTCCCCTTAAATAAAAGTTTAGACTCTCTCTAAAAAATAAATAAACATTAAAAAAAGATTGGGGGTGCCTGGGTGGCGCATTGTTTGAGGGTCCAACTTTGGCTCAGGCCGTGATCTCACAGTTTGTGAGTTGGAGTCCCACGTCGGGCTCTGTGCTGACAGCTCAGAGCCTGGAGCCTGCTTCGGACTCTGTGTCTCCCTCTCTCTCTGCCCTTCCCCCACTCACACTCTGTCTCTGTCTCTCTTTAAAAAAATAAACATTAAAAAAAAAGTTTAGAGTGCATAGGTTGACTTCAGTGTAGCTTTTGCGCAACCCTGAAGTTTCACTTCTGATGAACTACAGGGCAACCCTGTAAAGGAATAATCAGAGAAAGTACAATGTGAAAGTTAGAAAAAGTGATGGGGATTAAGGAGTACACTTGTTGTGATGATGGTGACGTATGGAAGTTAGTGTTGAGTCACCATATTGAATACCTGAAACCTAACACACACTGTGTGTGTGTTAACTATACTGGAATTACAGTAAACTTAAAAATCGAAAGCAAGTTAGGAAACGTAAACTGGATGACAGAGGAAGAGTAAGATTTTTGCACCGAAGACTTGGAAAGGTCGAGGAAAACGTGAGAGAGTAAAGCTGGTCTGTGCCAGGCATTCCAGATCCTACACAGGCATCAGAACAATTGTGTTTCGGTTGATGTAATTTTTTATTTTGTTTGTTTTAATGCATCTATCTTGGCCTAAAGATTTACAGAGTCTTTGGGAGTGGCCCTGAGCAAAGAAAATAGTCTTCCCTGTTGGTTCTGTTAGAACCCGAGCTGAAAAGCACTGTGGCCTGGCTGTGCAGATAATCTTTTATTCTTTACTTTCCCACCAGTCTTTAAAAATAACACTAAAGTAGGGGCGCTTGGATGGGCTCAGTCAGTTGAGCTTCTGGCTCTTGATTTTAGCTCAGGTCGTGATCTCATGGTTATTGAGTTTGAGCCCCGTGTCGGGCTCTTCGCTGACAGTGCAGGGCCTGCTTGACATTCTTCCCCCCCCCCCCCCCCCGCCACTCTCTCTCTGTACGTTATTAGAGTTTTATGCTGTGTTACATGTTAGTGATCCTGTCTTTAGCAGTTTTTATTGTTTTTAGTGTTAGAAAACACATTTATTGAACTATGTTATCAGTTCACTTCAAAGCATGGTTAGCAGCGTATTCTTCCTTTAAAGTCAAAATTTGTATCACATGCTGTCTTTACCTTGGTCTGTTCAGGACTGTTAGGGTTTGGGGTACTTCAAATATATAAATGATTACAAGTAGATATTTCCTTTTTATTGAAATATCTTTTACTTTATAACAGTAGTTAGGTAAGTTCCCAAACATTATTCTAGTGATTGTTGCAAATCAGCATTGAGATCTTTCATCTGTAAGACACGTGAGTAAAGTAAATGCGCCACAGCAGACCACACCGTGCTTTTTCCGGTGCTTATTTGTCTTCATGTAGGATCTTTATTCCAAACACATTTGTCTTGGGGCACCTGGGTGGCTCATTCAGCTGAGCATTAAACTCTTGATTTCAACTCAAATCATGATCTCAAGGTTCATGGGATCGAGCCCCTCATTGGGCTCTGTGCCAGGCGTGGATCCTGTTTAAGATTCTCTCTCTCCCTCTAAAATAAAAAAAATTAAAAACAAATTTTTTTAAGTAATTTTTCTTTCTAATGGTACTAAAGCGTTAATAAATAAAGGACTGAGATTGTGAAACCAAGTAGTGAATTTAGCACCAAGAAGACATTGTGGCGGTCAGTATATTCCCTTTTCCCACCGCCACCTTGGCCCTCCTCTTCCACTACATTAAATTTGAATTCTGAAAGATTAAGAGATAATGCCAGCATGGCAGAGATGTTCTGTGGGTTTATATCACATAAAACTACACTGTTTGGTAATTTTTCAGAATGTTTTTCTACAGCTTATTAAAATCTTAAAACTAGCATATAATATGGTGCAGACTTTAAGCTGCCTTTATAGGGCTTGTGCTTCTTGTTATCCTTCTGTTTCGCTGGGAATTCTTGGCCAGAGATCAGTTCCGCATCTGCTTTTATGAACCAGCAATGAGACAATGGCAGTAATGTCATAAATCAACATAATGATTCAATTAATTGTGATTCACATAAGTCACTTAACAATCATATTTGTTATTCAGTGGTGTGTT
Organism: Panthera pardus; assembly: GCF_024362965.1. NCBI lineage: Eukaryota > Metazoa > Chordata > Mammalia > Carnivora > Felidae > Panthera > Panthera pardus. The sequence continues at coordinate 143,915,105 of NW_026526765.1, read as the reverse complement.
TGTCATAAAATTAGTGTCTGTTTCTAGAATTTTTAAGGATTATGTTATTGCTATTTTTTCTAATTTGGTTTTATGAATAATGGTAAACTCTATTCCCCCAGACTTTCATTATTATTGTCATTGATCCTTTTGACTCATTGCCTTCTTTTGGGGAAAAAACAAGATTTTTATTTTCGTTATCTTGCAACTAATTGATAATCATTCATTTGCTGAGATAATTGGAAAAAATATATTTTATCTTTTAGTTTGTAAAGACACCCTTGAACTTGAAGCAGAAGCTGAATCTTCTTGAGATTCACTGGAGGGATTGGGTTTTCTTCAGTAAGCATTGGGTGTAGCAAGAGTAATTTGTTATCATTCAGGTATGAAAATAACTGCTGATTTCCCATCAATTTATGTTAAATTGAAATGCTGTAGAGTTTTAAAATGTGTTTAGAACTGAGAAAGGTTAGCCGTGCTACAAGTTAGCAAATAAGATTTTTATACACAGTTCTAGGCACTAGATGGAAGTAGGCTGGTTAAAATTTTTGAAAAGTAGGGGCACCTCGATGACTCAGTTGATTAAGCACCCAACTCTTGATTTCTTCTCAGGTCACGATCTCACGGTCCATGAGATCGAGCCCCACATTGTGCTGACAGCGTGAAGCCTGCTTGGCTTTCTTTCTCCCTCTCTCTCTGCCCCTCCCCTGCTCGCTCTCTCTCTCTCTCTCTCTCTCCCTCTCAAAATAAATAGCAAAAAAAAATTTTTTGACAAGTAGTCCCAGCCAGTGTGGGATAGAGGCCTGAGCAGAAGGGTGGACTTCTTGCCCCTTCTGAGACTTCACGAAAATAGACACACACAGAGGCACATAAAGGAGTAGATCCATGCAGCAAAGAAAACCAGAGAGGCTCACTAGTGCTTGCAGCTTTTCAAATAGTGAGAGAAGAGAGGAATGAGCTGATGACTGAAACAAGCCATGAGGGGCCGCAGAGACGAGAAGAAACCCCACCCTCCGGCCGAACCCAAAGGAGCCTCAGCACTGACAGTCTGTGGGTATGAGGAAGGGCAGGAGGACGATGTAGAGCTGAAAACAGGAGGATTCATGACAGGTCTGTCCAGGAAACCAGGACAGTCAGCACCCCTACCCACGTCCACATCCCCAGGCCGAAGCCAGAGCCTCGTCCCAGGAGAAAGGGAGCAAACCAGGTGGGAAGGGGAAAGGTTTCTTTTGTGCACCTTGGCACTGCACAGATAGGCCTGCATTATTCCGGCCTTTGAGGGCTTGGAGCCTGGCAGGCGGCTTCCTATCTGCTGTCCACGGCTCCTGCCTAACATGGAGCTTGCCTGCGTCCGGGTGCACCTGTGCGCACAGAGCTCCTACTCACCGCCACCAATCAGGCCGAACGACAGAGGAAACTTATTTTCATTATCATGCGGGTCTGTTGTTTCCGAAGCCATCATATTACTACAAGTGCTGGCTTTTGTGTTCTGTTATCTTAATTTCTATCGTTCGTTTAGTTTTTCTTCCCAGTCGTACAGATTGTTCACACATTGCAGCAGACTCTCTTTTCAAGAGTAATTTCACTTTTGGTAGCCCAGCCTTAGGGCCAGAGACTACTTTTCTACCAGAAACTACTTTTCCCCTCTGAAGACGTTTTTATTTGCTCATCTATTGATGGGAATCGATCTAGGAACAGTTAGTCTTTACATTTCATAATCTTAGTTTGAATTTAATGATGGCATGAGTTGGCACTGATATTTAATAGTGTATGTATATGCTAACTTCAAATTCACATTTATTTAGACTCTTGGGTTGTATTCTTTTTTTGCCTGTAAGAGATATAAAATGCTTTATTAAAACATTGAGAAATGTTGATCTCATTAAGTGGCAGAGAAGAACATATTTCTTGTCTTTAAAACATTTACTAATGCGAATTGAGTTGCAATGTTCAGAAACACTGCAGTTAGACCCAATCTTAATTTTTCTCATTTTCTTAAATTTTCATGGATATGCATATGGAGCTATTTTTGTCTTCATTCTCAGCTAAATAAATTAGCCCAAATATGCATGACTGAAATTACCTTCTATAAAAATGTTCAAAAGCATCTGAAAAATATCCCAAGGGTGGCAAGTCCATAATATTTTCCTGTATTAACATGCTGTGCCTGGCTTCTGGATGGATATTTGATCAGAAGAAAAGAATCTTTGAAAGTTAACCGTAGTGCTGTAAAGTCCAAGATGATCTTGTATCACTGAATGAGACTGAACTGAGAAGCTGGGGGAAAATTCACATGGTAGTTTCCAACTTCTCTTCATTTTGGAGTTACTGTATATGAAGAACACTGTTATATCTGTTCCTAAAGGTCAGTAAGTATGGACAAGATGATGCTGAAGTATAATTTGAGTATGGGTTTTAATCTGTAATAGACTTTTATGTTTCTTATTCTGAGCGCTACAGAAATTACTAGTTCCATGCGTGTATATGACAGTTGAGATCCAAAGAGCCTTGATTAATGATCCTTGGATTTGTGTTTCAAGAAGCCAGAGGATGGGGATCATCTCCCCTCTGTGTCATATTGACATTCAAAACAAGATACAAACAAGTCTTCCAAATCTTATAAAGACCCTTTCTAGATATTTTAAGTATATAGCTTATTGTTTACTGAGTAGTGTTTAAAAAAACTTTTTTAACTGAGTAAATTTTGAAGACTTTATTAGTTTTCTTCCTCGTCATTCGTGAATCAGGCAGCATCTCATCTAACAGAAACGAGCTCCAAAGAGCTGCACAAAGATTTTTATAGGTGGGAGGAGCCAGGACAAGAAAGTTACTAGCAAGAAGTCTGTTGTTTCTGGTTAACTTCCTATAGGGGATGACGGGGGTCCGTCAGGCAGATGATCTCACTAGTACTCACCAATAGTTGCAGGTTGACTGGTTTAGGATTCCACTTCTGAGAGAGGTTGAAACTAATTAAGTTAGGTGTTACCTCTAGTTTTCCTGACATGTGACTCCATTTTGAACCTGTTGTTTGTGTGTGTCTCTCTCTCTCTCTCTCTCTCTCTCTCTCTCTCTCTTAACAATAAGAAGTTAGACTTCTTTTGTTTTTCTTCTATTTTACATTTTAAACCTATATTACCCATATCCAGATGCCCTGTGCTATAGAAACATTTATTTACTTTCATCTGAGATTTATGAAAGGAGATTGTGCAGAAGGCATTTTAGTACAACAATGAAGATGAAACAGCTTTTGACACTGGTTTGCTCTAAATGAGAACATTGTACATTGAAGGCTCATTTAGACCCTCAAAATTAACTTCCATGAGCATTCTTAGTAGAGGGCCCTCTCTCTGAAATCATGGTGCTAGTTTAGGACTTGCTATTCTTTTTAGTAAATACCTGTTATTTTCAAAATTATGTACATTTCTCAGAAATAAAAATAAGATGTTAAACTTGTTTACTGAACAAAGGAAGGCTGTTATGGTGGGTTCAGGTCAATTTTAATTAGAATGTAAGCATTACATAATTTGGATATTCTCATGTCTGGACTGCTTTTATACAGTGTAACTCCAAAATCAAGATTTTGTGGTCAGGAGAGGAAGACCACAGTGGAGTAGGTGGACCCTACACTCACCTCATCCCGCAAACACAACTAGATAACTATCAAATCATCTTAACTACCCCAGGAATCAACCTGAAGACTGACAGAAGAAACTCCACAACTGAAGACAGAGAAGAGGCCACACTGAAGAAAGAGTAAGAGATACAACTGGCCTTTCTAACACAGAGAAGAATGCAGACACTTAGACAAAATGCCAAGACAGAATAATTGATCCCAATCAACATAAGGCCATGGCCTTAGATCTAAGAAAAACATATGCCAGTAACATGCCTGGTGGAGAATTTAAAGCAACAATCATAAGGCTACTCACTGGGCATGAGATAAGAATAGAAGACATCAGTGAAACCCTTACCACAGAGATAAAAAAGGTTAAAAAAAAAGTCAGGAATGAAGAGTGCAATAGACAAGATTGGAAACAGGATTGATGCAATGAACAGCAGGCTAGAAGAAGCAGAAGAATGAAGTAGTGACCCAGAAGTCAAAATAATGGAAAATAATGAAGCTGAACCAAAGAGAAGAATTATCCCAAGAATAGACTTGGGAACTCAGTGATTCCATCAAAAGTAATAACATTTGTATCATAGAAATCCCAGAAGAAGAAGAGAGAGAAAAGGGGGCAGAAAATTTATTTGAAGAAATAATAGCTAAAACTTCCCTCATCTGGGGAAGGAAACAGACACCCAGATCCAGAAGGCACAGACAACTCCCATCAAAATCAATAAAAGCAGACAACACCAAGACATACTGTAATTAAATTTATAAAATATAGTGATAAAGAAAAAATATTAAAAGCAGACTAGGGTGCCTAGGTAGCTCAGTTGGTTAAGTGTCCAACTCTTGATCTCAGCTCAGGTCATGATCTCAGAGTTCATGGGATCAAACCCCACATTGGGCTCTATGCTGCAAGCATGGAGCCTGGTTGGGATTCTCTCTCCCTTGTCTCTGTCTCTCTGCCCCTCCCACACTCATGTGCATATTCTCTCTCTCTCTCTCTCTCTCTCTCTCTCTCTCTCTCTCTCTCTCTCAAAATAAGTAAATAAACTTAAGTAAATAAATAAAAGCAGAAAGACCAAAGAAGTCCTTAACTTACAAGGGAAAACCCATAAGGTCTAACTGCAGACTTCTCAACAGAAACTTTGCAGGCCAAAAGGGAATGGCATGATATATTTAAAGTGCTGAATGGGAAGAATCTGCAGCAAGAATGCTTTATCCAGCAAGGCTATCATTCAGAATAGAAAGAGAGATATTTCCCCAGACAACAAAAGCTAAGGAGCTCATGACCACTAAACCAGCCCTGCAAGGAATATTAAAGGGGATTCTTTGAGTGGAAAGGAGACACCCAAAGTGACAAAGACAGGAAAGCATCAGAGAAAATCTCCAGAAATGACAAAACAAGCAATAAAATGGCAATAAATACATATCTGTCATTTATTACTTTGAATGTAAATGCACTAAATGCTCCAATCAAAAGACATAACGGTGTCAGAATGGATGGAAAAAGGAGACCCCATCTATATGCTGCCTATAAGAGATTCATTTTAGACCTAAAGACACCTGCAGATTGAAAGTAAGGGGATGGAAAAACATTTATCATGCAAATAGATGTCAAGAGAAGTAAGAGTAGCAATACCTATATCAAACAAACTAGACTTTAAAACAAAGAATGTAACAAGAGACCAAGGAGGGCACTATATAATCCTAAAGTGGACAATCCAATAAGAAGATCAAAAAATTATAAATATTTATGCACCTATGGGATCACCCAAATATATGAAACAATAACAAACATAAAGGAACTAATTAATAATAATACAGTAATAGTAGAGGACTGTGACACCCTGCTTACATCAATGGACAGATTGTCTAAACAGAAAATGAACAAGGAAATAGTGGCTTTGAATGATACACTGGAAAAGATGGACTTAGCAAATATATTCAGAACATTCCATTCTAAAACAGAGTGCACATTCTTTGCAAGTGCACAGGGAACATTCCCTAGAAAGATCACAATACTAGGTCACAAAATAGGCCTCGACAAATCCAGCAAGATTAAAGTCATACCACACATCTTTTCTGAACACAGTGCCTTGAAACTGGAAGTCAACCACAAGAAAAAATCTGGTAAGACCACAGATACATGGAGGTTAAACAAGATGCTACTAAAGAATGAATGGGTCAATCAGGAAACTAGAGAAGAAATTAAAAAAAAAAAAAAAAAGCAAACAAATGAAAATGGAAACACAACAAACAGTCCAAAACCTTTGGGATGCAGCAAAAGTGGTCCTAAGAGGGAAGTTTATAGCAATACTGGCCAACCTCAGGAAGCAAGAAAAATCTCAAACTAATCATACATGTAATGGAGCTATAATAAGAAACATCAAATGAAGCCTAAAGCCTGCATAAGGAAGGAAATAATAATGATTAGAGCAGAAATAAATGATAAAGAAACTGGAAAAAAAAAAAACAATAGAGTAGACAAATGAAACCGGAAGGTGATTCCTTGCAAAAATTAATAAAACTAATGAAAGTCTAGCCAGACTTATCAAAAAGAAAAGAGGGGTGTCTGGGTGGCTCAGTCAGTTGGGTATCTGACTCCAGCTCGGTCATGATCTCGGGGTTTGTGAGTTCGAGCCCCATGTCAGACTCTGTGCTGACAGCTCAAAACCTGGAGCCTGCTTTAGATTCTGTGTTTCCATCTTTCTCTGCCCCTTCCCTGCTCACACACTGTCTCCTTCTGTCTCAAAAATAAAAATAAATGTTAAAAAATGTAAAAAGAGAGAGAAAAGAGAAAGTACCCAAATAAATAAAATCACAAATGGGAGAGGAGAAATAACAACTAACACCACAGAAATATAGTTATAAGAGAATATTTTGAAAACCTATTTGCCAACAAATTGGACAAACTAGAAGAAATGGATAAGTTTTTCAAAACATATCAACTACCAAAACTGAAACAAGAAGAAATAGAATACTTGAACAGACCAATAACCAGCAAAGAAATTTAATCAGTTATCAAAAAACTCCCAAAAAACAGAAGTCCAGGACTAAATGGCTGCACAGCTGAATTCTGTCAAACATCTCAAGAAGAGTTAATATCTATTCTCTCAAAATATTCCAAAAAATAGAAATGGAAGGAAAACTTGCAATTCATGCTGTGGGGCCAGCATTAATTACCCTGATACCAAAGCCAGATAAAGAGACCACTGAAAAAGAGAACTACAGACCAATATCCCTGATAAACAACAGATATAAAAATTGTCAATAGAATACTAGCAAACCGAATCCAACAATACATTAAAAAAGCCATTCACCAGGGGCACATGGGTGGCTCCATCCGTTAAACGTTCGACTTCAGCTCAGGTTATGATCTCGCGGTCCGTGGGTTCGAGCCCCGTGTTGGGCTCTGTGCTGACAGCTCAGAGCCTGGAGCCTGCTTCAGATTCTGTGTCTCCCTCTCTCTGCTCCTCCTCTGTTGCTCTCTCTCTCTCTCTCTTTCTCTCTCTCAAAAATAAATAAACAGTAAAAAATTTAAAAAAAATCATTCACCACGATGTATTTATTCCTGGGTTGCCAGGGTGTTTCAGTATTCACAGATCAGTCAACATGATACGCCACATTAATAAAAGAAAGGATAAGAACCATATGATTATTTCAATAGATGCAGGAAAAGAGTTTGACAGAGTACAACATCCATTCATGATAAAAACCCTCAACAAAGTAGGTTTACAGGGGGACATACATCAGCATAATAAAGTTCACATATTAAAAAAAAAAAAAAGCCCACAGCTAATATCATCCTAAATGGGGAAAAACTGAGAGCTTTTCCTCTACAGTCAGGAACAAGACAAGGATGTCCACTCTTACCACTGTCGTTCAACATAGTACTCAAAGCCCTCGCCACGGTAATCAGAAAACAAGAATAAAAGTTATCGAAATTGGCAAGGAAGAAGTAAAACTCACTCTTTGCAGATGTCATGATACTCTGTATAGGAAACGCAAAAGACTCCACCAAAACTGCCAGAACTGATAGAAGAATTCAGTAAAGCTGAAGGATAATCAAGGTACAGAAATCTGCTGCGTTTCTATGTGCAAATTTTGAAGCAGCAGAAAGAGAAATCAAGGAATCGATCCTATTTACAATTTCACAAAAACTGTCAGATACCTGGTAATAAACCTAACCAAAGAGGTGAAAGTCCTGTATCCTGAAAACTATAAAACACTGATGAAAGCAATTGAAGAAGACACAAAGAAGTGGAAAGACATTCCATGCTCATGGATTGGAAAAACAAATATTGTTAACATGCATATAGTACCCAAAGCAGTCTACACATTTAATGTAATCCCTATCAAAATAGCAACAGCATTTTTCACAGAGCTAAAACAAACAATCCAAAAATTTGTATGGAACCACAAAAGACCCTGAATAGCTAAAGCAATCTTGGAAAAGCAAAGCAAAGCTGGAGGCATCACAATTCTGTGCTTCAAGTTACGTTACAAAGCTGTAGTAATAAAAACAAATAGTACTGGCACAAAAATAGACACAAAGATCAATGGAACAGAATAGAAAACATAGAAATGAACCTATAACTATATGGTCAGTTAATTTTTGAAAAGCAGGAGAGAATATCCAGTGGGAAAAAGTCTCTTCAGTGAATGGTGTTGGTAAAACTGGAAAGCAACAGGCGAAAGAATGAAACAGGACTGCTTTCTTACACCATACACAAAAATAAATTCAAAATTATTAAAGACCTAAATGTGAGACCTAAAACCATAAAAACCCTAGAGGAGAACACAGGCAACAACTTCTTTGACATCAACCACAGTGGCTTCTTTCTAGATATAGTTTTAGAGGCAAGGAAAACAAAAGCAAAAATAAACTATTGGGATGTCATCAAAATAAAAAACAAAGGAAATGATCGGCAAAACTGAAAGGCAACCTACAGAATGAGAAAAGATGTTTGCACGTGACATATCTGATAAAGTGTTAGTGTCCAAAATCGATAAAGAACTTATCAAACTCAACACCCAAAAAACAAATAATCCAATTTAAAAATGCGCAGAAGACATGCATAGACATTTTTTCCAAAGACCTACAGATGACCAGTATACACATGAAAAGATGTTCAACATCATTCATCATCAAACAAATACAAATCAAAACTACAATCAGCTATCACCTCACACCTGCCAGAATGGTTAAAAGCAACAACACAAGAATCAACAGGTTTTGGTGAGGATATGGAGAAAGGGGAACTCTCTTGCACTGTCGGTGGGAATGCAAACTGATACAGCCACTCTGGAAAACAGTATGGAGAATCCTAAATAAGTTAAAAATAGGCCTATGCTACAGTCCAGCAATTGCGATACTAGATATTTGCCCAAGAATGCAAAAATACTAATTCAAGAGGTTACATGCACCCTGATGTTTATAGCAGCATTACATACAATAGTCAAATTATGGAAACATCTCAAGTGTCCATTGACTGATGAATGGATAAGCAAGATGTGTGTACACACACACACACATACACACACACACACACACACACACACACACACACACAATGGAATATTACTCAGCCATAAAAAAGAATGACATCTTGCCATTTGTAGTGAAATGGATGGAGCTAGACATTTTTATGCTAAGCAAAATGTCAGAGAAAAATAAATACCATATGATTTAACTCACATATGGAATTTAAGAAATGAAACAAAGGGGAAAAAAAAAGAGACAGAAGCAAACCAAGAAACAGACTCTTAACTATAGAGAACAAACTGATTGTTACCAAACTGGAGGAAGGTGGAGGGATGTGTTAAATAGGTGATGGGGATTAGGGAGTGCACTTGTTGTGATGAGCACAGGGTGTTGTTTGGATGTGTTGAATTACTGTATTGTATAACTGAAACTTATATTGCACTGTATGTTAACTAACTGGAATTTAAATAAAAACTTAAAAAAAATAAAATGTATGAAACCTAAAAAAAAAAAAAAAAAGTTTCTGTGGTCATCTGAACTTTGGGGGAAGTATATTCCAAGAATTAATACTGAACCATTCCAAATCACAATTCCATACATCTGATCATTGTTTGGTTCCACTCCATACATTCAATGCCATATATTATCATTTTTGTCTAATTAGTTTTAAAGAGGGCTCAGTAGCTCCAGGAACAATATAATGGTGATGTTTACGTACCAGTAAGGATGTATTGCTGCTTAAATATGGGTATATCTGGAGTTAAGCAAACTCATTTTAACTATAAAAGCACAGAAATTGAATCTTTTTTTTTCGTTGTTTGGCATTTCTTTGTATAACTGCTTAAAAAGGATATTTTGAGGCTATCCAAAAGCTTTTCTTTTACTGAATGTTGGTGTTCTTTTAGAATAGTATCTAGACTTTTCGTATAGATTATTTCCTCCCTGGTTTCATTAAAGTACTTTTATACTTTAATTTTAGATTGTTATTTCTTTTTAACTTTATCAATAATTATTTAAATTTAGTTTCATTGCTTTTGGACATTTTTATTTTACATCTTCCTCATTGATTTTGTTTTGTTTTGCTTTGTTTTACTAGAATTGACCACTTAGTAATTCTTTTATTTTTATTTTTTTATTTTAAGTTTATTTATTTAAAAAAATTTTTTGATGTTTATTTATTTTTAAGAGAGAGACAGAGTGCAAGTGGGGGAGGGGCAGAGAGAGAGGGAGACACAGAATTCACAGCAGGCTCCAGACTCTGAGCTGTCTGTCAGCACAAAGCCCGACGCAGGGCTCTAACCCATGAACCATGAGATCATGACCTGAGCCGAAGTCAGATGTTTAAGAAACTGAGCCACCCAGGTGCTCCTATTTATTTATTTTTGAGAGAGAGAAAGGGAGAGAGAGAATCCCAAAAAGTTCCATGCCGTCAACTCAGAGCCTGATGTGGGGCTTGAACTCACAAACCGTAAGATCATGACCTGAGCCAAAATCAAGAGTCAGATGCTTAACTGACTGAACCACCCAGGTGGCTCAGCAATTCTTTAAGATTATATCTGAAGGTGTAAGCTAGCCTGAGTTTTTGCATGACTTTAAGTGTGCATTTATTTAATCTCACACTTGACTGCTTATTAGACTTAACAATTCTGCACTGAAGAATTGTGAAGACATTGCTGTAGTGACTTTCATTATCTGATTTTGTTAAAAAGAATTGTGATATCCATACAATTTTCATACCTTTGTAAATAACCTGTTGCCCTCTCTTTCTGTCTCTTCCCCTCCTCGCTACCCTCCCCTCCCCATAAGATTTTGCAATCTGTGTCCAGAGTTCTGCTGTTATACAAACATGTGATTAAGTATCAGTTTTTATTATTAGCATTCTCCTTTAGGTGCCTCTACCCACTCTTGTCTGAAAGCCCAAATCTATTCTTAGCCAAGTGAAAAATTTTTTTCTTTTATTTCTGTGATTACTTTTTCACCCACTTCTTTCTCTCTTATCCTTCTGTTAGGTGGCTACTAGAGCTTCTAAATCTGCCTTCCATTTCTCTTACGTTTTTCTCATTTTGCAATGGATTGTAGAGACTCTATTGTCCTCGTCTAAACTCAAAAATTTGATCTTTAAATGGGTCCTTTACATTTTCAGTCCCTTTTTTAGGCTTTGTTTTGTCATTTTATCATGTTTTTAGCTGAGTGGGACTTTTTCAAAAGAGTCTTTTTTATTGAAGCATAGTTGACATTCAGTGTTCTTTCTGTTAGTTGCATGTGCACAACATTGTGTTTCAACAATTCCATACATTGTGCAGTGCTTACCACAGTGAGTGTAGCTGTCATCTATCACCATACAAAGTTATTACAATATTATTAACGGTATTCCTTATGGGTTATAGGATAAAAAGAACAATTTTTTATCCCTATGACTTATTCTGTACCTGGAAGTTTGTATCTCTCTCTCTCTTTTTAATGTTTTATTTATTTATTTTGAGGGAATGGGGAAGGAACAGAGAGAGAGGGAGAGACAATCTCAAGCAAGCTCCACGCTGTCAGCACAGACCCCAACATGGGGCTTGATCTCACAAACCTTGAGATCGTGACCTGAGCTGACTGACATCAAGAATTGGACGCTTAACCGACTGAGCCACCAAGGCGCCCCTGGAAGTTGGTACCTCTTACTCCCTTTCACCTAATTCAACAATACATTTAAAGGATTATTCAGCAACATCAAGTGGGATTTATTCCAGGAATACAAGAATGATCCAGGATCTGTAACTCGGTTCACATGGTACACCACATTAACAAAATGAAGGGCAAAACTCATATGATCATCTCAGTAGATGCAGAAGCATTTGACAAACTTCAACATCTGTTCAATGATGAAAAACTGTCAACAGAGTGGATGTAGAAAGAATGTCCTCAACATAATAAAGGACTTACATAGCAGACCCACTGCTAACATCATACTCAATGGGGAAAAACTGAAAGCTATTCCTACAAAATAAACATGCCCCTCTTACCACTTTTATTCTAGTACTAGAAGTCCTAGCCACAGCAGTCAGACAAGGAAAAGAAATATAAACATCCAAATAGGTAAGAAAGAAGTAAAAGTACCACTATTTGGAGATGGCATGAAACTATATATATAGAAGACCCTAACGACCACCTTGAAAACTATTAGAACCAATAAATGAATTCAGTAAAGTTGCAGGATGCAAAACTAAAATACATTACATTTCTGCCTTGTACTTCTATACAGTAATAATAAAGTAGAAGTAAGAGAAATTAAGAAAACAATCCCATTGGCAGTTGCATCAACAAGAATAAAATACCTAGGAGTAAATTTAACTGAGGAGGTGGCAGACCTGTACTCTGAAAACTGTAAGGTATTGATGAAAGAACTTGAAGATCACACACACACACACACACACACACACAAATGCAAAGATTTACCATGCTCACAGATTGGAAGAATTAATATTGTTAAAATGTCTGTAGATTACTTTGGATTAGATTCAACATAGATTTAATGAGATCCTATCAAAATACCAAGAGCTTGTTCCTTTTTTTTGTCATTGATGTGTTTTCATTTCACTTAAGAATGTCTCTTTTTTATATATATATAATTTTGTAGAGTCATGAGCAGGGGAGAGGGGTAGGGGTAGGGAGAGAGAGAGAGAGAGAGAGAGAGAGAAGGAGAGGGAGAGAGAGAGAGATGAGCCTGGGGTCATGACTCAGAGCCATTATCAAGAAGTCAGATGCTCAACCAACTGAGCCATCCAGGTGCCCCTATTTCTTTAGTTTCAATGTGATGACTTTCTTGCTAATTTCTCCTCAAGTGATTGTGATTCTTGGTTGCTTGTATGTCTAGTTGAAACTCAAGGTAGAACAGTTTTGGTGGTTGTAGGGTATTTACTCCTCAGTCCAAATGGGAATCTGTTCCTCTTCATTTTGGGGGATAAGAAGATTCTTACTACAGAAGCCTTCAGCCAGTGACTTACAGGGCTGGGTGTGCCTTGTTGCAGGAATATGGCATCTGGGCTTGAGACTTCCTTCCCATAAGTGACCTGACACCTTGCTCTGTTCCTCTAATCCCACTTTGCATTCTGGGACTCTGCACGGTCACGAAGCACATGTGAGACATTATGCTCCTCCTTTTATTATTTACTGATCAGGAGCTTTGTTTTTGTGAGCTTCTGTAATGGCTTCTCCTTTGCCTATTTTTATTCCAGTTTTCTCTGATTTGGTGTTTTTCCCTTTAATCAAATCTCCTCTGCTTTTTAGCTTATAGAACTTCCTCTCATTTTCTGTTCTGCAATGGTATGCTTTCTTGTTTTCCTAAACTATTAATGTTTATTTTTTAATACATTCTGTGTGGAATTTCAGGGAAACTGAAAGAGGTAAATGTGTCCTCATTTGCCATCGTGATTCATTTTCTCTCAAAAATAAAATGTAAAAAAGTACAGACTTTGAAATTAAGAGAAACTGGGAAAATGATGAAACCATTTAATGGAGGCTTATCAACATATTTTAAAGGGAGGAAAATGTTAGGAATGTTTATAGTACGTAATGAATCTATAAAAGCTATTTATTTAGCATTAACCTTCTTCGTGAGTTCATTCCCCGCCACCCCCCACCCCGCCCCCGGAAAGCAGATTTAAAGTCGACTTCTGAGATTTGAGTCATTTCTTGGGCATTATTATTAGTCATCCTATTTAAGAAAAAGTTGTTTAAGTGGGTTTTTTTTTAATGTTTTATTTATTTCAAGAGAGAACGTGTGTGAAGGAGGGGCAGAGAGAGAGAGAGGGAGTCCCAAGCAGGTCCCACACTGCCAATCCGGAGTCTGATGCAGGTCTCGATCCCACAAACCATGAGATCATGACCTGAGCCGAAATTAAGAGGGAGTTGCCCAACCACCTGAGCCACCCAGGTGCCCCAATTAAGTGGTATTTTTAGTCCAAGGTAACATGGGTTATTTTGATATATTCAGTATTCTCTGTTGACCCAATTTATTAAGTAGGCGTGCAATTTTCAAAAGTAGCATGGTGTATCAACATTTTGATCAGTACATTTTAACTATCAACATTAAGAGAAGTAAACACATACTTTAGTGGGCATTATAAAAGAATTTCACTGTCTTTTTCTAGACACAATTCAGTAGAAAGAGAAAGTCAGGGATTATATTAATAGTCATGCAAAGCAGCGGCTGATCTGTGCAAGTAAATTAATTATCTGCTAAAACGGACAGATTGATTTCTTTATAACCTCATTGTAATTAATTACATTTCTGGAAAAATGAATGCAATTTAATATTAGACCCCAGGCTTGAATTTGTCATATTTTTCATAATTGTTTTCTGAAATAAAGTTTGCTAATAAGTGTTTAGAGGAGAAAAAGTAAAGAGTTTAGTTTACACTGTACAGTACTGATTTATTTATGGTATAAGTATTATATACTTTTCCATGAAACTCTTCAGAAATAGGAGAACATGAAACAACATGAAAGTTAGGAATTATTAACAAATCAGTCCGAGTGGTTTTGTATATGAACGGCCTCATGGAGACTTACAAAATTTGATTTCATTTTTCTTTTACTTTTTCTACCAAAACCAATTTCTGCTTTAGAGACCTCAGTCGCCCATGGAAATTTGCTGCTTTTCTTTTAAAAGTGCACCTGCATCCAAAACTGATTAAAAACGTATTTAAAAAGAAAACTGCCATAATGAATTACATTTCTCAGTACTACCTAATTTGCCAATATGACTAGTTTTGATTAAAAAGAAGTTGATTATAATGTTCAAAACTGTTTATTGAACAGAAAATCTGGATGCAATCAGAAATCAGAGATGAACCCGTGGAGATACCGAATCTGAAAAATCTTGATGTGACAATTGCTATTTCCTTTTTAAGTTTGGCTAATCTTGCCATGGTAATACTAAGTAGTTCTACAAGTATTTGGAAGATTTTCTTGGTTTTGGGGAGAGTGGGGGGGGGCAGTGTGGAGGGAGGTGATGTTTCTTAGTTTTTAGTAAAGTTAGAGTGATGTTAATATGTACTCTTCTTATATCTTAGTAAAATTCTTTTATCAAGTTGATTAGTACAGCCTGCAGCTGGGTCCTTTCAAAGATATGTTACCATGAAAAAAAAATTATCTTACTATGTATAGTTTTCATTTCAGTGCATTTATTTGACATCTTTGTGGTTTTTATTGACCAAAACACCTGACTGTTGCCTCTTCTTTATTTTCATCCCTTTTTTAATTTTTATTTTGCAGCCTTTTGCATACGTACAGATCTGTGGCTTTTTCATTCCTGTCAACCTGCACTGAGTTTTAGTTTCCCTTCATTTTATCTTCACTTATCAATTCTAGTTGTTCTGGTTTAAGATTTACCAGCAGATTCCATGCGCCTGTTCTGTGTCCTCCAGATCTCTCGTCAACCCCTGGTATTACTAGCCAGCCATTTGTAGAGTTTGGGCGTCAGAAATATTGTTTCCCTTAGTTTTTAATAATATTAACGAATACTTATTGAGCACTTACTTTGTGTCATTTGCTCTTCCAAGACCTTAAATGACATAAGATCTTCACTACAGTCCTCAGCTAAGTTACTTACAGATAAGGAGTGTGAGGAACGGAGAGATGAATTACTTTCTGTGAAGTTTCACCACTCAGTAACTGGAGGACCCAGGATTCAGACACAGGCAGTCTGACCCCAGAGCCAGTGCTTTTAACTTCTCAGAGCTCTGCTGCTTTTTAAATCAGTGTTTCCTCTCATCATTTTCTGTTTGAATCTACGTTTTTACATTTTTCGTTTGACCCACACTTACCTGTCATGTTGAAAATTTCTACATCCCTCAAAACTGTCCAAATATCGGGTAGTGTAATTTGCAACAGAGTGGAAGCTTGAGGACATGTTATGGACGAATTTCTTTTTGTTGCCCCTTGGAATGAAATTTAAAGGAGAACAATCATCACAGGGTTCAGAGTTAGACCTAAGAGGATTTATAGGTGGCGTACATATGCGTTTTTATTTTATCCATAAATCTTTATTTCTTAATTGCCAATACTGTAACAAGACGTTATAATGCCTGGATTTTATCGTTCGCGATTAAGGTATGATTTTCTTAGAGTTGAAGAGTGAATCCAGGCCCAGTTTTTTCATTGTTCATTATATGGAAATGTATGGCTCTATTCATTAGAAACAGATTACTGCCTAAGTATTGGTTGTGAGGTCCAAATGTATGCGTTCCCAAGTCTTTCATTCTGAAGTGAGTCAAAGATAAAAATGCTTCTGCATTTGGTTCTTTGCATTTTGTACCCGCACAACAAAAACAATTTTTCAGAACTTTGTTCCTCATTTCCAAAACAATCTGAGGTATAAGTTAGGCCCATTTGGACAATATTTGGCAATATTTCTATGTCAAATATTTTACAGTCTTGCACTTAAAGCAGCCAGTGTATTATAAGGCATGTTACTACCTTTTTAAAAACGAATATAAGGCCCACACGGGTGGCTCAAGTCAGTCAAGCGTCCAACTCTTGATCTCAGCTCAGGTCTTAATCTCAGTGTCATGAGTTCAAGCCCTATGTTGGGTTCCATGCTGGGCGTGATGCTTACTTAAAAAAAAAAAAAAAAGAAAATATAAAATTCAAAAATGGTGCTCTGGAAATTGTCTCTTTAGTCTCTGTAATAGAAACAGTTAATGTAGCAAAGAAAAAAAAAACTTGAATTTTGATATCTGGTTGTCATGACTGAAAATTTCTATGGTTTTACGGTTTTTCACAGATAAACTTTTATTTAGACACACATGCATTTTAGAAAATGCATAGTTCATACTGTGCTCTTCGAGGACTTTCCTTGAACATGTGTTAAATGCTCAAATGTATTTGAATTGCAGCAAACCATACTTGCCGGAAAGATTAAGAACTAAAGAGAGCTGGACGTGATCCAGAGTGTGAACCTGGTTTTTCAAATGCCAGCACTTAAGAGCCTTTCACTACTAGTGTGGCCCCTAAATCAGGCCAGACTGTTCCAGGCTCTGCCTGCCTCTTGCCAGATCGGCTGCATCTGGCTGTACTTTCTTGGGTGTACGTTTCCCCCGGTGATTACAATGCAGAACATGGTGCTGTGGGGATGAAACAAATCTTGCAGATTTGTTCAGTAGTAATTCAGGTCAAATTGTGAATGTATGAAGGAAGCCATAATACTGTTTAATATTCTAGTTCATCCCCTTCAGTAGTTAGAAAATGTACTGCGTGGTGCAGGTTCAGCTACTCAAGATATCCCTTCACCAAAATCTAACTGCCATTTTGCAACACTTCACAGCACCTACCGCCACCCGTACCCCCACCACAGTGCTCAGCATGTGAAGGCTGGATTTTCGACAAGTCTTAGTTTCTTCTCTTATCAGAAGAGAAAAGTGCATCAACCACAGTGTCACGTAAAACACAAACCTAAATTGAAAATAGAAGCATCCAGTTTCAAGACCTACTTGTTGACATAACAGACACAGCATTTTGAGCTCCATTATGACCCTGCATTGTATTGCTGATTTCTCGCTTGCCTGTCTTAGCATGTATTTTTCCTAATTAGGAGCGTGATGGGGAGAAATCCCATTTCTGTCAGGTTTTGCAAAACACCTTGAACTCTTTGAAAGGTAGGTGTCATCTCCATGAAAAATATGGTCAGTTCTTTCAGTCTGAGACATCATTTGATTTATCTGCCTTGCCATCGAGAATAATACAGTACTTGTTTAAAACAAGTCTATGTTTGTTTCAAGTACAAGTCTGTCCTGGAGTACAAGTCTGTACCGTATGGCTGTATAGTACTTACCACGAGTAAGTTCATGTCCAGATTCAAGTAAGTTCAAGTAAGATGTCTCGGATACTGACTATATTTGGAATAGTTGGCATTTCATTTTGCTTGCACGTTATTCATGAAAAAGAGCAGTGAAAATGTTTCTGATACCGATATTATGGCTTCCCCTCTGGATTAGGTCACCGGTGGAAATGAACTCCATAGACTCAGCCTATTGAAGTCATTTTTGTCTACTTCACAAAACAGTAACCTAGTTCTGCATTGTTTGGTGGTCTGTGTTCAAGAGACATTACATATAAAAATAGCTGGAAGTTGCAATTAAAATTTAAAAAAAATTTTTTAATGTTTATATACTTTTGAGAGAGACAGACATGAGCTGGGGTGGGGCACACAGAATCCAAACCAGGGTCCGAGCTGTGAGCACAGAGCCCAATGCAGGGCTCGAACTCACAGACTGCAAGATCATGACCTGTGCTGAAGTCGGACACTTAACTGACTGAGCCACCTAGGCATCCCCGGAAGTTGCAATTTTAATAAGAAGTAGTGTCATGTGGGAAAGGAAGCCTTCACTCCCCATGTTCTCTGCCTAGATCGGTATTCTACATACTGGCTTTTTTTTCATTCTTTGCCCAAAGCCAGGATTTTTTGTGCAGTTCTGATAATGCCGTTGAAACCAGTAACCTTCATTTTACATGTAAAGGGTCTCTCAGACCACATGTAGGTATGAAAATAGCTTTCAGAATTGTAACCATATTTAGATTATGTCCAAGCAGTGATTTTACACCCTTTCCAAAAAGTAATATATTTGGACAACATTTATATAACTATGTGTGTTTAATTATTTATTTACTGCTTATTTAAAATGTTACATTGGAGGGAGATTTTGTTTTTTACTTTCCCTACTCAGTATTTTACACATGGCTTTATTTTCCATTCGATTTAAGAAGCTAAAAAAAAAATTCTATTCAACTTAGCAAGCATATATGAAACGTCTGTTACATTCAAGGCTCTGGGCTGTGTACACGTGGAGCATAAAATATGCCGATGACTTACGAAGACTGGTTTAAAACACAAGCAGTTTGACACAGGAGGCCACACTCTTAACCACTGTGCCATACTAAAATGAAGACAAGACCCTACCCAACAGAAGCTTTCATCCTGCTAGAAAGGGGATGATATATTTGGGGGAAAAAAAAATCAGTACTGGGTAGAATTTTTCTGGTGCTACATTACTACCTCAAGTATGGAAGATATTGGAGCTCAGAGGGAGAGATGCATTCCTTTTGGGAGGTGGGGGAAGGCCTCATAGATGAGGTGTTTGGGCTAACCCTTGAAGAATGGCAGGACTTTGCCGTACGGTAGTTAGAGGAGTATATTCTCATTGAAGGAGGCACTGGGAACAAAGGCATTGTTTGGAGAAAACGCAAGTGTTCATGGGTAGTAATTAGCAAGTTTGTATAATAACATCCTTGGGGAAGTAAGAGGAAGAAGATAATTCAACCTGAGTTGTGGAAGGACTGAAGTGGTAACCTGAGGAATCTGGACTTCTGCCCATAATGGAGAATCTTCACAAGACCTAAACCCTAGAGAAAGAAGTCCGTGGTCAGAGTTAGATGAAATGAAGTGGGAAGAGGAGAGTGGCCCAGGAACTTTTTAAAACTTGGGGAGAGAGCGTAGATAGAGATTGCATCACATACTTAAAATATATTTTACTCTGTAACTAAATGAAAACGAGAGTGGCCAAAGTTAGTTTGAATATATAGAATAGGAAAATCTTTGTGCTCAACAGATCCTTGAATATAACACACATGTTTTTATTTAAAATTGGAAACTTTACATCATTTTGGAGGTGTTAGAAAATTATAGATCCAAATTGTAGATTATCTTAAAATTGAATCGCTACATTTTTCTTCTTTAACTGTAGGAGAATTGTTCAATGGAAGAGAATTATCCAAACTAGAATCTCACCACGGTGCTACACATTAACATCACTTTCCTGTAAAGATATTATAAAATATTTTATATATTTTAATGTTTTATGTCTAATTTTAAAAGACACTGTCTGTAGCTGAGCTAATAGGTTTGGTGTTAATGCAACAAAAATAAACCTACCTTCTAAAGAACTACTCTTGGGGTGCCTGGATGGCTCAGTTAGCCTCTGACTCTTCATATCGGCTCAGGTCATGATCTCGACTCATGAGATCAAGCCCCACATGATTCTCTTTCCCTCTGTCTCTGCCCCTCCCCTATTTGCATTCTTTTTCTCTCTCTCAAAAAAAAAAAAAAAAAAATAGTAGTAGTAGTAAAGAATTACTCTCAGTATACTTTTTACTTTAAATCTCTTCCTGTAACTTGCTGATATTTAAAGTATAACATTAAAGAGACTACTCGTATTACAAGCCATCACCCATTTATCAAATTAAAATTTATTAGAAATGTTTGCCCATCTTGTGGAACACTTGCAGAACAAGTTACTCTCAATCCAAGGTTTTGCTGTATTTTGGTTCTACAGCTTGCAAGTCATCTTGGTTTGCACATATATAGGTTTTTTTTTTCCCTTTAATGTTTATTTTTGTGAGAGACAGAACATGAGTGGAAGAGGGGTGGAGAGAGAGGGAGACACAGAATCTCAAGCAGGCTCCAGGCTCCAAGCTGTCGATGCAGGGCTCAAACTCACAAACTGTGAGATCATGACCTGTGCCAAAGTCAGACACTTAACCATATCAGAGCCACCCAGGTGCCCCACAAACATATAGGTTTTTATTTTTATTTTTTCAAAAAATTTTTAAGTTTAGTTATTTTTGACAGAGAGAGAGGCAGAGAATGAGCAGGGGAGAGGCAGAGAGAGATGGAGACACAGACTCGGAAGCAGGCTCCAGGCTCTGAGTTGTCAGCACAGAGCCTGACGCGGGGCTCAAACTCACAAACTGCGAGGTCATGACCTGAGCTGAAGTCAGATGCTCAACCAACTGAGCCACCCAGGTGCCCCACATATAGGTTTTTAAAGAAAATTAACTTCTAACCACTTCTGATCTATGCCTTGCCAGTCTTCATTTTCTACATTTTGTTAGAAGAATAAGGGGTAGAAGAGGGAGAATTCCTGAGCATTTTTAACCCTATTTCTGAATATTCAAATCCCATCCTGAAACACGAAGTCTGACTTCACCTTTTGTGCAAATTTGAAATGAAGGTAAAAAGAGATATTAACTGCCGTTTTGTTGTTTCCTTCTTATTTTCAACTTTTCAATCTAAGACTAATAAATGGATACCATTTTAAAAGAAGAATTCTTGGGGTGTCTGGGTGGCCTAGTCAGTTGGGCGTCCAACTTTGGCTCAGGTCATGATCTCACGGTCCGTGAGTTTGAGCCCCGCATCGGGCTCTGTGCTGACAGCTCGGAGCCTGCTTTGGATTCTGTGTCCCACTCTTTCTCTGCCCCTCCCTCACTCATGTTCTGTCTCTCAATCTCTCTCTCAACAATAAAGAAGAATTTTTTTTAATTAAAAAAAAAGAATTCTTATCTTAGTGTAGTTAATAATTATATTTTTACATTTTTAAGTCTTTTGTTCATTGTCTCCTATTTCCTACTTTATATCTTAATCTCCAGTAAATCTTCATCCTACTAAAGGGAAAGAAATCTGATGGATGATGTCAGACTTTAACTGTATATTTACTCTTTCGACAGGCAAAATAGTAAATATGAGATAAATATGAGTGTTGGGAATACATGAATATCTGCCAAATCAGTCCCTATAATTTTAATATTTTAAATATTTTGTAATTTAAAAGGAAAAGATAGACTAGGACCAGTTCATGGAAAGTTTGGAGCTCTAAGGCAAAAGAGGTAGAACTTTAACTGACGTTAACGGTGGCGATACTGACCATTGTTAGTTGAAGAGCAGTCTATTGAAGTGGCACGTAGAAAACTGGATTTGGCCTCAGTATTTAGAATGATCTAGAGAATGATGAAACTGGAGAGATGGATTTTTTTTTTTTTTTTTTAATTCTAGAGAGAGCATTCGCATGTGGGGCAGAGGGGCAGAGGGAGAGAGAGAATCCCAAGCAGGCTCCATGCTCGGCACAGAGCCCGACGCAGAGCTCAATCCCCCTGGGATCACGACCTGAGCTGAAGTCAAGAGTGGGACACTCAACCGACTGACTGAGCCACCTAGGTGCCCCCTGAAGAGATGGAAGTTAAGAAAATTCAGCATTCTGGGTTTTGTTAAATACGTTCTTAGACCAGGTGGTGGCATAGAGAATAGAGAGGAAAGGGGAAGGAATGCTCCTTCTATTTTTGGTAAGCGTTCTGGAATGAATGTTCGAGTATATTATCAATTCTGCTTAATGCATTTTGTATACTGCCTCTCTCAGATCTGGCTATTAATGCTTTGAATATAAGCCCTCTCCGTGAACTGGGTTAACATTTCCAAACCAAGACCAGGCCAAGATCATGACCAGTAATATGGTCATCCATGTGGAAGATGATCTTCTAAGAACATCAGTTAGCTCTGTTACCAGCAATACAAATTTCAAATTAAGTCTGGCCCGTCTGCATGGAGCCTGTCTATTTGGCAGAGCTCTGATTTGCAACACAGTCTTTGGCTGCTTCTACAGGTTTCTGCAGACTTTTGCTTAAGCCAGTCTCTTTATAAATGTCTAAAAGAGAAATCTTTATTTCACCCCACCTTAAATACCCATTGCTTCACACAAACATTCTATATTTTTACAAAATCACTGACTTTTTCCAGTTCTGTGCCACAAATGAGTAATTGTTTCACAGCTATTTGGGTAAATCCCACCAACCTTATCAATTTTCCATTTATTAACTCAGATCTGATTTGAAAGTAAAAATTACTTGTAATCGCTTTGGGGTTAAACAGACCTAACCTCTTCCAATACTGTATTCCAGTCATCTGTGGAATAATGTACATCTAAATTCCCTCTTCCATTAATCTGTGATTTTGAAGCAGCCCTATGTGACCTGTAATCAAAAAGTGGTATTTGATAGATGCTCTTACCATTCTGTCATTTTTTCCCCCCATCAGGATAGGAAATGCCTTTGAAACCCTTGTTTATTTTCCAGCACTATAAAAAAAAAATCCGTAAAGTAATTTCAACTTCAAAATTATTGAGAACTTCTTAATTGGATATTTAAAGTTTTATTTTTATTAACTTGGCCTAGGTCACAAAACTCATTAATATTAATGACTAGACTAGCGAGGCATTAAGGCTCTCTAATCATCAACAGATACAAAGCATTAAACCAAATTGTGTAGCTTTATTATGTTATGAGTCATTCCAGGCAGAGACCACATAGGACAAGCAAAAGCTGAACAATTCCGTTTTAATGCTTCTGACCCAAACCTTTGGTTTCTTACTTCTATTTGTAGACACACTGGAGCTTTAGCACTGAAACACTTGAACGAAGTTCTTATGGACTTCATATGAGTACACGGCTCGTTAAAATAAAACACTTGGAACTAATCATTCAAAAAAGCATTTGTGAGTAGTAAACTTTAGAAAAGAGATAAAACTTGAGCCAGCATTTACTTTTTAAAGAGTATCAATTTGTAAATTACATTTGTGTTCTCTTAAGGAAGTGTGCATGAGATCAGATTTTACTCATGTTTGAGAAATTACATAAATAGGAGCCACTAAGGGATGTAGCCTACATATTTGGAAGGTGAGATCTAACAGCCTCTGCACCTGTCACCAGCCTTTGCTGTAAAACAGCAGTACATCGGATTGTGGTAAAGAGAGTCGGAAGTTGTCAGCCTTGAGATGAGTAGCGATTACTCTGTTTTCAGTACAGCTGAATTGTCCCCTTGCCTATAAACAACCAGGCCTTTAAAACTGGCAGCAGTGACTGTACCATGGAATGTGGATGATGATTGGGTCATTTTTGGTTAATAGAACTAATGATTTGAGACATTTGTCTACAAGGGGTTGGCAGACTTTGTTCTGCAAAGGGCCAAATAGTAAATATTTTAGGCTTGTAACCCAAAAGCAGCCGTAGACAGTACCGAAACAAGTGAGCGGAGCTGTGTTCCAATAAACCTTTATTTATAAAAACTGATGGCAAGCCAGATTTGGCCTGTGGACTAGAATTTATCAAGCCCTGGTGTCACTAACCTTCTCTTTGTCATTTAATCTGAAATAAAAAGTTACCAATACTTGTGTCACTTGGTTCTTGGGAGCCTTTGACATTTGAATTATTCTTTCCTTCTTAAAACTCTTTCCTTAGGGTCCATGATAACACTTTCTAGGTTGTTTTTTATTCTTTTTTTTTTTTATCCTACCTCTCAAGGCATTCCTCATTTCTTTTGTGTTTACAAAGTTCCACTTGCTTATACCATTGCTTAAATATTGGTGTGCATGAGGGATCTGTTTAAAATTTATATCATTTCCAGAATAGGCAAATATACAGGCACAGAGAGCAGATTGCTTGTTGCCTAGGACTAGGGTTAGGAGGGTGGGTGGATAATATCTAAAGGGTATGGGGTTTCTTTGGAGGTGGTGAAAATGCTTTAAAATTAATTGTGCTTATAGTTGTACAACTCTGTGAATACTCTCAAAACCACCAAATTACACACTTTACAGGGACAAGTTGTGTGGTATATTAATATCTCCATAAAGTTAAAAAAATATTAAATTCTCCAATGTTATTATTTTCCCTAGATTGAAAATAAAACCCATGTTCCACCTTTTCCTCAAGTACCATAGCACAGAGTGAACTGTCTGCCAGAATTCTCTGTGTTGAGCTCATAGTAGCTAAGGCCAGACACAGTAGTAGGCCCCATTAATGTGTAGTAATTATAGTGTCTACATTTGCCCATATCAGTGCCTCACTTAAACACACTATTTTGGGGGCGCCGGGGTGGCTCAGTCAGTTGAGCGTCTGACTTCAGCTCAGGTCATGATCTCACAATTCATGAATTCGAGCCCTGCGTCCAACCCCACCCCATGCTGACAGCTCAGAGCCTGGAGCCTGCTTTGGATTTTGTGTCTCCCTCTCTCTTTGTGCCTCCCCTGCTCGTGCTCTCTCTCTCTCTCTCTCTCCCTCTCTCTCTCTCTAAAATAAACATTAAAAAAAAGTTTTGTAAATACAATTTTTACTGGCTATGTAATGTTCCATCGAATGGCAATGAATTTCTTTGAAATTAATCTTCTTTCAACCTTCCTGTTTCTTAGAGTAGATTTCTTGGAAGAGTATTTACTGGATCAAAGAGCATCAGCTTTTAAATTTTTTTTTTAATGTTTATTTTTGAGAGAGAGACACAGACAGAGTGAGAGCAGAGCAGGGGCAGAGAGAGAGGGAGACATAGAATCCGAAGCAGGCTCCATGATCTGAGCTGTCAGCACAGAGCCCGACGTGGGGCTCGAACCCATGAACCATGAGATCATGACCTGAGCCAAAGTCGGATGCTCAACGGACTGAGCCAGCCAGGCATCCCGAGCATGAACTTTTTAAAAAAAAACTAATCTGTACAAACAGATACTGCACCCTTATTCACAAGCTCCGGATATACTCAGGATTATATAAAAGTAATAACTCATTAGGACCATTTCATTTTTGGACTGTGCATTGTTAGTTAATTTCATGATTCCAAGAGGATTCTGCAAATCGTAATCAGGTAATTAGGTTAGCAGGGAACTAATGTGGGTGGAAAAATGAGCTTAGTCTTCATCTGTCACCATTACAAGTTAAAAATTTGTAATGGAACATGATTACAAGATAACAGTTTCTAATAGACAGTTACTGCCTTAACTCCATGATGAAATTTGTTATTGTTCCCCGCCAGTCTCTAGGACTTAGGATCCCTAAGGGTTGAGAATAGAATCAGGGGTGTCCTCTGATTATGCTGCAGATTTGCAAACGGTGCCTTTCTGGGTGCCCGTTACATGATACATTCAGCGCCCTTCAGAACATGAAGCAAATGCTGAATTTACCCTTGTGTTTATTTTCCAAAAACAGAGCCTCCAGGTAGCCAATAAGAAGTATAAATTGTAACTAAATTGTGAAATTAATACTCATTTAGATGCACATAGTGGTCTTCTTTTCCTTGAAGACTGACGTGATGGCACAAGACAGAAAAAAATGAAACCAACATATGTTTTTAATTACCTTTTTCTTAACACTGTGAATTATATTAGGTTATTTAATTTAGGATGCAGAATGCATGGTAGCTCTTGAAAGTACACACACATCATCCAAATTTCTGTCTCTGAATACAATAAAGTGATTTTATGAACAAAGGAGAAACCCCAATTTGGGCATTGAGCTCATAGTCTTTAGAAACCACGCACTGGGAACATGATTTCAATTTAGTGTCTAGTTTACCCGGAATCCCTCAACTGGGATACTAACACATGTTTTGAGAAGTTAAGTAATGCAGCCATTCTAAATCTGTAATGATAATGCTTCAGTAATCAGATAAGTGCTTATAATTAGAATAAAGAGTAATTTCCAGAAAAAGATAGCATCACCTATAATATTTATTACAGAGAAATGCTCCATTTTTTTTTTTTTAGCTGTCAGTGCTCTTAACATAATTTCTCACTACATTTAAGGAGCTTCTTGTAATCATATTCAAAACCTCTTATCTTGCTGATTATATTCAGCAACCATAGCTAAATATTTCAGTACCAGAGCTGAAAATCATAATGACATATCAGCATACACATAATAAATTACAGTTAATGAATACTCTAAGAGGTGCATTGTGATTGGCTCCAAGTTTGTGATCTGCTCATGCATAGCACATTGTAATTTTTTTTAATGTTTATTTTTTAAAAGAGACAGAGTGCAAGGGGGGAGAGGGGCAGAGAGACAGAGACAGAATCCGAAGCAGGCTCTAGGCTCTGAGCTATTAGCCCAGAGCTGAATATGGGGCTTGAACCCATGAACTGTGAGATCATGACCTGAGCCAAAGTCAGATGCTTAACCATCTGAGCCACCCAGGAGCCCAGAATGTTGTAATTTTTCAGAGGATAGAAAATATGGTCATGAGATGACTGCCATACACACTGTTTGTCTACACAAGAATGAAGTAATATTTTAGCCAGAATGCAAAGGGCCCATACAGAAAACAGGTTAAATGTCCTCACAGCTGAAATAGTTACCTCTGATTAAACATTTTGTGACAATATGGCATGGACACTTTGACACCACTTATCTCTTAAATAAAGGTTTCTGGTTAAAAATGGTTTATTGTTCTCTTGACAGCCAAAATTTGTGGTTTTAGCTAAATATGTGCAAAACCTCATATCTTCTGATTTCACCAGCTCAGGCAGGACCCTTCAAGTGTGAAAAGCCATTTTTCAAGCTAACTAGGAAATCAATAGCAAAATTACTGTACTTTGTAGCACACATACATGCTGAATAAACAAGACTTAAGAGACCAACAAGACTACTGTCATCACTAGGGCAAATATTATAGTATAATTGGAAAATAATTGTCATCATTTAGGCAAAATCCAATTATTTTGATACTCTCTATATAGTATTTTCCCCCATGGGGGAAAAAGTAAATTTAAATTTACCAGCTACCTGGGTGCCTGGGTGGCTCAGTCGGTTAAGCATCCAACTTCAGCTCTAGTCATGATCCCGCAGGTTGTGAGTTCAAGCCCTGTGTCAGGCTCTGTGCTGACAGCTTGGAGCCTGAAGCCTGCTTCGGATTCTGTGTCTCCCTCTTTGTCTCTGTCCCTATCCCACTCATGCTCTGTATCTCTGTCTCTCTCAAAAATAAAGAATAAATTTTTTTTTTTAATTTACCAGCTACCTTTTCTTAAAATTGAGCTCAATAAACATCTGTGATACCGGGTACTGGTGATCAATCCCAAGCTAGGCTATTGGTCTACAATAAAGAAAGCATAGCCCTGCCCTTGAAGTTCCTCCCATCTATAGTACAAAGGTAGGCAATTCCATACAGTGTATTAGGGAAGGGGAGTGACTGACATATGCACAAGGAGCTATTAGGTCAACTGAATTGAGAGTTAAAGGATCTGGAGGTGCCTGAGTGGCTCAATCAGTTAAGTGTCCAGCTCTTGATTTTTGGCTCAGGTCACGATCCCGTGGTTTGTGAGTTCGATCTCCACATCTGAGCACAGAGCCTGCTTGGGATTCTCTGTTTCCCTCTCTCTCAGCCCTCCCTCATTCTCTGTCTCTGTCTCTGTCTCTCTCTCAAAATAAATAAACTTAAAAAAAAAAAGGACTCAAAGATCTAGACAAATGCATGTGTGTGCTCTGTGCATGCACAAGAGCTGTGGGGAGTGCTGCTGAGAGAACGCAGGGAACAGCATGAACAGAGACTCAAAGGGCATTGTGGAAAGCCTGCTAGGACTGCAGGTGTGCACAGTGCACTCAGAGGGTGCTAGAACTCGAGGCTGTAGGCAGCGTTGGGGGCAAGATTTTGGAAGTCTTGACTGCCACGCTGACAAGCATGAAATTTGCTTTTGTTGTGTATGTACTGACTGTATTCTTAAATGGACAAGTGTCTTTGTCAAGCTGCATTTTTTCAAAGACGGCGAAAAGGAAAGTTCAAATTTGGTTGACTTAACCCCAGGAAATAAATGCCTTTTGTAACTTGTGTTCCATCTCTTTGCTGAAGTTGTCCTTTTATGACTTTTATCAAACCTTGATCAAAGCTCAGGGTTTCCACTTTGCCTACTACCCTCCTCCAGCAACAGGACCATCCATGCCCAGGAGGTGTCGGGGGCCTACTGGACTGGGCAGTAGTTTTCATGAAGAGCCTTTGGAATCACAGGGGTCAGTGGAGCAACAGGAATCAGGGAATCAGCTCCATATTCAGGTGCAAGTGATTATTTGTCTTCCTCTGTCTCTGAGTCATGTACTTTATCCATTGGGCTGACATATTTTTGTGTGTTTGGAATTAGAATTTTGAGCACGGTGGAGTGCTGTGTTAACTTCTATGAAATACTCCCAGTGTTTTTTTTTTTAAGTTTATTTTATTTTTTTTTTAATGTTTTTATTTATTTTTGAGACAGAGAGAGACAGAACATGAGCGGGGAAGGGGCAGAGAGAGAGGGAGACACAGAATCTGAAGCAGGCTCCAGGCTCTGAGCTGTCAGCACAGAGCTGGACGCGGGGCTCGAACTCACAGACTGTGAGATCATGACCTGAGCCGAAGTCGGCCGCTTAACCAACTGAGCCACCCAGGCGCCCCTTAAGTTTATTTTTGAGAGAGAGAGAGAGAGAGAGAGAGAGAGAGACAGAATCTGAAGCAGGCTCCAGGCTCTGAGCTGTCAGTGCAGAGCCCGATGCAGGGCTCGAACTCAGGAACTGTGAGATCATGACCTGAGCCCAAGTGGGATGCTTAACTGACTGAGCCACCCAGGCGCTCCTCTTTTTTTTTTCTTCTTCTTTTAATTAATTTAACCAAGACAAACATTACCTTATGTAGCCATATTTATCAAAATATGTACTCTCAGAACAGCTTTTATGTATTTCTGTGTAGAATTAGACAGGGGACATAAATGTGCAAATTCATGGAGAGAAATGTTTTCTTTAAATTAGCTTGAAGGTGCAGTTTTATCTTGAGTTATCATAATAGTAAAGCAGAAAGAACAGCGATTGGTCTCACCATAATATACTGCGTATTAGTTCATCTTTGTGGGACCTGCTGCCTCATTTCGTGAACAAAAGGGTTGAGCTAGGTTATTGCCAAAGCTCTTTCTTACTACCATTTTCTGATTCTCAGTTCACTAGCTTAATTTGCTTATGTCGGGTACACCTTCCAACATCGTCAAGCCATAGAACTGAAAAGAACCTTGGGAGGTCACATAGTCAAGCTGCTTCAAAGAAGAGTAGAAATTTGCTCTCCCTCCACCTACAGCAAGCTTTTGCTTGCCCCTTCTGAAGCTGGCACCCTCTGAATCAGAGCCCATTGTAACATCTGTTACCCCCTTTGGTTGCCAGGATTGATTTCACGGATCTGACAGATGGGCAGAGGATCCCCTTCTCCCTTCTCTCCTATATACCTTCTTCCTGTAGTTGGGAGCTTAGCTGTAAAGGGCAACCAGCCTGCTTAGAGAACGACCTTTCTTTGGTTAAGGGTATACACGTTCCTGTTTACCTTTGTATTGGCACTCTCTAATGTTTATTGAATGATGGAATATTACAGGTGACGGAAATGGCTAATGCCTGTATGTATCGGTAGAATTTCATGGGTTTTTTTTTTTCTTTTGGTGGTGAGAGCTTAAATTACACCCCAGGGTTTTTTGAACAATAATAGTGAAGTTAGTCAACAAGTAATAATAGAGATACTAGAATATATTCACAATTAACATATTGTATATTGTTATGTAGAACATAAACTGTAGATATATTTGTTAAATAAATGGTGTCTAATGATTTATGTGCTATAAACCCATTGAGCATTCAGTAGAACTTGAAATACTTATATATTATCTTTGCCCTTCATTTCTGTAACTGAAAAGGAGAAAACTTCCTCTTGAAATACCTAGAAAAGTATTTTTAGATCAGTCAGAACATGAGATTAGTAGTTTTTCTTTTCCTGGCATTCCTTATTCCTGATTTTCTAGGTGAAAAGCTAATTGTATCAT
Source organism: Panthera pardus (assembly GCF_024362965.1). Classification (NCBI taxonomy): domain Eukaryota; kingdom Metazoa; phylum Chordata; class Mammalia; order Carnivora; family Felidae; genus Panthera; species Panthera pardus. The sequence goes on along the minus strand of NW_026526765.1, from coordinate 143,884,642 downwards.
TTCTAATTCTGATATCCAACTTAAGTATAAAAGGAAGCACTGTAAATGTGGTTTAACTCTTATCCAGTTTATATCTGTATTATTTAGAGGCTATTTTTACTTGGGTAATTTGTACAGAGGCTAATGCACTTCTCTCTTGGAAAATGTATAGGTGTTCCTAATTCCTAACTAATGGGAAGGCAGAGGATATTTTTACTGTCAGCTTTCATCAAGTTAGACCTCTCTGAAGGCCTCGCTACATTTTATTTCCATGGGAATTTTGCTAATGGGTATGTGCAACGTTACCCAGGTACTTGTAGACAGGATTACAAATTAAAAATGAAAAGGAATGGGCAAACAAATACATTTTTCTTCTCTTTTAAGAAATTGGCAGAATTTTAATCTTTGCACTTCGATTTTCACTTTGCGGTGTTTTTCAGATAGGACGCAGAAAGTCTAAGTTTGGTTTTAATGCAGGAGACCAGCTTAGGCAACATAAGTAATGAATTTCCTAAGTGGGTGCTTGGCTGTAATCTTATATGTATAAGGCAGAAGAGAGTAAATCTTCTAGTCTGTGTGTGTTTACTTAACAATATTAGTGACTTTAATGGGTTTTACTGGAAAATGCAATATTGAAGGCATATTTAAAAAAAAAAGCTATCCAGTTTTATTGCCTGTATACTAACTCACTAAATTATTTTGATCCACATAATAAAACATGTAATAATAAATGTATGCCCACCATACATTTCCACATACCACGCAAAACACATTTGTGGACCTGTTGGTACTTACTGTTTCTGGAACATCCACCTACCCTAAATGTTGCAATTCCATAGATTTCAGCCCCAGGCTTGCCTCTCTTCTCATACAGCATTCTTATCTTGGGTGGTCACATCTACTCTTGCTGGGGTTTTTTGTTTTGTTTTTTAAGTAGGCTTCATGCCCAGCATAGGGCTTGAAGTCACAACCCTGAGATCCAGAGTCACACGCTTTACCAACTGAGCCAGCTGGGCATCCTGCAGTCTTGCAGTTTTAAATATCAATATATAATATGGAAATATCAAATGTACGTCTCTTACCTAAGTCTCTTTTTTGGCTTCGTAGACTTATTTCATTTATTTTCAGGGAAGTCTCACAGACATAGCAAGCTAATTGTGTCCTAAACTGCCCCTTTGATGCTCTCCTTCTTCAGATCTTCTCTAGAGTTTCCTTATCTCCACTGCCTCTGTCCACTTTCTCTTGCCAGAAACCTGAGAGTCATTCTGAGTATTGTTCCTTCACACACACACCTCCGTTCAAATCTGTCACCAAGTACTGTCTCTTCTACCTCTAATCCACATCTCAAGTTTTTCTACTTTTCTTTATCACCATTGCCATCACATTAGGTCAAATTACTGTCTTTTGCTGGGACTAATGCCGTAGCCTCCTCATTGGTTTCTCACATCCAGTTTGGCCATCTCCATTTAGAAATAAAAGCCATGGAGCGCCTGAGTGACTCAGTCAGTTAAGCGTCCAACTCTTGTTTTTGGCTCAGGTCATGGTCCCACAGCTTGTGAGTTCGAGCCCCGCATTGGGTTCTGCACTGACAGTGTAGAGCCTACTTGGGATTCTCTTTCTCTCTATCTCCTTCTTCAGATCTTCTCGCTGCCTCCCCCCCCCCCTTATAGATAAACAAACAAACTTTAAAAAATGAAAAAAGAAAAGAAAAGCCAAGACAGGGGAGTGAGGGGAATAGAAGTCAAGGGCACTTGTTAATATGTAGATGTAATCATATAATTTTTATACTTAAAACTCTCCAGTGGCTTTCCATTTTTCTTAGAGGACAGATCTTCTCTTCTGTCCATCCCCAAAGAGGTGTTGGGGCTTATCCTAGTTTGGTAGGACCTCCATAACAGAGTACATCTGACTGGGTAGCTTAAAAAACAAATTTATGTACTCACAGCCTGGAGATGAGAAGTTTTGAGATCACCATGTCATTAGGATTGGTTTCTTCTAAGGCCCGTATCTTTGGCTGGTAGGTGGCATCTTCCCCCAGTGTCTTCACATGGTTGTCCCTCTGTGTGTGTGTCTGGGTCCTAATTTCCTGTTCTTACAAGGATACCAGTCATGTTGGACTGGGCTCCCATCCACATGACCTCATTTTACCTTAATTACCTCTGTAAGACGCTAACACTATACACAATTACATTTTGAGGTACTGGGGGTTAGGATTTCAATGTGAATTGGGTGAGACACAACTCAGGCCACAACAGGGCCTAAACTGATGGTCAATGGAGGAGTAAACATGTACAGAATGTACTACTCTGAGTAATGTCTCTATGTTCCTTATGGTCTTACCTCCACTCCTATCTTTTCATCGAAATCTTAACTGTCATTAGGTCAACATATTACCTTAAAATACTGTTGAAAAGATACCAGAAACATTGGTGCACAAGTATCTGTTTGAGTTCCTCTTTTCATTCCTTTCAGGTGGATGCCCAGGAGTGGAATTGCTGGGTCATATGGAACTTCTTTCTTTTAACTTTTTCAGGAATGGCCAGTGCTTTCCACAGCTGCTGCACCATTCTATATTCTCACTAGCAATGTATGTGGATTCCAATTTCCCTATGTCCTCACCAACACTTGTTCTCCACCCCCCCCTCCCCATTTAAAAAAAAATAACAGTAAAACCTTGGTTTGCGAGCACAGTGCATTTCGGAAACATGGTTGTAATCCATAGTGCTCATATCAAAGCGAATTTCAAAAACCGTTGGCTCAGCTGTGATCATGTGACATTCAGCATCACATACTACTTGTATTGTGAGACGTCAGTCATTTATCAAATTAAAAAATTTATCAGAAATGTTTGCTCGTCTTGTGGAACACTCGCAGGACAAGTTACTCCCAATCCAAGGTTTTACCGTATATCCTCCTTACTAAGTGTGAAGAGCTGTCTCATTGCAGTTTTGATTTGCATTTCCCTAATGACTTAGGATGTCGAATATCTTTTCATGTGCTTACTTAACCATTTGCATATCTTTTTTGAAGAAATGTCTGTTCCAGTCCTTTGCCTTTTTAAAATTGGGCTTGGGGCGCCTGGGTCACTCAGTCAATTAAGCATCCGACTTCAGCTCAGGTCATGATCTCTGGGTTTGTGGGTTTGAGCCCCACGTCAGGCTCTGTGCTGAGAGCTTAGAGCCTGGAATCTGCTTCAGATTCTGTCTCTCCCTCTCTCTCTGCCCCTCTCCCACTTGCACTCTGTCTCTGTCTCTCTCTCAAAAATAAACAAACATTAAAAAAAATTTAATTGGGCTTGTCTTTTTGTTGTTGAATTATAAGAGCTCTTTATATATTCTTGGTATTAGACTCTTATTAGTGATTTGCGGTATTATCTTCCATTCTGTGAATTGTCTTTTTTCTTCCTCACTTCTTTTAAATCTTAACTCAGATGTCACCATTTCAGTGAGACCTTTTCCGACCACCTACCACTGAATCTCCTCCTACCTCCAAACACACATTCTCTATCCTTGCTTTTTCTTCCTAGCACTTAACACCAACAGACATTTCTACATGTATGTATATGGATTGTTACCGTTATTATTATCACAAATCTTGTTTGTTTTCTGTCTTCATCAACTAGAAAGTGGGACATTTTTGTCTCTGTCGCTCAATATGTAAATGTATATGTAGTGCCTAGAACAACCCTTGTAGGCTTTTAATTCGTATTTGTTGAGTAAGAATGAATGAATGAATTTTACACCTAGCAATGCCATTTTTTTTTTAACTGGGAAAATATAGCACACATACAGAAAAAGAGTACAGTGATTTGTCATAAGAAAAAAAAAGCACCTTTTACCCACCACCAAGATTGAGAAATATATACATTATTGCCATTACGTCAGAATGGCCTCCCCTCAATTATGACCTCCTTTCTCCAGTCACCCAGAGGTGATCACTATTCAGATACTTCTGGTAACATCTTTGTTGCTTTGTTACTTTATAGCTTGGATGGTTGTACCACCCAATCGTTTGTCTCTGAAACCTTTTTTACTATTGTTTTTTAAATCCCCACATAAATGAAACCAATCAATGTGTCTTCTGTGCCTTCCTCTGACTTTTAACATTATGTTTGAGAGTCATGCATGCTGTCGTATTTAGCTCTAGTTTATTTTCATGTCTGCATTGTTGCTGTACTACAGTTGATTTATACATTCTTCTGTTGAAAGAAACTCGTTATTTCCATTTTTTGGTTCTTTTGAATATTGGTGTTATCAGTGTTCTCATACCTGTTTCATGGTGTCCAAATGTGCACATTTCTATTGAGCACGACACTCATACTTCGGTGTACATTTGGATGTAATGGGGCATGAGTATACTCAGCTTTAGTAAATTATACCAAAGAAGTTTTCACAGTAATTATACAGATTTCCACTCCTTCCAGCAGTATGGTTACTAATATGTGTTACTGTGGTTTTGGCTCTTTGGACCTCAGCTTTTGCGAAGTGACTGATCAAGTCTCTTCTCTTTTTTTTTTCTTCTTTCTTTTTTCTTGTCTTCTTTTGTTTTTGTTGTTGTTTTTTTTAAATCAGAGCAAGACTGTCAAGCCAGGGCACTCTTGAGCAGCCTGGAGGTACCCCTCTCTGCAGGGAAACTTCCGGGAAACCTACCAAGAGGAGGACTGTCTGTAATTGTTAGTTTCTTTCCCACTTGTATTCCCCCCCAGAGCCAGGTTTCCAGGGCAGCACATTAGCTGGAGTCCCTTTTAAGAATCTCATCTGGCATCATGATAGTTTGTCTCTGTGGCTCATTATGTAAATGTATATGTAGTGCCTAGAACTGATAGTTTCTTTCTTCACTGCAGCCTAACACTGCCACCCAGGTGGCTTTCTTTTTTGCCTTAATGAGGTATAATTGACACAACTCTGTGTTAGTTTTGGATGTACAACGCAATGATTGGGTACATGTTCTTGTCCACTTTTCAATGGTGTTTTGCCTCTTTTTTCATTAATTTGTAGTAATTTTTGTATATTCTTGATAGAGTCTCTGTGGCTTACCTTTTAGTCTTTTGATGTGTCCTGATGAATGGAAGTTTCAGATTTTAATATATTTTCATTTATTAGTCATTTTCTTTAGAGTTGGTATATCTGCTCACAGCTTACTTGTGAACTAACATATATCTTCATGTCTTTTTAAAGGAGTCTCTATATATGCCAAGATTATGGAGAAGTTTGCATGTATTTTCTTTTAGCTTTTTTGTCTTGACTTACCATTTAGAAGTACAGTCCATCTGGAAGGAGGAGACCACATGAATAAAAACCGGCAGGAAAGTGTAGGATATTGGGGAGAGAATGAGTACAATAGTTTGGTTAGAGCACAGAGGTCTTTTGGTGGGCAGGGGTGGAGGGTGGTGGCGAGAGGGCCTTGTGGGAAATAAAACCAGAAAGGTGGATCCGAGGGGTGCTTGGGTGGCTCAGTCAGTTAAGTGTCTGACTCTTGATTTTGGCTCAGGTCATGATCTCATGGTCATGAGATCGAGCCCTTTATCAGGCTCTGGGCTGGCAGTGCGGAGCCTGCTTGGGATTCTCTCTCCCCCTCTCTCTCTGCCTTTCCACCACTGATGCATGCACGTGCTGCCTCTCAAAATAAATAAACATTAAAAAAAAAGATCTAGGAGGATTGTGTAGAATAAGAAAAACGTTATTCTGCTTTTTTGTCACATGAGCAAGTATCATTTATAATAGCCTGCAAAGGGGGCGCCTGGGTGGCTGAGCCTGGGTGGCTGAGCCTGGGTGGCTGAGTTCGAGACCCTCATCGGGCTCTGTGTTGACAGCTCAGAGCCTGGAGCCTACTTCTGCTTCTGTGTCTCCCTCTCTCTCTGCCCCTAACCCACTCACATTCTGTCTTTGTCTCTCTCAAAAATAAGTAAACATTAAAAAATTTTTTTTTACAATAGCCTGCAAAACATCTTGAGTACTGGTACTTTTGTCTCAAAAAAGGGACCATTCAGTAGTGTGGATGACTCCATACAAATCACCCACCCTCTCTCCTCCCAACCAAACAGTAGCAACAAAGCAAACTAACACACACACACACACACACACACACACACACACACACACACACACACCTATCTTATTTACCGACTTCACTTTTATGTTTGAAAAATTCTTCATTTATGTGGAAGGGAATGTATAATAATATCTTCACCTAGTTGGCTATCATAAATTACTTCCCTTTTTTTCCTCGTGACATTTACCTATTGATACTGTTCTCTGTATTTTGTGTCACATTAAGAAACAGTCCTGAATAGGCCTTAATTTCCAGCTCTGACTCTTCTAGTTCATTGCCCATTGTTACATGGTTGTTTTCCTTAGGTGGCTTTCTTACCACAGTGTGCCTCTGTGCCCTCATCTGTTAAAGGGTCATATTGTATGACATGCCCACCTCCTTGGACTGTTTTAAAGTTAATGCGAGGTAATGTAGGTGAAAGTGTTTTGAAATGTTACCAGTGTCAAGACTTTGAGAATGTATATAACCACATGAGTCTGTTCTTTATTTGTGTGAGAAAAACAACTACAATGCTTTCAATTTAAAATCACATTTATGGGGCGTCTGGGTGGCTCAGTCAATTGAGCATCCAACTCTTGGTTTTGGCTTGGGTCTTGATCCCAGGGTCGTGGAATTGAGCCCAGTGTCAAGCCACACTGAGTATGGAGCCTGCTTGGAATTTTCTCTCTCCCTCTGCACCTCTCCCCTGCTCATGTGTACTCTTTCTGTCTGTCTCTCTCTCCCTCAAATTAAATAAATAAATAAATAAATAAATAAATAAAATCACATTTATGGAATTAAGTGTTATCCATATTAACAGGAAAAGGGAGTGATATAAAAACATACAACCAAACAATTTTTGTGGGACGTATGTGGTCCATCTCTATGAAGAGTTTTCCTGGGAGTTACCCATTACAGCTAAAGCCCTAGGGTGAATTTTCTTTTTCTTTTCTTTTTCTTAAAATATAGTTGATGTGCAATACTATATTATAGTTAACCCTTGAACAATATGAGTTTGAACTGTGCTGGTCCACTTATGTACAGATTTTTCTTCTTAAATATAGTATAGCACTGTAAATGTGTTTTCTCTTCCTTGTGATTTCCTTAACGTTTCCTTTTTTGTAGCTTACTTTATGGCACATACATATAGTATATAAAGTAAAAGCAGTATATAGCTCATGTAACTTACAGAATATACATTAATGAACTTCCGGTCAACAGTGGGCTATTAGTAGTTAAGTTTTGACAGAGTCAAATGTTACATATGGATTTTCCACTACATGGGGGGCCAGCACCCCTAACCCCCATGTTGATCAAGGGTCAACTATAGTTTCAGTTATGCAACATTAGTGATCCCCTTTTTGTACATTACAAAGTGATCACCATGATAAATCAAGCTACCATCTGTCACCATACATAATTAGTACATATTATTAACTATATTCCCTATGCTGTACATAGTATTCCTGTGTCTTACTTATTTTATAAATGAAAGTTTTTTGTACCTTTTAATCCCCTTTCCCTGTTTCACCTACCCCTCCCCGCTCTGCCCACTGGCGATCACCAGATTGTCCTCTGTATCTATGAGTCTCTTTCTGTTCTGTTTGTTCGTTTGTTTTAGTTTTTGTATTCCACTTATAAGTGAAATTACATGCTATTTGTCTTTCTGTTCTTTCTGTCTTATTTCACTTACCATAATACCCTCTAGGCCCATCCATGTTTTCAAAAAAGGCAAGATTTCATTGTTTTTTATGAGTAATATTCCCTGGTGAATATATATACACCATATCTTCTCCATTCATCTGTTGATGGATATTTAGGTTGCTTCCATATCTTGGCTATTATAAATAATGTTCAGTGAACATAGGTGTGAATGTATCTCTTCAGATTGGTGATTTGTTTTTTGTTGGGTTGTTTTTTTTGTGTGTGTGTGTGTTTTTTTTTTTCCATAAACATCCAGAATTGGATTTACTAGACCATAGCAAATGGTGGGTCTATTTTTAATTTTTTGAGGAAACTTCATACTGTTTTCTGTTGTGGCTGCACCAATTTATATTTCCACCAACAGTGCATGAGGGTTGCCTTTCCTCCTCATCCTCACCAACACTTGTTGTTTCTTGTCTTTTTGTTAATGGCCATTCTGACAAGTCATGAGGTGGTATTTCATTGTGGTTTTGATTTGCATTTCCCTAATGACTAGTGATGTTGAGCATCTTTTCATGCATCTGTAGGCCATCTGGAGAAATGTCTATTCTGTTCCTCTGCCCATTTTTTAATCATAATGTTTGGGGTTTTGCTGGTGGTTGTGTGAGTTTTTTTATATATTTTGGTTATTAACCCATTGTCAGTTATATCATTTGCAGTATCTCCTCTCACTCAGTAGCTTGCTTTTTGTTTTGTTGTTGATGGTTTCCCTGACCATACAAAATCTTTGTAGTCTGATGTGGTCCCATTTGCCTACTTTTGCTCTTCCTGCCCTTGCATGGGGAGACAGAGCCAAAATAATAATGCTCAGACTGATTTCTAAGAGCTTACTGCCTGTGTTTTCTCCTGGTAGTTTTATGATTTTCAGCCTTAATATTTAAGTCTTTAGTCTGTTTGGAGTTTATTTTTGTATATGGTGTAAGAAGGTGGTCCAGTTTTATTCTTTAACATGAAGTTGTCCTGGTTCCCCAACACCATTTATTGAAGAGACTGTCTTTCCTCTGTTGTGTGCCCTTGACTCCTTTTTTGAAGACTAATTGACTGTACAAGCATAGTATTTCTGGCCTCTCCGTTCTGTTCTGTTTATGTATGTGTCTGCTTACGTGTCACTGCCATGCTGGGTTGATGACTACAGCTTTGTACTATATCTTGATATCTGGGATTGTGATACCTCTAGTTCCATTCTTCTTATTCAAGATTGCTTTAAGTTATTTGGGGTCTTTTTTGGTTCCATACAAACTTTAGGATTGTTTGTTCTGTTTCTGTGAAAGGTGCCATTGATATTTTGATAGGAATTGCATTGAACCTGCAGATTGCAATGATGTTATTTCTTCCAATCCATGAGCAAGAACAGCTTTACATTTATTTGTGTCATTTCCAATTTCTTTCATCAATGTGTTGTAGTTCTTAGAGTACAGGTCTTTTACCTCCTTGATTAGATTTATTACTAGGTATTTTATTCCTTTTGAAGCAATTGTGAATAGTATTGTTTTTTAAATTTCTCTTTCTGTTATTTTGTTGTATTATTTTTTTTTATTACTATTTATTGTTGAGAGTGATAGACACAAGCAGGGGAGGGGCAGAGAGAGAGAGAGAGCCATAGAATCTGAAGTAGGTCCCAGGCTCTGAGCTGTCAGCACAGAGCCCAATGCAGGGCTTGAACTCACAAACTGTGAGATCATGTCCTGTGCCAAAGTTGGATGCTTAACCAACTGAGCCACCCAGGTGCCCCTCTGATATTTTGTTGTAATTGTATAGATTACAATTTATATATATTACGTAAGTTATACAATTACATTTATGTATATTGTATATACAGACTTATATATGTTAATTTTGTATCCTTCAACTTTATTGAATTTATTACCTCTAATAGTTTTTTGGTGGAGTTTTTTATTAAGGTTCTATATATTTAGTATCATGTCATCTGCTAATAGTGACAGTTTTACGTCTTCTTTTTCAATTTGGATGCTTTTTATTCCTTTTTCTTGTACAAATACTTTGGCTAGAACTTCTAATGCTGTGTTGAATAAAAGTGGCTAGAGTGGCATCCTTGGCTTTTACTGATCTTAAGAGGAAAAGCTATCAGCTTTTCACCACTGAGTAAGATGTTTACTGTGGGTCTATCATAGGTACATTCCCTCTGTATCCACTCTGTTGGGACTTTTTATCATACATATATGTTGAATTTTATCTAATACATCTCCTGTACCTATTGAGATGATCATATGATTTTTATCCTTCTTTGTTAGTGTGGTGTACCACACTGATTAATTGGTGATGTTCAACCATCTTTGCATTCTGGGAATAAGTTCTACCTGACCATGGTGTGTGACCCTTTTAATGTATGGTTAAAATCAGTTGCTAATATGTTGTTGAGGATTTTTGTATCAATGTTCCTCAGGGATAATGGCCTGTAGTGTTCTTTTTTTATGGTGGCTTTGTCTGATTTTAGTATGTGGGTAATGCTGGCCTCACAGAAGCATTGTCTGGAAGCATTCCTTCTTCCTTTTCTTGGAATAGTTTGAGAAGGGTAGGTATTAACTCTTCTTTAAATATTTGGTAGAATTCACCTGTGAAGCTATCAGGTCCTGGACTTTTGTTTCTAGGGAGGTTTTTTTGTTTTGTTTGTTTTTTTACTGATTGAATTTCAATACTAGTCAGGAGTCAACATTTTCTGTTTCTTCTGGACTGAGTCTTGGAAGATTGTATGTTTCTAGGAATTTACCCATTTGTTCTAGGTTATCCCATTTTTTGGCGTATAATTGTTTGTAGTAGTGTCTTATGTATTTCTGCAGAATTGGTTGTAATTTCTCTCCTTTCCTTTCTGATTTTATTTGGGCCCTCTCTTTTTTTTTTTTCTTGAGGAGTCTGGCTAAAAGTTTAACAATTTTGTTTGTCTTTTCAAAGAACTAGCTCTTAGTTTCATTGATTTTTTTTTGTCTCTATTTCATGTATTTCCACTTTGATATTTATTATTTTCTTCCTTCTACTAACTTTGGGTTTTGCTTGTTCTCTTTCTAGTTCCTTTAGGTGTAAGGTTAGATTGTTTGTCTTAAATTTTTTCTTGTTTCTTAGGATGGGTATGTATTGCCATAAACTTCCCTCTTAAAGTACTTTTCCTGTGTCCCATAGATTTTGAACTGTTGTGTTCCCATCTTTATTTGTCTCATGGTATTTATTTATTCTTTCTCTGTTGTCTCATTGTTTGTTTATTATCATGTTGTTTAGCCACCACATGTTTGTGGTTTTTCCAGTTCTCTTCTTGTCATTGATTTTATTTTCATACCATTATGGTAGGAAAAGATGCTTGATATGATTTCAGTCTTCTTAAATTTATTAAGACTTGTTTTGTGACCTAACATGTAACCTTTCCTACAGCATGTTCCATGTGCACTTCAGAAGAATATGTATTCTGTTTTTGGGTAGAATGTTTTATATGTCATTTAAGTCCATCTGATGTAATGTGTTGTTTAAGGCCAGTGTTTCTTATTGATTTTCTGTCTAGATGATCTATCCATCGAAGTAAGTGGGTTGCTAAAGTCCCCTACTATTATTGTATTACTGTCATTTTCTTCCTTTATGTCTGAATTTACTTCTTTTTTTTTTTTTCCACCAAATCTAGTAAATGTTACCCATGAGCTATCCTGGATAATAGCAGTATCCATTGATAGGCCTGTTAAACACACAAGCAATGAAAAGCCCTTCCAGAAATAATTTGTAGTACTTACCTAGTTATTATATTCCTCTGGAAGACAGTATAAACTGTTAGAATTAGAATAATTTAAAAAAATGATAACTTAAAATATAGTTTGCCTTATATGTAAATATCTTTTGTATCTAATTACTGGAAGAGTGGGGATATAATGTTCTCATAAACTTTTTCCTAAACATTTGACTATGTAAAAAGTGAGGCACAGTACTATCTAAAGATGTGTGTATATATATGCACACATATGAAAAATACACATGTGTGATTTAGAGGTATGTAGTTCAAGTTTAAAATACCGTATATGATTGACAAGATGACAGTGCATTGTGATTATTTGCCACTGTAGTTTTATGTCACAAAGATATTTCTCTTCTTATTTACTATGACATAACAGGCTACTTTTTATTATCCAGACTATCTTTCTGACTCTTTAGGGGGAAAAAAAAATAGGACCAAATAGTCAAGTCTCATTATCTATTGACAGTGATAGACAGGAAGCACATGGATATTTAAACCCATTGTCAAATACAGCCTATAAAACTACAGTAGCCAGGATTTTCTACATAGTCCTTCTGAAAGCCTGTTGTTAGAGTTGCTACTGTTAGCTGAGATGGCGTGTTTGAATTTCATTTTCTCTTCTTGCCTTAACAAAGATATTAATGAACCATGAGTTGAGTCAAAGTCTTGGAGTGTTTACAGAGCTAGACAATCCAAGCACAAGCACCCCTGAAATACCAATAATTGGACTGACATTTAACTTAATGCATTTCTTACATTTTTGTTGGGTCTGGACTGCCACTGATTTGTGACCGGACATGAAACTAAAGAGAAGTTGTTTGAAAACATGCTTCCTTAGTGAAAAGAATCTTCCATACATTCTCTGCAGAATGAGCAGTGCAGGTAGAGAGTTGATTGTGGTTTGATAAAGCACATTTGTGACTTTCTAATTATATTCTCAAATAAAGCTCAGAGTGTGTTTTCCTCTGAAAAAATGTCACGGTCCAAGGAAAGATTTGACCACACCTGTTCCTAATATGTGCGGGACCTAAACCATGAGTAAAAATGGAGGCCATGGGCCATATACCGAAATTTCATGTCGTAAATAAAGCTCTCAAACTATTAAATAGATGTGACCTATGCTCTTTTTGTGATAATATACCTTCAGTAATGTCCCAGAAGGAAAGATTTGAATTTAGAATTCTTGGACTCCATGAAGTTCATGTCAGAGCATGACACTATGGAATTGAGTTTTCGCCAGCCCCCCTTTCCTTTTTGTCCTACACAACTAAATTCCATCATGACCCCCCTAAAACAACTGCCCTTGGCCACCCCTTGGGTAAACATAGCTTCTCAAGTTCTAAGGATAATCTCTATACACATAGATATGCAACACTTAAAACCATTCCTGTATTCTCCAGAATTCTCCTGGTCTTCCCTAAATCATTGCAGGTTGAATGGGAAATGAAAATGATAATGGCTACCAGTGATTATACCTACCAGACATCAGTATAAGTTCTTTGCATATTTTATCTCAGGTATCAGCATTTTCCCTTCTTGGGGCTAAGTATTTCAATAATATACATATCTCCCCGAATGTATACATATATGTATACATACATACACATACTCACGTGTGTGTGTGTGTGTGTATGTACACACATTATTTTATCTATTGTTATTTCAAGAATTATGTTTCCAAAGTTGCCTTCCTTCCCTTTCCTCAGTGTAACATTTTAGAAAAACACTACCTTGAAATAAAGCAAAATTCAGGAAACAAGAACCTAGCTTGACCACTACCTGTAAGTATCCATACAGCAAATCACTTGTTCACATACTAATTCAGTCTTCAGTCCCTCCTAACATTTGGATTGTGGAGAGAGGAATGAACTTGCCTTGATTTTCCATAGGGTAAACTGAGGCCTGCCCTCTCCCTTTAACTGCTGGAAAGAAATACAGCACTGCTAGATAATGCTGATCTCAACCTTTGGGGTTTAGTGATGTGTGGCAGTTAGCCTACTACTTTTTTTTTTTTTTTTAATCATCTGAAGGATGAGGCTTTAAAGCAGCTTTGTGTCCTTATTCATTTTAAAGTTTAACTATTTTAGTAGGTGTTACAAGAGAAAAGGAAGAAGTGTGGAATTTGATCCTCTGTGCCTTGGCTTTTTTTTTTTAATTTTTTTTTTTTAACATTTATTTATTTTTGAGACAGAGACAGAGCATGAATGGGGGAGGGGCAGAGAGAGAGGGAGACACAGAATCGGAAGCAGGCTCCAGGCTCTGAGCCATCAGCCCAGAGCTTGACGCGGGGCTCGAACTCATGGACCGTGAGATCGTGACCTGAGCTGAAGTCGGACACTCAACCGACTGAGCCACCCAGGCGCCCCGGTGCCTTGGCTTTTTTGAAAAAGGAAATGCCGTATCTGAAGATAGCCCCATCGACTCTTCTGGGGTGTGCTGGAGTGAACTTGTTTTGAAAATGCTGGCTTTGTCAACAGAAATGGAAATCCTTAAAACCGGGATGCCTCGGTGGCTCACTCGGTTGAGCCTCTGACTCTTGGCTTTGGCTCAGATCATGGTCTCATGCTTTGCGAGCTTGAGCCCTGCATCAGGTTCTGCGCTGGCAGCACAGAGCCTGCTTGGGATTCTCTTTCTCTCCTTCTCTCTGCCCCTACCCTTCTTGCGCTGTCTCTGTCTCTTTCAAAATAAATAAATAAGTAAATAAACTTAAAAAAAGAAATCAGGAAAAAAAAAAAACCGACAGATAAAACAAAGGGAAAAAAAGTAGCCATAGAAACTGAGAAGTAGAATTAAGAGAATGTTGGAAATGATCACAAGCGATTAAGTACATGAATTAATGTCGCTTTCAACATTTGTCCAGTTCTTCAGTTCCTGGTGCCTGTTTTTAGGTTTTGTTTTTTTTTTTTAATGTTATTTGTTTTTGAGAGAGAGAGAGAGAGAGAAAGAGCACGACCGGGGAGGGGCAGAGAGAGAGGGAGACATAGAATCTGAAGCAGGCTCCAGGCTCCAAGCTGTCAGCATAGAGCCCGACACGGGGCTCGAACTCTTGAACAGTGAGATCAAGACCTGAGCTGAAGTCAGTCACTTAGCTAACTGAGCCACCCAGGTGCCTTCCCTGGTGCCAGTCTGGTCAGAGCGGGTAGCACGTTCTTGGCTTTCTCTCCTTATTAACTTTCACTTCCCAAAGGCACCTTTAGTAAAGAGACAAATCATAAGGGACTCTTAAGTACAGAGAACAAACTAAGGGTTGTTGTAGAGGAGGTGGGGGATGAGCTAAATGCGTGATGGGCATTAAACGGGCACTTTTTGCAATGAGCACGGGGTATCATATGTAAGAGAGGAATCACTGGGTTCTGCTCCTGAAACCAAGACTACACTGTTTGTTAACTAACTTGAATTTAAATTAAAAACAAATAAAAATAAAGACATGTTTAGCCGATCTTCAGAAACTACTCAAAGTGATGCCTCAGTTTACAAAACGAACCAAAAGTAGGTTGGGGTGGGCTGGATTACTGCTGCGCTTTGCTGTACCATCACACGTACGTGCACAGTATTCCTTGGTGCCCACAGCACCCAGGAAGGTTCCCCATCATGTCTGGAGCAAAAGGAAGGAGCGTGTTTCAGTCTCTGCTTTGAAGCTGTCATGTTAATTGTGAACTTTTGCTGAGTCCGTACATTAGGAAAGGTAACCATCTCAGCATGATAAGATCATAACTGCTAGATTAATGCGTAGAGGCAGCAGCTGTGCTGACGGGAGGCATTAATGCCTAGATGAGTTCAATCAGACGTGCCGCCTCCAATGTCTTTGTGTGATGGTATTTACTCGATTTCAAATGGACTGCTGAGAAAAATGAAATACAATCTCCATGTATCTCGGTCTAGAAAAAAAAAAAAAAAAGATAATGAAATTGTTCTCTTGCCGGCTTATATTTTATTAACCTCTGTGGAGTCAACTTTAAAGAACAGATGTCCCTCTAGAGTTGAAACCTTTTGCTAAAAGTGGAGCATTATTAAGTGCAGCTGTGAGTTCTAGGAACAGTGGGGTTGAGTAGAGCAGGTGAGTGTTTTGTTTTGTTTTTTTTTAAACCACTCAGAGAATAATAGGGCATCTTCTGGGGCCAGCCAGAGAGAGAAAGAAAAAAAAAAAAAATGCAATGCAAATTGCGTACAACTGAATTCTTTCTTCTTTCTTGTTCTTCCTTGCAGAGCGTGGAGAAAGTTCTTGTGGAATTCAGTCACCAGGAGTTGTTTGATTTCTATAACAAGGTCTGTATTTTTCAAATAATTTCTGCTGTGTGGGGTTTTGCATAATGTTTCCTTCATTTTTATGAATCCTTATTTTTAAATGCCCTATTATGGCGCTAAGTTCTTTAAACATCCCTTGTAAACACCTTATGTTTCACAGCAGGAAGCTTTGCGGAGATGGAGAGAATCTGACAGCCTAAATCAGGAAGAAAGTGGAAATGGTTTTAATTAAGGCAATAGGATTATTACTTTAATGTAAAGCATTAAGGAATGAACTATGTGGTACCTAGCCACACTGGCACTTTATAATTTAACATTAAATATTTTAATTCTGGGCCCAAGGAAAAAGGGAGGTGCCAAGCCTGTAAAGATTTAACTTTGAGTGCATGTTATGTTTCTTTACAAATACTGACTTTGTAATCCAGGGAAATGTACTCCCCCTCCTCCTCTTCCCTACCTTCAAAAATCTTATGTAGTGATCACTTAAATTAAAACAGCTGAGTATATTTAAAACTGTATTTAGCCCTTTTTTTTAAAGTGTATTTTTTTTATTTTTGAGAGAGAGAGAGAGAGAACGAGTGGAGGGGCAAAGAGAGAGAGGGAGACACAGAATCTGAAGCAGGCTCCAGGCTCCGAGCCATCAGCACAGAGCCTTATGTGGGGCTCAAACTCATGAACTGTGGGATCATGACCTGAGCCAAGTTGGATGCTCAACAGACTGAGCCACCCAGGTGCCCCAGGTTTTTTTTTTTTTTTAATGTCTAGTTATTTTTGAGAGAAAGAGCGAGCATGCACAAATGGGGGCAGAGAGAGAGGAAGACAAAGAATCTGAAGCGGGCTCCAGGCTCCAAGCCATCAGCCCAGAGCCTGACGCGGGGCTCAAACTCACAAACTGTGAGGCCATGACCTGAGCCAAGTCGGATGCTTAACTGACTAAGCCACCCAGACACCCCAAACCATGTTTAGAAATCCTCCTTTACAAATTTGCAAACTTAAATTGCAGGCGTGAATTGTAATATCTTCACATAAGAAGAAAACTTTTCTGTGTGCTTCATCTGTTGCTGTGTAAATGGATTTAATATGCACGGTTGCCACTGCCATTCTTTCCCTTCTATTTGCAAGTTTCTGAACAAACCTTCATAGCATTTCTCTGCTTTCAGCAACTTGTTCTCTTGTTTTATCTTTATAAATAGCTGGAGACCATACAAGCACAGCTGGATTCCCTGACGTGATGTTCTCGAAGACTGGTTTCCCCATCACACTCTTGCCACCTCATCATTCCGCCCTGAAGATAGACTGCCAGGTTGTGTTTTCAGAAGGATTCAGTAGCTTTCTTCTTGTAAATTACCCGGCTTATCACTTCTGAGAGAAATAACCGCCAAGGGAGATCACTGTTTCCAGAGCTTCTAGGACACATCCCCTCGTTCTTTGAACCAGCAGCAAACAGTTGTTAAGAATACTTTTGCTTTAAAGGAAACAGCAATAGGGGTGCTTGGGTGGCTCATTTGGTTAAGCCTCCGATTTCTGCTCAGGTCATGATCTCACAGTTTGGGAGTTCGAGCCCTGCGTCGGGCTCTCTGCTGACAGCTCAGAGCCTGGAGCCTGCTTTGGGATTCTGTGTTTCCCTCTCTCTCTGCCACTCCCCTGCTCATGCTCTGTCCGTCTCTCTCAAAAATAAATAAAAACATTTTTTAAATTTTAAGGGAAAAAAAATAAAGGAAACAGCAGTAAATACCATACTGTTTTTATTGTCTTGTTTTTGCTTTATTGCCTGACCTGTTTATTTTTTACATTTTTGATGACACCTTTATGTATCAAGGAGGGTTCGTGGATAGTCCATGGATGCAAAGTATAATGTGTACCTCGGAATACAGAACGCGGCTATTTATATTAACAAAAGCAAGAACAGAACCAAATGCAATCAGATACTTCCTTTTTCCTTGAATATAATGAGTATGTTTGGTTGGGAAGTAACATAGGAAAGAAATTTAAACTAGAGCTGGTAGTGGTACATCAGTTGATTCCAGTGTGAGCTTCTCTGTGCACTTTAATTTTTTCTCTGAGTGTAATGATTTAATAATAGTCTAGGTTTTTGTGCTCTTTTCTTTGTACTGCAAGTTAATAATGATTCACTTCATAGTATGGAAGACAGATTCAGATCGTAAGTAAAAATAATTGTAGTGAGTGTGAAATATGGGTATCCTTAAAATTTTGAAACAGATACCTTTGACACTTTATTTCTGTAAATATGTTAATTAATTTTAGTCAATAAAATTTTTATGTTTTAGAATTAGTTGAAGTCCACAGTGTTTTATGCTTTGACTATATATAAATGTGAGTATGGTTGCCTATAAAAGCAATATTATCAGTTGGATTTTTTATGAAATGAAATATCTGTTCTGTGTTGTTTCCAGAGAGACAGACAGAGGGAGAGGAGGAGAGGAGAAAATGATAGAGACTTAGAGATATTTGAGTCAAGCATGACTTTCTGTATAATTATTTTTTTAAGTTTATTTATTTATTTTGAGAGAGAGCATGAGCGGGGGAGGGGCAGAGAGAAAGGGAGAGAGAGAATCCCAAGCAGGCTCCATGCTGTCAGCTTGGAACTCGTTGTGGGACTCAAACTCACGAACCATGAGATCATGACCTGAGCCGAAGTCAAGAGCCGGACATTTAACTGACTGAGCCACCCAAGTGCCCGTAAGCACAACTTTGTTCATATGAAGGAATTTGATTTCAGAAATGTCCTGTGGCTAAACAAACAGAGCCATCAGGATTAAATGCATCTGCATAATACAAGTGTTAAAGGTCTTTCAAATAAATGTTCAGTATATGGAATTTATGCCTTTATTTATGTGTGCTATAATGTTGCTTAGAATTGGGAGTTTGGATTATGTCAGAAAGTAATTTATAGTTGCTGTCCATAGTTGATTAATTTGAAAAGTTTTTTTAACTTTAACTTCCATTGATAAGATATCAGGAAGACATATTTATAATATAATGGCCTTTATTTCCGTATCCAGCTTATGGGAGCCGCCTTATTTTTTTATGCTGTGTTCTGCTACTTCCAGAGGGAACTACCTGACTGCTTAAACATTTTGGTAAATACTCTTTCAGACTTCTTATATGCAACAAAACATACATCATCTCAAGTTAAATTTGTTAGGCCTTCCTGACAGTGACCATATGGCTAGGTAGAAGTTTTCATTGGTTTAATGGCCAATTTAACTCCCAGTCTAGGTACCTAAATTAAATGTGACATTCCAAAATGAAATTCTCGATTAGTAGCTCATTTTACGCTCCCTAAAAGACCTGCTTTTATGCTCTCTAAAGAGTATATCTAAACCTGTACAAAAATGTGGTATGTAGTTTTCTCTCCATGAGTCTTGTACAAGAAAGTCTGACCAAAGGCATTGAAGAAAGGACACGTAGAAGGTGTAATTCCAACTGAGAAGATAATTTCTTCCTGAAATATATTTTCAAAATAATTTTTAACGTTTATTTATTTGAGAGAGAGAGAAAGAGAGAGACAGAATCTGAAGCAGGCTCCAGGCTCCAAGCTGTCAGCACACAACCCAGTATGGGGCTCGAACCCACGAACTGCGAGATCATGACCTGAGCCGAAGTCAGATGCTTCACCGACTGAACTACCCAGGCGCCCCTTCCTGAAATGTATTTAATTGCGGATCCTTTCATTCCTTAAGGTACCACCATCGTTACAATACACAGGTCAAAGAAAATATCATTCCCAAGCAATATTAAATACATGCTACCCAAATAAGATGGGTGTAAGGACAAATGGGAACTGAAACCTCTTAGCATTCTTGTGTGAGTGCTTGGCATGAGTATTGAATACAAATAGAAAGGAACCAATTGCTAGAAAGGAACCAGCGTGATATTTTTACACCTACTGCAAATAATATCTGAAGTTCTCCAGTCATAATTTGTGATTATTTTGAATTAGGAAAAACCAAAAATAATAAAGAGGTAACATAAAATTATAGAATCTTATCATCCAGAATGGCTGTTAAAATGACATTTTGGTAGATTTTATTGAAGTGAGTTTTTTTCCTACCCTTATATCTTTCTCGTTCCTTTTTTCTCTTTTTTCTTCCTTTCCTAATACATTGGAATAATGCCATAAATACCATTTCGTACTTTGCTTTGCTTATGTAACATTCTACAAGAGCATTTTTCCTGTCCTTTATCTAAAACATAATTTTAATGTATATTAAATAGCCCACCATGTGCATGAGCTATACTTTCTCTAGTTAGCCAATCTGTTGTTGGACGTTTAGACTATTTCCAGTTTTTTAACATACTAAAGAACTCATTGGTGCATATTTTTATATCTGTAACCCCAACACTACATCTGTCATTATATTAGCATAGGTTACTAGGGGTGGGATTATGTAAAAAGTATATAGATATATTTTCCAGTTTTATTATAAAATTATATATTATTATAAAAATAGTAATTTCCCATAGTCAGTGTATTATGGGATGGGTCTGGAATCTGAATTTTTTATTTTTCTGGGACTGTCTTTCCACAAAGCCCTTCTGGCTCTGACCAGTCTTTTGCTCTGACTCTATTCTATGAATTTCTCCCTCTTACCTTAAAGAACGTCTTCTACACCTTATTCACTATTCCAGGGCTCAACAAACTATGTTCCACCCACCACTTGTTTTTATCAAGTTTTATTGGAACAAAGCTCTAGTGGACAGGCTCCCAGTGACCCCTGCCTTTTGGTATTCACATTTCACTATAATCCTCTGTCCTTGAGTGTGAACACCACCTGTTACAGGCTCCTAACCACTCAAATATGGCAAAGAAATGGTATGTCACCCCCAGGATGGTTATGTTATGTAAAATTCTGTCATGCTACCAAACTCACTGTAGAGATTTTCTCCCTTTTCGGCTTTGAAGAAACAAGCTGCTGTGTTGTGAGAGGGGCTGTCGACAGAGCCACGTGGCAGGGAACTGTGGGTGACCTCTAGGAGCTGACCAGTAGCCAACAAGAAGTCAAGGCCCAAGGCCCTCAGCCCTACAGCTGCAAGGAAATAAATCTACAGACAACCTGAGTGCACTAGGAAGTGGATTCTTCCCCAGTCAAGCCTGTGGGTGAGAACACAGTCCTAACTGACCGTGGTTGCAGCCTTGTGAGAGTCTACACGAAGGACCCAGAGTCCTGACCCATGATAATTGTGAGGTAATAAATGTGTGTTTATTTAAACTTCTAACTGTAGGGGACGCCTGGATGGCTCAGTCAGTTAAGCATCTGACTTTAGCTCAGGTCATGATCTCACGGTTCATGAGTTCGAGCCCCACGTCAGGCTCTGTGCTGACAGCTTGGAGCCGGGAACCTGTTTTGGATTCTGTCTCCCTCTCTCTCTGCCCCTCCACCGCCCTCTCAAAACTAAATAAACATTAAAAATTTTTTAATTAGGGGTGCCTGGGTGGCTCAGTTGGTTAAGTGTCTGACTTCGGCTCAGGTCATGATGTGACAGTCTGTGAGTTCGAGCCCCGTGTCGGGTTCTCTGCTGATGGCTCAGAGGCTGGAGCCAGCTTCGGATTCTGTGTCTCCCTCTCTCTCTGCCCCTCCCCTGCTCATGCTCTGTCTCTCTCTGTCTCAAAAATAAATAAAAACATTATTAAAAAAAAAACAAGATTTAAAAAAAAATTTTAATTAATCTATAAATAAATGAATAAACATCTAACTGTATAGTAATTTGTTAGAGTGTATTGGATGGCTAAAACAACAGCCGTGCTCTTTTGTTTACATGGAATCGTGTCATCTGACTGCTTTTGCACTATAGAAGCAGAGATGAGCAGTCACAAAAGACTACCTGACCCAGAAAGCCTAAAACATTTACTACACAGCTCTTTGTAGGAAAAATTTGCAGACTCGTGCCTTCTGCCGTGCTTCCCTGGTGCATCCCTAGAGGAATACAGCAGTTGCCATGGGCTACGTAAATCTCTAAGGTGGATCTGGTGTATGGTTTCGTAGCATCACTGTAATTTTTGTCAGCCACGTGGCCATCAATTGGAAATTACATTTTCCATCCTCTGCAGCTACTGTAGCCATGTGACTAGGTCTCACCAATGAAATGTGAGTGGAAATGACACTTGTCTCCAGTTTTCTTTGCCCTTCCTAGGGCTAAAAACATAGATTTGCAGCTGGGTCAGCTTTGGCTGAGCAGACGAGGATAATGCCGTCAGGAGTAGGGAGCAACAAGGTAGAAAGAAGCTGGGCCCCTCAATGTCCTGTCGAGCACTGCTGCTGATACGCCCTTGACAAGCTGCCATCTGTATACCGTCACATGAGAAGTTAAACATCTTTGTTTGAGCCATTGTGTTGGGGAACTTTTTAATACAGCCGCTTAACCTCGAGCCTAACTAATATGGGGGTAACCTGATTTTAATTAGCCAGTTATTTAGAGAATTTTTTAAAAGATTTATTTTTTTTAATGTGAAATTTATTGTCAAATTGGTTTCCATACAACACCCAGTGCTCATCCCGACAGGTGCCCTCGTCAATACCCATCACCCACTTTCCCCTGCCTCCCACCCCCCATCAACCCTCAGTTTGTTCTCAGTTTTTAAGAGTCTCTTATGGTTTGGCTCCCTCCCTCTCTAACTTTTTTTTTCCCCTCCTGCTCCCCCATGGTCTTCTGTTAAGTTTCTCAGGATTCACATAAGAGCAAAAACATATGGTATCTGTCTTTCTCTGTATGACTTATTTCACTTAGCATAACACTCTTCAGTTCCATCCACGTTGCTACAAAAGGCCATATTTCATTCTTTCTCATTGCCAAGTAGTATTCCATTGTAGATATAAGCCACAATTTCTTTATCCATTCATCAGTTGATGGACATTTAAGCTCTTTCCATAATTTGGCTATTGTTGAAAGTGCTGTTATAAACATTGGAGTACAAGGGCCCCTATGCATCAGCACTCCTATATCCCTTGGGTAAATTTCTAGCATTGCTATTGCTGGGTCATAGGACGCACAAAAGTATGGCCAACTAATCTTTGACAAAGCAGGAAAGAATATCCAATGGAAAAAATGCAGTCTTTTTAACAAATGGTGCTGGGAGAACTGGACAGCAACATGCAGAAGAATGAAACTAGACCACTTTCTTACACATTCACAAAAATAAAGTCAAAATGGATAAAGGACTTGAATGTGAGACAGGAAACCATCAAAACCCTAGAGGAGAAAGCAGGAAAAAAC
Organism: Panthera pardus; assembly: GCF_024362965.1. Classification (NCBI taxonomy): domain Eukaryota; kingdom Metazoa; phylum Chordata; class Mammalia; order Carnivora; family Felidae; genus Panthera; species Panthera pardus. The sequence continues at coordinate 143,861,718 of NW_026526765.1, read as the reverse complement.
CTCTCTGACCTCAGCCACAGCAATTTCTTACTTGACACATCTCCAAAGGCAAGGAAATTAAAAGCAAAAATGAACTCTTGGGACCTCATGAAGATAAAAAGCTTCTGCACTGCAAAGGAAACAATCAACAAAACTAAAAGGCAATTGACGAAATGGGAAAAGGTATTTGCAAATGACATATCGGACAAAGGGCTAGTATCCAAAATCTATAAAGAACTCACCAAACTCCACACCCGAAAAACAAATAATCCAGTGAAGAAATGGGCAGAAAACATGAATAGACACTTCTCTCAAGATGACATCCAGATGGCCAACAGGCACATGAAAAGATGCTCAACGTCGCTCCTCATCAGGGAAATAAAATCAAAACCACACTGAGATACCACCTCACACCGGTCAGAGTGGCTAAAATGAACAAATCAGGAGACTGTAGATACTGGAGAGGATGTGGACTAATGGGAACCCTCTTGCACTGTTGGTGGGAATGCAAACTGGTGCAGCCGCTCTGGAAAACAGTGCGGAGGTTGCTCAAAAAAGATTTATTTATTTTTGAGAGAACGCGAGCAGGTTAGGGGCAGAGAGAGAGGGAGACAGAGGATCTGAAGCAGGCTCTACGCTGACAGCAGCGAGCCCAATGCAGGGGCTCGAACTCACGAACCGTGAAACCGTGGCCTGAGCCGAAGTCAGATGCTCAACTGACTGAGCCACCCAGGCACCCTGACAACATTTATATTTTTAAAGAGACATGAATATTTTGTGGCATATAGTTGAGAATACATATACATGTTAAGGAGAAAATGAGAAGCTTTAAAAATCTTTGTGCTGGCAGTCTACAGGCTAAACCCATGAGGCTACTGAGAAGATATATTCACCCCCCTCCCCCAGTGTGGCTCCTTGGGGGAAAAGTTTGAGAAGCCTATGGATATGTATTGTAAATTTCCCCCAAAGGCTTCCCATAATCCTTTTTTCCCTGTTGAAGAAGAGGGCCAGGACAATTCTGACTTGTTCTGGCTCATTAGTCAGAAGCCGCTCAGGAATTAGAATGTGAGTTTCAGATGAGTCCATTTTGCTTCTCTGAAACTTTGGTTTTTGTCATCATTATGCAAATAGTTCTACTCGATACAACAGCCCCGTTGAATGCTAAAATTAGGAACACATTAATTTGAAGGATTTTATAGTAAAGCTTAATGGCATTTATAATTTTAGAGAATTTCAAGGATTTGATCACTGCTCCCTCCCTGCCTCCCCGCCGCCAAACATGTACTTTTGAGGCTTTTAATAGTCCTCTGCTTTTCTCTGAGGTGTGAGGTTGTGCTCGGTGATCGAAGGCCTACGATTTAAATCCAAGCAATGGCAGTTTTCACAGCCTGCTTTGTTTATTTGAAATGGAAAGTTTTTTCTTTCAAAAGAAATAGCCGGCAAAGAGAGGACAGTTGAAGCAGGTCCGTCTAAAAATCTAGAAGATGCCGCAGGATTAGTGAAACTGGCAGGAAAAATAATGAATACGTAATCAGGTTCCCTTAGTAAAAACCCAGAGTTCAGTCATTTTTAGCATCTTTTAATGAGAATCTGAGAATCTCATTTTCTAAATGACTTGGGTTTTTTAAAGTATTTTTTCTTCCAAGGAATGTAGGTAAAGGACAGAAGGGGAAAGAAAGACATTAATAGTACATTTACCAGTTGCATTTATTTCTGGAACTGAGTTTTGAAGAACACAATACATCCCACCTGAACTGTTTAAGGAAAAGTCAATAACAAGGTTTTTCTCGTCTGTAATAAATGTAGATTCGCCCAGAGGCACAGAGCTGCGTGGTTTCTCAAGGTCTTTCCCCATGCCGCCTTGCTCCCGATGATGCCAGATTTCCTTTTCTGCTGTCTCTAGTCTGCGTTTCACATTCTTCCTACAGGTTCACTTCACACTCTTCTTCCAGGCTACTCACGGACAAAGCTGTCCCAGAACCAGGTGGCTGTATCACTGCCACCTTGGATGCCTCAGCATCCCTCCCCACCCACAAATGGGGCTATGCTCTGGCAGCAGAACACAGTAATTTTCCAAGCGATCGGAGAGAGTGGTGACTCATCCATCCCAGGCCATGTGCTCTACTTTGCAAGTCCAGCCTCTCACCCTGTTAACACACTGATGTAAGTAATCCTGTGGACATCAGGGTCCTTAAGAAGTATTGGCTGAGGGGGTTAACAGAGTACATAGTTTTCCTCCCCACGCCTCTCTTATTTTCACAGTACCATCTGAATTCTTTAAAACAAACAAAACCAGGGCACCTGCGTAGCTCAGTCAAGTGTCCGACTTCTGCTTGGGTCGTGATCTCTTGGTTCATGGGTTCAACCCCCGCATCAGGCTCTGTGCTGACAGCTCAGAGCCTGGAGCCTGCTTCAGATTCTGTGTCTCCCTCTCTCTCTGCCCCTCTCCTGCTCACACTCTCTCTCTCTCTCTCTCTCTCTCTCTCTCTCTCTCTCTCTCTTCTCTCAAAAATAAATAAAAAAAGATTTTAAACAAAACCATCATAACTCTCAGATTTACAAGAGTACCTTTCAAACTGATTTGGCAATATGTTAGTCGTCCCACCAGGGAATGGCCACATCTCTTCTGGGGAGGATCTCTGGAAAGTCACTGAGCCTTCATTCATCGAGCAGAAAATGTACCTGCACAGAGTAACAGCCAGCTAACCTGCTAGACACCCAGCTTTCTCCCATCCAGAGTGTTAAAATAAAGCAAGATCTCCCACTGCTCTGAGATATGTGATAGTCATGAAGTTGACCCAGACAGGTTTTTGGTGCCGATGTCCTGAAGACTGGAAAACAATTACATTCCTACCAAATTCAGAGATGATTTATGTAGCAGGGTCAAATGAGGTGCTCCGGAAAGACATCAGCAACCCTCTTACATAGAGGTGTATGTAAAGTATATATAGACTTTGTGAGCTCATCATCCAGATTTTAATTTCCTGTCAAAGAGTCTACCTTGATTAATGACACACACATACACATACTGCCTACAAAGAGGCTTTCCTCACTGGTGTGGGGCGATTCAGTGACAAGGTTTTAGAAAGAGGTCTCCACTTACATGGCACAGATTGTTTCAGGTCATCCCAAATACACAGGCGGGGCAAAAATTCGAAAATGTTCACCTAGATAAGGCAGGATGCAAACAAGGTGCAGAGAACCATGAAGAAAGCTGTTTAGTAACATTTAAAAAAATTTTTTTTAATATTTATTTACTTTTGAGAGAGAGTGTGTGTGTGTGTGTGTGTGTGTGTGTGTGTGTGAGCAGGGGAGGAGCAGAGAGAGAGGGAGACACAGAATCCAAAGCAGGCTCCAGGCTCCGAGATGTCAGTACAGAGCCTGACGTGAGGCTCAAACTCACAAACCATGAGATCATGACCTGAGCCAAAGTCAGACGCATAACTGACTGAGCCACCCAGGTGCCCCTGTTCAGTAACATTTTAATTAAAAATCTCCCTATGCAGCCAACTGTGTTTTTAGATGTAGAGTCCAGGGTGAGGGATGATTTTCTTCTTGAGTGATGATTTATAACATCCAGCTTTTCTACCTCATGGCCAAAAGTCCTCTCACTGTCCAAGTTTTGGTGTTTCTTACTGCATCATATGTTCTGCACTGCATGTGGTCTCAAGTGATTAGAGTAGTAATAAAAAGCAAGTTTGGATGCATCAACCTTCTGGACTTGCAGATTACCCAGAGCATGTGTGCCTCATTCAGCAGGCTCGGAGAACTTTGGGAACAGTTGCCTTCACTAGGAATGCTCTTAACCTCCCTTTGTGTGTTTGGGTCAGTGACCTTACTAAGTTCTGCCTGGCAGGCTTAGATGTGTTGATAGGTGCCCTGAGCTGTTGGACCATGAGAGTGTAACCATCATCTGTAGGGTTATTCCTTCAGGCACTCTCTGAGAATCTGCCCAAGTGTGCTGATCTTAGAGTGCTATGATTCTCCTCTACTGGCTTCCAGGAACCACTCTCCCATTCCTGATTTTCCTGGGTCATTTTCCTGGGGTTCATGGTATTCCCTTAAATGCATTTATACTTTTGGATCCCTTTCTTTAGGTTACACTTTCAGTTAAATTTACAATCTGGATAATCTCAAAGACATTTTAAAATTACTTCCTTTTTTTTTTTTAACAAAAATCCTCACTAGAGTTTCTATGGTTTTAATTTTTTTTTAATGTTTATTTTTGAGAGAGAGAACACAAGCTGGGGAGGGGTAAAGAAAGAGAGAGAGAGGGAATCAGAGAGGGAATCACAAGTAGGCTCTGTGCTGCCAGCAGAGAGCGCTATGCAGGGCTTGAACTCAAGAACCATGAGATCATGACCTGAGCCGAAGTCGGACACTTAACCAACTGAGCCACCCAGGCATCCCAATAGTATTTCTATTAAAAAGTTCAAATATTCTTAAATGCTAATAAGCGTCATTCTACTTTAGCCCTATTTCTGCCTTCTCATTCTGCACAATTTTATATGTCTGTCTTTATTTTTTTAATTCCAGTATGGTTAGCATATAGTGCTATATCTGTTTGAAGTATACACTATAGTTATTCAATACTTCCATACATCACTCGGTGCTCATCGCAGCAAGTAAGCTTCTTAATCCCCATCACCTATTTCCCCCGCTCCCCACCCCCTTCCCTCTGGTAACCATCAGTTTGTTCTCTATAGTTAAGAGTCTGTTTCTTGGTTTGTCTCTCTCTGTCTTTTTTTTTCCTTTGCTCATCTGTTTTGTTTCTTAAATTCCACGTATGCATGAAATCATATGGTATTTATCTTTCTCTGACTGCATCATACTTCCTAGCTCCATCCATGTCATGGCAAATGGCAAGATCTCATTCTTCTCATGGCTGAATAATATTCGTGTGTGTGTGTGTGTGTATACTACACCTTTATCCATTTATCTATTGATGGACCCTTGGGCTGTTCCATAATTTGGCTATTGTAAATAATGCTGCAATAAACATAGGAGTGCATGTGTCCCTTTGACTTAGTGTTTTTGTATTTAATTTCGGGGTAAGTACCTAGTATTTATCTAGTTGTACAATTACTGGGTTGTAGGGTAGTTCTATTTTTAACTTTTTGAGGAACCTCCATACTGTTTTCCAGACTGGCTGCACAAGTTTGCATTCCGACCAACAGTGCAAGAGTGTTCCTTTTGCCTCCACATCCTTGCCGATACTTGTTATTTCTTACGTTTTTGACTTTAGCCATTCTGACAGGTGTGAGATTATATCTCTTTGTAGTTCTGACTTGCATTTCCCTGATGATGAGTGATATTGAGCATCTTTTCATGCATCTGTTGGCCATCTGTATGTCTTCTTTGAAGAAATGTCTTTTCATGTTTTCTGCCCATTTTTAATTGGATTATTTGTTGTGGGGGGTGTTGAGTTGTATTCTTTATATATTTTGGATACTAACCCTTTATCAGATATGTCATTTGCAAATATCTTCTCCCATTCCATAAGTTGCCTCTTAGTTTTATTAGTTGTTCCATTCATTTGCACAAGTTTATTTTAATGTAGTCCCAGTGGTTATATTTACTTTTTTTTCCCTTGTCTTGGGAGACCTATCTAGAAAAATGTTGCTATGACTGATGCCAGAGACCTTACTGCCTATGCTCTCTTGTAGGATTTTTATGGTTTCAGATCTCATATTTAGATCTTTAGTCCATTTTGAGTTTATTGTTGTGTATAGTGTAAGAAAGTGGTCCAGTTTCATTCTTTTGCAATCTGTCCAGTTTTCCCTACACCATTTGTTGAGGAGATGTTTTTCCCCCCCATTGGATATTCTTTCCTGCTTTGTCAAAGATTAACTGACCATGTAAGTGTGGATTTATTTCTGGTTTTTCTGTTCTCTTGCATTGATCTTTTGTCTATTTATGTGTCAGTACCATAGTATTTTGATTACTATAGCTTTGTAATATAACTTGAAGTCTGAAATTGTGATGCCTCCAGCTTTGCTTTTCTTTTTCAAGATTGCTTTGGCTATTTGGGGTCTTTTGTGGTTCCATATAAACTTTAAGATTGTTCTAGCTCTGTGAAAAATGCTATTGGTATTTTAAGGGATTTCATTAAATGTATAGATTGCTTTGTGTACTATATGCATTTTAACAATATTTGTTCTTCTGATATGTGAGCATGGAATGTCTTTCCATTTCTTTGTGTCTTCTTCAGTTCTGTCATAAATGTTTTATAGTTTTCAGAGTACAGGTCTTTTGCCTCGGTTAGGTTTATTCCTAGGTATCTTATTATTTTTAGTGCAATTATAAATGGTATTGTTTTCTTAATTTCTCTTTCTGCTGCTTCACTATTAGTATATGGAAATGAAATAGATTTCGGGGCGCCTGGGTGGCTCAGTCTGTTAAGCGTCCGACCTTGGCTCCAGTCATGATCTTGTGGTCCCTGAGTTCGAGCCCCATGTCGGGCTCTGTGCTGACAGCTCAGAGCCTGGAGCCCGCTTCGGATTCTGTGTCTCCCTCTTTCTCTCTCCTCCCCCCGCCTCATGCTCTGTCTCTCTCTTCTCAAAAATAAATAAATGTTAAAAAAAAATTAAGAAAAAAAAAACAAATGGAATAGATTTCTTCACAGTGATTTTGTATCCTGCACTTTTACTGAATTCACTTGTCAGATGTAGTAATTTTTTGGTAGAGTCTTTCAGGTTTTCTGTGTGTCAGTTAATTGCTATATTTAGCTGTTATTTAGTTAATTGCTATATTTAGTGTATTCTGTGCTGGGACATCCAGGTTACAAAAGTGTCTACTTGAAAAGGTGGGCCTCAAAAAGTCTAATTTTCTTTCTGTGGAATCCTATCTTTGAGAAGAGAGTAATTGCCCTATAATTAAATAATTACTCCCTATTTCATCAGCTAAGACTAAATATGTATTCTACATTTTACTAAAGAATCATATATTTTATTATTTCACAAGCTTCTCTGTACAAGTTTTAAATAGAACATTTATTGTGCAGAGAGGGTGAATGTTTTATAGGGGAAAACTATTTCTAGTTCTCTACTTACTTTCCTATTGTCCCTATTAACTGTGTCTCTTTCTCTCTCTCTCTCTCTCTCTCTCTCTCTCTCGCTTTCCAGTGTCTCTTAAGGGAAAATGATTTGCCATTCCATTTGATCAATTATAAGATATTGGTTGTCATCATACTATACATAGAAAACTCTAAAGGCTCCACTAAAAAACTCCTAGAATAAATTGATTCAGTAAAGTTGCAGAATATAAAGTTAATAGCCAGACATTGGTAGTGTTTCTATACACTAATAACAAAAGTAGCAGAAAGAGAAATTAAGAAAACAATTCCATTTATAATTGTACCAAAAATAATAAGATACCTAGGACTAAATTTAACCAAGGAGGCGAAAGAACCCTACTCTGAAAACTATAAAACATTGATGACAGAATTTGAAGAAGACACAAACAGAAAGATATTCCATGTTTGTGGATTGGAAGGGTTCATAATTGTACAGTGTCCAGACTACTACCCAAATCGATCTATAGATTTGATGTAATCCCTACCAAAATACCAACAGCATATTTCACAGAACTAGAAAAAAATAATCCTAAAATTTATATAGAACCACAAAAGACCCAGAATAGCCAAAGCAGTCTTGAGAAAGAAAAACAAAATTGGTGGTATCACAATTCGAGATTTGAAGATATACTACAAAGCTGTAGTAATCAAAGCAGTATGGTACTGGCACAAACATAGACACATAGATCAATGGAACAGAATAGATCCCAGAAATAAACCCATGCTTATATGGTCAATTACTCTGTGTCAAGGGAGGCAAGAATATACAGTGGGAAAAACAGTTTCTTCAACAAATGGTGTTGGGAAAACTGGACAGCTCCCTGCAAAAGAATGAAACATTCTTACACCATACACAAAAATAAACCAAAATGGCTTAAGACCTAAATGTGAGACCTGAAACCACAAAACTCCTGGAAGAGAAAATAGGCAATAATTTCTCTGACATCAGCCATAGCAGTATTTTTCTATATATGTCTCCTGAAACAAGGGAAACAAAAGCAAAAATAAACTGTTGAGACACATAAAAATAAAAAGCTTTTGTATGGTGAAGAAAACCATCAAGAAAAGAGGCAAGCTACTAAATGGAAGAAGATAGTTGCAAATGATATATCTGATAATGGGTCAATATCCAAAATATATATAAAGAGCTTATATAACTAAATACCAAAATCACAGTCTGGTTAAAAAATGAGCAGAAGACCTGAATAGACATTTTCCCAAAGAAGACATCCAGATGGCCAACAGACACATGAAAAGATGCTCAACATCACTTATTATCAGGGAAATGCAAGTCAAAACGACCATAAAATATCACCTTACACCTGTCAGAATGGCTAAAATAAAAAAAGACAAGAAGTTAACAAGTGTTGGTGAGGATTTGGAGAAAAAGGACTTGTGCTCTTGTGCACTTTAGAGAAAAGGACTTGTGCACTGTTGGTAGGAATGCAAATTGATGTATCCACTGTGGAAAACAGTAGGGAGGTTCCTCGAAAAGTTAAAAATAAAAATACTGTATTCAATAATTCCATTACTGGATATTTATCCAAAGAAAACAGAAACACTAATTCAAAAACGTATTTGCACCCCTATGTCTATTGCAGCATTACTTACAACAGCCAAGAAAGAGAAACAACCCAAGTGTCCCATCAATAGATGAATGGGTAAAGAAGGTGTAGAACAATGGAATATTGCTCAGCATTAAAAAGGATGAAATTGCGCCATTTGTGCCAGCATGGATGGACCTAGAAGGTATCAGTCTAAGTAAATATGTCAGGCTGAGAAAGACAAATACCAGATGACTCCACGCATATGCAGAATCCAGGGAAAAAAAAAAGCAGAATCAGACCTATAAATACAGAGAACAAATGAATGGTTGCCAGAGGGGAGAAGGGCTGGGGGATGGGCAAAATGAGCGAAGGGGAGTGGGAGATACAGGCTTCCTATTATGGAATGGATAAGTCACGGTAATAAAAGGCACAGCATAGGGAACACAGCGGTATTGTAAAGGCATTGTGTGGTGACAGATGGTGACTACACTTGTGGTGAGCGTAACGTAATGTATAAAGAAGTTGAACACCATGTTGTACACCTGAAACTAACATAAAATTGTGTGTCAACAGTACTGAAATCAAGTTTTTTCTAAAAATTAAAAAAAGGAAACACTGTTGGCCATGTTTACCAGCGAACAGAGTAATGTAAAGAGACCATGTCTGTGCATGGTAATCCTCTCCTGGTACTCTTGCACTCCTTGCTTTCAGTTCATGGGTTGGAATTATCAGTGGAACCAGGAATCCCTCGGGGCCTAGCCATCTTTCTCTACCTTAGTAAAATGCTGTTGTTTTAGTTACATGCCATATAGTTGGCAGGAGCTAGTAATACTGTAGAATTTGAGGTGAAGCAGAGTGTATAGGGGAGGGGGAGGCCGTTCTTAAGTCTTAAGAGTGAGCCATGTGCTCTGATCCAGCTATATGAAGCTCAGAAGAGTAATAATAAAGTCTCACTCTGCTTCCCATTTGCTATCAGTTTTTCTGTATGCAGCTCCCTTGGGAACGTCAAAAGTTGAGGAGTGATTGACAGGACAAGATTTGGGCACTTGGAGTTCTCTATTCAAGTGCCATTGAATGCAATCACAATTTTCTCTGTGTCCCTTGTAGCTTTTCTTAACAGATCTTTTCAGTGGTAAACATGTTAGAGGGCTATGGACAAAAATATCAAAGGCATCGTTTATACCTTTCAATTCTCAAGTAGACACTGAGTAAGAGAAGTCTTTAAAATCAATGACTGATTCTCAAGGCAGAAGACCAGCTTGACACTCTTAACCCTCCATTCTAAATAAACAAAATACCCCCTTCTCTGAAAACAGGGGAAACATTGCTGTGTCCCTTTCAATTGGCTACCCACCTGCCACAACAGAGCAGTGAGACCAGTTCCCTACAGGGAGGAAATGGACCTCACCCTCACCTTCCTCTACACTTCTGAGAACTTGAACTTCAACCTCTCCCTTCACTTCCCTAGGAAGCCAAGGAGGATTGTACCTCTGGTAGCCTGACGTGATTCTGTCTTTTTACCATTTGCTGAATTTGTGGAAGGAAAAGAACAACTGAAAACAGTGCTCCCTCTCTTTCCAGACTAAGTGTTGATAGTGTAGCACAGCCAAAGAGGAAACCGAGAAAAAGAGTGGATGAGATATCAACCGACTGATCAGGTTACCTTTGTGTGGTACAGAAGACCAACCCACTTCAGGGCCACCTCTGTGCCTCCTTTTCTAAATGTGTTCCCTTATCTGCAAGTAGATCTCATTCACATTATATGAAACTCACAGGATTTGCTTCAGGCAGGGGAATGAATGAATGAAAGACTTCTTCCATATGTTAGTTTCACCCTGCAGCATTGAACCCACCCTCCTGTGTATCAAAAGCAGAGCAAACTGATTCTGCAATGCCAAGTTGTTTCTGCCTCAGACAATTAACCAGCACCATGCCGAAATCTATCTAAGGGCTTACTGGTTGAACTTCATCCACAAAATGTGTCCTAGGCTGGGCAAAACACACACACACACACACACACACACACACACACACACCACCCAAATTCTAATTGCATCAGTGATGTTTAGTTTTAAAAAGCATTCAATGCTTCAGTTTCCTGCAGGGATCTCTGAAATGTCCCAGGATATGTTTGAGACTAATTAAACGTGCTTGCCTTTTTCTACTTCTCCTTCAGGACTGCCTTTATGGGAGAGGAGAGCCAAATGGCAGGAGGTTTCTCTCCTAGACCAATCAGCATGTCCACAGGTTTTGCCCCCTCCAGCCACAGCTTGCTTCTAGCTCTCTCCCTACCTGAATCAACAGCAGTGCCAGGACGAGCAGGGTGGAGGCTGCGGATGCCCAGGAACTTACCCTTCATACAGAGTGAGACTCTTCTGACCGAGAGCTGTATCCACGATGCCCAGACAGAACCACGGTGTATTGTGCTGTGAGATTTCTGCTGCAAAAATTCAATAAGTTGTTTTGCATATATACCCATATTTCTTCATTGATTTAATAAAAGGTGGGGGGAGGGGCACCTGAGTGGCTCAGTCAGTTAAGTGGCTGACTCTTGATCTCACCTCAGGTCGTGATCTCACAGTTCATGAGTTCAAGCCCCCCATCGGGTTCTGAGCTGATATCACAGAGCCTACATGGAATTATGTCTCTCCTTCTCTGCCCCTCCCCTGCTTGTGTGCTCGCTTGCTCACTCTCTCTCAAAATAAATAAACTTAAAAAAAAAAAAAAAAAAAAGGAAGGGAGGGAGTAATAAGAGAAAGGAATGGACAAAGATTTTTGTCTGTTTTTTAAAGACATATATTTAAGGAACAATTGATTTTGATAGCCTCGTGATTATCACACTCAAATAGGATACTGTACAAGACCTTAGCTGGGCAACTCTGTTTGCTCATTCATTCATAAATGAATAACGTATAAATGAATACGTTATTCACCCACTTCGTAATCGGTCAGCAAGCGAGGTCCTACTGGAACTCCTGTTTTGCTTGAGTATCAGGATCTACAATGAAGGCATCACCCCAGGTCCCCAGGAAGAGGCTGGTCAGGAGGCTAAGAGGCTCTCCTCAGCAATGCCTCCGGCAGCTTTCTGGTGGTAGGAAGAAAGGTGGGGAAACATGAGAGAGATTCACTTGCAAGGAGCTGACCCCTTCATGGGTCAGATACAGCATGGCCTGCAGCTTCCACACCTCAGTTAATCAGATTCTGGGGCGCCTGGGTGACTCAGTCAGTTAAGCGTCTGACTCTTGGTTTCCTCACAGTTCATGGGTTTGAGCCCTGCGTCAGGCTCCCTGCTGACAGTGTGGAGCCTGCTTGGGATTCTGTCTCTCTCTCTCTCTCTCTCTCTCTCTCTCTCTCTGAAGTGAGTCTCTTGGGATTCTGTCTCTCTCTCTCTACCCCTCCCCTGCTTGCTCTCTACCTTTCTCTCTCAAGAATAAATGAATAAACATTAAAAAAAAAATCCTTAAAAGAGATTCTCAATAAATAAGTGAAACATATAGTTCTGGTAACAAAGACCAATTAACCACCTGCTTCGTGCCTAGAGCGCTAGCTGCCAGCAATTCAAAATACATAAGACAGGGTGTCAGGGTCTCATCGCCGAGGCCTTAACACCAGGTGGCACATCACCCAGCTTGTTGGGGCAGCAAATGTAACACTGAGCACAGCTAACATGGCAGGGACCCGCCAGAAACGTGTACCACTTTACGCTCTACAGAGCCCTTTCACGCTGCTTATTGGAGCCTCACAGTATTGGAGCCTCACAGCCAAGACACCCAAGTTTCAGGTGCACTCAGAAGGTCTGACCCCCACCCCCCAGCATAGGGCCCTTTTGATAGCAATTCTGCCTCTCAGCTCTGAATGTCCTCTTCAATAGCTGCTCCGAAAATAATGGTTGGAATCCCTTTAACGTCTTTACAGTGATCACAGGTTAAGCTTTCTTGGTGGAGGCCGCTGGAGGAACAGAGCAGGAGGAAGAGGCTTCTCCTGTGGGTTCTGCCAGCGGCCCCATCAGTCACGCCTGTGAACGTGAAGACATCTGGTGGCGCTCTGCCCCAGCCAGAGGCCCAGGGTACTCAGTCCCCTAGTGACCCTGCAGTGCTGCCCTCACACTTCCCCACGGTTCTTTCAACACAGACACTGCATGCGGTAGGTCCTCTTCCCAGACTGTGACCTTCAGCCTCTCCACATGCCCACTCACGCGAGCCATGGCTCCCTCTGCTCATACGCCCCTTCCCCCTCAGGTCTGCCCTCGCCACATGGACACCAGGTGCGTCATGCCTCCTTGAAACATCTGGTCACTGGCTGTGGCTTACCTACCTCTCAGAAGGTTGCTTCCTGCTCTCCCAGGAACTGTGGACCAGCTCTGGCCTGGCCCATCCCACACACTTTTCTTCCATCCGACAGACTTCAACTCTACCTTCTTCAACCAGGTACGGGACTTTGGGTACTCTCTCTCAGCCCTATGGTACCCTATAAAGCTCTCTTTTATAGTTACTGTTTTGTCATTAGGTAATAATTCTTTATGTTAAGCTTCCCTTATTTAAATAGTTGTATAGTGTCTGTCTCCTGATTGGACCCTGACTGATGTCCTAACTGTTGGTGTGGAGTCGCAAACAAAGCAAAGGACGTGGAGTTTCTTACGGGCAGGGATCTTTTCGTATGTCTTTGACCAGTGCAAGCATTTCCTACTTTGATGCCTGGTACATAGAAGGTCCTGAATAAGGACTGAGTAACGGAGCATAATTTAAATTAATTTTTACACTCCTGTTTGATTGGAAGTGATAGCAGCCTACAGAGAAAGCCAGTGTGCAGGAAGGAGTCAGGAATTCATTTATGTATGTGATTTTTCATTCATTTGTTCAGTAAAGTTGATCGTTGTTTATTTTTTGTTTAGATGATCTGTCCATTGCTGTGAGTGGAGAGTTAAAGTCCCCTACTATTATCATATTATTTCGATGAGTTCCTTTATGTTTGTTATTGTTTTATATATTTGGGTTCTTTCATGTTGGGTGCCTAAATATTTACAATTGTTAGGTCTTCTTGCACTAGTGAAGTTGATCAAATGCCAGGTGGGAGCAACAGCATTGGCCTTCCACTGGGAGGCCAAGTAAATTGTTGTTACTAGAAGACAAGCTAAAGGAGCATTCTGGATACAACATGGAAAGATTCAGAAGGAGCTAGGGAAATTCCACGTGTGGTCTAACCACTTGTGAGGTTCAGAGAAAATAAGTGACTTATCTAAGGTCATTTGGCCTCTAATGGGCAGCACCAGGAATAGAAAGCTAGTCTCATGGGGTGCCTGGGTGGCTCAGTCGGTTAAGCATCCAACTTTGGCTCAGGTCATGATCTCACGGTTTGTGGGTTCAAGCCCCACGTCGGGCTCTGTGCTAACAGCTCAGAGCCTGGAGCCTGCTTCGGATTCTGTGTCTCCCTCTCTCTCTGCCCCTCCCCTGCTTGTGCTCTGTCTCTCTTTGCCTCTCAACAATAAATAAATGTTAAATTTTTTTTAAATAAAAATAAAAAGAAGAAAGCTAGTCTCATGATCCTCAGTCCAAATCATTACCGTTAATTACATTGTATTGCTTCTTCAAGTTGGGCAGAAAGAGGTGGTGATAGAAACTGCCATCTCCGAAAGTGGGGGAAAATACCCCAAAACATAGTTATCCCTTACCTAGTATTCAAAAGAGTCTTTTGGGGAATCCAAGAAATTCCTCTGCCAATGCTATTACCTTTGGGAAAGCAGTTAGAAGTCTGTCAAATATGTTGAATTTTGGGGCACCTGGGTGGCTCAGTCAGTTAAGTGTCCGACTTCAGACCAGGTCATGATCTCACAGTCTGTGAGTTCCAGCCCCGCGTTGGGCTCTGTGCTGACAGCTCAGAGCCTGGAGCCTGCTTCGGATTCTGTGTCTCCCTCTTTCTCTGCCCCTCCCCCGTTCACGCTCTGTCTCTGTTTCTGAAAAATGAATATACCTTGAACAAAAATTTATTTTAAATATATGTTGAACTTTGGGTTTCATGATCATTAAGGTAATTGAGCACTTGTTAACTCCCAGCATCCCAGGCTTGTGGGGCAAAGCACAGTCCTCCCTGCCCTACCCTCCTCAAAGCATCACTGGTGACCCCACACCCTCACATAACTCCCCTCTATCACTCGTCTCTAATGTCTGTGGCTTCATCGTGCTCATAATTTTCCTTTATCATGTTGGTTTACTTAGCAGGACATTTTGCTATTTCCGATCAGATGTTTCCCAGGGAGCCGAGGCCCATCTTACTTAATGGAAGAGAGCCAACACAGCCTGTTCCACACACTTCTCTGCAGCTTTCCCAAAAGCATGACTTCTAGCTTGAATCCTACAATAAACGTATGGGCATATGTGACACACTGTGTGTCGTTAATTTCTCATCAACAGATGGGTCACAATATGAGCCAAGGGGGAGTGTGGATGTAGCAAGAGCTGTGTGCGCTAAGTCAAGCCATGTTTAGAATGTCTTTGTTGGCTGTCATTGGGAAGAAGCCCATGCTGATTAATTGATTTGGGATGTGCATACGCTTCTATGGCGGGAAGCAAGAGGCACTGGGTGCAGAGAAAATAAGCCTGCCTGGGAGTGGCCTGGGAGAGGCCAGATGCTCCACAAGGGGTTCCGGTAAAACGAGAGCTGCACTTTGCAGGCTGGCCCTGACTGGAGATGCACCTTATTTGAGGGTTGCAGGTGCATGGACATAAAATCTCTCACTGGGAAATCTGCTCCAGTGAGGATGGCTCTGTTGACCTGGCCCAGTGAAGTCAACGAAGAAGGACGCTGCTAGGATTTGGAAAGGCTTAGGCTGTGCACTCCCTGGCCGGGGCTTGCTCTAAGAGCCAGTACTGAGGCACTTCCTGGCCTGATGGTTTTCTTTGAAGCCACTGCATGGCTCCCTCCCCCAGCCCCCTCTCTCAGTCTTTGCATTGGTACCATTCTAAGATCTGAGGTTTCCTCTGGAAATATGCTTCTTTTACCCATGTCTTACTCGTCCATCCAAGAGGCACTGTGCTAGACTCTGGGAGTACAGCAGCTCTAGCTGGTTAGCTACCACCTCGTCACACTCTCCTAGCACCTAGCATAGGGTGCTGTAAACAGAGACATTCAGAATAGTGGACTCCTAGAGCTGGGATGTCACTGTGTTTGAAGGAAAGCAGTCCCAAGGCGTTGGCAGACCTTGTTCCATTACCATGCATCACCCAGATGCACAAGCCCCGGCTGTCTCTCTGCAAACTAAACAAAACAAAACAAAACAAAAACTGGGGTGCCTGGGTGGCTCCGTCGGTGAAGCATCCAACTCGATCTCAGCTCAGGTCATCATCTCACCGTTTGTGAGTTTGAGCCCCACGTCGGGCTCTGTGCTGACAGTGCAGAGCCTGCTGGGGATTTTCTCTCTCCCTCTCTCTGCCCCACCCCCCCACTGCCACCACCACTCTCTCTGTCATTCTGTCAAAATAAATAAACTTTAAAAAATAACGAAGACAGACACCAAAACCTAGAATTTATTTTTTATTTTTGCTTACATATGTTGAGATTCAGTTTACATACAAAGAAGTATACTCATTTTTATTTATACATTTCACTAAGTTTTGACACACATATAGATGGAATCACGTAATCACCATCACAGTTAAGATACAGAACATTTTCACCTCCTAAGAGATCCCATGTATTCCTTTGCACTCAGTATCTTCCAGCTGTGGCCCCAGGCAACCACTGATTTATTTCCTGTCTTTGTAGATTGGTTTTGCCTATCCTAGAATCTTATGTAAATGGGAACTATACAGTGTGTATACTATGGCTTCATTTGTTCACCATATTTTTAAGACGTATTTATATGCAATATTTGTTCCTTTTTATAGCTGAAGAATATGCCATAGAATGCTTAGGCCGCAAAACGTTTATCTGTTCGTCAGTTGATGGGTCCTTGGATTATTTCCAGTTTGGGGTCTATTATGAGTTAAGCCGATCTGAACATTTGTGTCTGTCTTTCGTTTTGATTTTTCTTATGGAAATGCCTGGGAAGTAATGAGTTGTATGGAAAATATTTAACTTCTAAGAAGTTGCCAAACTGTTTTCCAAAGTAGTTGTAGCACGTTATGTTCCCACCATTCATCTATGAAGGCTCTTACTGATTCACATCGTCCGACACTTGGTATTGTCAGTCTTTCCAATTTTAGCTTTTCTAGATGGGGGTAGTGGTTTTAATTTGCACTTCCGTGATGACTAATGCTATTGAGCAATTTCTCTGTGCTTCTTGGCCATCCATATATCTTGAGAACTGTCCTTTCACATATATTGCTTTTTTTTTTTTTATCATGCTGATTGTCTTCTTAATGTTGATTTATAACAGTTCTTTATATTTTCTGGAAATAACTCCACTATCAGTTATATTTACTGTATATATTTTTCCTTGTCAGTGGCTTGCCTTGTAAAAGCAGAGTGTTTAATTTTGAAAAAGTCTACTCTTAGCAATTCTTTTCTGTTGTGGTTCATGCTCTCCGTGTCCTAAGAAATCTTTTCCTTCCTCACATTCACACACATTTTTTTTCCTGTATTTGTTTTTAAACATAAAAGCTAAAACTATAATTCATTTTATTTTTTTATTTTTATTGTTTTTTTCAAAAAAAATTTTTTTTAATGTTTATTTATTTCTGAGACAGAGAGAGACAGAGCATGAGTCGGGGAGGGGCAGAGAGAGAGGGAGACACAGAATCCTAAGCAGGCTCTGGGCTCCCAGCTGCCAGCACACAGCCTGATATGGGGCTCTAACCCACAAACTGTGAGATCATGACCTGAGCCAAAGTCAGTCGCTCAACCTACTGAGCCACCCAGGTGCCCCAAATTATAATTCATTTTAAAGTAATTTATGGAGCGCCTAGGTGGCTCACTTGGTTAGGTGTCCGACTTCGGCTCAGGTCATGATCTCCTGGTTCATGGGTTCGAGGCCCGTGTCGGGCTCTGTGCTGACAGTTCAGAGCCTGGAGCCTGCTTCCAAGTCTGTGTCTCCCTCCCTCTTTCTCTGCCCCTCCCTGCTCACACTCTGTCTCTTGGAAATAAATTTAAAAATGTTTTAAAGAAGTAATTTTGATAAAGGGTGTGAGGTAAAGGCCAAGGTCCATTTTTTTTTTTTTCTAAATAGATAACCAGTTAGCTGGCATTGTCATTGAAAAGAGCATCTTTTCCTGAATCATCTTGGTACCTTTGTCAGTATCATTTGACCATTGGTTATGAGGGTCTATTTTGGACTCCTTACATGGTCCCATATCCTTACACTGAACCTACACTATTTAATAACTTTAGCTATATAGTGATCATGAAGTAAACTTCATTATAATTTTTCAAGATTGATTAGGATATTCTAGATCCTTTGTATTTCTTTCTAAATTTTAGAATTAACTTCTCAGTTGGAAAGGAAAAAAAAAGCCTATGTAATTTTGACTGAGACTGCATTTAATCTATAGATCAATTTGGAAAGAATTCACATCTTAACAGTGAATTTCCAGTTGTTTAATTATTTAATTTCTCTCAACAATGTTTTGTCATTTTCAGTGCACAAGTCTTATACTTGTTTTTTATTACATTTATCTCGTGGGGTTTCCGTTTTTAATGCTATGTAAAATGGCATTTTTTATATTTTACCTTCTAATTGTTCACTGCTAGTGTCTAAAAATACAACTGACATTTGTATTTTAATCTTGTTTCCTGTGAACTTGATAAACTCATTTCTTAATTCTGGTAGCTTTTTGAGGGTCCCTTTGGATTTTCTTCCCCTGGGATCATGCAGTCTGAGGAAAATGATGATTTTACTTCTTCGTTTCTTACATCTATGCAATTTTTTTCTCATTGCACTAAGAGGGCCCCTCGGGATAGTATTAAATCGAAGTGATGAGAACAAATAATATTGCTGTGTTCCCTATCTTAGAAGGAAAGCAAGGCTTTTTGTTGTTGTTGTTGTAATTCTAGTTAGTTAACATACAGTATTATATTAGTTTCAGATGTACAGTATAGTGATTTAGCACTTGCATACATCATCCAGGGCTCATCACAAGTGCCCTCCTTAATCCCCATCACAAGTCTTTTTTAAGTTTTTGGGGTATGTCTCCATGAGACTGAGAAAGTTCTTAGATTGCGGGGACTTTTTATCATGATGGAGTGTTGAATTTTGACAAGAGGAAAATGTTTTTGTTGTTCCCTTATTCTATTAATATGATGGATGACACAGACTGATTTTTGAATATTCAACCACACTTATATTCCTGGGACTCAATCCAAATTTATCACTATATATTGTGCTGGATTATCATTTTTTTTTAGTGTTGTTAGACTTGACCATAAAGCCATGTGAGTTTCATTTGTGGCAAACGATTTAATGACACACTTAGTTACTTTATGTTTTTGAATTGTCTTTAAGTCAACTTTGCTCATTTCTTCTTTAAAGGACTTGTCCATTTCCTCCAAACTGTTGAATTGATGGCCATAATGTTATTCGTAAGAATTCCTTGGCAGGTGTTCAATATCTGTAGGGTCTGCAGTGGATATTCAGCTTTTATTTCTAACACTGGTAATTTATGTCATCTCGTCTTTTTCTTGATCATCAGATCTTCAGATGATATCATATCTTGATCTTCAGATGATATCATATTCATATCTCATATCATATCACTTCATCTGAAGATGAAAGCTTATCAACTTTATAGATCTTTTTAAAAACCCTGCTTTTAATATGTTTTCTCTATTATTTTTCTGTTTTCAATCTCATTGATTTCTACACTAATATTTATTAGTATTTTTCTTTTCTCTACCTCTTCAGATATAATCTGTTTGTCTTTCTCTTGCTCCTTAAGATGAAAGGTTAGGTTAGTCCTTGTAGATGCTGTTTCATAATACATAAGCATATAATGCTATATATTTCTCTGTAAGCACTGCATTAACTGTATCTCACAAATTTGACACATTTTGTTTTGATTTTCATTCAATTTAAATTTTTCACATTTTCCTTAGGAATTCCTTTTTCACCTCTGGATTATTCAGGAGTGTAATGTTTAATTTTTCATACATTTGGGGCTTCCCCCCCAATTTTTTTTGTTATTATTTTTTAGCTGAATTCTGGCATGGGCCACAAATATACTTTGGATGTTTTCTATTCTTGTATAAGTATATAAAAATCTGATAGGCCACAAAACTTGTGGCCAATCTCCAAGATTGGCTATCTTGGAGAATATTCTGCATTTGAGAAGAATGTGCATTTTTCATTACTGAATGGAATGTCCTATAAATGTCATATAGGACAAGTTGGTTGATAGTTGTTTAGATCAGATACTCTTATGATTTCTGCATACTTGTTCTCTCAGTTACCAAGGGAGGAGTGTTGAAGTTTCCAACTACAATTGTGGATTTGCATATTTCTTCCCTCAGGTCTATCAGTTTTTACCTTATTTGTTTTGAAAACTCTGAGATTAAGCACATACACATTTAGGATTGTTGTGTCATCTTGAAGAATTGACCCCTTTATCATTATGTAGACCTCCTCTTTATCTCTGATTTCATTCCTTGTTGCAAAGTGTACTTCATCTGAAATTGAAATAGCTAATATAATCCAGCTTCTTTGTTGTTTAATGTTTATCATATGTCTTTCTCCATTGTTTACTTTTAATGTATCTGTATCTTTATATTTAAAGTGGGTTTCTTATTGAGGTCATAAGTTTGGGTATGCTTTTCCACCCGCCCCCGCATCTGACATTCTCTGTCCTTTAGCTAATGTTTTTAGGGGACTCACATTTATTGTGATCACTGATGTTGTTGGATTAAAATAATTTGTTCTTTATTTCTTTTTCTTCTGTATTTAACTTCTTCTCTGTATTTAACTGTGCGTTTTTTTATTCCATTTTATCTGCTCTATTGACTTATTTATGTAGAATTTTAGTGGTTTTCCTTGGGTTTACAGTACACATTAAAAATTTTTTTTTCATGTTTATTTATTTTTGAAAGAGATAGAGAGACAGAGAATGAATGGTGGAAGGGCTGAGAGAGACAGAGACACAATCTGAAGCTGGCTCCAGACTCTGAGCTGTCAGCACAGAGTCTGATACAGGGCTTGAACCCACCAGCCATGAGATCATGACCTGAGCCAAAGTCTGACACTTAACCTACTGAGCCACCCAGGCGTCCTACTATATATACTTTTTTCATGTTTGTTTATTTTTGAGAGAGAGAGAGAGAGAGAGAGAGAGAGAGAGAGAGAGAGAGAGCATGTTCATGAGTAGAGGAGGAGCCAAGAGAGAAACAGGGAGAGAATCCCAAGCACACTCTGCACTGTCAATGCAGACCCTGACAAAGGGCTTGAATTCACAAACCGTGAGATTATAACCTGAGCCAAAATCAAGTCAGATGCTTACCCAACTGAACCACCCAGGCACCTCTACAATATACATTTTTAAAGTAATCTGAATCTACAGTCAAATCATCTTATAGTAATTTATGTGTGGTTTAAGGACCTTCTAACATACGAGCAATGCCTCCCATTCATCATTTGTGCTATTGTTGTTATATGTTTTACTTCTAGATAAGATATAAGTACATAATACGTTGTTCCTATTTTGCTCTAAATTGTCAGTTGTCTTGTAGAACAGTTTAAAATTAAGCAAGGTCAAACATTTCATTTTCTCTTCATTTTTTTGTATAAAAGTAAGTTTCTGACCTCTGTCATCTTTATTCTCCCTGAAGAACTTGATGGAACATTTTTTTGTAGAAGGCAGTGAATTCCCTCAGTTCCCCAGTTTTTGTTTTGTCTGAGAGAATCTTTATTTCTCCTCCATGTAAAAGGATATTTCCACTTCATATAGCATTCTAGGTTGACAGTGTTTTTCTTTCAGCCCATTTAAGATCTCTCTTCTTGTCTTCTTGCTTGGATGGCTACTGCTAAGACATTGACTCTAATTTTTATACTTGTTCTCTTATTGATAATGTGTCTTTTTTTTTTTTCTGACTGCCTTCAAGATTTTCTTTTTGTCTTTGGTTCTCAGCAGTTTGCTGTGATATGTTGACCTAGGTTTTTTGGGTTGTTTTTGTTTTAATCCTTCTTGGTGTTCTCTGAGTTTCTTGGATCTGGGTTTGGTGTCTGTCATTAATTTTGGAAATTTTCCAGCCATTGTTTCTTCAAGTATTTATTTGAGTCCATTCTCTACTTTCCTAGGGATTCTAATTTTGCACATGTCAGGCCATTTGATAGTGTTCCACATCTCTTTGATGTGTTTTCTAATTCTTTTTTTTTCTAATCTCTTTCCTTTTTGCTTTCAATTTGCATAAATTCTACTGACTCTTCTTCAAGTTTACTGATATTTTTTTTTCTCCATCGTCTGTGTTATTTGTACTGATGAGCCTATTAGAGGCATTCTTTATCTCTTTACTGTGTTTTTTATTTCCTACATTTCCATTTATTCTTTCTTATGGTTTACATTTCTCTGTTGAAATAACCTATCTGACTTTGTATATTGTTTACCTTTTTCATTATAGCATTTAATATTGTTAATCATAACTGTTTTCAGTATCCTGTGTGATAGTTCCAACATCCGTGTCATAGTTGAGTCTGTCTCTGATCATTACTTTATCTCTTGTACAGTGTGAAGGTTCATCACGTGTCTGTGATGAACGAAACATTGCCGAATTTTTTATTTGCCTCAGGTTTCAGTAGCGCTCAGAATGACACTATTGCTGATCTTATCTTTATTTAAAATTTTGATATTTTCTTCATTGTGAAAACACTGTATTACTTTTGAATTTTTGAAAATTGCATTAAATATTATATATCTTGATTGCAGCTTCCCCTTAAATTTTGTTACTGAGGTCAGTGCCTCACTTGGCTACCCTAGTGCAGGACTTCTGCTTTCTATATCTGAAGCTAAAAACATTGAAATTTTAATAAATTACATTGAAATGAGTAACCCTAATGTCTACGCAGAGGGATTTTAGGATGAAAGGCCTTCTGGAATTTTCTATTTTAGACAAAAAGCAGTAAAGCATACGCTTCACCTGAGCACTTAGCCCGGGGAGATGTGTCTCACTGACTTTTGACAGAAGGGGTTTAGGTAGCTGTACTCATGGCCTCACAGAGGTTTATTCCACTCTATAGAAGTCAGGGGCTCCCATAACCTAGCAGGGAAAACTGAGGTAGGTGCAGCCTAATAGTTGTAAAGATTATTAGCTCTCATCTGTATGCCAAAAGGATTCTGGGGCTTGTTCTCTGTAAGAAAAAGTAACCAGGGCTGACCAGGTCCTGCTGTTGAGGAGGACCAATACATAAAAGAACCACCACCTTGTAACCAAGTGACAGTGTCTGGGGCTTAAAAAGGTACCACTTTAAGAGAAAGTGTTTATCCTAACACCTTCCCAGCCCCCCTCCAGTGAGGGAAGCCAGGAGGAAGAAATGGGACTTCAGTATCTACTTTCTATGACCTTCATGAGGTCACCAGGCCCTACCTGTATTGTAGGACTCACACAGAGGGGTGGGAAGGCCCTTGTGACTATGTTCTCCCAACCTCAGGAGGTCACATTTTGAACAGGAACATATGCAGTCACTTATGTGGCTGTTTTCCTTTAGCTGTGACTCTCACTGTGCTCTTACCCCCACCCCATCCCCACCCCCCACACACCCACACATACACTGTAATTCTTTGCATGAGAAAATAGAAAATAGAAATAATAATAAAATTTTTTTCTGTGTCAGTGCTGGTGAGGTAACTGAAAACTGAGCCACCTCCTTAGAGACCCAGGGAGTGCATCCCAGGACAAAAAGGCCAAAAGTCTGCTCATAACTGGATCAAGCATTCCATAAATGTTGTGGCTCTAGGTACTGTTCTAGATAAAATCACTCTCCCCGCCCTCTTGCCTCTCAGGGTCAAATGGCAAGACACTTTGGGTCCAAAACACAGGCTGCATGATTAGACATTTTAGGAAGCATATTAAGATTTCCTTTCTACTTAAGTGTCATTCTTCATCATTCAAAGCTTTAAGTTACTGGGGCAAGCTTTCTAAAGCCTGATGAATCTTTCCTGTGCTTCAGACCTGATGACTATGCCCAGGGGAGTGGTGACGCCAGTGGTGGACAAATAGGCACAAAGCTTAGACTTTTCCTAGCAATTAGGTAAGCTATTATAAAGCATTTTCTAGAAACTTCTAACAAGAATCAGGATATGTTTTCAGAAATAGGTAGTTTTGGGGGTGCCTGGGTGGTTTAGTTGGTGAAGCATCTGACTCTTGGTTTCAGCTCAGGTCATGATCTCATGGTTTGTGAGATTGAGCTCTGTACTGGCGGCATGGAGCCTCCCTGGGATTCTCTCTCTCCTTCTCTCTCTTCCCTTCCCCTGCTCCCTCTCTCTGTGTCTCTCTCTCACTCTCTCAAATAAATAAATAAACTTAAAAATTTTTTTTTAAAGAAAAAGATAGCGTTCCCTGGGAAGAGCATGCTAGAGCAAAATTCAATATAGCCTCCAGGGAAATGTTAAGAACTCTTTTGACCACACATGACTGTTAACATACGTTACTTACCTCAGTGCCTCCTAAACTTTTTCTCACGTGATCTTATGCACAGAAAATACTTGCTCAGCACATTGGAGTAGATCATAGAGGAGTTTTGAACCCTTAACTAGACTGCTTGCAGCCTGAAAAATTGGAAAGATGTTTGTGTCAGTGGGAAAGAGCTATATCCGTGAAAATATAGGGAGTTTACACCTCAGTGAAATACATAGGGATCTGGTTAGTGGTCAGGTACCTACCAAACAAGTTGATGAACCTTAGGTCCTGTTACGTTGAAGAGAGCACATCATGCTTGGTGGGCTCATTTGGATTCTACAGGCAGAATTTTTCTTGTTGGAGTGGCAGCTTTGCCCATTTAGCAATAACCTGATTAAGATCTTTTGATGATCTAGTAAGTGAAAATATTTTGCTAGCCTACTAAGTAATCGAAAATAAAATTCCACTTTATGAAAGACAGAATTAGTTTGCTAAAATTAAAAGTTTCTAGATTTTCATATTTCAAAAATTGCAATAAGTTCATTAAAGGTGAATCCATCAGTATCCCTCTCTTTGTCTGTCTGTCCCTCTTTCTCCCCTGAGCACATGTTTTTTTCTGCTTAATGAATAATCTAGCCTTCACTTGCCAGGGGATTTTTATTCACTTAGTGTTTTCTTTATTTTTGAGAGAGCGAGCAAGAGAGCGAGCAGGAGAGAACAAGTGCAGGCGGAGCAGGGGCAGAGAGAGAAGGAGACAGAAGATCTGAAGCAGAGCTGGAACTCACGCATTATGAGATCATGACCTGAGCCAAAGCCAGATGCTCAACCGACTGAGCCACCCAGGCACACCAACCATGTGATGTTTAAAAAGCTGCAAGGTTCGAGTAGGTCCTAAGGAAAGAAAGGGCACTCCAGTGAGTCTAGAAACCAGTGCTAGTGACCCAGCAGATTCCAAGAGCTTTTGGTATCTGTAGCAACTTGAATGTCATATAAAGTCGGCGTGGCCAGTAAGACTCTGGAGCAAAAAGCCTTTGACAGGCAACTGCTCTCCTTTTAGATGTAGCTCTCGGCTCTTTGCTTGGCTCTGGTGAATGTTGGACATGCGGCGCTAAGCGACCATATGATCCAAACCACCCCAGCATGAATGCTATCTTCTCTCCCTGTCTGTAATGATGAGCCAGCTAAGAAGCATTCCATTATGGGGTAGAAGTAATGTTTATGAGACCAGCTACCTGAGGGGGAGAATTTTAAATTCAGGTGTAATTACAGATGGTTGTGCCTGAAATGTTGGCAGCTGGAAACACTGGAAAGTTGAGCGGCAGTATCCTGGTCCCACTCAAGGTGCCTTGAAAGATGGAAAGGCAGGAAAATCTTCCCAGTAGGCATAACTTCTTGGTCAGTACATACTATTGTCCATTTGTTGGAAAGTAAATGTGGCCTGAGCCCAGGAACACAGTCAGTGCTGATTCCAGCAAGAATCTACACAAGGATTGGGGCACCTGGGTGGCTCAGTTGGTTAGGCGGCCGACTTCGGCTCAGGTCATGATCTCACGGTCCGTGAGTTCAAGCCCCGCGTCGGGCTCTGTGCTGACAGCTCAGAGCCCGGAGCCTGTTTCAGATTCTGTGTCTCCCTCTCTCTCTGACCCTCCCCCGTTCATGTTCTGTCTCTCTCTGTCTCAAAAATAAATAAACATTAAAAAAAAAAAAAAAAGAATCTACACAAGGATCAAAAACAATTGGTGTTCCTACTTTACATGTGTGAAGTATATGAAGGTCCTGGTAGCCACATAGCCACTGTCTATCTAGATAGATAGACAGCCTGAGGGACTCCTAGACAGGATTTAGAGGTTTTACCCTTTACAGGTGACAGGTAGCGGGAAAAAATATGTCCTTGGAGAATTGGGGTGACATCACTGAATTTTTCTCCAAAAATCGCAAATGAATTTTAGGTCCACTCCACAAGCATTTATTAAAGCAAGCACTTACCTGGTTCAGACACTGTGCTTACTACTGGAGATCTGGCAGGACCCAAATCATGATGCGTGTCCCAGGATTCAGTGGGATAGCTCCCTCCCACAGTCTGGGAACTGAAATTCAAATATTTGTTTCAAGGAGCCCAGATATCCGCTTCACATTTATGTACTGCTGGGGTAAGAGATCGGCTTGTTCATAAATACAGAAAGCCAGATGGTGGTGAAATACAGTAGGGGGTTGAGAAATGAGGAATGAATTAATGACTAAAACTATTCCTAAGCCCTCTTTCCCCAAATAGTGGCAGCTAAAGCCATAAAACAGTCCCAATGGGCTCCTGCTAATGATGAGATCCTGTGATAATCCCAAAAGCCCCACTTGAGGCATGATTCTGAGCCCATTCTGACTTTAAGAGGTGAAACATAGAGGATCATACTAATTAATAATCAAGCTGCATACTGTTAGGCCTGTGGTGGGTGGTGGCTTCCTTCTGAATCTAGTTCTTTAAGTTTTAGCTACGGGCTCCTTCCAGCTCTCCCCAGCGTGTATGAGGCATTAATCAGTCAAAGACTTGGGCTAAATTAACACACAGAATTACAATGGGATTCTCTCTGGCTTTCTCCTTTCTAACATGCCCTCTTTTTCTTCTTTGATGGCTATCCTTGTCCCAGGCTTCTTTCTCTGCTTCTGACAGACAATAAGCTGGTGGATTTTCCTACCAAAGCGTTAGTGACCTGACATTGTTGCCACCACATCTGTGGCTCCCTTCAGGGTAGTGACAAAAACAAGACGCTCATTCTGTGCCGATCACTTTTCTAAATTTCAGCTCCCTTCCATAATTAGCCTGTGTTTTTCTTTTTCTTTTTTATTTTTTTTAATTTTTTTTAACGTTTTATTTATTTTTGAGAGAAGGAGAGACAGAGCATGAACAGGGGAGGGTCAGAGAGAGGGAGACACAGAATCTGAAGCAGGCTCCAGGCTCTGAGCTGTCAGCACAGAGCCCGACGCAGGGTTCGAACTCACGGGCCGTGAGATCATGACCTGAGCCGGAGTCGGCCGCTTAACCGACTGAGCCACCCAGGCGCCCCAGCCTGTGTTTTTCAATCTCCAGAGTCTTAAGGTAATTTTTCCCCATTTTGTATTTTTTTTTTCTAGGGGTTATAGCTGTTATTTGAAGGAGCATAGGTTTTTTTGTTTTTTGTTTTTTGTTTTTAGGAGTACACTCCTTCTAAACCAGAAGCAGAACCTCAATCATATTTTGCAGGTTTAGGATGTCAGTTTGACTCTTTTTATTTTTGTTTATTTATTTATTTATTGTTTCAGGTTTTTAAATTCTAGTTAGTTAACATATAGTGTTCTCTTGGTTTTAGTAGAATTTAGTGATTCATCACTTACATGTAACACCCAGTGCTCACTGTTGTATTGATTCTTTTTAAATATAGATACAAGTTCTCTGTTGCAGTGATTCACTTTTTCCATTCAGAAGTTCTATCCATTTTTCTGTTTTATTTTTCTGTGAATCTTATTTATTTTCAAGACCTTGTCTGCAAACTTTTCCTCTCTGGTTCATTTCTCAGTCTGCTTTTACTAACTGTTTTATCTCTTGATTATTAATTTCTTTCCTCCTTAACTTTAGTTTTATTTTGTTGTCCACTGGACATTGTGGATTTTTAAACTTTTTAGAGGCTTCAAATTATGTTTTCTTTCACGAGAGTTGATCCTCCATTTCCTTTATGAGGCTTACAGAGTGGGGAATGATGACTTAGTCAGAGACTCAGCTAAGAAAATGCTTAGCTGCAATTTTTGTCAAGTCTCAGTCTACCTCTGGTTCATCCCTGCTCTAGGGTATAGTCGTCCAAGTCTGTCCTGACGTGGCCACTAGGTACACCCATCTTGGTAACAACTCTGCAACTCTAGCCTTTGTCTTCTCATCACTGTGAGACTACCCCAAAGCCCATTCTGCTTTTCACAGATTTTCTACTTAGCTTTTTAAAGCTCACAGTCGGTATAGCTTCAGAATTTGGCAGGTGTTTTTAGGGAAAAAACTGGAAGTGTAGTGAGGTCACGCAGGTTTCTAGCCCTGTGAGATGGCTAAAAAATTCTGATTTTTCTCATTCTGCTTTTTGGCCAAAATCAACAAATGCCTGAGGAGATAAAGTGGCTATACAGGATCAGTTCACTTCTCTTCATTTTGTCTCCAGAATGTTGGTCTCTGCTATCCCCTCAGATATCTCTATACAAATGACTTCTAGAAAGAAAAATGGTGTGGCTTTTTGTTACGGGGTTTATCTGTTATCAGTGGGAGCCTTAGTATGTCATAAGCCAGAAGCCAGTCTACGGGAAAAAGTGATAGATGTATAAATAAAACAAGAGAAACCTAAACAGACCAGTTATGATAATATGCCACGAACAAAGGAATATGATTCACTCTGACCTCTGTACTCACTCTCCACAGCCAAAACGAGAAACAAAACACAGAGAAAGAGAGAACAGTTTCAAAAACATACCATCCAGTCTCATGCCCTACATTAACACAGGCTATTCCTCTGCTGGAAATACCCTAATTCACAACCAAGACACGAGGACAGGTAAAAACAATAAGACTTCACATTTTGGCCATAATGGTAAAGGATGAGTCCGTCTGGGAAGATTTGTCTTTGAAAAGGGGAGCTCCATCTGGGTCCATTTTGCTTCTCTTGACCA
The DNA here is from genome assembly GCF_024362965.1 of Panthera pardus. NCBI lineage: Eukaryota > Metazoa > Chordata > Mammalia > Carnivora > Felidae > Panthera > Panthera pardus. Next base: position 143,832,915 of record NW_026526765.1, on the reverse strand, counting down.
CCATTTCAGCAAGGAAAGGGGGAGAGGCATATTTCTTCTCAGAGAGGGGGGCTCCCCTGGGTTCCACAACTGACGATACATCACATGTGCTGAGCCCCTGCTCTGTCCAGCAGTGCACTAGACACTGTAAACTCAGGGGTAAAATGAAGTCCAAATCTCTGCCCCGGAGGAGCTCCCAGTGTCTCGTCACAGCTTTTTCTGCATGTTTGAGAGCCTCGCTAGCAGTTGCTAAGGGACAAGCTTTAGTAATGTGCTCAATGAGATGTCTTTTGTTTCTCCTTCCTGCCTGTATCTTCTGCCAACTTTATATCTCTCCAATTAATGCCAAACCAGGCAGAAAGTTGTAAGCCAAAGAAATGAGAAAGGCTTGTGCTTCTCATAGCTTGAAACTGACCCCATAGTCCACTCTCCTCTGCTAAACACATTAATGCCATTCTCAAAGCTTTGCCACTGGGTTGAAAATGGAAAAAAAAAATCTTTTATAGGGATTTTTATATCAACCAGATCCAATCATGCCTGGGTCCTTTTTTGATAAGGCAAACGGGGAGATTACTATCTAATGATCTCTAGCCAGTAATAGTTAAACTCTGAATTTGGATTTGAATAAAACGTTAACACTCCTGGCATGCAAAGATTATAGAAATGTAAATTGTATCATAAGAAACAGTCCCCATTGCATAGCTTAAAAAATACCAAATTCTACTTGCAATTATTGCCAGAGACTTAAAAATTAAGTTTGCTTCCCTGGAGAAGTTTAACTTTCAGAATGGTTACTTCCATTATCTGCCCATCCAAAATTATTCAGTTGATTTAATCCCCTCAAAATTAGGGGATTTTCACCATGGGATTTAGCCAGGGGATTTTTTCCAGCCCTGCTGATACCAACATTTAAAGTGATTATGTATAATCTATTTCCTTTCCACTATTTCATCTCAGAAAATACGATTTCCCCAATTTTTCTCTCTTCAGCAGAAAAGAAATCAGGACTGGGTATGCTATCAGAATTCAGCCCTATGCCATTTATTGGACAGAATGGCTTTAAGAATTGCTGCTGAGATCTCTCTGGCAGTGGATTGTCTTTCCAAAATCCTGATATGTTCCAGCCAGAGCAGTTCACAGGTCAGAAAAGAGCAGGGTGTTGGGTTGTTGACATAAGAAGGGTTGGATAACCCAGGAAACATTTGGAGATACTGTCAAACGTCTTTGTAATAATATATCCCCTGTGAGCGTTTCTGTTTGGAGTGATAGGAGGCAAGGAGAAGGAATGGGCATTGTTGTTTCATTCAGTGTCAAGGGGTGGTGGGAATTGACACAACTACGTTATAGAGGTTAAAGTCAAAGCTGTAGTCATCAAAGCATAGAGCACGCAATAGATTTTACATAACTTTAAAAGCGGCATCGTTTATGGTAGTCAAGTACTAATACCCTTCACCAGGTATTCCCTGCTTTATGTAGAGCAAGGGCCAGAGAGCTGATGTTGGCTATCAGGCAATTTAGATATGGTCGAAAACAGCTTGTTTTTTAATAATAAAGTCTAAATCTTTAAGACATAAATATTTTGGACAACATTTATCAGAAACAACTTTTGGTCCCTTTAGTCTTTGAAAAAATGTGAAGTTGAGAGCAAGAACATGGTACAAGATTCCTGCATCTCCCTCCATCCCCAAGAAACATAGATACAGCTGTTTCTACTTCTGTCCATGAAGGATTAATTGCTATAGAAGCATGCATAGGCATCTTTTGAGTCTTTGGTTGGTTACCAGTCTGAGCATACTCTGTTTGTTCAAGGAATTAAAGGGAAACATGAACATAATGAGTACCAAAGTGGAAAACATCCCACAAAGTTGGACAAGAGCAACTTCCAATGTAGTATAATTATGGGAAAACTATAAAATAAACAATTACCAGGGTTCACACAGGACCAGGAATTGTTTGCCTAATGTGCAGCCAGAGCAAAGAGGCACTGTTGAGTTGAAGAACATTCAGTAGAGACATCAGAAGAGCAAGTCTTAGAAGTGGGGAATAAGGGCTCCTCTAGGCCCTTTTATAAAGAGTTTTTAAAAAATACTTCAAAGGGGTCAAATTTAATGTGAAAGTAACTGCCTGCCGGAAAATGTTGAACTCTATTTAAAGGAATGCAACAAAACTCAGCATTCACCGGTGTTAAACTGACAATGTCTGGGCAACCACTAAAAATTACTATACACGTAGGGGCGCCTGGGTGACTCAGTTGGTTCAGCGTCTGACTCTTGATTTCAGCTTGGTTCATGATCCCATGGTTTATGAGACTGAGCCCCATGTTGGGCTCTACACTGACAGCACCAAGCCTGTTTGGGATTCTCTTGCTCTCTATCTGCCCCTCCTCTACTCATGTATGCACACGCTGTCTCTCAAATAAATAAACTCAAAAAAATTACATATAAAGAAACAAGGCAATCCACATTGGGAGAAAAATCATCAATAAAGATGAACTCAAAATAATAGAGATAATTGAATTAGTAGGATGTTAAATGGCTATGATAAATATGTTCAGTTTATTCAAGTAATTAAAGAAAAACATGGACATAACGAGAAGGGAAGTGGAAGAAATAAAGAATTAAATGCAACTTCAGACAATGAAAAATACAATATCTGAAATGAAAAACATGCTGAGTAGGTTTTAGAGCAGATTAGACACTGCAAAAGGGAAGATCAGCATACTTGGAGTTTTAGAATATAAATCCAAAGACAGAAAAATGTATCCAAAGTGAAATAGAGAAAAAATTTTGAAAAAAAAGTGAACAGAGTGTCCACAAGCTGCATGGCAATATTAAACAGTCAAACGTATGTGTAATTGCAGTCCCAGAAGGAGAGGAAGTGGCAGGAAGCAGAAAAAAAAATTTGAAGAAGTGACCAATGTCTTTTCAAATTCGGCAAAACATGAAACCCATAGATCCAAGAAACTCAATGAGCATGAAACTGAAAAAACATAACAAAAACATACCAAAGCACATGATAATCAAATTGCTGAAAGCCAATAATAAAGGGTGTGTCTTAAAAGACACCCAGCCTTCTGGTTTGGTATGTAAGGCTTTTGGAAGCCGTCACTGAGTCCTAATAAGTAAAAAGCTGAACTAACTGAAAAATCAACAACTCTTCTTAGATCTGTCAGAGAAGTGAGGTCATAGGGCAAACCCCTGCCCCCCACATCAGAGAGAAAGACAGGTTCAGAGAATCACAGTGTACTGGAGCAGAAACCCATGCGCACAAAGCTCTGTGGGAACCATTACCAGGTAGAATACCTGAACTGTAAATGATGAATTGCCGAAGGCTCAGTGTGGATGAGTTGGAGAGTTCAAAACTCCAGAGGGACTAGTCAGAGAGGAGCCTTCACACTTCAGCTGTTTCACCACCAGGAGCCCTACCAGGAGTTCTCATGGTGAATATTGGAGGAATAAATCCCTCAAGCTTATGTGGTATGAGGAGGGGAGGGACACATTTTTGAAATGTGCCGGGACATTCTGTTCTTAACCAGGCCTACACTTGAGAAAAAACTATTTTATCAGAGCTTCATCTAATGGGGTTTTCCTAGAGCCTAAACAAGTTGGGGGAAGGGAAGTACCCAACTCCAGTCCCCTCTAGCCATCCTGTCCCACCCAAGAGGGAAAAACATTGAGAAACTCTTGTGAAGTTCACTGTCATAGGCACGGGCTCACTAAAAGACTGAGACCTAATTGTAGAACAGAATGCTTCCCCTTTCCTCATTCCCTACCACCACATAACTAAAGACCTATTTACCACAGTTTCTTTTACCCAATATAGCATATGAGACTTTCACCAAAAAGTTACAAGGCTTATAAAGGCAAAAAATAGTTTGAAGAGACAAAGCAAGAGGTGGAATCAGACTGAGACATGGCAGAGATGTTGGAATTATCGGGTTGGAAATTTAAAGCAACTATGATTGGGGCACCAGGGTGGCTCAGTTGGTTAAGTGTACAACTCTTGATCTCAGCTTAGGTCACGCTCTCACAATCATGGGATCGAGCCCCACATCAGGCTTTGCACTGGGTGTGGAACTCTGCTTGAGGTTCTCTCTCTCCCTCATCCTCTGCCTCTTCCCCTCACCCCCTCCAAAAAATAACTATGATGAATACATTAAGGGCTCTAACAGAAAAAATAGACAACATGCAAGAATAGATGGGTAATATAAGCAGCGAGGTAGAAATTCTAAGAAGCAAAAAGAAATGCTGGAATTAAAAATCACAGTAATGGAGAGGCACCTGAGTGGCTCACTCAGTTGAGCCTCTGACTGCAGCTCAGGTCATGATCTCACCATCCGTGAATTTGAGCCCCACGTCAGGCTCTGCACTGACGGCTCGGAGCCTGGAGCCTGCTTCGGATTCTGTGTCTCCCTCTCTCTCTGCCCCTCCCCCACTTGTGCTCTGTCTCTCTCTATCAAAAATAAATAAATGTAATTTAAAAAAAATTTTTAAATTCACAGCAATGAAAATGAAGAATGCCTAGTAGTAGGCATTAATAGACTGGATACAGCTGAACAGATCATCTCTGAGCTTGAAGATGAGAGAATAAAAACGTTAAGGATGAAAAACCAGGGTAAAAAAAAAAGCCTGTAAAAAATGGAACAGAAGGACGCCTGGGTGGCTCAGTTGGTTAGTCCAACTTCGGCTCAGGTCATGATCATGCAGTTCATGGGTTTGAGCCCTACACTGGGCTCTGTGCTGACAGCTCAGAGCCTGGAGCCTGCTTGGGATTCTGTGTCTCCTCCACTCTGCCCCTCCCCCACTCACATTCTGTCTCTCTCTCTCAAAAATAAATAAACATTAAAAAAAACTTTTTTTTTAAATGGAATGGAATATCCAACAATATCCAACAGCATTGTTGGATATTGCTGCATTACTGCATTACAGCAATAATGATTGAGAATTTCCTCCAGATCAATGTCAGACACCAAGCCACAGATCCAAAACTCAGAAACACAGAGCAAGATAAATGCAAAAATTAAAAAAAAAAAAAGCATAAAAAGGAAAAACTATAGCTACACATATCATATTAAACCTACAGAATTTTCAAAAAGTAAGAAAAATTCTTGAAGGGGGGGAAAGCTTACCTAAAAAGGAACAAAGATAACAGTTGCACCCACCTTACCCTTAGAAGCCACACAAGCAAGAGAGTGGAGAGAAATATTTGAAGTGTTGAGAGAGAAAGACAAAAATAAAATCACCACACCAATTTAGAATTCTGTGTGCTGTGAAAGTATCTTCAAAAGAGAAAAGGAAAGACTTTCTCAGACAACCAAAAATTAAGGGAATTTGTTGGCAGTGGATCTCCCTTGCAAGAAATGTTAAAATAAGTTCTTCAGAGAGAAGGAAAATGGTTTGGTCAGAAACTTGAATCTACACAAAGAAAGAAAGAAAATTAAAAAGGAATAAATGAAGGTTAGGGAGCATAAAAATAGGGGCACCTGGGTGGCTTGGTTAAGTGTCCGACTTTGGCTCAGGTCATGATCTCACGGTACGTAAGTTTGAGCCCTGCATTGAGCTTTGTGCTGACAGCTCGGAGCCTGGAGCCTGCTTCAGATTCTGTTGTCTCTCTCTCTGCCCCTCCTCCACTCGTGCTCTGTCTCTGTCTCTCAAAAATAAATAAACATTTAAAAAAACTTTTTAAGCATAAAAATAATACATTACATCTAGAGAAATAAAGCTAAATGTGACAGCAGCCTTCTCAAGAACATGTGAAAATGACATCTTTTTTTTTTTTTTTTAAATTTTTTTTTTCAACGTTTTTTATTTATTTTTGGGACAGAGAGAGACAGAGCATGAACGGGGGAGGGGCAGAGAGAGAGGGAGACACAGAATCGGAAATAGGCTCCAGGCTCCGAGCCATCAGCCCAGAGCCTGACGCGGGGCTCGAACTCACGGACCGCGAGATCGTGACCTGGCTGAAGTCGGACGCTTAACCGACTGCGCCACCCAGGCGCCCCGAAAATGACATCTTTAAAGTGCAAGAAGAGGGGCACCTGGCTGGCTCAGTTGATAGAGCATGTGACAATTTTTTTTTTTTCAAAATTTTATTTCAGTTCTAGTTAGTTAACATACAGTGTAATATTGACTTCAGGAGTAGAATTGAGTGATTCATCAGTTACATATAGCACCCAGTGCTCGTCCCAAGTGCCTTTCTTAATACCCATCAGCCATGTAGCCCATACCCCACCTCCTCCCTCCATCAACCCTTAGTTTGTTCTCAACATTTAACCATCTCTTATAGTTTGCCTCCCAATTTTTTTCCCTTTGCCTATGTTCATCAGTCTGTTTCTTAAATTCCACATATGAGTGAAATAATATGATATTTGCCTTTCTCTGACCGATTTTGCTTAGCATAATACACTGTAGCCCCATCTACATCATTGTGAATGGCAAGATTTCATTCTTTTTGATGGCTGCGTAATATTCAATTGTATATATTTTATAATTATTATATTATTTATATTATTTTATATGTCATATTACTTATAAATATATTATTTATATTTATTACATATAATAATATCATTAATATATTATTTCTAATTACACACACACACACACACACACACATACCACATCTAATTTACCCATTCATCGGTTGATGGATGTTTGGGCTCTCTCCACAGTTTGGCCATTATTGGTAATTTTGCTATAAACATTGGGGTACATGTGCCTATTCGAACTTGTATTTTTGTATCCTTTGGGCAAATACTTAGTAGTGCAATTTTTGGGTCTTAGGGTAGTTCTATTTTTTTTTTAATGTTTATTTATTTTTGAGGGAGACAGAGCATGAACAGGGGAAGGGCAGAGAGACAGGGAGACACAGAATCTGAAGCAGGCTCCAGGTTCCAAGCTGTCATCCCAGAGCCCGACGTGGGGCTTGAACCCACAAACTGCGAGATCATGACCTGAGCCGAGGTCAGACACTTAACCGACTGAGCCACTGAGGTGCCCCTTGGGGTAGTTCTATTTTTAACTTTTTGAGGAACCTCCATACTGTTTTCCAGAGTGGCTACACCAGTTTGCATTCCTACCAAGAGTGTAAAATGGTTCCCCTTTTTCCACATCCTCACCAACTTCTTGTTTCCTGTGTTAATTTTAGCCATTCTGACAGGTTGACAGTCCCATTGTGGGTTTTTGTTTTTGTTTATTGTTTTTATTTTGAGAGAGAGGAAGCATGAACTGGGGAAAGCCAGAGAGAAAGGGAGAGAGAGAATCCCAAGTAGGCTCTGGGCTGTCCACATGTAGCCGGACCCAGGACTCCATCCCATGATGGTGAGATCATGATGTGAGCCAAAATCAAGAGTCTGATGCTTAACCGACTGAGCCAACCAGGTGTCCTGCATTGTGGTTTTGATTTGTATTTCCCTGATGATGAGTGATGTTGAGTATCTTTTCCTGTGCCTGTTAGCCATCTGTAGGTCTTCTTTGGAGAAATGTCTATTCATGTCTTCTGCCCATTTCTTAACTGGACTATTTGTTTTTGGGGTGTTGAGTTTGATTCGTTTTTTATAGGTTTTGGATGCTAACCCTTTATTAGATACGTGTTTTGCAAATACCTTCTCTCATTCCATAGACTTTTAGTTTTGTTGATTGTTTCCTTTGCCGTACAGAAGCTTTTTATCTTGATGAAGCCCCAGTAGGTCATGTTTGCTTTTGTTTCCCTGGCCTCCGGCAACATGTCTAGTAAGAAGCTGCTGCAGCCAAGGTCAAAGAGGTTGATGCCTGTGTTTTCCTCTAGGGGCGTGATGGTTTCCAGTCTTGCATTGAGGTCTTTCCTCCATTTTGAGTTTAGTTTTGTGCCTGGGGTAAGAAAGTGGTCCAGGTTCATTCTTCATGTCGCTGTCCCAGCTCCACTTGCTGAAGAGACTGTCTTTATTCCATTGGATATTCTCTCCTGCTTTGTTGAAGATGAGTTGACCATATAGTTGTGGGTCCATTTCTGGGTTTCCTCTTCTGTTGCATTGATCTATGTGTCTGTTTTTGTGCCACTACCATACTTTCTTGATGACTACAGCTTTGTAATATAGCTTGAAATCCAGAATCTTGATACCTCCAGCTTTGCTTTTCTTTTTCAGGATTGCTTTGGCTATTCAGGGTCTTTTGTGGTTCCATACAAATTTTAAGATTGTTTGTTCTAGCTCTGTGAAAAGTGCTGGCGACTCTTGATCTCAGTGTTGTATTGGAGCCCCAAATGGGCATGGAGCCTACTTTAAGATGAATGAATGAATGAATGAATGAACGAATAAACAGAGGAGAAGAGGGAGAGAGCTAAACCTAAGTTTTTTTCTTGCTGGAAGTCCAGTTGTTAATAATTTACCAACACAGAATGCCAGAGCATTCTGTTCTTACCAAGGGCTGCACTTAAACAGGGAAAACAAGCCCTTTCATACTATTATTGTTTTGAATATAAAGCAGCACAATCTCCATGTGGGATTTTGTTAATACAGTAAAACCTTGGTTTGTCAGCATAATTCATTCCGGAAACATGCTTGTAATCCAAAGCACTACTATACCAAAGTGAATTTCCCCATAAGAAATAATGGAAACTGAGATGATTCGCTCCACAACCCAAGAATATTCATATAAAAATGATTACAATACTGTAACATAATACAAAATAATAAAGAAAATATAAAATATAAAGAAAAATAAATCAACCTACACTTACCTTTGAAAACCTTCGTGGCTGGTGTGAGGGAGACAGGAAAGAGGGGGGTTATTGTGGAGATTTACTTTTCATGATCACTAACGGAATCACTGCTATCTATTGGCTCAATGGAATCTTTTTTTTTTTTTCATACAACTTTAACAAGTAACCTGTCCAATGACCTAGAATGAAGCAAAGCATTCCTAAGCTTGCTCTTGGGTGGAAAAGCAAAGGACTGTCCATAGTGCTTTGAAATGACAAAAAATACACTAGTTCCAGTTGTGGGCACCTTCCAACCGTCTGAAAAATCACTGATCTCTGCCAAACACCACAGCCTGAGACCAAGCATCTGAGCGTGGGAGACCATCACCCACAATCCTGCAGTGAGAGAGAGAAGAACCATTGGCTCAGTTGTGATCACGTGACATTCGGCATCATGTACTACTTGTATTGCAAGACATCGTTCGTTTGTCAAGTTAAAATGTGTTAGAAATGTTTGTTCATCTTGCAGAACACTCGCAGAATGTTCTGCTTCTAAGAACATGGTCTGCATATTTCTGTACACATGTGAAATGGTATTCTTTTCTTTTCTTTTCTTTTCTTTTCTTTTCTTTTCTTTTCTTTTCTTTTCTTTTCTTTTCTTTTCTTTTTTCTTCTCTTTGGTAATCACACAAATGTCCATCAATAGACAACTGGTTTAAAAATTGGTAATACAGGGATGCCCGGAGGGCTCAGTCCGTTAAGCGTCAGACTCTTGATTTTCGGCACAGGCCACGATCTCACAGTTTGTGGGATTGAGCCCCACGTTGGCTCTTGCACTGACAGCATGGAGCATGCTTGGGATTCTCTCTCTCCCCCACCTTTCTCTGCCTCTCCCCACCTGTCAAAATAAATAAATAAACTTAAAAAATTGTAGGTTATTTTATACAGTGAATGCCAGGCAGCTGTTAAAATAGATGAGAGCATCCTTCATGTGCTAACGTGAAATGAGGTCTATGCAATAAGTATCATGTATCTTTCTCTAAAGCAGTGTGGTGACATGTAGCAGATTTTTTTTAAGTTTTTAATGTAGCAATTACAGTTTGGGGTATATATCTTGAGAAAATTAAGCAGAAGTAAAAACAAAGATTTATATACAAGATGGTCATCATGGTGTTACTTAGAACAGTGAAAGATTAGAGACAGGTATTTGCTGACTGGAAAGAGTTCAATAAATTTAGTTCAGCCATACAAATGAAGGAATAGCCCTTAAAAATAATGTGTTGAAGCGATGCAAAGTGTCATACCTATTATAACCCTAATTTTGCTAAAAACCTATGTGTACACATTCACATGCTCACATCGTATTACGTACAAACACAAGAACAAATACACAACACGTTAAGAGGATTATTTCTGGATAACTCAGTATCCTGGAATTGTGCGCTCTCTTCTTGATAAGATTTTCCATATCTTCTGGATCACATATATTTTATAAATTTTCTATGATTGGCATGTATTTTTTTTTAAGTCAGCTTAAAGGGTGTTTAGAAAAATTCAAATCTTTAATGCCTTACAACATTTTAAACATAAAGAAATCCTTTGCATCCTATTGTACGGTTCCCCCCACAGTCACTGTGTGCATTGTTACCAAATAAAGCATGTGGAGCTATAAAGCATCTCATCCATAAAAATGAAGACAGAAATACAAATATACCCACTCTTACCCAAATTTTGTTGTGAAAATTAGGGCTTCCAGAAGGAGAAGAGTCCTGTGGTCAAATAAAGAAATATTGGGGCTCCTGGGTGGCTCAGTCAGCTAAGCATCCAACTTCGGTTCAGGTCATGATCTCCCGGTTGATGGGTTCGAGCCCCACGTTAGACAGCTCGGAGCCTGGAGCCTGCTTCAGACTCTGTGTCTCCCTCTCTCTCTGCCTCTCCCCTGCTCACACTCTGTCTCTCTCTGTCAAAAATAAATAAATGTTTAAAAAAATGAAAAATATATTAAAGCAACATTTCATATCTTCCTCATGGAGATATGTAATTCATATTACCATATAACATGTCAGAGCGATCCTGTAGTAAGGAATATTGTTTGACTGTTTATAGTTTCTTTTTCTTCCTCCTCCCCGCCCCCCGCCCCCCCCCCCCCCCCCCCGCCACCAACTATCTAAATGTGACCTAGTGTTCCAAAGAACAGAGTTTAGAACATGATAAGCTCAGGACCTTTGAGACTCCTTTCTCTAATCTCTAACATTTTTTTGGCACTGTGGCATTGGCTTGCTCTAATATAGGTGACAGCCAAGTGTAACTCTCTTATCTCCCCCAAGTCAGGAAATCACACCTGGTCACTTCATTGTCCTGACACCCCCACCCAGCCACAGGGTTTACCTGCACACTATCACTCCTGCTCATCAGCTTATCAGAAGGAAAGGACCAGAAAATACTTGGACTCCTGTTAAAACACCGTGCATTGTGTTTCTGCTGGGATGAAAAATGATTAGCATATAGTTTTTTCCATTTTCTAGCATTTCCATTGCCTTCCATGGAAGAAGGATCTTGTTTTTCAGTTTCCTCTGCTCAGTTTTTTCTCTCTCCTTTGCCCTCCAAGGAAATCTGCCATTTTTAGAGGTACTCTCTGAGCTTCAGTTGCAGATTTGGAAGAAAAGGGGAAAGATAAGGGGTAACAGGCAAACTGTAGGGAGGAAATTTGAGAGAGAAATACAAGGGGGAAGGATATGGAATATATGAGAGAAGTAGAATGAAGAGAGAAGTGGAATTTTAAGAATTGTTCTTTTGGGGGTCGCCTGGGTGGCTGGGTCGGTTAAGCGTCCGACTTCGGCTCAGGTCATGATCTCGCGGTCTGTGAGTTCAAGCCCCACGTCGGGCTCTGTGCTGACAGCTCAGAGCCTGGAGCCTGCTTTGGATTCTGTGTCTCCGTCTCTCTCTGCCCCCCCCCCAACTCATTCCCCCCCCCATAAATAAGCAAATAAAAACTTTTTTTTTAAATGATATAGAAAGAAATGTGTGAGGAAGGAAACAAGGAAGGAAGGAAGGGAGGAAGGAGAGTTACCTTGAAAATTCTGTTCCAGTCTCTAGACTGAAGTTGTTTGACCATAATAACACAGCTCTTAGATGGGTTGTGGATTCACCTTCCGTAATGCAACAGGTTTCAATCTGCATTCTCTAAAGCCCGCCCACTGTTAAGTAGAAGACTTTACAGGCTTGGAAAAAACTGCTGAGATACTGCCAGTCATTCAGTTTCTATGATTAGAGAGGTGAGAGGAAGTGAGCAGATTCTGGAGCATAAAGAGAGAAAATACTTGGAGCCTTGAAATTAATATCTTTGTCACTCAGGTAACTGCATCCTAACCAGAAAATGTGGTTTGAGAGACTCTGAATAATCCTGCATCCTAAAGACCGCTTTCTGTCCTGAAAGGAAATGTAACCAGCATGATGAACTTTCCACGGGACAAACTAATGAAAGGGGGGAAAGCAGAGCAAAGTCAAGGCTGAACAGAGGAAATGCAGTACATAGGGATCCAGATAGCCCGCCAGACAGTCACAGTTCAGAAGCACAGTTTGGAAAGAAACGCAGAGAATAATGCTCAGAGCATCAAAGAAGGGAAATATTAACAAAACTCAGGGCTAAAAAGCATGCTGCCAATGAATTGGCACTTTTATTAAATTGATGTGATGGAGGGACTGTGAATTGGCAAAACTTTCTGGAGGGCAATTTGGCAATATGTATCAAAATCTAAAATTTTCAATGTATACACTCTTTGTGTGTGTGTGTGTGTGTGTGTGAGAGAGAGAGAGAGAGAGAGAGAGAGAGAGAGAGAGAGAGAGAGAGTGTCTTAAGCAGCCTCCACTCTTGAAGCCGAGCCTGACATGGGGCTTGACGCAGAGCTCAACATGGAGCTAGACATGGGGGTAGTACCCTGGGACCATGACCTGAGCTTAAATCAAGAGTCGGATTCTCAACTAACTAACCATCCAGGTGACCCTAAACATGTATAGTATTGACATGGCAGTTCTCTTTGCAGGTATTTATTCTGAGGACATAGGTAAATAAGTACATAAAGATGTATGGCAAGGAATTTTTTTAACTTATTTTTATATAATAGCAAAACAGACTTTGAATAATTTAATAATCCATGAGTATGTGGCTTGATTTAATACATTAAGTGGAATACAGTGAAATGCTATGTACTCCACAGCTCTTACAAGCATAGGCCTCAGGGATGCCCGGGTGGCTTAGTCAGTTAAGCTCTTGATTTCAGCTTAGGTCATGATCTCACAGTTCACAGGTTCAAGCCCCACCTCAGACTTCACACTAGCAGTGCGGAGCCTATTTGGGATTCTCTCTTCTTCTCTCTCCCTGCCCCTCCTTCCCTCCCTCTCTGCCCCTCCCAAACTCGCAAAATAAATAAATAAACTTAAAAAAAATTAAGCAGAGTCTTGGGAGTCAGTCTGTCAGAACTCAAATCTGGCCCTACCACTTATCACCTGTGTGATTCTGATCACATTATTTAATATCTTTTTTGCCTATTTTTCCTAATCGAGAAAATGTTTTAAAATCTCTACAATAGCTTCATAACCTATTAAAATTTATTTCAGAAAGTTGTTCCAAAGATTAAATGAATTAATTACATTGAAAGTCCATGCACGTAGTAAGTCCTCAGTAAGTGTTAGATGTGGTTCTTATCCAAGCATTATAAATGGTGAGATCTATATTAACATGGAAAATGATCCTATTGGGCAAAAGTTACTAGCTAGTAACATAGGTTTATATAGAATAATGTTGATGTATGCATACAAAGAATTTTGAAAAGAAGTTTACTATAACTTTAATAATATACCTCTGATAATGGTATCTCAGATTACTTTTATAATTTATGCTTTGACATTTGTTATTAACATGTGATATAATAATAACTCCTGAAATGCTTAGGTAGGAAATTTCAATTAGCTTTTCTTCTTGGAAAAATCAAAACTCCAGATGAAATATAAAAATTACAATTAAAAAAATTTTTTAAGTTTATTTATTTATTTTGAGAGACAGAACAAATCGGGGAGGGTCAGAGAGAGGGCCAAAGAAAGAGAATCCCAGGCAGGCTCTGCACTGTCAGCACAGAGCCAGAGCGGGATTCAGACCCACCAAACCGTGAGATCATGACCTGAGCTGAAATCAAGAGTCAGATACTGAACCGACTGAGCCCCCCAGGCACCCCAAAATTACAATTTTAAAGTGCTATGGAGCCTAGTTGTTAGGGAAGAATTACCAAGGCAAAATCTTGGAAATGTGAGTTACTCACTGAAAGCAACTTTTACTCTGAGGGCATTAGCTACTATGGAAGAAACAACTGCTGTCTGAGCTGTAGTTGTGAGGACCTCTTTTGTGACAGGGGAAACAGAAATTAAAGCCAAGGATTTGCAGCTCAAGATGTAAGTCTGATACCCATTCTTCCATATACCTATTAAGCTGGTACCTGGTTGGTTTCATCCTCAAAATGATGAATCAAAAGTGATTCCTTCTTTATTCAGTTTCTCTTCATTCCTCCTCATCCTTCCCTTTCCCCTCCTCCTTCTCCTCCTTTTCTTCCTTTTCTTTTTCTCCCCTCCTCCTCCTTCTCTTCCTCCTTCTTCTTCCTCTCCCTCCCTCCCTCCCCCCCCCCAGCCTTGCAGCCTGAGTTAACATCACCTTGGTCCAAAACAACTTCCAGCCCTGAACTTGGATTAAGGTGATCCCAGACTGGTGATGAGCAAAGAAAACAAAAGTCCTTTCTGAAGGAAGGTAACTTTATCTTTGTTAGCTTTGAATTATTTCTAAAAACATCTTACTTTTAAGTACAGTGGCCAGCATGCATTCAAGGAAAACTAAACATACAAGGAAATAAGACACTTTGAGCAAGAACCAGCTCAAAGATATAACATAAACAGATTTTAAAAGATCAGAATTATCATATACAGACTATAAAACTCTTACTAAGGTCAATTTTATCAGCAAAAAATTGGAAAGTATGAAAAGTGATATAGCAGATGTTTAAAAAAAAGCCAAATAGAATGTCTAGAATTAAAAATGATATAATTTAAATTAAGAATTCAGTAAATCAGATTATTAGCACATTAGATCAGACTGAAGAGAGAATTAGTAAATTGGAAAATAGATCAAAAGAAATTCTCTCAACCACAGCACAGAAAGAACAAAAAACAAATTAATTAAAGAAAGGAAAAATACAGGAGAGGATGAGAAACACAAGTGATAGTGTAAGAAGACTTAAAATAAGTGTAAAAACAGTTCCAAAAGAAGAGGGAAAGAATGGAATAGAGGCAAATTAAAAGAGATGATTGCTGATAAATTTCTAGAACTAAAACCACAGATTTAAGGGACCCGCCATATGCCAAACAGTGTAAACAGAGAGAAATGCACCCCTTCACAATGACGCACAGAAAACCAAACCAAAGAGAAAATCACAAAACAGGTACAGAAAAAAAGGTTATCAACAAAGGAATAGCTACTAGAGTGACAGCTGGCTTCTCAACAATTACATGGAAGCTAGTGACCAGTAAAGTGATGAGGTCCATATGTTGAAAGAATAAAATTCTACCAGCATAGAATTCTATACCCACGCAAATAGTCTTCAAGAGTAAGAAGAAATAGGGGCACCTGGGTGGCCCAGTCGGGTGGGTGTCCAACTTTGGCTCAGGTCATGCTCTCATGGCTCGTGGGTTTGGGCTCCACATAGGGCTCTGTGCTTACAGCTGGGAGCTTGGAGCCTCCTTCGGATTCTGTGTCTCCCTCTCTGTGCCCCTCCCCTGCTCGTGCTCTCTCTCTGTCTCTCTGTCTCTCTCTCAAAAATAAGTAAACATTAAAAAAATTTTTTTTAAGAGTAAGAAGAAATAAAATATACAAACATAAAATCTAGAATCATAACAAAAAGATGGAGAGATTTTTCTATTGATAGACTCACACCAAAGAAAATTCTAAAGCATGTACTTTAGGCAGGAAGATAGTGATTCCAGATGGAACGTGTAAAATGGAAGGAATAAAGTGAGAATAAAATGGAAAATATGCAGGTAAGCCTAAATGAACTTTGATTGTATAAACAGTGATAATAATTTGTGGGACGGGTGGATTTATTTATTCATTTATTTTGAGAGAGAGAGAGAGAGAGAGAGCGCAAGCATATGCATGATAAGGAGGAGGGACAGAGAGAAAGGGAGAGAGAGAATCCCAAGCAGCTCCTCACTCAAGTGTGGAGCCCAACTTGGGGCTTGATCCCATGACCACGAGGTCATGACCTGAGCCGAAATTAAGAGTCAGATGCTTAACCGACTGAGCCACCCAGGTATCCCTGTGGGGGGTTTTATAATACAACTTTAAAATACAACTCTGTGTGTGTGTGTGTGTGTGTGTGTGTGTGTGTGTGTGTGTGTATTTGTGTGTCTGCACATATAATGAACAACTGGAGATTTTAAAACATTCTTGTCTTGGGCTCTGGAACAATGTGATACGAATGTCACCTGTGAGTGTGAGAAGAATAGTCACAGGAAAGTTGTCGAGGGACACTTTGGGCCATAGCAATCTTAAGCAGTGTATTTTGAGAAAGATTCTGGTTAAGGAAGGTATAGTGGGCATCATTTTTTTTGGTCTGTAATCACTCTTCTTTTCATCTTGAAACAACACCCCCCCTTTTCTTTGGAGGAATTTACCTTCCATTCCTTCCACATCTTTTTATCGGTACTTTCAATCATAATACCCAATAGTCATGGAAATGGGCACAAAACCTGATTGTCTTGATTACCGTGTATCTACTCTGTTCGGGCTGCTATAAAATACCACAGACTGGATGGCTTATAAACAATAGAAATTCATGTCTCACAATTCTAGAGGCTGAAGTCTGAGATCAGGGTGCTGGCGGGGGCAAGTAAGAGCACTCTTCCAGGCTGCAGACTTCTCGTTGTGTCCTCACGTGGTGGGAAGAGCTAGGGATCTCTCTGGATCCTCTTTGATAAGGCAACAATCCTCCTTCATGAACTAACCACCTCCCAAAGTCGCCATCTACTAATACCATCACTTTGGGGGGTTAGAATTTCAACATGTGAACTGGGGAGAAGGGGACTCAAACATGCAGACCCTAGCACGAGGCCAGGTCACTCAGAATCCTTGTCTAGGATTGTGTGTGTGTGCACATACACTGTAGAAAGAGATTAATCCCTCTCTCATGACAGGCTGTATGTTGTGCGAGTGGCTCATGGCCATTTTCCAACCAGGTGAAGGAAGCTAACCTTAGGAAAATGGACTGGACACCAGAGGAGGTTGGAGAGGAGATTGGAAACGGAAGAACCTGGAAGTAGTCAGGTCCTTTGTTGCATTAGTCCTGAGGCTCGACTCCTTCCTTTCCTTTCCCTTCTCTTCAAAATATTTACCTTTTTGCTGTACCCAGTTCCATTCCAAATTTTTCAAGCAAGTACAGAGGGGAGCAGCAGGGCAAGCAAGAAGACTGTGTCTGAGGGCGTGGTTGGGCTATTAAAAGTAAGCTGCATAGGGGCACCTGGGTGGCTCAGTCAGTTAAGCAGCCAGCTTCGGTTCAGGTCGTGATCTCATGATTTGTGAGGTCGAGCCCCACAATGGGCTCCATGCTGATCGCTCAGAGCCTGGAGCCTGCTTCAGATTCTGTGTCTCCCCCTCTCTCTGCCCCTCCTCTGCTTGTGCTCTGTCTCTCTCTCTCTCTCTCTCAAGAATAAACATTAAAAAAAAATTTCTTTTTTTAAGTAAGCTGCCTAACAGAGCAGAAGCCACGGAGGGGAGGCAGGCGATGTTCTTAACCACAAAGGGGACAAAATTGTTCAGCAACTGACTGGAGTTGGTTGGAGGCCCATTGCTGGGTCACTGGGTTTTGTCTTGTTATGTTTGGGCGGGGGGGACGGTGCCACCTACATTTCATGGGTGGGGGCAGGAGAAACAGGGACCTGTGGACATTACACAGAACTTTCAATGCTGAAGCCACAAGTGATCTGTGGATAGTTAGGGAGAAGCAAGCGATCTGGATTTTAAAACATAAGGTTTTCTGAGATGATTCCTTGAAAAGTGTAAATAAGTTCAGAAGCTGTGAATTATTAGTTACTAAAGTCTTGTTAGATACCCATGTTTACTCACTTCTTAGAGGTTAAAATTAGGATGCACTGGTGCTCCTGGGTGGCTCAGTTGGTTGAGCATCCAACTCATGGTTTCGGCTCAGGTCCCGATCTCATGATTTGTGGGATCAAGCCCTGCATTGGGCTCCACAGTGATAGCATGGAGCCTGCTTAGGATTCTCTTTCTCCCTCTCTCTCTGCCCCTTCCCCACTTGTGCATGCACACACACACTCTGTCTCTCTCTCAAAATAAATACATAACTTTAAAAACTAACATGCATTTCTGCTACCATTGTTAGGAAGAGTTGGCCTGTCTAGAGAATGTTGCACTAGTTGGGAGTAAAGGAGAGCTAAATGTCACATTGGCCCTATGTTCTCTTGGTGGCAGCCGCTCAGTCTGCAGGCGTATTGCCCGTGTCGGGGATCTGATAGGGACTTTGCTCACAGACTTAACTGCTGAGACATGGTATTCATGTCTTGGCTTTGTCACTTAATTGTTTCTCCCCTCATACACGTAACCCTCTGCCTCCCCCTGCCAGTTTAGGGTGGTATTATATTGTAGTTTTCAAGAACAAAGACGTCCCGTCTTCCAGACGGTTTCTGTTGAGGAGTATTTCCTTGTAACACATGCTGCTGTCCTACGTGTTGTCAGATACATGTTCTACTACAGGTAACACTCAACAAGATGTAGACAGAATTAAAGGCCAGGTCACAAACCATCCTGGAGGGCCAGATGGGAGACTGGCTGTATGGAGGCCATCAGGAAGAGAGGCTATATTTCATGCCTCAGGGCTCACCTTTTCCTCACCCAGGAGGAGGGACCAGAACAGGCTCCACTCACCAGTGGACTGGAAACGTCTGAAATACCGCCATCCTGGGTGCCCGGTGGGTAGCGTCCTGGGTGGTATCGTACTGGCGGGCAGCTGGGTTCTTTGTGGTTAACAACTGGATTGGAAGGGCTGGCTTAGGCTGGGTTAAAAAGTAATCCTACTGGAGGTTCCAAAATTTGAGGTCTCTCTCTCTCTCTCTCTCTCGTGCTTGTGAAGAACCAAAAACCTGTTGTCTGAGGCATGACTATGTCTTTTTGTTTTTGTTTTTGTTTTTAATCCTCCAAGTGGTTGTCCTTATCTAAGCGAGTGAATAAGTGATCCAAATAAGTCTAGTAGCCGAGAGATCTCCTCTCCAGCCTGCATTTTATCAAATCCTTATAGCTCTGTGGACCTTCCTGTACATGGCTCCATCACTCTGGGTTTGAAGCCCCAAGGATCAGAGTTCGAAATGTCTACCTGCCTTATCTCTCTTCTCACAGATCCACGGCAGACCAGAGGAGTTCAGTCTCCACAACGTTTACCGAGGGCCTGCTAGGTGCCAGGCCTTGGGGCAGACACAGAAGACATGATCCCAGACAAGACAGGCTGCCTCCTCCAGCAGCTTTTGTTCTGAAACAGGTAGTAGGCTTGAAAGAGGTTTGGTAAAATTATGCTTTGAGCCCCAGAATAACTTAAGCAAGCCCCAAATACAAATATGACTGCTTTACCCGGTTTGGGGTGAGTGGCACAGGTGGAGAGGCCGAGACTGTCTCTCATCCAGGGTCTGCCCTTTTCTCCACCCCATTGGTCTCCAGGACGGACATGCACAGATAGAAAATAAATCAAGGGGCACCTGGGTGGCTCAGTCAGTTAAGCGTCCGACGTCAGCTCAGGTCATGATCTCGCGGTTCATGAGTTCGAGCCCCACATCGGGCTCTGTGCTGACAGCTCAGAACCTGGAGCCTGCTTCCGATTCTGTGTCTCCCTCTCTGCCCCTCCCCTACTCACACTCTGTCTCTCTTTCTCTCCCTCTCTCAAAAATAAATAAACATTTAAAAAATTTTTTAAAAAAAGTCAAGACAGAGCCCCAGAGTTACTGCTCATCCAAAAAACCAACTCACATTTCCCCGCAGATTTATCCTGCTGGTTTTTCTTTTCCGTCGTCTGGTAGATCTGAAGCCCAGCTTGGGTCTCAGACCTCTTGATGCCATAGGCTTCCTGGAAAACGGACGTGTCTCTCCTGCGTACTGTCCTATCCAGTTTGTCGCAGAAAAAGATTATGCTCTGACCTTTCTGCCGTTGTGCGGGACATATTTTGTTCCTATGTCCTGAGTGGTGGCTTTTGGGTGGTTCAGGGTGGGTCGGAGCGGGGAGATGCTGTTGGGCTGTCTACTGGAGCGTGGCTGGAGCAGCTCACTCACGGCTGTGGGTGCCGAGGAGATGGAGAGAGACAACTGCAGGTGGAAGGAAGGGCCGAGTGTGTGGGGTCCGGGGGATGGGGAGCCGGCAGGGACTATGTTTCGGCACAGGGGGCTCGGGCCCTGAAGGAGCAGCACAGTAGGTCTGGCGAGACCCCGCAAACTTGGTCTGTGAACTCAAGCCATAGAGAAAGGGGATCGGCCCCTCTTGAGCCGGGCCCTGCGTATACTTTATGCCGCCTAATCCTCACAGAAACCCTGGTCGTGGAGCGCTACAGGCAGCTGAAGCGGAATAGATTAAGTCTCGAGTTCGTGAGACCACACAGAAGATGCTAGCCTCAAATTCTGACAGGCCTGCTGATGGCAGAGATTGTGCTCTCCGCCACCCGTGCCCGGCGGGGAAGGGCCCCTGCTCACGTGCCATTCAGAACAATACCAGTGGTGGTGTCCTAGGACACGGGGGACAAAGGCTCGACTCCCTGCCGCCTTTCTGTCATTCAGGAGCTGGTCTCTGGCTGCCAATTTGTATTGACTCCTCTCCCTGTGTTCTGGGGGGCAGTTGACTGCAGCCAGCCCATTCATTCCACCCTGGGACTGCCACAGGACCATATAGATGCATAGAGACTGGTGAAAAAGCTGTATTTCTAGGTTGAAGTTCATTGTTACACTGTTAAATTAAATCACAAGATAGAAGATTCCAGATTCCAGCCGCATGGCTCCCCCCTGCAGCTCTCCCTGTGAGTGCGTGAGGCCCACATCTCTGGCCAGCTCTGAGGAGAGGTTCACGGAGGACGCCAGTCCCACCGAGGGGTGGGGGGCATCAGACCTGTGGACAGAGGTGGTGACCTCTGGGCCACCCATGAGGTCAGCCACACCCCTGGGCTGTCCAGGCCAGTTCCTGGGACTTAGCCATGACACAGCCTCCTGCAAGAATTCCGGGACACCTGCCTTTCCAGGTGGAATTTCCCACTTCCTTCTGGCATTCTTTCTATTTTAATGTTTATTTATTTTTGAGAGACAGAGACTGAGTGTGAGCAGAGGAGGGGCAGAGAGAGAGGGAGACACGGAATCTGAAAAAGGCTCCAGGCTCTGAGCTCTCAGCACAGAGCCCGACTCAGGGTTCAAACTCATGAACTGTGAGATCATGACCTGAGCTGAAGTCAGACGCTTAACTGACTGAGCGACCCAGGAGCCCCCTTTCTGGCATTATTTATGCAATAAAGGGCATGGGGACTGGGTAGAGTCAACACAGCCCTGCGAGGGGTGGAGGGCTCAGGGCTGGCTCAGGTACCATGCAAGGCTCTGGAGATGGAAAAGAAACAGAGCTGGGTGCTCATTTCCACCACGTAGACGCCCTATGGCTGATGCCTCCTTTGGGCTGGTTTGGTTTGTCAAAATAGAACCTTCCTCTGCTAATAAGCTAGCAGAGCTCATGAGCTGGTTCCACCAACGCTCAGCTACATGTTTCTCAACTGTTGGTTTTTCGTGGCCTCACACCTCTCCACTCCACATTTATTCTGCCGGTTCCCTCCTCTCTCTCCCACCTCCTGATTTCCCAAGCTTCCTCCTAATAAGCTCGGCACAAAGCTGCTACCATGTATTAAGTTCCCACCAGGTGCCAGGTATGTATTCACCACCGTATGTGCCCAAATCTCACTTAATCTTCCTGGCAAACTTAGGTGTCCCTCTTCAGTTTACCAATGAGAAAACATGCCCAGAGAGGTTCAGTAACTTGCTGGGCATTGCACAGCTTCTCATAAGCGGTGGAAACTGGGATTTGAGCTTCTGTCTGATGCCAGAGGCTGTGCTCCCGGCACTGCCTCCCTGCCCTGTACCGCTCTGGGGATGGCACGTGGGTGGGGGCAGGGCTAAGAGTGTACCACTCTGAGCGGGGGGAGGGGCCATTCTGCACATCGCACTTCCGGATCTGTGATGTGGGTAGCGGACACCTGAACCTCGCATTCGGCTGCTGCTTCCGGGAACTGGCAGGATCACGCTACCTGGGGCTCTGGGTGTTTGCTGTTGGCAGAAGCTCCTCCAGGGCTGCCTGATGCTCTGAGCAGGCCATCAAGGAGCCCTCGCCCCGCTCCCCGGGGCAGCAGCTGTTATTCTCAGCCCAGTGATCTGAGCAGGGCCTCCCAGAGAAAAGAGTTATTGCAAACCTGGCCTTAACCCCTCCCTCTTCCAGTGACTGCCGCTCCTGGCCCTGGCTGGAAGTCTAGATTGCAAGATAAGGAAGGAGTGGGGCCAATTTTCTGGTGGCTTCTTGGCATCGAGCTCTCGTGTTTTTGCAGCAGCCACAGGCCCTACCTACATCCTTCCTGGAGACGCGAGGGTGGAACAAAAGCAAACCCCCCTCTCCCCACTTCCCCAGCCCCTGGCGTGGAGGCTGTCTTGATCTGCTAGGCACAGAGCCTCCTTTTGCCTGGCGGGGGCTTCTGTATGGCCCCCATTAGAAAAGCATGGTTTTTGAGGGGCTCCTGGAAATGTGTTGCAGGTGGGCTCCCGGACGCTTGGCTTTGCGGCTGCCTCTTCGGCTCTGTTTGCTTTGCCTAATTGTGTTTTCTCTGCTGATTTGCCTGAGTAAAGTTTTTCTTCCCCCCTTTGTGCGAGGTCTCCATGGTGCATCTGGTACCCATTTGGCTGGGGAGGGGGCAGAAGCAGGGTGGTTAATTGAATGCTTGGCACGCGGCTGCGAGAAGCAAACTGAGAAGAGAAGCAAGTCCTGGGAGAGCTTGGGGAATGCGGTTGGCCAGAGCCTTTGTACAAGGCGCAGACTCCACAGCATCCGTCCTTCCGCTTGGTTTCTGTCCAGAGACAGCGCCGCAAGAATCTGAAGGAAGGACTTTGGGGGCGATTCTGACACTAGCTTGCGACTCCTGCTTTGGCATATGCCCATCTCTCCTGCACAGAGCCCAGGGCTTCTCAGCAGGTGGCCCTGCCTGCAGGAAGTGGGGGTGGGGTGGGGTGAGGAGGCGGGGCTGGGAAAGATACCTGGGTCTCTATTCTTGCCTCCGTCTAGCTTGCGGTGGGGCCTCGAGTTCCGCAGCAGGAATCTTGGCTCTGGACTGCGGTCTGCTGTGGGGACGCC
Source organism: Panthera pardus (assembly GCF_024362965.1). Lineage (NCBI taxonomy): Eukaryota > Metazoa > Chordata > Mammalia > Carnivora > Felidae > Panthera > Panthera pardus. The sequence continues at coordinate 143,809,804 of NW_026526765.1, read as the reverse complement.
GCACAGAAGCAAAAGTGAAGCAGTACCACTTCAAGCTCCGGCTGTGGCAGGGGCGCCCTTTCCCTGTTCACCTGCCTGCCTGTCTGGGCCTCTTTGAGAGGTCAAAAAGACCCTGGGCTTCAGAGTCACACAATTTGGGTTTCAGGGGCGCCTGGGGGGCTCAGTCGGTTAAGCGTCAGACTCTTGATTTAGGCTCAGGTGATGATCTCACAGTTGGTGCAATCGAGCCCTGGATCAGGCATGCCCTGGGACAAGCCTGGATCGGGTTTGGGACTCTCTCTCTCTCTCTCTCTCTGCCCCTCCCCTGCATGTGCGCATGTGCTCCCTGTCTCTCAAAAATAAATAAATAAAAAAAAAAAGTTTGGGTTTCAAATTGCGGTTCCTACTTCATGCATGCCGTTCAGTGAATGCCTATTCATTTTGGAGCCTCTATTTCCCCGTCTGTAAAATGGGACCAATTATACTGTTGGGAAGAGTAAATGAAATGGTTCAAAATATACATCAGCTCTGTACCTCTTTCACGATTATACATATCACTTCAATCCGCACAACCATAGTAGGAGGGTAGTGTCTTCATTACCATCGCCATCCCTGTTTTATGGAGGACGAAATTGAGGCAGAGACAAACCAAGTGACTTGTGCATGGTCTCCCGGCCAGGCAAGGAGTGTGGCCTGGAGCAGGTGCACCCGGGCTGGACCACGGCTGGTGGGAGGAGGCACACTCTGGACACGAGCCCTTTCTCTCGTTACCTCAGACCTGCTGGAGCCGCTCAGGAAAGGACAGTGACGTGGGACCAGCAGACAGAGTACGGGAATGGGATCTGAGGAGAGGAGGCTGGGTCAGGGGGACATGCCAGGCAGGGAGCCTGAGGGCTGGGGAGCTGGGGTCGGCCAGGGCTGTTCTGGCTGCCCCCACCCAGGCCACAGCTTCTCCATGCCGGGTGTTCTCGAAATCCACACTGTCTGTTTGTGGCCCTGATGCTTCTGATCATGGGTCAGCCCTGGTGGCCTGCTGCTTCTTCTCCCAACATATCCAGATTTGCAGCTTCTCCATCTGATTGCTCTTCCTCAGCCTCTGGGTACCTGTAAGAGGGGCCGGTGTGCCCCCAGCACCTCGCCGCCTCCCTGCCTCTCCTGCGAGAGAGGTCAGTCTCTGATTGGGGTCCTGCCTGCACCCGTCCCTGCCCCAGCCTGCGAGCTGTCATTACCGCAGTATCACTCCTCCCGGCACAGACCAGGGTTTCCTCGAGGAAGGAGGTGGCCTTGAAGCTGGTTTGCTGTGCCTCTGGACCTTACCCAACCCTGCGAAGGGTGACCTGCTTGGGTGTTGTGGATGGGGCCCTTCTGGGAAGGGAGTGCCCTGAAGGAGAAAGGTGCCTGCCTTCCCTGGATGGACTTGAAGGACTCCCACTTACCACTCTACCGGAGATGCGCCGCTCCTACAAGAACAGTGGGGAGAGAAGAGAGAGTGCCATGGGGAAGAGCATGGGGGGAGGGGGGGAGACCCCAGGGGGCATGCCGAGTGGCTGGCCATGTCTCCGTGCTCGATTCCGTGTGTGTTTTACACACATCTGATCGGGTCGAGCTCTCTGGGCCCTGCAGGGTATGTTCTCACCTGTCACCTGACTGACCTCACCCCCCAGGTTGGAGGCACAGGGCTGACGGGAACGGCTGTGGGATCCATCCTGTGGGCGAGATCCGGCTTGGTGAGCTGGCTTCCTGTTCTGATCAGTTTCCCCCCGATGGAAATGGGGACAACAATGAAAACAAGGCACCTAGGCTGCCTGGCACACGATATGTATTCGAGAGAAGACAGGTCCTTCTTTGTGAGGTTAACAGAAAAGGTCTTTGGCATTACGTCCCACTCATGTGGAAGACTTTTGGAGCTGACCTTCTCGGCTTCTAACAACTCTTTATCTCTGTACCTCTGACCTTCTTCCCAGGTCCAGTGCCCTCACACCCCTCATGCTGCCCTGGGAACCAGTGGGGTGAGCAGCCAGCCAGCCTACAAGAGCAGGGAAATCTGTGTTTGCGCCCAAGAGACCTACATGAGTGGCTTTCAATGCTTTCCTGTCCAATAACTACGTACATGGGCAATTCAGCACCCGTGACCGGATGTAAACGCAAGGCCTTGAGAGGCAGACCTCTCAGGGGACAAAGATCATTGACCCTGCATACAGCAATCAACTTAGACCTGCTCAGTGCTGGCTGAGGTGGAGGGCAGTGGAGAATGGGTGGTAGAAATGGACAGTATTGGCTATGGCCTTGAGATTAGCTGGAGCGGGGGGACTGGAGCTTATATCACTCACTCTCTTGCATGAAGTCCTGGCAGAAGTCGCAGCTTTGGGTAAAGACTCAGTTGGACTTGGAGGGTCCGTGACAGAAGTGAAGGGTGAAAGGGGCTTCCCTTGTGCCTCAGTTCAATTCTCCTCTCAGGGAGACACTCCCTACTTTACAGACTGTTGGAGGGACCGTTCTGGACTGGCTTCAAAGCAGCTCAGCCCAAGAACAATGTGACAGTGTCTGGCCCCGAGCGTTCTAGAAGCTGCTGTGTGGCATTCACCCTGGGATGGCCTGGAGATGCGGGGAAGTTCTTGCAAGAGGCCCCCACTGAGCAATGGGAGACAGGAGCCTGGAGGTAAATGCTCACCTGTTCCATTCCCTGAGTGGAAAAATCTGAGCTACAGCCGCTCAGGCTCTTCAGAAGGTCCCTGAGATTGGTCATCCATCACCCATAACTCATCCATCACCCATAGGTCATGGGTGCTGAACTGCCCATCTACCAGAGGTCATCCATCGCCTTTTCCACTTTTCCTGTTTCACTCCTCAGGTCCTCTCTCTGGATCTCTGGGTTCACTTCCCATATAAACTACCTTCAGGTAGACCTGTGTCTCAGGCACAGCTTTTAGGGGAACTCACATGAAGCCAGCCATGTATAAAGCTTAAAGAGGGAGGAGAAGGGGCAGAACAATCTTTTCACAGAGTAGGATTGTAAAACCACCAAGCGCGCTGGGGTCCTATTTGGGGTGTGCAGTAATGTGTTGAAAGTAAACCCTCCAGCCACTTTATATCTTCTGTCACAACTTCGAGCCTCTCAGCTGTGGTCACAAACTATACGGGTAAGGATTTAATCTTGAATGGGCTTTTGCCAGATGAATTTGATGAAAAGAAAAAGGCATGGAAATGAGAGAATACACAAAGCAGTCACTATAATGAAACATCATGGAATTAAGCAGAACAAGGAGGCAAGTGAGGATATGAGGAGATTATATATATATATATATATATATATATATATATATATATATATCACATATGTTAATATCTCCTTATATATACAATCCCATTATATATAAATAATCTTTGCATTTATACACACATATATGTTATCTTTGCATATACAGTAAAACCTTGGATTGTGAGTAACTTGGTAACTTGTTCTGCAGGTGTTCCACAAGACAAGCAGACACTTCTAATAAATTTTAACTTCATAAGCGAGCCATGTCTTGCAATAAGAGTAGTACGTGACACCACATGTCACATGATCACAACTGAGCTAAGGGTTCTTGAAATTCACTTTGATATATGAGTGGTTTGGATTACAAGCATGTCTCTGGAACGAATTATGTTTGCAAACCAAAGTTTCACTGTATTTTGTATCTTTATAAAGAAAGACACAAAGGTGGTAAAGTCATGGATTGAGACCAGAGAGAACTGATACTGGGGTTTAGAACACAAGCATGAGAGTGTGGCTGGGGCGCCAGGGAGTAGAAATGAAAGATTGTTGGAGGTGAGAAGGTCATAGAATTCAGGGAGCAAGGTGTGGAATGGACCACTATTCTTCAAGGTTAAGTCACCAAGAATGGTGTCAGGAATAAACATGGAGAGCCAGATGCTGGAGTCATTAATGAACGAAGGAGAGTAAGTTGGTAGATAACAGTGGCAGGTAGTAAAGTGTGCCCTGAATTTTGAAGGATGGGAGTTTTGAAGGAGGAGTGAAGAGAACTGAATTACAGGTACAATGGGACAGCTATCCCACCCTTGAGCCTTGATGAAGCCCAAATAACCTCCACTTGAGAGTCTGCGGATGAGGTGGCATTTGCAGAGCACAGCCAACTTTCCATTAGGGCAAGATAGGAAGACACCTTACAAGAAAAGACACAGGGCACAGATAGAGGCATTTGCTGCTGATGACAGATCCTGTGTGTCAGGATGAATAGTACATAAAAGTTGGGAACGTGGACAAGGAGTAAGAAACAGAGACAACACTTGCCTTGTAGGATTATTGTCAATTGGAGAGATAAGTTTATGTAAGTGGCCAGTAGCCTTCTGGTGAAGGTGATGAGGATGATGGTGATGATGGTGATGATGGTGGTCATGGTGATGGTGGTGATGATGGTGGTCATGGTGATGATGGTGGTCATGGTGGTCATGGTGATGATGGTGGTCATGGTGGTCATGGTGATGATGGTGATGATGGTCATGATGGTGGTCATGATGATGATGGTGATGATGGTGGCCATGGTGGTCATGGTCATGATGGTCATGATGGTCATGATGGTGGTCATGGTGATGATGGTGATGATGGTGGTCATGGTGGTCATGGTGATGATGGTGGTCATGGTGGTCATGGTGATGATGGTGGTCATGGTGGTCATGGTGATGATGGTGATGATGGTGGTCATGGTGATGATGGTGATGATAGTGGTCATGGTGATGATGGTGATGATGGTGGTGATGATGGTGATGATGGTGGCGATGATGGTGATGATGGTGGTCATGGTGATGGTGGTGGTGATCATGGTGATCATGGTGATCATGGTGGTGATCATGGTGATCATGGTGATGACATTAATGGTGGTGATGGTGATGATAATGATCTCAAGAAGAGCAAGAGCTAAAGATGAATTATAGGTAGAGTCAGGAGAAGCACAGTCTAGGAATCAAGTGTCCTTGAGTCTCATCCTGGCTCTGCTATCTACTAGCTGTATGGCCTGGAACAAATCAATCACCTTTCCTCTCTGGACCATGGTTGCTTCATCTATAAAATGACAGGGTTGGATAACATCAGTGGCTGTCAACTCGGAAGTGGCAGAGCGGTCATACATACAATAGAGGTGATAATTCCCTTAGATACTTTTTCAAAATGTATATTTGCTTCCCCCAAGTTCCCCTAACCCCTACCCCACCATCCCAAGAGGTCAAATCTTATTCTCTGGGGTTAAGGACCCTGAACAGGCATTTTTAAAAAGTCCTCCAGGTGATTTAATAAATGCTCCCCTCACCCCCAGCCCTGTTTTCTTTCTTTAGGGAATTGTTGTGCCAAGAAGCTGGTCTTTCCTTTCTCACATGTCATTGCCCAGAAAGTGATAGTGGGAAAGATGTGGTTTGTCAGGCAGAGCTGGGCCAGAGCATTTATCAAAAGGACCAGATGCCCTGAGCTCTGCCCTTGGTGGGCAGATGGCCAGAGAGTAGGCAGGGTTATTTTTATAGCTTTGTTCTTTGGGCATTTCCCCATTGAAATGCATAAGAATGAGAACTGAATCAGCACAGGTCAGTTTTGTTGCTATTGTTTTTGGGTTTTTGTCGATTATCAGACCACACCGTGCTGTAGGCCAGCCTAGGCGTTGACTAACTTTGAGCAGGGCGGCCCCTCGGCCAGTCATCAGGGGGAAACCTAGGAAGTCCACACACAGTGGTGGTAGTGAACCCAGCACACCACACACAGGCCTATGTCAAGCCCCCTTGTATCCTCAATACCTAGAAATACACTCAGCACATAATAGGGATGCAACAAATACTTGTCAAACTGAAATATAAGGGAAGGCAGCAATAGATCAAAAGGATAGCAGTTTGGGGGCACCTGGGTGGCTCAGCCAGTTAAGTGTCTGATTTCAGCTCAGGTCGTGATCTCACAGTTTATGCGTTCGAGGCCCGCGTCAGGCTCTGTGCTGACAGCTCAGAGCCTGGAGCCTGCTTCGGATTCTGTGTCTCCCTCTCTCTTTGCCCCTAACCCACTTGCATTCTGTCTTTGTCTCTCTCAAAAACAAACATTCAAAAAATTTTTTTTAAATAAATAAACATTAATTTTTTTTTTTAAAGGATAGCAGTTTAGGGGAATGCATTCATTTTCAACTGCAGGAGAAAGAATGGCTCCAGAGAACTACAACGTTATGCTGAGCCAAATTAGCAGTGAAATTGAAGAGCAGGATAAAATGACTGACACGCAAGGATTCAACCCCCACAGATCCTCTCTGAGAAGATACACTTGAGTGTTTCTAGCAAGAAGAAAAGCGACCCTAAGAAAGTGATCAAGTCACAGGAAGGTGGTAAGCCAATAAACCTATAAGCTTGTTAAATCTTAAAAGATTTTGATAGCGTGATGTGAAAAATAATGAATAGAACTAAACAAAAACTAAAATCCCAAATGATTTCAATGTGGTGGGTTTGGGACACAGAAGAAATTGAAAGCAGGCTAATATTGGAATTACATCAAATCAATAGATAACTTTTCAGGGGAAGTATAGAGATATTGACAAATACCTGAGATACATAGAAAGATATATGCTTAAGTGTGTTTGAAGTGTAAGGATAATCACCAGAAAAAATAGAAATAGGGTATATAACGTCTAAACTATTGGAGGAAAAAAAAATTCAAAGAATTCAAAATCCATTGAAACAGATGGTTTAAAAAAGGAAAACTAACAAAGATATTTTTAAAGTGGATACATGGTAAACATTATAGTAAGGCTGGGGGCACCTGGGTGGCTCAGTCGGTTAAGCATCCAACTTCAGCTCAGGTCATGATCTCATAGTTCATGGGGTCAAGCCCTGCGTTGGGCTGTGCTGACAGCTCAGAGACTGGATCTTGTTTCGGATTCTGTGTCTCCCTCTCTCTCTGCCCCTCCCCCGTTCACACTCTGTCTCTCTCAAAAATGAATAAACATTAAAAAATTTTTTTAAACATTAAATAAGGCTTTAGAAATATATCTAGTCATATTAGTTATCACAATGTATGTAAATGGGCTAAATTTCTCCTATTAAAAGACAGAGACTCACTAACTGGGGAAAATAAAATCCACTGTGGGCCATGATGTGAAAAAGTTGGAAAGCTTAGTTCTGGAGTATATACCCAGGAGTAAAATTTCTGAGTCAAAGAGTATATATTACTAGATATTGCCTCATTGCTCTCCAAATTAATTCTATTAATTTATTTTTGGAGTAGCATTAGAGTTCCCATTGCCAAATATTGATATTGTTAGACTTTAAAATTTTTGCCACTATATCAGGCACATGTTATCTCATTGTTACTATATTTTGTGTGTTACCTTACTTACTAATGAGGTTGGGAATCTTTACATGTGTCTTTTTTTGGCAATTCCAATTGATTATTGTGAATGGCTTGTTCCTGTCATCTGTCCACACATTTATACATTTTGCCTTGTTCTTATTGATTTGTAGAATTTCTTTATAAATTTGCAACCTTTTATCAGCCATATGCATTGCAATATCTTGTCCTTGTCTTTGATTTGTCTTTTCAATTTATTTATGGTATTTTTGAACTATACACGTTAAAATTTTTTTTAAGTTTTATTTATTTAAGTAATCTCTATAGTCTACATGGGGCTCAAACTCATGACCCCAGGATCAAGAGTCACATTCTCCTCTGACTGAGCCAGCCAGGTGCCCCTGAACTATACAAGTTTAAATTTTAATGCAATAAAATTTTATGAACTATACTTACTGTGACTTGTTTAAGAAATTATTTTGTATTCTAAAGTCATAACCACATTCTCCTCGACCCAAATACTACTTCCTTAGGAAAGTCTTCTCCAGTCCCTCAAAATAGATGATGTTTCATTATATACTCTTATGATACTGTTTTCTTTCATTGCACTTATCCCAGCATAATTATACATTTATATATGCAATTGACAAAAAGTCTGACTCCTCTATTGCAAGGTAAGCCCCAGGAGGTCTCAGACCATGTCTTATATTCTCTCTTTCATTGTAATATCTCCAGGGCTTACCATAGTTTCTGTCATATAATAGGTAACATTTATTAAGTCCTTATTATATGCAAGCATTATTCTAGGACTTCACATGTACTTATTTAATAGGTATGACAGATACATAGACAGATACTATACTGTCCACATCTTAAAGATATAGAAACTGGGGCACAGAGAGGCTACGTGACATATTCACTGTCACACAACTAGTCGATACCAGAGTCAGAATTCATGCCCAAGGGTTCTAGCTCCACACCCTTTCCTCTCAACTGTTAATGTATGTTCCTCAAAGGGTAGGAACTCAGCAAATGTTTACCAGATGAAATGAGTGGAAAAAGCCACAATTTTAGCATAGTTCTCTCAGAAATAGAAATATCATTTAAAAAAAAAAAAAAAAAACGAAAACTGGTATATTTGAATAAGACACTACAAGCTGTATAGGTTATTTTTAACAGAATAACATATATTCTTTCAAATACTTATGGAGCAGTAACAAAAATGCACTATCTACTATGATTCAAAGGAAATCTCAGCAAATATTAAGTAGTTGAATGTATTTAAATAAATTTACTAGCCAAATGCAATAATAGTATAAATTAACTACAAAAGGAGGGGGGAAGGGAAACACTTTATGTTGTTGTTGGTGTTCTTCTAAGTATAATTTACATAGTTAAAGTATTCAGTTGTGGAGCTCACAGAATTTTGATGTCCACCCCTCAGTAATCATCCAGCTGAAGATCTAGAACATTTCCATCACCCCAAAAAGATTCCTCCTGCCCCTTTCTGGTCATGCCCCCACCCAGAGACAATCACTGTTCTTGAACTTTATGTAAATGGTTCACATAGCAGATACTCTTTTGTATCTGGCTTCTTCCACTCAGCATGTTTTTGAGATGCATCCCTGTTGTTTGTGGTACGTACGAACTGTTCATCCCTTATTTACTTACTCATTTTTTAAGTAGTATGTCTCTGTGCAGATATATTACTGTGTGGTAATCCAGACTTCAGTGTGGGGTTATTGCACCTGCATAAAGCTAATAGAAACATTAAAAAAAATTTTTTTTAATGTTTATTTATTTTTGAGACAGAGACAGATCGCGACTGGGGGAGGGGCAGAGAGAAGGAGACACAGAATCCGAAGCAGACTCCGGGCTCTGGGCTGTCAGCGCAGAGCCCAATGAGGGGCTTGAACTCACAACCCATGGGACCGTGACCTGAGCCACAGTCAGACGCTCAACCGACTGAGCCACCCAGACGCCCCGAAACATTTTTGTACAAGGACTTTTCTGAATATGTGCCTTCATTTATTTGGGGCATGTACCTAGTAACAGAATCTCGGGCTTATCGGGTTGAGGTAAATTTCATTTCATTAGAAACTGCCACCAAACTGCCACTCTTTTCCAAAGTGGTTGTGCCATTTTATACTTTTGTCAGCCACATACGAGAGTTTTTCTCCTCTTTCTCACCAATATTTGATATTTTAACATCATTGATTCATTCATTCATTCATTTATTCATTCATTTATTCATTCATTCAATGTTTATTTTTTGAGAGAGAGAGAGACAGAGCATGAGCAGGGGAGAGGCAGAGAGTGAGGGAGACAGAGAATCCCAAGCAGGCTCCGCACTGCCATCACAGAGCCAAAGGTGGGACTCAATCCCATGAACCCGTGAGATCATGACCTAAGCTTAAGTTGGACACTCACCCGACTGAGCCACCCAGGCGCCCTTGATATTTTCACATCTTTTAAATGGCAACCATTTGGTGGATGGCAAGTGGTATCTCATTGTAGTTTGAATTTGCATTTCCCTGAAGACTGCTAATGTTGACTACCTTTTCACATGTTTTTTTAGCCATTCATATATCTTCTTGATGAGTTGCCTGTTCCAATGTTTATTCATTTTGTAATGAGCTGTCTTTTCTGTATTGATGTGTAGGAGTTCTTTATATAGTCTAGATACAATTACCGGGACATTTTAACACAGACTTTTAAATGACTCCTAGATTGAAGAGAAAATCTTACTGAAATTACAAACAAGTTAGGAATAAACAAGAATATGAGCACAGCATTAAAGAAAAAATTTGTGGGATGCATGCAAAATAATAGAGAACATTTTACAGTTTGAAATAGTCTAATTAGATAATGAGGAGGGTTTTTTGTTTTTTGTTTTTTTACTAAACTTATGAATCAAGAAGCTAGATAACAAATTGTAAGGTAATCCCCCCAAAAGTAGGAGAGAATAAACATGATAAAATGCAGCAGTTAATGGAGTAAATGCAAAAAAAAAGAAAAATGATCAAGGCTTTGATCGAGGCCAATTATTAATAAGGAGAAAATTGATGAAACATCAGAAATAAGAAAGGGTGTATATTCTGTTAGAAGATTTAAAACATAAAAACATACCGTGCTCAACTTTTAAAATAAATGTGCAAATGTGGATTTTAAAATGGTGATTTCCTGGCAAATATAAATTCTAAAATTGACTAAAGAGGTATAGTTATAGAAACATTTAAAAGTTAGGCAAAGTTAATCATAAAGCTCCGATCACCAAGAAACAGATAATTTGGGGGGTCTAGTACTTCTTTCTGAACCTAGAATAAATTTGGAAGCTTCTCTACAATCTATGAGGCTTGTGTAACCATATAACAAGACTAAACAAAGATATCGAGGGGAAAGAAAATATAGATCAATCAAATTTATGAACAAGGACACCAAAATCCTAAATAAACAGTAGTAAATTAAATCCATCTGTGTCCTAAAAGAATAATACATCTTAACAAAGCAGGGCTTATCCCTGGAATGCCAGGATATTTCAACATGAAGAAATCTATTAATGTAATTCATTTGATCAAGAATTACGAGAAAAGTCATAACGTCATCTCAATAGATTCAGAAAAACTGTTTTAATGAGCTCAACAAAGACCCATTTGTGATGTAAAAAAGAAAAACACTTAACAAAACAGAATTAAAATGAAACAGCCTCATTTTCATAAAGGAAAGAAACCCCTCTACAAACCTCATCTTCAGCAGTGAGTCACCTGTTTGAAATCAGAAACAAAGACGAACACTGTTATTATTCAACATCCGAGCTAATGGAATAAAACGGTATAAAATAACAAAATGTATTAGTATTGAAAAAGGAGAGACAAAACTGTTTTTACTTGCAGACTGTATAATTGTCTATTTGGAAAATCCTTCTCAATCAACCGCAAAATGATCTGAACTAGTAAGAGAATTTTAGTAAGTTGGCCAGATACTACACCCCATTCATAAGCAATTGCAATATTGGGAATGCTAAACTAAAAAATGTGTAAGGACTAAACGGGTGGGGGGTGGGGAACCAGAAACATTTCTCATAGATTGCAAAAACCTTAGGAAGTTTTGGGAATTATTTGGGGACCAATCTGGGTGAAACGTGTCCACATTGTAACACTTGACTGATGACTACCCATGACCATGACCATGGGTTTACTTTCTCTCATGGAGATTTCCTGAAATTTAAATCCCCGATTCCATGCACCTGTCAAACAAAATGAGATCTTATTTTAGCCCCTTACCCTGATGACCCTAAGCTGTGGGTTTATTTGTCTGCTCTTCAATTTGGTGTGTAGGTTTTGCAGAACGGAAAGCTAATGCTCAGAATGACCTCTGGCCATTGACTGACTTGCTTGGTTGGAGCAAGTCATACAATCGTTGTGGCTTCTAGAAAGAAAGAAAGTGGGTTGGAGGGATGAAGGCTGGTGTTGGGGCAGCAGGCAAAGACTGGAATTCGGTAACAACAGTGATCATGGAGTTAATGTTATCGAAGAAGACAGGAAGGGGGGTTGAGAGGAATATCTGGGTATGCTGGGATATTTTCTGTCTTTTGAGTCAGGCTGGCATCAACAATGGCAGCTTTCAAGCTCTTGTGGGTTTATAGGCATGGACAACATATTTGAAACTGGCTTGCACACTCATCACGGCGTAATCCTCATGTCCCACCTGGGGTCCACAAGACATCAGGATGCACCTTGAGGGTCAGTTTTCACAAGGGCTTTAGAGCTTGAGGGAGAAACGGTGAAAAAGACTTAGATGTTTAAGGGTCTTGGAACACTGATAATCAAGTAGCCTAAGTAAAGACAGGAGACGAATACCTGCCCCAAACTTCGGGAAATACAGGTGACGGCATAGAAAGGTTTCCCAAGGAGTTTGCAGCTTTTCTTGAGGCAAGGGGCAGTCATATAAACCTATACCTTCTGAGGGCTTGGGTGCTCTGAAAAAAAATCAGGGCAAACTAAAACAATTGACCAACTTCACTCCTGATTCTAAAGAGAAATGATCAAACACATGGTCACAGGGTCGTTTCTCCGTGCTTGTTTCGTCATCCTTTGGTTTGTCCAGAGAATGTAGAGGGTGTACCTATCAGGTTCCAGTCCCGGGAACACAGTGTAGGCTGCTGATTCTAGAAATAAGGTCCCATCAGGAATAGTTACAGCTGCATCGGGGACCTGCCTCTTTTCTCAACCACCTTTGTCTGCACGGATAATGGAGACTGTGTGGCTAGGTGATTTCCAGCTGCAGACGTGAGTCTAGGACAGCACTGGCTGATCATTGCCCCTCTCTCAACTCTACTACCCTGGAGAGCAAAGCAGACAGCCTACTCCAGGCCCATTTTGACATTTGGCAGATAACAGAGGCAGTAGCAGGAGCGAGGGAGGTAGTTTTCTGGTTTTAGGATAAGAGCAACGGAATGTCCTATTTGGCCAAACTTGAGAGAAGCTGGCCAGTTCTGGAGCAGGTGGGCTGTTCATTTTTCTCCTTTACAAGGAACTGAGGTTTTGTGTTCCCTTCTGCAAATCCCACCTCCCCACACCTGGTCAGGTGTAGCCAACAGTCCTGCCTGACACCCAGGCAACGTTCTTTTGGGACAAAGGCAAGCCAGGCGTGATCTCTGCTCCACGTCAGGTTTTGCGTCTGATCTCAAGTTCAAGATCTCAAGTCTCATCTCTGCTTAGCTCTGCCTTCAGTCAAGTTAGGATAATGACATGCATTGTCTTTCCTTGAAGGTACCTTGCATCCTATGGGGACGGAGACTGAATACTTCAGTTTCAAAACAGGACGAGGTTCATGTGACAGAAGGAAGCGCCCATGAATCAGCTGTCCAGACTCCTTTTAGGTGAACCAGAACCCCCACAGCCACAGCCTCTCAAGTGGAGATTTTAAAGCAGTAACGTCCAAGCGCTCAGACAGGTATTTTAAGGCCACAATTTAAAATTATAATCTTATTAAAAAACCAACAGGTTTGGCTGTGATGAGATTTTTTTTTTTTTTTTTTTTTTTTTTTTTTTGCATTCGACCCTCAATGTACCTGCTTCACCTTCTCCTTGGAATATAAATTGTCAGACTGTTCATGGGTTTTGACATAAGGTTCATTTGGCTCCAGCCACTCTGAAAAAAGGGAGATTTTTTTTGTGTGTGTGTTTGGTTGTTTTTTTTAAAAAATTTTGTTTCTTTTGCTTTTAAATTCTACATTCTCTAGGACATGTACTTGAGTGGCATTCAGTATACATATTTGCAAGACTTAAAAATGAAATATCCCCTAATGCAAAGGAAGGCCACAAGCTGACATTCCCTGAGTTTGCCAAATTTTGTTCCAGAGGTTGGTGACCTTCTGTTTCAAAACAGGAAAGAAGTGAAATCGTGGGGAGTCACCTACACACAGGCTTTGCCAGATAATTATTCAGCTGACAGTTCAGGGAGCTTAACAAACTCTGCTCTGTGGTCTCTGAAGACTGAATTCGTTATGCCTTAAACAAGAAAAAAAAAATTCCCATTGGGATTTTCAGATCTTAGTGCTTTCTTTAAATATGTGGTTTACCTGTTTAAGGACTTGGCAAAGAAAATAAAAACGCCTTTCTTAACAGTTACATCTCAGGCTTTAATTATTCCTATTTTTGATCTTGTAGCTGTAGCTCTAGAATTAAATAGTCCTCCTTTAATGTGGGTAGGCGCTTAAAAAAAAGCCTTTCAACTTGTAGTCTTAAAAAAAAAATTTTTTTTTTCTTGCATGAACAGCTTGGGTGGGGAGAGAATTAAAATGCCAGCTATGGCCTTTTTGTTTTACTGGGAAGCTGATGGGCAATGATTTGGAAATGCCCGGGGTATACGTTGTGCCACCCGGATGGGGGGGTGTGAGCAGGGTGTAGAGTCTGGTTCAAAGCGGAGGTAGCTCCCTCCCCGCCCCCATCCCACCCTCCTCCCCCTGTGTCTTTGGCCAGCACTTTCTGGGAAGATGACTTTGTCCCCGAGCTGCTATCAGGGCTGTGAGGATTGGGGTCTGGGTAGGGAGAGGATGTGGGGTAGGGTTTGGGAACATTATTTCCACCACTTTTACCCAAGTGGCCAAAAAAGACAGGTTTACCTGTGAGAATTCTTCATTAATTCTACTCCTCTTGTTGTTGAAGATTTTATTGTTTCATTTTTTTTAAGGTTTATTTATTTTTGAGAGAGAGAGACAGAGTGTAAGCCAGGGAGGGGCAGATAGAGGGAGACACAGAATCTGAAGCAGGCTCCAGGTTCTGAGCCGTCAGTACAGAGCCTGACGCAGGGCTCGAACTCACGGACCACGAGATCATGACCTGAGCTGGAGTCAGACGCTTAAACAACTGAGCCACCCAGGTGCCCCTTATTGTTGAAGACATTAAAAAGATGGCTCTTCAGGATAAATATTCAGAAGAACCAAACCATCCCACATTTAGGGAGAGCGAGAATAGGCATAACTGCCTTTTTCTTCCCCATCTCGCGCCATGGTGTGGGGTTAAGCATGACAGTGGTGGGGTTGACGTGTTTGGGTAGTTTGAGTTTTTTTAAAAAAATTATCTATGTCCTTTTGTAAAATATAGATCTCTATTTCTCTCTACGTAACTGGGGAGGGTGGATCTACAGAAATAAACAGAAAGTTCCGGAAGAAGAGGAACCATCCCAAGAACAGGAAGGACTGAGCTGCCCTAGGATCATGATAAACAAAGAAGAGTCCAACTGTGTTTTGCAACACAATGGATTAACTCAGCGTCCTGGTGGAGAGCTGACTGGACAGTCTCTGCTCCCTTCCTCCTGTGAGATGATACCTCCTCCTCACAACGCCACTAATTACGAGATGTCACTGACGCATAAGAACACAATAACAAGAAGCCAGCAGTAATAGTGTTTAGACTCTGACAATCACTTTACCTGCATAAACTCACTCAGTCCTCAGGACAGCTGTATAAAAGGAGGAGCTATTATTACCTTTTTTTTTTTTTTAACAGGTGCAGAACAGGAGACACAGAGAGATTGGGTAACTTGGCTAATGTCGCATATGTAGGAAGCAGCATTGAAATTCAGGTAGTGTGAGACCAGGGTCCTTGCTATGAATGACCAAACGTTGAATAGTAAAAACGAAACAAAGAAACAGTGAAGGCCAGGTTGGAAATGCTGTGACCAAGACTTGACGGGACATCAGATGGGGGAGCAGGGCAGAGTTCCACTGGAGGACTCAGAGATCCTCAGGAGAAGGACAGGAGGAGGAGGAGGCTTTTCTGTGTATCTTATCAGAGCCACAACCCGGAGTCATGACGTCCCTACCACATTCCAGCTGGATGTGGACTCTGTCTAGGGGCTGGCGATCTTTAGTAGGAATCAGGTGCTGAAGGTCCCCGTTCTGTTGCCTCCAGCCTGCTCCCCCCTCCCCCCCAGGTGCGGGGGAGGGTGACTACCTGTGGGAGATGGGGGAGTGCTCCCCCTGCCGGTGGCGGATTTGCAGGCTCAGGGCTGTACTGGCGCAGTCCAAGTAGGTAGACTTGCCGCAATTTGGGAGTCCAGTCCGGCGGGCGATGAGCTAGCTGCCTGCTTTTGGTTGCCAGTTGATGGAGAGATACCAAATGGTTAATGCAGTTGCCTACCAGCCATCAACGGATCTGGGAGAGAAGCTGAGTAGACTCGGCACCAACAAATACTGAGCTGTAGAACACTGTCTCCACCATGACCCTAGGAAGGGAACATTGCCAGGCTTTTACCTTCTCCTCCTCATAAAGAAGGAAGTGTGGTCTTGGAGAAGTCTGACTTGTCCACAGCTGGCAAATGGCAGAGGCAGAATGAGTGAACCCCTGACCGCGCCCTTGATCCCCTTGGTTCAGCCTCGGGTGCCACACTAAGACTCTGGGTATTATTCCTCTTTTTATGAAATGATGCAACTTCTTCCTTTCTAATCGAGCCTGGGTGCGTTTGAATGCCCAAACCTCAACTAAAAGTTATGGAACTCTAACGAACATAGGTGCAACTGAAATTATCGAGGCTGGAAGGAGGGTGACAAAAATGACTAATTTCTCACCTTTATCTACGGAAAGCAGAGGTGGTACTTCTGGACTGAGTGAAGTCACAGGTGCAAAAATCAGAGCTGTCGGCTCAGACCCAATGAACCACTTCGTGCTCCCCACAAATCGGAAGGTTCATCAGCCCCCGTTCCTTCTCCTAGATGAGACATGGAGGTCATATCAAATGTAACTCCTGTGATGCCCTGTCTTCAGGGGACTTTGGGCGAACACAGAAGGGTTTGGGGGATCCTTGGGACACAACAAAACATGAGCTACATGCTACTAAACACTTCCTACACACCAAGTACTTGGCATAAACTCTCTCACTGAATTGGTGCACCAACCTTATGAAGTCCAGACTGTTTTTAAGCCCATTTTACAGATGAGGAGATTAAAGCCTTAGTAGATGAAGTCACTTGTCCCAACTTTGTGGCCCCAGAGCCCAAGGCAGTAACCATTAGGAATATTCTCTCTCCCAGTCTGATTACAGTAGATAGATCACACGCACCTGTTGCAATGGGTTGATTTTTGGGGTCTGAGAGGAAACCCGGTTCTACCCTATTTTACAGGCCCCTGACCCCTTGGCCAGTGAGGCTGTGGGAGTCCTGAAGAGGGAGGTCACCCAGCTCTAAGAGGAAGGAAGCATCTCATCCTTTTCCCACACAAAACCTCCCATTGCCTCACCTCCAAATGGATTTGGAAGAACTTCTGGATTTGACCTGGGATGAAGGGTCTGAGAGACACTAAAAGGGGTCTTCATGGCTACATAATCTCAGTTCTGGTCAGGGAGTTCCCAGTGTGGGAGGAATATATCTTTAAATGCCAAATCTGAGTGATGGACTAGAACCTTCAAGATCTTTCTATATCAAGAAAAGGAGTTTGTGAACTACAACTAGGACTACATATGGAGGATGATTATCCCAGGTGGAGTTTCCCTCAGAGGGCAAAACTGTAATACAGAGCTTGGGATTTGCTCAAAGGTATCTTCCTCCATCACTTGCCTTGAGTTGAGGGCTCAAAATAAGACAGGTAGCCTCTAAATTTACTCTCCACATGATGGAGCAGGTTTTGGAAGTGAGGTCATCTCTGAAGATAGGCCATTTTAGACATTAATACAGTCTCTCCATTTTGCAGCCAAGGAAAATGGGACCAAGCTTTCTCAAAGTCGTTCCCTGACTGGCAAGGCTGAGGCCGGAACCCATGTCTCTTGACCAAACGAGTCCAAATCCCAAGACCTGTTTCTGTCCAATGGCTCACTGATGCCTTTGAGTACTTGACGCTTTTGTCTAGCTTGGCATGTGGACAAATCCTCCCTCAAGATCCCTCTTCTCCAGAAGAAAATGTGATATTCAGGCTGGTATAATCTTAAACACTTACGTTTAGGATCTCATAGGTGGACATTTAAACATCCAATTCCCTGCTTCCATGAGAACAAAATAGAAACTTGTTGCAAATCTGCCCAAAATACTTGTGATCACACCCATGTCTTTGTCAGTAGAGGTTGATGAGCAAGCCAAACATTTTCACACGAGTCAAGATCCTGCAACATCTCAAGTTCCTGGTCCTAGAGATCTCTAATGTGTAGCTGCTGAGACATAACCTAGTCGGACATTTTTTATTTGTATTTTTATTGTTTTTGGTTTATGTTTATAAAAGTAACAGTTAAATGTCTGGTTAATTGAGAAGTTATGGTTAGCTGACTTCTGGTTATCTGAGGTTTTTAAATATTATATAACCTGCTCTACCTGGGTCTTCCCAGCCTCCTCAAACAGGCTGTAATGAATATGTAATGGCATAGAAGCTTCTCGACACTTGTTAAAATACTGTGCATTCTTTCTCTCCTAGAGCGTGTTCATTATAGATACAACAGGAAAAAAGATAAAACGCCTGAGTGACTGACACCCAGTTTGGAATGTGAATCTCTCATCTTGGGTCAGTGTCCACAAGGATCAAGGAACCAGGCAGAATAGGGCTTTGACCTCTTAGGCCACATGTGCTGGGGGTGCCAATGTTGCTGGTCTTTCCCAGAGGGGGGACATGAAAGCTGCCTGCCGTGACTTCAGTTTTTCACGTCTCCAAAGGGACAGCCCTCCTAGCAGGAGAGATCAGACTCCCCTCTCTCTCCCTCTGAGGCAGTCAGGTTACTCAATAATCTGTATAAATTACAGATTATAATATACAATATAATATACAATAATCTGTATACATTACAGCCAATGCCTTTGGCTGCCTGATCACCTTCCCTGGATCTGGTGATCGCCTTGTAGATCAGAATTCTTTTTCCTCCTTCCTTTAATCAAATAGAACAGCAACAATTAAATGTGTTCTTTTAAAAAAATTTTTTTGAGAGAGAGACGAGAGGGTGAGAGCAGGGGAGGGGGAGACAGAGGGGGAGACAGAGAATCCCAAGTCGGCCCTATGTAGTCAGCACACAGAGCCCGACGTGGGGCTCGAACTCACAAAACTGTGAGATTATGATGTGAGCCAAAATTAAGAATCGGATGCTTAACCAACTGAGCCCCCAGGTGCCCCTTAAATGTGTACTTAATATAATCACCCTTTCTTTTTTGGACCCTGGGAAAGCTAGTCTCCTCAGGGTGTCTGTTGTTCTGTTTTCCAGGTTTATCTTCAGGGAAGGGATAGAGACTTCTTGAAGCTAGCCAAAGGGAAGGGGAATTAATGTTAAGGTATATGTGCAACAATGAGGAAGTCCAAAACCTAGGACAGAAAACCGAGGTACAGAAGGGTCATCTGGAAATGGAACAGAAGGATTCAAGGGGGCTTCTGTGGGGTCCTCCTCAAATACTGCACCATCAGGACAAAATACCTACCTGCTGTGTCTCTTTCTTGCTCACTCACAACCATCAGTGTCTCCTTGTGTTTGCCCACTGCCCCAACTCACCCTTACCTTTGGCTTCTTTAGTTCTAAATTTACTTCATGACTCTTCAGAAACGATTTCTCCTCCCAATGGGAAATTCTCTTATTCATGGCTCAGCTTCAAGGGAGAAAGAGAGAGAGAGAGAGAGAGACAGAGAGAGAGAGAGACAGAGAGAGAGAGACAGAGAGAATGTAATAGGTTCAATGTTTCCTCCTCCACTTACATAGTTATTTTCTTAGAAACCATATGGCTCCTAAGTCACTGGAAAGGTTCCATTGGTTCTTTTTATGGGTTAGGCCCCAGCCCCTGACTCGATGAGCTGTGTGGAAGGGATCTAGATGGAGAAGCAGCAAGGGCTTTACATGGGTCAGTTTCCCTTTGAACAGAGTATCCACCAGGATGACCAGCATTTGAGAGTCTTTTTAGAGGAACCATAATCTATCCATAAATGGTTGCTTCCATGGAAGACTTGGTTCCACCAGAGACTGGAAAAAAAATGGGAGAAAGTGAGATGTGTATCTGTGGCTCACAGTCCAACGCACATTTTTCAATTGGAGGACAGAGCTGTGGGCGACCTGGCTATTTCCGAGTGGAATGGAAGAGACACACCCACAGCCACCGTGCCTACCCTGTGCCTGAAGCTTCATGTCCCGCTCCGGAATCAAGACCGTGCCTTTGCGCACACCGTCACAAGGGGGCAGGACAATATGGGGGCTTTGGGAAGGTGCGAGGATGCCCCACAGTCACGATGGGTGTTCTCCTGTTGCCCCTCTCGTTGGCCTGAGCCGAGCAGCTGGCAACAGCTCTTGCCCTTTCAGACAGAAATGCCTACAGAGATGCTATTGTTTCCCTTAGGTGACAAATGCCACAGGCCTGGGCCGGCCAAGCCATCCTGGAGCCCAGCTGCTTCCGCACTGCCACCACATGAGAAGGGTGCTTTGTTTTAATTGTCACATTTGTTGTTTGAAAGGATGCTCTTCAACCACGGAATTCTCGGGTGACCTTTCCGTAGGAATCACATGCAAATGTCCCAGTGGAAGGTCATGATTGGTCTGCAAAGGTCATCTCCATTCGTCTAGACGGTTGTCTTCACAAAAGAAGGAAGTTCAGGTAAGGAGCCCAGAACCAGAGAGCACCAGAGGAGAAAGGTCGTCTGGTCTACCCTGTTGTGTCGGCTGGGCCCCACCTGCAGGTGGCACATCCATTTGCTTCTGGCCTCCCACGGTTCACCTTGGCCTAGAATAGCCCTGCTGGCTTAGACGCCATCCCAAAGCTTCCCCAAACAGGTGCTCTTTGAACAGACGTTATGCATCCTCCAATTGCCCAGAGATAAGCCGTGTGCAGGAGGAATCTCTCTTCTGAGCAACTGAGGCTCTGTTGATAGGTTCTTTTCTTTTTCTTAATGTTTATTTTTGAGAGAGAGAGCCAGAGCGTGAACAGGGGAGGGGCAGAGAGAGAGGGAGACACAGAATCCGAAGCAGACTCCAGGCTCCGAGCTGTCAGCACAGAGCCCGACACGGGGCTCGAACCCAAAAGCTGCAAGAACATGACCTGAGCCAAAGTCAGACACTGACTGAGCCACCCAGGTTGATAGGTTCTTGAAGGGTTTGTTGCGGGGACAACTTATTAATGATTCACTCTCCAAACAACACTATTTGAGTAACTGCCCTTTCTGAACCGAACAAAACAAAACACCCAGCATCTCTCTGGAAGTTCAGCTGAGATGAATTTGTCCCTATTACCACAGAGCAATCTCCTAACCCCTCATCCCCCATGTCAGGCTGGCAACCGGAGAGGAATGGATTTTAAGTGAGACACACTCAGATGGAAGCTGCCAGAGAGAAAGGCCTGCGCGTGGATTTCTGCGTGTGGGGAAAGGATTTCTTGCCCCTCTGCCCCGTCACTCTCACTGAAATCAGACTGTTCCTTTTCCTTCTGGGTGGAGGCCCTGGAGAAAACATAATTAACCCTGGGCGGGGAGTCACCCAGGGCAGGGGTGGGAGACAGGGAGGACAGGAAGGGCAGGGAGCATGCAGCCACAGACTGTGAGCTGGGCATGAAGGCTAGCAGAGAAGGTTCGAGAGGCGTGAGGGGATTGCCGGGCAGGAGCCTGAGGTTCTAATGAGTCATGTCAGCTGTTGACTGGGGATTCACAACAGCTGCGTGTGCGAGCTGAGGCACAGTCCTTGGGGAAGCAGGTGGCGGTGATGTGAGGGACGGCCTGCCCCGACCTGCCTCCATTAGCTGTAATTATGCTTGTGACTTCTGCTGGGGGGCGGCCGGGAGCCAGCGGGGGCCTGTGGAGACCACCAGAGACCCGCATTTTTAGCCCGTGGTCAGTCAGCTGTAAAACTGGGCCACATTTGGCAACAACAGAAGGAGCGTGAGGCCCGAAGCAATTTTTCTTTGAAATCAGCTTCTAAATTGCAGGGAGCCCAAGTAAATTGACACATTTACTAGCTTGAGCTCCTTCCCCGTTCCTGCTTCCTTGCCTCAGCCAGCCTCTGCTCACCGGAGCAGTTCTGGGCCTGGGGATGTGGGGGAGGGAGCGCTGCCCTGCCTGGGGGGCGGCGGTGATTTCTCTGTGCGCACATTTTCATTACTGACGCTGATGAGTGCTTTTCAACTTACAAACTGAAAATGCTCCCCCCCCCACAAAAGAAACCTGGAATCTGCAGGAGGAACCCCCCCCCATTAAATGAAAAGCAAAGATGGGGTGCCTGGGTGGTTCAGTCGGTTAAACGTCCGACTTCAGCTCAGCTCATGATCTCACAGTTCGTGGGTTTGAGCCCCATATCAGGCTCTGTACTGACAGCTCAGAGCCTGGAGCCTGCTTCGGATTCTGTGTCTTCCTCTCTCTCTGCCCCTTTCCTGCTCGTGTCCTGTCTCTTTCTCAAAAATGAATAAACTTTAAAAAAAAAAAAAAAGGAAACAACTACCCAGTGCACATTGCACAGCAAATGCGAGTCGCACCGCGATGGAGGCCCTCTTGCCCATCCAGCCTCCTGGGTAGAGAAAGCCACTTTCTTAGCCGACGTCTCTTATAATGTAGCCAGCTCGAATCCTGGGGGGTTTGCTTCCCTAATCAGAACTGAAATTACATGACAGAAGAAGGGCCTCATGAGTGTAACACTGGATAGGTTGCCAGCATCTACTGCAACATCTGTGTCACGGAGCCTGGAACTGCAGGGCCAGGTGGGCAGCCTTGAAGCGGTGGGTGAGGAATGTGGAGTTGAGAGACCTCATGTTCTAAGACTCAGGTTCCTCATTCTTCAGTGGGAATAAGAGTAACTACGTGAGGGCGCCTGGGTGGCCCAGTCAGTTCAGCATCTGACTCTTGATCTCGGCTCAGGTCATGACCTCACGGTTTGTGCATTTGAGCCCCGCGTCGGGTGGGCCCGAGCCCGTCTTTGGGCTCCTTGTTCTCTCTCCCTTTCTCTCTCCCTCCGTGTGCCCCTCACTCACTTGCACGCTCTCTCAGAAGTATAAAATAAATACAGTAAATACCATACGATAATAACTGCCTGCGGGTTAGTTTGGGATTATGTGGTCACGCACCAGCCCCAGCACACTGTAAGCGCCCCGAGCGTCAGCTATTCTTTGTCATCACTGAAGATCATCAGGCTCACCTTTTGCATTCGCGGCGATGGGGGAGCTCAGGCAGCGGGGGGATCACATCCTAGCATCTTCCTCGACGTGAGCCTTGACTTTCTGCCTCCCGTTCTCTGCACATTCAGATAGCTCACTGGGGCGGGGGTCGAGGGGACCTTCCCTGGCCCCAGTGAGCCTTTTGAACTCTGGCTTGTGCTCCTCTGCTGTCCTCCTCCTCCTCCTCCTCCTCCTCCTCCTCCTCCTCTCCATCCGTCTTCACGCACTGGTGGAAGTCCTCCGACTCTGGGAAACCTCCCTGAAGTCCCCGTAGGGATTCCTCCTCGCCTCTTACCAGTGTGACACTGTGAAGTCAGTCAGCTTCAGATGAACGTATGTCACCTCTTAAGCCAGCGGGCACGAGTGGCCTTCTCTGCTTTTCTTTGCATTTTCTTCAGGACCCAGCCCAGGATCTGGCTTAACGCAAGTTCTCCGCAGATGCCCGCTTAATTTCTGGACTGCCGTAGAAGTACAGAGTGGGTTGAAAACTTGCAGAAGGATCAGAGTTTGTGGGGATGGTCTCTGGACTTGACCAAGCACCTTCTAGTGGCAGTGAACGATGGGGTTCTTGAGCAAACAGCTAAGAAAGAATTCTTGAGATGTCTTTGGTGCAAAAAGGTGATTTTATTAAAGCACGGGGACAGGACCTGTGGGCAGAGAGAGCTGCACCGGGGTTGTGAGGAGTGACTGACTATGTACCTTTAAGTTTCTGGGGGTGAGGGAGAGCATTAAGTCTCTACAGAGTTTGAAAGCAAGGCTTTCAGGACCTTGAGGGGCTAGCTGCTGTTAAGATAAGGTTACTTTTAGTCTTTAATGAAACAGAAACATGAAGGAAGTAAGACGGCCATGAATTGCTTGAGCAAGGTCACTCTCTGCATGTTTCAGGCTGCAAGCTGTAGGGAGATTTAATTTCAGCTACATTTCTCTTGCCTGTGTTTCCCTCATCAGCGAACACAACACACAAGGGTGAGAATGAATGTACCACGCTGGGATTGCTGTTTCTTCCACAGGTGGGGGTGAGGAACACGGAAGTTCACCCCCCTCTTGCGTTGGCAAGCTCTGAACGTGGCCCAGGGTGGCAGGTTCTGCCAAGTCCTGGACCCAGTGTGCACACAGCTCTCGGCACAGGGAACCCACTTCTCCCGCGGGTCACCCGCGGCGTCAAGGTGATGAGAGACAGAAGCAGGTTCCATTTCCCCTCCTGGTTCCAGATGTCATGTGACCCTCCCCTCACTGCTGCAGGCTCTAGTTCATTCTTGCTGTCACCTGCCTCCGGCTTTCTTCTCCACGGATGGCTGACCTATAGTAACTGCACCTGGAGGTGAGACATAGAAGCAACAGCCTGCAGGGACTGCATGGCCAGCATAGCCTGCGGTCTCCATTGCAGAAGGTCTAGCCCCCGTAAACGCTACAAATCCTTCCTTGGTAAATTACCCCCAGAGGTTCTCCTTCTCTGATCAGACCCCACCTGATCCAGTGGGTACAGCTGATCACACATGCAGACCCTCACAATTGCAGGTACAGTGGAGGCCACGCCTCGCGTCTAAGAGTTCACGTGCAACGAGGCAGCATGGACCCTGCCAATCCCCATCTCAGAGGCTGTGGCGCCCACCACGCCTTTTCTCTCCCGGGCTGTTGAGGTTGGGACTGGGGTTGACACAGAGGTGGTGGGACTTGTGCACGTGACCACAACTGGAGGAAGAGCGTGCTCAAAGGGAAGTGGACAGGATGAAGGTTGCCATGCAAAAGCTTGCCGTGACTGGTGGCGAGAGGGGCAATGCTTTCATTTTGGGGCAGCAGGTTGTTGCCTGGTGTCTGTGAACTGGTAGTGGGGAGGGATCCCAGGGAATCCCATGCTGCAGATTCTGAGGGATGCATTTGCCTTCAAAGCAGCAACAGCAGCTGTACCCGGTCCTTGAATGGTGCTGTGCAGGGGCCAGCTGGGGCCGCAAGCGTTTACATAGGAGTGGCCCCTTGGGAGGCAACACTGGAGAGTGGGGCCGATCACAGCCCTCCAGTGCAGCTAGGCTGCATGGATCCGAGGCAGACTGAAAAAAGGAAAAACATCCAAAATGGAAGTAAAATATGCAACCATGTATATGTTCACAGGAGGAAAACATAGGGATGGGGAGAAAGGAGAGAAGTGGAAACAGTGAACCTCCCAAGACGCCCTGTTACGGAGAGATAAAATGAAACCTCCTGTCTGTCACCAGAATGCCATAATTTTATCATTCTTCCCACGCAATGCTATGCTATTTTGGGTTCTGGGGTTCCCCCCCACCTCTGTGTGCCCAGGATGTCTGAGAAACAAACGTGTAAGAAAATGTTTTATTCTCCCCAGCAAGGGATGGAGAATTCATTACAGGAAGCGCATCTCTGAGCTGCCTCCTCCGTGTCATCGTGCTCTGCCCTGCAGAAGATTTCGTCTGCGAGCAGAAGCCTAATGAATTTGCCCACTGTGGTCCTGTGCCCAGAAACTGAAATCCTGTTGTGCTTCACTGGTGGGATCCTTTTCCTCAGCCACGGAGCCAAGCAGAACGGAAAAGATGGCCAGCCTCCCTTTTGCAAAGACAATGTGTCTCCCCTCCCCCTTACACACCATGCCAGTGATTTCTACATTCTGCTGGGTCTAATTTCCTTTGTAAAAGGAAAAAGGAAAAAAAAACCCACAACAAGACAAAACAAAACAAAAGAAAGAAACTTGGAACTCTTTTGAGGACAAGGAAGGAGAAGCTGGAGGAAGGGGAAGCATTTGATGTCACCTGATTACCATCTGTTCACCAAGTTAGATATTACATCAAAGGAACAATCGAGAGCCTGTATAAACCAGGACACTGATGGTCGTCCTTGTACGTGTTGTGCCTCCCTTCTTGGCCTTTTCAGCCAGGCTTCCTCTGTCTCAGGATGGCTATGGCCTTCATCACCTGTGCACCTCTTCCCACTCTGGATGAGGTCAGAGCTGCAGGCTGGGCCCCGGGAAGGTCCTGGGCGGGGTCCCCTCCACACCTCCGTGGTCGGGGCAAGCTTTCCTTGGTGGAGGTCACTCTGCCCAGAGCCCGGAGGCTGGGACAGCCCTGTACAGAGCCCACCGGAGGCTGTGTTGTTTCCAGAATGGTATTTTCAGCAGCAGAGCAAGCCAGGAAACTTAAGGAAAGAAGCTGCCATTCATCTCCAGCAGGACACAGGACAGGGCAGTAGACTGGTCACCAGCCAGCCCGAACAGCCATCTGCTAAGATCAAGTCATTTCTCCTTGGAACACGATGACACTTCAGCCTAAAAAGGGAACTGAGCCAGTTTGGGACCTCGGCTTGGGCCCGTTCCAGCTCTGATAATAAAAAGTTATGTTTTCCTCAGAGGGGTCCGTAGTGACAGGGAAAGGACTACTGCCAGGTGCCCTCAGACCTCCCTGTTTCTCCTTGCACCCCCAGACAGATGCTCTTACATCCTGCCATTTATATGCTATTCTGTGAAAGAGTCAGACCAAAGTGAGCCCTACAGTGCTTGGAAGATTTATTTTGCAATATAAAATGCACCTCCTCTCTGTAAGCCACACGACTCTCCTTTAACTCTTTACCTGGATGTTTTGCCATTTCTGTGCAAGCTGGGTGTTTCTCTGTGGCTTCTAAGACCGCATCATGTCTACCCAGAGATCTCTGATCGGTCCACTTTTTCCAAGTTCATCCATTCTTAAAGTTGAGCACAAATGCTATCTCCTCTATGAGGCCTTGGCTGAGATCCCAGAGTTCCTGCTTCCCACCCAAGGTGATCTTCTTTCTAGATTCCCCTAGAATTCCCCTGTTTATTGCAGACTAAATTTTAAGGATCCCATTCATTTCTGCATCACTTAATGGTTGTCTAGGTACATAGTACAGTGGTTAAGTATGTGGATTCTGGAGGTAGATTTTCTGGGTGCACAGCTGGGCTTACGTATTCACTGTGTGACTTGGGGCAAATTATTTAACCTGTCTATGTACCAGTTTGTAAGATGAGGATAATAACTAACTATCACGTATGACTGTTGTACAAATTAAATGAGCAAATCTCTGCTGAGTGTGTAGAACTGGGACTAGCAAGGCCCAGCAAAGTTGGTTGTGTTTATTAATATGATTTATTATTATTTTTTCCTTTAAGTTTCCTGATGGCAGGGGTCCATCTTGTCTAACTTTCTACTCTACCACAGTGTTTTGCATATTGATACATGTTTATTTACTTTGCGTATCAATGCACATTTATTTATAAATAAATAGATGTCCAATGAATAAATAAGACTCGCGTTCCTTACAAGCTGGTCTCATTTTCCTCCATTAGTTGAGTTACAGGAGACTTGATAAAACTGATATAGACGTTAAATGATATTATTAACACACCTCTTAAATATAATACATCAGATGATCATCCTTTCTATCTCAGCTTGCCATCTCATCACTGCCCAGAGGCAGTATAGAAACCCTCTTGGTGGCATTGTGTGGAGGTGGCATAAAGCCAGTCCTGACCCTCTGTGAGTCCATAGTTCAAGTCAAGCCTTCTAGCAATAGATAAATAATAAATCACTGCTGGCCTAGGTCTCTCTCTCATAGTGCCTGGCATCTGGCAATACTGTTTGACCCACCATGTAGAGACGGGCCCACTGAGGCCAGATGTGGGTCCTAGAAGTAGAAGTTAGCGATTCATACACACCCCCAGGTCTGGGAAGGGCTTTGGAGAAGCCATGGAATTTTTGTCATAGACCTGGTATGACCCCTCAAATTTTGGGAGTTGTCTCCACACAAGTATTGCTGTCCATAGTTCTGAAGATCATTTGTAAAAGGACCTAGTTGTTTCTGCTACGCCTGGGTTCTGCTTGTTCCTGTTCTAGCTCTCTTTGGAATTCTTGAGCAGGTGAGAAAAAATATGGGGATGGGAAAGAGGGGGGGGGGGAGAGAGAGAGAGAGAGAGAGAGAGAGAGAGAATATGAATTAATTACCAAGGAGAAAAAGGAGAGATTTCAATTTCAACACCTTTTCCCACTGTTGTTAACCATGAATGAGACAACCGTGGATCCCATCCAAAATATCCGTCACCCGAGGGAGGGTGAGGAACATGTGCACCCAGGGAAGACAAGGTATGTAAGTGTTGGCCCTGGGGAAGGCCAGTCTTCTGGGAGAGAGAAGGTGCACCAGCCAGGTGGGTGTGGATGATGAGAGTATCATGGCAGCCAAGTGATAGGAAGCATTCACAGCTCTTCTTTTCTTTCTTAATGAAAAACTCGCAATTTTTACACTGTGGCAGAGCAAATAGAACTGTGACTTACGATTCACGATTGATATTGTTTGACACTTTTCTCATGTCCCTTCTGGCTCGGAGCTTTACTGTGCTCAGCTTCACGGAGAGAAGACGCAGAGGCATGGAGAACCACAGTGCCCACTCTGTCCTTGAAGTCGTGTTTACAGCAGATGTTTCTTTCTTTATTTAAATTCATCCCCTGGACCTAAAAGCCTTCTCTGAGCAGAGTGGGAGTCCCCAGTTGCTTGCAGAACTAAGCGGGAAAGACCAGGTAGGCTCAGAGATCTGACTGGTCCAGGAAGGAGAGGGTGTCTTGAATAAATGACGGCGTCAAAATCCTGCCCAGTGATAGCTTAGACATGATTGTAAGGCAGTATGAATTTCTGTATTTTGTGATGTAGTTGACCTCGGTTTATAAGCACAAGAAAACCTAGTGCGAACCCTGCCCCCAGCCCCGCAGGGATGTCTGTCTGGGGAGGGGCGGATCCAAGTAGACCCCAAAGCAGTGGTGAGCCACCCCAGGGGCTTCACTGAGTCCCTTTCAAACCAGTAAATACGGCAGTTTTCTGTTGAAAGCAAATATGATTACAGTGGTTTAAATCATTTAAGGCCAAATAAAATCTTTGCGGAGTCGGCTGAGGTGTTAAGCACGAATGTCTTGTGAGCAATTAAAATTTCAGTCCAGATCACAGCAGGAGCGGAGCTGCAGGGAAGGCAACGCACCTGCCTTGCGCATGCGCAGTGGGGGAGGCTCCTTCCCGAGATTTCCGGGGAAGAGGAGGCCGCTCCCCCTTGATTTCCCTCCCTGCGCGGGACAGTGGGAAGGGAATTGTGTCAGGAACTGAGCTGCGTGGCCCCTTGAATGTTCCATGCAGAGCGAACCGCCCTTGGCCAGGCCTTGGCTCCCAGGCTGGAAAGTCAAGGTTGAGGTGTGCTCAGTTTGTACCGGGAGCTGCCCTCCCACAAACTGGAGGCTGTAGATTATGAGGTAGGGGTGCCAAATCCCATGCCACGGCCTGAGGTCATCCCATGCAATATTCCCTCTGAAGACCCTAAAGCTCTTCATCCAGCTAGGGGGGAGGGTAAGAGGCCCCTTCCTTGCCTGAGTACCCTGAGTACTATCACAGAGGACCCACTTTCTGCTTAGCTGAGGCACACCACACAGCCTAGAGGAGCCCCCAGAGCCCCTAGGACCACCTTGCCCCTAGCCCCTAACATAATCCTCAGGGGGCATCAGACAGCCATTTAAAGAGCAACCAGCCTGTTTCTTATTGGATGACAGACTCAGTGCAAAATGTGGGGGGGGGGGGGGGGGGTGGCGGGGCAGGGAGGGCATCTGGCATATCAGCCTACATTTTAAAGGACTCGAGCCTTAGACCTAGCAAACCCACTTTCCAGGCATCTATGATATACAGATAGACCTGTGTGTATGTTCCATGTGTGCAGAAGGCTGTTCACTATGGCATTACAGTAGCCAAAGAGTAAAATCAAGTATTTATGAATAGGGAACAGGTAAGACACATGATGGTCCGCCACAAAATGGAATACCATGCCACTATAAAAAAAAAAATGGCAAATCTGCATGAACTGATACAGAAAGATCTCTAGGACATATTGTAAACGGAAAGAAGCAAGGCACAGGACAGTTTGTATCCTATACTGCTTTCTAGAACAGTGTTTCTCAAATTTTTCATCATCATCACCCCCCCCCAAGAAACCTTTAAAGACATCCGTCCCCCGTGAAATGTTGATATCATGTATATCTGTCTATATGCGGCGTGTCTAATGTATATTTGTGATTTACACATAAAAAAGGGAAGAACTTTTCACTTCCCAAAATCAATTTTCACCCCCTTGGGGGTGGTATCACCCCAACTGAGGAAGCCTCTTCGATAAGAAAGTGAGAAAATATATTATGAAACAAATTGGAAGGCTACTTAAGAAACTGAGAACACTAGTTGCCTATAAGGAAGGGAGCCGATGGGGAGATGGGCACAAAGGTGTGATCAAGATTGCCCCACATAGGGGTGCCTGGCTGGTTCAGTGGGTAGAGTGTGGGGCTCTTGGTCTTGGGGGTAGTGAGTCTGAGCACCCCCCGGGGTTGAAAGATGACTTACGACTTAAAAAAAATAAATGTAAGTTAGAGGCGCCTGGGTGACTCAGTCAGTTAAACATCTGACCCTTGGCTTAGGCTCAGGTCGTAAGTTGGAGCCTCACATGGGGCTCTGTGCTGACAGCACAGAACCTGCTTGGGATTCGCCCTCTCTCCCTCTCTCTCTCTTTCCCTCTCCCCCTGCCACTCCCCCACTCGTGCTTTCTCTCTCTCAAGAAAAATAAACTTAAAAAAATAAATATAAGTTAAAAAGATTTCCCCTTGTAGTCTCTCTTCTATTATTCTTGTCTCTGAAGTTTGCAAATGTATTATTGCCTATTGGAAACCATTAAATTGAAAGGCTGTCTACACTGTTCCCTAAACCAAGGGGGTCCCTGCCCAGGCTGGAGGCACCACCCGGGGGACCCCCGCTCCTCAAGAAGAGTCTTTTGTCCTCTCAGGTTTATTTTTCAGTGCAAAAAAGATTGCAGTTTCGAAGATTGCAGCTTCTACTTTAAAAGCAGCAGTCTGGGGGTGCCTGGGTGGCTTAGTCGAATAAGCGCCCAACGTCCACTCGGGTCATGATCTCGTGGTCTGTGGATTTGAATCCCGCGTTAGCCTCTGTGCTGACAGCTCAGAGCCTGGAGCCTGCTTCGGATTCTGTGTCTCCCTCTCTCTTGCTACTCCCAGGTCGTGCTCTGTCTCTCTCAAAAATAAATAAAAATAAGCACTAAAAAACAAAAAAAAAATTTTTAAAGTAGCAGTCTGTTTCAAATCCCAGGGAAGAGATTTCCAGGGAGTATTGGGCAAGCAGGCAGCAGCCTTTCTAAGAGAGAGAGAGAGAGAGAGAGAGAGAGCAAGCAAAATGAAGGAGGAAATCACCCGTGCCCTCTCTTCCTCCCTTGGCGAACACAGTCTGTCTCAGGGCCCTGCTGGGGAGAGGTGACAGAGCAGAGATCCATGGCCCAGGAGTTCAACCAGAGCCGGGCTGGGTCAGCTTCCTCCAAAGGAGTGTGTTTCCTCCTTCCACAGGCGGGGGCCCTCCCAAGGAGGAAAGGCCATGCTGAAGGTTGATTAGTGGATCAGCAATTCCATTGTGGGATTAACAGAACAAAACAAAAACAAAACACAACGTTGGGCTCGCAGTTCAGTGTGTCAGCAACTTTAATTTGATTGTGTAACGAGGCACGATGGTAAACAACATCTGCATGATCGCGCCCTAACCTTCGCTTAAATATCAAACACTGCGGTGTCTCATTTGGTACAAACACCTGCCTTTGAATGAGTTCTGTTTGGTAAATGCCCCAAAAAGTCACCTAAGGAGGAGGCAGTTAGTACATTGGGGTCAAGTCCTGGCTGTGCCCCAAAGTCTGTAGAATGGGTATAATAATACTCAGTTTCCCCATCTGTAGAATGGGTATAATAATACCCATCTACATGATGATGCTGTTGCGAAGAGTGAGTGATTTGATAGAAGAAATGCTTCATAAGAGGATGATATCTTCGTTGTGGGCCTTGTTACTTCTAGGAGAGGGAGGGAAGGAGGGAAGGAGTCTTGCTTTTCAGAGTAGAGGCACTCGAGTAGAGGGCATTCGGCAGCTTGCTGAGCTGAATTGAAATGCCTCTGCCTTATTTGAGGGTGATTCTTGGAACAGACATCTCCCTTCTGGAATGTGGATTCATGCCTCAACGTTTTCAGAATGTGGAAGCCACTTGTGAGCGTATGATTTGGCTCTCCAGGGCACTATGTGCAAAACGGCAGCCTCCAAGGCTGGGTTTTCTGCCCTGTTGCCACTATTTCCCTTTTGGGCCTCCGGGTTGTCACTGAAGTTTCGTGTCCTCTCCTCTTGCCACCTCTGATTGTTGCTCTTTGAAATACACGCTGGGAAGTACAACTTCGGGAAGGCAAGCAACATTTCCCTCTGCTAAGCCACACGGATGCTGGGCTCTGGGCTGTAAACCTTAGGATGCTTCTTTCAGAATTGCCTGGTTCCTCAGGACATTCTCTACCATAATAAATTACCACTGCACCATCCATCCTACTAACTGGGGCTCTAACAGAAGAATCTGACCTTTACAGTTTTAAAGTTATTTATTTAAAAAAATTTTTTTAATGTTTATTTTTGAGAGAGAGAGAGAGAGAGAGAGAGAGAGAGACAGAGCACAAGTGGGGAAGGGTCAGAGACAGAGGGAGACACAGAATCTGAAGCAGGCTCCACGTTCTTAGCTGTATGCACAGAGCCCAACACAGGGCTCAAACCCATGAACCATGAGATTATGACCTGAGCTGAAGTCAGACACTTAACCAACTGAGCTACCCAGGTGCCCCTAAAGTTATATTTATTATTTAAGGTCTTTATTGAGGCACCTGGGTGGCTCAGTAGGTTGATCATCAGGCTCTTGATTTTGGCTTAGGTCATGACCTCATGGTTCGATGCTTCAAGGTACCGCTTGGGCTCTGTGCTGGCAGCGTGGAGCCTACCTGGGATTCTCTCTCTCTCTCTCTCTCTCTCTCTCTCTGCCCTTCCCTGAGTCTCTCTCTCTCTCAAAATAAATAAATAAACTTAGAAAACAAAGAAGTTGTACCTTTAAGATCTTTATTAACAAGTGTTTGCTGTTTGTTGATCCTTTTGAAAAAGCAAGTCGGAAACTATTATTATAGATTAAAAATGAGGTTCCTAGAAATTTCAATTTGACCACATAGGAAAAAAACCTCTAAAGGTGTGTTGAGAAAAACCAGGTTTTAAAACACACATGCACGCACGCACACACAAACATTTGTCATGACCAAAAAGAGATTAGGTAAAAATAATAGAAACCCCATCCTGCATAGCTAATGCAGATAGTTTGGGTATCTGATCAATGGGCAAAAAGCAAGCACTTAAGGCCCTCAGCTCCAATCTTTTGTTCATTTCTTATTGCTGGAATTTCATATTCGTTCTTGTTGGATGCCTCAACCAGCCGGTGGTAGAGACGGTCAGTGAGCATTTACTCAGCCCTGCACTGCTCATGCTGGAGCAAAGTCTCAGCCGGTGGGTCCGCTGCTTTGGTCTCTGTGCTATCCAGCGGTTTCCAGTTTTCTGAGCCTCTGTGTGGGAAATTGAAGTTTTGTGGGTACTAACCTTGAGGGACCTGCTGACCTTGGGTCTCATCTCCTTGATTCCCCTTACCTTCTTCATTGCCATCCTCTCTAGGCCGTCTTTGATAAGAAGGGACCCCTGGGAAGTCATGGTCTATAACCCCGATACACATTCTGTCTTTATGGCCTACCTTCTTCTCCTGCACCCCGCTTGTCAGCCCCCTCCACCTTTTCTCCCCCAACAGAAGGGCTGGGATCCTGGGGTCCACGCCCACAGTCTGTGCTCAGCAGGAAGCTGGGAGCCTACGCGCAGTATGGGAGTGCCGGGACTGTTGGCCCTGATCTTGGGGAGCCCTCCAAGAGCCATCCCCTCTCTTTTCACCCTACTCTCATCGCTTTGGTAGCTCCACTGGTGATTGTGTGGAGGACCCGGCCGATCTTGGATAGTCTATAATGCCTCTGGTGAGCTGTGTCACCGCCTTGCACTGGAACCCCACCAGGGCGCGTGACCTTTGCTGCCCCTGTACCCTTTTCTCCTGCAACAAGATCAAATTCCAGTCTCTCCACCAACTACACTGAGAAAGTTCTTCCTGGGGCTTTTCTTCTTTATGGCAGTCTTGGTGTACAAAATACGTCTTCCTCAGTGTCCTTTTTGTTTATTGAAACCATATTCGTTTCTCACAAGGAACCATTTTATTGTTCCCCAAAGCTTCATTGCAATGACCCTGACCCAGCAGGCAGAGGTCGTGGATGTGAGTCCTCTGCCGCTGCTCCCTGTGCTTGGCATTGACCTTGCGGACGAGGGCGAGGCAGGGACTGCTGGGAGCGATGGCAATTAGGCTGGTGCCGTGTTGGAGCTGCACAGGGCTCTCTGAGCTTCCTTCTTTTTAAATTAAAGGAGAAAAAGATGCTTGTTGTGGAAAACAGTTACAAAACAAACATAAAGCATATGCAGAAGAAGGCAATAGATGTTACATATAATCCTACTACTTAGAAATAAGGAGTATTAACATCTAGGCGTATAGACATCTATGTATATATGCATATGTGTGTGCAGGTATCCCTATATATACATATAGATGGAAAGAAAAACAAATACGGATAAATATCTATGCATGTGTGTGTGTATATTTGTGTGTGTGTGTGTGTGTGTGCATATTTAGGTTGGATAGTTTTGTTTGTTTTTACTTTTATGCACAAATGGCATACACACCGCACAGGGTCGCGTGATCTGCTTGATGCCTTCTAGAAAATTTGCTAATATATCGCAACCAACCCTCAAAATCAATAAACACATTTCTTATACATTGTCCCTGACTCTCCACTTAAGAAGTTATTTTAGTTTTTGACCACGATAAGCTCGAGGTACTGAAAATCCTTGCACAGGATTTTGTTCAAATTCTGAATTCTTTCTTGAGGCTACGTGTTAAAAGGCAGACTTCCTTGCTGAATTGAAGGTTTGCACGTCATGCCAAATATAAGCAGCTGTTCTTACCAGCTGTGCGTGTCCTTCTTTTGCATCATGCTTAATATTGTCCTTTGCCCACTTTTTCAAAAAAGATATTGGTTATTTTCCTATCGATTGATAAGATTCCTTTCTTCTTAATAGGCATTAGTTGCCCACCCTAGTGCTTAGCATTGGCTGCCCTGTCTTTTTTTGTTGTTACTGTCAATTTTTTAAGTTTATTTATTTTGAGAGAGAGAGAGAGAGTGCAAGCGAGGGAGGGGCAGAGAGAGAGAATCACAAGCAGGCTCCAACCTATCAGCGCAGAGCCTAACATGGGGCTCCATCTCACAAACCGGGGGATCATGACCTGAGCCAAAATCAAGAGTCGGACGCTCAACTGCTCAGCCAACTAAGTCAGGCGCCCCAGCATTGGCTGCCCTTTCTGACACCTGTGTATTCTGCTAAGTACCACTAACAAATCGATTTTGTTCAACTCCGTTCAAACACACGCTGAACTAAAAAGCCGGATATTTCCCCATCACGTTATCCAAAGTGTTATCCGTGTTGTTTACTGGGTTCTGCTGCCCCACTGCCACCCAATCAGAATTTCATTTCTTCCATCAACTAAAGCAAGGTCATTCCTGCCCCTAAAGCTCCAGGAAAATTGTTCCTGTTTCTCAAGTTGTAGTTCAGACATCACCAACTCCAGGAAGCTTCCCTGATTTCTCTTTCATTGTAATCCCTTGACCCTTTCTTTGAACTCTTGAAGAACTTGCTGTCTCTACACATTTAGCAGTTCAACTTGATATTCTTTTGTATTATTAGTATATATGTGTGTATAGATACATGTATGCCTATACATATTCCATTGATCAATGAAGGACCCAGTATTTCTCATTCTCCTTCTAAATGTTCTTTAAAGACTAGGGCAGAGATGACGAGTTGTTAATGATTGGCTGATTGATTAAGAAAGAAAGACCATGAGCAATATTTCTGTGCTTAAAAGCAACACTAGAATGTATAAAAATATTGAAGGTCACCAGTAATGATGGACTTTCCCCTCTGTGTAAGTGGGGATATGTGGTACCCTGGTAAACCAGAGAGTGATACATTCAAAGAGGAGGTTGAATAAGCTGTTCTACTTGCTATCCAGTTTAGCTCCATATTGTGTGTGTTTCCCAAGGAATCATATGAAACTGGGTAACTCAGTGTTTGTCTGTAATACTTGGGATGTGCTATAGGTGTGGTCTCTTGCCAGACAGTTTGCCATCTCACCAGGTAGGAGCCCTCATGGGGTTCCCAGGGGAATAAATAATCCAGTAGCAAAATAACCCTTTCTCTTGTTGATATGGACCCCCTCTGGAGTGCAAAACTGTGGTGGCTTATTATGATAACAAAGCCTCTGACTTTTGGCTCTCACTTCCTGAGAAGGGGTGAGGGGAGGAAGGAAAGAAGAGGAAAAGGTAAAAGAAGGTCCCTACCCTGGAATAAAAGAGGAATCTCTAGGAGCACCTGGGTGGCTCAGTCGGTTGAGCATCCCACTTTGGCTCAGGTCGTGATCTTGTGGTTTGTGGGTTCAAGCCCTGCTCTGGGCTCTGTGTTGACAGCTTGGAACCTGGAGCCTGCTTCGGATTCTGTGTCCCCCTCTCCCTCTGCCCCTCCCCTGCTTGTGTTCTGTCTCTATGTCTCAAAAATAAACATTAAAAAAATTTTTTTTGAAAAGTGGAATCTCTACAGAGTTTGGAGGACTGGAGGTGGCCTCAAGTAGGGAGGCCCCTCCTTTAGAAGGAGGTCCCCACCCCAGAGGTCCAAATCCTAAGTCTGATTCTGCAGATGGGGGCTCTGAGCAGTCTTTTTTTTTAATGTTTTATTTATCTTTGAGGGAGACAGCATGATGGGAGAGGGGCAGAGAGAGAAGGTTGGGGGGTAGGACAGAGGATCTGAAGCAGGCTCTGCACTGAGAGCAGAGAGCTCCGTGCGGGTTTCCATCCCACCACCCTTGAGATCATGACCTGAGCCCAAGTCAGACGTTCAGCTGACTGAGCCGCCTGGGTGCCCCGGGCGCTGACCAATCTTAACCTTTTCAATCTTCAGCTTCAGTCCATACAATGGGGAAGAGTTGGTGTCTCTGGTATTTCACAGAC